>NC_134287.1:19873750-21155000 GCF_949628215.1 Phalacrocorax aristotelis
ATCGTTTCTGTCCCCTTGGCATGTAACACTTCGATCGGCCTACATGTAAGGAACACCTGATTTTTCACTAATTAACGAACAGCCCTGGTCCGGGGCTTGGGGACCCGGCTGCCTGCGCTCTGGTACCGGCAGGAAAGTGCACAGCAGAGCAACTGCTTTTGCTAAGTGCAGGACTGAGCCTTCAAAGGTCAAATAATTACCAGCCTTCAGAAGCATGAACTGCCTTTAAAGTCAACAAAAAACTATTAGGAGATTCATCCAACATTTATCTTTTAACTTGTTATCTCTGATACATGAACTCATTCTTAACCTGTTTGCATTGCAGTGCATAAAATATTAAAATTAAAAGGCTGAGGGACTTCTGAGAGGGAAAAAAGGAGTAAAATTATTTTAGATTCAGAAACATTTTCAGTATGCAAATACATGACATATATTGATGAATCAGAGACTCCTGATTATGCATGTATATTGATTTTGGGTTTGTTTTGATTAATGATAAAACTATGATACATCTTGCAAGGATGGAAGGCTTGAGGGAGCTTAACACAATACAAACGGTTTGTATTTTAAGAAAACCCAGTTATGCAAATAAGAGGACATTCACATGCATTTTGCTCAACCATGGTTGTAACAAAGCTCTAAAAACATTCTCTTTTATACTCTGGATAATTTGGGGAGGCATGTTTAATACAAAAATGCTGCATAACAATTACTTTTTTCTTCATTATGAATGACTTCCATTATATCACCTTGGACAAAAGAACAAGCTTAAATTCCCACTGTGTCTAATTTATTATTACTGCTCAAGATATTGTTTTGTGTCAGAGTGCATACAATATTTCTAGAAACGTATTGCAAAAATCCTTCAGGGGGGAGTTAAAGGGGAGTGGGGAGAAATAGGGAAGAAACAGCAAAACACAGCTGGCTGTGAAAGTTTTTACACCTTTGTAAAAGAGAGCAATGTTGGCATGTTAGCCTAGTCGTGCCACTCACAAAAATGGGAGAGAGGTTCTCGTTATACAAAGGAAGCTGCAGACACTTGTTACAAGAGCGCAAAGAAAATGAAGACAAACTTCCTATGTGTAGTATACTAAGGACATCAACAGCTGTCACAGATTTTATTCATGTCTTAGATACCAGCATTTAGACCATACACTGGGCAGCGGGCTGAGATTACTCTGAATTTTTCCAACAAGACACCTGCACATCAAGATAAATAAAATTATCGGAGGGCCTGTGTTCCAACACATGAATTATTCTTACAGATCTCAGCAGGATCTTTGCCTTTATGACAGTTGCCGTATTGGCTTCTGATATCTACTCTGGCAGTAACATCAGACTCTAGATAGTTTAAATATAAGGGCAACCAGGAGGCGAGGAGGACCTTCCTTCTTAAGGTATAGTCCCAAAACATAGCTTTGGGACAACCTGACAGTCCAAAGCTGTATTGTAGAAGAACTCATCCGTTAGAGCACAGAAGGGTTTGCCTTCTGTGGGCTGTCGGGGATGGGAACAACAGAAGACCGCTCTTCCACATCATCCACCCATGACCTAAGAATATTTGCTTCCACGTCAGTTACGAGCTGCTTCATGCTGCAGGAAATCTGGTTGAATCCCCTCTGCAGGTGCTACTGTGCATTTTGAGAGAGACTCAGCCGGTCTCAGAGGGAAGAAGTGGGGTCAGCTGAACAGCAAGGAAGGGTCAGGCTGCCACACAGTCATTCCTGCATCTGAAGGACTGGATTTGTCTTAGAAATTGTGCCTCTTAATGTCTTCACTGCTTAACAAGCCCTCTTCTACTTCAGGGACTTCGTTATACGAGATAGATGAAACGTTCATCTTACTCTTTAAGCTCAAGATGCTGGAAATTTTCCTCCACTTTCAGAAGAAATAGTATGGCCCATTGAAAGCCTTCGTTCTACAATCATTACGGGAAAGCAGGACTCCCAGGTTGCAGGACAGCCTCTGTTTAACAACTCAGCAGGGATCTCCCTTTTGTGATGCTCAGGGGTTGGGAATAACAGAGCCAAACACACAGGCTGGGGAGATCACAACTGTTTTCCAAGACAGCGTTTCTGAACCTAACAGTCTGCCAGTGGGGACCTCAGCGCAAGCTCAGTGCTCAGGAACCCATCACTGCAGCGGGGTCCCTCCAAATTACTCTGCAAGAAGAGATCATCCAAGCCATGAAAGTGCACACACGCTTCTTCCTCTGACAAACCAAGTTTCATTCATTTTTCCATTCACTTGAAAAGGCAAATATGGACTGAATGGAATTTTAGATTTCATTAGGAATTATTTAACCCAGACACTAAAGCTCTTTTATATTGAAGCCTGAATTTAACTTGAAGCATAAAGAAAACTGTAGCATAAATTAGCACATATTGAGAACTTGCAGCTAGAAAAATAAAAAGTTGCATTCAACCTAAGTAGTAAACAGAAGAATTTTGTTAATTTGCTGGCTATTGTCAGTGATTAAATAAGTAACTGCAGGCAGATTATAGGCTCTCAGAGGCAAACCAAAACAACTGTGGATTGAAAAGTCTTTGAACATTGGAAGCATCAGAAATGAACAACTGGAAAAAGATACTTAAATCCATAAAACCCATGAGACTTACATATTTCTATTTGTGTCCGAACCAATTTGTTGCATTTCTCTGACACGATTGAGAGCTCACCGATTCCAGTATAAAGCAGATAATTCAACTCACTACAGTAGATCTTACACTAATGTAACACATATCAAAATAAAGCCGTTCAACACATCTGCCCTCCTATGGTGCCTAACTGTATTGCATAGAACAAAACATTTTTAAGATTAATTCTATTCCAAACGATAGCAAACTTAATTTAGAATGAAAGTTAACACCACACATGCACAGAAAACCTTCACAGTAATGCCTGAAAGCTGACAATGTAGAGTTTAACACCAGTAACAAAAACAGGATTAGGCATTTTTGATGGAAAAATATTCTGCTTCTGTATCAACAGTCTTCCCCACACCAACCCTCTCTTTTTTTTAAGTCTTTAAACCGGGTACTTAACTCCATCCATGAAATATTACACAATATGCTGATCATGCTGGTTTTTAATTTCAACTCAACTGAAGAAGCATTGTTAAAAAGAATCACTGTATCCCAGGGGAATCAGGAAATTAAACTTTATTTATTGGGTTTTGACTTTCCCATAAGTAGATACAGCCATATACCATCTGATTACCATCTGAGGGGAGGCACAGCTTGAAAAAGAGCACTGCCAATGTGCCACTGGGCCATTGATTAATTAAGCAATAAGATGAGAAGGTCTGTCGCTTAGGGTCATTAATGCATGCCTAAAATGCCATTTGAGGCATGAATGTCTGGTTAGTATTATAGAGCCTGATCCCACAAGAATTGACATCTGAGCACAGTACTTGATAGTTCTGTCGGTCTGTTTGCATAGTAGGCACTGCCACTTGTAGGTATTAGAATGTGCTGGACAACCTAAACACTATATTTTTGGGGGTAGAAGGGATGAGAGAGGGAGAGCAGATATTTCTTTTTAAATTTAAAAAAACACTTCCATTTCAGAAGTAGCATGCTTTGAGTTACAAAATCTGTCTCTCATTCCACAGAATATTGAAAGGATCATAAAAACATATACACAGCCATTAGTTTCTTAAAATAACACACTGGCAGGCAACTAAGTCTCTAACGAAGCTCTAAATGCTCTATTGCAAATCTATGCACGGGTAAAGAAGTGCTGGTTACAGCAGAAGTCTGGGAGTCAGGACTCCACTTTATCATCATAGCTTTGCTGCTGTCTGAGCAATCTCCCTCAGTACAGCATGTCACACTGAAGTCACCTGCAGAATGAGTGGTAGTACTTAAATACTTCACGGGGCTACTGTAAGGATTAATTCATTGCTATTAGGGTAGTGCTTTATGATCACATTACTATTTCCAAACACCTCACAACAAGGAAACAAACAAAATGAAGGTATCCCAAGATTCTTCTGATTTTCTGAGCTGGTTCAGGTAGTCTGGAGAAAAGATAACTCCACACCCCTTCTGCCAGAGCTGCTACATTTTATACGAAATTGTTAAACATTGGGCTTGAAGGCAAGCATGGGGTTTTCTCTAGTTCAGTGGTCTGGGCACTCATCTGCAAGCGGGCAGATCCGAGTTCCACTCTTTGCTTCAATTAATGTTTACTCCAAATTTAAAGGCCACACAAGGACCCCGACCCAGGCAGGCCCCTCTCTCTGATGGGCACCCTAATCCCTGGGCTAGATCATCGTGCTCACTCATGTCCGCATGTGAACTTTCTCTGGTTGATTTAATGAACATGTAAACGTTCCATGCACGAGACGGCTTCAGGAAGAGGAAAGTAAAGAAAACTTGCACCATTGTGTGATGTGCCCTAACCCTATTCCTGAAACAACGCAAGAACAGGGGAAAAAATAGAACCTATTTCAAATGAGTGTTGTAATAATTAAGCTTTTGCACACAGACACGATAATAGCTGTTCTTCATGTACCCTCTGAAGACCTTGATGTGTTTGAACGTTCTCCCAATCTAAAACACTGTGGTTACATCAGAATAATTAATTTCTGGATCTTTTCCCCACCACAGGTTTGAGCTAGGTGCTGTCAAGACTAAGACAGACTTGTCCAGAAGTAACATTTTAAGCACCCACGGAAGACTCCTGGGACATGGGTGCCTCTAGCATCTGCCCCCAGATTAACTGGAGTTCAAATATATATAGTCTCTGTAAATTCTGCAGTTTCCACTTTTGCTACATACAGAATTAGCTGCCTAAGCTCAGAAAGAAGTTGAAAAATACAAACTCACCCAGCTTTCTTCTGGTTTGTTTTTTTTTTTTTTTTAAACCCTGTTTTACAGACTGTCCAAATAGATGATTTCAACCCATTGGCTACAGGAGAGATTAAGGTTTTGAGAATCACTTCCCATGAGCACGCTGAGAGATGTTATTATTTCCTTAGTATTGTAGGGGAATACTGTGACCAGCTTCAGGCTGCAGAGAAATAGGACAGGATCCAGCAAAAAGAAAGATCGTCAGAGGCACGTGACTCATGAAGAGAGGCTGAGGAAAATGGGTTGGTTTGGTCTGGTGAAGATGAGGGCAAGACCAGCCTGTGACTACTAGAGAAACAGTACAAAGGGGGTGCAGCAAAGCCTTTTGGTAGTGTCCAATGACATGCTAAGAAGCAGCAGTCACAGAGGGCAGACTGGGAACTTCAGGATGGATATTAGGAAAATACTGCTCCCCAGTGCTGCAGCGCAGTGCTGGAACTGGTCACTGGGAGAGGTTGTGAAAGCTCCCTTTTCAGGGGGTTTCTAGACTCAGATCAACAAAGCCACAGCTGAGCTGATCCTGTGCTGAGAAGGGTCTGGGCTAAGTGGGAAGTTGGATTAGACACGTGCCAGAGTCCCTGCTGAGCAGCGCTGCTTTCATTCTATTGGGCTGAAACTTAGCTATTTCAAGCAACATTTCTTGCTGTATATCACATTTAAGAAATAATAATTTGAGATATTTTACTTTCAGGTGAATATCCTGAAGTGTAACAGACCACAATCAGACAAGAGAGCAAGCTGATAACATGCTTTTTATAAATGCCACACAGCTGCCTGCCTGAAACATAGATTGGGTGCTTCTGGGATTCGCTCACACCCACTATTGCCATACATCCAAATTAAGATCAGTTAGGATTACTACCCTGTTGAATAGACTTCACTTTAATTAGATATTCCAGAGATAATGCTTTAACAGCTTGTTATTTTATTACTTTGTTGGGGAGGCAGGCATACAAGAAATTGGGGGTGAGGCAGCTCTATAGAGGCCTTTCCCACCCCAGAGTGGAGCAGGCCTCTGTACTTGTCCCATCTACTGCTCAGTAGATCATGCAGCCACAGGGGGGAGGTTAGGGAATAATAATAAAAAAAAAAGTTTGCAGACTCTGCTTTAAAGATAGAGGTACCTAATAATCCAAAATTTCTACTTAATTTCAGAAGTTTTCTTTCTTGTCAACCAGAATGACCACAACATCAACCTTTCAATTAGATAAGGCCTATTCCTTCAGTTCAACATTAGCACCATCACAGGTATACCGCTACTTTGCTCAGCTAGGGAAAAGTAAACCAGCATAAGAACATTTGTAGAAGTTTGATATCATCCATGCTTTAACTACATCACTGCAAATAAATGAGCACCGGTTTTGGGGTTAGACACATCTCCAACAGTATTGCTGCTGCCTAACCGTGTAGCCCAGGGAAGGAAAAAGACTCTTCTTCCGTGCAGCATTTATATCGAGTTACTTCACTCAGACTAACCTTGAGAGTACATGCTAAGAAACAACATTTCAGCTACGTGGAGTGATTCGATTATGAACAGAGAGTGATTCAGTTAGCAGCAGATGACTTGGAAGTGAAGCTGCTGCATCCCCACTGAATTACCAGCTCCGTGAGCAGCAGCACTCCCACTTCCACCCAACACTCCCCACAGGCCAGGCAGTTCAGGCTTTAAGCATTTCTTTAAGCTTCTTTAGGCACCAAGTAAACAAAAAGCAAAATTTAAACCTTGCTTCCTATTGTACCAAACCAAACCTCTATCATCCAACATCAATAGTTTGCCTATCACCATCAAAATGGCTATTCAAAGCATTGCATAGGTGACAACATTTCATAAATGAAACAGCTATAAAAGGAAAGCTGACATCTAGCTACCAGGAAGCTGTGTGGTTCAAGAGGCAGCAGCTTTGAGTGAGACCATTTTCTCAGATCTAGTTATGAGCAACCAGGGCACAAAAAGGAAAAAAAATAAAATAATACAAGCCCCCCACTTTAAACAAGAGGCCACAAGCATAAGACTGTATTCCAGTGCAGCTGAACTGATGGAACCTGAGAAGTGAGGCGTCTTCAGGCAGGGCATGGAAAGTTAAGTGACAAAGCTGCTACTCTTCAGCTCAGCCATGTTAATCACCAGCCTTAGCCTGTTGCCGGGTTCAGCTGGTAAGCATCAATTCATTAAACCAAAGGAACTTGCAGTCATCTGCCCACCCCCTTGGTTTAATTTTTTAAATCATTTTTGCTTGAGTTCTGTGAATTTAGCTAACATACTGAAAACACTTTTAAATTAACACAAAGGAGACTTCTTAAGAAAGCTGTTGAGACAGTCCCTGAACTGATGTAGCTGCTTATTCAAAAGGATTATTGTACGAAGCCTGTTGTTTCTGTGATGAGGTTTTGGCTGTGTTCAAATTGTCGACAATACAGTTCAAGGAATTTTGCAACAAACTCACTTGGTTTTGGGTTTGTTCTTTTAATAAAACAAGGCACCAAAAAGTCCATCTTTATCAGCACCACCTAGAACATGACCTCTACTCCTCCAGAGTAGTTCTTGGCTGAGTTAATGCATAGTATGTTCATCCTCCTGAGCCTACCTACACCCGTCTGATCCTAACGAACCACCAGCTGGGAGCACTTTCCTGCACTGACTAGGAACCTTCATGGGAGTTACCAGCCCTCCTCCCCTCTCCTCCTGCCTCCAATAAGGAAAAAAAAATCATATTGCAAAAATATTTTAACTCAATAGGGCCTTCTTCTCAAAGACATTATTATCACAAGATTAAACAAAACTGATGGGTTCTATCCAAACTACACAAAGCTACGACTTTCTGGAATTTAGCTGGGGATTTTATCATTCATGCTGAAATCCAGTGTGTTTATTGTATGTCATGTTATTTACCCAAGAAACACAGCCAGAGCATGAGATATGTGGGAATCACCTGTTTTCTTCAACCCAGCACAGTGTATTTCAGTTTGGATAGAGGTTTCATGAGCTTTCCAGTTTCTCCTCCAGAATATTTATCACAATATCATTGAGAATATATAATAATCCACAGTTACTTTAAAAAAAAAACTCCATGTTTGAGCAAAAATGTGAGGGGAAAAAAAGAAGGGAAAAAAAGAAATCTGGAATCTTTCTATTGGTGTTTTAAGGCATAACAAACTACAGTAATTTATTTCACCATATCCAGTTGTAATGCTAAACCACAGATAAACATTACTAATGTAGCAGGAATGTGTTTCTTCCTTCTGATGGAGGTCCAAGATTGCCCTCTCGAGTATGCCAAACAGCATGGGGTACTTCATTTACCATGTGATTGGCAAACACTTTAGTTTTGAATCAGTGTGGAGATGAAATTGTTGGCTAAAGCTCTGGAAATTCTGACTTAAGAGTTGTCAGGCAGGCTGTCTTTACTTTGAGAAAAAATAATTCTTTTTAATAACACTATGTTACTTGGCTTTTTATCTGTTTTTACATTGTTCAATGGTGTCTTGCATTTCTACATATTGTGCAGCACCCCAAGAACTTTAGTGGGGGGAAATTAATACCAAAAAAAGGTTATTATTTCAGCATGTGCTAATAAAATTGCTACACGTTTCGGGAAATATGCTAATACAATCTATTTTGATGGCACACAAAAAGGTCACCCATTGTATGCTGATATAAAAAGTTGTATCTGTTCGCTGAGAGGCAGAAATAATTTCTTAACATAGCTCATTTTCAAGGCATCTCTTATAGTGCGGGGAATTCTAAGGGTTGAGGGCTTATTTTTCCATTTATCTTGTAAACAAAGGAAATGATCCCATAAACTTATGCTTGCTTTTTTTTAAGTCAACATTATTTTGCATAGCAACAAGTTTATTTCTAGTATCTTTTAAGACATGAAGTTTGGTGTATTATTTTATTGATATTAATGGAAATGATCCAGAAGAGGAAAACACATTATTTGGAGGTCTGACTCTAATGCCTTCCATATCCTAAAGCCAATAAGTATTCTGGTCACAGTGCTTGGAGGATTGGTTCTGAATTCATTTCCTTAGGGACATGTAACTATAAAATCACGAGTTCTTTTCAGATCCAGTCTGAGTCAAACCTTTGTGCAGCCTTCCACTTTCAGCTTAAGTTTTTTTTTTCCCTTACTGCCACGAATGATGCATCTGTACATACACTTGCGTTTTGCGAGGGCACACCAGGCATGCAAACATTGCTTACAACATCCTTTTGTTCTTTACTTACACAACTGCTGTGTTATAACCCAACATCACAGTTATCTTGCACAGCAATGTAACGTGCAGCTGCTTTTTTGTCTAGGTTCTCTAACGGCTAGTAACCTGCCGCCATACCCATGAAAGCTTTCAGAAAAGTTCCTCTCCTACCTGAGCGTGCAGCTTTGGGTCCCTGTTGCGGGAAACCCTCCAGGATCCAGTTCCATTCTACACTTCTGTGAACACAGGTGCTGTCAGCTGCTCGAGGTCCAGCCGTACCACTGATTCTGAGGTTGAAGGAGCTTTTGTACCAAGATGAAGGTCAACCAGCATCAAATAGCACAAGTACAATCACTGCCTCTGTTCCCCTTATAGAGGTATTTCTAAAAATATGTACAAACATGCTTTTCCTTATAATGCTTTCGTTTAAAATTTCTACAGCAAAGTATGTCTTCAGAGTAACGTATGATTGTTGATTGCAATGAACTCTCAAGTGTACTACCGCATTCACTTCACACAAATCTTTATTTCATCATCCATTTGAGTAACAGATCTGGAGAAGAGATCTCAGATCTGGAGAAGAGGCTCTGATGATAAGTCAGTGCTACAAAGGTGTTTCTATAATTAAGATGACTCGTTTGGCTGCCGGGGTTTTTCTCATTCTCAGGAATGGGTTTGTCAGTACAACACTTTTCAGAATGGTGTTTTGGATATCGCCTATAAAATGGGCTCTCAGTATTTTGTTTTTTCACAAATGATGTCTGATAAATGGTTAAACCATCCTTACTGCTAGGAATGGATTCGTGAGCCCATTGGAGGAAGTTCTGTGAGTTCTGTTGCTGCCTCTCTGGTTCCACCTTCCTCCGGCCCATACCCTAGAAAAAACATGAAAGAAAAATTCATGTAAACATATGACTTACAATCACAGTTTCACAGATGAATCTTGTAACAGTCACTACCCCACTGGGAAGTTAACGAAGCTGTTACCACAGTGATTTCAAGAACTCATGGCTGATCTTCAGCAAGTTAAAAATAATATTGTCAGACTCGCCTGTATGAATATTTCTGGTTGCATATATAATAGGAAATCTGTTGACCTTCCATCTCATAGTACTAATAAGGCACTTACACTTGGCCGTTCTGTAGCATACTATATACTCAAGGCTATTTAGCTATACTCAGCTAAATTAATCTGTAGAATAACCCAAAGAAATAGGTTAATAATTTTATGTTTGGACTGCAGTAAAGAAACTGAGATGATAGGCCATGAAATCTGAATCTTCAAAACTATCCCATGTGTCCAAACAAAGAGAGACGAAGCCTGATTTCACACTCGATAGCTTGCAGGAAATTTATTTGGAATTATGGTTGATCAGTATCTCTAAAACTATGAGACAGCGCACAAAGTGCACAGAAATGGAGGTTACTCAGTGAATAATGAATACCAAAAAATCTAGGTCTAAGGCAGCACAAAGTCAGACCAACTTTCAATATCACAATTCACTGCTTCCTCCTCTACTCATTATCATGTGAACTGCACTATTTCTTTTGCTGCCTAGAAAGATTCCAATAATCTAAGAAAAGTGGAAAAACATGAAACTGTTGAACGTATGGAAAATCCCCAGAGAATTTAATTTCTATTTAAAGTTGTTGCTTCTGCAATATACGTTTAAACAGGTATATTATAAAGAGCTGTGGATTGGAAAATAATACATTCTGGAGAAATATTGTGGGTGTCCTACAGATTTTGCTTAAGCTTACGATAAAGACGAGCCTGAACCAAGTATCTGGGACTATGAATTATGAGTGGCTGAGACGCCTACATCACAAGGCCAATCACTTGTAGCAGAGTAATAGGACATGTAACTGGGTACAAAACTGTTTTAAGACATAAAACCCAGGATCACTAGAAATTGCCTGTCAGAGACCCAAATCATGGGGGGTTTGTTTGCCCTTGGATTCTGCCACTCAATGGCCACGTGTGCTGCCGTACACCTGTGCCAGCCCCATGGGACTCCCATCTCTATACTAATAACAAGTGTGGTTTTCTTTGCTGTTTACATTTTTCTCTTCTCACGGTTTTTAGCTTCTATAATTTTTGCAGGGGAGAGAAAAGATACTCTATTTAATCTCTGGCAGACTGAGAGATATGAACGTGCTTAATTTTTCTCTGTGCTGGGTACTTACAAAATCAAAATACTCTCCTACGTTCTGTAGACTGTGTCTGTTGTCATGAGAGGAAAATGGGAAATCGTTGCTCACTGCTCTCTGAAAAAAAGAAATTATGGCAAAAAAAACCCATGAATTTTCACATACCTTGTTTGGAGTCTACTAGTCTTAGTTCTGATGTTCTGACAGATGCTGAGATGCAGCTGCCTGTGTTCTATACCAGAAGTCATATTCATATGTTAAATCTTCAACTGCACATAAATTTATAGGGGTAATGCGGACCCTCTGTATTGTTTTTGTTGTTTTGCAGAATTATTGGGAGGATTTGCATTCCCTTGACTTGCTGAATATGTACACGATTAATATAAAAGTGAATTTTCAAATAAGAAATGATACATTCTGTCTGCAAGCAGCGAAATACTAGATACTTGTCAGGATTGCCTTGTTCGATTCGCTAGTTAGCCTAAAGCTAATTAAAATGAACTACAAAAGGGACCTCAAAACTGAATTAATCTGTGATTTATGTACTGAATGTCATGTACACGGCTTGTTGCAGTGGAAGTGGAAGAGATATTAATTGCATACCTAATTTATAATCTCATTCTTTAACATAATGTTCACCCAGTCTCTAAAATGAAACTAGAGCTTTAGAAGAAAAAAAGGACAACTGCAAAAGAACTACTTTAAAAGTAATTTAACATACTTGATTTTTTTAGCTTATTATATATCATTGCAATATTATTAAAATAGCTAAAAATTGAAACACTGAAAACTCTTCTGAACTGTTAGATTGCCTCTGTTCTTCCCCAGGCATTACTTTCCTTCTTCATTGGGAACTTTATGTTTTTTCTGTAAATGCTCCAGCTATTTTTACTTTGAATGTTGTGGAATAAATTCTTCATGCTCCAAATATGATATTTACCTCCAAACAGAAGAGTAAGTTTTAATGTAACACAATTTTAAAAAACAAGCATGTTTCAGGAATAAGTGAATCTGAATCAGTTCTAAGACAAATGTAACTGGAGCCCTGATCCAGCAAGAAGAATCACCAAATACAAAATTCACCTGCATGGAGTCAGCTGCACGACCATACCTTAGGGTATTTGCTGTGCTAGACAGATTCTCTATTTTTCAAGATACGTGCCACATGTTCACTTGTTTTCTCATACAGATTCAACCAGACTGTGGTTCAATGAATAAGTAAATTCAACGGATACATTCTTAGATCTGTATTTAAAAACAAGCACCTTCTAAGTCAGCAAAATATAAGACTTACTAAAATATCCCACTGCAATTACACATCAGTCTTAACATTTTAGTGTTTATTACTAGTGCCTATGTGCTGCAAAATTGAAAACTGAGACAGTAAATATTGAATATGATCTCTTGGAAGGATCCCCTGTATTAACTGATGTTTTAAAAAAATCTATTAATGAATAATTATGTTATATATATAATTATATAACCATAATTATATTATACTATCATGAAGTAAGAAATAAGAGGTAATATAAGCTTGAACAGTATCATATTTCTGAGAAAATTAATTAACCTCACAGACAGTGAGTTCCCTTGTAAAAGAGATTAGAGGCAACCAGCTTCACATGCAGTGAGCTCCCAACACTCTACCAGCACTTTTTAAAAATGTCACGTAAACAAGCTTCCCCAGATTATTCCTGTGACATCACATTTTAGCCTTTAATGCATCTTTGTACTCTCACTGCTAACCTCATTAATTCCTGATTTATGACAGATAGGAATTCCACTAATTCTTTTTAACAGTGAAGGGCTGGTAAATACAAGGCATAAAATACCTGGTGAACCGTCATACCAGTGTTGATAAAAGGTCCACCTAACCTGGTCCTCATTCTCAGACAGTGGCTAAGGCCAGATGCTCCACAGAGAGGTGTATGTAATATCAAGATAATGTATGCTTGTGTATAATCTCCTTTTCTTTTCACCAGCCCCAAGCTCCCCTTTTAAATATTCCTTCCTAGTCCATTTGCGCTCTTCTTTACAGAAAAATCTGTGAAATGAACTCAATATAACTGCTATGCTTATAGAAAATGAAAATAGACAATATTCTGTGCACAAAGTAGGTGAGTAAAGCAAAGCTCAGCGTGTTGATAAAATAAGGGCATAAAAATGTGCTTATGAAATTGTAACATTTTAAATACTCGTGATTTTAAAATACTAAAATTCTTAAGCAAGCCTTAAAAGTGTTTCAAATGGGAAGCTTCTAACTTTTTAATGACCAAAAAAGAATCCATTGCCTGAATACACAGGATTTCTGACATTCAATTCAAAAAGATAATAAAATTTCAATTCAACATCCTTACAGGGCTTTACACACAGGTTTTGGACTGAGATGGATCATAATATACTCTGGCACATAAACATGCCTCAAACAGCAATAGTAACTAATAAAGGGAAAAGTCACCGATGCTGCAAATCAGCAGTGACTACAGCAGGACTCTGAGTAGCCAAAATTATAAACGAGTAACAGCAAAATGTTTCTTCCTTAAAACAGCAATCTTTGTAATCCCTGAGGCACAAAGTCTGCCAGCCCGCTACGACTGCTTTGCTAACTACTGTAAGTGCTATTCTTACTTATAACTTAACAAGCGATATCTTGCAAAAAGGAGCTCTGTAAATTGACTGTATTGCCATAGTAACTCACCTGCTCCCAAGCTCTGTATGCTAGCAGCAATCTATCCGCAATATACTGAACTGCTCCTGAGTTCTGGGCCTGCTTTAGTGCAGAGCTTGTAGTTGACTCAGGTTGACTCTGGCATGCTCCAACATGAGCAAACTAGAAAATAATGGAAATTGTGATCCATTTTAAACAAACAAACAAAACCGCCATCAACAAAAACCCCAAATAAATCTGATCAGAAATGTGGGGAAAATTGCATTTCCCGTTTATTTTTCATTATTTGGATTGCAGCATCACCTAGTGGCCTGTGGGAAAATCAGGAGCCTCCCCCACACAACACAACCCCTACCATAAATACCTTACAACGTAGATCAGTAAAACAGGCAGGAACATTATTTCTCCAGGAACTTTCCAAAAATCGTTTATCTAGCGATCATCCATCTAGCAAAACCACTTATGCTATGACTTTTTTGTTTTCCACCCACTCTACTCCTGCTGTTGTACCACTGTCGGTTTGAAAGCACAAAACTTTTGGGGATCAGCTCAGCAAAACATTCAGCCCACAGGTTCAGAGACTGCGGAACAGCCTGGGCCAGGCGTGCATCACAGTGCCTGGGGATGCTGAGACATCCCAGCCCGGGGCCTCTGACTGGGGCCGCAGCACTTCTCCTGAGGGCAAGAACTGAGGCAAACATCCGCTGACGTCTTCCAGAGAGAAAGAAAATCAGCTGGGGCTAAATATAAAATAAGAGACCCCCAGCACTGCTGGAAAACTGGAAGAAAACTCCTGCCAGAGAATGCTTTAGCGCACTTCCTCTGAATACCTAGTGCACTTTTTCCTCATAAACATCAGGAAAGGAAACCTCCTTCCGGGCTAAAGGACAAAGTCACCCTCAGCGCAGCACTTTTTGGGAAGTTTAAGAATAAAAAAAGCCCTGCGGGAGAACACGGGGGGTCCCACCCGGCCCTCACCCAGGTGCCGGTGTGTTGCTCGCTGGGGTGGGACCACCTGCCCTTGGCCATGGCTCCCTGCCACCGCCACCTCTCCAGGACCCTGGTCACCACAGCAGCCGCTTGTCCCGCTCACAGAGTGTGTCTGGGCACGGGGAAGAACGCCCCTGCCGTGACATCACACCCTCCCTGACTGCATCACTAAGGGATTCTGGTGTTCCAGTAAGAACCAGACCAGCAAAGGTAATGCTGCTTTTACCCATCGACTGCAGAATGGAAAAAAAAAGTCGGTAAAACTACTGGATGGTGTCTTAAAATGGGAGAGAAACAGAGTTTGTTTCTATTAAATAGTTCTGCACAATTACTTCAATGACACTTTACAATCTGAATGGTAATAGCTAAAGGAAGGAGCGTCATTTTTGAGGAAAAAAACAAGGGCATTAGGTATATTATTCTTAAGATGTAAATTCATGCTCTTTTTAACCTCACTTTACACACACACACGTTAATCGCAGACGCAAACAATATTTGGTCAAAAAAACCCTGACAGTGCCTTAAGGATATTTTTGCCTTCACATTTGAGCACTGACTTGGAAACATCTGTACTATTTAAGTGAAATTAATTCTTAAAATTATTAAAAGGGCTTGCTCGCTCTGTATAACATTTTGTAACATGTTTTTATGGATGGGGAAGTAGAGAACAAACTGAAATGTATAGCTTATTTCACAGAAGAAAACCCGAGGCACAAAGCCCTTGCTTATCGTGAAAGGAGCCTGCAGGTGAGCTGTAGACAAGGCAGAACTTCTCCCTAAACCAAGCACAAGCCAATACTCTGCCTCCTGAGCCTTGACGGACTGTAAAGGACACGACATGCCTATGCTAACTGGCCTGTTTGCCAGTATATTGATACTCAAGGCTACCTTATCTGGGAATCAAATACCATGGCTGGCAGAGGGAACAAGAAAACACGCAGTACTTGTCTTAGTTAAGTATGAGGGATTCAGAGAGTCGTAGCCATTTATTTTAAAGGCAATTACGAAGTTCCTGCAGGAAAGTCTGATTTTCCATCTTAATATCAGACATAGGTAATGATATTTGGGAATACTAGCTGCCATCATGGAGTTTTTCAAGGCTTTCTTCTAAATGACCTACTTTGTTTCTCTAAGTATCTGTTGAAGTTTTGATAATACAGGTAAGAATGATTATTTGCAACTCGCTATTATTAATGATGCCATGCTGCGGGTTACTTTTAAGTACAAAAGTAGGTAAATGACTTTTACAATGATTTACGGAGGCTAATGTAAACCTCGCTTATGAAAAATAAGCTGTTCCAGATAATGACATTTTGGTTAAGGAAAAAAAAAACAACAATTGTAAACAAGGTGTAAGAGCAATGTGTTTTGAAACACTTTCATGATTGCATTGCCGCCTCAGCCTTGACTGTAATGAACTGTGCTGATGTCTAAATGTGCCAGGATCAGATCAGAAGGCTGTGGAGATAACTCATGATATTTCAAGACCGAGTAAGCCAGTGATAGAGACAATTAGGGAAGGATAAAGAGCGTGACAGGCAGAGGAACCTACAATTTGTTTTCATTGCATTCTATTAATTTTCAGATGCAGTAACTCGGGGCCCACTACTGCGAACTCAAACAGCACTTTGGCTTTTGAAGCATTACTCCACTAGAATTTTATTTTTTTTTCTGAAAGGCTGCAACAGTTTTGTATTTATTGCTCTTTTCCAGTGAGGTATGGGTATCTGAAACTCAAAAAGGTCCCTTCCTAATAATGTAAAAGGATTCTAAAGGAACCAAAAGAATAAATAATTAAATGAAGAGTCATGCCAGCCTGCATTCGCTGGCATAGGACCAATATAATGGAAGTTTGACTAAAGCTACTTTAAAACATTATCTTAAATAGGTTCTAATGTGTATTTTCATACCAAAGCATACTGTTTAATTTATAATATTGCTGTTACTGCTAGACGACATGCTTCTTGTTTGTAACAACATGCAAAATTAGAGTATTTTAGCTTGGTTTACAAAGGAAACAATGCTTATGCAACTGCACTTTCTGTCTCTGAGATCCCATTATAATTCTGAGATCTTCAGGCCATTTTCAATCAACTTTGAGAGAGATGATTAGGATCATCTAAGCTCTATAAGGATCAGTGGCAGGACAGAGGAGTACCCCAGTAAAGGAAGGCAGGCCCTGGCTCCGCTGCTACATACATGTATACATATATATGTCTGGGAGGATGACCACAGCCAGTCAGCATTTGTACTTCCTGACCAGTCACAAACTTTACTGCCTCTTGTGGCATGGAAAATACCATCCAAGAGAAATATAATAAATATTAAAAATCCTTTGGGCACTATTCATGGCACCATTTGTTTGCTTAGGACATCGCAGCTAAGCCTTTGCCCGTTTCAGTGCGTAAGAGGCCAACACACTACAGTTCCTGACAGCCCCACACGTAGGAGCCCACCACCAAGCATTCACTAGTTCCATGAAAGCGACAGCTACTCAGCGAGGCTGCAAACCCCATCAGTAAACCCTGCCGGCCCATTCCCTTACCTAAGCTACCTAACGCGGAAATGGGCCAGTCCTTTCTCCGGACAGGGCTGCGGAACGCCGGGCAGGAGCAGCCCCAGAAGCTCGTCACCTGCCGCCACACACGGGCGCGCCCCGGGGGCCGCAGCACCTCGTTGCCTTAGTGCGGCACGCAGCGGCCTGTGGAAGGGGCCAGCTGCTGAGGGCGCAGCCCCACCGCAACCAGCCGCTCCGGCTCAGCGTCCCTGGGGCCAGGAGAACCAAAGAGTCGCTAAAGGAGGCGAGAGACGCCGCAACAACCCTACACACTGCCCTCACCAACCTCATCCGCCACCCTCCTCCTCACGCCTCGTCCCCGCCCCCTCCGCGAGCCCCACCCCCCGCGCTCCCCTATTGGCCAGAGCCCACCCTTCCCGCCCCTGAGGACTCCTGGGAAGTCTCGCGAGAGACGGCTGTTCCCGGCGTGAGGCGCCGCCCGCCGGCAGCGGGCGCTGGCTGGGCCCGCCACTCCGAGAGAGCCCCGCGGGGGCGGCACCGGCACCGGACATCGCACCGGCAGCGCACCGCAGGGCGGCCGGGGCATGGAGGAGCCCTGCGGCCCCGCGGGGGCTGCCGCCCCGCTCAGGGGAGACGCGGAGGAGCCCAAGCAGGTAACGGCGGTGAGGGGAGGGAATGTCCGACGGCTGAGGGGCGCCGCTGCCCCGCCGCCTTTCCCGGTGCTCCCCTGCCTCAGCCCGCCCCTGGCGGGCAGCGGGGCCGGGCAGGCCGAGACGCGGCAGGGAAGGGGACAGGGAGGGAGGGAGAGCCGGCAGCCGCCGGGCTGTAAACACAGCCCAGAGTACTGTGTTTGTAGTCGCCTCGTAGGCGTGTGTCCTCTTCCCAGTTTGGCCAGTAAAGCAGTGTTGTTGTCAGGACTGGAGTACAGTAGGGAGCCTAATAACTATGATTAAGCCATAATTGTAAACAGTAGTTCTGTTGTTATGCTTAAGTGTGGTGTGCTGCGTTGTATTTACATAAATAGTGTCCTGTGGATCTGTTTTTCCCTTAATGCGTATGGGATCAAAGCCTGTCATGCGAGTGTGACAGCTGCGAGTTTTGCGGTGTTTTTAAAGAAATGTGCAGTCCGAAGGCGTGCTTGTTAGGGCAGAAATGTGTTCAGCTTTAACTTTGGTGTTAGCGAGCGCTTACTTTTGCCAACCTTTGCCGCATTAGCGTGAAGTACATTCTAGTTTTGGCCTTCTTGAGTATTTTCACATTCTGTGGGGAGCTGGCCTGAATAGTGGCCCAGCATTATAACTCCTAAAGTGGAGCATATGCTTGATGCGAGCGTTGGAGTCAGGGGAGCTCAGATACTTTTGATCATGTGCAGGAGAAAGTTACGAGTGAATGCAGGACAGGGCTTTGGCCACTTACCATTAAAAATAGCTTATCATAGAGCAAGCCTGATAGCTTTAATTCTGGTTATTTTATAAATAAAAGACTAATTTATCTTTAAAAACTAGGGGTCGGTATTGTTTCTTGGAGGCAACGAAGTGAAAAGCAGTGCTGTGGTGAAATACTCGTCTGCCCCACCGCAAGCAGCATTTGCCCGTCTTCAGGAGAAAACAGACCTGAAACTCCCACCCGCCAACTGGTTGCGTGAAAGCGCTAAGCTGGGACCAGCGGGTACAACTATTCTTGGCAACAACAAAAAAAGTAAACCATTTTCAAGGTAAACAATAGCAGGTTCTATTTCTTCTGGGCCCTTAAAAATAATTCTAATAGTGAACTTGGACTCTGTGCAATTCAAAGTATAAAGTACAGACTTTACCATAGTAACTAACTATTGCTTTTTCTTAACCATTCTCTACTTTTTTTACCCTTAGTTCTTGCCTGTATGCTATAGTCTTGTCTCCTCTCTAAACAATGTCTTCTTTCTAAACAATGCTGGTAATGCTGTTTGTTATTTTTTTCAAGTGCATATTGACACCTTGCCTGTGACAGTCAAATTGACTTCATGTTTTTCCCTGGTTGGCTGTTGTCAGTTGGCCAAAATCAAACTAGATTGGTTCAGCCAGCCATTCTGCTTTTGATAGCAGGTGAAGACGGAGCAAGTGTGGTTCCCCTTGAAAGTTACAGAGCCAATTTATAGCTCTTCTGGATCGTTAGAAACTGGACCTGGCTAACTAATGGCAAAAGAATACTCAGTCATGTCAAGAGTGAATGCAGAAGGTGAAATGAGGGGCAAAACCAAAAAGCAGTGTTACCTTTCAGTATGGATGGTTTTTGAAGACTTGGATGAGTTGATTTCAGAGTGTTTGTAAATAGGTGGCTTAAATGCTGTACTGAGCAAGTAAGTTCACACGAAGTCACTAGTTAGTGAAATTTAACAGTTTGCGGAGGGGCTGTGTTTAAATCCTTGTAATCTGTTCAGGAGGTGTACGTATTTGAGCAGGGTAACATGTTTCTCAGGGCTTTATAAATTTTTCCTGTTTATTTTAGATATTATGGTTGTCAAATAGAAGTTGGCAGTTTAATCTCTTGGCCTCTAATGTTGGCATTAAAAAGTTAATAGTGAAAGTATGACTTCAGACACACATCATATATTTGGGTTATAGTAATATCTGGTTTAATTTGGAAGAATTGTCTGTACATTGAAATATTCTAATTTAAAGAGCTTGTAATTTAAAGAGGCCTTAATGAGGGTGGATGAAGATACAAGGATGTCTTATGTGAAAACACGTAGGCTGGTTTTAGAAAACATAAATAAGAGGTAAAATGAAATTACAGCTGCTAAAATGAAAGAATTTAATGTCCTTAATGCCTTAAAGATAAACTCTTTGAAAAACTGTTCTCCTTTTTAGTGCTTAAAAAAAATCAATTTATCTAATTTCCCATGGGTGTCTTAACAAACACTTTAAATAGTTCTGATTTTCTTGATTTCAGTGAAACTTAATATATATTTTAGAACATCTTGAAATTGGATCTGAGAACTTCCAATAGTATCTTTGGAAAACTCGTAGAACGTCAAAATGACTTCATGTTGCAGTTTAACCTGGCAAGCAGCTAAACTTGCTTAAACTTAACACAGCTGTTAGTTCACTGCCCCCTCTCTGCTCTGGGATGGGGGAGAGAATTGGAGCAAAAAAAAAAAGGTAAAACTCAATGGACTGAGGCAAAGGCAGTTTAATAGAACGGAAAAGGAAGGGAAAATAATAAGAATAATGGTAGAAGAACATAAGAAGTGATGCACAATGCAGTTGCTCAGTTTCATCAAAATTCATTCGTGATTAATATAGATGATTCTTACTGTAATTCATTATGAAGTGTAATGATCTAAACGTTTAGCTAGACTTTTTCTTTTGAAGAAGAAAAAGCTTTCAAAGATTTAATGAGCTTTGGAGAAAGATCTCTATTTAATGTCACACTACATTTGTCTTAACTCGCAATATTTTCTAAATAGCTTTGGGATGGCGTATGACTTTATTGACTCAGTTGGAAATGATGTCGATGTTGTGTCTGATTCAGAGGTATGTATAACTTTAAGTTCCATCATTCAAACTCCTATGTTGCATAAACCTTATTTTACGATACTGTCGTGGTTTCTGTCATCTTTGTGCCCCTTGAGGAAGAATAAAGATCCCCTGGTAAAACACAAACTGATCACCTAACTTTTGCTCTGTTGCGTGAGGGAGTTGTGATCTTGAGTAAGGAATATGTAGATAAAATTGTATTTCCTGTGGACTTCTACAAATAACAATCAGCTAAAATATGCGGTTTAGTGAATGCAGCACATCAGCCTTGCAGTGTAGTTGTCTTGTCTGTTTGAAATTGGTTGTTTTGATTGGTTATTACTCTCAAGATCCTTTTTTCCTGTTATCTAGAAGAGATAGCCCCCCAGCTCCAACCTTCTTGTTCTTCCCTCAGATTTTTGCCAGCTTTTTTTGGTACTGGTAATCTCTATAGAATTCAGATGAGGCTGTTCAGAAGAGGAAACATACATGTTTTACAGGTTTTTGTTTTTTTTTTTTTATTCAGACTTAGGTCTCTGTCCAGATTCCTCTGGATATCTACCAAAGTGTTGGGATTCCTGTGGTGAAGATAAAGCTTTTAAAATCCAAACTATCCACTTGGATTTTTTTTTCCTGACTTTTCATGATACCTGGTTGTGATGATCTAAAGAGAGATTATGTTTAAACCATGCGTGTGGTTTATACTGATTACTTGGCCCCATTATCTCTGTCAGTCATGTTCCCTGACCTCCACAAATGCAACTTCTCATGGAATGGCCACCTTAAAATCAGTGGTACTATAAGGTTTTATTTGTCTGCCCATGCCTCTCCTGTGTTAGTGGTGTATTCTTAGCTTATAGTTTCCTAAGAGTTGTCTTACAATGCAGTATAAATACATGGAATATAATCTCTGTTCTCTTTTCTCCCGCAAGAATATTAAAAAACTTCTGAAGATACCTTATAGCAAGTCACATGTGAGCATGGCAGTACATCGCATTGGGCGGACGCTTCTGTTGGATGAGCTAGATATTCAGGAACTCTTCATGCGATCATCTCAGGTTAACCATTTGGTTTTCAAGTATGTCGTATGGTCAAAATGCATTATTTGAAGAGTAGCGTAGCTTAGCGAGGAAGCATGTATGCATCAGAGAACCATATACGAGTAAAAGGTGCTGTATTCTGCCATGATCAGTTTACCCACGAACCGCATCCGCTGTCCTATGGTAATGGTATCGTAGGATTAAAATTCCATGTCACAAATTCCTGTAATAACCTCAGTATTGCTATACTATTTTATTAATTTTGTTATTTTTTACTGTGTAATATCTTACCGTGCATCTGACTTCCAAATGAAGTCAACTTTTCACTAAGAATGTAATTTTTCTAAGATACACTTTCAATAAATCACCAATTCAGGGTTTTAGCTGTGAAGTTGTTTTCTGTTTTTTGGGGGTTTGAGGGTTTTTTTGCTGTTGTGGATGACTATTCATAAGTTAATAAGGCACTTGGTTTACTTTGTAGATGCTTCTTAATATTAATCTCATATTTCTGGTATTGCTTAGACAGGGGACTGGACATGGCTGAAAGAGTTTTATCAAAGGCTGATTGATCAGAAGTGGCAACGAAAAAAGAAGAGTAAAGAACATTGGTACCAGAAGGCTATACTTTCTAAATTTTTGTATTACAGGTAACCTTATGTCTCCATTAATCTAGAATTCTCTACCACTTATTCTTGCCTGGTTTCTCGTCTTGAAGTAAATGTTAAAATTCTGTTATGGTCTTACTTACTGATTTATACTTATGCAGAGAAAATTGAGGGATGAAATCAGGAAATAACACGTAAATGTTTTTAACAGGAATTGAAGCATTTTAAGTATTAAAGTACACAATAAACGGGGTCACTTAATTAACTGTGGATCTCAACATCCCTTCTGAGAAGTGGGTTTGAGGGGAAGCACAGCTTAAAATGTGCAAAGTAGATTGTGACACCTGCTGTAATATTGTAAGGGTTGGAGCAACTTGTCAATATAGCCATCTTTTAGTATATTAGCAAACTCATTCTTTGAGAGCAGTGCATCAAACACAACAGTTCTGAAATGGATTCTGTTTGCATATTGTTTACTGAACTTTATAATGGTGTTTTGTCAGCATTAATGGTGATGGAGCTGCTCAACCTGTTCCTTCCACTTCAAAACAACACCAGGAGGGTCCTGTTTCAGGTGAGAGTGACGAAACAGGACGGGCCTCCTGGCCAGCTCCTTTTGAAATGCCTTCTTCGTTATCTGAAGATCCAGGAGCCTCTAACCAGGTTAGCGTATATAATGTTTAAATGACACCTTATTTTTTGTAGACACACACATATTGAAAGGTTTTCGGAGCTGCTGCAGCAGTACTCTTTGCTAAAAGAAATGGACAAAAGCATTAGAAGGACTTGGCAGTAAGTGTGGTTTAACTTATACCAGTGTTTCAGAGCTCCAAATTTCAGAAATTATTTTTTTCCTGTCACCGTTGTACTAAATACATATTGATCTATGCATTTTTGAGGAGCAAAACGTTTGGCTAGGAGTAGTCATCAATGACTTAACTAAAAGTAGGAAAATCTGGTATTTAGAAGGTGTCTGTGGAAGCCTAAGGTTTTGGCCTTTCATTTTAAATTTACAATTAAAATGAATCTGATTTGGCCCTGAATTTAGTAGGTGAAGAGGAAAATTAAGATCTATGGAAACATTTGCAAAATAGTTGAGCAACATTTACAAGTACTTGCTATGAGATTATACAAGTGGAAGGGAGAGATGTTTATAGTAATTATGCAACAAACTATCAAACTATGACAAACTGTAGGCCCTAATCCAGGGTTTCAGTCTGTGGGGTAAGCTTATTTATAAAAACTGTTAATTCCTGTGGTTTTTGAGTAACATAATACAGAAATTAGTTAAATTTTTGAGAGGTTAAAAGATACGTTGTTTTCAGTCCACATTAATATCATAATGATGCTATAGGTATGCTTAGACAGTATTACTAATTGGTATGCCAAATGACTTGGTCAGCTAACTTATAAAGGCTCTAGCCTACGTTATCCATAAAATTGTAACAGCTTATGTGGTGGTGTAGTAATATTATAAAATGGAGAAATATATTTCAGTACTTGGAAGAGAGTCCTTCTTCTAAAAGCTTTCACCTTCTGGAGGAACTATTGCCTGATACGGCAGATTCCTTATCATAAAGAAGCTGCTGTGCATTTGTACAGTGTCATTTAATTTATAAATAAGACATCAGGACAGAGGTTTTACATTCTGGAGACTGGTAATCTGGTGCAGACCCTGGGCTAATAAAGTGTTTCTGTAGAAACTTTCTGATTTCTTTCCAAGGAAATATAAAGTATAATATAAAGAGAATATAAAGTACAAAATTTTAGTATTAGCTACAGAAGAGAAACATTCTAGTCACTGACTAGAGGCTTTTTGTAGTTTAATAAATATTTATTTAAAGATATTAGAGGTACAGGTTTTTCCCTTATATGCTATTGTTGTTGAGATTTTTTTTTAATGGCCTAACTTTACCTCAGCAGCAGTATCACTCCTTATCCTTGTGCTTTTCACAGGGCAGTGTGCCTCTTGAACCCTCATATATAGTGGGGCATGTGGCCTCAGCCCCCAAAGAACAAAACCTGACTACTTTGTTCAATGACGGGGAAAACAGTCAGGTATGCTGTATGTGAAATTTGAGCTCAAACACTGAACCCCCAATTTAATCAAACATTTTAAAAATTGGTCTAAATTGGAACCAAGAGAAAAACGAAGCCCCCTGTAGAAGTAGCTTTTGTGGCATCTGTGATCTCAGTCTTTTAAGTTAATGTGAATGTGTAGCATAGTTCATTTTGTGCTGTCTTTTATTTGCTGCTTTTGCTTCTTGCTTTCTCATAATTCCGCAGAATGTCATAGAGAACATGTTTTATAACAGTGACTTATAGACCAATTTTTTTCTCCTAATGAAGGGACTTAAAAATGACTTTGTTCGTAATATCTTGTGGACCTTTGAAGATATCCACATGTTAGTAGGATCAAATATGCCTATATTTGGAGGTGGGAGGTACCCTGCTGTGAGCTTGCGTCTCAGGTGAGCCTTGAAGTTAATGAGATATAGATGCCAGCCTTGACTGACTTGTTGCTTTGCTTCCTGTTTAGTCACCTGCAATTTATTTGGTTGGCTCTTCAGTTTTATGTGCAGTTTAAAGAATAAAATTCATGCTTTAGACTTAAATGGTGATGGCATTATAAAGCACTGGAAAACAGAGTCCCATAGCCATGCCACTGCACCTGGGCTTGAGATGCTCTGCTGCTTCTTCTGCCTCTGTAACTAAATCTTTATTTGGAAATACTGGTGATTTGCAACCTTTCCCGACTTCAGTGTGAGTGTTAAAACTGTGCATCTAGTCCTTAATTTCATTATATTGCTATTTTTATAAGAGGGCAGCAGTAGTTCTCTTATGGGTGTTCTGAATTTCAGTAACTGCTAGTTGGGCACTTCATAAGTACTTAAAACTTGTGACTGTAGTAGGTCTAAGTCCTGACTGTTGTACTGTTCACTAATACTTTGTTGATCACTTCATTAGGATTTTTTCCTGTTTCTGCCTATGTGTAGGCAAAGAATGAATAAAAACTTGAAACTTGCTTGATGTACTTGTCACCTTCTTGAGGCCCATCTAGGAATTAACAGTACCTTGCTCTGCAAGGGATTTTGAGAGGTCTGGGAGAAGGCTTGCCTTATGATTAGTTGCAGCTGATACTGCTTTTGGTTTAGACCTTGTTAAGTACTTGTTATCTTGGAAATGGGGATGTCTGAAGCTTGTTAAAGTTTCAGTATAAGTGTGGGCAAAAATCCAAAACTGCTGAGGGAATGTGAGCATATTCTGTTGGAGAGATCAAGATATCTGTTCGGTTTGATATAGTTCCTTGTTTGCCTCTTTAAAATAGAAAAATTCACAAATAATTGTTTTAGTATCCATCCACTCTCAGGTGATTTACATCTAAATCCCATTAGTAAACATCCCTAATAAATTCTGAAGCATAAATAAAGATTTAAATAACACTAGAAATGTTTGGTTTTAGGGATAACAACAAGCCAATAAATGTGCTAACAGGAATTGACTATTGGTTGGACAACCTAATATGCAATGTACCAGAGCTTGTGATGTGCTTTCATGTTAATGGAATTGTCCAGGTAAGGCTGTCGCTTCGCATTACGCCCATTTCATCTGTTCTTCAGTTTCTGAAATTGCTCTGGTTGTAACAGATCTCTTTATAATCTTACTGTTCTGACAAAAAGATTGCAAGAACCCTTTATTGCAGAATGAGAAGCGTCTGCACAGCTTGCAAGTCATCCAAAAATACTGTGTTCTTTTTCTCCCTTCCATGCATGCAAGGTTCATGCTTTCCCTAATACGTGAATGAAGGCAAAAAATAAAAAATGTAGCAGCAGAAATGCATCAGTTTCTTGCGTCTTTAATATCTGTAGCATTCACTTGCCAAGATAGATACGTGCTTTTGAAACCTTTGTTTGTATTTACTATCTTACAATAGACTACACGTACCAGCTTAGTTTCTGTTGTACCTGGTGTGTGGTTGCTTACTAGTCTGCCCAGGTTTCATTGACGTTATAGTTAGGTGTTGTATGGTTTAGGGTTTTTTTGCCACCTCTTGTTCTCTTTTTACTTCACCATGTTTGTCATAGAAGTGAGCAGTCTTTAACACTTTTATTGAATAGTGTAATCAAGATGTTCTTGCTTTTAAAGTAAATAATAGAAATTAACTCAATTTGTCGTGACACTGTATCATAATAGTATCCTTTGTTTCTTTTAGCAGTTGATAAGAGGCACTGATGTATATAGATTTTTGGGGGAGTAGGTGGCAGAAAACCCTCCTAATCTTGAGTTTTAACATATATTCCTTGCAGAAATATGAAATGATCAAGACTGAAGATATTCCCAATTTAGAAAACTCTAATTTTTCTACCAAAGTGATAAAAGATATTGCTCAAAATATCTTATCTTTTCTGAAATCAAACTGCACCAAAGAAGGACATACTTATTGGCTATTTAAGGGTAAGTAAACTTAGATAAATTTTAAAAAAATTATATTAATGTCATGTTGATTAATGAAAGGTCTTAACTTTCAGCAAGTGGGAGTGATATAGTAAAGCTCTATGACCTAACCACCCTTTGTGAGGAGACAGAAGACAAATACCAAAACCCTTTTACAATGCCAGTGGCAATTCTTCTATACAAGTGAGTCTTTATAATTTTTGTTGTAATACTTAATTCTTGGTGCAGTTATACTTGTTAAGAATACAGACCAAAAATTGCGATGAAATGAAAATGCATGAAATTAAAATCTTTTATGCATAAGCTTGGTAAGCCTCAGCCCTGCTAAATCAAAACAGACTTTCTCCTTTTCACTATTTCTCCATGTAAACTACACTTACTGAGTAAGTCTTGTAGACCGTCATAAAGTTTGGGAGATCATCATTTGCAGTAGTGTTGTTTAAAGTTGTTTGGTTTTTTTCTTCTGGCACAAAGAAATTATCCAGGGATTTACTATTTTGTCTTAACTTACTTTTAGAGTTGCTTGCAATATGATGCTGAAGAAAAACCAGAACAAGAAACACTATGGTACTATCAGAACGTTGCTCCTTAATTGTCTTAAGTTACTGGACAATGGCAGACATCCACAAGTAAGAATTAATTGTTTTCTTGTAGTTTTGTGTAAATAAAGGGAAATGCTATCATTGTAATGCATCTGGTTATATTTTGTGTGGTACTTATTCCTCTGACTGCAAGGGAGAGAATTTAAATGAATTTACAAACTTAGAAATTTATTTATATTTAAAGAAACCCCATTGCTGCACAAGTCTCCTGTCTTGCCCTAAAAAGGAACTGTCATTACGCTTGCTCTTTAGCTCTCGTTCCCAAAGAGCCCTTTTGTGCCTGGGAGCTGTGCAGACACTGAAGCAGATATTAGCTAGACTTTGTGAATATAAGAAAAAACCTTTTTATGCTAAAGGTGGTTGAATGTTGGGACAGGTCAAGCAGAGAGGTTATATCATCTCTATCCTTTGAGATACTCAAAGCCTGACTGGTTGTGGTCATGAGCAGCCTGCTTTGAGCAAGGGTGTTGGGCTAGACAGTCTCCAGAGCTCCCTTCCAACCTTGACTGTTCTGTGGTAGATGTCATAAAAAGAACCTCAAACTCTTGATCTCTTCTTCAGACCATTGTATCATCCATCAGTACCTCGAGATGCTCTGTGCTTTCAGAAGCAGTAAGAAAAGTAATGAAAAGGAGATGAAGCTGCATTGACCTTTATTCCAGATACTTGATTCCTGTTCTTTTCTAAGAAAAACAGGAATCTAACTGCTCTGAAAGACAAATAGTTTACTAAAGTTTAGAGAGGGGAAGAAGGTGTGTGTGTCTTAAGTATTACTGTTGCCAGATGTGCTAGCTTCCTTTTTAGTTGCAGCAGGTAACGGGAGTGTGCTGCTTTCTCGTTGGAATTCTGACTGAGTCTGTCCACGATCTTTTCCTTGCCTTAAACAGAGAAACCTGTAGATTCAGAGTGGTATAAGGCAGTATCGGTGTATTTAACCAAAATAATAAACTGGGGTATACTGCAGGAGGCCTAGAAGTTGATTGGGCAGGAGCTGCTTTATGCAGTCTATGGTACATCAACATGGTAACAACACTTTTACTATTCTGTAGGCAACGCATCATAAAGTTCAAAAAGAAATATCTATACTGAAACTGCAATCTAATCCAAAGTATAACTTAATTTACATGTAAGTGGTTTAGATTTAAGCTGGTTTCAACAGAAAATTGAGCCTAAAAATGTGATGTGAAAAATCTGAATTGTAATTCAAGTGGATTACAAGAGGACATGTGGCATATATTAACTAAAGTGTTTTGTAGATTCATTCTAAAGTTGTGGAAAGCTCTCCAGATCCCACTAGAAGCTCTTAAATTTTTTTTTTCTTGCTTAAAATCCTTCTCTTGTTTGCCTCTTGTGATCTACAAGCTTTTAGAACAGGTAATACTCATGCTTTACCAGCTGGGATTTATTCTCTTCTAAACTTGATCAGGCTTGAATCCTTCTCCCTTTCCTTTATGGGATTTTTAGCTCCATAATAACTTTTTTGTAGGGCAGGCGAGATTGCGTATTTGAGCTAGTTAATTGAATTTGCTCCTGCATAGTGGTGGCTTCCTTTGCCTTCTCAGCAGTTGTATATTGGTTCAGAAAACAGCCTGGAAGAATAACTATTTTTCTGGGAATTTTTTTTAACACCTCTGCAAAAAGCCATCCAAAAGTACACAAGACATGTAAAATGTTGTTTGCTTGGCTGTTCAGGTAAATGTCTAATGTGAAAAGGTCACTGTTCTGATGGGAAGTTATTTAACAAAGCCTACATGATATTGTATCACTACTGTGAAGAACTTGTATCTCAGTTCTGCTTTGTATGAAACTGCTGGACTGTGTTGTGGTCTGACCTCACTAGACTCCAGCAGAACCAGGGGCTAGAATGTGCCCTCTGTTACCACAACCAGGAACTGTAGATAACCATGCTGTCCTGAGCAGAGAGCTTCTGTGGCAGTAAATGTAATATCTCTGTTGAACAGTCAGAAGTACAGAGGATGGTGAGAAGCCTGGCTGCCCTATTGCTGTGTTTTAGAAATCACTCGACACTTTTATATTCAGAATGTTCAGGAAGTAAAAATGCCAGAGTTGATAATCCCCAAGGTGAATTTCAGGGAAGTTAATTGCAAGTCCTTCATTTAACACTCACTTGGCATTGGGGGGGGTGGGGGGGGGTGGTGGTGGTGGAAGGCATCCTGAAAGCAAGAGATTTCACTGTAAAAATGTGTTCTAGAATTTATGGCCTGCCATAATCGCTCTGTGTGTGCATGAAGCAAAAATGCAGGTCTCTTGGCAGTCAGATCCTTAAGTTGCCTGAATCTGGAAGTTCAAGCCTGAATGCTATTACTTAGTGTTTGCATAATCCTGGAGTTACCCAAGAGACACTAATTTAAGGTGGGGCCAAAGCATTTAATATAAAACTGCTCATTGCAATTCAGGGACCAGGTGTCCAAAAGTAGGTGACTTGAAGGCATGTATGTGTTGTGTGTGAGAGTTTTTTTTTAAACAGGATCTGATCCAAATTTCTTAGTAGACGACTTGCCTCTTTGTCAAAATTCCTCATGAAAGGAGTGTGAGAGCTGTCTGAGCAAGAGTTCAGTCTTCGAGTAAACTTGAAGTAGAGAGAAAAGGGCTTAACGTTTATTGTAGGGATTATTATTGTATTGGTATTACTGGCTTAATTGTTAGGTGTGTTTATGGTTCCAAAATAACCTTTTCTCTAAGCACTTCTGCTCTCAAAGTTAGTGGGGAAAAAAGGTGTATGTATGTGAGCCTATAGCACATATACATATTTCTCATCTTGCTGTCTTAGTCTTTGATGCTAGTGTTGATGTATTCTGGAGCACAGTCTGATGCTGGACCAGGCTGGTTTCCAGGTGTTCATTTTCTTTCAACCTTTGAGTGGAAGGAGGGGAGGTCATGGAGCAACATGCACAGGACTGCATGGTACGGTTGGGCCAGAAATAAGGCTGAACTTTGGAAGATCTTGCCTCAAGGCTTTTTATCTCTATACAACCAAATTGAAGCAGGGGGGAATGTTGCTTGCTTTAGGCTATCACCAATGTGCGTTGTATTTCTCCTGACTTACCATAGAGTTTTATTTCCTTTCTCACTATAAAAAGCAAGCTACAGTTACCTCCACAGGTATACGCTGCGTGTGCCCTGGTGTCCTGTTTGACTTCTGGAGTTTCAATTTGAATCTCATATTGGGTTGTCAGTTTGGTAGTTTTGTTCTTGAAGTTGAAATTGATTTCTTCATGCTCTTAATTTTTAGTACTGTGAATGTTGCTGCTGCTACAGGGTGACTTTTAAATGCTTATATCCAATATCTCCTCATTTATCAATGTACTTTGAAGCTCTGGCAGTGTATAATATTAAAGCATGTAGATGAATAAACGCTGAAGCAGGGTGGAATGAAATGCAGACCTGAATGCTTAGCCCTGCCAGAACATAGCTTTCATTACTTCGTTGTTTTTTTCCATGTGACAGCAGTCCAGAGAAGAGAGAGGGTAAATACCTCTTCATTGTCAACTAAGATAGCTGCTGGTATTTTTCTTATGGCAGATCTTGCCATTCTCACCTGCATTAGAACAAAATTGGAGAAAGTAAAAGCTTCTGTGGAAGGCAGCATAGCTGCAGATGGAGATAATCTGTAAAACACAAGACACAAAAAACTCAAGATGCAAATAAACAAGTAGGGTTTTTAGGGTGGTGCTCAAAAAATAAATGGAACGATCAAGAGCTGCCCTTATTTATTCTTCTTCTAAGAATAAAAACCCCAAAGCTGTCCTGGGCGGAGGTGGCCTGTATTCCTAATTTTACCTTTACAGTCTCACTTACAAGATTTTATCTCCTGTTCTGCAAGGTGGGGGATGAAACCAAGAATGGGCAAGCTTGATTGCAGGGGCTGCATGCACATATAGGGATAGTTGACAACATACTGCCTGCAGTGATTTGTTTCTTAAATACTGTTACAACTTCAGTGCTCAAACATATGGTCATACAGTGTGTGTGTGTGTGTACAGGCTATATTTACAGGTTAGCAAATACCTACTTGCACATACTGTTTGCTCCTTATTTGAAGACAAATTATGTTGATGTTGCCTTTCAAAAGAAAAATGTAACTTGAAAATAAATCCCTAACTTTTTTTCCCTTATTTAAAAGATTATTGCTTCAGCAAACTACATGTTATCGGAGCTTTTTCAGTTGGATGAACCTAAAAAAGAAGACAGTACAGACTTCCCTATAAATGGAAATTCTGATGAAAGTTATAGCGAGGAAGAGGAGGAAATGCCAGACAGTGATGAAAACGGTTCTTACAGTAACAGTTCTGATCCACCAGATGACAATAAAGCAGTGGCTATAATCAAGTCTGTTGGAGAGTTATCAGTACCAGAAAAGTACAAGTCTGTTCATCGAATACGTGTAAGTGGGCGTTGTGGATTTTTACAGATTTTCTTGAAAGATTCAGTTTGTGTAGTGAGGTTTGTTATTTAAATTCAGTTACCTGTTGGTGCTGTCTTTAGGTTAACTGAAGCATGAGATTGTGGGGAAAGAAGCTTTTTCATGAGCTGCTTATAAAATCTCAGGTCTAGGAATTTTACAGTATAGCAGGTTTATTGTCGATTTTTCCCCTGCCATCTTGCATGTGTCCTTTATGGCATGGTTTTGCTTAGCTGGCTACAGAAGTGTTATTCCTGTTCTGTCATGGCAGTAGATAAAATATTGCCAACTGTGGCCATGTGTAAGAGCTGTAGACGACCACAAGTTCGTGTGGGTACCTAAGGTATCTTGTCAACATTGCTCCAGGAAAAAATACTGTTCTGTTTTTTTTTCTGGGAGCATCAGCTACTTCATATTCAGAGTTAGCCTTTGGTTTCCCTCTTTGATTTGTCTTTCCAAGGTAACTGGTCAGAATACAACAATTTGATTTCCTCAATTTTGGTTATAGTTAATTTTAAAAAAGAGATGTAGCTTTGCTCCGCCCATGTGTACATGTTGTATCCAAGGGGCGGCTGGGTACATGACCACAGTGTTACTGAAACTTCATTGACATACATGTGCTTCATAAATGAATCAGCAGAAGTGTAGTACTGCTACCCTCATCGCACTGCCTATGTATTGTTATTGAAACAAAATAGAGGAATACGAGAAACCAGGAAGATCAGTGCAGAAACTGTTCATAGCACTTTACTTTTTTAGTGCTTTACTTGTCTTACCTATATAGGGGTATGATCATGAAATGACTCTCATTAGGAAAGTTTTAGCCTTTGACCAACCTCTGTGCTGAGTAGCAAAGAATGAGGTTTCTTAAAATTTCTAACTCTTATTGCTATCTTAACCTCTAACACTTTGAGGTCCGTCAGCTGAAAATGTAACAACGTGTACAGGTGCAGAAGCACTCAATTTTCCCTTTCCTTTCCCCCTTCTACTCTACCCCAGAAGAAAACAAAATTACAATGCTAGAAAGAACCCCAAGGCATTGAGTTGTTCAAAGGTGATGAAAGTGCGGCTTTGATGTATAGACTGAAGAAATAATTCCTCTATAGTATTGAATCTGCTTATCTTCCTGGGTCTTGTAATTACTGTTATGAAACAGTCATCTTGTCTCCTCTCTTTGGCATTACCAGGAGAGACCAAATGTAGATGACTGGGTACTAAATTGTTCACTGAGATAAAGGAAAGAAATACTGTGGCACTCTAGAGTTTAGGGTTCAGATGTTCCATTAACAGGTTTTCTTAATGCTCTCATTTGCATCTTCTAGCCAGTAATTTTGACACTTCATAGGTTGAACATTTATTCTCTTCTTATTCCTTCCCTGCTGCCCTGCTCAATGAAGCCTAGTTGTGCATTTCCAGTCTGCCACGGCACAGAGGAGCGCTGCAGGCTAGTGCTCAACTATGTCCTGGAGGTAAGTTTACCATCAACTTTCTAATGTTTTGCCTAGTACCCAATTCTTCATGTGTTCTGTATTTGCTAAACATTGCTTTCAAGGTGAATTAAATAATTTTCTTCTTGCAGGGCTTGAAGTCAGTTGACAGCAGTGTTAAGAAAGAGGGTGACCTTCCTGCAGCTGACCCCAGCACGCCAATCCCATTGAAATATGAAGATGAATCCACCAGTGGTGGTCCTGAGTGTCTGGAAAAACAGATGGCATTATTTCTAGACAAAAGTAAGTTGTATTGTTGTGCAAATAAGACCTTTCCAGTACCAACACAAACTGCTGCTACTTTATTTTGATTGTCAAAACAGCGTACTTAGAAGTCACTAATTACACTCTTGCATAAGCAGCAGTAGTGTACTGAAAATTAGAGAACAGTCTGTTCCTTTTTAAATATGAAAAGAATAGCTCATTTGGAATATTTTGCATTTCAAAGCATCTTTTATTAGTAAACACATAATTTTATTGGACCCTATTTAGTTGTGGCTTGCAGATAGGGTTTAGTATTTTGGGGTTTGGTGTGTGGAGCACCATAAGTTGTGTGGGTTGTTTTTTAAAAAGTCTTCATTCTCTTCTTGTGACTTGGAAGTTTTGTGGAAGACCTTCCTCCTTCTGGCAGGTTTTTCTCCTACATTATGCTTGCTGCTGAATTGCATAAAAAACTAACTAGGATTTGGGTTTTTTCTTGTACCTCTGCAATTGTGGAAGGGAGCAGCAAATAAAAGATATTTTGTAAATATTCAAACTCCAGAACTTTCGGACTAGAGTCTGTCTCTCATTTTTCTCTGGAGTGCCATAAAAAGGTATAGGAGAGACTCTTCTGAAAGTAGTAGAGTTCTCTGCAGGGTGAGAAGCCCTGTAAGCATAACCCAGAAAGAAATTGTCTTGCATATTTTCATTTTTTTATTCTTTCCTTTTTCCTCCCTTCCCCCTTTGAAGATCTCTAAATAATAAGCAAGTTCCATTTTGAGTTATTCATTTCAGTGTTCTCATGTTTCTCTTCCAATTTTATTATTGTCTTTTGAATGTCAATAACCTGGAGATGTATGCTTGCTTACTTAGTTTTTTGTTGGATATGCAACCACAGAATTTAACACCTCCAGCAGAAAGTTACATTGTGGTGAGCTTGCATAAAATCTGCACCGTACTGTTAATATGGACTGGGAGACTTATTTTTACCAAGATCTACTGAGAAACTTTACCTAGGTCAGCTCAGCAAGCAGAGTGTACTTATTTCAGCTCTTCTGTAGCCAGGCACTTGTATTCTGCCTTCCCAGTTTGGAACTGGTGATGCATTGCAGCTGCTTGCCAACTGGTGAGGAGGATGTCTGCGTGTTAGCTTTTTCTCTTTAGAAACAAGTATTTTCTGGGGGATGTGGGAGATAAATATTACACAGGTCAGAAAAAAATATTGATTTTTGGAGCTGTGCTGGAGTTCTTCCCTGAAGTAGCAATGGTGTTACCTGTTTAGGTCTTGAGGATTAAATTCAACGTAGGGGAAAATAGTTCAAATGTTCAAACATAAGGGAGAAACTTTTGCTTCTCCAGTGTGTGGGTTGGTTTGTTTTCTGTGATGCAAATTATGTAGTTTCTCTGCTACATGTGTGTTTACATACATATAGAAAGGATAAGTGCTCTTAATTTTGAAGAGAACTTCTGAATAGTATATAACTAGAGTATACATGCATTCTGTGTCTTTAACTGCATCAGGTGTTACTATATTAGATTTGTCTTTGTCCTAATACAAATGTGAAGTTCTTCTAATACTAAAGGTAGTGGGCTTGCAAGTCAGGCCTTGAAGGTTCACCTGTAAGCAATATCTGCACGCAGAAGTCAGTCTCTTATCAGGACAAAATCCTGTCTTCGGTATGCCTAAAGTCAGTGGCCTGTTCTCTCTGGTTCCATAACCACAGCAGCATCAGAGAAGAAACCCTTATAATCTTATATTGAGGATGTCTTGAAACTAGTGTGAGAAAGACATTGGTTTTACTTGCGGGAAGGATCAGGTTATCTGGCTTTTCTGTGCTGGAGGCTAAACCCAGAAATGGAGCCTTTCTTGCTTTGAGACCATTCATGCAGAGACGGAGTGTATATCCTAAGGATTTTGTTGAGAACATAACAAATTATGCCTGTGGCTTTCCCATTCTTTTTTGCTGCTGCCTAACAGAATAGTCTTGGCCATTTCACTCGTATGTCAAAAGCTGTTTAAAGTGTGAGAGGTTAGCTGCGCTCTCACTGTGCTCGCTGTATTTGAGCATCCCACTGTCAAGTGGAGGACGTGGAAAAGTTCCAAGTATTGGGGCCATTTTGCAGATGAAAAATGTGGTGGCAGACAAGCTGGCATAACTCTACTTGTGCAGAGCTGTAATAAGGCAATTTACATTCTGTCTGTATACTGATGATGTGCAACCTCTGGCATATGTTATAGAGATGAGATTTACTGATGAGGTTCTGTCCGTGTTACAGTGGGTTCATTTCAGAAGGGTAAGCATTCCAGTCAGTCAGGAATGATTCCGGGATCGTGGCAATACAAAATGAAACTCCAGCTCATTCTGAAATCGTCAAAGGCTTATTATGTCCTATCTGAAGCTGCTATGATTCTACAGAAATATGGGAGAGCATTGCGATACATCAAGCTGGCTTTACAGTGCCATGGTAAGTTGCTAGAATATATTTGTCATCTGTTCCATTGCCTGTAGATACCTTTCATGATATTGAATAAATCTCTTGGGCATGATTTAGTCTAGTGGTGTGCAGTGACAAGCCTGGCAACCGTGTGTTTAGTTAAACTATGTCTAGCTCACTATTCAGGAGGGAAGGCTGGAGTAAGAATAACTCTTGTCCCTGTTTGGTAGAAAAGTGCTCCCATTTCAACACATTGGGAACTTAGAGTGCAGATTTGGAACTTCAGAGCACTTGAAATTGGGAGAGTTGGTCCTGGGACCAAGACAGTATTCTGTGATCTAAGTGCTATGGCTGCAAGCAGATGTGTTTTGCCTGGAAATGCCTGGTGGTTCCCATTTAATTTAAAAATATTCCTGACTCTCAGAAATACCAAACTTGTTCACCCGCTGAATTGGGTACACCTCTAAAATGAAATACAACTTCAGGTATTACTGAGGAAAATGGAGGAAGTAAAATCAGGCTGTTTAGAATATTACTACAGTAACGAGAATAATCAGAAAATGCCATTTGCTCAGCACTCTAGTACTGCTATTTTACTTCCCTATTTGTAGGGCTTGGGGTGGGGGGAGGCTTATAAAGTAAGAACACTTGATCTTAACACAAAGCATCAATATGCTTATCAGCAATTCAAAGCATTCTTCAGCTGTCAGTCTTTTAAAGACTTGAGAATCAAGTTTAAACTATACCTTTTGGAAATTAATTTTTCAGGCTCTCTCACTTGAGTTAATCTGTAGAAGGTCAGTTTTCCTTTAGTCAAATCTGAGGTTGGCATTTGTAGTTACCAGATTCACTGCTCATCTCGAACATCGTTGGTCTTTTGAAACTGTCAGCTGTGTAGAGCAGCTACGGCTTTAAAATAGGTTAGTTCTTAGAAGAACATGTGTTGTCTGCATGCAGAGAATAAGCGTGACAGGTAACATAAAACCCAATTATATTATCAGTATGTGTCAAACTGTCTGATGTTTAATTCTTTTCTTTCCCACTCCCTCATCCATGGGATTTTTTTTCTAATAGATACCTACTGTTGTCTCTGCGCCAGCATGCTTCCTGAAGTATTAGTATTTCTTTGTCAGTGTTTAACCCTTTGTGGAGATATCCAATTGATGCTTGCTCAAAATGCAAACAACAGAGCAGCCTATCTTGAAGAATATAATTACCAGACAAAAGAAGATCAGGAAATATTACACAGTCTTCACAGAGAATCCAGGTGCCAAGGTATGATGCTGATGTAACTGCCATAAATCTGTTATATGACAGACAAAAGTAATTTCATTTGGCTTCCTCAAAACCATGCGCTAATATAATTTCTGGAAGAGGGTTTATTATGCTTCAGTTCTGTCTTCGTCACAGAAAGCTTATTGTGCCTGTTGTACATAAGGAGGTTGTCAAAATATTGTATGATGTGCCTGAAGCTGTAAAATAACTAAGACAGTATTTAAGTAATGGGTAAGTGGTGCATATCTGTAGAAATTGTGGGATTGTTCGTACACAGGTCTTGTGCTTAGACTAGAGGAGAATGCCCAGAATGATGACCATTGCAGATTACAGTTTGTTTGGAAATACTGTTTGACATGCAGGCTTTGCATTGTGTTTTCTAGTGTTTGCCTGGGCTACTGACTTGTTTACAGACTTGGAGTGCCAACTTTCTATCAGCTGTAAATGTTACGAAGCAGCTTATGAAATTTTACTATTCAGTAATTTAAAAAACCAAAACCCAGAGCAGCGTATACAGGTGCTAAAGAGGATGGGTAATATCAGGAACGAGATTGGAGTGTTTTACATGAACCAGGCTGCTGCGGTGCAGACGCAGCGAGTGGGCAAGTATTCTTTTTTCCACTTCTTATTATTCCACAGAGATACAACAAAGATCGTGTTCACCAACAGTGCGAGAAATCTTGAGTATTTCTCATGGGAGAGGAGACATTTAAAGAACTTCATAGTAAATACTTTTCTGTAGTTGATGTTCTGTAACTTCAATGTCCATTGTAAATATTTGTCTACAACAGATTACTGAGGCTTGTATGCTGTACGTAATCGAGCCTAAACTGAGTAATGGCATCTAGAGCTTCAGAGAAATTCTTGGGAAGTGTGTAGAATGCCGTCAAAAAACATTACAGAAACTTTAAACAACTCTGTTATAAAAGGGAGGGCATCTTGGATTCTTGACGTGTTTTGTTTAGCTCAGTGTGGACATGCATAAACTTAAACATACAAATAGTTTCAGTGGAGCCAGCCTATGATTTTTTTGGTAAATCCTTGGAAGCTTTGCTTCTGGTTTAGTTTTGGTGGACTTTTTTGCGTTTGGGCTTGTTTTGAGGAAATGGATGTTGCCTAAGCTTCTTTGTAGGGTAAGGTGTTTGGTGGGTTTTTGGTTTTTGAAAGCAAAACCAATAAGGTCCTGTCTACAAGTAAGAGTTATATAAACTAGAACAAATTAGATGCTGGTGGTCAGTGTAAACAGCTCCAGTCTCCCAAATACCGGCTGTTTTCTGTGACTGCTGTCCAATTAATACTCGAAGGATTTTGGCATTGGACTTCTAATGTTATGATTTTTCATAATCTCCCATTTTTTTGCAGAACTGCTATTTAGCTGAAGCCTGAGCTCAAATACTGAAGCTCACTTATCTGTAAAAGTCACTCTTGTTTCATACAGTAACTTTATAGGAGTAACTGCAATACTCTGAATATTACCACGGGGGGAAAAAGTGCTCTATCCTGTTAATTACCCCAGGTTTTGTGTGTGGCGTTATCACAGTTCTTTTGAAACCATAGTATATTGAGCAGTGTAATTCAGGTACTAAGATTTTCATATGTTTGAGGTTTTCTTAGGAGTATTCACCATGAATTGAGTCTTCAGACTCATCTGCTACCCTTAAATTCTAAAAAGTCATTTCTGAGAAAAAGAATATAATGGAAATGTTTGTTCAGTATTTCTCAAGAATTTGGATGAGATGGTAAACCTTGTGTCTTAACCCTAGTGAGTAAAAACGTATCGACGACAGAGCAGCAGCTCTGGAAGAAGAGCTTCTCTTGCTTCGAAGAAGGAATTCAGAATTTCGAGTCAATTGACGATGCAACCAATGCTGCCCTTCTGCTGTGCAACACGGGAAGACTGATGCGCATTTGTGCTCAGGCCCACTGTGTGACTGAAGGTGACCTCAAAAAAGAGTTTTCCCCAGAAGAAGCCCTTTATTATAATAAGGTAATATCGTATTATTTTTATAATGTCCCATACCCTAATATGCCTTTTACCATAGAGTATTTGTGAATAACGTTGCAAATACCTGTAAGTCTTGATGTAATAACTTGGGATGCCTCTCCTGCTTTCCTATTATCCTAATCCTTGCTGTATAGACTTTGGTGGTGGTGTTGAGGTTTGATTCCGTTGCTCTGATATGTGAAGCGCTGTGACCTTCAGATCTTGATGTTCAACAGACTGCAGTTCCACATACAATGGTCAGGAGTAAAGTTAGGATGAAAACAGGTGTAAGGAAAACCCTGAAAAACGCGCAGACAAGTTATCTTGGAATGCTTCCATGAGAATGAGGAAACCAGTAACCATGAGCATGTATTATTTTGTAATCTGTAGGCTATCGACTACTATCTGAAGGCATTAAGATCACTGGGTAAGAGAGATGTGCATCCAGCAGTTTGGGATTCTGTCAACTGGGAGCTCTCTACTACATATTTCACTATGGCGACGCTACAGCAGGATTACGCTCCGCTGTCTCGAAAGGCTCAGGAACAGGTAATGAAGGCAGTTGTGACAACATCTGGTAAAATAAGCTATTGTCTTCCTGAAAAACTAAACAGTGAGCAAAATTGATATCGGAATAACTTGTAAACCTTTATTACATTGAAAAACTTTTGTGAAGTTGTCCTTGCAAGCCATAAAATGTTCAGTCGCTTGCGTTTTTAAGGCTTTGCTTGATGAAAAGGTAGTGCTGCAAACAAAGGTTTAACCCTTCCACTTGCCCATAGTCTGTTCTAGTTTCAAAGTAACCACCCTATATCTTTCTGGTTTATCTTGCAGATAGAGAAGGAAGTCAGTGAAGCCATGATGAAGTCCTTGAAATACTGTGATGTTGATACAGTGTCTGCGCGACAGCCTCTCTGCCAGTATCGGGCTGCAACCATCCACCACAGGCTTGCTTCGATGTACCACAGCTGCCTGAGAAACCAGGTATTAGTACAGACTACTCTGGTTTTCTGTGTAGGTTCTGTATGTAATGTGCCCAGGCTTTGTGGAGGCGGGTACTTCTCCTACCTGTAGTTGGGATATATTGATTTAAATTATTTAACCAAAGGAATGTGAGGTGGTTTATTTGCAAATCACTAAAATACGTTACTTTTAAGAGTCTGTTAGATTGCATTGAGCTTCGTGGCCCTGTCTGTTCTATGCAGCTCCGTGCTCTTATAACAGAAGCTGATGATGATAAATATTTTAATTTGGTTTGGTTTTTGCTTCTGAGCCAGTCGTCTAATACTTCAGCAGGCAGCTTTCTGCTAGAACATCAGCATCCGATTTACTACAGCCTTCCTGTAGGTTTGCATATTGCTTTCTGATTTTTTTGTTTCAAGTTGTTATTCTTTAACTTAGTTCTACTTGGTGTGAATTTGTTAGCGTCAGCTGTGAGATTACAGTAGCTTCAGAGCGGGCAGGCTGGTGATGTACCCCAGAAAAGTGCAGACATTTAGGTGAACCCTTACGAAAGGAGTTGGGAATGACTGTTGGTAGCTCGTGTAGTCTGTAAGCAGGTCTCTTCTGTTACCTCACGAACATACAAATTGTCTGGGATTTACTATGTACCCTGCTTTGAGCGCAGGTTGGTGATGAACATTTGAGGAAACAACACCGTATACTCGCTGATCTTCATTATAGTAAAGCAGTACGACTCTTCCAGCTCTTGAATGATGCGCCCTGTGAGCTCCTTCGTGTGCAGCTGGAGAGAGTGGCATTCGCAGAGTTCCAGATGGCGAGTAAGTCTAGCTCTGTCTTCCTGCAGCCGCTTGCCAAACTACCTTTACCTATTTAATTTTTTTTTAGATAACTATATATATTTAAGAGCAGGAGTAATTTTCTTGCAGAGTAGAATCTTCTTGAAGAGAGAAGAGACACTTCTATCTGACTGGTTTTCAGTTGACTAGGGCGGTATATGTTGGGTTTTTTTGAGAACTCTTGAAATCTTTGGATGGAAGAAAAAGTGAAATCTGTAACATAAACCATTTGTGTCCTTGATTTTTACTTTTTTTTTTAGGTCAGAACAGCAGTGCTGGGAAATTAAAGACTTTGTTTGGGGCCCTAGATATAATGGTGAAAACCAAGAGTGCATTCCAGCTCATCAGAAAAGAGCTTGTGGCAGAAAGCGAACAGGTAAACGAAAGTCAAGGGGTCACATTATCTGCTCTGTTGTACCTTCTGCTTCCAAGTAAAACTGGTCATTTGGCAACTAAGGTATTGCTTGGTTATTTTTCAGTAGAGCTGGTTGCTTCAGTAGCATGGCCAGGGTTTGAACTTGTTGCAGTTCATTTCTAGCCTTTAAGTGGAAGTGGATTAAAAAACCAGAACAAATCTTTTAATCTGGAGATGGATTAAAACATGTTTGTATGAGGATGTATGCTGGCTGGCTGAGTGAATGGCGTTCAGTGCAACTCATTATTATCCCTTAAAAGTAGTCTTAAAGAAGCTTAATGTATGTACAACATAAATGGGAGTTCTCTGTGTAGTACACTTAATACTGAAATATTAAAATGTGGAAGGCTATCTGTAGCTAATGGCAACAGGTTCTTGATGCCTAAAGAAATAATTACTTACAATGCATGCTGGCACGTGTTCATCCCTTGCTGACAATTTGAGCAACAGATTTAGTCAAGTCCATAGTTTCCTGATATTTTTTTATAACTAAAAATTTATACATATATATGCACAGCATAGAGTAAGCCAACCTGCCTGTGTGGTTGCCTGGCTTAACCGAAGTGTGTTAAAAACGTTGGAGTTCAGCAAAATGGGTCTTGTGTTTTCTCCTCTTGCAGATAAGCAAGGATAAAAGTAGTGCTGAGAATACGTCACCTAATGATTCTTCTGCTGGCCTTAACAAAGAAGAAGTATTGAAACTGCTTGGTATTTTTGAGTCCAGAATGTCGTTCCTTCTCCTCCAATCCATTAAATTGTTAACTTCAACCAAAAAAAAAATTGGGTAAGCTGAACCTTGATGTGTGCGTGCCGATGTGGTTCTCACCCATGAATGTGTGCAATGTACTCGTAAGTACGCAAGGATGTGTGATGTTTATTCTTTTATGGAGGCGACTGTGTGGAGAAGGAGCCAAGATATGCCTTGATCATCTGAATTTTGCACGTTTTCTGTATGCAACTGAGGGAATAACCACAAAACACCTCTACTGAGGGTGTCTAGGTTGGTTTTTTTCTCTCCTCTTTCCTGATAGAAGTCCAGGACTGAGCGAGGACAGAAAAATCAGACTTGAATGGCTGTATTCAATAGGAAAATAATAGGTTGTAATCATCGTCTGAGATGCACGGTACAGCAGCACTAATGCTTTGTTCTGCTCTGTGGTATCTGACTTACGCTTTAGAGAATGTAAATCTGATGTCCTTCATGAGCATGAATTCTCACACAAAGCAGTTTCACTTGTAGCACCGTAATTTTGCTGGCACGCTTCTCACTGGTTTTTTTAATCAGAGCGTTTGCTTAGGGAGCGAGGTACGTGGACACGGTGTCCTTCGCCTTAACTGACATTGGTCTTCATCTGTGACAGAGCACTTGGGAGTTTGTGGGGGAGAAACTCCTGCGTGTGGCTGATCTTTTGATGTATCTTGGCGATAAAAGATCTGAGACAGCATAGTTGAGCAAGCAAAATACTTGAGAATAAATGTAGGCACATCAGTATTGCTGTAAATAGAGAGGGGGGGATACGGGGGAGACACTCACTGGTGTTAAAGAACTTTCTAATGGCAGAGGAGAAATAATCTTAGCCTTGCTGCTGGGCTTCAGCACAAATATGGCTCCTCCTTGTTGTGTTGACCTTGGAGCATTGTTGGGATTCGGTGTGGCAGCGCTGTTCCTTACAGCGCCGTTGCTTCTGTTGGTTAGATCTGGTTGTGGGTGGTGGTGCTTTGGGGATCCCGAAAATACCTTTTCTTCCCTCAGCAGCAAATGTGTGGGCTTGCAGACGCTCCGGCAGCGTGCTGTTGCTGCTTCTAATGTTATACAAAGCTAACTTATGAAAATGTGGCATTAATCTAGTATATAGTTCTAGAGAACTTTTGTTGGAAGCTATGTTAATAGTTTTCCAGATTGAAGCACCACTGAGGCAAGTGCTGTTTTGCTAAAAGTAAACTGTGAAACTAATTCATTCTGCACGATGTCTGCTGATGGGAGGAGGCTGGTAAATACGAGACAAGAAGGGAGCCCCTGTGCTTTCTTAGCAGTGGTTTAGGTGCATTGCTCGGTGCTCTCACTCTAAAACAGCTTCCACAAGGTGGCAATCTGAATATGTGAAATGCAGAGGACTAAAGTACAACTCGTATGTAACCAAGCAGATGTCCAAGTAATCAAGTAAATCATTCTAGTTCTGCTACCTCATGATGTGGGTAAGGGTTGTAAAACAAAAAACTTGGGTTTTTTTTTGTTTTGGGGTTCCAGTTACCTTCCCATCGCTGCCTCCCTCAGATGCGGGTTTGTACCAAAGGTCCCCCGCAGGGAACCTCTTACAGCTTCGGTACTGGGGAGCGGGAGCGGTGCTGTAACATTGGTGAGCTGAGCTCTTTTAAACAACGGTGGATTGAGGCTAAGCTTAAAACTACCCTTTGCATCACCTTTCTAGTACCTCGCGTACACCTTCTGTGCGCTTCCTCAGTTCGGCTTTGAAGAGGGAGAAGGCAACGTCTGCCTTCTGTTTTAATAATAGGCCAAAAAGGGAGGAAATGGGGGCTTGCAAATGCTGTTCCAGGGTCTCAGATGCGCTTTGGCAGAGGGCAGGAGAACGTGGTGAAATTGATAGTGAAACTTGCAGAGTAGCGATAAAACTGGATGAAATCAGAGTTTTACCCTCAAATAGAAATGCGTAAGTGTAACTGGACTTGGTTACATAAATCGGAGGAAAGAGGTAATTGAAAGTAATACTTTGTTGTGGGAATTCTTGTAACTTATCCTGGAAATACTTTGCATTTCAGTGGCTTTTTATTGACTTACCTGTTCTGGTCAATAAATAAGCCTGGCTGAATTCTGCCAAGTGTTAAAAATTTAATTTGCTTCACCATTTCTTGGTAATTCCTAAAGCATTTGCAATTAAACCAACTGCTGCTTGCAAACATAGATGCTTAATTTATTTATAATATCAATAGCAGCAATTTTTTTTCTAGTTTGGGTCATATCTATTAGCTTGGGCATGAAATGTAGCAGAGCAGGGTGGGGAAGGCGAGGGGTGGCAGCGCTGAAGCAGACCTGCACGGGTCTTAGAAGTGACTTAATGGTATTTGTCAAATGGAGAAAATGGGTGGGAGCTTAGAGACTGCGGCCTGGCGCGAGAGGGAAAGCCCTTCTGTGTGGCGGTGTTCTCTGGCGTAGGGCAATAGCTTGGGTGTCTGCAAGTGAGAGGATGAGGGCGGATCATGGCCTTCAGCCTCAGAGGCGAGCGATGTCCGTAGTGGCTTCGAGGGGAGAGCGAAGGGCAGGTGCGGGGGCACAGAGCACGTCTCCTCCCGCGCGGGTGGGCGTCCGTCCGCGCCTGGCGTGGTCAGCTCGGGCACGAGCTTGGACAAAAGCCCAGAGTTTTGGCAGAGACCTGGATTTTGGAGGGTTTACGACGTGACTTGGGATCAGGAGTTAATCAAATGGCCAGAGTGGAGGGAAATAAGAACGGGCACAGCTGACATGTCCCACGGGATCACCGGAGGCTCTGACTGCAGCGTTGGGAAACAGTCGGAAAGAGGAGCTACGGAAATTGCACCCCGGCCAGGTGGTTTCACAGCGCTCGTCAGTGTTGTTGCTTAATAATTGTTTGGGTAATTTGCAGAACAAACCATTGTGGTCAGGTTGATAGTTTCTATTGTCTGCTTTCTTTTTAGGGGCATTAATGAAGAAGAAGCTGTTCTTAAAACAAACAAGCAAGTTTACTCCCTGCTGTTGCGCGCAACCGCTAACAAAAGTACGACCCTGCTAGAACGAATAGAGGTCGTCTTAAGCTTACTGGGACAGCTGACCCAAGACAACGCAGCTGGTGGTGGAGGAATTCAGTGACTGAAATGCTGCGAAGCAGCAGAAACAGTGCCTTGCTGCGCATGGGAGCGCTGGTGGGTTTCCCCATGTGATATCTGTAGTTATCGAAGGCGTTGCTATCGCCTACGCTGTCCATCTGGGAGAGAACAGGAATTCCACCTCACCCTGCAGTAACTCTGCAGGGGTTCTGTTACCGGCCGTTCGTTGTAGGAAATGCCAGTTTGGGGGGTGGATATAAAGGTAACTATTTCTTATGTTGGAGAATTTAATGATTTTTCTCTTACCTGTAATGGGCTTTGCAGTGATACAAATGTTTTGCATAAAAATGTAATCTCCCAGTTGCTCTGGTTTGATATTTAATGAAATACACTTTGTAAGGAAGGCTTTGTTGGGACACTTCAATCGGTAACATGAACCAAAGTTGTATGAAGAAGTTTCTGTTGACTCGGTGGACAGACACATTAATTTCATTACAGTTGTGATCCTGCACAAAAATGTGTGCCTTTGCAGCTTTGATGCAAGACTCTTGCAAATATTATCCATCACTGGGATTTCATTTACCCTAGAAAGTGAATGGTTTTAGCTGTGTTTGAATTGATCAAGAGTAGTGTTATCTTTTTTCAGACTTGAAACTGTGAATAAATGAGAGCATATTTTTAAATAAATTTATTTATTAAATATAAACTCATGAACCTACTGTCTTGTTTTTATTGGTTATGACCATCATCAGAGAAGCAAAGTGCTCAGCGCAACTGAAACCCTTTGAAAGGTGGGAGGTGCTGGAACAACTCTGTAAAGTCAGGCCTAGCACCTGAGCCCAGTCTTAATCTCAGCATGGGAGGACTCTGTTTCTTGGAAACAGGTATTATTCTCAGTTTTCCAAATTCTAACATTGGATGTCTTGATATTTTTCTACGAGTAAATGCGGTTCATTACTGTACAACACCACTATAACAGTGTGTTTTAAAGGTATTAACAGTTTTTATATGCGAGATACACAACTAGAGAGATTAAAAAAATAATTCACTACTTCTGCTTGTTTTGAGGAGGTGATTCTTCCTCTCATGCTGAGAGAAGTGTTCTGTATGGGGCATGTTTTCACCTCAGAAAACTCCAGCTAGTAGAAATTTCTATCCTGACAACTTGTATGTGGTTTTACAAATGCCTCCTTACGCCTGTCTTCAGAAGAAACCTCCTTTCTGATGCAACACAGAGCACAAGTGCACCTGAAAGAAGCAAAAGCACCTTGTGAAAGGATGAAAGAGGATCAGTTCTGTTGCTTCTGATTTGGAATGACTGATCTGAAAAGGGTTTCTGTGTCTTTCTGCCTGCCATGCAGAGCTGGCTCCCACCACCACCCCTTACAGCCTCCTCACTTTTGGCGAGGTCAAAGCTGCAGGTTTCTGAAGTCAGACAGCTAAAAGCACCCTGCTTGAGGCTGTTACCATCAGGCAGCCTGGCAGGTGAAAGAAATACAGTCATGACAAAGTCACTTTAGAGTGGGGGGAGCTGAGGGGTGATGAAGCAAGACTGCTGAGATCAGTAACTGTCTCAGACACTGAGGATAGAGAAATCCCTGGTCAGAGAATGGCAGGGGGAAATTCTGGCCCAAACCCTCTGGTCTGATCTGATTCAGCAGGATCCTTGAGGCCAGAGGTCAGTCGCAAGGGAAAGCCTGGAAGGTCTGTCCCAAAGAAAATTGTCAGATTATGTGTAATCTCTGGTCCTCCCAGGACTGAGCAGGTGCCTAAATGGGCTTTTTTAGAAAAGATTTTTACCTGCCTGAGTGCATTTTACTGGCACTGCACAGCTCCGTGCTGAAAGGCAGTGCTCTCTCCCAAGGAAATCTGACGTAGCAGGTGCAGTTTAGGCCAAGAGGGAGGAATAGGCAAAAAATTCCCCAAACCCCTCAAGTAATTTTACTTGAGGTGCTGTAAAAGAATAACCAAAAGAAAACACCCTTTATGCCTTCCCCAGTCCTGCTGATTTTAGAAGTAGCTGCGAGCACAGATATCTCTGTATTTGGCAGGTGACTGTCAGCCAGGTGACAAGCCCCCAGCATAAGCTCTGAGACCCAGCACCAGCCTGTTACTGTGTTGCTGGGGGAAGTCGGGTAACCTCTTCTTGCCTCCTCGTAACAAAATGCAAGCGATATCTTACAGTACTTCACCAAGTGATGTAGCTCAGGTCTGTAATCTGCCAAGTTACCTGCCACTAAAAGCCTTAAGCCCCCCTGGTTGAAGGCTGCAGCAGTGCTTGGGTAGGACGCATCCTCTGCAGGAGAACATCTCCTGCTTCTTAATGACGCAGGCAGCCTCGGTACTGCAGAGGTGGCAGCAGCTGGAGCACGGGCTCCCCCTCCGAGCAGTGTCTGCGTGCGGCTCTAAGGGCAGGCTGGTAGTCGGTGAAGCAACCAAGGGCTCAGTGTGTCCAGCCCCAGCCTGGGAGGACGCGGCGGCATCGGTGAGCTGGGAAGGGTTGTTTCAGCTGTGGAAGGGGTGCTTGGATAAAGCCAAGCCAGGCCTGTTCGTCAGCTGATCTGGCTGGAAGGTGATAAAGAAAGAGCCATTCAGCTGCTCCAGTTCTACTCCCTTTGCACTGAAACGCATCCCCACGTACGACGTGAACCAAGGTATAGAGCTGGTGCTCTCAAACCGATATTTTTCAAGCCAGTGTTCTTCACTGACAAACACATCTGAATGTCAGCTTCAGACACAGTTTATCAGTTGAGTCGCAGCAACCGGTTGTGTGGCCTCCGCATCCTGCAGCAAACGCCAGCTGGACCTCACTGCGGTTAAACCCTTCCAGCGCAGATCGAGCCGTCTGAGTTACCTTCTGTTGCCACAGGGCAAGAAGGAGCACGCTGTCGGACGTGGCCGGTGCAGGGCAAGCTTGTCCCCGGCGGTCTTGGGTGTATATTGTTAAGTGTGGTAAGTGTGTGTTAGTTGGCAACGGACACCAAGACAAAACCTGATAGTTTCTTTTGGAAAGATGCAGAAATAGGCCTGAGATGATGAGTGAGAAGAACAACTAGCTGTAACGTATGCCTGCAAAAGAACTGGCCATGCAGTGCAAAGGAGCTCAAGCCCATGGTTGGCTTCTGTTCCCAGGTCCTGCTCTCTTGACGCCATCTCCCTTCCTCCTCCTCCCCAAGGCTCACACAAAGCTTCTCCCAGCCATCTCTATGGCAGACTCCAGAGGTGCGAGCAGCACTGCGGGGGACCTGAACAGGCTTCCAAACCCTCACTCTGCCGTGGATTTATTTTTGAATGAAGAGATGACCAGTGCTGCATGCTCTGTGTTACAATGACACTACCCAGCTGAATCTGAATGTTCAACAGCTTAACTTCAATCGTCTTAAAAAAAACAGGGGCAAAGTCAACAACTGCTGTGTAATTGTTGTCATCCTCCTTTCCCTGGGGCCTGTCTCCGCGCTCCTGCAGCCACGTCCAGTCACCACAGCGGTTCCAGTCTCCTACAGGACGTTCTTCAGTGATCCCTCCCCCTGTTCCACATTACTTCTGAGACTCTGTTTCATCTCAATAAATTGAACTGCTTTATAAAGCAAAATGGTTGTCTTACCGTGCCCGGTGTGACTGATGCACCCGAACACACCATCTGAAGTGACTTCAGTTTATATTAACGTAATTGGGTTCAGATTAACTCTTAGTCTAGGTACGGAGCACCTCACCTGATTGGAAATTCAGGTCATATACTCAGAACTAAGCTAAGAGAAACTTACAGCAAATGAGGATTTCTCTGTTAGTATAGTGCTGACGTTCATAGAATAACAACACAAATGACTTTCATGAGGATTATAATTGAGTATATTATGATTTAAATCTTCTATGAATTTCTTAGCATTAGCAAAGGTAGCATTAGCGCTAAATAGGATTACTACTTCTCCTTTTGCAGATAAACAATTAAAGCATAAACCACATCCAAACCAGACAACTCTAACACTATTATTAATGATGATAAGCCAGTTTATTTTTCTGTTAATAAATCCACCTTCATTACAGGAATAGAAACCAAAACCTAATTTTTTAAGACCCTCTGCTGTAAGGATATCTAGTGGCAATAGCTGACCTGCCATTAGCTCCACACTAATTGTCCTCCACAAGAATTGTGCTAATCCATTGAGAATCTACAATCATGAATTTAACATAAATATTTGAAAAGCAGAACAATAAACAATTAAACTTTATAACAGAAAATACTCATTGTAAATATGATTTTCTTCCACAAAAGAGAAAGACGACATGCACGTAAAACTGGTAACACAGAGAGATGAAAACCTACCCTTGTGTGCTCGGAGATACCCGAGGTGATACGCTGACCTTATTTCAACACACTATTCTGATGCAGGTTAGCCTCTCGCAACTACTTTTCAAGGAACGCTCACATAAAATATTTACACTGCACACATGAGAAAAGCCAGACGCTTTAAGAGATGCTGGACAAATTCTAGATTTCTTAGATATGTAGATGCAAGCTTCTCACACCAGGCCCTAACACAGACAGGGTCGCATACTCCCGAAAAATACTTTCGTGCAGGACAAGAGGTCTGCAAAACGGAAAATCCTCCTACAGCACCATATTCACCTTAAATTCATGCTGTCCTCTTGTTTAGCTAAACAGCAGTTCTGCAAGTGAAGTGCTTTTTGGATCCCAGCAGCGAGGTCCTGGGCGGTCGGACTCTCTGCAGTACAGCTAACTGGGATTCCTGCCGCCTCCATGGCTTCCGCGGTGGTTGGACCGATAGCAGCAAACTGAAATGACATTAGGTACCATTATAACAGCGTAGTCAGGTACGGCACCGGCTCTTACCAGTTACTAGGTACACACCCTTCCTTTGCTGACACTCAGTGTATCAGCTCGCATGGCTGAGCTTACTGAGCCGTACTCGCCATTTCAAGTCGAAGATTTTCAGTATTAAAAACTGCCTCTCAACTGAGTTACTTAAATAATAATCTTTCCTAAGTAATTTCTATCTCGCCATTAGAAACATTTAAAGCTCCTAAGAGAAATTTTATTTTCACGAAGAGAAGTAAAGCCTATACCCAGTGGCCAAGTTAGTTGGGGAAAAAAATTCTAGGTGAAAACAATTCTTCTTTCTTTTTTTAAAAAAACAGCTCTCAGCTGTATAACAACATTTGTTTGCTACCTATGTATCTGCTACAACCTGTTTTTTCAGAGAAATAAACATTTTTTTCAGAGCAATAAAAACAAACGAAAGAGGAAAGGAAGGTTTGTAATGGGTGTAACAGCTTTCCCCTCTGTCATTTGCCCACCCCAAACTTGCTCCCTATTGTATTTCACCACTTTTAAGGAGAAGATACCTTGATACGGTTGATAAGATCCCCCAAAAGCTTCTGAATATGCTGGAGGCAAAATTTGACACCAGATGGACTGAAGAACACGATGCTTGCTGGAATTCCCTGAGTGAAAGTAACCACAGGTTGGCACAGGTTACTCGCTGTTCCAGCCGCACGTCCGTACACGTTGACACGAGTCCCTTCAACTGCCTCTATATGGACGTCAAGTGTTTTTAGTGGTGAGGAGCAGCAGCTAAGCCAACAGCAAGGGATTCCTGTGGTGCAGACAGCCTGCCAACCCCCCATTCTACCACCGAATGCTGAAATTCAGGTGTGACTTTAACCAAACACTTTGACAAACAAGCACTTGCTGATAAATGTACTGAAAACGTTTTGGAACCGTACTCATTTTCCTGTTTAGAAAGAAAACTCAGCAAGTTATTGCCCCTAAATCCTTTCCCACCTATCTCAGGTCTGCATGTGTTCTCTGCTTCCCAGCTCACGTGGTCTGCCCGAAGTTCTGCCTGCCCTGAGACGCTCTGGCAAAGAGGAGGCGATGCCTTAAAACTGCAGACCCCTGGAAGGGCTTTCGCTCTCAGAATAAGCCAGCCTTAAGATAGCAGCAGCAATCTTCTGTAGCCAAACAGAACTGCAAAATTCTGCCTGGAGTGACGGTCCCGAGCTCTTGAGCTGCGGACCCAGAGCACATGCTTTCTTTATCATGATTTCTGTCTGACAAGGAAGATACACTAGTTCCAAACTACATCTGTTGTTATTTTATAGTGCGTGACTTGGAAGCTAGCCTTAGCTCGTGGAGGCCCAAATGACAGTTTAACAGAGTGCTGCTCATTGTCTCACAAAGTGCTAAACGCTTGTCATTTTATGTTCAGCTCTCCATGCACTAAATATATAACCACAATATCAGCAGTTAAGAACAACTAAAAAGTGCATGAGAAACACATTTTAACAGCTTTACACTGAAACGAACGTCTAACTGCAGCAAGCAAGGGGTTCCGTGAAGAGTTCAGGGAGCTACAAAATGCATATGTGCTACCCACTGACTTTTATAACTGCTATAAACTAAATGCTGTGGGGTTCAGAACTGCAATATCCACCTGGGAACACCAGGATACTACAATGCATCAGTGAGACTGCCCGTGCCGTAGCCTTTTAGGACCTCTTGGAAAAGAACTTTAAAATCAATATGTAATTTAACAAGTCATTAATGCACAGATTTTAAAAAGAGGTGCGACGTGCTCAAGGAGGCAAAGCTTCTGTAAGAAGGAAAGCCTGCATTTGGAATAAAATTAATCCTACAGACGATGTGGGCTTCTACAAATGGAAAATTCAAAAAGTCAGTCTTGAAAAAATAAAGCAATCATTAGTACCTTCAAATCTTTTACTATGCACTGATCCATGATTTACTAGATTAGGTAGTTTTTAAAAAGAGAAAAATACTAATAGCAATTCTAGAAAATATATCTCACTACACTTGTCAAGAGCACGTCCCTTGGAATTCTAACGCTGTCCTGGTTTTGGCTGCGATAGACTTAATTTTCTTCACAGTAGCCAGTACGGGTCTGCGGTTTGGATGTGTGCTAAAACCAGTGTTGATAATGCGGAGATGTTTTAGTTGTTGCTGAGTTGTGCTTACACTAGTCAAGGACTTTTCCAGCTCCCCGTGCTCTGCCGGGTGCACAAGGGGTCAGGAGGGGACACAGCGGGACAGTGACCCCAACTGCCCCCAGGGCTGTCCCACACCACACAGCGTCGTGCTCAGCACATAGAGCTGGGGGGAGAAGGAAGGGGCGACGTTGGGAGTGATGGCGTTTGTCTTCCCCAGTCTCCGTTAGGCGTGATGGAGCCCTGCTGCCCTGGGGATGGCTGAGCACCCGCCTGCCCACGGGAAGGAGTGAAGGAATCCGTTGGTTTGCTTTGCTTGTGTGCGTGGCTTTTGATTTCCTTATTAAACGTTTTTTATCTCAACCCATGAGCTTCCTCACTTCTACCTTTCTGATTCCCTCCCCCTTCCCACTGCGGGGGAGTGAGCGAGCGGCTGCGTGGGCCTGAGCTGCCGGCCGGGGTTAAATCACAACGAACAGTTAAAATGAGATTACTACATTCATAAACTGGATAATCAGAGAAGTAACACTGCAACTATGCAGGGCAGCAACTACTAGCAGATCCTGATTTGTACAATACAGCAAAGATATCCAGTGATATTTCAATTACACTAATAAAAATTAATAATATTCCATATTCAATAGCCTCGCTAAATATAATTTCTGAGACAGTATTACTTAAAAAGCAGTCTTGTCCAGCTCAAAGCAATAACTGCATATGCAATTATTTATGCAGCTGTTTTCCAGTAATTCTGAAACATACATATATTTTGAAATTTAGATAAAATGTGCAAGGTTCTGTTTCCTCCTTCAAACGGAGGCACTGTGTCTTTTAAGCTCATTTGCGATTGCCCTAACAAGTAACTGAGGGACTCACGCTCTCGGTCTGAAACTTTTGCCCAAGGATTTCCTTGGTAGCCAACAGGGAAACAAACCAAGAAGCCTACGCAGGATACTCTGGTATCACCACAAGTAGCATTTACAGACAGCTGAAAAAAAGGAGTATATTCTGCCAGGTACTGTCATATACCTCAAAAATTTGCAAATTACATCAGCATCCCATACCTGTTGTGAGAAATAACGGCTCAATGTTTCCTGCAGGTCAGTGTGTTGGGTTGTCTCATAAACGGTAAGGCTTTCCAAAGGTACACCTGGAATCAGAATATACATTCATAATTAAACAGGGTTTCATCAGTTACTAGTACTTCAGTAAACACCACCCTCAACACACCAACTGCACTTCAGTGTACTATTTTAGGCTAAAAAGATACAGAAAAAAAAAACCTGTGAAGGATTCGTAGGTGTTTCTATAATTGCAAGATACACTAAAGCATCTGCAACCAGAGGACCTCAAAGCATAGTGGAAAACCAGCAAGTCTTGCGACACTTCTGTGAATAAGTCCCCTTCCACCTCACAGAAGAGACCGCAAGTGAAGAACAAGGCAAATAACCTCGCTCGTGTCACACTACAGCTCAGTCCCAGAGCCGAGGGCAGCAATTCAACCTCAGTTTTTACTCCCATCCTCTAACTTCTAGCCAACATAACAGCAAATTCAATTTTTACTTTCAAATTTGGTTCACAAGCTTTAGATACAACTTTTCGCATAACTGAGTAATCAAAAGGAGGCTCCAGGGAAGTTCAACCTTTTTCTCGAAGTGCTGTAGGAAGTACTTCTCTTTTCAGGGCTCCACAAGGAAAAAGAAGAGCTGAGGAATTAGGTTTCTCTCCTAAAAACACACAAACAAGAGCTTTAATTAACTTAAGTCTTTATAAAAGAGTAAGTATGGTACATTTAATACATTTTAAAGGTATCAAATGTTGAACACTGCAGGAAATGCCACGTGCTTCATCACAGCCACAGCCCAAAGATAACTGAAAACATTTGCAGTGCAGCTGCATCCACAAGTCAGAGCAGAGAGGCTACTTAGCATGTAAATTAAAAAATATTCCATAACTATAATATGAATACATTGGCTAAAAAGATCTCACAAAAGATAAGCTGCATTTCTATTCCCCTTGCCATCCTACAAAGCAAAAAAAGTACTGTGCAATTTATCTCCTCCTCCTCAGAAACACAATCTTCCTCAATTTTATATTTAAAAAATCTTAGTCCCAAGCGATACGTGACAGCTCTCTGTATGTAAAAGAATGTTCAGGCAGGCAAAGAAGACAGAAAGACTTTGCTGAAAAGGTTCAGCCTATCTGAAAGTCTTTATTTTCTTATTTCCCCAGGGTAAAATTATTCTACTTCCACTGCTAGGGTGGAAGTGGATATCCTCAGTTGCTCTTGTCCTTTAAAAGGGAAGCGACCTCCAACATTGCCAACACGTGAAAGCGCCCTGGAGATTTTGGAAGGCCCCTTCTGATAGATGGCTGTTCCTAACTCTGGGTAGACACGATGCACGTGACAGGTTTTGTATGTTTCTAATACATCAGCAGAGGAGCAAACAAATTCTGCTTAAAAACCACCACCAGGGAATGGTGTCGCCACCTCCTCCTTCCTGGCAGCCGCCCTGGCCCCGTGCGCTCTGCGTGCGCCCACGCGCCGCAGAGGGGAACGTGCAGACACGGACAACCACCGCCGCACTGTGAACGCAACCACCTGGCTCCGGAGGAATGGGAAAGCACTGCCTCTATGAGATTCTCAGTAATTCCCTGGGGTTAGGGCTTAAACTAATTGTTTTGGAAAGTTTTTCACTACTAGGTTTTATCTAATAAAAGTGAATATTGACACTTTGCAAAAGGTAAAGAGCATGTTAATCAAGGAAGAATTCGACTTCTGGACAGGAATTTAACAGCAGACTTTTTTTTTTGCACAGTTTGCCTTTTCTAGAAATAAAAAATGCAGAGAAAGTGTCAAGATTAAATTCTACGTGGCTGCACACAACTTTGCATTCATCTTCCAAAATAAATGAGTTCCTCAATACATAATTTTATTACTAATTCAGATATGTTAATACACACATTTAAGAGATGACAACTAGAAAAATAAATGCCTTTTTTTAAGTGCTGGCAGTAGATTCTTGGTTTATAACAGTAAGCATCAGAGATGTCTCGGGAAAAAAAAAAGACAGCATAATAAAAATCAAATGGAAATACCCTAGAAGGAGTCAACCCAGATATATTTGATTGTCCTAAACACACACTGAAGTGTTACTAGAAGCCACAGATACACTTGTAATAATTCACAGGAAGGAAGAATGAACTTGGGACAGAATGTAGAAGAGATTTTAAAATAGTAAGATAAACCCTAAGTATTTCAGCATTAATCCTCCTAGAACTCATGTCGGTTAATTGAAATGTCAATGTGATATCAGTAAAGAAGCACTAATCCTTTTTGACTTGTGTTTACAAAGCACAGGAAAATTCCTTGGTAGGCCTGAACAACACACCAAGCATGGGCCCTAACGGTACCCCTACTTCTGTAACCAACACAAATGTTACGCTGTAATAAAACTAAAAAAAAAATCTGCCTTAAAAAGCGAGAAAAGCTAGCTAGCTAAGGAGTAAATTCCTTATTCTCCCAAGCACTTAAGCTGAGATGGGCACCAAAGCATAAAAGGTGAGTAACAAAAGAAATACCATTGCTTCAGATTTTATTTTGTTCTGAAAATAAATTCTAATGATATAAAAAAATTAGAGCTATTCTTATCATCTCTACTTATTTTATGCATAAAGAAAAATAAATATATACATAATAGGGAACATGATGTAATTTCATCTGTACTTCAGAGGTTGTTATAAACCACTTGATAAATTGCAAGCGCATAAATACGCACAATCCAGCAACTCTCTGAGTATGATTATACGTATCAAGAGCAAGCAGTCTCCAATGATTGAAATTCACTGGCTGGTTATCAAAACTTGAAGGGTATTCAAAGGCAGTCATTTTTGCAAGGATACCAGAAGTGTTGCAGCACTGTGCTAACTGAAACGGCCTGCTGGTGTTCAGGTACGCAGCCGCCCTCAGGAGATGCTACGTAAAAGGCTGTAAAACACACAGATCTCTCCTTCCCTGTGGTGGGCAGCGGAAGCTGCTGCTGGCTCTGGACCGAACTCCTCCCTGTCACCAGAAAGCGCCGCTCCCTGCCCTGCTCCCTCCGTGACCGCCAGCTCCCAGCTCTGCGGGAGCGTGCATGCGAAGCGGGGACACAGTCACGGCGTCCCGCGTGGTCAGGAGTAAGCGGGTCTGGGAACCAAGCAGCTCCCAAGGGAGAAGAAAGAGCCAGGACAATCCTCAGCTGGACTCAGAAAATAACCAAGAAGAGGTTACGACACAGAAACTGCCAGTCACAGGCTCGCCATCGAGGAATTTTTCCACCCCTGGTATTACACGTGCTGTTTTCTTCAGACCTGGTCCTATGTTTTTTCACATTGATACAAGAGAGACCAGTATTTTTTGCATCTTCCTTTGCAAAAAAACCTTTCTGCAAACTGGCAAACATTAATTCATTAGCAAAACTAGATTTCCTAGCACTAAAAAAAAAAAAAAATCAGTTAAAACCTGTCTATGTTTTAAAATATCTGTTGAAGAGTAGAGGCGGGTTATTCTTCACTTATGGCATTTGTGTGTTGAAAATTTTACTTTTAATTTTCAGAATTTATTATTTAATCTTGTGTTGACAACTATAATTTTTATCATGAAATATTCCATATAGTTAAAATATTTCCCACTGAATTACAGAGCACTCTGCCCATAAAAAACAATACTTGCCAGCTCCAATCAATTTTTCTTCTACCTATAAATCTCTGCTACTACGCAGACTTTGCTAACCAACGCTCTCTTTCATACCTAATGTTATGCATAAAAGCCAAAAATAACATGTCAGGGTTCTTAACATCATTCCAACTGCTGAAGCACCTAGCACCTTATTCAGCAAGTTCAAAGTGCAGCCAGCAGCAGGGCTTTTAAACCAGCGGATACAATAATTCGACCAACATCTAGAATAATTGCACTGACTGTCATTTGTTTCTCTGACTCGGGTTAGCCAATGGCAGACTATTTCCCTCGACCGGCTGAATAACGTGGCTTTCAAAGCGCTGGTCATTCTCTGCTCAATTAGCAGATACTGCGTGAGCCTCTAGATGAAGGGTTCTGTTTCTCTTTTTAAATTTGGGGCAGAAAGTCCTTCAGCGAAGGACATGCCTTTGTATCAGACTGAAAGCCACCCTCTATTTCACTATGAGGCTGCGCTATACAGCTCCCCGCTTTCTCACACGAGCAGGGATGTGCCCCAGGTCATACCAAAGCACAGAGGAGGATCTGCCAGCTGACAGGCTGCTGCTGAGATACCGCTGCTTAGGTGTGATTTTCACCTGGTACAGAGAGTATTTTAGCAGTGAGTTTCAGAGAGCTTGGGGACTAATCCTGCTGACTGTTGCTAACTGTTCCTCCCAGCCGAACTCCGAGGGACACTTCGAAGGCAGCATGTGCCTCAGCTGTGGATCCCCTGGAACACCACCACGTGTGTCTGAAGCTCCGAGGTCAAACTCACTGCACTGGCACCTCTGGCTTATGGCATACGTCGCCCAAGTTCTGTAACCCAGGCTGTACAAAAACACAGCCTCTTTTTTCACAGCTTGTACTGACCCATCCGTTTAAAAAATAATCAGCCCCGAAGCCTAAAAATGTTTCTTATTACTATTGGAAATTTTAATAAATTACAGTAAAAAAAAAAAAATGAGTAAGTAGACTAACTAGACTTTTAAAATGACCCAACAATCTGATACTACATTTAGAAGCAGCAAACAGATCAGCATTACAACTTTAACCATAAGAAAATGGTTAAACAAAACACCATTTTTCACAGTGAGGACAGTCACCATTGGAATAATCTCCCCAGGGTAGGGGTTGACTCGGCCGTGGTGGACACCTTTAAGACTCAGCTGGACAGGGTGCTGGGCCATCTTGTCTAGGCTGGGCTCTTCCTAGAAAGGTTGGACTAGATGATCCCTGAGGTCCCTTCCCCCCTGGGATTCTGTGATTCTGTGATTTTAACTAACCCCTCCTGCAACTTCTTCAAAACCACTCCCCTTTGGTGCTGAAAAATAGATTCCTCTAAAACCACGTGTTTGTTCTGAGGAAAGGGCTTCCCCTTATCTACTTTCAACTATGGCATGGTGCAAAATCCCCAGCATCAACTGGTTTCAAGCAAGCAAAGTCCAGTCACCCGAAGTTCACAGAGAACCAGCACGTCTATAGTCACAATCTTATGATTAAGCAGCAATTTCCAGTCACCACAGCTCTGATCTTCTAGTAAAAGAATACCTTGTCTACTGGGACATACAGTATTATTAATTAATTACAGAGTCTAAGATTTCATGTAAATTAATATTTAGTGTAGGTATTTCAAAGTATTTTCTATCGCCTTTTAGAGAGATCACCCACATTCCCAGAGGCCGAATTCACGGGTTCTACATGTAAGAGATATATGCAGCATGTCCTTCTCTGCTTCACTGTACACTCAGTTTTATTCATATGAAATCCTGAAACAACAGAAGGTACATTAGCTTAATTTAAGTAGAAGATTTTAGATACTTACTTGAGCAAATATATTCAGCTAATTTTTGAGCATTTCCAGACTTCTCTCCTTGTGGAGTAAGGCCAATTTCTTCCACTATAACCAAAAGCAGCAAAGACAGACATTGAAATCAACAAGTCAGATTTACTGTCACAGAAACATGGGTTGAAAAGGGAGACACACCTTGATACACGCACACAAATACTTGTTGGAAAAGAAAAAAAAAGTAGGCCACTTGAAGTAGTAACATGCAATCAAAAATTTGGTTTTGGCTCTAGGAAGACATACATGAAAGAGGTATAACCGAAGAATTCTGGGCATAGCTAAGCTGTTTTGGAGATGTTTTTAAACTCTTGTACCTGAAGCAGTGAAACAGAAAGCACTGCCTGACTATGCTGAACGGGCTGCAGCTCCTGGCACGCTTTGGACGCAGGTAGCTTCCCGATGAGCGCATCGCTGTTCTTTCTAGTGAAGGCTGAAATCCTATTGGCAAATCTGAGAGTATAACACTGCTCTGATTTAAGCAAGTCAGGAGGGATAAGATGAAACCCTAATTTGGGACTTGATTGATGCAAGATGCTTGTTGGGTGTCACTGGTTGGTGATCCAGTATTGCTACCAGTCTGCCTAAAAAAAATCATGCTTTTCGTAGAGGCAGCCAGGACTTACCCAAATTATTTTTGGATTAGAAGCAGAAAACCATCAAGACACTTAAAATTCTCTAATGTTATTCTTTTCATAATATTTCCTATGTGGTTCAGCGGAAGCTAAAGCTACAGTGCAATTTTACAATACGAAAGGCTTTCATAAACGAAAACGTACACTGCATTTTTGTTATGCACATAGAATGTGTATTGCATCAGATTAAAACCAGCCTCAAGCCGAATGAAGCAGATGACCTGCTGAGGACAATATGTACGCTGCTGACTTCTGCTTGGCAAATGCCTCACAGGAACACTGAGGGAAAGAAGGGCCAGTGCATCAGACTCTCTACAATCTTTGACGATCACGTTATAATCCCCCTCATCCAATTTCATTTCCAAAGTGAATTAAAAAAAAAAAACACACATGCAAATTAAAAGTGGGTTTTTTCTTTTTTGACTAAATTTTTAAAGCAGTTATATCAATTACAATAAAAGTAATGAAAAACCAGAAGCTAGATCCTTAGCTGAAGCAAGCATGTACAGTTCTAATGTGTATAATACCATTGCCTATTTCCAAAGTTATCCATTTATAACTTACCTGTATTTTTTATTAAGCACCCTTAAATAGCCAGTAATACTCCAAAAATCGTACTTACAGGACAGATTTGTCTAGGATTTCTTTTTTTAAAACCCAGCTTACCTAGAGAAGCTGTAGCTTTTCCTACCACATACGCTGGTTTGGTATTCCATCTTTGTTTAAGAGATTTTGACCAGGCTGAAAAACATTACATTAAATTTAAGCATGTGGCAACAAAATATGAATGCTAAATGAGCTAAATGAGAACTCCTGTTTGTTCTACAAACACAGCAAAAAAATAATAACTAACACTCCGCCACATATTTCAGAAAATCTGGATGTACAAAATTAATTTTTAATGTACTTTTTCATTGTGTAAATAGCGGTCTACAACATGTTTTTAAAAGCCTCATTTGCGTAAACAGTTCTTAGCTGCTTTTGTTAAGTAGCATTTTTAATGCGCATTTGCCCTATGCCAGATCATGTGCAACTTGCAATGTTAATTTCTATTTTGGCATTAAGAATTTAAAAAAGCATCAAGACTCATAGGAAAAACCAGCACATAGTACGAAGGAAGATTTAGACATACAAACTGGTGGTTTTAAAACTGAAGGCTTAGGCAAAAAACAAATATAATCTTCTATGACAACAAATAAAAGGGTAAAAATCTATATCCATGCACTCAGTACTCTGTAACATAACTCTTTCTTATACAAAAACAATAGAGAAACTTATTGTGTTTTAAACATACACCAAAAATAAGTTATCGGCTCAGAAACAAAATGTACCAGAGACCAAAATAAAATTACTAGGAAATGGTTTTCCTCCTTCAGGCAGGAAGTAGGTTATGGATTACACCTCTTGGTTCCAGCTACGTGATTCCCTATGCCCAAAATCATCATGGGTCAAAAATAGATATGCTAAGTCTTTTGCTATCTTGTCTCAAAAAAGTACAGCCCAGGACGTTGAGTTCCTTTCTAGTACTCCTGGGGAAAACTAAACTTAGAAACTGCAACCATAAAAAAAAAAAGAGAAGAAACTATTCTAAAGAAGGGAATAGATAAGGATTAGTTACCTTTGAAAGGAACACAAAAGGAACTGAAGACTCATTTTATTGATTAAAATATGTATTTTAGCAGCTCCCAAAACTTCTAACCAAGGTTAGGGATGAACTCTAGATAGAGATGACATTTGACCAAAAATCCAAAAACATAGCCCTCTGCTGCTGAAAATGCTAGAATAAGCTACCAGCCTCAGATGTATTTACTGCCTCCTCAAGAGTGTGACCTTACTCACGGTGCATTGGTTAGTATGGCTACAGCCCAAATATGGAGCAGATAAAGCCATAAAACAATATAAGTGTACATAGAAACTCAAAGCCAGAAGTTATGACTTAGCATAAGAATTTAGAAGAGTTTACAAGGATTTGTTAGATCGTTGGTACAGTAATTTCTATTTAGCACTCTGCAGGATTCTTACTCACAACTGATCGACTGGCTTCTTTGTATCACCACTTCTTCACCGCTTTTTAGCTAATATTTAATTCACCTGAGAAATGCTATATTCAAGACAGATAAATCTCTTTTGCTGTAAGACTTCATATGAATTATATAGGGACAGGAGTAGCACTGGCCACAGTCTATAACATGCTCCTCTCTTTTAAGGAGGAAAGTAGTTAGTAAGCAAAACTAGGCACTGCAGCAAAATATTCCTTATGCAAGAACTAACCACAACTGAAAAAGTTCACACTGATTAGCACTTTGCACCAAAAGCTCTTTCCTTTCATTTTTAACAACAGCATAAGCATGGAAAACCCAATCCTTATAAGCTCAAGGTAGCAAGACGCCTGTAGGATGCCAAAGGAAGTATGAGATTGCCTTATTTTACAAAAACCTTACTCCAAACACCTAGCAGATGAAATAAAATTACAAACATCATAAAATACTGAAACAGAGAGACCAAGGAATATCAATATGCACTTACCTTCATTTTTACTGTTCTCTTTTAAACATATCTTGATGGCTTCTAATGCTCTTGGACTGGTAAAAACTAGGCCTCCATAACATTCTGGATGAGAGAGCTACTTCCAAACAGTAAATTTAATAAATAAATAAATGAGGAAATAAATTTAAACATTCAGTTGATCAATCCTTTGTTATCTTGTGAAGAGCAGAACAGCTTCAATAAATGTCTGAAATGGGCAAGTATTTCATTACTATCAGTAGCCAGAGTATTTATAAGAGAAATGTATAATGAATCTCAAATTCGGAACAAAACTTGCACTGATGAGATTACTTCTGAGAATCTGTAGGAACGGACAAGGATTCCTGTCCCTGAAATCAGCTGGAGGGATGAGCAAACAACAGATGAGGTACTTACAAATTCACACAAGAGAACAAAGCAGTAACACAGAGGGCACTACCCAGAGAGCTCCTTGCCCCCTGCCCCTCGAAGAACAGCTGAGGTTACTAATGGGCTCTCAAAGATCAATACAAAAATAGGAAAAAACTACTTGGATCACTTGTAAATGCAGACCATGCTACATTCAAACACCTAACAGAGTGCAGTGCTGTTGGCGATTCTCAGTAAAGGGAGCCTCCCTCGGAAAACATTTCCAACATTTTAAAATGAAATATATGCATCAAAGAAAGAGTAGAAAGAGAACGGTGATTAGGCAACTTTATTGCACATCACTAGGAGACACAGTACACAATTTCAGTACAAGTGTGAACCTTGGGTAACCTCTAGTTGTTACTACAGGCTTCTAACTTTCTGTTGTGACAAAATGCCCCAATACCTGTGACTATGGTCCGTCAGCCTAAATGAGAATTCCACCTGACCAACCTAATTCTTTAACAAGTATAGCCAACATACTTGATGCGGTACACAATACTGTATTGTGTTATATAAACTACGGTAGCGTATACAGCTGTGTTTGCGGAAACACAAAAAGAGGTACCATGAAGGACATTATTAAATCTAGATAAAAATGGCATCCTGGCAGCCATGGCCTAAATTCTCTTGAAAATGAGACAACTGAAATAATTCTAAAATTAGTATTATTGATAATAAATTATATTATAATTTATTATCATTATCTATAGTTATATATAAATACTATGTATTATAATTATAATAAGTATATTTTATAGAAATATATTAATTGTATACCAATTTTATAAATTATAGATGTATACTATAATAAATATAATTATTATAATTAATGTTGTACTTATTAAATTATAAATAATAAAAGTAATTTTAAAGCTTACCTTTTCAAATAGGCTTCCAAGAGATATGAATTCAAATGACAAAACCGGAATCAAAGTTGCTTCAAATCCGTGTAATCCTAATTCCTATCAACAAAAGGTTTACAGCTCTTGAAATAGATTTTAAATGGTAGCTTTTCCTTTTTCACAGAACTGACTAAGCACAAATATTTCTTCTTAAAGTAGAACACAAAGGCACCTTATTTGCCTTTACTAACAAATCTAGTTTGGCGTTGTTAGCTACTTACCATTACAACATAATACTAAGCAAGCAGCCGTGGAACTGAGGTCTCCTACACAGCTACTGGATGGTTACAGTACTCACCGGCACGTAACCCTGGAGTCCCCCAGCCACAAACACTCGCCTAGTCCTGCCACATTCCTTGTACGTCTCTGCAACTCTTCAGAGTCAACAGAACTGCTCTTATGAGTAAGACCTACTCACATGACTAAAGGCACCAGCAGAAGGGACAACAGCCACAGGTAACCTCTTTTTCACATTACGTTCCCAGTACAACTACTGACATTTTTTGTACTCTTAATTCTACCCCTATGAACATAATCAATATTAATTAAAATGAAATTGTTTTAATATCAATACTTTGCTGAGAGCTTTAACAGTTAATTCAGTACGAAGGCCCCATAACTCAATTTTTTCAGTAACAGCAACTTTTCTAGCATCCTTTTTTTCTTAGCATAACTTGACATGCACTCCTAATTTCATGTTTTCTTAGAAAACATCATAATTTCAGTCATGCACTCCTAACTTTGATTAAGCAGGTTCTTCACTTGAAACAGTTAAATTCATCTATCTTGCTGAAAGCACGATACTGTTATTTAGTAGAGAAGTGACACAGTTGTTTACTTAAAGTTTACTCACTTTAATATACGGATCTGGTCCTGAATCTTTGTCTTTGGGATCCTTCAGCAACAGAACCTTCATTGTTTACCAAATAACTGAAAAAGAACTCTGAAATACAGTAATGGAATTTATCTAAATTAGATCTAGAGGACTTTCTACTGAACAGTGACTTTAATAGCTCAGCTTCAAAGAAGCTGGGCTGCCAACAGTTGCACTGCTCTCTATACAATGAGTAAGCAGTTAACGTACATTCTCTGGGCATGAATATCCACCCTGATAAGCCCAACAAATAACATGCTGTCTTTAGATAATACTGCTTAAGGGAGAAACGATAATGAAAGTCATCAAGGAGAACACATTTTAAAGGAGACTATTTTGTAGAAGAAGTAACAACCCCTCCAATGCAGTCATGTTCAGTAACGTAATTAGCTCCTATCTATAAAAACTTATTCTAGTCCATTAATTTTCGTGTTAGTTTCCACCCTATGCTCATTCAGAATGAGTACGCAAGAGCTTATGTATCAAGAGTTTTAATTTGATGCATTTGGGGTCTAACCCTTTTCATGGGGGAAAATGTGTGCAGGGCACTGTTTCAAAATTTTTTTAAAAAATACAAACATTTTTGTGTGTATTCATACACACATTTATACATCTGATTATAATATAAATAATATTCATATGCCTTCTTTGATATACCTATGGTAATCAAGGCAAGACTGAAAAAATATATTCTGCCATTAATATGGAAGTTGACAGCTCTCACTTCTTTAAAAGTTGACTTTGGCACTGAATTTGAAGCCTGTTACAACAGGTAACAGCATCAAAGTAAACAAGTGCAGTAATGCAAACAAATAGGAATCCATTCTCAAACTGCACACTTACCTTGACTATCTATGTGTTACATACTGCTTAAGTACTAGCAAATTCTCTTCAAAATGAATAATTATGAATATCCAAATGTACAGGACTTCTTAAATTTTGTTCATTTGCATGACGTGTTGAAATCCTCACAACTTCATCAAAGACAAAAAAACCTGTTCCAACAAAAAATGAAAAGAGAAAAGGCGGCTTTAGACAACAGTGGACAAAACAGGATCTGGTACAAGTAACCAGAGCTCCATGTCACACGATCACCTAGAGCCAGAAGCACTGCAAAATGCAGGTGGTGAAAAGGGCACCCAAAGCACCACCCCAAGGAGCTCAATATCCGACCGGGGTACGATGTTAATGTTGTGGATTTTAAACTTCATCTTTTTTTTAATCTAGGTTTTAAAACGTGGTGTCATAATTTAGGTGTTTGATTCTGAACGCCTCACCATTAGAAATGGAAGTGCTCCACAAGACTTCCAGCTCTCAGAATGGACACAATGGGACCTGGTAGGGCTTTGCAGTTCTGAAACACCAAGGCCAGCGACGTCAAAGGGAATGACTAAAAGCGCACATGGCAGAAGAAACAAGGACTTTTTCAAGGGCGTTATTCTCAAAAATTGTAATTCTTGCTGATTTCAAACTAGAGCACATGCCAAAGTAGATCCCATCCGTAGCTTTCAAGAGTAAGACTCCCAAGTACTCCTGAGTATCCAGTTGTTAGTAGCTGGAAGGAGGTAAGGCTAAGTGACTTCTCTCACTCGCTTTAACATTGTAACAGTCTTCACTTTAAAAAAAAAACCAACAAACAACATTCTTGTAAAAATCTAGTTTGCACACAGTTCTTTGTTGTTCTGATACTGAAGTTACTGCCGATATTTACTGTAACTCTACCTTCAGTGCTCATGCTCGAAGTAGGACACACTTATATTTCTACTAGTACTCTTAAAGTCTAACAGCACCAAGAAAAATTATGTTAACTCTAACCTACCACACCTTCCTATTTCCAAAACATATAATGTTGAATAACATTATGAGGTCATCAAAATGTACATGTAAGGAAAAAAAATGAAAGGCTTTCCAAAGTATATAATACAAGATGATAATACTTCTTGGAAAGAGCAACTTCCAAAAGTATTGTAATAAAAGCCCTGCATGACACAAGAGAGTGAGCTCAGGTACACCTGGGGAAAGGAGATTTCTAATTCATTTCTTTAGGTAGTTCAAAATGAATTAACTTCCCACCCTGTGCCTTATTGCTGTGTCAAGTAATGAATAATAAGAAGAAATGGGTAAACATCCATGCTTAACAAGGTGACTTGCAATAATCAAATTAATTTTGTTTAGATCCTGCATACAAAATATATACTGACACCAAAGAATATTTACAAAGTCATAAAATATCACAAACTACTGCAAGATGCAACTACCTAGCTGTCTCCTCCGCAAAGAAATCATACAAGCTGTATTCCGACTCAGCATCTGGCTCACTTGTAAAAAGAGCAAAACTGCACAGCCCTGACGCCCCTAGAACCCACTGGCTTATTTTCGGTTCTGCCAGAAGGCAGCTCAGTTATTCACTCCAAAAAGGGGCTGCAAGTGTCCAACGGAAAACAAATTTGACCCGAAGAATCTGTAAGTTTGTGAGCAACATGTATTTTGATCTCAACCACCCTCTGAGTGTTTTCAGTTTTACTGCTGAAAAAATTAGCCTCTTTTTCCACAGGCATAAACCTCTCAGGCCGTTCTGTTCTTTCTGCCTGTGTTCGGACAGGCTCGCACAGATTCAGTGACTGGTGGAACATATCCATTTCCAAATGCCTGGCCGTCACATCAACACCATGGGTACAACCCACCCAAACTTACTTTCGGGTAGCAAGCGTGCCCCGGCACCACACCGCTGTGAAATGGGGCAGAATGTCACCTTAACGGGCAAGCAGGAGAGAAGGCAAGCAAGATTCCAAAGAGGGATACACACACGTGAGCACATTTTCAAACCAAAACTACGCCAATATGCATTCAAAGGGTGAAGAAGTTAAAACTCCATGATGGATTCTTTTTGTGGGGAAAAAACCGTATGTAACAGTTTTTATGACTTGCTGCAATGATGCGAGGGTCCCACAGCACTGGCAACGGTACGAGAAATACAGTATTTTTACTGGTTTACTTGTGTCCTTGAGAGGTCACCAAGGAGTGCCCTACAAATGACTGAAATACAGCTTTCCAACCAGCCATCTTTCTGCTAAATACAGAGTCAGGAACCCTGACAGACATTCCTACTGAATCAAAGACCATTACGAGAAAGCAAATAAATAAGACATGCAGCATCTTCAGAAATTTTTTTATGTATTCTGAGGTAAGAACTTACAATACTAAGATATATTTTAGATTACATATATTTTACCTATAAATTATACCTTATATATTTTGTATTGAATCAAGAGAGCTATGCACAGACTTCTAAATAACCATGAAAAGTTTCTACTTAGAACAATGACTACGCTTAGCAGAGTCCAGCAGTGCTCAACCTGTATCTGGAAAAGACAGCGTGTATGAATAACCTTAATAAGTTTTCCACTGCCAAGTCTTTGTTTATAGGATGATTCTGGCCACCCACTTTTGGCTCACTGAACAAGCACTTTGTTTGCCTGAGCACCAATAACAACCCTGCAAAAATCGTTCTTCGAATGTTAAAAAAACACCATTTAAAACCCATTAGGCTCGCTAATTAGAGGACAACTGATTTTCTGTGTTGAGCGCACAGACAGAAAAATGAGGAAAAACCTTGTATTAGTCAGTCTGAGATTGGGGAACCATCCAATTAACTCTGGTAACAAACTATAAGAGCGACTGGAGCGTGTGAGACATTACATCGTGACAGAAGGCTAAAACCATCTTGGTGCTATTTCTCTGAGTCCACATTACTTAATTTTAAGTCCACCTTACTTAATTTAGAGGAAGGGTAATTTTAGGTCATATTGCATATTCAGAATATTATGCTTACAGATATAATTAAATGCTTCCCATTCACAGCATCACACAGTAAAATTCAACATCCCTGTGCCTTCAATTAAAATATAAAGCTGATTAGGATGTGTATTCCTGATACCAGTACAATAAAAATGAGCAATACTCTCTCATTTTAAAAAAACCTTTACAGATTTTTTATATAAAACATTGTACAGAAAGAACACCCCTGTGGGTGACTCAACTTTTCGTTTCAAAAGCTGTCCCCAAACTAATTGTGAACTATCTTTAATACAGAGGACAGCTTGTAAAAAGAAATAAGTGGATCACTTTGTTTCTTGCCGCTAAGTGACACCAAGAGCTGCAAAATATATTACACTTTTCTAATACTGTTCTGATTATAAGCAACTGTATGGGTCACACAATAAGGTTTGATTGCCAAGTGCAAAAGGAATTGTCTGTTCCACCATAAACATAAATGGAGATTAATTTTAAGACACTGTTGAGATATGATTTTTAAGGAACCACTAAAAATCCCTAGACTAGGATTTTGGATCCTATGCACTTCCTACCAATGTTCTTTTACTATGATTAGGTGGGTTTAATAACCAGAGAAGAATAAAAGCCTACCTGTAAGGCTGCAATGAAGTGTGGTTCAGAAATCTATCAAAATCACAGATAACGTAACACATATCTCATCAATAACAACAATGAAAAAACATCTGAGAGTAATTCCTGCTATTTGGGTGACTATGTCACAAAACTCAACAACAGAACTAGTTCTTTGACACAGCAATCCAGAGGAGCAGCAAAGGACTCGGACCTTTTTACTACATCATGGATTTTTACCAAAAGCAATGTTAGTAATTAGTGTCATTCTTGACTGATATCGTTTCAAAAAGAAAATGGAAAACTGTATACAGATGCAGACTGCATCCCCCCAGAGGACACATCTTTCTCCACACTCTGTTCTTTCCCTGCGTACCAGCATTCACATTTTGTCAACGACCTTAAGCGCTCCCAGAGCTGACACAGCTCTCAAAAAAATAATTTTAAAAAAAACAAACAATAAACCAACACAGAGATGTTTGATACTTTAAAGAGACACGCAAGTTCTAACCTATTTGGATTGCATTTATAAAGCCAAAATTACATCCCGGTCCCTGTGCCTTGCATTTCTTCTGGCTGGCAACAGCCAACCCCAATCCTCCTCTTCACATGACTGCATGAACACCTACCTTTCGTCATTAACTAGGGATGAAGACTTACGTGGAACACGGTCCACATGAGGTGAGGTCAAACATTAACAGCTGCTTCTATACTTTTAGTGCTTATGATTTTTCAACACATTTTCCTGATTGATATTTTTATAAAAAACACATTTACGTCGCGCTGACTGTATTCTGCCTCACTGCCTTTTGTGTTCGTTTGCCTGGAATTATCTCTAACTAGTCTGGGAATTAATTTTTTTAGTAAGCAGTAAGCACTTGATTCCTTCTTTAACTTGGCCTTCAGTAATTTGGCTGATGCCACAGACGCTCAGGACAGGCTCGGAGGCCGCAGCGCCCCCCTTCAGCCTCAGCTTGGCTTTCTCTTCTTTGCAAGAGCAGAACTGGCAGGTCCGGCACAAACAGGCGCGACAGCGGGGCCATTTGCTGCACAACACAAATACTATCTTGCCTTTAGACCGAGGCTGCTTCGGCAGGGCCGGGAGCTGCCCCACGGATCGCTCCCAAGCGTTCCTGGAGTCCCGCAGAGCCCGGGTGACTTTCCCAGAACACTCCATGTCTCTTAAAGCCGGCGACATCAGCAGCACAAACAGGGAACCCCGGGCTTTTTAGGAGCGAGGGGCGGCCCGGGACGTGTCCTGTGTGTCTCCCCTCAATCTCCACACGCCCCGGTGACCCCCCCCAGGACTCCCCCACAGTTTAACACAGCCTTTCCCCGACATTCACCGCAGACGGGCACGACGTACCCCGGTTCCCGCCCGGAGAGCTCTGTCACCACACGGGCAGAGCCGGCGGCGCCGCCGCCCCACCGCAGGCCCGCACACCCCGGCCCGGCCCCGCGGCCCTTTCCGCAGGTCCAGGGGAGCAGCAGGGCCAGGGCCGCGCCCGCCCCGCCGCTGGCCCGGGCGCAGGGCCGCCCTCCGTACCGCCCCGAGCGGGCACCGCGCCTGCCCGCCGCCCGGCTCGCCGCCCCGGCCTTCCGGCTGCCGAGCGCCTGCGCGCCGGGACGGCATGGCCACGCCGGCCAAGCGCCGGGCCCCGGCCCAGCTCCCCGCCGGGGAGAGCGGCTCGGAGCCGGGGTCGGGGTCAGAGTCGGACTCGGGGTCGGAGCCGGAGTCGGAATCGGAGGAGGAGCGGATCGATGAGGTGAGCGAGGGGAGCGGGGCCCTTCACGGCCTTGCGCGGGGCCTGCGCCCGCTCGCCCTCCCCTCACGGCCGCCCCCGGCGCCTCCCCGTCCTGGCCCGATTCCCCGTCCCTAACGCAACCTGTGGAACGGCAGGCGGCAGCAGCCGGGTTCCCCGAGCCGGGGGCTGCTGGGGAGGGGGCTGCCCCCCGGGCAGCCCCTTGCCAGGGGCCTGGCGCCGGTTCCCGTGGTAAAAGCGTAGGTGACATGGGAAGTGTGTGCCGGGGATCGGTGAGGTAAAGCCTGCTCAGTTAATTGTTGCTGAGAGTCGTAATTTTTTTGTGTTCTTTTTTAAATGTCGGAATCGCCGAGGCCGCAGCCAGTTTTACAGACTGCCCACGGCCGTTCTTGTGTGGGGCTGGCGGCAGCCGCTTGGAAATAATGCTCTCAGCACAGAAGATTTGCTTTAATTTCCTTTTTTTATAAGAAAGGGGAGGGGGGAGAGGAAAAAAACATCAGACCTCGCGGAGATCAAACTAGAATACCTTTTCTGAGCTCTCTCTGTGTGTATCTCTGCAGCTGGACTTACGTGAAAATGCATTTAGTTGTGAAACGCAGCACTGGGGAGGGTGTCCCTCTTTCTAGGAAAGGAATAGACAGGTGCTGATGTTGCACTAAAATCTTAAAATGATAAGGCAATATGTCATTTTACAGTTGGACTAGATGATCTTAGAGGTCTTTTCCAACCTTAATGATTCTATGATTTTAACAGGGCTTAAAAGAGTAAAATAACCCAGAACTGTCCATGGGTGTTAACTTGGTATATTTCAAAATAAATATTTTTCTAATTTCATTGTTTTCACTAGAATTTCACTTTAACTTGTCTTCCTTTCTTTTTGTTACATGAGGCCTCAGTTACCTTGTTAGAAAATTAAAAGAAAAGTACTTTTTCTTAAAACTATGTCGCAGTAAAAAGCTTAGGTTTGTGTCATCCGTCATGCTGACGTGATGGAAAAGCACGTTTAATGTGACACACAGGGTAAACGGGTGCTGACTTAGTTTGACCTCACATAGGTTTACAAAGTTCTTGAAAAGCGCTGGTAGTATTTTGTGTACAGTTTAGTGTTTGTAAATGGATATAAGATGTTGTACTAGTGCCTAGATATTATGAAATTAAATCTAATGGCAATAGTACCTTTTTTTATATATATAAGTGCTCCGCTTTTCTACATAATGTGGGTAGAACAGTGGTTTTTATTGTGGTGTTTGTGGATGAAGTCTCTTGAGGCTTCAGTGACAGGGGTTTTGAGGATGGTTTCTGAGTGTCCTGCACTGCTGTGCACTACTGTGCTGTACCTGCAGTTGTGCACTGGATAAAATTTGCTCTATAATGCTTATTTTAGTTTAGTAGTCAGCTTTTGAGGGTGATATATCACTATCACATCTCTTTCAGTTTGGAAGCCTTGATAAAAGGATATATTGAGTTTCCCTCAGTAGTTGTGTAGGACATCAAGGTGTGCATTGCTAATGTTAAAGAAATGTACTGAACATTTATAACTGTACAAACTTAGAAATTCCTACAGTCATGAACTTACAGGGTATTTGTTTCTCTGTAATTCCCAGCATTTTATTTTTGCCATACTACCTCTTTCCACTTCAGGTGGAAAAAGGACAATCTCTTCCTTTATGCAGATGTTTTCTTCTTACGAAGGAGCATGTGTTAGTTCTGTCAAGCTGAGCACAACAGTCTGATCACCAAATGGGGCCTGGTTGCTGAGACAGATCTTTGCTTGCTGCTGTATTGTACGTAGCAGAGTGTTGTTGCGTGTAACAGCTTGCTCTGCGGGCTCTTGCTTTGCTTTGGATGCAGTGCAAGAGGAAGAGAATAAGTGCACAGTAACAAGACAGGACATACCAAAATATATGATGAGTCTTTATTTGCCTTTTTTTTAATAGGTGAAAGGTAGTGGGTTTGTAAACTCTGTCATACCAGGCTTCTATTTTGGGTAGCGGAAAAGCCGTGAAGCAAAAGCAGTGTTAGAACATCTAGCGCTCCTGTGATTGATATCAATTTTATGGCTGTGATTTGCACAACATTCAGAACTGCCGTAAACTGTGTTTTGCTCAGAATTTACTGGCTTAATCAGTCAGTGACGTTTTTGAATTTTAAAGCAGTCACAAAGGTCTTGGATGCCAGGTGTGAATGCTGTATACACCAAAGCCACAGTCTGTTTTCTTATATAGGTAGCTTCTCAAGTAAATAGAGAGCTCTCAGTTACCTCTGTAGAGCTTCCTTGCTTTACTAGACCATAGCAGAATACCTAAGCATGTCTCCTGATTTTGATCACTCCCCGAAGTGGTCATATAGCTGGATGCCACTGTAAACAGGCCTTTAACGCTGTCCTCCCAGTGGACAGTAAAGACCACAACCTCGATATGGGATTGGAGAGAGTTGTAAGTCTTAACTGGTGACAAGAGCAAGGCTCCATTGTTTAGGTTGTTCAGAAAGTGGAATCCAAATTGACAATTAAAAGGCAAAGTAAATTTGGATGATCTTGAGCAGTGGTTCACTGAGGAACAGGAAGGCAAGGCAACCTTGGCAGGCAGTACTGTTAATGTAGAATACCAGTAAAACTGGTTGGTAGGCACGAAGCATTTGTTATGGAAGGAGAAGCAGAAGTTCACATTTGGTTTTTGCTGTGACTGGGTCTCATCATGTGCCTACTGAGCAGACTTCCAGAGTGGGGTTAATGATGCCATTAGGATTTGAGGAAATAGCAGAAGTATGGTTTTGGATGCAATTATTTAAATCTCTGCAGCAATCTTCATCTTTAGCCAAGGCATTACACTCCAATCCTGCAGTTTTAAGAGTTTAACTGCCTGGATCAAGCCTCTCTGCAGTAAGAGTCTATGTGGCTACAGTAAACATAATTGTGTGAGCCAGATTGCAGGAGCAAAGCATTAAAAGTTTGTTCACAACACAATTTGTAAGTTAGTTTTAAGATGTTACTTTCACAGATGCTCTCTGAAGATTACAGAAGAAATTATAACTAACAATTGCTGAGATTACTGAAATATGGAAATAAGTTCCATTTCTGATGTTGACTATTACTTGTGTTCAAGTTTCTTATAGTTCATCTTTGTTTTGATGTAGCTTCTTGCCAAGTATGTTTGATATTCTCTATCTTGCTGCTTCATAGGAGGTGAATATTGAATTTGAAGCACATTCCATATCAGACAGTGACTATAATGGGATAAAGAAACTACTACAACAGGTACTTTAACTTTTTGTCAGTGTGGTTGATATGTCCGTTACTAAATAATATCTAAAGAGTGATGCAAAGTCATTGGCTCACATTATCTCTATTGATTCATAGTTTTACTGTGCTTCAGCTCATGAAGATTAAATAATTACAGCCACAGTGAGTGTCTCTCCTAAACCACGGTTTCAGGAACTTTGCCAACAAACTGTAGGGCTGTTCCTCCACAGTGTATATAATCCTTCCCTCTTCAGTGTGTTAGCTGCTGCCCAGAAAACCTCATTCAATGTTAAACAGATTCTTGGAGGGGTTTTTTGTCAATAACAGCCTTTAAAAACGAGACAAATGAGGAATGTGTCTATTGAATGTGGCAGCTTCCAGTCATCTTTTGGCTGTTTCTGTTGTAAAGCTTGTGCTCAGCAAGTGTTCAGACCATACCAAACTCAGAAGGATGCCAGGTGTGCAAGTGCCAGCTTGTAGAGGGTCGAGGAGCAAGAGCTTCAAAAAGCTGATTCTTTAGGTCTTTACAGTATTATATTAAAGGAAGTTAAAGAAACAAACTCTCTAAATAGAAATTAGAAATAGAACAGTGTGTTGCACAACAACTTAGAGAAGTTACCGACTGTATTTGCTACTAAGTGGCCTATGATACATCATCTGGCCTAAAACCTCTTACTACTTGTCTCTTGTTTTCCAGTTGTTTCTAAAAGCTCCTGTTAACATTGCTGAATTAACTGATATATTAATACAACAGAATCATATCGGAAGTATTATCAAGGTAAGACAGAATTTACATTTGTAAATGAAGTACAATATTTTTTATGTTGAAATGACAGACTTTCAGAAGGGGCTCCTGTCTTTGTAATTTGTATGCTTGCTTTCTTTTTTGCTTTGAGAATAATTCTTTTACGGGAGCTGAAATTTTCCATGCCTACTTTCAACCAAACAAGGAATTTGATTGATTATTTTGGTTGGTTCCTTTTTACATATGGAACACACTGCACTTTGCTCTCTTAATTTTGGTGTAGTAGAGTAAAAACGCTATAAATGTTGTGGCAAAGTTTGTTACCATCTCCATAAGAAGTAGGACTTTGTGATTTCCCTTCATTTCCAGGATATTCAGACATATAGACCAAAAATATCCCACATGCAGTTTCCTTTTGTGCAGAGTTCTTTGGGTATAAGAGAGGGTCCTGGAATGAGTCCTGAACAACTTCTGCTATGGCAGCGGAGCACGCTGCAGAGACCCCTGAGTTACTCCTGGCTAAGGAAGCTGTTCCATACTGTATAGTGCTCAAGATGTCATGGCCATGCTGCTTTCAAACCCAGACACGCTCCCCCCATGGCAGTTGTGCTGTTGAACCACATTGCATGGTATCATTCCTATACATTCCCTTTTTGTCCTGTGCCAGCAGTTTTTCCACTCCAGTTGAATATGATCTTTACATTACAACTGCATGACCCCCAGTTCCAGTTCTTCCCCCAAGTTTTTCATTGCGGACTTTTGTTGAGCTTTTTGTTTCATTCTCTATCAAAGCTGTATTGCTTTATGGTTTTGAAGACTTTGCAGGTTTATTTCCATACATTAGAAACTGAAGAAAATTGGTTTTGCTTAAGATATTGCCATCCCTTGTACCGAGATGCTGCTTATTATATGTGAGCTATCAAATTTTAGTGCCTTTCAAAAGATCCTGCTGTAGAAGATGCATGTCCTGGCTCTCTGTCGAGCTGGCTCTAAGTACACAGAGATTCAATGATGTGGCACTTTCATAACCGTAATCAGAATTTGTAGGTTGTGTGTTTGTACAGATTACCTAGGTGGCTGTCATCTGCCGAGCATCTTCTGGAAAGAAAAACGTTTCTTGTTGCAGAGAGTGGAAATAGAATGTCAGTATGAGTTGTTGCTTTTCCTTTCATTGAATAGCAAGCAGAAGTCCAAGAAGACAGTAGTGATGATGACGACGATGATGATGAAGTCTTTGGTTTTATAAGCTGCTTAAACTTAACGGAAAGGAAGGTTGGTATTCCTCATTAACATCTAGACAGTAACAAATGGGACATCGTACTGTTTTTCTGCCTTGTATAACAAGCCTAGATGGCCAGATCAGGATCTTGAATTCCACCGTGGACGACTATGGTCTTAAAAGTTGCACATCACTTAGCTTTCTTTTGGATTTATTGCTACGTAACTTGCTGAACATCAAACATAAAGCAAAGAGCGGAATAGCGAGTTAAAATGAGGTCTAATAGGTAGTTCCAGGGTAGCTGAGCCGTTGGTCTCTTGTATTTCTTCACTCTCATCTTTCACAGCTTTTGAGCTTTCCTGTTGAGTGTACTGGTGTTGCAGCTCCTAGCTGTGTTCCTATCAGTTGAGAACCTTTGTTTGCCCCCAGCTTCAGGGTTGGTAAATAATTTCGGAGAAATTGTACAGTGCTTTAGAGACCACATAAGGAAATTTCCAGTAGGCCTGTAGAATATTCCCTTGAAGTTCACATTCAAGGTTTTCTTGCGTAAATAATTGTTCCATAATGTAAAGAAAATATACCTTTTGATTCTAGGGTACACAGTGTGCTGAACAAATCAAAGAGCTGCTTCTAAGTCGGTGTGAGAAGAACTGTGAACAGCAGGTAGTTGAACAACTGGATAAGCTCCTGAATGACAGTACTAAGCCTGTGGGTCTTCTGCTAAGTGAAAGATTCATTAATGTACCACCGCAGATTGCTCTGCCCATGCACCAGCAGCTTCAGTAAGTTTGTTTGGGTTTTTTTTGAGATGATGGTGAATTTTTCTTCATGTTTTCTCAGAAATCTCATGTATATAGAGCTATGATGAGACGGGTGACACTACAGATATATGTAAAACGTGAGCAGAAAAAATTATTTTAATCTCAGGCAAGGTCTTTAGTTTTTAAATAGTTTTTTGTATCTTTAGGCTTTTCAAACTCTATACTTTAAGACAGAGGAAATAATATAAGAATACGTGCTGTTCTGCTGCCGAAATAGCTGTGTGTATACTGTAGTTTATCTTTGTATTGCAGATTGTATTTATATTGATCTAGGCAAATTTACAAATGAGAAGTTTTTTATAGCACACTGATAATGAACAGCTTGGATGTTTCTGCTCAAGTGTTAACGTCTAGCTTTGGAATGGAAGATTTGGAAGAGTTCTGGCCCATAAAAGCCATATGCAGTGTTTTGATTAGTTTCAAGTAAACGAGTGAAGCAGGTTAGGTGCTGGTTGACCTCTACCAATTCATGGATTTGTATCGTAGCCTGGGTGACAGTAAGTAAATGAACCCACTGAGATACAACGTTATATTGTTTTAGTGCCATGTTGGATAAGGAACTCCAGTAACCAAAGGAAGATTTTTTCTTCTTTTCTCTTTTTTCTTTTTTCTTCTCTTGTCTCCCTTTTTTCTCCCCCCCCCCCCCTTTTTTCTCCCCCCCTTTTTTCTCCCCCCCTTTTTTCTCCCCCCCTTTTTTCTCCCCCCCCTTTTTTCTCCCCCCCCTTCTTTTTTCTCCCCCCCCTTCTTTTTTCTCCCCCCTTCTTTTTTCTCCCCCCCTTCTTTTTTCTCCCCCCCTTCTTTTTTCTCCCCCCCTTCTTTTTTCTCCCCCCCTTCTTTTTTCTCCCCCCCTTCTTTTTTCTCCCCCCCTTCTTTTTTCTCCCCCCCTTCTTTTTTCTCCCCCCCTTCTTTTTTCTCCCCCCCTTCTTTTTTCTCCCCCCCTTCTTTTTTCTCCCCCCCTTCTTTTTTCTCCCCCCCTTCTTTTTTCTCCCCCCCTTCTTTTTTCTCCCCCCCTTCTTTTTTCTCCCCCCCCCTTTTTCCATCTTTTTTCTTTTTTTCTCCTCCTTTTTTCCATCTTTTTTCACTTTATTCTTTTTTTTTTTCTTCTTTTTTTTTTCTTCTTTTCTCTAGTATGATGTAAGGTTAGAAGTGAGATTAAGTTGACTGCTGTCATGGCTCATTTAAACAATAAAATAGACCTTTAAGGAATTACTGCTTTGATACAAAGGAAAACATGTTGATAGGGTTGGTCAGGAAGGTCTTTAAGGAAGGAATGAGGTGTTTGAAGGGCTGGCTTTGAGGTTTACCACTAGTACAGCACTTGTCACAACTCAAATTCAGGTCTCAGCCTCTTTGTCTTAAAGGTGTTGCAGTGTTGCAGTGACAACACGTTTAACACAAGGGTGGGCAAGGCTATCTTCTGTGTCTTTAGTTGTAGTTCCTCATGGAAGTGATAATGTGATATATTTTCAGGAGAGTTGCACTTAGAATAATTTCACAGACTCTCTACCATGATCAACTTTCTGGGGAAAGAAGGGTTAGATTGTGAGGTGTGGAAAGACATCCATATTTTTATTGGTTTAAAGTGCAAATGGTGTGTTTTGGTACTCGGAATGTGGATGCAAAATGTATTTTTTGAGGCACTTGTAAAAGAATAGGCTGCAATGTGAATATCCTTTCTATACTAATACATGATGTTTACATATACACTTGTTGAGGGTTTAAATTGTGTGTGTAAATATTTATTTATCTTTAGGAAAGAGCTGACCGAGGCACAGAGAACAAACAAACCTTGTGGAAAGTGCCACTACTACCTTCTTATCAGCAAGACCTTTACAGAAGCCACAAAGAGTAATTCTAAGAGGAGGGAAGGGAGAAATCAGCAAAAGGAGGAACTAATGTTTGCAAATGCAGAGGAAGAATTCTTTTATGAGGTAACATAAGTGATTCTTTTAATTTTAAATGTTTACTTTTCACCTTAAATTCAAGGGGGCCTTTTATAAAGATCTGGTCGTATCTTTTAAATTAAATCCCGCTTTTTTTAGAGTAGCATCAAGAGCTAAGGAAGCAACCTATTCCTGAGTATTGAACGCAACAGCTTTTTGATTTAGAGAATCATGGAGAGGTGTGCCTTCCATAAGTCCAAATTATTAAATTAATCCTCTGTATTGGCGTGAATTTACTACTCTGTTACTTGTAGCAGGTCACAGTTAACCTGACTATAAGGTGGTATGACGTGGACTGCCTGGGGCAGCGTTGTTACCTGTTAGGGTCTCCAGTGCTGTGAGGGTAATGGAAAAATTCAAATAGTACCTGAAATAAGCAGTGATTTTAGGGGAATGATCAGGTGTTACTTTGTCTTGAGGCCAGTGTCTTGGCATCAAAGAATTAACAAGCTTCATCTCTTTACTCATACAGTAATGCTGAAGAGATAGAATTGATTGTAATGATTGTCAGACTTGTTGAAATACTGTGAATGGAACGTCCACATTTGTAGGACAAACAAATGGTAACAAATCTCGATATTGAATTTAGCAGCATGTCCCAGGCCTTCTGAGTTTACAACAATATGAAGTTCTTTTTGTTTGGGGAACAGTGTGGTCATCTTCTTTAAACTGAATAATAAGAAACGTGAAACACTTGTTAAACCGCTGTGTCAGCTGAACAGAGAAGACTGGGTGCATGAGCTGCAGGAAGTGCAGGTCAGCTTGAGTATCTGTCAGTGAGATTCAAGCTAACATGCTTTACATCACAAGTTGTGGTTAAGAGTGGCAGCTCAAACAACTGGTAGTGGCTTGCGGGGGGTGCTCTAACTTAATCACGTGTCACTGCTTTAAGCGCTGAGAGAATAAAGATTCAAAAAAAACACAGAGGAATCTCTGTTGTTAGAGTCTGGATCGGCATCTGCAATCATGTTAAATACACAGATCTCTCTTTGTTGCCCCAACGTAGTTAGTCCTGTGGCAGAAAAAACAGCTGTTGAGCTGTTATTTAGATTTGGTAACGGAGTTCAATGCATTTCTCTGAGATCTCTTCCCAAGAAACTTAACAGATGCAAAGCTTTTGCGTTTGTGTTCTTGTTGTGTTCGTGTTGGTGGAAAGCTGATTTAGCTATTTCCTTCCGGATACCTGTTACTTTTAAAAAATGCTCAGAATAAAAAACTTTTGAAGATCCAAACAAGTAGCTATCATTTCCTTTTTCTGCCCTTATTGTACTCAGGACAAGTATATCAATAAATAGTGCTAAAATACTGAGATGAAAATACTGCTTTCTATTTCCAAGGGCAACCTGTCTGCACAGTTCTGCTGGTCCCAAGCCAAGTCAGGAGAGGGGAAAATGCAGGAAATGAAATTAAAAATGTACTTTGAAATGCAAAGAATTTTTCATTGTTCTTTGCTTTTTTTCAAAGCTTTAAAAATATTATTCTACAATATTACTGCTTTGTCAAGAGCCCCTTATTTTTCATTTCTGGCAGAGCCTACAGGATGAAGTATGTGCACATGCATCATATGGTTAATGGCTAAGGTTCCTGTTTGTAATCATTCATGGCATTCTCTGTTAGAGGCGATGATGTGGCTGTCATTTTATTTCTTGGGAAGAAGAAAAGGAAAAGCGGTGAATTTGTTGTTAGCTGTAGGGAATACTGTTGTAGCCTCTCTGCAGCAACAAGTTGGGGATTTTTTTGTGTTCCTGCCACAGCAGGTTTACCAACTGAACTCGAATTCTCTGTAAACATGTTATTGAAAAACTGAAGGGGAGAAGCCTGTGATGCTCATGTGTCCACGGGTGTTACATTCTGGAAGGCCCATTTTGTATTTGTCTCTGTTTTGTTATTTTGAGTGGCGTTTTAAAGACTAATTGTGTGCTTTTATCTAAATTGCAATAATTTTCAACTCAAGTGGACAGACTCAAACCGAACAGTCTTTCTAGTGTTTTTAACAAATTCATTTTAAACATTGTGGAGGATATTAGATTAAGTGGGTCTCTGTACTTAATAATGTATACGTGTTAAATTAGTGTTGGAGTCGATATCCTCCCTGATCACACATAACCTTAATTAGATTGCCATAAAATAGTATTAAATGCAGTGAGGCAGACACTTAGGGCCATATAAAACAGAGAGAAGCCTTTTTGCACTTGTCAGTTCCTTGTGCTTTATTCTGTTCCTTAAAATGATACTGAAGGAGCAGAAGAAAAGCTCCATTATAACCAGACTTGGAAGTGATTAAAGGTTTAGGGTCTCCATTGCTCAAATTGTTTGTTCTTGAGCAAAGCCACTCCATTAATTTGATGGTTCTTCCAAAATTAAATTTACAACCTTGAGATACTGTTAATAAACAGCAGTCCTAAAAGGAGACTGGATCTTAACTTTCCCTGCAAAGGGAAGAGGTTAGATAAGTTTTTCTACTTAGGAGTTCAGTTTGTGCTTCTTAATCTGACTTGTGTGAGAACTGGAAACGTTTGTTAGGTAAGTTTTTCTTATCCCTCAGGCATTTTGTCTGGGAAAGCTAATAAGAAAGGACTGTTCTATCTGTATGCAGCGTATCTCACCGAAAAGAAATAATATGCATTATGGACACCTACCTATTTGAAGAAGCATCCTTTATAAAGACGTCCTTCAGTGGGTACAGCCATCCAGGGACTTTCCAAGAGCTTTTGGAAATTCTGCTCAGGATTTATTAGTGACTATCCCTTTCATATTCAATTTCTACGAGCAGTGTGAAAGGGGGAATAACTGTACCACATATTCTTACCGATAGGTTAAGTTTTAGGACTCTGAGCAGTTTTAGAGTAGGCCATGAAAAGAGCAGAGCCTGTTCATTGCTACAGCCTTTCCACACGTTCCCTGCACCAAGCTCTCATCTTTGATGCGGGCTCTATTCTACCTGCACTGTCTCACTGTTCCTTTTGTCTGGGTTTTGGCTGATCTGCTAATTCTCAAAATTACACAGCTAGTGGTTTCCTCTTGCTCCAGGGTTGAAGGTCTGTTAAGAGCCTGATATTCCTGTTATTGGTTAAGGATCCCTGCCAGTTGGTACAATAGCTTCTAGGGTTGGCATTTCTTAATGTGATAATATGGAATGAGCTGCTGTCTTAAAACCACCCAAAATGGGGCACAGTAAGCATACAAAGGGGGCATTGATATTATTTTTTTCCCCCTCCCCCTCTTAGTTTTTTTTTTCCTGATACAAAACTATAATGATAGCAATGATTTTAGAATTTAGTATGAATTATATAAATTCTTGGAAAAGCAAATAGTTTAAAACACTTAACTGTAGATTCTCCTCTAGGTTTTTTTTGGTGGACCTTATGAGAGGGAAGAAAATAACTGCTTAATTAGCATGTACATAATAGCTTCATTATTTTTACTTTGTTTAGAAGATGTATTATCTTCAAGCTAATTAAAAATGTTAATCCTAATGCATTTATTTCTGTTGTTTAGAAAGCCTTTCTGAAGTTCAGCTACTCCGTGCAAGAGGAAAGTGACACCTGTTTGGGCGGCAGATGGTCCTTTGATGATGTACCAATGAAACCTTCGCGGACTGTTATGATAGTTCCAGCTGATGGAATTAATGTAATTATGGATAAACTCAAAGACTATCTCTCACTCTGACTTTCCTATAAAGACCAGTTTTTATAATGCAGCCATGCAAAACTATGGCTTCACAATATTTTCAGAAGACTGCTATTGAGTTAATGGTTTTGTACGGCTCAAATGCTTCCTCTGTACGCTTAGAAGACAAGTAGGTGGTACAGCTGAAGATATCAAATTACTATTTTTAAATATTGTATCTTATCATACTTTGGCATCATCATTAAGCAGTCAATAAAAACCCAATGTTTCAAGCAAACTTGAAGATCTGCTCAATATGTTTATAATCAAACCTAAATCGTACATTTTTGTTACAAGACAATGCATGCAACTCCTTTTGTTAAGAAAAGCACTTTTTCTGTATGTTTCTTCTGTTAAATACATTTATGTCAAACCTTTGAAATAATTACATGGGTTAAGATGAGGATGTTTATTGTATGGACTGTTTTTATTTATATTTGTCCAATATATGATAGTTCACTCTAAAATTACTGAATAATGCATCTTTGTTCAGTGGGATTTTGGGGAAATTTTTCATTTTCTTTGCTGTCATTGTTAGTTTTCTGTTCCTCCTTCATGGTTGAAACAGGTGACAAGTGATTGATCAGTTCCTGCAGAATATCCTTACTTTCACTAGGAGGAAGATTGCTAAAATAGTACTGAGGTACCAGCTCCACGAATCTGGTGAGAAAATAAGACAAAATATTATTAATTTATTTAATTGAGTTTTGAAATGTTTGAATAGGTATTTCCAGGCTTGTACAAAAGACACCAGCAACATGCTGACTGCATGCAGATACAAAGTTGGTATTTCAACTCAAAACCAAAACTCTCTGCAAGATGCAGTAGCAGTTTGTGCCTTCAGTAGACTTGCACTGAATGTGCTCAGTCTACCCTTCAGGTGATTGTCAGTCTGTTCTCAATGCCGCAGATTGCATTAAATAGTAAGTTTTCTGGATTTGAACATACTTTTGGTTCAATAAAAGTATGAAAAAGGCTTTCTTATAAACATTGAAAATTTAAAAGATAGAACAGTGAAATATATATTCTGGGTGTAGAGATTTTTGCAGAAGGAAGACTAGACTTTTCTTGAATCCATAAACAGTTTATATGGGGTGATTTTGCTGGCTGGGTACATCAAACATGTCGAGAAAAAGGTTTGCTGGGAAATAGCTTTTCAGGGAACAAAGAAATTTCCAGCTAGATTAATCTCACTACACCACTGTGTTAACTCTTCCTTGATTTTTTTTTCCTATATATTTTACTGTGTAAGAAACTTCTGTTACTTGTAAGGTGTTTTTTCAATGGATGAATTGGTTACAGTTACAGTGGCAGACATTGAGACTTACTTCAGTACCGGAACAGGTCAGCACACGTTAGGAAATACAAAAGGCTGACTTAAGTGATGTTTTGTTTTGCATGAAAACAAGAGCAAGGGTATGAGATCGCAGTTCTTCCCTTTATTTATAGTTCTGAGCTCTAATTCAGTGAGTGTTCTGAAGGAAAATGGAGAAAAGCAAAGCTACACGTGGTGACAGAACAATACTGGCAACAAAGAAATTAGATTTATTCGCATATATACACTGGTGAATATGAAAAATGTAAGAAAACACCAATTTCTTCACCCTTCCAGTGATGCCAACTCTAGGTATGAAGACTGTCCTTTTCTCTTATGCCAATTTTACTGGTTTTCTTTGGTTTTGGTTTTGTTGTTGTTGTAAACCAACATCCCTACCTAGAGTGAATCAGTTATGCTTGGAAGGTTTTCTCAATAGAACCAGAAGGTAGCTATTTTTATGACCGAGATAAAGGAAACGGAGAAGGTGACCGGAGTTGACCTCTCCAAGCATCGCTCTCAACGTACACCCTGTCTGCGATTTAAGTTACGCTTTTGTGGTAGAGGTGTGAGTGAAGAAACAGTTTCACCATTGTTAACTTACAGATCGGGCGATATCTCGGAGACGACTCTGATGGAATTGTCTTCTGATACACTGAACTCATGGAATAAAACCCACTCAGGAATCTTTCTGGTGTTGTAATATGATGAGAAAGAATGAAGCTGGGCCACTTGTCTGTGTGTTAACATTAAGTAGTTACCTGAGCCATCCACATCACGAGCAATCTAAAAAAATGCAAAGAGTTATCCATTACTTAATTGAATGTAAAAGATGCATAGATCAGGTTTGCCTATTGTATTTAAACCAGGAATTAAACTTGATACTTGCAACTGGAGAGCTTAAACCTCTTCCCAGATTTCTGTGGGAAAGCTAGGGGCTGGATACTCTGAAATGAGGCTTAGAGGTAAAGAAAATGTTGATCTGTACATTTGAAGGAAGCTGCAACAGAGGAGGGCAGGCTTATACAGTCAATATCTGAACTTGGTGGTGGGCTTTGAAGGGTCTGTGTGAAAACAGATGTGTTCTTAAAGAACTCTAAGACTTTACGATATGATGTGTGGCCGGGCACTTGAAGTAGTCTAGTTTGCAGGGGTCATTCTTGTATTCAGGTGGAACATAATGATGCAGAGGAAAGCATGTTTTCAAGTGGGAATAAATTAATCTTTCTTGTTTATGTTTACAATCGCACTTAGAGTACCTCATGTAGTTGAGATGAAGAAAGCTGTATATTGTATATATCTAAACATCCTCAACTAGTCAATTCTCTGTTTCCAGGGTACTTTCACAAAAACATCTTCAAAAAGGAAACAATGTCTCAGAATAATACAAGTTAAAGAGTTTCCTGAGGTAAAAGGGTTCTTTGAGTGAAAGGCATATTGACAACTTTCCTCTCGCAGTGAAGTGTGTGGACTTCATGCTGTGATAGCTGAACCCCAGAAAGAAGATTGGTATTGGTGGAAGTGTTCATCTGACACACTGTGGAAAAATGGCTTTTACCCTTTCTGATGATCAAAAGATTTCACTACTTGAGTTCTCTGGAAACATTTTATATAAATTAACAATGCAGTAAGATGAAATCACAATATTTTTCCTTACGTGCATAAAGTAACCAGATAAGAGAGACTTCTTAATGCTTAGTATATTTTTTTTTGATCCAAAGTCTGGTTCTGAAATGGGAAGTTCAAGACGCTTCATAATCTCTGCTAGTTCGGCTCTGATAATTTCTGCCATCCTCAGTGCAGAACATCTTAGAAAATAATCACGACACCATTTCTCGTTACTGTAGTCTGTGGAGGAAAAAAACAGTATTTTGGCTTAAAGCAAAATCTTACTGATGGGTGCTATAGGCAGATATGGCTCTGTAAAATGCGCTTTGACTAGTGCAATAGATTAAAAACATTTTGGAGTGAGTAGCTGTGTCAGAGCTGTCCAAAATTCTGGTAACAAGACCCATATGGACAACTTAGGCTCATAGATCTTGCTTGTAAAGTGAGTGGGCAATGCTTGATTTCCTTACTTAGTTTTATGGCATTTTAGCCATATTTTTTGAATAAAAAATACTCAAAATCCCTTACTGGTTTGTAAAAAGTAATAGCTTCAAATAGAGTGAATAGCAACTCTGTTTTCAGGCTTTCTGGCTTCAGGCCCAGGTATGGCACTGAAATCACGTTTGTAGTGCTGGTGATGATCCCGCATGCTGGTGAAGGACAGGATCTCTTGGGCCTCTCAGCCTGACTGAACGGGAAGCAGTCCTGCTGCCCTGTCCTAAGTTTTTACTTAGTGTATGCAAATCTGTCTCTCCAGTGCTGAAGTACTGGACTCGGGCTAAACGAACCCGAGCAAGATGTCTGAATGTAGGTGAAACACCGTGAAGAGATCCCTGGCTTTTATTTGGTTTCCTGTAAACGTGAACTTCACTACTTTCCATTTTTTCCCTCAAACTTTCCCTTTACTTGACAGCTGTCAGATAAACACCAGAATTGTTGGGTTGCTGGGGGAATCAAGTCCCTTTTCAACTGTGTTTATGTTATTTCACATCTTAAACCTGGATTATGTGCTCTTACGGGAGGAACCAGCTTTCTGTTTTTGAACAACATCACTTTGAATGACAGTAGCAATAGTGCTGAAGTATTCTTGTTTGATGAGGTGCGCTGTCCTAGGTCACTTTTAATTAGTTAATATACTAAAGCTGATATTCGTTTGTAATGGCTACTGTCTTAGGCTTCCCTTCTCTGCAAATTAGCAATTCTAGAAAGAATCATTCAAAAAAGGTTTATGAATGAAATGCCAAAAATGCCTGGGTTTTGGGTTTTGTTTTTTTTCCAAATTGGTTACAAAGTGCTTCATTTTGTCTGGTACGGGTACACTTACATTGGCTTGCGGAGTTCACGCTGGCTTCCTTGAATGCGTTGAAGACGTTGATAAGAGTAAAGTGATCTCCTGCGGGGTGTGAGAATTTTCGCCAGCAAGTAAGAGCAATCTCTTCTGTTCCAGGAGGTGCGTGTAAGAAGCAATTAGGAGCTTAGAAAAAAATGAAGCCAGTAGTTATAAAGACACATAGGTGCATGCACAAATACTAACTCCATTGATACTTTTTTTTCCTTTCTCAGAGCCCTTTAATCTTCAATGGTGAACAATTGCTGAAGAATGTGTTTCATTCACTAAGGTTTTATTTATGTGCATGTTCTTTCAACCTCTTGTTCAGTTAATTTGTGCTGTAAATACAGAAGAAGGTGAGAAGCATTCTCATAGAGTGATGCCAAAAATGCTTCATAATGGCATGATCCAATTTATCCAGAATCCAAGCATACGGTTTCTTTCTATAATAGAAAGAAACTAAATCTATGGATGTAATGTCTTAATTTGCTCATACATGTTTAAATTTGTGCCTTCCAGTGCATTCCACATGCCATTTGAAGTTATTCTAGAGTCACCCTCCTCTCAGTTATCCTGAAATCTTTGGTTTTGTGCATCTCTGATGTATTGAGATTTCAAGAGCACCCTTTGCAGAATGAATAAGTTTTAAATACCTGGGTTTATGTGTTGGTTTGAAGCTCTGTCACATCAAATGACAGAAGTTCTATAGTTAACAACCTTCTAATATATATGTTCTTGCTCCAGACTTCACGTGTCCAGCACTTGGGGCCAGCTGCTTTGTCTCACAGTGCTAAATAGGAGCAGCGTGATCCATCAGGACAGAACGGTATGAAGTTTACGGTTAGTTTTATAAAATTTTTAAAGTGGAGAAACAGAATCACAGAGTAAATCTTTGTAGGTCAACAGTTCAATGTTTGTGATCAGAACTTCCCCTAATTTGCTGCTTCAGTTTGTAAAGGTACACAACTATGAGATAGGAAAGTTCATTTTGAAGGGGCGTTCTGTCCAGGCTTTCTGACAAAAGGTTGGAAGTTAATGAGGCATCCGAAGCATGGAATTGGAGTGCTGCTTATGAATTCATTACTTGTGTTTCATTTCTTGATAAAAGTAAAGGCTTAAACAGACAAAGATGGTAATTTACCTGAAATAAGCAGGATGTGCATAACAAAAGTTTGCCTTTGGGTTGCCCTTGTGAATAGGTTTGGAAAGAGTCTATGTGGATTTGGCAGGTGGCACAAGCCGTGCGGTAAGACACTATTCATGAGTACCTGTTACCATGGCCGCGATGGTGAGCATTTCATCAACGCACTCAAATTCACATGAAGCCAGAATTGACTTTGACAGTTGTGGATCCAGGGGAAATTCTGACATAATAATTCCAAGTTCAGAAAGGTTCCCATCGTTATCCAGGGCTGCTAGATAATCAAGATCTTCCAAAGCCTGCATCAGGCTTTCAGGAGCTAATAAAAAAGAAAGATAATTCAAATTCTTAAGAATGGCTATGTATAAATGAATGCCTGAATTCTCATTATAATATTTCAGTTGTGTGTTTCATACGTGGCAATGATAGAAGTTAGCTTCTATCATTTGGCAACGGGTAAGAAGAAAAAGTAATAAATAGATGAACAGAAGGCTGAGAACATTCTGGAGGAAGAAAATAAGGGATAACAATTACAGGGCTGCAAATAACTTTTGTTGATCTTTTTTCTGACAGAGCAGTTTTTGTCAAAAGTCTCGGTGCAAGACACTACTCAGTGCTCACTGTGTCTTGACTATGTCAAAAACTTCCACTATTGTCAGTCTTCAGGTAACTTTTTGTTCGTTCTTTTTTTTTAAAGAGGGGTAGTCAAATTTGAGGGGTGTTGAGATGTACACAACAGCTCTAGGAAAGGATTATAACCAGAAGACAAGCATTTACAGAAGCTGTAGCTGGCTTATCATTCTTGCAGGTATTTGGAGTTCTCTTGAGTGCCTTTTTTTTTTCAATTGTTATTACTTTTCTTCATAGTTTCTCATGCTGTCAGAAGAAAAATTGGAACATAGTAAAAGAAAATGCCTCCCCAGCAATTGGCTGTACTTTCTCACTGCACAAAATTAAATGTTCAATTTTCCCTTACTGTAGGTTACAACTTCCTTATAGCCTACATAGGTAGGAGTGAGAACAGTGAGGCCGAAAAAATAATGAGTGAATATATGAAAATAATTAGGCTGAGAGACTCATTTTGGGAAAAAAGTAGGAAATAAGTGAATTTGGGCCACACAGCGAGTAGGGAGCATGAGTACGAGATGGCTTGAACAAAGACAAGCATGAAGGATATAATGAGTTAGAGTTTAGTGTTTGATATGGGGGTGTGACAGTGAAAGCAGAGGAGAACGAAGACTAAGTGATGGGTTTAGTATCTTAGATGTTAGATTCAAGTGGAGGCCTGCCAGGAGCGTTCAGTAGGGAGGTTTGCTCCAGCGTATGTTGAACGCCGAGCTTCCAGGCTAAAGTGTTCCACGTGTGTTTTTCTGAAGACTGCTGGAGTGTCAACAATTCATTCACTTAATTGTTCAGTTAATTCAGTTTTGATCAATGGCATATTGAGCTTATTCTATGTGGAGTACCTCCAGAAATCATAGGTATATCTTTCTCATTCACGGATGAGGGTGAATGAAATTGGCAACCCACAAGATCTGAAGACAGAGCAAATGGCTTATACACACAGATGCAAATATGCCTTTTTCATGAGTTATCATTATATCGCATCAGTTATTTCTTGATAGACCAAAAGATGGCATTTGTAGTAGCTCTTCTGAGCCTCTCAGCTGGATGGGAGTAAATAACAAAGGAGTTTTTGTTTGTCTCCTTTCTCATTAAGTATCTTGCTGAGTTTCTCCTTCACCATTTTTTTTTCACTATTTTTCCCTTGCTTTTCTGTATCTGAGGCAGTGGAGGACAGAATCAGCTTATATATAACCTATCCCTTTTACTATAATTGACTGCTTTTTCTTTTGATAGAAAGTGCCAGAAGAACGTGAAGCGTTATTCTGACATTTTATGTTCAGATTTTGAAAAATTTAATGTTTTCTCAGCGATGCTTTATTCTGCTGAAAGAATGGTATAATGAGTTCAGACGCTCACAGTTGCAGTGATAAGAAAGCATGTCTGAAAGGACAGGATTAAGCAAATTAGTGCTTAAACAAGAACTTGAGCAGGTCTGAAGGAAATCTGCAGTTGATTCAAGTAGGTCCCTTTGGCAAAACAAGCACAGAAGAGCTTTTTGTGCAACCATGGAGGCCACGGCTCTGGGGCTAGAGGAGGTGCACCTGAAAGCTGAGTAGACGTCAAGCCTACACCCTCCAAAAAGTAGTTGCTAGAGCATGAAAGACATTGGTGGAAATTTGGGCACTCTTGAAGTGTGAAGGTTCTTTCCGGTTAAAACTGTGAATCTGTTTCATTTCAGTTCATATCTCTGCCTGTACAGCATGAGGGGTTTCTGTCTAGAGAAAACATTTGTTATCCGACATATGAGGTTTAATGGGATAAAAGATGAGCCTTTGCAAAAGCTAAACATCTGAGAAGAAAATACTTAGGAATTTTAAATAAATTAAAAGCAAGAGCTGATGAAGAATAAGAGCCAGTGACAGGAAATAGGTATCAGTGATCGAAAATACAGGGAGGGTAAAATGGTCATTCAGACATATGGCAATTATTAGAAAATCATGGAAATCTGATTTCCAGAAATCAGCTAAGTAGTTTGTGCTAGAACTTACCAAATATATGGTTATATGGCAGCCAATTTCAATCCCCTGATAGCATCAGTAATTTGCATTTTTATGCCCTAGAGTTAGTTGTCTTGAGATTTATAAGCACAAATTACTTCCCTATCTTGCTCTGTTACAAAGGAAAAAAAGCCAAGACTCCGTGTGCTAGAAAGGACAAGATCGTAAAGGTAGATTTGAGCAGGTGAAGGAACAGTAAAAACAACAAAAAAGGGAAAATAGAATAGGGCTTTCAGATATGGGCCTGCATTTTGAGGCACAAACTCGATCAATAAAAAGCCATTGTAAGAACAGCAAACAATTTGAGAGTTCTTTATTGTATGGCTTCTATTTAAATAAAAACCATGATAAAACAAAAGTAGTGTAAATGTTCAGAGATGGAAAGCTCTTCTTTAAAGAACAAAAAGCTGCATTGTCTTAAAATGATTTCTAGCAAGTGTCATTATTTTTAGGGCTGCTTGCCAACGCCAACTACAGCTGCCATCGAGGCAAACCGCGAGGCTTGGTGACACCACTGCCGCTGTCATGGGAGCAAAGTTAAAAAGCAGCTCTCAAGATATCTCCTGTGCCTTCAGCAAGAAACTGTCACATCCCTGGAAGTTTAAAAGGTATTTCCTTATCTGATATTTTCTTTCCCTTGCCTGTGTCCTTTGGCTGCTTAAGACTGGGTTGCTCTGGAATTGGTTCAGGAAACCTGACCAGTTTTATATAAATACGGATCCTACTCTTGATCATACTTAGGCTTAGTAAAGCAAACGTGTAAAGAAATGTTATTGTTAGAACTGAAATAACTTATCTGCGAGTTTCAAGCTGATTTAAAATTATATTCTTCATTTCACAGTTTTTTGTAATTTTGACATGAGCAGGCTAAGTTATGTTTCTAAAGGTAGCTGCACCATTAATATTTTCAGTATCACATCCTACATGGCTGAAATTGAAATGCTTAAGGTGTGATAAAATAAATACAAAAGTATTATTGTTGTTGCATAAGGAAGCAAGTGGTTTAGCGATTTGCCCAAAGTTCTGTAATAAGTGAATATTAGACATGAGAATGAAATGTAAATTTCATTATTTTTAATAGTCCCAATAGTCTTGCTAGATCTTGTTGGGGGTGACCTGCTGGAGAGCAGCTCTGCTGAGAAGGCCCTGGGGGTGCTGGGGGGCAGCGAGGTGGCCCTGAGCCAGCACCGGGCCCTTGGGGCCAAGAAGGCCAATGGTGTCCTGGGGTGCATTAGGAGTGTGGCCAGCAGGGCGAGGGAGGTTCTCCTCCCCCTCTGCTCTGCCCCAGTGAGGCCACAGCTGCAGTGCTGTGTCCAGTTCTGGGCCCCCCAGTTTAAGAAGGACACGGAACTGCTCGAGCAAGTCCAGCAGAGAGCTATGATGATGCTCAGGGGGCTGGAGCATCTCCCTTGTGAGGAAAGGCTGAGAGACCTGGGTTGGTTCAGCCTGGAGAGGACTGAGGGGGTATCTTATCTGAAGGTTGGATGTCAAGAGTATGGGGCCGGGCTCTTTTCAGTGGTGCCCAGCGACAGGCCAAGGGTCAACGGGCACAAGCCGGAACACGGGAAGTTCCCCCGAACATGAGGACAAATCCCTTCCCTGTGTGGGTGCCAGAGCAGGGGCACAGGCTGCCCAGAGAGGCTGTGGGGTCCCTTCCCTGGAGACATTCACACCCTGCCTGGACGCGGCCCTGTGCCCCTGCCCTGGGTGTGCCTGCTCAGGCAGGGGTGGGACGGGATGAGCTCCAGAGGTGCCTTCCAGCCCCTGCCATTCTGCGATTCAGTGATCTTTTCTTTCCATGGAAATAACTTACAAAGTTAGAGCTGACACGAATGTCAGGTGAAGGGATATTGTCTTTAAAGAGCTGATTCGCTGCCTGGCAAACCACAAGTTTTCCCAGCTTCTGTTAGGCTTAACAGCATGAAGAACTGCCAAAGTAATTACTGCAGGGAGAATAGTTCTGGGGAATGGCGTTTTCTGTTACTGTTTTTTAACATTGCTCCTTGGATAACAAACTGAAGATATGGTGAAACTTAGTGCCAAGTTTTCCTCAAGTTATGCAAAGATTTTTCTTCTGCAAGGACAAGCTTCTGTGTGCAGGTTTCATCTTGATTCTCTTTCTTCCCCTATAACTTCTGAGGCAGGATTTTTTATGAGTCTCTCATGCTCTGAAGCCACCAATTCTACAACTATTATTTTGAAGTTATAGTTATAATTGATCATTAAAAATTACTTTTGCAAAGTCATACTTTGCAGTCTTTTCATTCAGCCTTACGCTGCTGCGTCACTCCTCCAGGCTGGCTGGTTATGAGCCCTACTGTGCATTTCTGCCAGCAGGGCCAGCCAGGACAGGGGCTGACCTGCATTGTCCTGACGTAGATATACCGAGTAATGTCCACACACCAGCATAGCACGGACTGCTTAGAGAAGTCAGTTTTCTATCTGCTTTGTGTCATCCTCAAAGCACATACATGACTCTGCAACATGTATATCTACAAAGAGTATAATTTAAAGAATATTATATAATGGCATTAAAATATTTTTAATCACTTTGGTTTCTATTGTTACTTTCTAGTAAATGACATGAGAATAGTCCAGCTTTAACAGTACTGGGCCATCACTTCTCATTTAGGATGAGAGGGAATGGCCTTAAATTGCACCAGGGGAGGTTTCATTGGATATTAGGAAAAATGTCTTTATGGACAGAGCGGTCGGGCACTGGCACAGGCTGTCCAGAGAGGTGGGGGAGTCACCATCCCTGGGGATGTTCAAAAACCTGTGTAGACGTGGCACTTGGGGACATGGTTTAGGAGGCCTGGGGGTGTTGGGTTGAGGGTTGGACTTGATGATCCTAGAGGTCTTTTCCAACCTTAATGATTCTATGATTCTATGATTTTGGGGATTCCCTTTGTGTTATCGTCTCCCTATTCTAAGCAATTGGCCACATCCAGTGTGGTATGTGCTCAGTTACTGGGCTACGTATACTGCCCCGACGCCCATTCCTGATGCCTCTTGTCCCATGGGTAGAGGACTGCTGCTAAGGGTCAGGTTGCCCAGTCCATACTTTGCTTCCTGTGTTTGTTTGCTGTCTCGTCCTTACCTCCTCTGATTCATTTTAGGCTTTTCCACTGATTTGTGCAGTACAGACTATGAAGTACCTGGCCATGTCTATGCTATCAGAAAGCTTTTCATTAGGAGATAGATAATACTATTTAATTGATGAAATTCAGAAATTAAAACATCAAAGAATCAACAAGAGAACTTAGTAAATCTTCCATGAAGTGATCTCTGTTGAGCAGACCTTACATGGCACATTGAGTTTCTGTTTTTCACAGTCTGTTTCTAATGAAAAAATACAGAAACAAATTTTTTCTGAAATGATTTGAAATTATATGCATTTATACAAGTCTTGTCATTATGGATATTCTAGAAATATATTCTCAGTGGGATTATAATAGCATAGCTCTCAAATGTCATGGTATCCATCACCATCAACAAATATTTTAATCTGAAAATTGTTTATGGTAATTCTGCATGAATGCAGAATCTGCAAACTGCCTACACCTTGGTTTCTTACAGAAATTTTACATGGCTTCATTTTTATTCTCATTTACATAGTTCAGATAAGGATTTTTCCAGTGATTTACAAAAATACGTAATGTCGCTGCAACCTATAGGAAAGGAGTTCTTTTGTCCCACCATATAACACAGTAAAGATCTAGCTGATTAACTGATAAAAATGTAAACACATCCCTATTGTTGTGGCACAGGAATTCATATAGTGCACTTCAGAACTGCAGTGCCAAATACGTTTTCATATGGCTTATGCATTCTAAAAAGGGTACCAGTCTGCTGCATTTGCTCATCTCGGTTATAGCGTGAATTAAATGCAGCAGCTGTAAGTCTGACATGTTTGTTGCTTTCATAATGCAGTAATGAGTCAGAGTTAATCCAGACTTTTATTTTTCCTCAAAGAGCAGCAGAAAAAAAAAGGTTGTTCACATTGTTGTTGAGCAGAAATAAAATGTTTTACTGATGTAATTTTTGTTTCTTTCCTTATCTGCTATACGTTCTCTATTTCATGTACAGGGAACGGACTGGGAAGCACTTCTCTCTGAATTCTCGCTATGAATTTCGGTGTACTTCTGACTTGTTTGTTCACCAGTTCATGTGCTTATGTTACTCTGCCATCTCAGTGAAAACATTATTTTATTTAGGAGAAATTCACCTTGGGTTAAAAAAAGCTCCAAAGCCTCCATGTGTTTCAATCGCGAAGACAGCTTGAGAATGTTAGCTAGTGGAGGGAGATAGTCCATAGGAAAGCCTGTGGCATGTGGGAGATGCTGAAATGTGTTTTCTCCCTTTACTCAAAGGGAAATCAGTCCAAGGAGGTGAAGAGATGTGGAGTAGTCAAGCCCAGGACAAACCATCCTGGGGAGAAATAGAAAGACTATTTGTGTTTTTAGTATCTGTATACTCTGAACAGCGCTTGATCTGACCGGGTCAAATGAGAGCATACAGAAATACTGCCGTGTCTTTTTGTTTGCTTCTTTATGGGTGGGGCGGGGTTTGGTCCAGCTGATCTTGTGCCACGTTTGGTTGCGGGTAGGCAAATTGGCTTTGTATGTGTTGGTAATAGATGTGAATGAGAACTGTTATGCCCAGGAGTTTTCTTCGGGTCAGAAAAGCCACCCTGCTTGTTTTGTGAGCTTTCTCGCTCATCTGTTTCACTTCAGTCTCAGAGACCCCTCCTCCTCTTCCTCAGCCTTTTTCGTCACTTCAGGTTACAGAAGGCTTATGCAATGGAACTGACTGCAGCAAGGATAATGAAGCCTTTCTGGGAAGCAAAAATCTCTTGCTCAAGACAGGATGCTTTCCAGCTCTGATAACTCTTCTCTTTGCCGCCCCTGCAACGCTCTCCTGCAGTACATAACCCAGAAAGGTGTGACATCTCTTTGACTTCATGACTAGCAATAAAAAAGCTTCAAGGCTGCCCTTTAACTGAGTACCGGAGGTATTTGGAACTGGGCAGCAAGGACTCCGTGGTGTGACTAGGGTCAGTCTCTGCTTCTGCTGGAGAATGTCGTGCTTCTTCAGCCACTGGAGACGTGTGGCATTGAGTGTGCGTGGCAGGTTGGGGCTCTCTCAGCACAGAATGAGAAAACTTAGCCTTTCACAGGCTGTGATCATTAACCCAAAGCTCTTGGGAGGATGAAAGGCCCAAAATAAGGTTTTTTTTGTGCTTGGAAGCTTGACATGTGTTTTGAGTTCTGTAGGTTGGTCTAATACAGTAACTAACTCCCCTCACAACTTTGCTTGTTTCGGTATTCCTATTTCTTTCAGACAAACATATTTCACGCCAGGTGCTTCAAACTGTCCGTATTCTGATAGCGTGAGCTTTATGGTCGTCTCTGGAGAATTGTGGTAGGGATATAACTCAGGTGTTAGTAGGAAAGAGGTACGTTGCCCACTCAGAAGTGGGGAAAAAGAAAGCCCCAAGGCAAAGAAAGCCAATGTGTGATCTATCCTAGGATAAAGGAAGAGCTGTACTAGACAATTAAAACAACGTTTTGAATGTTTAATTGTGTGGGGCCTTAAGGCGGGAAGGAGACAAGGAAATTGTGCAGACTTTCCCGTCTCCTTTCAGTGGGCCCCTACAGTGTTTGTGGGATATTTTCCTTTGTTCAAACAGTTTGTCTAACATTCCTCACACTGCCTCAGTAATTCCTCAAACTTTTCAATGCCTTGACCTTGCACTATTGATCTAGTTAGCAAAAACTTTTTCATATTTGATGCCTATCCAAGTAAAGCCATGCATTCATCAAATGCCTTTACAATTTTGTCCACGTCAGCAAGATGCTTTCTTCAGCTGCATTATCTCAAAAATACAGGCAAAACTTGGAATTCCTACATCTGTGAAATCCTTAAATGCCTCTAGCATTTCATTCTCTCTGAATACCAAGTGTATGCATTGTGCCTTTAAACCCAAAAATACTGAATGCTTTTCCTAATGTAGCTTTACTAATTCATTCTACAGTTCAAGAACAACTTTCTTCATATCTGGTAAAAGCACTGAAATGCTTTAGAATTTATTATTTTTTTAAACTAAAATACTTCCTAAATTTGAGTGGAAGCCAACTGCATTCCATAACCATTTTCCATGAAGGTTTCCTGGATTCCACGCGGGAGGTGACGCTCACAAGGCCAAAATACTGTGATTCTCATCAGTCTTGAATTAGTTACCACTCAGACTGGCAATGTTTTTTTCACATTTCTTTTAGGCATGTGTCTGCTAAACAGACAGACAAGGGAAAAGTAGAATAAATTCTACTCAAAAATTCCACTTACAATCTATCACAATATCCAACAGTGGGAATTAAGCTCATTATTACTAAGTAATTACAGTGCACAACACATAGAAGACAAGTAATCGTTCTAATTTCTTGTATGTGCATGAGGAAATGGGGCATAATATGAGAATTCTTCCTATTTGCACTAGAAAATGATTATAAATTAAGCCAGGAATAGGTCACATGGTCCTCAAACCAGTGAAATCTGTGCTGTTTCCTTCACTCTAATTGGTTTCTAATCGACAGCAGAATTTGCAGTGGTACTTGGGTTTTGTGGTAGGTCAGAACAGAGGAGAATATTGTTCTACAGAAAAAGCCCTAAACTATGAAGTCAGAAAAATAAATTTAAAAAAAGCAACCACTTTTTCACACTCTTACCTCAAAATTCAGAGTATTCCCTGTCTAGTATTGAAAGTTTATTTGGGTTTATTTTATAAACAATATTGTCCCTAAGTAATAGCTTATTGTAAATTTGAGGTGGGAGATGCTGGAGGATAAGAGGAAAGCTGATTTCCTTCAAATGTATCTCCTAGGTAACAACAGTAGTTTATTTGGGTTGTAAACTTTTGATTAAAGGAATATATTTTGTTAGATATCTGTACAATGCCTTGTACAACAGGACACAAATTATCTTTGTGGGTTCCAGGAATATAATATGAAACCTAGGTGAGAAGATATTTGGAATATTGATTTTTTTTTTTTTTTAATTCCAATTCCATTCAGATACTTTTATGGTCTTTTTCAGAGCAAGCAGTTCATACACAGTACCATTTTTCTAAGTGCAACTATTGCACTGTGAACTCTTCTAGCAGGTAAGCGGTAAAAGCAGTGGCAATACTATTTCAAGTACTTCAGTAAAAACCGGTACTGTGAATGACAGGACAAAATGGATCTTTAAATGACTGCAAAAACAGTAATAAACATCTGGAAAATTGGTGCAACATCATTACCTGGCCTGCTTATGAAGTCACAGTGTCTGAAGCCTGCTATATCCATCCTCTTCAGGAAGAGAACCATGCTAGTTAGCTTTGATTCCTGTATTTTGGCTGGTAGATGTGGTTTCATTTCTTTGTATGTAAATTCTTCAGGATACAAGCAGAACAGTTTTCCTGGAAGAGATTTCAGGAAAATTACCTTTTTTTCCTTTTCTTTTTTTTTTTTTTTTTTTTTTTTTTTTGCATTGCTGCATCAATTCTATTAATAATTTGAGCTAATGGATTTAAATTTTGAGCTAATAATTCTACCTGATGAAGACATGCCCAGAATTTGTTTATGCATCTCTGCTTGACTTTTGCTGATAGGCTGCGTTATAACAGAGTCTGCTCTGATTCTAGGATTGTACACCTTTAAATGAAAGAGATATTAAGCATCAGATAAGTAAGAGAAAACTACAAAAATATTAATGGTATTGATTTTTTTTTTGTCTAGGTCATTTTACAGAAAGTGCAGTAACAGTTTTATTTCTCTTTATACTACATATTTCACCAGCTTGGAAATGAGAGCAGTCAGCACTTTGATAAATTGACAGACACTTATGTTTTGCAATAACTCTGTAAGTATACTCTAAGAAAAATGTCTTTTTCTGAGGAAATACACCTTACTGAAGCAGAAAATATATATCTGTGGTATCATCAAGAAAAGCATCAAAAAAGATTATTTATTTCTTCCAATGACAGAATCCCAATGTTGTCTGATTACATTTTGTTCCATAATTCCAGATTTTTGTCTTATTACTAAAACCTGACATTTTAGTACAGAAGACGAGGACTCTAACAAAGATGTACAATGCCCCATTTTATTTTTTTCCTAATTGTACTTTATTTTGAATAAACTGAGGAGCCAATTTGCTCACTGTTCTGACCACCAGATGATGTCCATAAGCTTCTGTAGGATATGGCAAGACAGACAACATCTGGATAAGACAACTTTCTAGTCATGTCACCTGAACTGACCTTGTCTAATTTAAGCAGGGTTTTAATAAAAAAGCCAAAACATCCCTCAGTGCAGGGAACAATTTTTTTTTTTCCTCCAGGTAAATTTATTATACATCCCAACTGCAAGATTTATGTGGGATTTTGTTCTGCAAAAAACTTTGACTGTTGCCTCTATGTTCAGCTGACTTTCAGCTGTATGGGTTGAATGTGAATTTGAACTGCTGAGGAATAAATATTAGAGGACTAGACTTCAGCTGTTAGGACAAAATAATTGAACTAAAGAGTGAAAGTTGTGTAACCGGTAGGGGTGATTTGATGGCCGTCAGGGCTGTGTTGAAACTGGGCTGTTCCCATCACTTCATATTTTGGATTCACAGAAGTCTGGAAGCACTGAATTTTACTTTGGGCTCCAGATTACCATGGAAGTGAGGTTAATTTCTGCCATCCAAGACAACTGTAGTTTCAGAAATAAATTGAGTTATGCATGGTCTAATTGAAAACTGCTTTTAGGCTTTTGTTCGTTTCACACAAAAGTATGACAATTTTTTTTACACTTGGCTTGAGGCTGAGTTAGTTTATAACCTCCAAATGAGAACCATTAAAAATGACAGACACAGTTTTTGCAGTGAAAATGAGAGGTACTGGTAGTTCCCAAGCTTTTCCCTGAACTACTCTCAAGGCTAATCAGGATTAATGATCGTCAATGCAAAATTTTATGAACCCTTAACTTCCGTTTTGGTGATTCAATTCTAGGTCATATAAAGAATCTGTATTATATTGCTTCTGTTGCTTGTTACTGGAATATTTATTTCGACTAGCAGAATGCATTGAACAGTTGCAAAGCCTGTAGTGCAGTGCAGCTTTCTAATGCATGTAATGACTTGTTCCTACATAGTCACTCATTCTTTAGGACATCAGTTTTGTATCAATGAAAGAAACAAGAGCCGTGCCTTTGCAGCTGCACTAGTCCTTCCCAGGAAGGGGTAGAAAAAGAGAACTGAGGGCATAATTAGAATGAACTGTCAAAGGTCAAAGATTAATTCAATAAACTGCAGCATTTTGAGGTTCTTAGATGGAAACAGGTATCCGGAAGGAGCACAAGCAGCTTTACAAAGAAGTGGTTCCCTGTGTGAGCGTCCCTTGGCATTGTATGATCTGTGGCACTACGCTGATTACAAAGGCATTACGCGAGGGATGAGGTTCATCTACTACACCAGGTAATCTGCCAATAGGTATCCAAGAACTGTTTGTATTTTGCTCTATCTGTAAGATCCTGAAGACATAATTATGAATGACAGGCCAAAATTAAGGTGAGATGTAGTTTGCAAATGGAGTGTGATTAGTTTGGGGCCCACATGAGTGGCACTTTCAGCTGGGAGTGTTAATCTGGCTTTGGAAACTTGAAAATTTTGTCTTGTGACTGCATTTAGGAAGTAATTGTGTTTTCCTGCTTGGTTTTCCCATGTCTATGAACATTGGTAATTCAAATGGTAAAAACATTATAGAATCTGACTTAAGAAAGAGTAGAAAAATATTAGATCCTTTAGAAACCATTTGCACCAATCTACTGGCTGCACATTTCCATTCCCCCACCCTGAAAAAAACCTTATGCATAATTCACACATGGAATACTGATTTTGGTTAATTTTACTAACCTTTCTTCTTTCAACACCGACATCAATGACAAAGGTTACATTTTTAATCCAAATCAAAGACTCTCCAAAGCTTGTGGTGAGTAGCACTTTTCTTCTGTATATTTTGCAGCATTTCTGTTTGTCTTGATTTGGCTTGGGAATTAGGTCTTGTTTTGTGGGGTATAAAGGAACTGGGATGAGTTCTCCAAGGTCAGGATTTAAATTAGACTGTTCCTGTCTGATCATTTGGTAAGCTTTTTCAATTTCCTGTAATCAGGAGAAAGATATTTTTTTTTCCCCTCATGAGTATGAAAAACAAATATCAATATTTAATTTTAAAGCAACTTTTTAATTGTAACATGAATTTTAAGTGTATTAAAGTATAACAACATTTAAATCTTACATGATTAATAAATAAAGGGGAGAAAAAGGGGAAAAGAATTTTGTATGAGAATTGACTGACTGTATCTGCTAACTATAGACCAGGGGAAAGCTGGGCCGTTTTTTGAAATGTCTTTTTCTCCTCTGCAATTTTCAGAATAGTCTTCTCTGGCTTTAATCAGATCCAAACCAACCTCCAGGGGAAGATGGACGTGCAAAAGTATAGTATAGGAATTACAAAGCTGAGAAATTATGAAACGGTCCCTGAACTTTTTGTATATAGGACACGTAGGATGTGTCCACAACAGTCATTTAGTGCCTAAGTTTGGTGCAAATTATCACGGGGGTGGTAATGCTGTGGCAGCTACTCAGGTACCCCGCTGGTGTGCCCCAAATGTTTTCTTTTCTGCTGGAGCCGAAGTTCTGCCCGTGGGTGCCCTGTGTGGCAGCGTCCCCTGGGAACAGCGCTCTGCGTGTGCTCGGTGCACCCTGGGGCTGGCAGCGGGGGACCCCCGCTGCTGGCGAAGGTGCGAAGCGCATGGGTGCTCCTGGGCTCAGAACAGATCACAGCAAACCACTGCTCCAGCCCTCCCCAGTCCCTGCTGCCCCGGCCCTGGAAGGGCTAAAATGGCAGAGCCTCTGTTTGCATCAGTTGGGAAACTGCTGTTATGTTCTTGGTCCGATCACAATGCGGGAAAAGGTCCTCTCTGCTTCACCTTAATTGTTATGTTTGAGAATCTATAAGTGTTGTAAAGGTTTGTATTGGGGTTTTTCCCCCCGCAATGATTAATAAGCTCTATGAAGACTTAATAAAGTCAATAAAACGTCCCTAAGCTGCATTAATGGAACATCACCTTTAAAACAGTCCACAAATTCAGAGGTCAAATATAAATTGTAAAAGGGTTCTTTTTTATGTTGTTTGACTTTTTTAAAAAAATATAAAATAATTTGTGTTATGAATTATTTTTTAAATTTATACAAAAATAATTCATAGACTTGTTCAGTTCAAAAAGGATTTTGTTTTTTAAAAGCATATTTATGAGCAAATATTTTTCAAAATTGCAAAACCAGATTGAGTCTCTATTGGAGAGTGCCACTATGTTCATAGCAGTTATAGGTTGAAAGTATTCTATAAAAATTCTTACAAAGATATGACAGTGGCATCTAATAGCAAGGCTGGCACTAAGACAATACATAAATCTTAATGTTCTTAGTTTGTTCCTATTTTTGTTCCATTTAGAAGACAGTTGAGTGCTAGGGAACAGTGAGCCATTAGCAATGTGAACCTTTAAATCAGAGTTAAGCAAAACGCACGAGATGTGAACTGTGCGGTAACAGTTCATAACGATGTTCTGTTCATCGTGACAGAGAGCACGAGGTAATCTCTTCTTGGCAACAAAGAAATTATTATTTTAGTATTGTGGGGGACTTGCCCTTCAAAAATAACTTAAACAGAAATAAATCTTGGGCCCCAGTCTTTTGAGATGGGAAGACTATGTGTTTCCTCTCTACCATTACCTATTGTAAATACGGGAACTGATACAGAAAATTAATCAGTTCATAATTTCTAAAATTTGTGCCCATAAAGCTTACAACTGATTATTAACATTATTAAAAGTGTTACATGTCCATCCCCCTTTTACACTGAAAAGCATAGTTTATGAAAAGGATAGTTTATGGTAATTTATCTTTGCATGTGAAAAGTCATTATCTCCTGGAGCCACTACCGTGAATTTGTTGTTCTAAAGCAGATTTAATGATACAAAGTGGAAGATTGAAGATCTCTATCAGGAAATTAATAATGGTAATAATTTATAATAATAATTTATAATATTTTCAAGTCTTAAAATGTTTATTTGATTGCAGTTTGCTTTGACAGCTGTAAAGTACTGTGAAATTTTTCTAAGAAGGACATGACCAAGCAATCCTGGCAGCAGTGAATTCAGGGCATCTCCGCTGCCTTCAGGGATTCAAAGTTGCCTCTATTTAGAACAGCCAGGCCCGTGGTGGTTCCTGGATTACCATTGCACCTCCAGAGAGATATCTGCCTCCTGCTATTGTGTACGCAAATGGTTTGGAAGTTTGCAGCCATAAAGGAGAATGCAAATGGAAAGACCTTGTAAGCAGGTTTAAGATAAAAACATTCATATGAAGCAGGACGTTTATGCAAACTGGATGTGTGTCCGTTCCTGCCAAGGAGGGATACCACAAAGCGTGATACAGTGTATTAACTCCCTGCATTCATGGCCCTTGTCCCCGTATGCTGCCTTTGCTACTTTTTGCATCACACAGAAGGTTGATGGCTTTTCTTTAAGCCTACAGAAAATCTGATCATTCCTGGTATTAGTTTATGCTGTGTGGGTATATATATATAAAACACAGCATTATGTATACCATAACTTCTTTGTAGGAAAAAACTGAATCTATAAAAACTGTTGGCAATCTCCAGTGTCTTAGATACTGGCAACAACATATTTGTAGGTCATATAAAAACACAGATGTGAATTGTTTCTTGACTAAAATCAGAAATATTGAAATCTGTTAATAACTTACTTGTTCACATGCCAGAAAGATCACAATGTCACCCTTCTCTTTTGTATGGTGTATCTCAAAGAGCAGTCTCAGTGCAGACAGAAAGTGGTCTTTCTGAACGCTGCAAGAGTACACAACCTCTACGTGGTGTTTGTTTCCCACCCTTATGAAGGGGACGCTGCCGTAATAATTCTGCAGTTTGCTGGACATATGAGGTGCAGTGAGTATTACCAGCCTCAGCTCTGGTCTTGATTTCAAGACATCTTTAAGAAGGCCAAGTAATGCATCTGTTGCAACTGTTCTTTCATGCACATCATCCAAGATGATAACACCGTAATAGCTCAGAAGAGGCGCAGACATCATTTCCCTTTGTAGCATATCATCTGTACAGTATCTGCAACAGACAAATGGAAAACTCTACAATATCCAGATTTGGTTGTAAGAAATTCATTCAGGGTCTTGGGGACAGCTTGGTTCTTTCTGTTCTAACAAGAAAGATTTGATAAGAACAGAGAGTCTATTTTGTAGATGATGTCACAGTTTCAACTAGCTGTTTAAATCCTCCTTTAAGTAGCTAGAAACTCAGTATAATTCAATGACGTTAAGTGGCACTGTGGTTGAGAGGATGCTTTATGCAAAAGAAGAAATACTTCTGCCCTAAAATTATAACTTGTATTTCATCTTCCAAACTATCTAAGCATATTGCATGCCATAACCAATGCCTGAGCTAAGAGCTGATACTTTTAGGTGAGGAAAAGTTGTACCCACGCGCTTGAGGCCGTGCCAGAACTGAGATGAGAGATTAATTCATACCATAAGGCCCTCCTCACTTTTCTCATTATTATTGCTGCCACTGGCAGTATTTTTAAAAGGATATTATTTTTTGCTGTGTTGCTCAGCAGAACTTTGAATTCTTGAATCAGGTTTTGATGTGTGAGAGGATAGGATTCATCTCCCCTTCACATCTGGAGCAGCTGCAGGAAGATGTGCTGCAGGACGAAGTTTACAGAGTTCTCCATGAAAGAGAAAGGACGCACAAAGGAAGGGCAGTTGAACTTGATTTTCAGAAGTGGTGACTATGCTCTTCTCTGCTGGAAATCAATGGCTGGGAAAGAGGCTTATGATCTAGACTGTATACATTGTGCCTGCTATTTTAAGGAACCAGAGAAAATAACTCTCCTAACTTTCAGAGAGATTCCAAGTCTGAATCCCTGTGTTGCTGCTGTCACCTGCCTCTATTTAATACATTAAGTGCATTTGTTATCTCTTAAAAATCCTCCTAAAGGCTTTCTTCTCTTGTTATTGAATATACCCTTTTCTAGCCACAATTTTTGATTGCTTTTGAATTCCAGCTTTACTTTGTGATAGGTTATCCCATGTCCTCTTACGGTAATGAGCACTCCTGTACTGGAAAGCAGAGAAGGAAAAAGTAGAATGATATGGACGTTACTAAGGTGCTTGATGAAGTTTTGCAGAGACAGTAGCCTTGCCCTCTTAAATCTCTGCTACAATTTAGCACAGAATACCTCCTTCAAGCCTTTTACAGCTTATGGATTAATCACAAAATCTCCAGCATCTGCATTTTAAATTATTACGCACAACTCTCTATAGAGCCGTGTTGGGTTTTTTTTGTTTGTTTTCATACTGTATGTAAAAATCTTTTGCAACTATGGCACCGCTCCCCCACGGTGGTTACGTTACCTGTCCTGACCAGGTCAGTGCAACGAAGAGCCCAAGGACTGGAGTGCTGACCGCTGCAGTTTAGCGCTTGCGGAGAGCTATAAGCTACGTATTAGTTTGAAGGCATTAAAAACCAAACACACAAACCTCAGGACAGTTTCTGTTGTACAGCAGCTTTCGAATGGGACAAAATACCCCACTTCGTGGCCAACGTTGACATCCATTTCGTCAGCTACGCGCAGCGCCAGCCACACCGCCGTCTGCTTGTGGACCTGGGTGCATACGACCACACCGTGTTGGTAGTGGACAGAAAGGCAATGCTCAGCACACCACTGAGGGATCTGTAAGTAAATAAGAAAACAGATGCATTTGGTATTTAACACGTTTAGCAGAGACTGTAATGTGAAAGAAGTAGGCAGTGGGGAAGAGCAAAATCACCCTGAGCACCCGCTGCTTACTCTGTGCCTGAGTACTGACGGATGAGCTGCACTTGACACAGAAATTATCTGCCTGGATAAATGTCAAGATGTTGGATCTCTTAAGAGTTCTAGTGGCACAGTCTAGAAGGTTTAACTGGGAATTTCTCAACTGGCCTCAGATTAGTTTGAATATATTGCACAAATATATTAGTTTGAATATATTTGAATATATATTAGTTTGAATATATTGAATATATAGCTCCCCAGAGCTGGCCTCTGGGGAGCCGGTAACACCAGCGGTGTCATTCTTAAGCATCTCCTGATTGATCCAACAGTGTTAGTGCAGATGTTGTCGGGAGCTTCTCAGCTGGCTCAGCAGTAAACTGCCCCTGCTGTGCCAGATTGAGGTGCTTGACGTAAGAAACGTCCCAGGAAGAAGAGGATTTGAGCTGACAAACGCCACAGTAAATAGATGTAATTTTGGATTAATTACTCTGTAAGCAAAGATAACTGAAGCTGAACTACTCCAGAAACTTATGCAGTAGCTGTCTAATTTATATATTTACAGTACAAAATCAACATTAGAAAATATTAATGTGTTATTGTAATGAGAAAGTAAAATTACATTATGAATATTATTTTAGTGAAAATATTAGGTTTCATATCCTTTACTTAATCAACATATAAACTAGGATCATCAGCCACATATCATTTATTTCTGTTTTGTTATTTATGTTTCTGAAAATGTTTAAAAAATAGCCAGCAATGTGTTACATCTTATTAATCTTGTTCAAGGACAATTTAAAAGGTTAATAGTTTTTAGAAAGTACTTTATTATTATACAAAGTTTGTTTTGTATAAATTACAGTCAATAACAAGGGGAAAAGACTTTGCACTCCAAAAAATATTCCAGGCAGCAGGTGGGTGTGTATCGTTTTTACAGGGACATGGGAACTTTCAGTGAGAAGTATGATGTACTTCAATACGTGATCTCTAGCAGTGTCCAGCATCGAAGTGGCTGGCAGATATGAGATGCTCTGCAACAGTAATTATCCTACAGCTTTACCTGCAGGGAAGTTTTCTGCTGATCCCACTCATAAACAAACATGTTTTGGCTTATAACACTTGCTTGAAAATTCTTCTCTGCTTACTGTGGGAACAGACCTAGGTTGTTACATGTCATTATGACAGAATTTGGTAGTCTTGGTGGATATTTATGTGTCAGCAGAGGTCTTGGCTTCAGTGATGTCTTTTAACATGATTTCTGCAAAATAATTATGTATTCTTGGAAAATGCATTTGCTCTTGGCTGAAGTGAGGGAAAGACCCATTACTTCTCCATGAGAAACAGCCCTACTGCTTTCAATCCTTCATTCCCTGAGAACTTTTTCACCTTCTCCTGTGATCTGCCTGCAAATTCGCTGTATTTCTTTCCTGATATAATCAGGACCAAAACATGCTTTCCAAGTAAGAATATGCATTGAATCCAACATAGGCATTGCAGAGTCTACCACTTCCACAGGGCATTCAGTGTGATGATGGACAAAAAGAGGATTAAATGACAAGTTTAGTCGATATTAGGGAGGAGGCCATAACATTTTCCAGTGGAAAAAAATAGTGGCCAGCCAAATGTAGAAGGAATGATTTATTTGTAAAATACTAAAGCAATCTGAAGTAAGTCCTAAAGTATTTTACACTTAGCCTTGGCCTTTTGAAGACGGTAGAAATACACCTGTAATTTCAGCAGGGAAGGATTTTAGCTGATACATTCTGGAGTACATTTTAAAGTATATGGTGGACAGTTTTTCAAGGTGAGATGTGATTTTGTGATACACAAACAAAGCAATACTTTACAGTGCACATACTCATAGATACAAGAAAATTATATACAGTTTTTTTCCAAGGTTATGTGTATAGTTCATTCTGATTTTTAAACTATAACAGTTAATGCATGGGGTCTTCAGTGTTCAGAAAGGGCTTGATTTTTTAAATTCAGTATTTAGTACAAAAAAAAGTTGTAGTTTGACAGTTTTGTTAGTTATTTGTGACACACTGTCACTGCTTCAGTGCTCAACTTACTCTGAAATCCAAAAGAGATCATCAACCAATTGAAAATGGCTTGTAATGGACAAAGGTAAAGTAAGTGTCAACTGTTTGTGAATATTTGAAGAAAGTTATTTAAATGTATGCGTTTATATATTTTACATCTATATCTGACTGCATTAATCTTTTGTCACCTTCTATATTTCACTTTCCCTCTCTGACCCTAATACCTCAGATTACCATAGGTGGCTGCACTTCTGTTTCTGCACTGAGAACTGCTAAACTCAGTACAGCTACGTGGGCGTGCACCGCGCTGAACTCCTCAGACCTGGGTGTTACGGTATTGCTGCAGCGCACAGCACTCGGCATAGCAAGTCCGCTGCTACCAGAAACCAGATACTAGTGTAATATAAATCTGGATATGGATGTGCCTAATATAAAGAAAGGGCTACAGCAGTAAATTGTAAATTCATTGCAAAAAGCTTTTTCTGTTTTAAAAATATGCAATATTAGTAAAATAATAATACTAACTCTGAAAATAATACAACATTAAATGTTCTAAAAATAATTTAAACCACCCCAATGTAGTCTGTTGTACTGACCTGGGTGCTCTTGCCAGTTTTAGCATCTCCTGACACAATCACAATTTGATTACGAAGCAAACTTTCCATAAAAGTACGTTTCTCTTTCCATACTGGAAGTTCTTCTCTTTCTTTCATAAGTTTATAATAACGGGAAGAGTAAGGTAAGCCATCGAAAGGATTAAGCTCTAAATCTTCTCCGCATACTAGTATTTCCTCTTCATCACCGTCGCTGCAGTCAAGTAACTCTGAAATGCAGTGGCTCTCTGGAGAAAAGGTTAAAAACTCCATTTTTCTTACATATATTTTTCCCAGCAACAGCACATTAGTAATGGAAGGAGTCCTTTGTATTGATTGATCATTCAGGCCCCCTTACCCCGAGGAAATACATTTCTGCTTGCTTCAGGATTAGTACTTCCCAGCTCTTCAGTTTAAAAGTTCAGTCTTGGGGTCCAGCTGCCTTCTTTGTGGTCTGTCACACTTCAAGTGGTTTAATAACCCAGGTGAGCCTCGAGAAAAGATATATTTTTAAAAAATCATCCCAACTCTTCAAAACAGAGATGATTAAACCAAAAGATGTTAAACAGAAGCTGAGTAGCTTTTGCACTTTAGTAGTATGTTAAAGTCAGACCATGAGCACCCGCCAGCGTGTTCGCTCGTGCTCCTGTCTGCGGCTGCTCGGCCAGGCTGGAGAATAATTGGGCAAGAGCACACTGAGCCTGACCTTTATGGCTCCCGCCTGTGCCCCGGCTGCCGTGAATAGGAGGCTCCGGGGCGATTATTGTGATTGCAGAGGTGGTCATGTGGCCGGCTAATCCCGGCACAATGGGGTTCACCCCCGGGTGCAGCAAAAACAGCGCGGGGGCTGCGCGCGTGCCGTTACCGGGAGGTAACTGCTGCGTGAAAGTGTCCGTCGCAAAGAGCCAGTGCTTTTATTTTATGTTGTTTGCAGTATTTTAGAAAGTCTGAGTAGTAAAGAGGCATTTTATGTACTCTGTGTATTAACTCTACTTGGAAAACTTTCAAGGCTTCAACAGCCTTTGCAGTAATTAAAAACCTAAAATATACTTAACACGTTAAAAAAAAGCAGAGAGATGCCAATTCTAATCCTTCAAGGGCACCAGATGCGGCCTTGGAAGATGGGGGAAGAACAAATTACTGACATAAAGTAACTCCAGCTCTTAGGATTCAAAAGTAGCAAAATGGAGCCTCCTAATCTTGACTGATCTGTACTGTAAGAGAAATATTAAATAACATTTTTTATTTTAGTTCCAGAGGCAAGTCTCTTGTTGAACAATGATACTGATAATGTCTTGATGAACGGACTATGAGCACAATGCCTGTGTGCTTTTTCTATATCGAGCTGCTTCTGTGCTAAGTAATATAATAAAGGTTATTGCCTCTTCTTACAAATTTTTCTTGTTTCGTACCTTCAGACCGTACCGGCTACAGTGCTATTAATGCATTCTCTGATGACAGCACCATAGAAAAGCAACAAAGAGAAGTAGGAGAAAATCTTTTGTTCAGCAGTCTGAATATCTCAATCCAAATGAGAGAAGTTTAATTATATGCTGCTCACAAAACAGGCTGATCATCGGCACTGAGAGGGGCTCCAGCAAAGGCTGACAGGCTGCCCAGGCTGAGGGCCAAAACCAAATGTGGTCTTCTGGAGGAGCGTCTCTGAAAGGCGGAAGGCCCAGGTAGGTGATTTATCTGCCCACTCTCTGGCATTAGGGTACTGCAAACTGCTCCAGACTAACCATCAGTGGGGACCTACCTGATACCTGTGACGATGGCAGGATGACGTATCATGGTGTCTGTGAAGATGTCACTGAATTATGTCACATCCAGCTGAACTTGGAAGTCACTTTTCCTGTGACCTGAGCGGATCTCTTGATGTCTAATGTTTTATCTCATTTTCTGTTACATCCTTCCTATTTATTGTTGCAAACTCACTACCATTGAGATCTCTGCCACTCTCATGCCATTGAAATCACTCAATAAGGCATAAATGTCATGAGGGGACTGACAGAGCACAGTCCTACAGAGGCTGTTTTTTGTGAAAGTCAGCTTAAAATGACACAAAGCAAACAGGTGAATTGCTATTATCCTGCATTTTGCTTGTTCTTCATATGCTTAGCGGCAGTGGCAGTACGTGCTCGCTGCTTACTTCAGTTGCAGTATGGGCTTGTCTTCAAAACCTAAGAACTGGGCAGCAATATTTTCTGGTGCATTGAACAAGTTTGAGTGGTCATACCGCAGCGATCTTTTCATTTTTCCTTTTGGAACCTGTAATGGAGGAGAGCAAATTAAATAAGTTACCAAATCAAGAAGAATGTTTACTATTTGAAACCCACATATTATGAAGCTAATATTCCTTTTGTGGTAATGAGTGTTTTAACAGAACAGGTTGTTAACTGGTTTATATTATTTATCTTTGCTAAAATGGACCATGTAACAGTTTCATCCTGATCTTCAGCCAGGTATCTGATTGAGCCTCTTCCTGCAGCATCAGCCCAACAGCTCTCTGCAGCCAGCTTCTCTGGCAATCGAGGAGTCTAATGAACACAGCCAAATACTGGTCTCGGAGCGTGATTGAGCATTGCCTTTGCAAATTAAGACATCCGAGCAGTAGCTCTTTGCTACTCAGCAGGCCTCATTGCTATAGCTCTGCCATTTTCTTCCAGAGTGCAGGTTTCTGATCTTGCCTCTTCTAGTCCTTGATTCTGACCTCTTGATGTCTGTCTATTCTGTCCTTGTCCCTGTCACTCCACCTGCTTTCGATCATTCCGTTAGATGTCTCCTGTAGTGCTGCTGCCGTTGTTCTTGGCTTTGGCTTTCCTATTTAGCCAGATCTCTTCTTCCCTTTGGAGTGTGGCACCCTTTTCTGATATAAGGCTTCCTGATCATCTCTTCTGACTGCTGTCATTATAGCAGGCCCTTAAGGATTTACAAGGTATACTTTTTAATATAATACAGAAGGATTTAATTAATTCTAATAAATAACAGGAACACTTGCTGCAGATGAGTGCTTTTAGTAAATTAGGGTATAAGCTGCTTTCAAAGATATCAGTGAGAACTTCGCTACTGATTTAAATTATATGTTGTTGTGCAAGTGCTTATGATAATGTGCTGTAGGAAAGCAGTAAATACCACATAACATATTCTGTATCTTTAATAAAGCCTTGTTAATATATAGGTACTCTTTGCAGCTTTGTTATTAAATCTTTCAGAGGAAGAGGATTTTCTGTATGTAATTTATACAGAATTTGGATTTGTAATATCAATGGTATTACAATGTTCTTTCTTCTCTGTTTCATTTTTCTTCCCCCTTTTTGGCAGCAATAATTTGTAGGAGCAATGGGAATTAAAGTGTGTCACTTCTTTTTTTCCCTAAAGACGTTGTTTAAATAGGGTTTCAGATTAAATTTACTTTATAATGAAGCAAATGAAGCCAGTGAAATAAAAATGTGAAGTATATAACATTTTAAAAAGCAAAATTATAGTTTGTAGTTGGATGGGAACCAGCAGATGCTGTCAAGAACAGTTCCTCTTTCCATCCTGTTTCCCAGCACAAAATCTTTTGATGCCAAATCCCTCCAGCACTTGTGTGTATGTCCACCGGGATGTGGAACTGCATCTCTGCAGCTGAAAGCGGAGGGGCTGTTCCTAACCTTGAATTACATTTTCCCTGAAGGTTTTGCTAATTTTCCCATTTAACATAAAAAAAAAAAGATATGCTGGTAACATCGTATTGTTTGTGCGCCTGGCACAACGCCCACTTGCTCCCCTGCACTACAGACCAGGAGCTGTCATCTGTTTAGACTCTGTTTTTTCTTAATGAGACCAAACGAGGGTTATGTGGAGCCAAGGCAGTTCAGAAGACAGATGGCCTGCAAAAGTAGACGTCTTTCTGGTTTACCTACCCAGATAGCTTCGTTCATTTGCTGGGACTGGATTACCCTGCCGAGCCGCCTCTGGTTTCCCGTGGCCTGAGGCTGGTGGCCTCAGCTGTGGGGCTTCAGGGCCACGAACGTGTCCAGGGCAAGGAGAAGCCCAGGCTGGTCCCTGGACCCGCAGCTCCTCATCCACAATGCTGTGGTGCCGCCGTTCCCAGGGGGCGGCCACCCTGCCAAGGCAGGTAGAAGGGTTCAATCCCTCCTTCAATCCTTGTCGAGGGGCTTTTCTGTGACAACAGTAGGACAGGGGATGGAGGCGGAGGTCTCCTTGTGTATAATAAAAGCTGAACCAGTAACCTGTATGCGTAAGCTGCTGGAGCTGATTGCAGCGGGAGGCAGTGCCAAGCACTAGTAGAACGTGGAGGTAAGAACATCGCCATGATTTATGGAGTCCTATTACTAAAAATGACACTTTAATAGTGTCTGCAGAATTTTTTTTGTTGTTCTTTTTATACTCCTATGAATATGAATATGAGAGCTTGGTGCCTGGCCAACAGACAGCAAACAAATGTGGAAAAAACCCTCTCTCAGTTGAAGACTCTGTTAGTTTCTCTGTTGGCCTACTGACAGCAACATTTAACCTTGGTTAAACGGTAACTATATTACTGTTTATTAAGCAAAACATAAAACTAAAATAGAGAATTTCCATCATATAGGAGAGACTGTAGCGGCACAGACGAGTTGCACTTCTGTTGTGTTTTAGTTTCTACTTAAGGTGTTGTTTGCTGATAAAACATTATTAGTTTTGCATTACTGCTCTTAAAAGTACTGACAGGCAGTGATAGATTTGTTTAGAACGAAGTGTTTGAAGTCAGCAAATAAAAAAACCTCACAACCTAGTTTAACTCACAGGTTGCCCAGCACTGAAGGAGAATGTTATGGGTTTTGAGCTGAAATTGTGCATGTGTAAGCAGTATACTTGATTGTTTTTGCGATTCATCATTTTCACATTTATGTGAAAGTGAAGTAGAAGTAAGTAAGACACTTCTTTTTATTTCTTGTTTGCTAATTGTGGTTTGAAATCGGAATTCACTTACAAATCACAATGTAATTGTTTTACATATTCAATAATATTGAAAATAATAACAAAAATATAACATTTTAGAATTCCAATCACTTTTATTAAGAAAAGGAAGTGTGGCCTAATAGCTAGTGACTTCAGAGGATGGTTTCAGATTAGTATAATCCTACAAGATTCAAATAAGAAAATATTCTCTTTTCACACGGAGGCTTTAATGGTCAGAAGCTGTTTTACCATTCCAGCAGGCTCTGGGTACAGTGCAGTGACTTTGCTCAGCTCAGCAGTGGCAATAAATGTAAACCGCTTATTATTTCTACCAACAGGTTACGGTGAGTTCAGGACTTAATATAGTTTGTCATAAACTGACATGAAGTCTAAGTAAGTTTTATTTTTAAAAGGAGAAAATGTAAATCAAATATACAGAACCAGTATTTTATAAATCCTTATCCCACCCATCCCAAACCAGCAACCGGAGCAATTTTAATGATTTTCTTTAGTGATATCTGGTATCCTTTTGTAGATTAGGACAGGTAAGATTAATTTATGTACCATTTAAGCCCGAACAGTATTTCTGGAAAGACCTGGCGCTTTGTCCCTGTGGAGTGACAGGCATCAGGTTCCCATTAGTCCTGCAGCTAACACACCTGCGGAGCAAACGCAGAGCTGCCGGGGTTTTGCTGAGGCTGATGAGCGTGTCCAGTTCTGTGATGGTGGTGGGAAGAATGTGGTGAGGAGAGAGGCTGGGAGGTTACTGCCAGAGCCCTGTGTCCCCAGGTCATCTCCAGGGGAGGACTGAGGGACGGACTGGCTTGGTACGAGACACAGGCTGAATGCCCCTAACCTTGATAATTAAAAAAAAAAAAAAAGGGAAAGCTCAAAACATGTTTTCTTGTGTATTACCATATTTATCACCACCATTTGCTTAATAAAACCATTGGCTATCTCATTATCTGTAGTATAGCTGTGTCTAGGACATTATCCACAAAACTGTCAGCCAGGCATCAGATCTGTTTGTTTACTCTTCATTTGAATGATGATATGAAAAGCAAACTAGTAGCAATATTTATCTTTTGCAAGTACTTTTCTTCCTGAACTGTTTTAGAGAACGGCTTTAAGTGTTATTTAAACACCAAGACATCTTACGAAGACAGATGATAGGAGGCCTAAATGGAATTTTATTCTAATTTATTACTGCTTTTTTAATGTAATGGGATATCTTCATCTGTTTTCTATTGTCTTTATGTTGTTTAGAAAAAGCAAGACCAGCATTCTCTTTTCAAGTCATTAGTATAATATTCATCCATACCGTCGACTTAACGCTTTCCAGAGCTGGAACAGCAGGAGGAGGAGGAGGGAGAAATAGAAACAATTCATAGGGAAGAGAATAAAGGGTATTTTGAACTTGGATTTGAAATGACATGAAGAGTCAGCTAGACAGTATTGGTACATTTTGTTCCAGATGACAGGAACCTCAGACAAGAAGTTTGGGTAGGGGCCAAAATGTCTGATGGGGCGGCAACACAAACTAGTGCTGTAGCAGCGTGGGGAAGAGAGAAACACCAGGCTGTTTGTCAGAGAGTGCTTTTGCTTTATAAACTGCTGAAAAATATTCTCTGGAAAGTCTCTTGGAACAGGTTGGGGACTATGTTTGTGAAAATATTAGCGATGTGGTTATGTTTTTGTTTGAATGAGAAGGCTGAAGTATTTTGATGGCCTGGAATATGAATTTCTGGATTTTGGGGAGTTGAGGTGGAGCACACGGAAGGGATGTTGCACAGTGAAAGAGAAAGGTGTGCAGTGTAACGATGAACAAGGTGAAGCATTTACAGATACTCATAGATAGCAGTGGTGATAGATTTATGGGCAGCTGCTAGGGGATCAAGTGGAAGGCAAACCTTTAGTCACCCGACAGTCAGCAGGCTTTTGCAGTTGATGAAAATGGGCCATGATTTAACCCAAAGAGTTTGAGAAGGAGTTATATGGGTTATTCAAATGATCTAACCCAAAATCAGAAGATGCTTCCAACTGTAGGAGAGGTCGCTGCAGAGACGAGCAGACCTGCTGTGTCAGCAGACTGTGGCCGAGCAGTTCTTCTGTGAACTCGTGACTTCAGCTTTCTTTACCACTTTTGGCAGCAGGCATGAAACTTTGAGTGGTCGTTGCTGCTCTGATGGATGATACAATGAGAAGTCTCTTTAGAATTAACTTTCTGTATCCTAAGATATTCCAATCTCCTCTTTAGCATTTAATTGATGTGGCTATTTCTTTATATTTGCCCAATAAAATAAAAAGTAATCTCTTCCCTGTCAGGCTTTTCTTTGTCACAGGTGTCTGCCTTTCTCTACACAGAGTCCTATTCCTTTCTCTGTGGGTATGGATTTCTAATGCTTTAGATCATGCAGAATCGACAAAGCATACATAAAGTTAATCTAGTCCATTTCTTAATATAAAAAAAGTATTTTGTTGCTACTTTTTCATAAGTACAAATTTTATTCATTTGTTTCACGCTCCAAAAAGTTTCATTTTATTAGTACTTGTTTATCCTTACGAACTTTTAAGGAACTTGTAACTTAATAACTTATTTAATGCAGGATGAGATGTGAAAAAATTGCACATTGTGGGTGTCTTGTGATAAACGAATCCTGCGCCCCTGCGAAACACAATGCTGCAGTACTGTGAATAAAAAACGAGGCAAAAGGATGAGAACTTTGCCTTTATAAAGGATTGATTTTGCACGCTGGGGTTGAACATTTTTTTTCTGGTACTGTTTGAACTGAGCTGGAGTTGACATGGCTGTTTTCCTCTGCTCACACAGTTACTGTCACTGGGAGCTGGCAAGGATCAACGTGCTCCGAAATGAAAGTTTGTTTTGTTTTGACATTAGGAGATTGTTTTCATGTGAGACCGCGCTGGCTCGGTGCCTCTCAGCTGCATGTGGTCACTGGCACTGTTGGGCCTCATTACAGAGCTGTTGTAATGCCATGGTTGTCGACTTCAAGCTTCGAAATCCCGTGTCATTGCTTTGGCCACCATTTTGCACTGATTTTGCCTGAAGTGTTAGAATATTCCTACCCTAATCAGGTCAGTAGGAGTTTTGTTGAAGATATAGATGGAGTCAGTCTTCATTCTTTGGCTTTTACCCTACAGTCATTATTCAAGCCAAAATATTAGGGAAGTCAATGTGAATTGGCTTGGCTGTACTCTGCTAAATCAAGTCCTTCTTGTTGTATATGCAGATAATGTTTATCATGAATGTCTGCTTCATTACAGATGCAGAACTAAATGTTTGGCCTTTGAATTTAATGGGAATTTTGCCATTGATATAAATCAAGCCAAATTTTCTTCCAGAAAATGTTGTTAATATATCTGTGAGACATGTGTGGTTAAAAGAATTATGGAGATGTAGCTTATTTTCTCAAGGTAGAATAACCCTTTCCATGGGTCAAACTCTGTTGTAGTTTTCAGATGCAAGCAAAAAAGTAAATCTTAGATAAGGAGTGATCTCTTCATCTTGAATTTCTGTTTACCTCCGTAGAAGAAAGCAAATATAATTTTTACATGTCAGTTAAGAAAAATACCTGCTTTATTAATTTTTCTTCATTCTCAGTAACCATGTTGTTTCTACTGAGAAAATGTCACCTTTTATTTCACCTGAAGTCTGAAACTTTCCAAAAAGATAACTTTGACTTTTTCCTTTCATAGTACTAAAGCAAACTGCAGCACTAAAACCTTTTTGCAGTATCTTAGGAAGGGCTATATGGTCATGGTAATGAAATCTGGTGTCTAGTATAATAATAAATGCTTCGATTACAAATTTTTTAGAGCCTCTGAAAGAGGAGGCAAATATAGTATCTTTGCCTTTTATAGGTGCGTAAAGGTAGGGTTTTTTTACGCGTCAGAATATAACTGGATGGACTAAATGGTATTGTTTATTTTTAAGAGCTTTGAATGAACAGTTGAATATTCAAATTCACCTGCTACTACATTCTTTTCAGTTACTTTCAGTCATGGCCTTTATTGAATAACTCATTATGTACAATCTTATACAAGTAGGGCAATATAGAGCCCTGGCTCTAGCAAGGTATAAAGGAGGGGGTTTTTTTGTTTCTGTCTCCTGTAGGTAAGATATACCTACACCATGTTGTATATGCTTTCCTGCTTAATGAAGAGTGATGCATATTTGATTAAATCAGAGTAAAGTGAGACAAATGTGATTCGAGTTAAGTGGCGATAGGGAAAGCTTTTCAGAAATAATAGTTAAAGCAGTAAAATCATACTCATTGAAATCCAGTGACCAGATGATACAATGATTTGAGGTAAAAAACCCAAACTGCACACTCATCCTTCAGCCCCTCTCCCCACCTTACCGTATGATTTCTGATCTCCGGAGCAGCAGCAATGGCACTGCATCCAGCTCGCTGTGCTCTGTGCCTCGGGCCAAAATCGGAATTGTGCTCACAGAGGCTGCTGAAGGGACACTGCCCAAAGTGGACTAAACCTGACTTCTTTCTCCTGTGCTCATTATTATTATTCAGTGGGTTTAAAGTGTAGAAAATTCTGAGACTTTCATTGTCTGTGGAAAATGTGATTTCCTTGATCAAAACAGCAAGAATTTTTCTAATTCTTTACAGATGTTATTTTTAATAACATGCAAATTCTTGATTAGTGATTAAAATTGTCTTATGCATAGCAATAGTTACAGCACAGTATTCGCTATTGCTAAAATGTATCCAGTGGACAGGGATTTAGCTAATTCAACATTAACTGTCACCAACAGAGATAGTATTTTCTCTTTATTTAGAGAAATGAGATTTAAGTGAGAGCAAATCATGAAATAGAAAAGCTTAGAGGTATGTACATGGTAATACAAATGCAGTGTGTGTGTGTATAATATATTCCTTTATACACAAACGGGTATAAGTGTTTTTGGTTAACTTTGAAGATCAATAGTCTCACTGTTCTAGCAAAACTTTGCTACTCAAGGCTGCAGAGAGACCAAAGGTAGGAGTAACGGTTGGACCCAGTAGTCTTAAAGGTCTTTTCCAACCTAAATGATTCTATGATTCTGTGAGGGGGGAATATAGACTTCTGATAAATTGTTTGTTTATACTGTTCCTTCAAAAATAAATAGAGGTAAGATGGGATTTAAAAATCAGGAAATATTTGCATTTTTTAGTTCCTTTGAGTAGGACCTAGTAACCTAGAGAGGTTGGCAGCAGAAATGTAACCATAAAACAGGTCGGATTTTGTGATCCCCAGCGCTTTCTGAAGGCTTCTTTGGCCAAGGAACTTTGCTGGATGGAGACCTCAGACCCTCTAGTACAAGGTTCCTCCTGTTCTGGATTTTAGGATTTCTGAAGGTGGTACTGAGCCTTGAAGGCTTGAAGGCTTGATTTTGCTAATACACCGTTCTCCTTTGCGTGCATCTGGAAACTACACAAATTGTAGTTGACAATATGTAACAGTATAATGGTACATGAAGCTTAGAGGACTTTCCTTCAGATTAGATGTTGCTTCACAGCTTTGCAATGAGATACAGCTTTTCTTCAGGGAAATGAAACCATTTTCTCTAAAGAGCAGGTACCTACCAAGGTAGCTCAGGTCCTTCTAACAAGAGCCAATGTAGAGACTGCAATAATTCAGACTGTATGTTGGAAGGGAGTGTGCCCTGGAAAAGGGATGTCTTACACAGAGGGGATGAAAAAACTTGCTCAAAGCTTTTGTGCCACCTGGACGGAGAACATTAAATCAGTTATTTACGCTGTATGGATGTTGTTGAGCTTAGTTACTTTCTACCTAAGCCCACCGCTTTCGGTGGTTACCGTGTCGTACAAAACTGTTATAAGTTTTACAGTCAAGGGGTATAATTAATTAATAACTTGTTGAGGATATCTTTGTAAGGTATTTTTGTCATAAGAGAAGTAGTTTAGTAGACATGTAGCTAACCTAGGCTTATATGGAATGAATGCAGAACGATATGAATCAGAGGGAGAATAATGAGTGGTTTTTGTTAAATGCAATAGGACTTATGTTACTCATTGGCTTAAAAAAATACCTGTTTTGGTAGAGTGTAGTATAGCTCACAGAAAACACTATTGGCTTCCTCATAGTTGTTTCAAACCAATAAGTATATCTTGCCGTGTTTTAAAACATAACTGAAGAGCAATTTAAATTTTTTAAGGTTACTCAATTCACAGCCTCTGTCAATGGAAACTTCTTAAGGAAACCGTGCAATATTTGTGCGTAGTTCAGATAATACTGGCACCTGTAGGACTTGCTTTTTTTCCTTTATAGAAGGAAATTTATGTAAAAATGACATTTTTAAGAGTCAGCTGTAAGTGTCGATATCATTGGGCATCCCAGCTCCTCGGGGGTCTGTGTTTTCAGAGTTTGACTCTTTCACCTGCTGGCTTTTTGAGAAATACTTATTTGCCAGCCTGACTGCCAGACATCCTGATCATTTGCAAAATCAAAGGTTTTCCTCATTTTATCATTGCAAATGCATCTTCTACTCTTCTGTCATTTTATGGGATCTTGTTCTCCCTGAAGATCTATAACGCCAAATTTTCTTGTCTCTTTTCACCCTTCAGACTAATTCTTCTCATTTATGTATTTCTCTAATTTGTGCATTTTTTTCATTATATTCATACTTTTCAAGGGTCACATTTTGTTTTCAAAATTATGTTTCTTATATCCTTTCTTTGGTTTTGTTTTTGGAATTATTTAATCAGAAACAAAAATGCTGGTTGGGTTTTAAAATTGTTTGTCTTACCTGAATATGTCTTGCCTAATTTAAAATTCCTGCATACAGATTTGTTGTTTTCCTCACTTTTTGGGTGTGTATTTGTAAAACAGTGCTTTGCAAGCGTAGGGCACTGTGTGTTTTGTCATCCAGGCTGTAACAGCAGAAGGGCAACCATCTCTGCTTTTTGCTGTTATCACAAGAATAGAGATTTTCCTTTCATACAGTCAGGAAACTCAGTATTTGAGGTTGAACAGTTATTGGTTCATTGAGCAGCTCTTTGTAGGCCTATACGTGGGTCTACACAATAATGATTTACATTATTTTTTAACATTATATATTATAATAACAATGTTTATTTTGTTGAGATTATATGTATATATGTGCTTTTTTAAAAAAATAAAATAGAAAAATAGATGGGAATTTCTGAATTCTTATTCATAATTTTTGGTCTTTTTTTGGTGTTTGTTTTCTAGATTTGCGTGCTTTGTGACTTGAGCTGCATGTTGGTGTGCAGGAGCCCAAAGCCTTCCTGCAAGCATGTGGCATCTCAGAAGATATTGCGTAAGAGGATCTCTGTGTGTATAGAAGTAGAGACTGCATTAAAACTGGATGTGTCGAGTCCGTATGCTAGCATGGCAACCACGCCAGGTTTCTGAAGTAATCCAGTGCAATAACTTTAGATATTATTTCTCCATCAAATAGTGAATTTGAAAGTTGATTCTGTTACTTAGATCTAGATGCAAAATACGTGCACACTTTTTGTGTGTACTTGTGGTTCTCCAACCACCTATTATAGGTACAAGTGCCAAATCAAACAATAACATAATTTATTATATCCAAAATCCACTTTCTCATAGGTGAAAATATTTATAATCTGTATTATAAAAGTAACGTGTTGAAATATTTATTCATTTTTTAGTGAAAAGAACCATCAATAAAACACATCCTCCAGTTACAGAGGTGACACACCACTGTATTCATTTGCTTTGGGCCCCAGAAGAAGGAGCAGATAGAAGATCATAAGGACGATGGTTATAATACTCAGCTGAAGAAAGGAGATCCAATGTTGCATGTTCACGGAGTCATGTACATGTAGGTACCAAGTTAATGTGGTAGTGTCCTCGGATTTGTGAGGCATTTTAAAGCTGAGTGATTGAAATGCCGAATGTTTGCTGTAAATGTATCTTTTGCAAAAGTAAAATGTAAAACTAGAGTTTTGCATTATTAACATTTAAAGTAAATGATTAATAAGTATATTGAGTAATACAATTTTTACTGTAAATATTATCAAGGAATATTTTTTTTACTCTACTACATGTGGATTTTCTTTCAGAAGGGGACATGGCAAGCCCTGGATAACTGCAGAGCTGTTGCATACCTAGGAAGCTGCCATGTCTTCCTTCTTCAGATCTGTCATGGTGCGATTTCTCGTAGAGAGAGAACGTCCATGGAGGGATAACACGCACAGCTTCTATTGACTTCTGGGGGGCTGCGGATTTTTTTTCCACCCTGCCTATGTGTTAGGTATGTCCCCACATAAGCTCTTGGCAATTCTTGTAACAAACCAACACTTTCCATGTGCTTAGATGACACATTCACTTTTTAGGTACTGTCACAAATGAGTACAGAGACTCTGTTTCCCTTCCCTTTGAACTAAATATGGAGTGATGGTGGTACTGAAACACCGAGTTTGCTGATTCAATTATAAAGGCTGCATCCTCTGAGCCTTTTCCTACAGGTGAACGTGTTTTCTAGTGACACATATAATGTCCTTTGAAAACTTACATAGGAATGTTTGTCACTAGGTGGCAGAATTAGACTGTATTAGTACTAACATTTGTTATGATTTGTCCAGTTGACTTCTTTCTATTCCATAAATACCTCTTTGACTATACTCAGCATTCAAAATTATCGAAAAGGTAAAATAAATTCTAATAAATGCAGCACTTTTGAAGGACTGTTTTTTTAAAATAGGAGGTATGGTATTCTGGACTTCAGAACTGTTGTAAATGTTTGATTCAGAGTCTACTTTAGATTTGTGATAAAACCTGCTCTTCTGAAATCTTCTCTCCCACATTTTAGAAGTATTTTAGTGTTCACATTTGTAGATGATCTATAAATGAAAACATGTTGTTCCCTTTTGGTGTTTTGCAAAGAACTATAATATTCAGATGTTGCTTTAACTACACGTGCAGGTGAGGCATTTATATGTGCGGATGTCTTGTCTTGTGTCTAAATGTCATTTTTCGTGTGAGAACAGCCAATTCACAGGCGCAGTTACGATTACTTACAAATTAGGTTTTTCCTGTGTGGGACAAATTAAAAACCTCTTTAGTCAGGGACATAAGCAAAACTGAAAAAGCTCTGCCTTAATTGGAAAAAACAGTGATTATACCATTTGTGTTCTGGTCTTAATTTATGATTTAGCTTATATTGAAATAAATAATTATGTTCCAATATAGTTTACATCTTGGTGCCTAGATTTGACAGATGCATCAGTATGGGAGCAGTGATGCACAACTTGAGGACATTGTATTTTGAAGGGGTAATGCATGTGCTTTGCAAACATTGTTGGAAGATCTCTGATCGCTTGCTATGTGCTGAAATGTTTGGAAAGAGTTTGGAACACTTGACAGAGCATATGAGACTTTTCTTTTTAGAGGATATGCTATGCAGCGATTTACAGGTGGCTGTGAGCCAAGAATGTCCTACAGCTATTGATTAAAGGTCACTAGCCCTAAAGGAGCTTTTGCTTATAGACCAGCTCCCTACTAGAAAGTAGTGTAGATTTTAAATTGTAATGAAGTGACTAATTCAAGGACTCCTTAGACAGATTTAAAGAAAAGAATGCTTAGAAAAAGTGTTTTCTGAGTGGACATTGGGGAAATCACATAATTTTACTCTAATACTCAGATCAACTAATACGGACTAAAGTTACCCTGTAGATTAAATTATAGTTATAATAGTCTCTCGGGTGCTATCTAGCATAGCATTCAAAATGAAGAATAAAACATTATTTGACTTTTTTTTTCTTCAATTATTTTTTAAAATCATTTTTCCTTAACCCAGTATTGGTCATTCAAAGTAAGCAGGTGGAAAAGCAGCTGTGTACTTTTTATGTAGCCTATCTCGTGCCTTCTGGGTTTAGAAAGAATAAGATTACGATACCAGAAATGTTTCTGTCCGTGGAAGGGCAGACATGCGTGCTCTTTCCTGTGACTGACCTAGCATTTTTTATTGGGAATATAAATTACATTTCTTTTCAGCTGTCTGAGGCACTGGTCAGTGAATACCTTGCATTGAGCATGTTGTACTTTTGAAGCTTTTAAAAATTGCTGTTGTAGGTGCTCAGTGGGATGAGACCAACTACAGAAAGGGTGTTCTTAACCAGACAGAAGCAAGAGTAACTTCTGTATCTTGCAGAGGTTCCACTAGCGTGAGAATAATATAAAAATCATTAATGAGGAAAATAATAAATGCTTTTTTTTCTTTCTAGTAAACATTCTTATGCTTTAATACTGTTGCTTGGAATCAGGCGACTCATTTTCAAGCTTTTCAGAAGTTCTAGTTTTCCATATTTTTAGATGTCACCTGAAATGACTTCAGGAATTAGTTTTTTACCATGAGCCTTTTTCATTAAATCTCCAAGTTGGCATTGCAGATGGCTTTTCCACAGTGAAGGAGAGGTCTCCTAAAATGCGAACGTATGTTTTTGAAGATGCTTTTTATGTTTAAAACTAATAGTGTTTAGGAATTGTTGTGTGGAATATTTGAGAGAATTAGATGCAGTAAAGTAAGCTTAAGCAGGCCCATTTGTTTCAAAGCAGATCTTCCAGGCTGAGACTTATTAATTCATGCACTGTAACAAACCTTCAGGTTTTCAAGCAATCAGAGCTTGAATAAAATCATTTTTTTAGTTGAAAAGTATTACTGTACAAATTGCACAGATTATTACAGGCAACATCTAATTTCTGGCATAACCTAAACAATAGGATTTTCTTTTCAAATTCTTGCTCATGGCTGAGCTGGAATAACTGTGGAGAATCCACTACAGTAGTAGGCAAATTGTTTCAGAGATTAATTACCTCCGTTAAAAAGGTACACCTTGTTTCTGGAGTGTACTTCATTAGCTTCAGTCTCCAGTCAATGTGTCGTACTCTGCCTACTACACTGAAGAGCTGAGATGTCATCACCAGTTTTTGCTCCCTGTTTAGATACTTTCTAACGGCATTCAAGCTTTTGTATTTCATAACTGCACAAAGCAGAAATCTCTTTAAGTAGTTTTGCTGTAGGTTGGTTGCATTGCAGATTAGACCACGCTGGTTCATAGCAGTTGTCCTGGTTTTGGCTGGGATAGACTTAATTTCCTTCACTGTAGCTGGTCTAGTGCTGTGTTTTGGATTTAGTATGAGCATAACGTTGATAACACACCGATGATTCAGTTGGTGCTAAGTAGTGCTCACACTAGTCTCGGACTTTTCCAGCCTCCCAAGCTCTGCCAGGGGCACAAGCAGCCGGGAGGGGAGGGGGCACAGCCAGGACAGCAGATCCAAAGTGGCCAAAGGGATATTCTGTACCATATGGCATCATGCCCAGTATATTAACTGGGGGAGTTGGCCAGGGGGCAGGTGCCACTGCTTGGGGACTGGCTGGGCATCAGTTGGCAGGCGGTGAGCAATTGCATTGTCCATCACTTACATTGTGTATTCTGTTATAATATTTATTTATTTATTTATTTCCCCTTCCTTTTCTGTCTTTTTAAACTGTCTTTATCTCAACCCAAATATTTTACTTTTTAATTTTCCAATTCTCTCCCCTACCCCATTGAGGGGAAGGTGAGCGAACGGCAGTGAGGTGTTTAGCTGCCTGCCAGGTTAAACCACAGCAGTCCTTTTTGGAGCCCAATGTGGGACACGAAGGGTTGAGATAGTGACAGATCTGATCACAGCGTGTTAAAACAAATCTGTGATAAGCATTCTTTATATTAGTTTAATAGTCGCTGGTCACAATGTTGATTTATTTGCTCTCAGAGTTGTTGAGCTTGTTCTCAGAGTTGGGTCATGTAACACCTGACCTGCCGTACGCACCCCCTGTGGTGCTGTTCATCGCCTCTGGGAGCTGGATTAAAGTTAGCGCTCTGCTGTGCTGTGTAACGCTGGCTTATGGTACGATAAAATTATTGGTCGTGAGATTGTACTCAGCACTGCCGTCATCCCCGTTCTTTGGGAGCCGTCTCTTGGAAACTATTAATAATTACACATTTTATCTCTTCTACCTGGAGAACCAATCTGTGGGGGACATTTTCTCTGGCCTCTTCACCTTCCCTTTCTCCTTCAGGCTAGTTAAAACAGCTCCTGGGATTTTTTAATACCCTTGGGATGTTCAAACCAGCATGGTCCTATTGCTGTTTCCTGAATGAGTTTCAGGCATTGTTTAGGGTTGAACAACTATTTAAGAATACCATCCAGGGATCTGCCCCCGCGATGAGCACCACAGCTACTCCAACCCTGGTGACAGGCACTGCGCTGAACCAGAGAACCAACCCGTGCCAGTATCAGTTGCCCCTATACACAAGAAAAAATACACAAGAAAAAATACACAAGAAAATCAGCTGATTTAGTAAGGGATGAAGATGAACCAGGGCCATCAGGAGAACAGGAAGAGGAAGAGGCAGAACCCACAAATGGTATGGTAACCACCTGATCCTTACCCCTGAGCGAGCTGTGAGATATGTGAAAAGATTTTGGCCGTCGTCCAGGTGAGCACATTGTCACCCGTCTGCTCCGGTGCTGGGATAACAGGGCCAGTAGCCTGGAATTAGAGAGTGGGGAAGCCAAGCAGCTGGGATCCCTTTCTAGGGAAGAGGACATTGACAAAGTGATTGGAAAAGGGGCACAAGTCCTCAGCCTCTGGGGACAACTGTCAGGTATGAAGCAAAGTTATCCCTTCAATGAAGGTATATGTCACCAGGCAAGTGGACCATCATGGAGAGAGGTGTCCAGTCCCTGAGGGTATTAGCCGTGCTGGAGGTCATTTATGATGACCTGAACAAGCAGTTATCCAAAGATCCAAATGAAGTCAGGTGCACATGTCCCATGTGGCAGAAGTTTGTGTGGAGTGCACCATCGTTGCATGCAAACTCATTAGCAGCGCTGGCCTGGAAAGACAGAGAGGAACCAGTGGTGGATGAATTGGCTGGCCAACTCCAGCAATGCAAAGAAAGTCTCTCTTCCTCCCTCATCTTGGCTGTGGAGAAACTGTCTCAGAAGAGGATATGTCCTACTCCCCACCCATACGGACTAGTATCTCCGCTATCAGGAGTAAGTGTTCCTCTGCTCAAGAGAGAGGATATAGAAGGTACACACCACGGGGCACCCTGTGGTTTTTACCTGCGTGACCATGGAGAGGACATGAGGAACTGGGATGGCAAACCTACCTAGACCCTAGAGGCATGGGTGTGTGAGTTGCAAAGAAAAACAATTCCAAAAATTGGAAAATTGCTCCTCCTGTTTCCAGTGAGCAGTTCCCCAGACAGAATGGAGCAGCTGATTTTACTTCCAATCTTAATAAAGGGACTTTTGATTAGCATTTATAAGAGGTGAGTAATGAATACTATAACCAGGACTGGAGGGGCCCTGCCTCCAGCCGGGTGGAGGAAAGGGATAACCGGGCTTACTGGACTGTGTGGATCCGATGGCCTGGCACGTCCGACCCACAGGAGTATAAAGCTTTAGTGGACACCGGCGCACAGTGCACCTTAATGCCATCAAACTATATAGGGGCAGAACCCATCAGCATTGCTGGAGTGACGGGGGGATCCCAAGAGCTAACTGTATTGGAGGCCGAAGTGAGCCTCACTGGCAATGAGTGGCAGAAGCACCCCATTGTGACTGGCCCAGAGGCTCCATGCATCCTTGGCATAGACTACCTCAGGAGAGGGTATTTCAAGGACCCCAAAGGGTACAGGTGGGCTTTTGGTGTAGCTGCCTTGGAGACAGAGGAAATTAAACAGTTGTCTTTCTTGCCCAGTCTCACAGAGGACCATTCTGTTGTGGGGTTGCTGAGGGTCGGAGATCGCAGGGGGCAGATCGCTACTGCGGTGGTGCACCGACGACAATATTGCACCAACCGAGACTCCCTGATTCCCATCCACGAGCTGATTCAACAACTGGAGAGCCAAGGAGTGATCAGCAAGGCTCGCTCACCCTAATGGGAGTAGGACATATCCTATGCTTGATCTAACATCCAGAAAGTCTTAATACTAGCACGTCAGTTTGTACAATTTAATGTATGTATATATAGCATACATATGTATGTTTGTGTGTGTATCTGTGTATATATACAATGTGCACTCAATAGAAAAGGAAGTATAGTTTACGTCTGAAATAACTTCTTGCACCAACTGGCTTTTGTTACAGTTTATTTCTGATTAACAGTCAAAATATTTTAACTCTGATTTTGAAAATAATGTCTGCATATTATACACAACAAAACAGAACAGGTTTCTAATTTGTATTCGGCTGGAGAGACTTTCAATAAATCAGAAAAAGAAACTATTCTGGAAGAAGTTTTCTCTCCCCCTTTGGTAAAGTACAAGAGAATTCTGCTTAAATGAAGCATGCAATTTTAATCAGTTGTAACCTAAGAAAAGAAGACAAACAGCTGTTTCTTGTTGATTGGTGAATATCTTCACCAATGGACTCATCATTTATTCACGGCTTTCAGTGCAGCCTTAAATTCTTATCACCATGCGATACGACTGCCTGTGCACTTGCAACTAAGCAGCTCAGATAATACATGAAGAATTTATTTCAAAAGACAAATATGTGACCTTCACCCTCACAGATACATTGTTTTCATCTAATAATCACATTTCCTGTGAAAGGTCAGGTCTCGTGTGTGAAACTAAGGGAAGAATGTATTTAATCTCCCTAGCTAAAAGATTAACTTGTTAAAAGTTATACCAAACTGTGAAGATTTCCCAGTCTGAAAAAGGATTCTCATGTAGAATCACAGACTTCTGGGTTGTAAGGCACCCTCAGAGGTCATCCAGTCCAGCCTTCTGCTCAGATCAGATCTAGCTACACCAGGTTGCTCGAGGCCTTGTTCAGCTGAGTTTTGAAGCTTTCCAAGGGTGGAGATCCCACAGCTTCTCTGTGCTCCAGTTCCAGTGTTTGACCACCTCATGGTAAAGAAGTTTACTTATATCAAGTTGAAATTTCCCATCATCCAAGGTGAATGTGTTACCACCCGCCCTTCCATTGTGCACTTAGGGGAAGAGGCTCGCCACCCTCCCTGCACCCTACGGTCGATAGCTGAAGGCAGCCCTTAGATGCCCTCCTCACCTCCTGTGCTAAAGAGAAGCAGCCCAGGTCCCTCAGCCTCTCCTGGAAAGCCATGTGCTCCAGCCCCGGGCCGCCTTGGTGGCCCTCTGCTTGACTGGCTTTGGTACCTCAGTGCACTTCTTGTACTTCATTTCTGATTTTCCTAGCCCTTATATTTCTAATCACCAGTGTTGTATCCAACTGTAGCTTTTGTTTTTCAAATGAATTGCCTCTGTGTATCCATGCCATGGTGATTGTGGGAACTACGTGGCTTGGCATGCAGATATGTGTGACCTTTACAAGGAAGTTTAGCAGAGGTGATTTGAAGGAAGAAAATAGTTTTGACAGCCATTTTTAAGTTGAAATACATTAGTATAAATAGGAGAGTCACATTGGTGAGTACAGGTAGGAAATGGTGATTGCATCTGATTGTCCATTTACGTTATGTCAGTGATTTGAGACTGTAAAATATCATTTGTCTGGTTCAACTACTTCACCTACTAACTTGGCACATTAACGGCTACCTTTCATCTTGGTATGTATTATAAATCAAGGAGGAAAAGGGATATAAACATTTTATACCTGTCATTTGCTTGACCCTGTCCTCACCTTCCAATTTGTAGACTCTGTCCCATTCAGTCCAGACATGCCTTTTCCACCTTAAGCCTTTTACCTCCTTTCCCCTCTCCTTCATAGGTCTTCATTTAGTTGTATTTATTTTCCACAAACTCTCTCTTACTTTAATGTCACTCCCCTTCTGGGTTGGGATTTTCTCCTACTCCCATTTTTTTGGCTTCTTTTCTGCAGGTTTGCAGCAGAGTTGCAGAGTTTTCCAGGGAATTATGAGATAGTGAGACACAGGGCTTCAATTCAACCTGACAAAATTTTGACTGTTTTCTTCTTCTTCCCTTCCTGTTCTTCCATACTTTTTCTTGCTGGTGTTGTTCTCTCCTGTATCTCCTTTTCTTTGCCTTCTCCTTGCAAGTAATTTTAGCAGCTAAGTACTATCACTGAGCTCAGTTGTTCCGTTCTTATCTTTTGTTTTGCCCCTGCCTCCACATTTGTTCTTCATATTTTTCATTCTGCAACTTATTTCTTGAGCTGTCGTTGTCCTTATTTCCTCTCTTCGCACATGCAGTGGCTGTTAGCGGCCTCTCCTCTCTGTGTGATTATGGGACTATTCCAGTGTCACAGATTTGCCTGAAAAATATTTGCTTTGTGTTACCTAGCTAATAAATACGAAGTGCTATAAAAATGCATAACGCAAACATAAGCTTTGTTTTTGCTTTAATAAAATAAGTTAAAATTGATTGGCAAGCAAAAGGATACAAACTCTTCATTTGATCCTATTTTGCTTCCTTTAGAAGGTATTTTTAAGACAGACTCTGAAGCCATTTCAGTCTCCAAAGAAGACCATATCTGAATTATTTTGTCATATTAATATCAGTTCTTATTGGAACTCTGAATCATATATGACATGAAGCATAGCTAACTGAAAATCGTGATGTGGGTTCTGTTGCTTGACTAAGTAAACTGGAAACTAAAAGACAGCAGAACATTGTATTATGAAACATGAAGATTAATCATCTACCAGCTATAGCTTAATACTATGTGACTAAAATGAATTTGTCCCATTATTTTTTTGAAAAAATGCTTTGCACTTTACTCTCCATAGGAGAACCAATGAATGGAGAACAATTCCATTGGCTGGTAGTGTAAATGATGTAGAGGCAGTTTTTTACATTCTTCAAGGAGGGTAAGAAAATGTTCCAGTCTAAAAGAACAGATTTAGGAGTGTTAAATAGCATTATTATGTTATTTCAAGGTTTTAATAATGGTGTTATGCAATGTTCTGTAAATGTTATTTACATTACAATTGTCATTATAATGTTATAACACCATAAATGACATGCTGTTGTACTTTCAAAACTCAATTATTGGTGTGTCCTCTTTTATATCAGGCTTAGCTGTTATTTGCAAATTTTAGCTAAATCTTACTCTGCAGCGTTCATAGTGAAGCAAAAAGGGACAGAAGAATGGAAGTGGAAAAGACAGGTATAGTGTGAATATATTTCCTATGTGATACAAAGAGACTATATGACATACAAATATTGCTGTATATATCTAGAATGGTATCAATATCTATATTAAAATATATGATATATTTTTTTATGTCATTGCTTTTTCATAGCTAGAGATTGTGATTCATAATCTAGTTTAGATCACAGGTAAAAAACACCTTGCTCATTTTTGCCTTGGGTTTTCCGCTACTTCCCAGATTTTGCTATAGGGGTTGAAGGCGAAAACAATTAAATGCTCATCGAGACCCCTGGCTGGAGGTTACCGTTCCCTTAGCCCGTGCACACCATTGCGCAGGTTGGCGTCTGCTCACTTTAAGCCACTTAGTTTAACATCCAGTGAATACGGTTGGAGCTGGTTGAACTTGCACTGAAGTAGATTGGAGTTTGCTTGCAGAATCTCTGGAGGGGATGGTGATTTCCAGGCAGAGAACTGGTATCAAGCAGCTGAGGGATAATAGCACGCAGCCCCGTAGCTGTGTCCAGCACAGTCGTGAGCCTGTACCTCGATGTCCGTGTTGTTCAGGAAGCTGGGGGGGTTTGACAATCCCCTTTTGCCTCAGTTCTGAGCACTGAACGTTGCAGGTCAGAAGTGATGTCTTTTAGATGGGATCTAAAGACAGGAAACTTCTGCTGTATGTATTCTTTATGTATTACTGACGGTCTGTATGTACTTGGCTGTAACCAATAGTCATTTTTTCCCCCCTTCACTAATCCATGTATACGTTCCTAGTTCTGCAATGAAAGAAATCAAACAAAATAATCTTTATTTTAAAATGTCTGTCCCATGCTAAACTCTAGCAGACTTCCGCATAACATGGGAGCAGTGCAGGATAATCAGGAGGCATCCTCTCCATTGCATTTTGTGAGGAAGTTGCTTGAAGAAAACCTCTTTCTCCATATTAAAAAGCAAAGAATCACTGTCCACCACTGTACACTGTGATCTGTGTCCTACTGATATCTTCCCTTCTCTCCTGAAAGTAGTAGTATGCTATTTTCACTGAAAATGCAGTTTCTGTTTGTTGTAGGTCAGTTTTTAAGTGCCTTTTACTGAAGGATTAAAGAGCTGCAGTTAAGTAGCTCAGGTAGGTGAGTTCAGTGTGCTGGATATGCAGGAGCACTGTTTAAAAGCATAATGCCAAAGAAAGAGAGAGGTGGCTCTGAATTACATTAATCTGCATTAGGCATTGCTCTTCATTTACAGAATTTGAGGAATCTTCCGTAGACTAGACGGTACTGTCCAAATAATGTCATTTTAGGTCTAGGGTTCTGTAGGTGGGTAATTATGTCTTTAATTTCTAGGCTGTTACTAAACGCCACCTCCACGCTGTGTGTTAAAGGGCATCAGCTAGGTAGTCCAATGGCTTAAAGTACAGAACCTTAGCATAAAGACTGCTTTTGGGATTCAGCAGATGTTTCTTAGTTAAGCTGTAAATCCATAAAAGTCCTTGTGTGCTGATTGCTGCATTGTTTGACGCCCATTCGACCCTGGTGGTTGGCAATCACAGAACTGATGATCACGGGGAGGCTGGTAAAATTGTTGTTAGCCTCCAGCAGTCCGATGCTTAAAACCTGTATTCCTTGTGATGAACTTTGTTAACTGTCTTGGCTTTTTCTTCCCTGGGCTCTGGTCATCCACAGAAGTCATGTCTCCTAACTGTAGCTTGATACTCTTGAGTAAATGACTTGTGTGCGTGTTCTTGCAGTGTTGTCATATTTAGGGATGTGGTGTGACAGCCGCCCAGCTTCTGTAGGTCTTTCCCTCGGAGCATCCATGTGTCTGTCAACTACCTTCTGCTGATTTTCCCATTATTTTGGTAAACAGTGCTGGTTTTACTGGGCAGCTTTTTGCCCCACGTGCAGCTGTGCTGTCCTGCACGGAAATTTGAGGAATCGTGCAGGAGGGAATGATGATGCTTGGTTTCTTTCATGACCTGCCCATCACTCTTGGACTGCTTAAAATGTTTCAAGAACCGGTCAGCTCACTCTCTCTTATGTATTTCCTTACACATATTGTCCCAAAGTTTTTAAACTTTCTTCTGCATTTATTGAAGAAGTGGATGTTTTGATTTACTGTCTTTCCTTGAAAAAAAAATGTGTCGTGTCCTGTTTTCACCTCTGTTAAAGTACACATTTGCAACCGAGGAGCCAGGGTTTGAAAACTTTCTGGGCTTACAAAGTATTTAAGGTTTTCTAGCTCAAATCACTGGGCAGCTTTATATTCAATGGGTAGAGCATGTTGTAAACCAGGATAGTAAGTTTGCTGAGATAATGGTTTTAGACTAAATATCTGAATTGTGAATTGCATTTGCTCCCTCAGCCAGCTTGTTTAAGCGGGCTACATGACATGCTTTCAACACTGTCCCACGTGCAATTGTTTCTAAAAATCCATTTTCTGCAGTGTCAGCTGGACTGTGGCTCCACGGCTGCCTGTTTGAGGATGGTGGACAGTGATCACACTTGCGTTCTGCTCTCAGCTTCATTTGCTTTAGTTATGATTTTACTACATATTTAGTAAACGTATTGATACGGTGTAGAATTATTATATCAGTGGCAGGGTAAGCCAGTATAATACTGTATTTTGAATCACATTATACATTGCTGTATCCAAACCAATAAGCCTTTTAATGTGAATTTAACCATAATGTGGCTGACACTCTGCATATTCATTTCCATGGCAGTTGGTCTGCTTACTGGTGGGATAAATACCTCCTAGTATTTGGAAAAGCACTGTGATAAATAGAAGTGATTTCTCATTTAGAAATGAAAAAAAAAAAAAAAAGTGAAAACTTCAGCAGTTGGTAACTGGAACTTGGTTCTGACGTGATTGACACAGAAATGTTATTTGGCCAAGCACTGCATTGAAGACTCATTAGTTGAGAGGGTCCTACAGTTTTGTTAATTGTAGCCTCTGAGAGATAAATGCAGATAATTAAGCACCAATCAGATCTGGATCTGACTGTAACACACAGAACCAAAAAAAGATATCTGTCTCAGGAAAAAAAAGAAGGTTTTATAGATCAACATAATAAGATTTTTTGAGTAGCTATCCCACTAGCAGGGGAAAAACACTCATTATACTGAGTACTGTATGTGCTAAATTTTTGAAAAGCATGAAATAATATGGTTGCTTGTAATAGCAGGAGGCTGGACTTGAAGACCTGGAAGATACCTTTAAGTCCTGCATTCTTAAATTCTAAGATACATGTATGTGTGTGTATATATATATATATATGTACTATATATAAACATACAGTATCGCATGAGAGGTGCTGTGGAAGCTCGCTGAGTGAGGGACAGGAGAAGAGTTATAGTAGCAGAGAGTGTCAGCTGAAAATCAACACACACGTGTTTTCATCATTTAGGAAAATAAGTGAAAGAATAATCTCCTATGAGAGATTTATTTAGCTGGACTGCTACAATATTATCTGGTTCTTTCACAGTACTTTAATTTCTACTACTCTGACCAAAAATTATTGTATCTATTTTCATTTCCTATTATGGTTAAGGTCTTGAGAACGAGAATGACTTTAAACTAAATGAATGAAGCACAGGTGGGGCTAGTACTTAATGATGTTGTTGAGAGTACCTGAAGCACACTATTCAATAAAAAGAAAGAAAGGCTGAGGGTGAAGATACAAGACAAACAGTTGTTAGTCTAACGTTTTAAACTTGACTGACACCTTCAGTCGGTCTAATCCTGGAGATGCCTAAAGCCCACGGATGGCCTGACAACAAATGTGAACTCAAGCAAGAGAGGTTTCTGGTTGGATATGAGAAAAAGCTCTTTGCCGTGAGGACTGCCAAGCAGTGGAACAGGTAGCAGAGACCATGTGCCTCATCTTCATCCCTAGAAGTTTTGAAGACCGGACTAGATAAACCCTGAGAAACCTGGTCTGACTTCAGAGCTGGCCCCGCTTTGAGCAGGAGTCGGACTGGAGACCTCCTGAGGTCGCTGCCAGCTTTTATGATCCTATGATTAAGGCAGTTCTAGACATTCACTGAAGAAAAGGTGCAGAGTTTAAGACCTTACCATTTGTGCTGGTGATAATGCTTCACCAGACAGCTGATGGAGACATTAAACAGCTGGTGAAAGCTGTTCCAGGCACACATGCTTGACTGTACTGAAGCTTGCAAAGAACTATCACAGAGACCTGTCTGCTGGGTTTATTTCAGTGGTGAGTGCCACTGACCTCCAGCAATAGGTGGTACAGAAATGCAGTAACAAACCTCTGGAGAATAAAGCCATTGTGAATACCTTTGTCTTTTAAGTATGAAAAGGGTGTTTTAAGAATTTACCCAAAGAGGAAGAAACCTATTTTCAGAACCATGCTTTGTCTCTTTTGGAATAGAGGCATAAGTCCGGGTCCTTTAGGTTTTGATCGTTTCCAGCTGATATCTGGAAATACAAAGGTCGCACCCTTGCACCAGAATGGGAATTGAGAATTCAGTAGGAAGAAGAATGATGTTTGGTGTAAAATGTAGATGCTGTAGTAATGGCATCCCCTTTCTGAACTAACGGATAGTTAAGGTAGTAGGAGAGTTGAGATTCGAACGTGGATTTCTCAGCACTTGTTTGTCCTCTTACCCTCCTCTGAAGTGAGGCGACACTTTGAGAGGTTTCAGAAAGCTCTTTGGAGTGCATTTATCTTTAAAACCTTTAAAAATATATTTATGGTGTTATTCCTTGTCTTTGCAAGGTCAAGTATTTTCAGTTCTTTCACTTATTACAATTAAGCTACCATTGGTACATTTTTACTCTTATTTGTCAGAAATTTAAACAGTGATACTAATGTCCTGGTTTTGCAGCAGGTGAATTTCCTTTTCTTCTGTAATTTTAATATAATAACCTGATTTTAGCTACTTTTGCCGGTCACCTGGCTATGGTTAAGTACCTGAGATCACAAGGTGCTCCTTGGGAAGCTGGAGATCTGGGAGGCGGTGCAGATCTGCACTGGGCTGAAGGCGGGGAACATTGTCATGCTGTTGAATGGGTGGTTGATGGTGGCTGTGAGGTAGGTGTTTTATCTATGCGTTTTGCAGAGAAGACAGCATTGTCCCAGATGTGAAGAGGTGAATCTTTTATACCCACGTTAGTCCTGCACTAATACATTTCTGAGTCCTTTGGGCAGAGGAGTGTTGCTGCTTAATGGAAACTTATTTGCCTGAAAGGATCATGACAATGGCATGGGTTCAGAAGAGTGAAAAACTGTGAAAATGACTGGAAAATGCAGTAGTGGATAAAACCCTGCTAATATGATAGCAATAAATAGAATAACCTCTAAGACTTTAGGACAGTGATGCTTCCATTGTAGTGGGTTTGCAATTAGATCTCTCCTCTTTAGCTATATTTAATTAATGAGAAAATAACAGTTCCTTAATAGGGAAGCAGGGAGCAAGGGAAATTTTCTCATTAGTAGTTGATACAGGATATAATACGGAAGCTTCCTTGCCTATAATTGCACATTTTTAGTTTTAATAAAAGTTCAGTGTTTTGTTTTATTTGCAGGCTTCCATGAAACAGGAGGTAGGCAGGATTGCCTGGGTTTGGTTTCACGTCATAGAGAGACACAAACATGCATTAGCAAACAAAATTGGGCATATTTAGTAATGGCTCAGTAAATATTAGCAAATGGTTGGTATAATTTAATCAACATGGTTGCAGTTGATAAGGTGCTGAAAAGCCCTGCTCAAGACTGCTGGGAGGCTAAATGAAAAGCTGAAGATTCAGAGATAAGGATTGATGGATATAATGTCATTCTAATTGAGAATAGTGGAGAACCTAAAGCACTGAGAAATTAAATTGATGACCTGTAAAACAAGCTTAAATTAAGAAAAAATATCGTACTGATAGAGGCTCCTGCAGCAGCGCAGACAGAGCAAGGGGCAAGAGAAGGCTGGGTATGTGTTGGATAAGCTTAAGTTTTGCCGTATGGTTTTCTTAAAGATAGTCAGGATAATGTGTGCTTTAATAGTATAGCTGTCACTCAAAACTTGTATACTGTGGGATAGAATTTAATCTTGTATTTCTTTTGTAGAACTGAAGATGAGGCTGGGTCGTTCTGTCCCCTTACAAACCCCCTTTCTTCCCAGTGCCGTCTTGTTTGGGAGCTGCGAGCTGTGCTGAGATTCTCTGGCCCTGAGCTCACATCACTCTGCTCCCAGCACTAACCTAAGCATATGGTTACTCAGTTCTGGCAGTTCTCTGGGGGGAGGGAGAAATGCTGCTTGACTGTCTTTGGAAGAGGGTAGGAGGATATAAACTAGGAAATGGAGACCTGGTGTATGTAGCAACGTCCCAGCTCTGGACAGCAAGATGGAGCAGAGCACCCTTGTTATTTACTGGGTAGTGCTGTCTCAGCCATCAGTAGGTTACCAGAGTTTCTGTCTTAATAACTTTAATGCTGCTGGATATTTGTTATACTAATAACTTTATGGGTGAGGTGCTTATAAATATATAATTTAGAATATAATTTATTACTTAATGACTCTGTAATGCTGTACAGTACAACATGCTATTAATGCTTGTGGTTTGATGCTCTTAGATGAGAAGAAAATGTTATTTACTGGGAGCTGTGGTTCTCTGGGAGGCATTGCCCCTTGACACGTTCTGCGGCGGGTGAACGCATCTGGAGAGGGGAAGTCTGGAAAACTTTCTGTTTAGCAGTAGCTGCTGAGAGGCATTTGTCTTGACTTCTTTCCTGCTGTTTCCAGAGTATAAAGGGCAGTAATGTTTCTTGTTCCTCAGAAGACAAGGAACTTTGAAGAGGAAGAGCAAGATGCAGGATAGCGCCTCTCCAAGAACTGTATTGCACTGGGAAATAGCGTTTCTTCTTTAAGCCTTTGCCCATTTTCTTGTTGTATTGTGGTTGACTTTGAGCTGCTATTGGAGATGAATATCAATTGGAGAACTTGCCAAATTCAACACATTCTCTCGAATTTCCTTGCAGCTGTAACATTTTTGTTGTTGCATTTCTGTACTGTACTGTACTGCATTTCTCAGTACTTGGAATAGGCACATTCAGTAAGAAGGGCATTGAAGTTGCTTGGTATCTGGTGAGATGAGCTCTGTTCACCATTAAAAAAATTGATGAACCAATTTTGCATCCATATTTAAAGCATTCTGAGACTCCAGTGACTACACGGTCACTCAGGATAGAGATTGTTATGGCCACTTCATAGGCTTCTATAGAAAAGTTGGTCCTTGTTTTTTGGTGTGGAGGGCTTGTAGCTGTACTGTTTCTAAAGGAGTCGGATGGTGAATGTATTTACTTGGGTGAGTTTCTGATAGCACTAACTGAGCCCTCAGGGAGACCTTATCCATGTTAAAAACAATTTAAAGGACCTGTGATTAGAATATGGTGCTGGGAAAAGTACTGGCTTTGCAATAATGAAATTTTTTGGACAGAGGGAATTATCAACAGTCATTATTGGCTGAAGTGGTGAAATAAGAAGTGAGTAAGGTTAAGTTGAAGTTCCAGCAGCAACCACACCTCTTGTTGGAACAAATATTTTGGTTACAGCCTTCAGAAACTTACGCACGTTCCAGATGGGGGGAACGTAAACAGCCAGTGCTGAGGTGGTGGTCAGGTGCAGCTTCACAGAACGAAGAAATAAGGTATCAGGGCATTTCAATAGTATCAAAAAGTCAAAGCTATAGCAAAAGGGAAATCTGAAACGTGAGCATTCATGAAAGTGTAATTCATCTAATCCAATCAATCTATTTAACTATCTTTCCTGTTATTTATGATGGTGCTTCTGGAGATTATTAGTGCACGTCTGAGGTTGCAAAGCTTCATGGCAGAAACTAGAGGGAAGAGATTCCTTAGAGAAGCTTGTGTAAGATCTTCCTTTGTTATCACCTTTAGGTTTGGGATTGACTTGAATGGCTGAAAAAAACCCAGTCTGGCAAGAGAATTGTGCAGCACCAAAATTCGCGCTGCTGTACTCTGGAGTGGGAAGCTGACATTGGGAATTACTCAGGTAGTAAATCTGGAATTTGGCTTTATACTCTGGCCTGGAATAGCAAATGAGCCGTGCCCACAGTGTGCTTCTCAGGACCTGGGGTTCTCCTCGCTTACTGAAATACCACGTGTGCCCATCCGAGCCAGGCACGGTGCCGCCATGGGAACAGCTTGAATCCGCATGCCTTGGAAAAACAAAGATAATGCTCAAAAGACAGGCCTGGCTGAAATAAGAAGGGAAAAAGAAGCTATTCTTCTAGAGGATTTAGATAAAATTAGCTAGGGGAGATGTAAGTCTGTCAGAAAGACAACAGAGCACAAAGAGGTTGCGACAAAAAGAAGGAATGAATGACAGAAAAAGACCCAAAAATGCTAAAGAGGGAATATGCGAAGAAAGGGTAGGCTGGATGTGGAAGGGCCAAGACTGTACAGACTGTCTTGAAGAGAACTGAAGAGCAAACCGCGAGCGTGAGTGTGCTTATTGCGCCTGCGTGCTTTGCTGGGGCGGAGGGGTCCCTGGGCCCTCCGCGGGTTGCCCTGTGCCGGCTCCCTCAGGCGGTGGGTGAGGATACCCGCGCCTGAAAGTGGAAATGCAAGCTTCAGAAGGCTAAAAACATACGAATCATTAAAGCTGTTACCCTGTGGTTTGTTATGTCTTAATGAATGCATGAGAATATTGGAATTTTATGTAATCTTTCTGCTCTAGTAAATCCAGGGGATTTTCTGTCCTCAGAGCTGTAATTTTTCTTTAATTTCAGTTAGTAATTTAAGGTAATAGCTTGAAAATAGTTGGAAAGGAAGGAATAGTCCAAAATCTATCCAAAATACATTTTTAGGGAAAATAATTATAAGCACTGAACGTATTAATTGAATGGATATATTTTTCATACATTCCTAATGCACTTCAAAATTATGCTAGTAATAAACAAGCAGGAGATTGATTAATTTTTGCAGCTGTTCCTGACCTATGTTTTAAATAAATATGTAAGTCTCATGCAGACTACTTGGGCATTACCTAAAAATTCTTTCAGACCATCTGTTTGATGCAGTTTCCAAGTTACTAGGCTTTACTTACTGCCAAAATCAAATTAATGGTTTCTGTACCAATCTAACAACTCTGCATTGCATCCTTGTGTGGGCTGTAAGTAGCAACAGGGGTATTAAAGTGCTTAGGTACGTTATGCTTTGTTAAAACCTTAGTCCCTGCTTTAATGCCAGACACCAGCACCCCGGATTAGACCGGTATAGGATGTAGATTATACCTTTCAAAGAGGATTTAGGGTTATTTTTTCAGTATGTGCTTCCTGGACTCCAGGAGGAAGTTCCCAGGACTGCAGCTGCAACAGCTACCAGCTGAGATGGTTTTCTCAGGTATTTTTTAGGATCTTATTTCTGATATTGATGATTCTGCAAAGTATTGATTGTTGTGGGTCTCCTTCAAGTCTGTAGTCACGACTGGGGCGGGCAGTACGAGTGCGTGTTGGCATGTGTAGGCATCATAATGCGACTCCTCTCAAGTGCTCTTCTTAAAACTTACAGGTAGCGGCATTAAATAGTCAAGGAGAACTTGCTCTGTTGCTGCTGGAAACTGGAGGAGAAACTGCTGTTCAAAATGAGATCGCTAAAGTAAACGTAGCCTTCTTTTTTATTTTTAAGAGGAATATGCTATTGTTTTTGTCTTTCAGTATTGTAAAGGACTCCTGGCAGACTTGAAGTTTTCACAGGCAGATATGAATAATTTCTAAATATTGATTTTTATGGCTCTAGGTTTATTTTTTAAAATGTATTTCCTTCTCCATTTTTTATGATTTTTGTTTGCTTGGAGCTTGGTCAATTTGTTAGAAGACAAGAAGAGAAAACTAAGAGAAAAACTGCTATTTCCCTATCTTCCAGCTCAGAGATGGGTGACTCAGATAACTGAAAGGGAGTGGTTTTTTTCCACCAAGAAAGTGAAAATACGAATACTGGGCTTCAGTTAAGTGCTGCAACTTGCCCCTTTCACCTCTAATATTCAGTTTTCTGAGTCCCTGGCACTCAATAAGTTGTGGAGCTCAGTGTCCTCTTCAGCATGTTTTCCCCTCTTTAAGTGTATCTATGGGATCTACGGCGACCGTTTTCTTATAACAAAACCAAAAACCTCTTGCATGCAGAGTTAGATGTAAAGCAAGAAATTCAAATAAACAAACATGCTTTTTGGCATTCCCCTGAGGGAATTGCAAACTGCCTTTAAGCTGCTGGAAATTAAATGCTGAATTATTTTCTTTTTCTTCTCTACAGCTTCCCTTTCTTCTTCAAGGCCTTTTTAATTTCATGACTGTCCCTTTAGTACGCAAATAATTAGTATTTCTGGTATTCTTACCCAACCTTGTTAATACTAATTTTTAAACTTTCCAGTGAGATGCTTCTTTACTTCAAACCATGAGCACAATGCTTGTGCAGCAAATTTAGCTTCAACTCTAGACGTGAAGAATATGTTCAAGGTGTTAGGGCGTCTGATATTCTTTCAGAAAGCATATTAGGTTGCAACTAACCTGATGTATCTTTGTTAAAAATATATATATATTTTGGCTTTTGGTTTTCAGAATTAAAAAGTATTTTACAACTTTAATAGTAAAATAATCTGATATAAATGACCTGAGGTCTTTTCGGACCTGTGTGACAGTGACACTGATGGGAAGGTAAAAATGAATTGCCACTGTTCAATTCTCTTCAGAAGAAAGATATTCTTCCCTTTAAAGATGCAAAACCTTTATTTTTGCATTTGACTTAGCCTGGTATTAAATAATGCCATAACTGTCTTTAAATTATTGCTTTATTGTATGCAGGGTGTTATTGTACATAGCCTACTCTGAAAGTCATTGAACAAAACCTTAGAGGAAATATTTTTATATCAACAGATTTTTTAGTAGGAGGAGGCCATGTTGATTGCAGAGAAAGAGGGAAATGGTGGTTAACTCCTGTAGACTAGTGAGGAATATTTGCATTTTAGTACAAATAGCATTAAATTTTCACAGTGGGAGGATTGCGTAGAAGGTAATAGGACACTGTAAGCTTTGAGAAAAGGGCATAGAAATTATACAAGTTAACTCATCTGAACCACAGCTGGTATTTGATGGCTGTCTGCACATTACAGCATGAAATATGCATGGAATAGCATTTAAAACTTTGTTTTTAAATACATGATAATTCTTTCCAGTTTATAAAATGAAATGTTGTGGTGCTCTCAGGTACTTGCTTTGTTTGGAAACGGCCATGCTACCTGGCACCCAAAGAATAACTTGTACAAACAAACTTAAAGGGTAACTGTATGTCAAAATACAGAGTTTGCTCCAAGAAGATGTCACTTTCCTTTTTTTGATAAAGTCTAGTCAATATTTGTTACCTTTTACAGTACTGAAAAATGCCACGTGGCTTTCTCTTTACTTCTTATTTGTTATGTTTTTCCCAAAGATGCTTATCCTACCCTCAGTATGTCACTGTTGTAAGCCATGATGTGGATAGGTTGCCAGAACAGCAAATGCATTCAAAGAAAAAGACTATTGAAAACTGAAAGTGGAAATTTAAATACAATTTAAAAAAATCCATATGTTCATTGAACACTTTGCAAGCAGAAACATCTAAAATGGTTGCAGAAACAGTTGACTGGGGAATATTCCAGTATATTCCCTGTGATATTACTTCACTGTCTGCTTCTTATGCATAGATGGCTTTAGAAAAAGGAAAAGGGACCATATTTCTAGGATATGCTTTCATCTACTCCTCTTTTTTTAGGTCATTTAAAAATCAGAATCTAGCATTCCTTCTACTTCGGGATAGTGTCTGCAAGGAAAACTTCGTTAACTCAGCATTTTAAAAACAACAACCAAAACCTTCCGAAGATGCCACATCAAATTATGGAGCCCAGTTTTCTGTTAATTCTTCTTATGTGATGCAGACTTCAAGCTATAGCAGTTTAGGAAGTTTTCACAGAAGCCTGGACAGGGAGAAAGGCGTGCAATTTGACCAGAGCAGGAGATGGGGAGGAAAGAAGCCAGGAGGAGGTGACAGACCAGAAACCTGCTGCCTGGGAACTGGGAACGTCAGGCAGAGACCTGGGCTGGGTCACAGAGACGGGGAGGGAGTCAGAAAGTCAGTCTGGCTGTGGTGGAGCCAAGGTGCAGGATTTCTGCAGCCTGTTTGTGAGCAGCAAGCATCTGTGCCGCTGATAATCAAATACTGGCTTTGCCTTCTACCCAGTGCTGCCTGTGGAAGGCCATCTATTGCTGCTGCATGTTACAAACAAGGGTGGTCAGGCACACTCAGGCTAGCCGTAAGGTATGATTTCTGTGTTTTCAGGGTTTAAAAAGTAGTCTTAGCTGTCTTTGTATCAAATAACATCGAGATTGCAAAGTCAAGTGTTGAAAAATGCAAAATTAAAGTTGCTTTATTTAATAAAATAAGGGCCCTTTCCTCCAAATAAAGCATTATCTAATATATGGCATAATCAGGTATTTCTTTTTTTCCCCACAGGGTCATTCTCACTGAAATAATGTAAAAGAAAAGGAGTAGTATGTACACATTGCTTACATTTTCTACAGTGGAAGGGGTCTGCAGGTAATGATTTCCCTGCTCTTGCAAATTTGCCAAAACCTGCGGGGCAGAGAGCTGGAAGCTTTTTAAAATCGCTGGCATGCTCACACGCAGCTGAAGCGCAGCTAATGCGGGGCCATTCAATGCCATATACTTAAAATCTTGAAAAGTGACCTGTCTCGTGTACTTGCCCAAAGCTAATTCTGGCCTGTGGAGAAGCAGGTGAGCTACTTCTGCAGTACTGAATTTCTGCTCTGTAATCGCTCGAACAAAGGCGGCTCTGTGAGACGTTCTGCTTAATGGTAGTCGCTTTATATTCTGCGTCTCTGTACGTGCCCTCTCTGCGCTCAGCTCTTTCTGTGGTTTCGGTTTGCAGCGTAGCCAATGCCGCTAATGGCTTTTTTTCTGAATGGGATGCTTTTCTTGGTTTAACTGATGTTCTTCTGTTTAGCAAATCCTCTCCTTTTTAAGTTCTGTTTAATAGAAGGAAAATATCCTGGGAATTTCTGCAAATAGACGTATCGGTGACATGCCAGTGAAAGGTACAGACAAGAAAAAGGCAATCTATTGCATAGTAAATTTTTAATTATTTGATGTGTACTTGAAGCAGTGAGAACTTACGCGCAGAAGGATGCCCTTTTCTCTTAGCGCATTTTATTTTATGTTGAGGAAACTGGCATTTTCTTAACCATTCGGGTAATTATGTAGGCAGAACACCAAAAATAATTGAGACTGTGTTTACTGAGAGAGAGTACTTAAGAATGAGCAGATAGTTCAGCTGTCGAATTACCGGAGTGTGTTTGCTTGAAGCACCTTCGAGTGGAAGATTCTGCTAGAAATGCACGTGTAAGTTAAAACCTGCTGCCCTGGTAACAAACCTCTATGTAGCGTAGATGGGGAAAAGCTTAGTAAACTGAAGTTTAACTGAAGGATCGTAAATGAATGTTTCATGAAAAAAGGAGTGCTGGTTTATCTGCGCTCATACCACAACAGTCTGTAACGACATATTAAACAGTTAATTACTCACCACTCCTAAATGTATTTTTTTAACAATAGCACCTTACCAAACAAAAAATATGCTTGTATTTTCAGATAGCCTGCCTTAAAGTATTTCTAGAAACTTTCTGTTCCTTCTCTTAGTTTGTTTACAATCATAGGAAACACTTTTTAATATTATATTAAAAAATATATAAAATTATTCTTGTGCTGATGCTATGCACCAGAAAGTTGTGTATTCCTAAGTACATTAAAGGATATAAATTTAGATATGTAAAAATTAGACACATACTAAAGCATTAAAAATTTATCATTCCTTTGTACAGACCCATAATACCTGCATATTGCTTCAAAAAAAAAAAAAAAGGAGAAAAAACCCGAGGGTAATGGAAAAGAAAGTAATCCTTGTCCTGATGATGATGTTGGGGGATTCGATTTCTGAATTAACTGAATTCCAAGAGTTCAAAACTTTATCTCAATACACTTCAGGTTTTTAAGGCTCCTCTCTTAAACGTAGTATGTGACAAGAGCAGCTGCCTGTAATGTACGGGGCATCTTCAGCTTTTGGTAATGATGTGCGGTAGGGTTATGTGGGAAGCGGGTCTGTGTGCAGGGTGAGCTTTGGCGTTACTGAGTTGAGAGCGCTGTGTTTTGGACAATGCTTGCAAGAGAAAGAATGAATCTGTGTACCGCTACATGGTAATTTATAGTTATATTAAAAATACTCTTATATGTATGGAAGTTAATAAAAGAGAATTAATATTGTGTACTCAAATGATCAGAATAAATCAGAATTGAAACCAAGAAAGAAGCTATGTATCTGTTTTTCTTTTCTGAGCTTCTGATAAGGCTCCCAAAATATTCCATGAAATTAAAAAAAATTTAAAATCTTGCTACTCTGGTAATTGATAGCTCTTAAAAAAAATCTCGGAATACTAAAACTGAGAGATTCAATGGGGAGAAAGAGGGTAAATATGCAATTTTCTTTTTGTTTTCTGCATATTCATTTTCTTTGACGATGTTTTGGACTTACTGCTCTACTGATGAGCACAACAGCAGCGCTGTCGTGCGGAGCTTTTGGGAGAGCACGCTGTGCTCCTGCCCTGCCTCTGGGAGGGGGACTTGCCTAGACCAGTGTCTTGCGTTGAGCAGGTGGGAGGCTGAAAAATGTGTGTGGAAGAAGACGACAGAATGAAAAAGTAGACATCAGCATGGTCTGTTCAGAAGATTTCTCCCACAAAGATAAATTGACCACTATAAAAAAACCTGAGGATTTAAAGGATTATGTATTTTAACTTTTAAAAGTGATTTGGAAGATAAAGTTTGCTGAGCGTAAAGAGAGATGAATACATTATGACCGGACTTAAAGCAAAGAGCAGCAAACGTTGAATTTCACCTCCTGGTGCATCTCATGGTAATTTCTTTGCTTCTACTGTCCTTAAGAATGTAAAACCATTCATCTGGTTTTCACAATGGAATTTTACATGACATCCGCATGTCTAATCATAAAGACACTAATTTGCTATGAAAACATCACACAGCCAGCTGCTGTTCACAACCTGGGGAAAAAACCTGCACCGAAACAAAAGCAGTATTTGATGGCTTGGGTTTGGGGTTATTTTTCCTTCTAAAAGCTACAGATTCTTTTCTGCCTGTAGTATTTTTCATCTGAATATGTATAAATACATTTGCATATGTGCAAATCGGAAAGATTCCAGGTCATAGGAATGTTGTATACATTGCACCCGTTAGTTTTGCTGTGAGATAAACCAGCCTGTAGCATGCCAGTAAATACCTTGTGCTGGTTTCAAGTAATGGTAGTCATTTTTACAGGCTGATCGGGTTTGCTTAATCTTGTTTCAGATGGGGCATTATGAATTTTTTTTCAAATGTCTAGAAATCTCTAGTTTTAGCCATGTCTAACATAAGGTAGTAACTTTATTAGATGATATATACATATAATCGTGCGCCCTTAACTGTAAAACTACATTCCGTGTCACTGGGTACGTGTGCTTCAGCTGCTTGTTTCAGATACGTGTTGATAGTTAATAAGTTTTTCTGCTTAGAGGTCAGTTTTTAGCGGTTAGCTCACAGCTTGTTCAAATATATTCCTTCCTGGACTGTGCATGCTCTCCCTCTGAAGTGTTAAAGGCAGCAGAAGATATTGCACTAATGGTGCCCTGTTGCCTCTGGGCTCCTGCTGCTCAGCTGCAGCAGCCAGGGTTGTCCTCGCACACCTCCACGAGGAACAGCTGGACTTTCTTCCTCCAGCAACAGCATACGTGATACCAGGCAGAGTGTGTTGATGCTTGTGCTGTTCGTCAGCTCAGGAATACACTAACAGCCAGGTACGGGGCTCTTTGAGGGATGTGAGCCAGTGGGTGAGACCAACCGGGCATTCTAATCTAAGAATTCTGCTGTGCTGGGACTGGGGACACCTACGCGGGGTCCTTATCATCATCCTTCTGCTGCCTTCCGCCATACGTGACAAAGCGTTTGTCTGTGTGTTGTTTCCTAGGGGGAAGAGGCGCTCACCCCTCCGGCCAACAGGTTCCCCGCACCACCTGCGACGCGGCCTAGCTTCGGTGTGCTCGGGTCCACAGGTCTGTGGGCTGTTCCGGGCTCGGTGTTGGTGAGATGCTGCAGTTACAGGGATTGGACTGGGTGCCCTGTGTGGATGCTCCTGTTTCCATACCTGCGAGACTCCATAGTTGGGTCACATTTATTTTACACCTGAAGTTTACTTTAAAGCTTTAAGTTTATACACGTGCTCTTACCCGAGCTGGTGCCATTAAATTCAGATGTTCGAACTGGTGATGCAAACTCTAGTAATTTAATTTCACCTTCTTCTGTCTCTCCTCACAGTATCAGCTTATGACTTTCAGTGGTTATTAGAAATGTTTTGATACAGCACGATGACTTGTCATTCTAAAAATGGGAATTTTCAAACAAGAACTGAGACCATGTCTCTACTTCAGATTGAGATGCCCTCCTCACCCCGCTGCCCCGGTTTAGATACAAAGCTACCACTGACAGGAAGAAGTTAGTGTTTTAAATACAAAATATTTAAACTACATAAAAACCATCATTTTGGTTTCAGCTGCATTGCCAAGCCCAGGATGGTCTTGTAGCGATCCGCCGTACAAAAAGCACTGCTGTTGCTGTCGGGGTTGCTTTAAGAATTGAAATGCCTTTGTGCAGCGTTTACTTGTGTTTTGTTTGCTATCCAGCAACAAACTAAACTTTGGTTTGGTTTACTTAGATAATCCATAAACACGAGTGCTATATTGCCACAATGGGGAATAACTGGGAAAATTAAATACAATTACACTGTAATGAGATCCAAGTTTCTGTCAATGCTTTTATTTTTGCTTAAAAAACCAAAACCTACAAGCAATGAAGAAACTAACCTACAGAAGGTAATAGTTCCTTCTCCCTCTATTTCAACTGATATTTGAATATTGTTTTTATTACAGCATAGGTGAAACAACTGTATTCAGAAGTGTTACTGAGAAGGTACAGAAGAGATCAGACGTAATGCTACCACATAGTAAAAAGATTAATTTGTTTTCCATGTCTTAGGATAACCAAAGTCTGTATGCATTTTGATTTGAAAATTAAGAAACCCAGAACAATATTTAAGAAGTTAAATACAAAACAGTAGTAAATATGCAAAATACAGTTGATAAGCAGAGCGATGAGGCGAAAGAAATAAGTATAATAGTTGATTTTTAAAATGTTATTCTCTGTAACGCTGGCCGGGCTTCCCCCCACCCCCTGCATGTAATGTATTGTCAGCCTAAGCAGGACAGGCATGCAACATAGTGCGATGGTACTACCTTACACAGCAGAGCTGAACTGCATTACCAAAGCATCAAAAAGGTAATGACACCGGAAGGCCCGATATCTGCATTAATATGTACTAACCACACTGTGTCTGAGGAAAATGAGGTTAGAAAACCCCACAGTTTTATGACATACAGTACTTCTTCAGGCAGAGAACTTGTCCCAAGTGAATACATCCTCTTTCAGCACAGATTTCTCGACGATTTCAAACAGTAATGTGAAATCCGAAGTTACAGTACGACTGCTAACACTGAGTGATACTTTGGTTAAATACATACGTTACACACCTGTGTGCAGATATCGGGCATTTCACCATGTTCCAGAAGAGGTTGTTTTTTTTTTAACCCTGACGTTATTTATTCAAAAGTTTGTTACGAACCATTGAGAGTGAGTTGTTTATACATTTGATTTATCCATGAGTATCAGCACTCCTTAAAGATCAAAACTAAACACTCTACATAGGACCAATAAAGCAGAATTATTCAAGTTCAATGAAATATTACAAAAAAGGCTTCCTTTTTAGGAAAACTCAGCTATGGTAAAAATATCTACTACAGTGCACTGCACTGTAATAAATATTCAACATAAATTAATAATTTACAAGTACCTGAGCAAGTATACAGAGCACCATAGCACAGCACAGCACCAAAGGCAGTAGCTCAGAATTCTTAAAAATAATGCTGTTTTAAACATTAAAAATTCTAAGTATTGTCATAAAAAATGAACTCCAGCTGGAGTTTAAAGATAGTGCAAACTTCTGTCTTCACTTTTTAAAATAAAGGTGTCAAATTTTCTAGTCATTTCACATCAGCAGTGTTGCTGGACCTGGATTCCTGTGGTGGATGCTTAGGAGCAGGTCTGTCAGAAAGAAAGAAAATAGCGTATCGTTATTTCAACTTTTGTTAGTTCTCACTGCCAGCGTCGTGCTTGAGGCACAACGATGAAAGGTAAAACCTCTGAGAGAGAGTCATCGACGCTAACGTCAGACACGTAGCATGGGCCTCTCATCCTGGGGGGAGATCGGACGTGCTACTGTATACACAAGTCCCATCCCAAGAAGCGTAAGCGGTGCCAGCAGACTCCTGTTTTGCAGTTTGGGTGTTAATTGCTCTTTGGTCAGTGGGACAAGCTAAGCTCAATGTTTCAGGTGGTGTTCTTTAAACTCTTTATTTCTTTGGTGCTCATCAATTTTGCACCTGTTGAAAAATGCTACTTAATGCTATAGAGTAGCAGTTGGTGTCAGAAAGTTGTAGCAGTCAGCTTGCAATATTATTACTTTCAGAATATCTTACTAGAGTGACAGCCAGCTTAACCAAAGTTCACTCTTTGCAGTCTTTTTGCCAGGAGTATTGGGAAACTAACTCGATTCTATTTTTAATTCCTCTGAGCAATGTTAGTTAGGAATTGCTGTAGTGGAAAACACTACTTTTATCTTCCTTAGAGCTCACTTTTTATTTGTAGGAAACTGAAGAATATTGGGTAAGAAAATGTCACTGACTATGGCCATTAATGTTGGGCGTAGTTTTTTCACTTCCAGATTATGTTTTTTCAACATAATTTTTTTCGGAAGTGTGCGATTTGTGTACTTACTGAATGTTTCGGGTATTATTTTCAGATGATATCAAGGGAGGTTCCGTTGTGAAATGTGTGAATGGAAAATTGCTTTTATTGGTGGTTGATCTTAACAGCACTCAGTTCTCAGCCTAATTCTGTAGGTGGTCTGAGTAGGAAATTTTTTTCTGCAAGAGCTTTGTTTCTCTTGAAATTGGTGTTTATTAACTCCTTTCTTTTGCAAGGAATTGTATTTATTGGGGAGTTTTTGCAAATGTACAGTCAGATGCTTGCAGTCAACCCTTCACGCGTAGCGTAAGTTCTCGTACGTGTGTGGAAGTCAGCGCAGTTGTGCTGATTAGTCCCATACCGCCTGCTTTTATGTAGGCAAACAGAAAATGGCTGTTGCGTAGCTCTCAGGAGTAGTTACAGCAGGGCATGGCTGCTCAGGACATTTTAGACCTGTCATTGCACGGAGTGCTATAAATCAAGCCATTTTTGATCGGGAGAACCAACCTTACGGGAGTAACGTGAGGCAGGGCTTTTGTGTGTCCAGGCAGTGCTGTGCATGCGCCGTTATAGCGCGCTTTGGTCAGAGGGTCTGCTGGCAGAGGCTTCCGAGGAGGGTTTGGTTTGTGGTTTTCCTGTTACAAAACATAAGATCGTATTAGTCTTTGGAACTGACATAAATACTTAACAAAGCAACAACTGACTTAAATTGAAGGGAAGTTCAAGAGTAGCTGTGACCAGATATGTTTAAATGAGTAAACCATAACATGTTTTTAATAAACAGGCACTTTAAAAATTAAAGCAAAAGTTTAATGCTATATTTTAATGATTTTGTTTCTTTTGATTCTTTTCTCCAAAAATACTGGGTGTATCTATAGGGGTGTTGATGATTAATTTTTGGTAAATGGAAACAACATACTGAATACATAACGTTGTAAAAGTAGTTATATAGAAAGATGGAAATACTAGAAATGACTTTAAAATGCAAATTCAAATGACCACAGAAACAAACTGCTCAAGTCCAGTTTGAATTGGGAGCATCTGTGGAATTTTTTTCAGAGATGCTGCTGTGCTTTCATTCTGTGGAATTAAATGATTCATTAATAAAGAACAGAAGCCATCTGCTGTCAGGCATGAGCTAATGTCTCTTCTGTGTGGTCCTTGAAACACTGTAAACATGGTAACATGTCTACTTGTGGCCTTCATTTTGAAGGACTGGGATAGATTAAGTGACTTGCTCAGGGCACACAAAAACTCCCCAATAAATCCAAAAACTCACTTCAGATCCTTCTACTATTTGAACTGCATAGTCATGCTTTTTCTAAGTAGTTTTACTCTTTACTATTGGTTTGCCATAACACTCATTAGCAAAGTGTACCAAAAAGGATGAGGAAGAGCTTACAAGCATAATCTAGGTAAAGATCCCCTGAAAGATGTAATCAAAACAAGCAGAGGCATGAATTGCTCGTGAATAAAGTACAACTTTTCATGATTTGTTTTGAGCATCCCTTTGTTTTCTTACTTTTCATGGCAAGTGTTTGCTCTTTCAAGAAGAAAACGCAGGTCAACTCTCAGTAGGCATTTTGATAAAGAAGAAAATACGGAGCTTAAGTAAACCTCATATGTAGTAATTTCAAATTTACCACAAGTAATTTCAAATTTACCACAAACTACATTTTAAAGCTGTATACAATGTCCCTTTTCTTTTTCACTGTTGGCATAACATGTACTAATTCTTGAGTGAATGAAAATAGCAACATGAAAAAAAGTTCTTATTTTAACTTAATGTTATAGCCAGATCTCTCATTCAAAATAAAAATTAGTCTCGGTTATCATCCAGAAGAACTTCCACTATAAAACAAAATAAACATTTTGCTATAAGTTTGTGAGCTCTGTCTTTGGGGGGGGGAAATTGCAAATATTCTTGAAATAATCAGGCCTAGCAAATGATTTACAAGCACGCTTGTAAATACTCCTTGTAGCTTTATCTCATAGGGCTATCCTGTTGAAAGTCACAGAGTTTAATTAAACACGAGCAAAGGAAGTTCTTCAAAACACGGTCATTTCCCATGATACAGAATTAGAACCTTAAAACTATTAAGAGAAGAAATCTTACCATCAGGATTTTTTAACTCAAGTTTAGTTTGTGCGCTAAATTTCTTACACAATGAAATCTTAATGTGTGTGTTTTAAAGTGAGAAATACCAGTCTGGAACAAGTTAGATCGCAGCAGAAACTGATACTTTTCAAATAACTAATTATTTCTACAGTAAAATATAAATTTATGTTGCTTCTGTAATAACTTCGTTAAAAGTCATAATGCTTATTACATGGGAGAGTATATGAATCGTCACCGCGAGTGTGGCAGCATTTTAAAAAACAAGCTGTAACAAACATACAATCATCAGCCTTATAAAGACAGCAAACGACAAATGCATCTTTGAACACCATAAAGCCTTTATTCCCTCAAGTGCCTTCACAGAATTGGCCTTTTCCCTCAAGTACTTTTACAGGATTAATCACATGAATTAGGCTGATCACACGAGTATTCGGCTGTTGGCTTGATCAGTCCCTAATGGTTTTTGCATGATTTGTATTTACTCTTCAGTTGGCAGAATGCTTAGGTACCAAACAGGGACCGATCCAGGCTCAGTGGTCTAGAGGAAAAAAGGTCTGAAGAGTTTAAGATCTGGTAAGATTGAATGAAGAAAAAAGAGAGAACTGCCCTTGTTTGTTTATTAGCTGTGTCCTATGTCTAATCGCCACCCGACAGTAGGGAATGATTGACTTTCTGAGAAGCTCAGAGCAGCTAAGTACTGATGGGACCCCCCAGTTGTGGTTCTCCCCCGTTCTGCAGGGGAAGCTGGCTGAAATGGCTAATCCATATGTACTGATCTAGAACAGTTCTTCAGCTGTGGAGTGAACATCTTCTCACGGCTGAGCATTAAGATAATCTTTGATGCCTAAGCCGAACTAATTCCTTAGGTCCTCTTATTCCAGGAGAATTCCACATGAGGGAGTATGTTGAAATAGCAATAAGACTATAAATAGAACTCTGATGGGTGGACAAGCCCAACAACTGATTTATATTTCTTTCCTTTTTTTTCCTCAAGAGCTTGTAAAAAATGTCATCCTTGAGTTAATATCCTTAAGGAGGAATCAGCAAAGCAGCTTGACAGAAAGTCTAATGTGATGAGCTGGTAAGAAAGGGTAAAAGAAGAAAAAACAAAAGGGAGGGAATGCAGATAAAAATGGAGATGGAGAATGTCTATAATGGCTGAGATGAAGCAATATGGAGGAGCAATTCATAGAAAGGAGATGCCAGCACAGGAAAAGGCCACCAGGAAAAACATACATTTGTAGAAGCAGAGGCAAAAACATTTGACGACCTAAATCCCCTCTCCCAGACTGATTTCAGGATGGTCTTTTATATTCTTTATGTGCCTCAGGAGAATCCAAACGGACATCCTGGCAAGTCCCCAGTACAGCTGATAGTACCACCATGGCTGTGCTTCCCTGCTTCATCTCTCTCCCTTTCTCCCAGCCCATGATTTTTTTCCTCCCTATGAGCTTCTGCTCTTCAATGCAAAGAGTTTACAGATGGATTTCGTTGTCTGGTTTTATATGAGCAACTTAGCATTTAATGCATTCTGCCTATATTTGGGGAATTATTGTTTGAAATATTGTCATGATCTCTTTTTACAGCCCTGCTAGGAAGACAATTCTCATATTGAGCAGCTACAAAGGCATCAAGTGCATGAAGCTTGAATTTGGTTCACTGATTTTTTTTTTTTTAAATAAGCAACGGGAAAAAGGTTCTTGCCTGATATGCACTGGGTGGGAAGGGGTGTCTTCCGCAGTCTCTTTAGATGGGAACTTAATCTGTGTTAGCCCTCTGTGTCTAAAGCCAGGCTGAGGTGACATAGGAGAGGTATTAGCAAGAATAACTGTGGTAGAATGAGCAGAAGGTGAGCCCAGCTTAGGTTTACAGGGGAAAAAGTAAAAATACCAAGCTGTATTTCCTGTAATAAGGATGACTGTAAAATATGAGATATATTTTGGTAATAAGATGATGACAGTATCAGAGGCAGCAAGTGAGTGCTAGCAGTAACAAAACCAAGTGGAAGTGATCAAATCAGAATGCATAGACTGAACCCACGGTTAGTATAAACCTGCACTGTTTCCTTGCTTTCAATGGTGCTGGGCTGATTTATATTGGCTGTGAATCCGGCCCGTAAATAAAGTGTGCTTGCCTTGCGAGAGCATCTGAAAGAAGAAGCAGCTCTTTATCAGTCTTTATCAGACTGTTAAATGTTAAACTTTGCAACAGTTCATTTGCTAAGTGTTTTTTTTGTTTTGGGTTTCTTGTTGTTTTGTTTTGTTTTGTTTTGTTTTTACTATTTTACTTACATCTGAAAGGAAATTTTATAGCAAAGTAATAATCCATTCATTTCTGTTTCAACAGCCACTAGAGGGGAAGAGACTTGTCTGAGTATGTTGTGCCTTAGCCATCCCCTGCTCGAAGCCCAGAGGCAGCTGGAAAGTAGCTCGTGCTTAAACATACCTCTCAGAAGGGAGAAGCAGGAGGAGGCAGCTGTGAAGCCATAGAAACAGTGAATGGTTTCAGATACTCTTCTTCAGCACTATACTGCAGTATTGAGCATCTGGATGATATTATGAATGTAGCAATGATTTTTAAAGTGCTTCCTCTTGATGACCTGATGGATGCAGTTCCAAGAGAGTGCTGAAGCAATATATTAAGTAGTGTCTGTATAAACTAGACCAAAACTATTCTCAAGTTAATTTACTTCTTCCAAGCTTTGAGGGAGTAAAACTGTTAACTTCAGAAGAAAAGATTTTCTTCCCATACAGTGTTTTCTGTGTCCCTAGGATATAAAAAGTAGTTATTTCTGGCAGTCCTGAATTGAGGTTATGGACATAATTCTGAAAGAAGCCATTCTTGCTCATTCACTAGGTTCCCTGAGTTGATCCCCTGTTTGTCCTACTTCAGTTTCATGCAGCAACTGAAAATTGAAAACGGCGATATTTTGCTTGATGGAGTAACCATCACAATTAATTTGAGCAGCCAAACTGAAAAGCTTTTTGGCAGTTTCAGGCCTGTCAGTCTTTGGTAATGATAGTACTAGAGGTCTAGAGGTCTACCTTGCACTTTATGTGGGATTTGAAGGGGAGGGCCCTTAGGAACACGAGTTGAAGGGATGCCTTGGGCGGCTTTGATGTGCGATGACAGGCTGGGGCAGCTACAGCTGCACCGTCAGAATGAGAAGTGGTTACTTTTTCTTGGAAAGCCTTTTCTCCATCTGTCTTCAAGCGGAAGACAGTGTAAGCTTGAAAGTTGCTAGATAAGAGGAAATAGAAGAAATCTCTTTTTTTTTGTTGTTTAAAGGAATGATTTGATTAAGAAACGGAAAAGCACTTGCACCTAAAATCTGAACTTTGAGCACTGTGACATATTCAGAATGTTGTAAGGAATAAAAGATAATAAACAACAAAGCCACTGGAGCTAACGATAAAAGCAACACAAATACTACTTCAGATTTCCTGTAAAATGGATTTTAGAAAGAATCGGTATTTCCCATTTCCCTGAGATGGAAAATAAACAACTAGCAAGGTGGAAAAGGGAAGAAGAAAAAGCTTAAATACTTTGAAAGTGATTAATAAACTGGTCACACTGAGAAAAGTTGCTCTAACCTGAGTCATTCAATGTTCAGACTTAGACAAAATTAAAACTAGACACACTTTTTCTGCTGTCATAATACGTAAGCACACTGCCATGGCAGCTCAGCACTGTCTCACCCCTTTTTGTCTCTGTGTTCTTCTTACAACCGCTTTTCAAAGCACTGCACTTCAGCAGCTGTTTCTCATCGCCATAGGCACCTATAAATCATTGGGAAAGCGTCTCAGTGGAGCTCACAGGGTTGCTGCGTGAAGAAGGTGCTCTGCCCTTCGACATCCTAGCTAGGCGCTACAGATAGGGCCAGTCACTCAAGACACAGCTTTGTGAGTACGGATTTGCAGTATGTGCACCAAATCAATGTGGTACTCGTTTAAGATAGCCTGTTGATAACGACATTCACTTCATGTTAGTCTTGTATGATATCCAGAATAGCACAATATCTACAAACCAGAAATAGCTGGGTGCCTGATTCCTTTGCTTAGACGTAGTCACGCTACCAATGCAACCACAAGAGAGAAGCCAGTGACAAGAAACATGACAGTTTAATACAGACAACTTCATCTTCCCTGGATATCGCCTTGAGATTCATCTTATTATCAAAAAAAAAAAAAAAAAAAAAAAAAAGAGGGGTTACCAGCTCGATTTAAACATTGCAATCAAAGGTACGTCTACATGAGAGGGGTGCGTAATTACAAGTCTGCTTTTCAGATCTGTGCGCTGGAAAAATTCCCATGTAATTCACACCCCCCTCCCAGCAGAACAGAAGCACGTCCAGGTAATATTCCTTTTGCTCTTGCGCAAGACACCTGCAGCTTGCCTTCCCAAACTATATCACTCTATTTGGCACCTTGCTAACAGACTGAACAGTTTCCCCTGCGGTTGGGCAGCTGGCAAGATGAGCCTGTGTAATATGGAGGTGGTTCATACTGTTGTGTCTTTTACATGGTGAAAAGAGAGTTCAGGATCCTAAATTTTAGGATCACAGCCTCAGTTGGCATAAACCAATACAACCTTCATGAGCAAAATGGGAACTTAATATGTCTTTCTGAAATTGCCTAAGCCGCATTTCTAAGCTTGTACAAAGTATAAAGGAAATACTGTGGAAAAAGGCCAGTATGAAAGATGAGAAAACACTTCGTTCCTATTCACTGCATGCAGATACTCACACGTTAAGTATTAAATAGAAGAGAAGCTAAGAGAAAATCAGTGGTTACCTGGGAGAACCTCAGCGAAGGGTTAGCGGGCAAGGGTCTTTCAGGCACAGCATGGTGACACGGCAGCTGGGGAAGGGGTGGAAGGACTCGCTGCGGTGTTTTTAATTGTGGCAAATTGTGTGTCTTCACAGGGTTACTGATGTCAATGATCTGATACGGCAGTGGGCGTCTGGGACCATCTCTCTGTAAAAACAACCCCATCCCAACCAAAAAAGTTATAAACATCAAGGGTTGACATAAGCATTACTACTTTAGAATCTATGTTATTCACTTGCTTTTCTCTTATACTATGCTTTCATCTACCTTCAACACCTCTGCAACCAGAGAAGCAATTAACACCTTCCAGAGTCCTGCTCAAGCGCTAATCCTTCACCGTTTAATGCAGTGCTCTGGTGTAAGCCGGCAGGCTCTGTCCTGGAGACTAAACTATTTCTTTTCTGCACTTGGCATCTTCCACCTGCCTAAAACCTGGAAGCCATAAATGTGTTTTGAAACCTACATCTTCTCCCATTTTACATATTCTTAGTTCTACAAGATATTAAGGTCATGTAATAATTGGTTATAATAAATTACTGAAATGAGATCCAAAATATGTAATATGCTTTTTTCTACACCCACCCCCCACCCCCCCTTTTAAAATTATTTAGGGACTCACTTTTTGTACGTTTGTATTTTGTGGCTTTATGATGAGGTTTTTACTGAGGGACGTGGTATGAACATGATTAGGCTCAGAAGAACTGGAATGTCTTGCTGGACTCACAGACCTGCCGCGCAAACATATATTTATTGAACACAACATTCTACTTTATAACGTTTTTTTTTAAACAGTAGCCCTTTTTCAGCATGAGATTTTGCAAGGACTTTCTGACTTTTTGTAGTAAACAAGGAAAGTAAAAACTGTCTAGTGCTCCTGCAAGAATAAAAATAAATATTGATTTTTTGGAAATCAGTAGTCTGTTAAATTAGCTTCTGCAATCTGTGGAAATGCAGCTTTGTAACACCCAAGAGACTATTCTAATGAATCTAGCATTTAAACAGTAATGACCTCAAATATGAAAGTTTCAGCTCACTCAACTGAGTTTAGATAAAAGGCTATGCAACATAATTAAACTATTTCAAGCAAATGAAAACAAAGGCAATACTTCCTTCACTTCTTAATTTTTTGCTACAGAAGAAAAGAGGTCTATAGTTAAACCAAAACCTACATTATTTACTGACAATCAATAAAGTGAAACTAAACCAGGAAAAACACAGCGGTTAATACCTGGTGAATATTTTTGTTACGGCTGGCTCTTTCCAACGTATCCCTGCCGTGCTGTGACGCATGTCAAGATGAGAGCTGCCATGCTTACAGCTACTCTCTACTAATAGCTATTGGGGTCTAGTCAGGGAACATGATCATACCTTAGTTTCTCTATTGTTGTCTTTTTACTTGTAAACAGCCATCTCATCAAAGTCTTCCTTTTCAGGTACATGATTGATCCAGCAAAGATAAGGCACAGAATGGTTATCAACACTCCTATGGTTAAACTCTTACTATCTGCAACAAAACACATTCAGTTAATTTTTATCAAGAGCCATCTTTGCTGAAATGTGTTGTGTGGGTGGAGCAGGACATTGCTGCCTGGCCCGGGTTTCTCACGGCAGTGCAGGTGAAGTGAATAAAGTATGAATTAAAGGCTAATAAACTCTTTCTTTCTTCTAGCCTGACGCTTGAATTTTGCTCTGTTTTAAAGTTATTTAACACGGGGGGAAAACTGGTGAAAATATAACGTTGTAGGTCTCTTCCAGATGAACTTTTCTATTCTATTCGAGTCAGATATCTGGGTCCGAACATGAACAGCTCCACGAACTCTCTCTGTACCTATGTTCAGGTCCTGCTTAGGCTGTCACCTGCAAATGGAGCCACGAGGTGTATGGGCTGTTGGCCTCATCCAGACACCCAGAGGGCGATGGCTGTAACAGTGCTGACCACCACCTTCTTCATGGGCTACCTGCTGCCGGAAGGGAGGGAGACAGAGGCCGAGTGGGGGAGAAAAGGGGCAGAAATGCCTAGACCACGGTTTGGTAAAGTGCAAGATTTTAAACATTCTGTCCCTCAAACCTAAGCAGTATCCCTAGCTCCTTTATAGCCAGATTTTAAGGGTTTCGTTGTGCTTTAACACTGGGCAAACAGTCTGAAATCTGGACTGCTGTGGTCCAGCCCAGATGGCTGTCAAGTCAAATCTGGAGGCGAGCGAGGAGCTGAAGGAAAGCCTTCAGCAGCGGCATTGTGTGCTCTCAGAGGGATGCTCTGCTTAGCGAGGGGCTGCAGCCTTCTGTACTTGTTCCAGTTTTCAGAGTGCTTTAAGCTGCTTTAAGCACCTTGCTGGGACCTAAGCGAGGTGAACCCTGACTAGATGACTTGCAGCTGAAAGAAAGCCTTATTTTTCGGAAGAGGTAAGCAGCAGCTTTGATCATTACGGATATGTGATATGAGCATTGCCTGGAGGAGAGGATGTTGTGATTCTTCAGGACTGCTGACCTAAAAAATGCATGCTCCCACAGTAGGAGAAATGTCATTAATCTTTGCTCTGGTAACCGATCATCACTGTCTCAGTCTTCTCCTGACTGATTTTGAGCCAGCTGGCTCTCATCTACTGGCCTAAGCTCACTCGGATGCTGGTGAACACAGTCGGCAACACTGAACAAACTACACGTGGGCCTTGATGGGGCACGGAGGGCTTTGCTTTTTACCTTATAGCACTGTGGAAGACTAAATCCCCCACCATTGCTAAAAGATTGATAAAATTAATAAGCTAAGATTATGCAATTTAAATTAATTAACTTCTCTACCTAAGAATTAAATATTAAAGGCTTCTTTGTAAGAAAAATGTAGTGTCGAACACATACATTTATTCTAAGTCAGCTGGGTAAAGTCAGTTACTAAATACTAATGAGGCCATGTGCCTTGTTTGACTAAGATGAAAGTATTTTATTATGCTAATCCTTCTGTAATTTGATTTAGAGATGTGCAAACTCCTCGGATCATAATCCAAACCACCCTATCAAGTGTTCTTATTTAAATCCAAGTGTCAGCAATAGAAAATTAGTTCCTCTAGCAATTTCCGTATTTGTTTATTCCCAGTATTATTGAATCACTGTCTTTTGAGAAAAATGGTGAAACTACCACACTATATTAAACTATTGTTAAAACAATTTGCTGTTAAATTGAAGAATTAGCTTCCACAACACAAAATGCAAGAATTATCAAAGGTGTCCTGCATTTGTCTTCTCCAGTTAGTGCTGGCTGTGCAGCACGGTATTAATATATTTTATAGCTCCCTCGGTACTTAGCTTTCAGGTAAGCTGAAAAAAGACTGTGATGCTTTAGAGCAAATCTTAAAAGAAAACATTTAACACACAAGTAATCACACTTGTTCAGTGCCTGAGCGCATTTTCATTGCTATCTTACCGACTGGTAGGTACTTTAAAAAAATAAAAGATCTTTCAACAGTGAAATCATAATGTGAAGCTTTGTCATGGAAATGACCGTAGTGTCATAAATCCAGTATTACAATTCATAGCAGGATCTGGCATGTAGAGAATACAATCCATTTTGGTTTTGAATAGCATTATTCATAGGAAAACATGCAGATCATTTTGCAGCGAGTTTTCATTTACATATGTATATGTGAGTAGACTGCTTGTCCTGTCCCTTGCTCAGACCTAACTCAGAAACATCTCTGTGGAAATCACTAATGTTACAGTACTCTGGAGAAAAAATGGCACGTGATGATCACCAAATCCTATAAAATTCATAACGTGTAGAAATAACTGCTTCTGAGGTTGGCCAAAGGTGAACTAAGATACTATAGCCAATGTTCTGCAGACTGAACAAGGGGGAATTGAAATACAAATTATAGACAATGTGCATCTCCTATGACTATCATACGTGAGGGTAACTTCTGGTAAATGTGTGGAAGTTATCTGTAAAATGTAGCTTCTGTTTGGTCTGATCAGAAATCTGCTCTTTTCCACAATACAGAAGATCCTCCTTGGAAGCACAATAGCAAATAAATTTTGGATTATGCACTAATTTTGCATTTATAATCATTGCAATATCCACTCTTCATTAGGCACATAACGACAGAAGCAGGTTATGTGTACAATAATGTGTTCTATCCTGATGCACTCAGTGGAGAACACTGGAGCTTGCCATATCTCAAGGTGAATCCAAGAGTACTGCAACGTTCGTCTACCATGGCAACAGGATTAGCTCAAGTGTGGGAGTTAGCTCCTCATCCTCGGCTTAAATCAATGCTATTTCCTACTTATTGCAGTCAGCTGCTAAACACGACCATGCATCTTGAAGAAAAAAGAAAAAGCAAAAAGAAAGGCAAAAATAAAGGCATAGAAAGGACCCACCAGGACCACCGTGCCTTTAGTTATACAAGAAAATTGATGTACTCAGCTAGCCTTGGTTTTGCTTCCCTAAATTTTCAAATTATTGCCAATGTGTTTGGATTAAGCTGTTTGATTTACTGACTTATTTCCCGGTCTCATAAGGTCATTGCTTACAAGACGACACTTTGTATTTCCACTCTTTATCACGGCAACAAGAAGTAAAGCAGGAATTACTACTAACCGGCTTGCCTAATTGGCCCGCTGTCCATGCTGCCACCAAACCCTGGCTTGTCACAGTAGGGAGGGGCCCAGTCGGCCTCGCAGTGACAGTTCTTTTTATTGTTGCAGACCTGCAAAACAAGACAAATGACCTAACGTGAAAAAGATTCCCCTATACATCCGGGACCAGCAGTGGCTGATAAGGCCTCCTAATCAGATGGCGAGACATCTGAAAGAAATAAAACTTATAGAAGGAAAGGGATGTACTGGTATCCACCTACTGGCACAGCTAAGATGGCGTAGAGCAACTCTGAGTGCAAGACACCACAGAGCAACAGGGATCCTAAAAAAAGCATTATTTATTTGGCAGGTAATCGTTTGAGTTGCACCAGCTGACAGCTTCAATAATGTAAGGATAATCACACAACTCTTAAGTCTTATTCTCTCTTTGCCTCCAGCAACAACATTATCTGCTTTCTAACTTCTGTTCCTTCTGCCTTCACAGGAACAGGAGTCTCTCTACGCTGTTAAGGCTGTAAAGCTTTGTCAGCCCACTTGAACACTCCTATCCATCAAGGGCTTGCACTAGCCTGCATACTGATTTTTCCGCTGCTCAGATCCCCCAGCTCTAAGATGAAGCAGTTGCTGGAAGAGCAAGTGAAACTGGAATCAGGGATGGGTAAACCCTCCCTTTGATTTCACACCTGTACTGTCTATAAAGATACGGTCCTCAGTGGTCTGGTGGTTTTAATCCGAGTTAAGGAACAACTAGCAAGACCTGATTTACCAAATGCTCCCTGCAGTACAAGAGAGCTCCAAAGTCACAGACTCACAGGATGGCGGGGGTTGGAAGGGGCCTCTGGAGCTCATCCCGTCCCACCCTTGCGTGAGCAGGCACCCCCAGGGCAGGGGCACAGGGCCGCGTCCAGGCGGGGTGTGAATGTCTCCAGGGAAGGGACCCCACAGCCTCTCTGGGCAGCCTGTGCCCCTGCTCTGGCACCCGCACAGGGAAGGGGTTTGTCCTCCTGTTCGGGGGAACTTCCCGTGTTCCAGCTTGTGCCCGTTGCCCCTTGGCCTGTCGCTGGGCACCACTGAAAAGAGCCCAGCCCCATCCTCCTCACACCCAACCTTTAGATATTTATAAGCATCGATGAGATCCCCCCTCAGTCTTCTCTTCTCCAATCTGAACCAACCCAGGTCTCTCAGCCTTTCCTCACAAGGGAGATGCTCCAGCCCCCGGAGCATCATCGTAGCTCTCTGCTGGGCTCTCTCCAGCAGTTCCCGGTCCTTCTTGAACTGGGGAGCCCAGAACTGGACGCAGCACTCCAGATGTGGCCTCACTGGGGCAGAGCAGAGGGGGAGGAGAACCTCCCTCGCCCTGCTGGCCACAAGTCCCTTATTAACATCAGCCTGTTCCCACTGCACAGAGCAGAAGGAGCCGGTAGACTCGTGGCTTTTTTCTCAGGAGGTCCCAGAGTCCCAAACACCCATCAAAAGAAGGGCTGCTTTTTATTTCCTTTTGCTACCACCCGAGTAGTGGCTATGCGACTAATACAGAGGCCAAAGCTCCATGCTGTATTGACAGCATACGTGAACTGAACAGGCCAAAAGTTCGTTGCACAGGGCAGAGATGGCAAGGTCACATGTAGCTGCTCAAACTGATTTTTAAGTAATTGTCTGGGCTTAGGGCTGGATGTCAGTATGGTCCTAAATCCTGTGCTAACACTGATCTACCACCACCGCAGAGAAACCACACAGCAGATTAATAAATGGGTTTCTCGGTAAGACACTAGGTAGTTCACAGGAGTTTGCAAATATGTATTTTTCTGGCAAGGTCAGCTGGCAGACTTTCTGAAAGACTATACTGGCTGTGTCTGCAGAGTATTAAAATATCATTCACATAACCTAGACTGTGGTCATGTAAAATGCAAAGAAACCCAAAAGATTTATTTTTCAAAGACAGCAAGGTAATTAAAAATATCAGTTGTTAAGCACTATTTTTTAAATTAAAGTGCTACAGGAGTTCCAGTCCACAATTGCACGAGGTTATTTTTTGCTACTGAGGCTATTCCCCATCGTACAGACATAAAGATGCCAGTCTAAGCCGGCACTCGTTCCAGCGCAGTAACGTGCAGCACCATCAACACTGCACAGTTTTTCAAATGCAGGATGATAAAATAAGTTAAAGCAAATTAAAATCTCTTCTCAGGAGAGGACAGAGAATTTCCTGCGGGTCTTCCAATGTTGTTGCCACAGCTTTTCACAGAAACAAACAGATCATCGGCAAATCAGGGCATTGCTTGACATAATTAACATTTTCATAATATAAACTAGGTTTCAAAACATTATGATATTATTAACTGATATCATCCACTTTTTCATCCTCCACCACTTTCATACCATGAAACTCATCAATATGGTTTTACTTTAATACTTTTGACAATGTTTTTCCGTTTGACTCTCAATTCAAATGCGTATTTTAACTGCTCTGTATCCACATAGAACCTGTATTTTTTTAAATGTTAATGGGAATTCTTCAGGAAAGAACGTTAGACTTCAAACTGCTTTGAAGATGACAAAATTCCTTTTTACCCAGCCTGTTAATTAAGAACAAGATAATTACTACTTGATAAATATTTCTTTGTTAAATAAAAATAATTTAATCTCTTGCAGTTCATATATGGGACGCTGGAAATGGAAATAGCTAATAAAAAAGTACTGCAGTGTCTTTGACACGTATTACAATCACAGACCCAAATCTATTACATAAAGTGATTTCTTGTCCAGAGTTTATTGACTGATTGGAAAAAAAAGCGTTCCTATAACGCTTACTCCACGTCCATGGCACTTCATCGCACATTTATGTACACCAAAAACACTTGTATTCTGGCACCGGCGATTAAGGCAAATCTGCAAAACAAGAGAAAAGGAGTTTTAATAGGGACAGAACGGCTGGTGCTCACAAGGCACCGCATCCCTCTCTGTACGTCTGCTCATCCATCTGTGGTTCTTTAGCAGCTAAAGATTTCCCAGTGCACGTGCTGAGGTGACCAGGCTACACCGACAAAAAGACAAGGACCCCAGAATTAGGTGTTGTTGCCTTCTTATGCCTTTGTAAGTCTTTTAGGTCCAGATCTGTGGAAGCTGTGTTCAGCTCTCGGTTGGCATCCTGGCCAACACTGAATTGCAGACATAGCTCATATTTGGTCGATATGCTGAGCTTGTGTAAATAAACACTCACAGTTTCACTGAAGTGGAACTAGTGGTGAGCCGCTGGGGTTTGGGTTTTTTTTTAAGCCAATTAAAAACCCCAGTAATCTGCATTTTTTCAGGACTAGGAATGCATTGAGCAGGATTCTTCCAGGTACCTCATCTGGCTGCATTTTTCATGTCTCCACAGCAGCAGATGATTCCTCAAGGAAAGGTTCAGGTCCCCTCGTGGTGTCAATTAGCATAGTTCTGTTTACGTCAGTCGTGCAATACGTTTTCATGTTAGTACAGAACTTGGACCCAGGACAGCCTGAATATTTAACTGAGGTCATTAATATATTTGGGCTCATCATTGTTCTGCAGCAAAACTGAGACTTTTCTAAGAGTTTTCCCAAGCTAAACAATTTTTTTGGTGTCAAATATTAACCAACTCTATTTAAAGTGTAATAATAATAATCTTACAGGAAAAGGAACTAAACAAATGGCATATGCAAAATAATAAAATTCAAACATTTTGTTTTCCAGTTATTATGGGTAAAGTTTAATCTGCCAATATAGCTGAAAACTGAGGTAAAGCAAGACTAGTACCATTGAATAACACCATCAAACAATCAAATGACTGATGAAGATGTCGGTAAGGAGAAGTTATTCCACTCAAAACTGAAAAAAGAAGAAATTAGGACTGGAATAACTGTTACTGTGCTACATTGACCAAAAAGAAAAAAAAGTAGAAAAAAAAATCACTGCACAATTTTGGTCATGTTTAACTGCAGTTCAGTTCAGTAGTACTAAAAGTCAGTCACAATAATTAGCATTAAGCAAGGAATAGTGTTGAAGGAGACGACAGGGGTGCTTAATCAGGGCACTTATCCCCTCGGGAGAAGGAAAAATGGAAAGGAAATTAGAGTGAATTGGCATCAACATGCACGCATGTAGAGAATATGGTCTGATTACAGCAGTATTCACAATTCAAATATTCATAGTGCAGTAGCGCACAGAATTTTGATCACATTAAAATGGCTGCATTTCAAATTGTGTAGCTTCAGCTTAGAGAACTCAAGAATATTTAAATTCATATTCTTAATCCATAATACAAATGCACTAATGTCCTCAAAGTAAAACATACAATTTCGTAAGTATTAGCCTGTGTATTCTATAGTATGCATGTGTATGATTAGATAGATTAGAAAAATTAAATACTCATTAGTAAAACATAATGGGGTGCTTTCCCAGCATTGAAATTTCTTTGAAAAGGCATTTTAGAACAGATTGACTTAGAAATGTTGTAAGGGTTGTTTTCCTGTAATAGAACTGTAGTTTCACTAGGGATGTATTTTAAACCTGTTCCCAATGCAATTTGATAATCCAATGTAATTCAGAAGTATTCAGAAATTCAGAGGCTTACTTGAATTTACCAGAAATTATCAAAGCACTTTCTTTTGTTTTTCTTTTTGCAAGTAATCCACCGAGGGTACAGAAACCTTCTTCATTTCAGTAGTTCTTGGACTCTTTTCCATTCCTGCCCCCCTGTAAACTCATGGCTGTCTCTCATCTTTCTCTGTTCCTTTTCTCACAGAAGAAAAACTAAGAATAAAACAGCCATATGAAATTTGGACTACATTCACATCCAATAATTCACAAAGTACAAAAATCAGTTTTGGCGCCTGAACGTCAATAGGTTTATATTTTTCTAATAGTGCATAGGGAGCGAGCTTTTCCTGCAGGAAAAATAAAAGCAGGGGGAACCATAATCAGCAGATAGAATACATTTTGAAACCTAAAGCAAAGTTAATGGCAATTTTGCAATGCTACAGGCACTGGGAAAGTGAATACATTGAACTCTTCAGAAGCTCATTAACTATCCTGTAAGGTGTTTTGCTGTACTTACTTTGCAGAAAACCTCTAGCCTACATGGACAGATACTTGGGACTGTCCTCAGAAAATCAGTTATAAACTTCAGCGACTTGCATTGCATCTGCAAATCTGCAATCCAGAACAGTGGCCAAAAGAAGGAAGGAGTAAAAATCTGATTCAGTGTGAGCCTGAGAAACAATTCTTTTGTGGGGGGCGGAAAAAACATCCCAAAGCAAAAACCAGTTTAGTACAAAGTACTCTGCAGCACGAGGGTAGTGACCTTCTCCGTGTTTGGGAGTATTTCAGAACCTTACTTTTCCGTCTTCACACTTGGTTCCTGACAGCACAAGACCAGGATCGGGCATATCGTCACCCAAATACACGTGGGTACCACGACACAGAATCTTGCCACCTTCCTGAAGTGGGATATTCGTTTCTATGGAAACAGCATTGGTACCAATTACAGGTCGATTTGCTCCCCCTTGACACTGAATTTTTCCACATTTAGCATCTCTGAAGGAAATAAACAAAACCAAAATTAATTAAATAATTTTAAATATTATAAGCCCTCTCCCACCACCCTTGTATCTGTTCCTGTGTTTGTAGGGACAGACCCTACCTGGGTTCACATTTCGCAAAGGAGCTCTTGGAGTCTTTGCCACAGTTGCCGTAAGGATCACCTGCAGAATTGACTCTCTCGAAGCAGATCCCAGGAGCAGGTTTCGCACCTGAAACAAAACCTAATCAGAACTTTCATTTCATACAAGGTGTTTTTAATAATTTTCTTTGAGCTCCACTGAAGCTTTAGGGGAAGGTGAGATGTGATCTGCATAATGATGAAGCACAACAAAACAGTCGTGCTGGATCAGCATGCTAATTGAAGAGCCTAAATGTGGGGGGTTTCCACTGTTTTTTGTCTCTCTTGGCAATGCTGAGCAATAGACAATGCAGAACACATTATCTTTCAGAATTTCTCTAGATGATATCCCTCTTGTGAATCCTCCTAGGACACAAAAACTTTTAGCAAATGCCAAATCAGGTTTGGTGAAGAAAGACAAAGGCCAGCTGGTAAGCTAACTCCCTTCTTTTTACAGGAGCCCACATGATTCTAGGGAAAGCCCAAGAGCTGAAGCCAAAGAAAATACTTTTCAAGAAAGGCCTTTTAAAGTGCAATTCAGAACAACAAGAAACCAGAAAAAACCCAGTTGCAAACTAGAGTGCTATGTGACTGTAAAAACACGAACACGTGACGTGGCGAAGAGAATATGCTGCCGTTACCTCAAGCTAATATATGGGGGAGATGAGAACCCATCCTCACCTTAATCCTCAGCAACCTTACTCCTGAGAAGAAAGACTGACTTGAAAGAAGGGTCATTTCTACCATGGTGGTAGGGGTAGGAATCTGGGAGGACAGGCAGCATCTGGTTCTTATCCACCATAGCCTTTTATGATGGAGACATGTCCTAACAGCAAAGGAACTTCCCTAATAGTAGTAGTACTGGAAACGTTTCTGCAGACAGATTACTCATCCCTACCTTTTAGAAGTTAAAAGGTACTGTTAGAACATCTATTCTAATGTCTTATACAGACAGTCTCCTGTCCATTTTTTCCCAGATTATGACCAAGTATTGAATTTCTTCTAGGGGAAGTTACATGCATTCGTCTGAAATGTCTAGGAGATGGAGGATCTACTTCCCTAGCTTGACTGTTGCAATGATTAATTAGTCCATGTATTGGAATGTAATCCCTTTGTTCTAATGTGAAGTGTGGCTTGTATTTCCAGCTAATAATTGCTGCTCTTTGGAAGATTAAGAGGCCCCTTGCTAGGGCCCTTTACTACCCCGTATTTTCTTTCCATGAAGATAATTAATAGCGCAATCAAGTAATTGCCAACATTTCAACTACTCCAATAGACAGCCTTGCTTTAGGAGATGAGGCCGTAAGGAAATACACTGACTAAAGCTCTTAACAGGTATCTGCTAGACACATTTTTGTACTTTTGATAGATCAGCCAAACTAAAACAAAAAGAACCTGCAACAAATGATGAGATAGCCTGAAGGCTGAGAATATACCATTTCTACAGTGTTCCTTGACCTTTAACAGAGACAGAACATCTGAGTTAATATTACATTTTTTCAAGTGTTTTGAGCCACTTCCAAGTGTGTATGCCTCTAACTGTGGGTAAAACGTATTGTTTATTTAAACCATCCTAAAGATTCCTTCAAAGAGGAAGAAGGTTTAATAAAACAAAAGGGGCTCAAATTCCTGGAGAAGAAAATACAAGTATGATTGTAAAAATTCCACTTAGTGAGGATCTTTCCACTAATAACTCAAAGATTAAAGCCTCAATTAATTATCTGCATTTCACAGTCAGGAGCTTGACTAATACTCTATACTGCTGAACAGCAATCTAACACTATTAAGCACAAAATATTGAAACTTAATATAAAGAGGCTTAAGATGGCACCCTCTTTTCCTTCTAACATTTTTACATACTGAAACTGGAAAACTCAGAAAGAAAGGCACAGAAGGAATAGAATATGAGTTGCTGGTTCCCTGGAGAGCAGGACAAGAGCTTGCAATTCTTTGGAAGATTACGATCAAGCTTGCTGAGTTCAGAATATTTCTCAAATCTGGAACTATTAAAAGGGACTCACACAGGATTCTTTCACTTCTTTTCATTAAACCACAAGCAATAATCAAAAAAATCAATGAAAGCTTCCAGACAAGGCACTGTGCAAAAAGCAAAAGTAAAATTTCCATTTTCAGCATGTAGATTCCCCCTCATCTTTCCTGGGCAGGCACATTAACTATTCAGGTTGACACAAACATTAACATGTGCAAATACTATGCCAGCTTTAGAAGGGAAGGGGAGGGAAGGAAAACTGCTACAAGCAAGAGGCCAAGTAAAACTGCTTTTTTCCCCACATCTGTGAAGGCCAACTTGCTCAGATCTACCTCGCCAAAAGAATTTAAGCCCCCCCAACCCATCTACCACAATCATACGCAATTGCTATGGGTCTCGTTTTTTCTTGGCCGGGAGCCTTGTGCCCCTAGTTCAGCCAACGGCACATCATTGCAGTGACAGGAGGCTTCCTTGGAGACGTGTCAGCAGCAGCCCAGAGCACAGACACACTTTCCCCAGGGTGGTGTGTGGCTCCAAAAGCTGCCAAAAGCAAAATGAATGCTCATGTCCTGTGCTTTGACTGTAAGTGACCTAATGAATACTTATTAAAAAATCGGTGTTAAAGGGAGAAAGGGTGCTCTGAAATACGAAGGCATTTTAAGGTATTTATCTTCCTCTTTCACCTGGTGGAACTTTTTTTGTTTAGTTGGGTTTTTTTTGAATGTAGAAGTCAAGTGTGTTACACATGATGGAAAGCAGCCTGCAGGAAGAAGAACACATCTGCAGCATCCTTGCAGGGCTCAGACAGTGAGATTTAACTCCAACCAATAATACTTGACAAGAAAACAGATCTCATGGAGTACAAAAAAATGCTCCCCTGCCAGGCTCAGAGCAGTCTGTGTATGAAAACACCTGGTACCCAATGATCATCTGCAGCTTGGAAACCAAAATCTAGCTTCAATTTCTATCTTTGGTATCAAACCAAAGCACGTTGTTGTTTGGGATTCAGATGGCTGTTCCCTCTCCTGACCGGTTTCTCACAATATTTGGACTTTTTCATAGATTAAAACATATCAGAGTATAAGAAGCTGAACAGATGGAGCTACCAAGTTAAAAGGAGGTTTTCAGAGGATGCCTAAGGAAAAGAATTGTAATGTTGTGTTTCTGCAGGAAACCCATTTATCATGATTGGACCATATAAACTGAAGCAGAAAGTCTTGCCTTTCTCTATTTTGCTACCTCTACAGGCAAAGGCAAAACGATTTGTGAAAGATTTGCACTGGTTACTAAGTGCTTTGAGCTGGATGAGCAGAGCTTATTTCACTTTGCTATTCATAATTATAGTATCATGACCCTGTAAATAAGGTCCTGTCAGCCTTTCCAAGCCAGTCCCTTACTCAAGGGATTAAATCAGCCATTTGAGTCTGCAGAAGGTCAAAGCTCGCCACTGCAGTTGTCAGCCAGGAGACTTTTTATTTTTTTCCTCCAAACGTGTATATTGATGAGCCCATTTCTTCCCTATATGGTTGCAAAAAAAAAAAAAAAAAAAAAAGAGCTGCTCTATGCTTTGGAAGTGATACAGAAACGCTGTGTCATTTCAAATCAGTGCAAGACCTGCTGCAATGAGAGAATATCGTCACGGTCTCCCAAAAGAGAAGAAAGAAATTTCTGACCATGGTGCTGATTCCAAGAACAGAGAAACCCCCGTTACCCGGCTGACAGTGGAAAAGAAAGGTATTTCAGTTCGGTTCCCAAAATTGCCTGAAGACTTATTTTAAAAAGAATTATACAGTGTTTATGGGTGTGGAGGCGAAAAAAAACCAATCTCCAAGTAACAGACTGGAGTTCTGTTGCTCAGGCCGTGCCAGCTATCACCACGAACAACTGTATAAATAAATATAAGCACAAAAATACAGTTCGCTGCTACGTGATTTGCACCTGGATTTTATATCTCATTAAGTTTGTCTTACTGCACTGGTGATGCAAAGCAAACTTTCCACAAGCTCCCCTTGGCCTCTCTCTTCATCTTGGTAATCCCTGCTGTAAGTCTGTGCAAGAGTGAGATGGGGTTGAGCTGTTATTTTTTGCATTTGAGGAGTATGAGAATATGGCTTAATGCCTTTCACATCTCCAAAACAAAAGGCCTGGATATAAATATGTGATGATCAAAACAGTTTGATTTTACTGAATTCAAACCTTTACTGTGCTTGGATAAATTAAAATTTTTGCAAAAACCAGTTACTGATGGTTTGGTCAGCCATTAGACGTGAAGCCCACCTATTTTGCCTATAGGGTTGTACCTGGAAAACACTGCAAAGCTCTTACACCTGTGACAGGCCTTTGTAACAAATACTGACATGAAATCAAGGTTGTTCCTGCCTAAACAATTGGCCATGTCTATGCAAGAAATTTAATTATGTTCTAATTTTTAAGTCATTGCATCCCATTGGCTCCCCAAAAACATTGCTCTTTTACTTCTCAGGCAAAAGCAGGAAAACAAACTCACAAATAGCTCCTTTCCTTCCCTAAAGAATCATTTTCTTGTCAATGTAGAAAAAGCCATGGGTCTAAAGCTGAGAATAATCTATTTCTTGGTAATTAATAATTTCTCTCTCTTAAGTAGCTTTATCTACGTATCTGGTTGCTCTCAGAAAATGCCAGTGGAGTACCAGGCGTGACACAGATGCATTTCTATCACTGCATCTTTCAGTCACACTACGGTCAATAGGTCTGGTCAGTGCGATTTGGTATTTTTGAATATGAAACTGAAAAGGTCACAAGCAATTCATACATGTTGCTCCTTAAGGAGAAAAATGACATGAATTAAGGTGAGAGAGAGAGAGTAGAGAAATTTGTGTGTTCTGGGAATGAACTTCATCTTTAAGAGGAATTTATGGCTGTTTTCAGAGACTGTTCCCAGGTGCCTCTCCCCTCTTTCACACCAAGCTTTCCACGCTACTGCAGATAGGGAGTAGCAAAACATATTCCTCTATTTGATTTGAATTTATCTGTTGAAAGTAACAAAAATATCCCAAGAAAATGCCAGTAGTTCTTTCTGGAAAAAGGTTGCTATTGCTCAGCCTAAAGTAAACAAGCTCCGACGATGCTCATAATTTCTTTTAGCTAGATCTAAAAATAGGACGATTGATGTTTATCATTAGGCTACTGGACAGCTGTGACCTGATGAATAAAGAAAGATATACAAAAGAAGACACTGATAAGGAATTCAATATACGGAATATTATTTAAAGAAAAGTCATTGTATTTTTTTTCTGCATGGCTTTCTCCTACTGGGAAGAAGGAAAAAGGAATTAATATAAATGAATTATGATCTGTTTTCTTTTTACAGTATAGAATGAGTTTTTTTAGAAACCACACAACTACTCCTTCACTCCACTCCAACACATGCAGTTGTTAAAACCAATTTTAATCAATTGCAACAGTCTGGTAAAAGGTTCAAGTGTTTCTTTTTGAGACGATGTCCAGAGCCAACATCTTAGAATGTCAAGTCTCTCTTTCTGCTGCAAGCAAGGCTGGAAGGGAAGTTTTTTTATCTGTCCCATGATATTTTTCCAACTCTGTGGCCCGCCTAGACCTCTTCCTGTTCCACCCGGTATCTGCCAGCTCATACTCCAGCCAGATGTGGTGGGTATTCACATCCCTAGTCTTTAAATCCAGAACATAGGCCTTGGTTTTTGCCCATACTGTATTTGCTAAAGTGCTTGAAGGTTTATTTTACTGGCACTATTTCTAATTTATACTTCCACAATGTGATCAGAATCAAGCCTTGAAGTTCACGTTTGGTAATGGCTCATCTTCCCTTTCAAAATCTTTATCCTTGGGTATTCCCAAGACAAATAAGGGCATTCCAGTTAAAGTCTGTTTGACCTCTGTTCTTAACAAAGTCATCTTTTTCATAAGCAGAGCCCCATAGCCTTGACCACAAGAGACTCCATGCACAGCGGTGCCCATATTGGATATTCTTCCAAGAAGGAAGAAAAGACAGAATTAGGGGAGCCCGGGGGGTTTGGAGGACATGCTGCGTTAGGAAACAGACCTGGCAAGGGAGCTACAGCAATTCAGCTCCCTGACCTTTAGCTGAATTTTTCTCAGCGACTGAAATTATTAACAGTCCTAGAGAGTAACTTTCCATGGCATGGGAAACTGGTTCATAAGGAGATTTTGCTTCATACAAGCGAAAATATATCCGGGGGATTAAAAATCCCAGTATGACTAAGACTGGAGGCTATAATTGTACATGCCTATATGAGCTCATATTAACTCCATGATGCGAGTGGGATTCAGAGTATATCAGCTGCATGGTTTGTTCCACATGGGGAGTGTAATTTTGAACTGGAACTTCTCTAACGTGTTGTTATACCCACATGACCAAACTAACCTATCTGCGTCAGTGTCATGGTTTCTTCAGATCTCTTTAAAACAAAAATTTTGAACAGCCCAAGTCCCCGTGAAGATAGCAGATAAATTCTTCAATAGGCTTCTGATGACAGTTTTGACCAAGGGAAACATCTGTGTGTCATTATCCTGATACATAAGTTTTGAAACAGAGTTCAAGACAGAGAGATACTGCATTGAAAGAGGCTAAGGGAGTGGAGAATGTTAGTTTAAAAGAAATAATTAAATCTAGAGTTCAAAGTGTTTTTTCCCATGTGAGAGAGGGGGCAAGTGAGATGATGAAGGTGACGTGACTTGTCCTCAGGAACACTGGAGGCAATAGCAAAATGCTGAGTTAATACTTGTATTTCAGTGGAAGGGCCACAGGACATAACAAAAAGCTGAACAGCTTTCCTGGGATATCATCTGTTTAGGATAACCCAAGAACTAAAGCTATTAGATTTTTTGCAAAAAGTAAGTAAATTCCCATGGGAGAGTAAAATCTTCTGCTTCAGTGCATGCTCTGCCAAGAGTACTGTCAGGAGGCAGGTTTTCAGGGTAACACCAATTAATAAAACACACACAATGATACAAAAATCTTATGTTAATGCCAAATATTGAACTCCATTTTGGGATGTAGACAATCACGTATGTTTTACAGATGAGCAATTTAGAGCACAGAAGGAAGCTTACATACCAGTCTGAAAAGGGATGCGAATTCAGCCTGTCAAGAGCGTTCAGCACTTTGTAGGATGACATAAGGCCATATCAAGTCAGTATTAAATGATTTGTCTAAGTTCACAGAGCCATTTGCAGCAGTACTGCAGAATGAACCTGGCTACTGTTGCTCTCTACCTCCTGCTGCAAGAAATGAACACGACTGCAAATCAAGGATAAAAGGAATCACAAAATGATTCCCTCATTATTCAGTTCTCCATTTCAGAAAAGAATAGTTACAGATTGGTTCTGTACAAAATTCCTCCAAATCCATCTATAATCACACACTTTTTTTTTCAAGTCTATCTCCTAAACAGATCTCCTGGTTCTCAGACTCACCTTGGCCCCAGAGGGTGATACACTGCTGCTCGTGGGTCTGGCATATGCCGTTGTAGCAGTAGCCGTCCACCCTGTGGCACGCATGCCCGTCGTGCAGGTACACGTTAGCTGGGCAGTGAGGGCTGGCTCCTGTGCAAAACTCTGGCAGATCACAGGAATTACTTGACTCTCTGCAAGAAATCCCCGCTGGTTTTAACTGCAAAACAAACAAAAGCCCTTAACTGCTGTAATTCCAATCAATAGGAGTTATGCAGCGGTATAACCCATGCAGCGCATGAACAGCTTTTTCCACTGGCTCTGCACCAACTGACCATAGAGGACAGTATGAGCATTACACAGCTCTTTAAATACATTTATTTGACACGGGTTGCGAAGGGTTTTGCAGGAAGGAGGGCCAAGCTGAAGTTGCAGCTGCACACATGGCTCACGTGGCTCGGGTCAGAAGGTAATCCCAGCCTTTTGTTCATTTCCAAATATGAACCAGAGTTTTCAGCGTTCCTCCTGCAGTCACGCCTAAACACACAGGCAGAGAAACAGTTTGGGCCTGTACAAAGGATGCTCTGTAGCACTGACCAAAAGTCAGATCAGAAACCTGTTAATCCATATCAACACCACTGCAGTGACCAGGGCAGCCAGCTGAGCACGTAACATCATGTTACAGCTCACGGAGCCACCAGCCCACCCGACTCGGGATTCATCTGCCTGACACCTTCCTAGGACGGAGGTGCATTTCCTCATGGAAATGTCACTCTCTCATGGGCAACAAGATCTCCTTCTACTTAATTATACAACTAGTCCATGTAACTGCTCCTGTCCTGTCCTGATTTCCCTCGATAGCTACATTTTTTCAGAGCTGAAGGCAACTGGTAGGCAATGGTGGAATGTGCCAGGCCGAACATTCACTTAACAACAACCACCACAAAAGATGGGTGTGCTCTGCGAGCAGCACTGAATTTTAACTGCAGCCAGTGCCTTTGGTAAAAAGCAAAAAGACATGAAGATTGATTTTGCTAAAAAGCATTTGCTAGCTGTTTTGATAGCTTGCTGCTACTGAGCTTTCAGGCAGATGGTTGCCACAGACACAATGGAAACTTGCTGAATGCTTTATTAGCCTATATGCAAGACATGGTCTGAGAATTCAAGAAGGTAAATGCCTGTGGCAACTTGGCTTTTCATCGCATGTTAGGAGTTCACAAGAGCTGATGATCTGCCATTAAAAATATATATGCTGTTGACAGAATTAATATTTTAAGAGTCATCCCATAAAAAGAGGGTCCAGCATTTAATGACTGCTTGCCAGAGCACAACATCCATATAAGCATGAAAAAAATCAAAGCATATACAAGTTCATGAAAGAAGAAGAGGTTTTGCATGAGCAAATGAAGTGGCTACATATAGCACAGACACCATTAAAAAATTCTGTTCATCTGATCCTTCAATAACTGTCACAGTCTGAGAATTTTTTTAATTGGTTACACGAAATGCAAGTGTCTTAATGCTTAATGATACCGATTTGCTTGGTCTGCACCCTTGCTTACTGCTCTGCAGTTGAGAAGATTATGGAGTTCTTCCCACCCCACACAGATAAGAAACACTTCTGTTGGTTCACCTTGCAGTCTTCGCAGCAAAGTCCATGTGCGCACACTGCTCCCGGTTTCAAAGTACAGGTAGTTGCATTACAGCACCGGTTTGTACATTCCTAGAGGGAGGAGAAATTTAGAGCAGACAAATTTCAGTCACAGAAAGCTGTAAATCAAGAGGCTGCCTATAGCTCCGCCAAGAAAATCTAGGCATGAAATAACGAATTACGCATGAAATTCTACAACTTGTTCCAAACAGTCTTGACTGTCCTTAGATTCAAAAAGCACAATAATTGCAGTAAAACCAGAGAAGCCATTGAGGAGGGCTGGTTTATTCTAACTATGGTTCTAATCCCAAATACCACAAACAACTCACGTATACCGACACCAATCCTGACACAGCAGTGTGATGGTTTAGTGCCACAAAAAAGAGTTCAGTGGTTCCATTGCCTCCTGCGAGGATCCAGGACCCATGTCACAGCTCCTGAGCATCACTACCGCAGCTCTCTATTTTGTGATAGCTGCTCACCAAACTTCTGTATTGCACGGAGGCTGGTGGCTGCCGCAAAGAAAGATGATGACACTATTCCATGTAATCTCTTATCAGGGTATGCCAGTAATAGAGCTTTGAGAAAAGTATGAATTGCATTATCACTAACTGATACATCCCAATTTCACACTTACGGATTAGATGGTGGCATGTGTGGGCTTTTGCAAACTTTATTCTCTGTAGAATGAGCTAGTAAGAAGTTTCAGAAAATAATGGGTTTGTTTTTCCAAGATTATGCTCACAAGCTGCAAGTTACATCAGCTGCGCTGGAATCTCAGCTCTCTAACAAAAATAGCAGCAGATAAAATTGCTCTTCAGCTGTGTTAAGTCAGTTTGACTTAACAAGGGATCACTAACAATACAGGGAACACAGGAAAAATAAGTGGGTTAGAATGATGTTCACAGCCTTTTGTTACGTTATTGGCTTTTGTAAAGCTTTCCAACTGGAAGATAGGGCTACCACTGCACTCACAAATAAAGAGCAAAATGATTCTCAGCATTTCACTGTTTTCTTAGACAATATCTGCCTGAATATACAAAGCTAACTGTGCGGCTCTGAAGCAGCGGAACAACTTCCTGCACCTATTTTTGATCATGCCAGAAGGCAGCAGGCTACGCAAATATTTCTGTGCAGCTGCCGTATTTAAGAAGTAACGTTCCTCTGCAGAGAAGCACATTTTAGAAATTCACCTCAATAGCAATCTGAGAAAAGCAGGGTGGAGGAAAGCAATGTCAGCCCAATTAAGGCACTTCTGAAACAGTCAGCTCCTATACCCCATCCTCTGGCCCTACACCAGCCAGCCACGGAAAGCAATTGGCATTCCACAGACAGCTTGGGATAAAGACACAGCTCTTTGAATGATGTTACTGCAGCCTTTGAAATTTCCAATTGCTCACTCACTTATTACTCATTGTAGGGAATGAGCTTGGTAAATAGTTTTTGTGCCCGAGCTATTAAATTGTCAGGAATGGTTTTAACATAAATAGGCAAGCAAACAGAAAAGGCTCACAAGGCTTTCGGAGGCTGGAGGCTGCCACCCTAAACTACTGCTGTGTTGTAGTTTATTATCATTAGTTATTATTAGTAACAACAGCAATGATGGGAGGCGGGTTTCTTGGTGTAGTCTCCTGGGCTCATCGGAGCAGCTCAGACTAACGCAACAGCAATTCTAGCATCACCTACATGATGTTGGATGCTGTAGACAGGACATCTTGTTTTCAACCCCACCTTTCTAAGAACACAAGATAGACCACACTGGGCCAGCCTATAACCCTTCTCGCCTTGTGTCGCCCTGACAGCAGCCAGCAGAAAATGCTTAAGGACAAGAATGTGAACACACATACATGATACCTTCCTACTCTCCTGGCTTTCCCTCAGCTCCACGGACATTTTTAGCACCTCTAATGTTCAGTGGAAAGGAACACGCAAGTGATTGGATGCAGTCTGGGGAGCAGCTGCTTCTGCTCATTTGAAACCTGCCGCTTTCCAACTTCATGTGCACGGTTCTTGTTGGGGGGCAATTGCTCCCTACTCACTCTTTCCATTTCACTCACGATTTTATCAGCTTCCTTTGTTTTCTTCTTTTCCTGCCAGAACCCCTTGAAAACTTTGAACTTCCTTACTGCTTTTTTTTCAGCCTTTTTCATTCTGCTTTATCCTTCCTGAGATCAGGGAGGGGTAGGAAAAAGCTGCACATGCAGTTTCAGACACAGCATGCTGCAGATTTATAGAGGCCTACTGGTGCTTTGTTTTGTTTTCCTATCTCTTCCCTAGTAATTTCTAACAGCCTATTTACCTTTTAGACCACTCTTGAGCACTGAGCTGACATTTTCATGAGACTATTTATTGCCATATGAAGTCTTGTTCCTCCGTGGCCAGAGTCAGCTCAGAGTCCGTCATCTTATATGTGATGTTTGCAATGCACATCACTCCGCACCGAATCCCATTTCTCATCATAATGCCCAGTCCAGCTGTCTCAGAAGGTTCCTCTGCAGTTCTTCACAACCAGCTTTCACCTCTACCATCCTAACTAATACCATCAGCAAATTCAAGAGTATTCCTCTTCCCAGGCTGTTTATGAGTATGCTGAGCTGTGTAGTCCCCAGGACACATCTCATGGCTACATCACAACAGATCTCCTTCCACTGCATAAAATGGATGATTGATACTTGCTTGTATGTCCTATCTTTTAACCCAATTTTTGCTCCTGCAATATTCTCTCATCCTACAGCTGCTTAATCTCCTAAAGAGGCTTTGGTGAAAGGCTTTAGCCTAAAGCCTCTCTGAACTCCCAACAGGCTGCAATAACAGCATCGCTCCTTTCCATTCGCTTGTTAAGTCCTTCAGAGCACTGTGATAGGTTTGCAAGACAAGATTTCCTGGCACAAAAGCTGTGTTGACTGGTCCCTGCCATGTCACAGCTGTTCAGGCTCTAGCTCTTAATTACATTTGGAAGTAATTTGTCTGACTTCTGATTTACCACTCTGCAGTTTGCTGATCCCCCTTGCAGCCCATTATAAAATTAGCCACATTTGTCACCTTTCAGTTCTCAGGGACAAAGGATGATTTTTTTTTCCCTCCTCTTCTTCTGTCTTTCCATGCGTAAGCTACACTAACCCTCCTTCCGAGACACTGTAGCATGTCAGACACTTTTGGAAATGCAATCCAAAATGAAGATGGAGCTTAATTGGTAATATTGTCCCTGGTTAGGTCTTACACTCTTGGCCTGGTGGTGGCCATGCTGGCATCTATTATACTGAAGATGACAACCCATGCCTGATGCACACGAGACCATAGTGGTGTGGATGAAGGTGGTCAAACTATTCCTACGGTGTTAGTGTTTCCAGTTGTCTGAAGGGTGGGAGGTGTGCTACAGTCACAGCTCTCCATCCTTATGAATCCATTGCTGTCCTGCTAAGGAACGTCGGCGAGCACAGACCTCAACATGGGGCTAATATTTTCCTTAGAGTAAAGGAGAAATATCCCTATCAGCCACCCACACCTACATATTCAGACTGATATTTAATTCTGATCGCTGATAAACTACATTTATGTTGTTGTACAGCTGTCCATGCCATAAAATATTGCATCGCTACTGACAAAACTCTGCTGGTACAAATGACTGGGCAGTAAATTATTAACTGATCTAATGGGTTTTCTGGTACGACTCAGATTATAGCAGTAATTTCCAAATTAATTTATTTGGGCCCAAGCTGCAGTTTTCCAATATAATTAAAAAAGAAAAACACAGAAAGAAGAGACAAATCAAGTCAGTGCCTGCTGATGTTAAGTGGCTTTGACTTGAAAAGGTATCGCTAACATTCAAAAGTGAAAATGAGAAAGATAACTGGGTTAGAAAGACATTTGCTAGCTGCTTGCACTCTATTGACTTTAAACAAGAAGATAAGCCTGCTTCCTCCAACCTCGTTACCCTGAAGAATGAGTGAACTGTCAGGAAATCCTTAATGCTTGTGTAAATCCAATACACTGTATAGACAGGATACAGCAATATCTCACTGTTTTAACTGCCCCGATCTATTTTGTCTGCAGAACCGTATTTATCACAGGAAACAAATCTCTCATCTGCTGATGTATTTAATTCAGATAATCCAAGCGAAGGTCAATACAGCCAATGAGCATGGGAAGTCAAAGGTATAAGGATGTCAGCTCGGATCTTATTTGACCCCCAGGTTTTGCCTATCTCCTCCTGATCTGAGCTGTCCTCTGGCACATTCACTAAACCAAATGGAATGAACTCTGAAGTAGCTGCAATCTTTTGGGGAGGCAGTAAAGGCTATTTCTGTTAGTAAGGTAACTGGCTAGCAGCAAAGAAAAATATCATAGTGAAGGAGGGAAAGGTCTTGTACCTAAAAACTGAAGCTGGCTGCAGTGAAAAAATACCTAGGTGATATTAATGTTTATATAAGTATTTATAGTTATATTAATATAAATATATGGGTGGGTTCTTATATATGGAAACAAACCTCCAATTAATGTCTGGTATCTTGAGAAATTTGAGAAATGTTAACAAATTTGAGTTTATCTTATTAGCTAAAGCTTAAAGTAACTTCTGCTGTTAGGAACGTGACAGTTAGTCATGGTTAGTCTGTTGGACAAGCCATGAGACAATTTGTTCTCTAATGGCAAATCGAGCACATTCGTAACTAAAGCCCTGCCTGAACATTAGCAACTCAAATGCAAGTCAAGCAGCAACTTCCCGCATTTCTGAGGACTCTGAGGTTTAGGCTGATAAGACAGAAGCAGCGAAGGGAGAGTTTTGGTCTACACCAAGTAGTATTAAATATGCCAGACCAATTCTGATTTGTCTTTACTGTTAAAAACCTGCAGACGGGAGGTGAGCAGTAATTCTCGGGTGGTGTCTTACATCAGGCTCCCCGCAGTCGCACTCCTCTCCATCTTCCACATAGCCATTCCCACACTTCTGTCCACCAAATGACTCCTTGACTTCAGGCAAGTTAAACAGACACATTCCTACGCCTTTTTCCAGGCTGTTTTCCAGGTCCTTTCTACTGCAACTACTGAACACCATGGGAAATGGATAGCTAGAAGAAAAAATACAGGGAGACAAAAAAAAGAGTTAGTATTATCAGATGAAAACTTCTCTCTCCTGTCACGTTGGTGAATTTTTAGGACACCTATGCGCTAACAACAAGATTGCCTTGGGTTTTTTTTTAACCTTTTAACAGAAGATTGAGAAATAACAATTTACTGGGAAATTGTGCCAAAAAACATTTAATAATTTCTAACTATGAGTAAGGGAATTTACATCATTTTAACTTAAATTTGTAGCTGCTGTTAAGGATTGGAAGTGTTCACACTTGGAATTCCTTCTCCCTCTTTTGCATATGTAGTTATAAGGCAAAGTTTGATCAGAAGCCTAAAGAAATACTGGGCTTGTAAGAAGGATTCCCAAATTTACAGGACTGAAAAACACCCTAATCCTTCTTGGAAAGTTCAGCCTCAAATGGCAAATTCATTCACCTTGCTCTGCAGTATGGCAAACCTGTTGCTCTTTTCAGGAAAAAAAAAAAAAAAAAAAAAAAAAAAGAGAAAAACACTGAGTTACTTGATAAGAGCCTGCTTCTGCAATTCATCAAAGTCGAGCTTGGGAACTGCAAATACAATTCTTCTTTTAAATCTGGGTGACTGTAAAGACACTGCTGAATATACCCATAGTTTGAATTCACACTGCTGAGAGGGGGATTTGGCCCTGTTGTGCAGGCACACAGCGGCTTTGATTTCTTTTGGCAAACACATGGATGAGGTTATCAGAATGATCCGGTGTAGTACAAATATCACCAGATAATTTGTGTTTTTCTGTGAGAGGACTTAATTCCATTTTCACTAATGAACGTTTGGGGTTTGATTCACAGATACGAAGACAAAGCGTCACCTGGATCCGGCCATCAGAGTCACGTCCTAAAGTCTGCCGTGCCCTCTCCACTCTGAGACATGCACATGGTTTCGCTGAATCTGGATCACAACCAAATTGTAAAACAGCGTCTCCCCTAAGATGCGGTACCTTCGCCACTGCAGCTCCGTGGTCCGGCAGTCATTCAACATTCTGGCAGCACAGGGAGCCAACCTGATAATGACTGGACTTTATTCACTAAATGCTTTGTAGCACTCACATGCTATTAGGGCATAATCTTTGCAGACAAGCAAGATAATAGATGTAAGTTCTGCACTGCTGAACTTCAGACTTCGATTAACCTACTGTTGTTTCTAATATCCTGAAATGAAAACATTGCTTTGTGAATGATGATGCCTCTAGGTGTCAGAAAGGGATCATTTCTATTAAAAAAAAAAAAAAAGTGTGACAATTACAAATGCAATAGTGCTTCCTCTGCTGACATGAGGAGGTTAATTAGGATCTGGAAAGGTTATGGGTACCTTACAGAACAGAATTTATTTTGTGCCGGTTTAAAGTTACCTCTTTTACAGATTCTTTTGCAATGAAACAGCCAGCTCATTGGAAAAGAACATAAACATGACTCTGAAGAAGAAAATAATTTTCATGGATCACTATAGGGCTTGTCTAGTTAAACTAAACAGTTCTGTGATTCGCTGACATATGACTTCAGGAAGTTAATAGGCATCTCCACTTTAAAAGTTGATTTCTGGAAAATATCAATGCTTAGGCAAAATGACAGAGTCTAAGATAAATAAAGAAATTTCAGAATAGCATGAGGTAGGAGTCAGGCTGTTGGCTGCAGCTTTGGGCCCAGAGGGAAAAGAGGGAAGGTACCTGGAATTATGGAACAGAAAATAAAGGCCCTTGGGAAACCTCCTACTGAATCTTTTCTATTGGGCAGTTGGAGATGTTCTTGACAGAGCACTACAAGCTCTTGCCCTACTCTTAGTTTGACTGAAAAAAACCCACAAACCTCAGAATTTTGTGTGTGTGACTGTGAACAAGTAGATGGATATACACTACTTTTGAACACCAGAAAAAACTCAAGAAACCCAGATACATCTGACTGATAAAGCCTGCGCAAAATATATGAGTGCTTGATCAGACATGATCCTTACATCAAAGTATGAATAAATGAATACTGCATCATCCAGGCAAGATCCTTCACTTCAGTGACATGTATTTACTTTGATATCCACTGAGATGAGACAGGGAGACATCCATACCTTACACAGACTGAAATCAATTTGGGACACAAACAGTGCATTTTCCCTTGTGCCATATGCCTCAGCCACACACGGATCATGAGAATAGCTCACCAGACAAAACTGTCAATATTTTATGGCTGTTCCTTTGTATCTGTGAATGCCCAGGGTCATTTGCATGAATGTGAGATGTGTCTGTCCATCACTGGGAAAACAGAATCCGCACTCTGTACCAGAGGTGAAATAATGTCATTGTTAGTGAATGAGTTTTCTGTTTCCTCCCAAAGGATCGTCAAGCTGTTTCCTATTTTGATCTGAGATCCATTCATCTTCTGGTTTTTCCTGCTCCTAATGCTGACTTCCTCAGCTGACATCAGTGCAGCACATGTTATTTGAGGAAATTTTCTGAAAATACTTGTTCTTTACCAAGTAAGCCCAAAATAAAGCAATCCAAAACCAGAGATGAACCCAACAAGTGAAAACAGAGAGCAACTGAAGGGTAACCACACCATGCAAGAGAAGATCCCACATCAATTGATGCCAGTTGGTATTTCATTGGAAACGTAATTGATCTTTGATACCATGATACTCTGACACACAACCAGTCTTCATTTTTTTTGACAAAAAAAAAAAAATCCCATGTAACAGCCACAACATTTGATCAGTGAGATTTTTTTTTAGGCTATATTTTGGCTGTCTTTGCGATTTTAAAGCTGTTTCATCAAAAGCATGAAATCCCTGGCAGATGGGAAGGGAAGCTATGGATATCAGATGTCAGTAGCATTAGGCACAATGTTTAAGTGAATCTGGATCTTGTGAAAAATGACAAAGTGATGGTCATGTGAAAGAAACTCGTCCTCTGAACAAATGCAGCAAGCTTCCTTGCACTACCCTGTTAAGAGGCTTCAGACCTCACCTGGAAGGGCTACCTTTAGGTGGGAGAAGGTAATAGAGTCTCCACAGTAAAGTCAGTCCTTGACTGGTCTTCAGGAACATGCTGAAGTGGGATATCTGTGCTTTCTACAGCAGCTCATACACTTATCGTATTGGAAAAACCCTCAGCTATCAGCTCATATAGGCCATTGGAGAACCTTCCAGAGGTAAAAAATTAATTAGCAATCAGTATATTCCATTATCCTTCAATCAAGACATTTTCTTTTACAGCTTATTTTCCCACAGTTGGGAAGAGAAAGGAAACTTTGGACCAATCTAATTCCTGTTCTAAGACGCTGAATAGCCCACACATTTCCTATACTGTTTGAATCTGTAGATTTAATACACAATGGATCTTGTCAAACCTTCCTGGCTGTGGGTACAACTCTACAGAACTCAAATCGTGCCCAGTCTCTTCAGTGGGTTTACAGCAAGGAAAATAATTTCAGAGTCTTTCTACCCCTCTTGAATCCACAGCATTCCTCAGTGTCTCCTTTGTGCTTAAAAGATGTGCTTAATCTCAAGCAACCGAATATCCTACTTCCCAGCAAAAATAGCTTTGACTGCTCCTGCAAATGAGAGCTTCACAGTAGAAAGAGGATGCCTGGCAATTGATTCCTTTAGAAACAGGGTCTGGTCTTGTCCCATTCATTTATATTTCAAGCACTCAAGCCATTCAAATGCCAGTTTCCTTTATGTAGTTTTGCATTTAGCCTGTATTAGATGGCTCCTTTCATTAACCAAGTGAAGTGGCATCATCACTGTGTCAAGTCCCTTTTAAGAATAGAGAGTTCTTTGTACTAGCACGGTGTTCCCCAGCATAGACTTTTTTTTTTGCATGAACTATAAAAGTTCATCTCCATCATCTCCATTTCAGAGGTATTTCCCCTCCTAATGGGCTGAATAACAAGAGAGCACATGCACAGAAACAGAGATAGTCACTGCCCCAGAAAATTATAGTCTTAAGAGATCAGACAGCCAAAGCATTCAGAGTGGCTACTGGTTCATGCAGGGTAACAGGGCAGATCAGCCCCAGACCTAGCAGCGACACCGCCACGGAGGATGTTGTGCCATGCTCGCTGTTGCTGTCTTTCCCGTTGCTCCATCCGGAAAATGCCTGGAGGGGCACTGACTTGGGCTGCAGAGGTTTGCTCCATTCCAAACCCTGCCACTGCATTGCAGCAATACCTTGGGAAAGCCATCCGAAGTGAAACTCCTGTGGTTCTTCCAAACCAGGTCTACCTATATCTTTGGGCATCTAAACATTTAGTACCTCGAATCCTCCTCCTCCGTGTTCCTCCACCACAGAACATAAGCTATTTTGCTGTTTCTCAAGAAGCATCACTTAAGCAGTAACACCACCAATGCTTCTGGCAATTCTCTATGCGTTGCACAGGAGGATAAACTGCAGGTTCACAATATCTTGAAAACTAACATTTTGATTATTACGATTATTGCTATCCAATCTCTGCTTTTTCTTATTCAAGAACTGTAGGACTTTCGTAAAGCAATTGCCTTGTTCTCTCCAAAATGTTGGTATACATACACACATACGTTATGTGTACATATAAATTATATATCTATTTATAGGGTTCATTTATTCCAGTTCATGTCACAATCTGATTCTTCAGCATTATGGCAATGTTTAAACAGAGCCTTTTACCAAAAGGCCCTAAAGTATTTTACAATTATTCACTCAATTAAAATGCACAACAGCCCCAAAGAGCTCTATTAAGTACCACCAGGCCTTCCTCCCTTAGGTAATATGATAATTGGAGATTATATCAATTTTAAAAGGGCATTTTGATTTTCCAGAGCATACTTATTGAAACAACTGTTGACAAGCTGATTCCCGAAGGTGCAGAAAACTGAGACCAGGCTTTGTCCAGAATGCTTGAAAAATCAAGCCTGAGAGGCCATGTCTGGAAGTAGCTACGGCATCAGCCGTGCTTTTTTGGAGCTGGAAGGTGCTCAAAGACAAGAGGGGTGCTGAGTCCCAGCTTGCTGAGGCAGAAATTTCACTAGTTAAGCACCTGAATTTCCAACACTTTCCATGACAACACCTTGCCTGAACTGAACATCACAGTGTCTCTTTGTGTCTGTCTGAACCCTAGGACCCTTTGAGATTCACAAATACAAATACTTACTCTCCTTGGTCTCCAATATTTTTGATTTCTGGCTGCACAGTGGCTCATTTACAACTGGAGGGAAGGAAAGCAACTCAGATCCTTTACTGGAGGCAGAAGGTATGAGTCTGAGCTCCCTCTTCTTCAGAGTCTACAGAATGACTTACACGCAAATGTGTTGGTTTTCTATTCCATATCCCAGTCTTACATAGGAACCTAAAATACGGGGTTTAAACTTAAACAATAGAGACAGGGTTGCTTTTGTTAATTTAGGTTGTTGTGGTTTAGCCCCAGTCAGGAGTCAAGCACCACACAGCCACTTGCACACCCTCACCCCTCCAGTGGGATGGGGGAAAGAGTCTGAAAAGCAAAAGTAAGAGAGCTTGTGGGTTGAGATAAGAACAGTTTAATATTGAAATGTAATGTAGTAATAGTAATAGTAATGATAATGGTAATGCTAATGAAAAAGAAAACAAGAAGTGAGAGAGAGGAACAAAACCCAGGAACAACAAGTGATGCAACAGCTCACCACCTGCCAATCAATGCCCATCCCATCCCCAAGCAGCAGCACCTGCCCCCCGGCCAGCCCCCCCAGTTTATGTACTGGGCATGATGCCATATGGTACAGAATATCCCTTTGGCCACTTTGGATCTGCTGTCCTGGCTGTGCCCCCTCCCCTCCTGGCTGCTTGTGCCCCTGGCAGAGCTTGGGAGGCTGGAAAAGTCCTTGACTGGTGTGAGCACTACTTAGCAACAACTGAATCATCAGTGTGTTATCAACGTTATGCTCATACTAAATCCAAACCAGCACTAGATCAACTACTAGGAAGAAAATTAAGTCTATCCCAGCCAAAACCAGGACAACTGCTATGAGTTTTTCCCATGGAAAAAGCTGTCAGCAGTAGAGAGAGTAACACAAGTATAAACCTCTAGAAGGTAGAAACTCAACAACATGAATCTTTCTACACCCAGTGAGGTGTTGATTTCAAGGAACTATGACAATTTTCCAGCTTCCTCTAACCCCTGATCTAATTGACATAATTCTTTCCTGGTAAAAAGCATCCCCTTTGGTTTTAACCTTCTACACATTATTACTGCTCTCCCATCCCTTCACAACAACTTTTTATGGTCTCCAAAGAGATATGAGCCTACTAGAATAAAACTGAGTTTGCTATTAGATGACATTTTCTTGACATTTCATCTATTCTGTACAGTACATATGTTAATGAATTAATAAGCATAAGGAACCTCACAGAATTAGGTATTAAGCGGGAGATAAAACCCAGTTTTCTTTGATATTGAAATAGGTGTTCAACTACTACAGATCCCTTCATATATAGAATTCAGTCATTACACATTATTTCATACACCTCATGTTTTAATAGCAATTAGAAAAAATTAGACAAGTGCCATAATATGGAAGGGCTTTTTAATCTATTATCTAAACGATGTCTTCATTTGCAAATACTTTTGAGTGAGAAAGACAGAAGTGAAATTTTAAAGTAGATCCCCCAAGCACAATAAAGTAAAGGGAGACCCTAAAGGTAGCTGTAGATTCCCTCCCACTCAAAGCTTTTGCAGGTGACAAACACACAGGACAAGTGGGAGGAGGGGACTCTTTGGGCCCCTGGAAGATGTGCAGGCCCTTGCAGCAGCACATGACAGAGCTTTGTGTAAGACACCAGTCCCAGAGCTAATGGGGCACACCTTTTTTGGCAGCGTTGGAAGGATGTAGCTAAAAATGTAGAGTGGTTTAAATATATATATATAAAGTATTGAAATGGGAAGTTTGCGTCAAGAGGCACTAGATGTCTGACAACTCATACTTATTTTTCTAGCCTATTTTTCACTCTCTTGCTCCTCTTTTATAGTGTTAATCCCTAGAGCATCAATAAAGTAGAGCACGGAATTGGGCCATGTAGTTATACATGACATCAAAGCTCTCGCTGTCTGAGTTCATGGTCAGTGATCTAAAAACAAGCCTAGATTTCTCCTCCAGCTTTTGTCATGTTCACTACATGGTAGTTTTTTACACTTCTAATAACTAACTGTGAATATGTCCCACTAGCGGTTAATTTAATTGACATGTAGTGGCAATGGCTTGTTGTGCTACAATGAAATTTCCAGGGTTATTGAAAAGAAACTCTTTCCAAGTAAATATTTAAACTTCACACACAAATGCCTTAGATTCATTTTAATTTGGCCCTGGGGATAGTGCAGATTCCCAAAATGCATTCAAGTAATCTCACTTCAGGTGCCTAGACTGGATTGTCATAGCCCCAGTTGAGACTTGGCCTCTCCCGTTAAGTGAAGGTGAAAATTTAACTACCTGAAATATTCAAAAGGGCAGATTTATAATACTGAATGTGGGTCTTCAGGGCAGAAAGCAGAGATGAAACAAATGGCTGGATGGTTCAGAAAAGTACTTTCTGCAAAGGAACAAAACTTAATGGCTTTATACAGTATACACTGTCATGGCTTGATATTTCTGCAGTCACAAAACTGCCAAATAAAATATTATTAGCAGTTACTTTTACTTTGGCAAATGCAGGGTCAGAGAATTTTTTTCTTGTTGAGAGGCCTATTGTGACTTTCACTTCTATGTTCTGGGGGGTGAAGCAATACTAAACCAATTTATCAATCCTGACAGTATTCTGAATATGCTGGAGTTATCTGCATTGCAACAGCTCTATGGGAATAGAACTCAGACGACTGTTCTTCCTGCTGTAAACCAAACAGCCAAGGAAAGTAGCTATAATCAGTTTGGATTTGCCTTTGGCTCATCTTTTGCTCTGTTTCCTTTTAGACCACTAGCTCATTAATAAAAATTTGCTGGATTGCTGAGAGTTCATGTTTCACAATCTACTACTTAGAATTTGAGGTTAATCCAATGCTGACTACAGTAAAAGTAAAAAAGCAACAAATAGCAGGGGAAGGGATGAAAAGACCAGGTCAGGTCTGGTTCCAGGCTAAGGAAAAGCAGGGCAGCAGGCATACCGTGCCTGCCAGCAATGAAGGAAACAGTGGATAGGAACAACCAGAATGCCCCGTGTTTAAATTTGTCACAGAAAACACGACATCCTCAGCACGTGCCAAGCAAATAAAGACAAATGGTCCATCTCCTTGCTCAAAATACCTTGCTGAAGATCAGCTTCCTACTGATTTCTGGTGAGATAAAAGGCATTGTTTGACCTGGCTTGAAATGCTAGGGCAGCACTACATCATGATGACACTTCATTTAGTTCCCAACATGATTTTACAATCAGCTTTTGTTTTAGGCAGTTACTTTCTGATTTTCTCCCTTGAAAAGCCTTAAAATTGTTTTTTAAGTACGTCAGGAGCAGATTCAGAGAAAAAAAAATAAATCTGACTTTGGGAACTTGGTTTTGAGAGGAGCATTTTATAGAGAGTGCGTTTGGGTGAGGGAGAAGAACAAAATCATTTTTCAAAAACCAAAGCAGACCAAGCAAAAGGGAATATTAAACCCAGATTGTAATACAGAAAAATCAACCCATGATATTTCTTTTTGGAAATTTCCCCCTTTCACCGGTACAAGCTCCTCTCCTGCCTGTGTGCACCATAAGCACAGCTGGTGATATACTGCACCCTGAGGAAGGAAAGCGGCATACACCAATATCCTCCCAGCTGATGTAATCAGTGCGACCGGCTTGATTTAAAGACCTGCCATGCCGTGGGTACTTGGCCTCAGCAGATGGATTCAGGTGAGGATGAGCCTGCGCATCAGGTGAGCAGATCAAATGACAGCAAGTTAAGGGGAGAAGACTCCGAGGAGGGCTAAATTCCACAAGGAGGAACCCAGGCTGGGGCGAAGAGATTTGGGAAGCAGCCCTCTGGACAAAGCACATGAAGAAGCTGCCCACCAGGAAGACCAGTACCAGAAGCACTAAAAGAATGAAGCTTATGGCAAAACCAGTTGGAGAGACGTGGGTGCTAAAGAAAAATGTCTGAGCTCTGCAAAAAGCCAGAAAAAAATATATGCCTGGGGAACAGGCTCATATCGATTTCACTTAACATCTGTGCTACCTGCTCTCTTAATAAATCAGGACTTCAGGACAGCAGTATCTGACTTGCAAGCAGCACGGCTCAATTCTTTTTTTGTCTTTTAGAAGATCCAAAGGAAAGATAAGTGCAGCATAACAGTGCCAGAAATCCGACTGCATTCCCCAGCATTTCCACCTTCCCTTTTGCTACAAGACAAGCACTGAGAAAAAAGTAGTTTATCCCATATCACCTAAATCACCTTAGACAAATGGAAATGGAATTATTTTTAAAAATTCATAAATATAAAATAGCAACGAATCACTTTTTCTATCTTTCTTTCTTTTTTCACAGAGCTTGAACAAAGAAAATAAACTCATTAGCAGCAACATTGTATGTAATCATTATTTCAAGCCGTAAGAAAAGAATGGATCCAGCCGTGACCTAAGACTTAGGACCCTTAAGTGAGCAAATTAAAACTTTCACTCACAGGAATGAAAGGCTTCTGAGAAATCTAAAGGAATCCATACGTATCCCGATGAAACCCTGACCTTATTGAAGTCCATAGGAGCTTTCCTACCAACTTTGAGGGAGCCTGGATTTCACTTTTAGTGCTGGTCAGCTGCCAGGAGAACATCAATGAAGATGAACACAATTTCCATGCTATGTTAGAAGCAGCCAGAAAGGCTCCCTAGGACACCAAAGTTATTTGCCCTCTTTATTTTCAGTGACTTTACACTAAAATAGGTGGTTACTTATCTTCGTCTCACCACCGGGTCTGCGCTATTCAGTTTTAAAAAGCTGAAATGGAGCCTACCTGCTTTTCTGCCACAAGAATCATGTAAATGCTCTGGGACTTTGTAATAGGCTTTGACGTTGGAAAAGACAAAGAATGACTTTGCAGGAAGAAATTGTTGGGGTAAAATGGACATCCTTCCTCTCTGAATTTTAAACATTTTGCACATCTATCCCAGGCACAAAAGACTCTGTGATTCCCATGACAACTGTGGCAAATGCAGCTGTAGGCATCATTTAATTACAGTGATTCAGCCTTCCAAGTCAACATAAATTCCTTAAAGTGCTTCAGGGCATACAGCACATGTTCAAAAAGGAGCATTCATGTGACCTTAAGAATATGCCCTTTAAGGTATGTTTCCATTTATACTCTAGGAATTTGGAATTCATTAACACCAATTAAAACTGGACATTGTGTGCTTAATTCTCCATGCACTGCACTACAGATTCATCCCTGCAGGTCGAAAAGTTTTTTTTGAGGAAACAGAAAGCTAAGGTAGAAGAAAATGTCCTTATATGATTTGTTCTCATGGGTCATGGCAATAGCAGTAGTGCAAGAGAAAAATGTCCCTTACAGAGCCATATTTTCTATGGATATTAAACCGACAAGACAAAACGCAGCTGAGCTCTCACATACTAGCATCCAAGCCAGTAAAACTGTACCAATTCTGGATACATCACATAGTAGAAACCACGACTTGTCCTTAAGTATCTGCTATAAATAATCACACCAGAAGTAAAATGTGTTTTCATTTGAGAAGTAACCTCTCTCCTTGTCAGCTTCACTTACAGAAAATGCATGCAGTAAATCTGTACGAGTTCTCCTCTAGAATACACCAGAAAAGCCAAATATTTTCAATTCTAACAGCACATCTACTGAAATGTGAAAGAGTAAACTAAAATAAAAAGCAGAATCTTTCTTCTTAAAGACCTGCCCTGTAGCTCTGTGTGTTAATTGTTAACAGTGACCCACTCCCGTAAAGGACTGGGAAATGTGTGATGTATTTCAACCAATGCCACTAATTCTTCAACGCAGATCTTATTTACTTCAACAATTAAATATATCTGTAATGCATGGAAATTATTAACAACAGGGAATGCCAAATGCACTGCAGACATGGGGCTACTTGGAGTTAAGAGAAAGACTCACATAAATCTATTCTCTAATCTCGTGGCTGTTTCCTACTAAAGGAAGGACCAGAATGCAATGTGCTAAATTACTAGGGCATAGGGATACGTTGCTTAAGTTTTTTTTAAAAAACAGTTGCACTGCTGGCACAGCAGACCTAGCTCTGTCACAAGCAATTTATTACATCAGTATATCAACTTTATTAAAAAAAGAAAAAGACAACAAAGAAGTCTGTCTTTGTGGAGAGCTCAGCTCAGACCGGTTTGGAAACATAAACAACTTCAGAGTTTAATTAGAAACTGTTTACATCTTAAAGATAATTTCATTTTCTTCAAACTGTAACAGAGGTAATTCCAGATAGTTCTGCTGACTCCACAGTTTAATGTCTCTAAGCTGCCAGACTGAAAAATGCAAAGTGAGGCCTGCACAGCTGAAAACAAACTGAGAGGGGTCAGGAAATACTGTGCTAACTAATAATGGTTTGATTATCTGATGTTTAACGGCTCTGCAGCTACAAGATGCTGTGAGATGTCTAGAAAGGAAAAAGAACCAGTCAGTAGATTAAAGCATCCTATTCCGCACTGTATTTCTGGTTTCTGTCCCATTTCTAGCATGACCTTTTGTCTTTTTTTAGCTTTTTTTTTTTTTTTTTTTAATTAGGTTGTTTTGTTTTGGTTTTTTTTTACCTCGTGAAGTGCTGGAATAAGTGGTGTTCACTTCAAGTTGATTTGGTACCAAAGCCAAAATGCTGTTTTCATGGCGTACCTGACTGTCTCCTGAAGCTAGTGTGCTGGCAATCTCTGGAGGGTGTATGTTTTCAGAGCCCAGTTCTGTAGACTCCAGTTCAGAGTTTGAATAACCAAAATCAAGGTGACCTTATATCCTGCTTCCTTGAGATCATTTTTCAAAAAGAAGAAATGCGATTGAAAGGAATACTTAATACAATAAATGACACATATGATTAGTGCTTTCATAACTTGTCTTAATAGATTTCAACTCTGTTTTATTTATTTAACTACATGTTTATAATGTAATTAAATATTTTTTTTTTGTATGGCAGTTTAGAAAGAGAAATCAAAGAAAAGCAAATGACAAAATAGCAAGACTCCCCATGAAAGCCTTTGAGAGCCAACCCTACTGAGAACTGAGCGAAACAGTTCTCCGGGAGACATCAGCCATCCATCTATCATGCAAATATATACTTGTGCATTATAAAATCAGCATTACTGTTACTAGCCTTGTTTTGATGTGCAGCTCTGAATCTCATTAATGGTAATGGGTGATACACGAGGGAAGAGCAGACCTTCAGCACCATCAAAGGACATCAGTTGCGTAACACACTTCAGCGTCAGGGTGCTATTCCCCCAGATGCTGCCCTTGCTGGTGAAGGCAGATGAAGAAGCTGCTGAGCATCTCCTCACCCTGACCCAATCCTGCTCTTTGCAGTTACCCCAGCTGCATCAGGATAACCGTGTGCCTGAACTGCCAGACAGATCACTAAATAAACCTCATTAGTATACATTCTTCCGCCCCCACAAGCCTTGCTTTTAACTTGGATGATTTCCATCACCTGGATTATCCCGTAGCCCCACAAAACGCTATTCCAGTTCACCAGACATGGAAATAAACTGCAGCAGAGGAGCAAATCAGGTTGGGGTTTAGATCCGCGGGTCAATTTCTCTGCTCAAACCCTCAGTTCGTGGTGTGGACGTAATGCAGTAATCAGAAATATTGGATGGCTTCTGGATAGAGACCCTATACACAGATTCTGTAATTCACTTGCCCATGACCTATCACTTAATTTTACTTTAATAGAGAGAACGAGCTGACCTTGATGGTCCTTCCCATCTTTAATTTTTCCCCATTTCTCCTCAGTAGTACTTAGATTGAGTCAATTAGTTTAATTTGAGACTGTCGCTCAGCCGATTCTTAACAAATGATATTTTGCTCTCACTCTCATTCATAAATATGCAGCTTCCCATTGGCTATCTGTCTTACTTCTAACATAAAGGCTTCAATTTTACTTAAAAACACACGGATAACTGTGGGTGGTTTTTGGATTGGTTAAAAAAAAAAGTCTCCAAATTTCAGCAGTAGATGAACCAGTATTTTTCTACATTCTTTGTATGATTTCTACTATGTGCTCTTTCGGTGTTCCTAATTGTTCTCCTCCCCCAAATCCTGCCTCCAAAATCTCAATAGTTAAAATGAAATTGTGTACTGAAAGGCAATTACTCAAAATTAGCCGTTATTTTCCTCCGAGAGGCACAGTTCCATAAAAATCCTCTAGAATCATGATCAAGAGCTGAGAGGTTAAAGAATTCATTTCAACTCCATTTCTCCTTTTTCCTCATTTATGACCACTACACAAAAGCCGGTCCCCTGGCCGGAGCAGGGCCCCAGGCTGCCCCGCAGCACAGGCAGAACACAGGCACGTCCATCAACACAAAGTCACAGTGCAACAGTCCGAGATCCCTGTAACATGCAGGCATATTTATCTGGGTAAATTGAATTTAAAACCTGATCGAATTAGAAAGATATACTGACTTCAAATTCTAGCTGTGAAAATGGAAATGGTAACACAAGATCCAAGATAAGAATAGCCAAAAAAATAAAAAAAATAAGAAAGGAAAGCAGTCATAGAGGGACTCAATTCATTCTTTGACTTTTCCTGAGAAACATCACTCTCAAAGCAATATGACAAAAAGGACTTCTTGTGCAGAGAAATTATCATAGAGAAGCTGCTTCCTTGTTTATGCTACTGGCCCAGACCTTTCTGAATGGCACCAACTGGCTTCTGTCCCTAATGCTTCGTGCCATGAAGGGGATGCAAACCAGCGTACGCCCCGGAACAAGGCAATTATTGGAACAGAGGAAAAACAAGTCTACGAGGGACCTAGATTAAAACAAAAGTTTCTGAAGAGGTATTCTTTAATTCAAAAGTCTGTGGAGCAAATAGCAACGGCCAAGATGTCTCTTACACATCAGGCTTTGGACTTTCTAAATATATGCTTGTTTCATATCATGAAGCAATAGCCCATACAGTATTTTTCTTTTCCTAAGGATTTTTTATTGAAATTATTTTGCATTTATTTAATCTTTTCTTCATTATGGTCTTTGGGGCAATTTACAGTCAAGGTAGAAATGAGTTGAAGTAGATTTGCATGACCTGCTGCCAGGTTGTGCTCAATGCGCAGCAGCATTTCATAGAATCATAGAATGGTTTAGGTTGGAAAGGACCTTTAGAGGTCACCTAGTCCAACCTCCCTGCAGTGAGCAGGGACATCTTCAACTAGATCAGGTCCCTCAGAGCCCCGCCCTACCTGGCCGTGAATGTTTCTAGGGATGGGGCATCTGCCACCTCTCTGGGGACCCTGCTCCAGTGCTTCACCACCCTTGTAGTAAAATAGTTTTTCCTTACATCCAGTCTAAATGTACCCTCCTTTAGTTTAAAACCATCACCCCTTGTCCTGTCAAGACAAGATTTGGAAGACTGGACACAAAGTGACGGTGCTTGATGTTAGAGTTCAAGGGCATTTGAAAGCGTGCCCTTCCAGACACAGTCATGGTTCCTCAGCACAAACCCATCCTGTCTTCCTACAGTTGTACTTGTTTGCGAGGACAAACTCCAAGCTGGTTTGCATTTTCCATTTGCAGTTTCAACGCAATGGGTAAGTGGGGTCTGCTGAAAGGGTGTGTAAAAAAACCCCATGATTTATAGCCATAAAGATAGCTTCCAGGCTATGGTTAAAGCGTGTAGCCTTCCAGGCCAACAGGAGGTATTTCATCTCATAATACCTGGGCTGCAAAAGAAATGGGGTGTGGGCAGTAGGGCAGACCTGGAGAAAATCTCTATTGTTCCCATAGCCAGGTGCAAACGGGACTGGAGGAGACACTACAAAGCAGCCCTTTGCCTGTCATCCTCTTTTCTGTCAGCATGGCAAAAACCTGCTTCTGTCCATGGAAGCGCAAAGACAGATGAAACAAACAGCTCTATCCTAGAAGCCTGCCTGGCATTTCAATTAGCCATGTCTGGGATCATTCAGCAACAAGAACCAATCCTGGTAAGAGCAACACATTTCTGCGGGATGACAAGGAAAGCAGCTTTGGTTATAACAAATCATGGGACTCCACAAAGGGAAGGAGACGACAGTAGGATCAGCATCTGCATGAGCTTGGTAAAACTAGCTGTCCTTAATGGATTTCTGGTCTCTCATTGACACCTAAACTGGGGGCAGGGGGAACGGAAAGGCATCAAGGAGTACTTTCTGGTAAAGGGAAAGAAGAACATATTTACTGTGTGCTCAATTTCCCTGATGACAAGCTAGTTGTTTAAATTACCTGTATATAAACTAGAAAAGCATGCTACAGGCAAGGACACAGACATGAGGGTGAGGGGAAGTATAAACACTTGGGCTTACAGGAAGGAAGAATACTAACTAAAAATGTTTAAGTCTGGCAAGAAATCTCAAGCATATATTAACTCTTAAGCCTTCAACTACTTTTTGCCCGGTTTCAACTCCCATGGAGATACCTGTGCTCAATTTTGATGAAAGAGCACATAAAAAGTGCATTTCCAAAATTATTGAATAAACAAACACTGCTAATTGGCATAATTTTGCTCTATAATTTGTGCTAATTTCCGCTTTTAGTTGCAGTGGTATAAATCTAGAGTAATGACTGGGGTTCCACCAGAACTCTTTTGTATTTATCTAGCTGTCAGGAAGAATATTTTCACTCCTAAAAGTGGAAACTTTAGGGGGATACTTGGAAAACAAGCGGAATACTGAAATGGTGTCACTGAGTCAGCCTAGTCCCTCAGTTTTCAGATACTGGGATCTTGGTAAAAAGCTTTGGAAATCTCTTTAAGACTCCTTATAGACTTCTTTTTCACTTGGAACAGTCTATGGTTGAAACAACTGAAGGAATATCATTAAAACATGCATAAGAAAGGGAACAATGTGTTAGTATTAAATATTTCCTTGTTGATAAGATTTTTATACAAAAAAAAAGAAACCCTTCTATGGTAGGATTTATGCAATTTCCATAGCAGATATTGTAATCTCTAAAAGGCCTGGAGTGCCACATATTTTGGGGTTTGTATGCCTAATTCCATGTCATACAAAATATATTTTGCTAAAGTAGTGAGTCTTTAAGGCATTTGTAGCTCATGCACAAGTGGTACACATCTCGCTGGTACCTTTTAAGAGTAAAAGCCATAGGAATCTCATTAAAGGATAGACCCAACAGTGTTTAAATTCCACACTGATCCCTGGAGATTTTTTCCACCAAGAAGCAATTTCCAAGACCTCTTCAAAGACTGAAACATAAGAACTGGAAGAAGATGGCAATAATTAATGAAATCACTTTTAAGTAAAAAGACCTTCAATCCTTTTGCTGCACAACCACACAAATGACTCCAAAGTAAAGTTTACAGCTTTTCTATTATAACTGAGATATTTCCTATTGCTTTTAGATATCAGATAAGGACTTCTCAGGGGCTTGTACTTTTTACACTAGCTTCAGCCCAAAGATTTTTTTTTCTTGCACTTCTTAAATCTACCTTAAACCAACAGAAATTAGAAGGGCATAGAGTGAGTGCCAATGAGCATACAGAGAGAGCAGGCTGTTTCTCTAAATGTATTTGGCTACCCTGGGATGCTCTTTGTTTTAATGTTCCTCCTACTCTAAGAATGCTTTTCAGGTAGGGAATGTTAATTTGGCCTTCCCTTAACAGACACATACTTCCAAAGCTAAAAACTCTTCAGTGTTCCTTGAATAATGGTGCTCAGAGGAATACTACCATTGGTCAGATGTTGGGTAAACATTCAAACTGTTAATTTTAAATTGGTAAAATGCGGTTTGGCTAAAGGCATAAAGTATTCTTCTGGACTACTTATTACAGTTTGACAGCACAGTGTGAAGGTAAAGCCTAAGGTTATAAACCTGATGTTAAAATTTCCATTTATAAATCAATAATCACTGCAAACAAAACAGCCTACCCATTTCTGTGAACCCCACATCCCTTCCTCAGGCACAAGTTGTATATAAAGTTCAGTAAAAATCCAAAGAGAGCATTTCAAAGCTGCAGTGCACCTGATGGCCCCCTCCCCCAACTGTCAAACCTGTGGGGTGCTAGAGTTGGGCATGGCGTTTAACCTGTAAGGTGCTACAGAAACCCCAGCATAATGTGAGCTGAGCTGCTTGGACTCATGCCTGAGAAAGACACTGAGCAGGTACAACGTTGGTCTGTCCACGCCCTGAGCCAACCCAGAGCCAAGTGTCTGGGCTGGCATAATGCAGCACAGAGGACAGCTTCAGGTACGCCCAAAGGGCTCTGGTGCAGATGGCAGAACCAGGGAAGAGCTATCTAATCTCACGTTAGAGATTCCTTCACGGGATGAGTTCAGAAAGTGGCTAGAAATTTCTGTCCTGAGAGCATCTCCTACGTTTATCTCCAGAAGTGGAGTTACTGGATACCCAACTAGTAATTCAGTTGAGATGATTAAAGCCTGCATACACCCTTCAGGAGCTCAGAGCCCAGAGCTCAGACCTGCCTGCCCAACACTTACCACCTATCGTGTCACCTCACCTCAGAGCCCTGTTTCCAGATTTCAGTTTGTTTTCACAGTGTGCATACGAGCCCTGACATGCCGCAGAATGCAGTACCGTCCAGATATTTATTACCTATTGTTTTAGAAGAGCCAAGCTGTTTTTCTTTTCCAAACTGTAGAAATCACTCTCATCCTCCTCCACACACACAACTCTCTTTTGTTTGTCTCTTAACTTGCTGTGCTTGGCCTCTGGCCAGAATCCCTTTTTCTGCCTGGAAGGAGGGTGACAGCATGCCTTTGAAGAAAGGCCAAGGCTGCTGTTAGGCTGACCAGCAGGGAGCAATCCTGCCCAACGCTCCCTGGCCTCTCCCACATTGCTCTCCTCCTTTCCCAGAAACATGCAGTCTCAGAGAAGGCAGGGGCTGAGCTGATCACAATTCCCAGAAGAGGTTTTTAAGCAACAGATGAAGTTTAAGCACACACAGAGAATGCTGCAGTGGGGAGAGACATCAGAAGATCATCTAGACCATCCCCTTGCCCCAAAGCAAATGCAGCTCGATCTACAAGACACTGCTGACAGATATTTGTCCGACTGGTTCTTGCCAGCTTCCAGTCACAGGCAGTAACATTTCTTCAGGCAGTCCAGTGCAGCACATCACTTACCATCAGAAAGCCTTGGTCAATCTACTCTCTCTTACTTCAATTTAATCCTATCGGTTCTTGTCTGAATATGGACACGGAGAACTCATTCCTTACATCGTTCAGTTTCTAACAGTACTTTAAAATACAACGAAGCAAGCTGTAGCTACCCTGGTCATGGTGCCTGCACTTTTTGTGTCTACAAAAACATTGTCCTTCTCCATTGACATAGTGCCTTTATCATGAGCAGAGTAACCGTTCGGCACTGACTCAGAGAGAGGACCATGAGTTCATTGGCTTTATTTCCCACAGCATCTTATATCTTTTCTTGGAAGATCTCCCTCCAGCCACTGAACAGCTCTAACCCCACTGACTTTACAGATTTAATTTGCTGACGCGCTAATACCGCTACACACTTCTCACAAGGGGTGAAATGCAAAAGTTTGTGCAAAACTAAAAACCGTCTCTGCAGAAGACAAAGGCTTTACAGAGAGTCTAATAATATATTTCCTGCATTACTTTATTTCCTACACATTCATCTTAGTCTTGGCCTTGGGACACTGCTCATTTCCTATTATGACTCTGATACTCGGTTGGCAAGATGAGAGAAGGTGAAATTCTGATTCAACACTTTCAATGCAGCTTGGTTTTTCTTTTTTTTTTTTTTTTAATTAACCATTTGCTTACGGCATTTTTGTCTCTCACACCAGTAACAGGGAAATAGAAAGGTACAATGGTACATGTCGTGCTCCAATAACAAGCTTAATTGTTTCAGCTTGAGGTGGATAACTGCGAGAAGACTTGACAGGTGTTGAAAAGATTTTCTTTTTTCCCCTTAAATGTTCCTGAGACACAAAACAAAGCTAAACATTTTCCACCATAACTGGAACTTGCTGGTCTTACCCTTGCACTTACCCAGTAGAGGGGTTCATGATACAACCCCCTTTATCAGTAGATGCTTTGCAGTTACAGCCCCTCTCCAATGTATCGTGATTCATGCCAAAATTGTGGCCCAGTTCATGAGCCAGGGTCACTGCTGCACCCAGAGGGTTTTCTGAGTGATCCTTAAAAAAAAAAAAAACCAGAAGAACTAGTGAAGTCAACATATAAAAACAATTCAAAATACACGCTCCCCCCACTAAGGTCCTATTGCCCATCCTTTGAAGTATTTTATAAACTTACCAGCTGCAGTTACCCTCTTGTTAAACGGACACAATTTTAAATTAATCCACATATACCGAGTGCAGACTGGGTATTTCATGACACCTTCAGGACAGGGGTCCTTGCCACCCAGCTTCCCCAGCACATTAGACATTTGAGACCGTTGGGCAGCTTTGAACTTCTGGGCCACCTCTTTATTTAGGGCTTAAAATTCCCCTTCTGAATAAATCCCCCAAAATCCCAAGACATGGCAGTGGCAGAAAAGAGTCAGCCAGATGTGGAGTGTTGGAAACGGTAATCATTTATGAGTGAGGATGAGTGTGATGAGGGAACACTGAGAAGATCCTTCACGTCAGGAAGTAAATTACAAATGCAGCAAGAGACTTCACTCGGTCTATTCAATACTCTTCAGACTGTTTCTTTACTATCAGAAAGTCCAAGATTTCACAAGCCTTGTAAGAAAAACCAAGTACCTTTGAAAACCTCCTTTTTTAAAATGAAAGGACAATGCAGTTTGAAATCTTCGATGACACCTATGGATATTCTAAATGTTGCAAGTGTCAAAACTGAAATGTTAACATGAATTCTTGTTGCAATGTTGATTTGGGGGACAATTATTTCTGAGAAATTCACTGCATGGTCTGATGACAGGCTGCTGATCAGACTGATGTTTTGGCTTAACCACAAATAAAAGACCTTTCCACATTGATCATTTTCCTTGACGAAAAAAAATTCCACTGTACTCATATGAAAGCTTTACCTAAAGGCATAAACATGTAATATAAATGCATGATCCACTATTTATCAGTCAGTAAATGGAATTACCATGTACAGCTGCCTGCTCTAAAAGCATATATGAATATATTCAGTTTAAATAACTCTTTTAGTATCATCTAAGACAGCCTTCAAACTAAAAAGAAGTGAAAGGTAAAACTGTCTAAAACATTAACTAGATATTAATGAGTCCCCTAATACATGACTTGGGGTAGATTTAAGAGTTTCTTCTTTCATCTGTCCGTGCTAATATCTTTAGTAAATCATTGCTCAAGCAGAAAACAAAATAAAAAAGAGAATACAGTCATTCTGAAAACAAGAAACTGCTCCTTCTGCATTTGGAATAAACTCAGCAGAATTTTACCTTTTAATAAAAGATCTCCTTTTAGTTTTTCCTGATTTTTACAATTTTAATATAAAAATATTGTGACTAGCAAAACAGCCAGTTTGTGTGCAGTTATATTCTCAGATGCCTGCTTGCTGAAAGAAGCTGTACAACCTGACCTAGTACAAGAAACAACAGAGTAAGCCTATGCAGCAAAATAATCTGTAATAATCAAGAAACTATATACTCCTGCACAACACCTACATATGGAGATGTCTTATCTAGGTACTAGTCACATACAGATTGATTTATCTTTGTACTCATAATAATGTATGAAATATTTAGAGAATTCAATGTAATTGAACCTGATGTCATGAAAAGAGCACAGCCTCTCACTCAACTGGAAAACAATCCAGGACCAAAGATTAAGAAAACAATGAAATAATTCCATATCATTTACCAGCAACACAGTGGAGCGATGCCTTGAAATTAGGGCTATGTGGTCTAGACACAACTCCTCTCAGCTTTGAGCTACTTAGACAAGAAACTGAGCTCAGTTTTTATTCATTTTGCCAGTCTCTCTTACTGAACAGAGATTATGTTTATTTGAAGACCTCTAAAGCTGGCAATTAAAAATAAAAACAAGAATTCACACAGTCCATTCTAAAGCTAGAGCAATAAATGTTCTGAAATGTAATTTGGGTCTCGAATAGGCAAAAAATCATTACAGCCCATGCAGTTCTCGTTACTTGCTCAGATCCACTTGGAATGCAATTTTATCAGTTTCTAGAGAGGGTTTTTAAAACGAGGAATGTGATGTCTCAGCAAAAGAGGTTATTTGAAGACAACATAAATGAAGATTATCAAAGCAAACAGTGACATGTCCCATTTGATACTGAGACCATTTAAGTGTCACAAGGACTAAAGAAATGAATAGCAATGCGACTTTGATTTATTCCATCAGGGTCCTTTAAAGTTAACTTCAGCAGTAAAAGTCATTACCAAACAGTTTCACAACCACTAAATAAGCAACCATCTACTGTTAAGATATTATAAGCTGTTGCACAAAACATGCAGCTGCTTTCAGCTGAACTCTGCTTCATTCCACTGAGATTCAGATCGAAACATAATAATAAAATACCATCCCCTACAGCTGGAATAGGAAAATGCCCCAATCCTGGTACTTTCCATGCAGTTTCACTCAGTTGTGAACTTATTCCTATAAGTTTCCTAAAACACACTTCTATTTCATGTAAAAAATTCACTGAAATGTAATTGCCTCAGCTGTACACTTGTCATTTAACCTTACTTCCCACTGAAGTCAACGGAAATTTTAATGAGTGAGAATACATTACATTGCAGCAACACAAAAATATTTTACTTTAAATCCATTAATTTAGTGGGCAATCTTTTGAAAGGGAATGAAGAGACTGAATCATGTGTCAAAGATTTGCTTTAATATCAACTTTTGTTTGGTCTTTCTGCAACACGACAGAACCATCACAGTAAAATAAAATTATAATGCTCTTGATACATCAAAAGCTTCTCGTGCTCAGGTGCCTGCTCTCCCCACTCTGAGTTTCTCTTAAAATTAGTGGGAGGTAGGGCGTTGCCTACCACTGAGAGAATTCAGCCTCTCTACTTTTGTAGAGAGGAGCAAGCTCTCAGGTAGGCATGTCAGAGGATTTTAGAGCATACAGTAGAGCTGAATAACTTCAGAAAGAGTCAGGAAAATCAGATCGTACAAGGTTGACTCCAGATTTTTGTATTCAAATGTTATTTCTCATGCAAACCCTCCATGGTCTCTTCTATCAGATCAGTTTTGAGAGTGGGGAATCTTGGTACTGAGTGTTCAGGTTGGGATGGGTAAGAGGTTGGCTGAATTATGAGGATGGGCAAATGTTCAGTTGCCCAGTGCTGAGGCATTCGAGCGCTTTAGCCTCCCAGGTTAACAGTTAATCATTCTTTCATTTGCATGTCTTCCACATGTAGAGATTTATTCTGTAGGTACTGGTATATATTAAAACTTTTTTGGTATACACTTGAATTAGCCTTTGCTAACTGGGGGGAACAGTTTGGACAGCTGTCCATTTGGGTTTTGGGGGTGAGTGTTTGCTTGTTTTGGAATGGCTCCTTTTTGAGTATTTGCTTAAAGAACTGGAAAACATTTCTAGTTATGCTGTGCAAGCCTTGAGTTAATTTGCACTTCAAGTTTCAATTCACTGGGGTGGGAGTCTCTGGGAAACATTGCACTCCCCTGCACAACCGGAGCTGCAGCTTGGCCCACGATTCATACGCAGGGACTGGGTTTCTCCTGGATGTATAAATCAGTCTTTCTTCTGACAGAGCCCCGAGAGCACATTAAAGAAGTGCTGATTCTTGTTTTCTTGTTACTGGAATGAAATATTTTTTGTTGTTTCTGTTTAAATTTACAGTTTCCAGAGCAGAGGATTGACTTTGCAGTAAAGCACACTGTAGCGTATTTAAAGTTTGTGCTAAAAATTAAAAGGACAAAAAAGTCATGTCATCATTAAGGGCATCTCTGACTGCAGATAAAGCCAAAGCAGTGACTGCTGGCCCGAGGGTGAAAAGGATACAATGAGGCTCTCTGCCTCGTATATGCTTTTGCTAAGATTTGGAAGTGCACTGGGAGACTCCTACAACTTTTTCTTTCTCTTTTCCTCCTTTTCCTTTTGTACCTATCCCCCAGGTACCCAGTGAAAAGCTGTAACAAACACCAATTAGAGGCTTGGCTTCTAAAGCTACCAAGAGACTCAAGCCTTTGTCTTTTTTATGGTTTTGACATGACTTTCTCCAGGTTGTGTGATTTGATTGTTCTTTCCCACTTTTTCCTATACCTCACCTCATAAGTCCTCCCAGTCTGAAACATCTGTACATCTGTACCAGCTTGGCTTCTTGCCTGCTTGTCCAAGAGACCACAAAGGAGCCCTGCATTGTGGGCCAACTCAGCTTGCATGCTAGTTAAGAAGGAAGGAAACGCAGGGGCTTCAAGGGGTTGTATCTCTGGAAGTACCCTGCTACACGGATTGTCTTGAAGCGAAAGCCTTAGTGTCCCAGGCTCCAGGTTAGCCTGATGAAGCTTTGAAGAACTGGGAGCTTTGGGACCATGCAAACTCTGAACATTGTGCATTCCTGAGCTCCCAACCTCTTTTATGTAGGGATCTCCAGCTGAGGTGCCCAGCAGAGCTGGAGGGAACCACCACATCACCTAAGGTGCTAGAAGTCTAAACAAAGCTGCAGGAAACACAAAGGTTCTCAACATGCACAGGCTGAACTCTGAGACTATCTAAGAGGTGTTTTAGGGCTCCCTGGCTTTCTGCTCCAACACTGAGCTCTGAGGTCACCAGCTGAGCCTGCTCTGGGACTCCGCATCTGATTTTATTTAAAGTACTTCTGTTGCAAAGCTTAGTTAGGGCAAAACTTTTTTCCCCCACTTTTTCAAAAAAGAGATAAAAATTAAAACAACAAAAAAAACCAAACAAAAAAACCTGAAAGAAAATGTACCAGAACTACTTCCAGAAATTGGTCAAGATGTTTACTTGTATGGTCAACATGTTTAGCATCTAACGACAGCATTCCCAGTAATATATCTTTGAAAGAGGCTCAGGTAGAATAAATACTGCCATTGTTTGTTCTTGTTGTCTGGCAATGTAATAAAACCATTGTGCTGCAAAGATGGAAAATAAGGCCTTACACAGGAAACTCTGAAAATACGGAATAAAATCAATATAATAAAAGATTCAGGATAGACTGTTTTTGCCTGTAACACTAGTATACCCAAGAGCAAAACAAATACATTTGGTTCTCATCCTTCACAACACCTCAGCACCTATTTGAATGATAATTAGGAGTAGAGGATTCTTGCAAAGAGGTCATGCTATATTTTAATGCAATATTTCGATTTTTTTTTTCACCATGGAAACTATCATTTACAAGCAATGTGCATCTAGATGTAGATAATATTGAGACTGAAAATGGGACAAATGGGGCTGATGTTGTGGCACAGAATACAGCAGTACAATACTTGAGACTGTGTTGCACCAGTTGGGCCAGTTTCAAGCCTCATGCTTTTACCACTTACCATGACGACCCCTCCAGACTGCTCTGCGGTGCACATGCTCATTATGGGCGCCATGCCAATGGTAGTCCCTTGGAAGTACACCCCGCTGCAGGAGGGCGGGAAAGGAGAAGAAGAATCACAGAATCACCATTCAGTGACAAGTACTGCCCTATTATTTTCAGTCTTGTATTTTTGCCAATCTCAAGCAATGATCCTATTTCAAATGTGTCAGCTCCAGACATTTGCAGGTTTAAAACAATGAAAAGCACAGATTAGTCGTATCAACTTGCCAAACTGACAGTAACAGCATCCCTGCTATGAGAAAGATCCGTTTGATCACTGTCCTTTGGGTTTACTGCTGTAACAGGACCCTTCTTTCCTTTCTTTTTGCCTGACTGAAGATGGGAATAGAAATAAAAACATAAAAATAATGTCTCTAGCTCAGAGAAGGGTTATTTTAATGCAGTGGGAAGTTTATATGCTACTTGTTATAATACGCAGCCTAGAATGCAATCATTCCAAACGAAACTTTATTATACATAGAGAGTAATCAAACATCTCATGAGGGGCAGTTTGGAAGGGCTCGCTCTATTCTTACACAGATAATGTAAGATCTATGTAACGAGTAAAGAGCTCCTTTTAATTACTAAATTGTCAGGTATGTTTATCTGTATAGCATAAAGAATGATTCACTGATTAAACGGATACCTGGTTCAAGAAAGAGATGTTTCTCTTATTCTTTCTTTTTAAAGAGTACTTTTACTTTGAGCATGTTTACTCAATTACTTTAATCCAGGAAAAAGCAGCAGGGTAAAAGATGTGTATGATTTAACTTTTAAGTCACAAATGCACATGACTTGTCCAATTTAGACAGCCTTCTAAAGTTTACTGAGGTCTTTCTGTAACAGGCTTCATATAGTGCCCCCTTAGCTCTGCTTTCGGGATGAGGGCAGGACTGCCTTTTTCAGTAACAATTTAGACTGAGACCAGCCTAAACTGCTTGTAAATTCATACCCTTAGTATTTACCAGCTTATTAAACATCTACACTTCTACATGAGTTGTATTCAGGAAAGGCCTACAAGTAATAGGGCTGCGGAAGGAAATTAATCTGAAGCATCTGCTGAAGGGCTCTGCAAAACGCTTTTATGTTTGATGTTTACAGAGGGGAAAGACAAACCCTCAGGAGCACAGATGTTCCTCCCAACAGCTTAGCAACCGGGGAAGAATTCAGTACAGTTATCCTCAAATCACTGAAATCTCAGCCGCTATTAAACAGAGTGTCAAGTCTACCTTATCAGCTGTGCATTGTCATGGGGTTTACGAGGTAGCAGTTTTAGCTTTCTCCAGTCTAGAAATTCATGAAGGCTGGTGAAAGGGTCTTGAGAAATAGAGCACTTATCCATGTCATTCCATACTTCCACTCCGACCAGGGCTACTCGAATATTCAGTGGCCTATAGAACTAATGAGAAAAGAAAAACAGAAACATGTTTCTAAAACCCATTTTAGACCACATTGGATTAGAATATTTCAGCAGAAGCATAATGTGCGTTTGAACTTCCTTGCAGAGGCCTAAATGGTCTCTTCTCCAGGGCAAAAGTGAACACCTCACAGGACTGACACAGACAAAATATTTCCATGACTTATAGAAACCAGTTCTGACCTGACTAAATACCCATAAGGCATTCAAAGACATCCAGAGATACCTTACTTCTCCATGTGCCACCCAAGTTTGGTATCTTCCTTCAAGATTAAATGCTGCAACTACCTTCACCTGTCCTTCAAGTCTGAACAAACCTGTTGCTATGGCAGATGGCTCTCTCCGTGGCTGCCCTCCATCGCTAGCGCCAACGTAAACCGAGAGGTAGAGGCAGCTGTGCTGTGCTATGGTTGTGGTCCAAAATCGTAGCTGAAAATTTAGCCAGAGTCATCGAGTCTTGCTCACAGAAGATAAAAACAAGTGATTTAGCACTACATACACTGTTATCCCACTGGTAAATGCCACGGTTGCTACAAGAGGGGAGCCGGAGCAGCATTAGCAACGGAGCAGAGATAACAATCCTAATGAAAGACTAATGTGAAGAAGGATTCAAAAATCGATCAAGTCCAGATTTGGCTGGCAGTCTGAGAAAATAATATACTAGATCTTTGTCTTGTTGATATGCATTACAGTCATTTGGATAACTTTGGCATTTCCTGAGCATAAATTAAGCATGAAACATAAATATATTATAACGTGCAAAATTAATTTTGAGCAGGTAACATATAAACACCTGTCCTCCAGTAATAAGTCAGCAAGACAATTATGGGAGCGGTGGAGGTGTCTTCAGCAGCTTGTTTTTAATCAAGAATGCTTCTCCTTGAGTTATTGCCCTTGAACTATAATTTGATAAGTTCTCAGCTAAATTAAGACTCCCTCAGTTATAATTTCACTGCTGGACTCCTAATTTTTTATGGCCATACGGCACAACAAAAATAAACTTTAATTTGTTCAGAAAACACTGTAGAGGGCTCAGCATTATTATTTATTGTCAAGAAATTACTTCAAGTACAAAAAACCTAGTGCATGTCTCTCTCTTATCACGCTCACTCAGCCATCAACTTCTGCTTCCTTAAGCACTGCAGATTTTTAATTCTGCCGTCTTCCTTGGGCTATATATCTTACTGACTGTGTCGTCACAGGTTCTTTGTGGCCCTTACAATTGGACCTTCCCTTGCTGCTGCAAAGGACTTTGTTCTCCAAAATCCTCCTCAAAATGATCCTTTTTTCTGCAGGCTGTTCCATATGTGATTATCCCCACACTCTTCCCATGTTAATAAAATCCTAGGGCTAAATTGTATATTTCCTTAGAGGTAGTGCTTCCACAGATATATACATCCCATATATAGCAGAGCAGAGCTCAGGTCTTAGTATGTTGAAGGGCATATGAAAGGTTTAAGTTTACTTAAACTGGTTTTACTGGTTGGAGAGAAGCATTGCTCTGAAATACTGGAGTATAAGGGAAGCAGCAGGGGTAGCTCTTTGAAAAGGCGGGTGAATAAGGAAAGTGGCAAATGTTGTGAAAGCTGCCAATCTGAGCGTGGTGGCTTTCTTAATTTACTAGTAGAAGAAACATAGACTTCACAGCAACAGCCTTCAGAAAGTGTAGTAAGTTTGGAAAAAGTGAAATAATGCTTATGTTCTTACCTTATCAACATAGTTTGCAATTTCTATCAGCCTCTGCTTAATTTTTTCCACATCCTTGCCTTGTCTCTGAAACTTGGAATGTAAAGGATCAATGTACTAGCAGCACAAATATCACAGTTTCCCCCCACCAGCCACCCTACTCTGCCAGCTTTGTCGGTGATGTTTGGGAATGACACAGTGCAACCAAGGGCCATCGGCAGACTCCTCTTGGCCTCATGGGACCACCGTCTGCTTCAGAATAAGCACAGGCTGTGGGGTAGGATTCTGGTTCTCATGAAAAGGTTTTAAAATCCCTAAGTTTTACACAGGGATCTTTCAGACACTGATGTTTTGTGAAAAAGAAAAGGCTCTTCTGTTAGCTGTTTCAGCTCTTGCAGCAGAGGGGCTGTAATTCCCTAACTAGCAGTGCTCAAGGAGACCAAAAAAAAAAAAGTAAGTAGCAAAATAATTCAAACCAAGATTTAGATCTTTGGTTGCCATTCAGCACACTGGAACACTTCTACAGCCGGTCCTGGTTACTCGCTTTGAAGCTGTCTTTGCAAACTGACAGGAAGGCAGTGGTGCTTCATGCAACGTGATGCTAAAGTACTGCTTCAAAAGCAACTGCGGGATCCTGCGGTGTCGTCCACACAGCGACGGTCCCGCTGAGGGCAAAGTCAATGGCAGCGAAGACTCAAGGAGATCCAGGGCAGAGAATTTGTATTTGCCTCTTCAATTACTGCCAGATATCCCAGTTATATGAGAGTCAAATTCCTTATGAAGTATTGCAAGAGATTTTACAATTGACTGTCACTGTTGTCCTACCTTAATAGTGCCTTCCACTGCCCAGCCCTAATTAGGGAAGAAGCTTTACTTTGACAACCACCATATTACTGTCTGAAGCACATTGCGTGCAAGACTGCAGCAGCTGAACTGAGCTACCCATTTCCTACCAGTGCTTCCCATAACTTTTTAGTTTTAAGTTTCTTACCTCACGATTATCTGCCACAATTACGAGCTCCACATACTTTGTTGTCTTCAGAGTTTCCCTCTTGTACTGTCAAAAAAGATGAAAACAGTATTTTGTTTTTGCAATAAGTGACCCTTGGAATCAGCTGTGCCTCAGCCCAACAAAGTGCTTGCAGGGGGAGATACGCAACACCTCAGACTTCCAAAGATTTCACTACATACTAATTTTTACTGTATTCCTTCTCCTCATGGAAGTTTTCCTTTTACCTACTACAACAGAAATAGTCTATGTGGTACTTACAAAAAAAAACAAACCCAGGATTTGATCATAGCAAGCTGGAAAGTGTTGCAAAGTCTCTCTCAACCTTTCAGCTTTTTGCAGTTGAAATGTTTGAGTTATCTTTCCTCGCAGGAGAATATAATCTCTAGCAGCAGAAAGACCTTTGCTATTTCCGAGGCACATTTAAAGAAATGATGAGATGACTTTTAGCAAACATTTCACACAATAGACAAACTGGCTACTAAGAAAAATGAGAGATAAAGGGATATTGAGTGAAGCAGAGAAGAGATCAAGTGGTCAACTGATAAATTATGTAGGAAGAAAAGCCCAGGAACAAAAACTGCAGAAACATGTTTAAGAATGGGGGTGGGAAATACCCTGGGCAATTGCAGCCAGGAGAGGGGAGTGAGGCTGTGTGAGAGGAACAAGCCTGCAGACACCAAGGCCAGTGAAGAAGGAGGGGAAGGAGGTGCTCCAGGCACCAGAGCAGAGATTCCCCTGCAGCCCGTGGTGAAGACCACGGTGAGGCAGGCTGTGCCCCCGCAGCCCAGGGGGGTTAGCGGTGGGGCAGATACCCCCCTGCAGCCCGGGGGGGTTAGCAGTGGGGCAGATACCCCTGCAGCCCAGGGAGGTTAGCGGTGGGGCAGAGATCCCCCTGCAGCCCAGGGGGGTTAGCGGTGGGGCAGAAATCCCCCTGGTAGCCCAGGGGGGTTAGCGGTGGGGCAGAGATCCCCCTGCAGCCCAGGGAGGTTAGCGGTGGGGCAGAGATCCCCCTGCAGCCCAGGGGGGTTAGCGGTGGGGCAGAGATCCCCCTGCAGCCCAGGGAGGTTAGCGGTGGGGCAGAGATCCCCCTGCAGCCCAGGGAGGTTAGCGGTGGGGCAGAGATCCCCCTGCAGCCCAGGGGGGTTAGCGGTGGGGCAGAGATCCCCCTGCAGCCCAGGGAGGTTAGCGGTGGGGCAGAGATCCCCCTGCAGCCCAGGGGGGTTAGCGGTGGGGCAGATACCCCCCTGCAGCCCAGGGAGGTTAGCGGTGGGGCAGATACCCCCCTGCAGCCCAGGGGGGTTAGCGGTGGGGCAGATACCCCCCTGCAGCCCAGGGGGGTTAGCGGTGGGGCAGATACCCCCCTGCAGCCCAGGGGGGTTAGCGGTGGGGCAGATACCCCCTGCAGCCCAGGGGGGTTAGCGGTGGGGCAGATACCCCCCTGCAGCCCAGGGGGGTTAGCGGTGGGGCAGAGATCCCCCTGCAGCCCAGGGAGCACCCCATGCCAGAGCAGGAGGATGCCCGAAGGATGCTGTGACCCTGTGGGAAGCCCGTGCTGGAGCAGGTTTGCTGGCAGGACCTGTGACCCCGCAGGGACCCACGCTGGAGCAGCCTGTTCCTGAAGGGCTGCACCCCATGGAAGGCATCCATGCTGGAGCAGCTCATGAAGAAATGCAAGCCCGTGTGAAGGATTCATGCTGGAGAAGTTCCTGGAGGACTGTCTCCTGTGGGAGGGACCCCACGCTGGAGCAGGGGAAGAGTGCGAGGAGCCCTCCCCCTGAGGAGAAAGGAGAAGCAGAGACAAGGTGTGATGAACTGACCCCATCCCCCTGCACTGCTAGCAGGGAGGAGGTAGAGAAAACTGGGAGTCAAGTTGAGCTCAGGAAGAAGGGAGGGGTGGGGGGAAGGTGTTTTAAGCTTTATGTTTTATGTCTCATTATCCTACTCTGATTGGTAATAAATCAGGTTTTTTTCCTCAAGTTGAGTCTGTTTTTCCCATGATGGTAAAGTAATTGGTGAGCGATCTCTCCCTGTCCTTATCTCAACCCACAAGCCTTTCATTATATTTCTTTCCCTGTCCAGCTGAGGAGGGGGAGTGATAGAGCAGCTTTGGTGGGCACCTGGTGTCCGGTCAGGGTCAACCCACTACAGGAAGCAAGCTAATACTCTAAAAATGGAATGCACACATTTAATTTTGTATCTGTATATTCATACTAAACAGCTGGTCACACTACTTGCGGTTCTAAATGCAGGTCTAAAGAAATCATAATGCTTAGCCACAAAAAGGTCAGTGAAGAAAATGAAACGATTTTGTAACAGTACTAATCATAGCACAGCTCCTCTGCTACCATAAATTTAAGTTATCTATTAATGCCTGTAAAAGTTCTGTGATTTAGAGCAGCTGAGCATCTATTCTATCATTCCTCCCTTGTTTCTGGAATAAGACAGTTAGGGAAAAGAGGTCTCAGCAGTATATCTGATCTTCATGCCAGAACTTAAGGAGCTTAAGCAGATGCATGACCTCCTAATGACCATGATGTCTTGAACTAAACCAATGCTCTATAACCTAAAACATGACTAAAGCTTTCCAAAGCAGACTGTTCCAAGGCAAACTGTGTAACCCCCTGAGCTAAGTCAGTGCTGGCCTTTCCCTTCCAGCCAAATTTCACAAAGTTTTCTTCACATTACCAAAGGGCTCCTCTTTGTTATCTGCAGATTAACTATTTTGAATGTTTTGCAAGAAGCAATGTGTATAGAGGAAAGCGGCAGATGTAACTTTTAGTAACTCTGACTTTCAAACTCATATTTAATAGTGTGACACAGCCTTCAAACTACAATAACTGGAAAATAGTTAAGTTCCATTTGGACAGTATTTATGAACTGAGAAAGCAGTCAAAGCTATCATTAATGAACTAAACGTCAATGATACAACACTTCACAGGATTACACTTATTAGGGGTCTGGCAAACGGGCTCAGGTTCTTACAACCTCTTGTAATTCTTATGACTACTCGTATCGGGGTTCTCTGTCATCTTGTTGTGCTCTGCTGGAGGCAACAGTCACTACCATGGGGTCACGGTGTGCGCACAGACTTGGTGCACACCCCATGCCTTGTCTGCCACACAGGTCATTAGCAGTGCCTGGTGATATGCCGGCTGGGCACCAGGACGGCACGAGTCAGCCCGTCCCCCCCTGCTGCTCCCGATCAGCAGCGGATGCAATGCAAAGGGCCTGCCATGCCTCAGTAGACTTCAGCAGAACCTACAGTGCTCTGGCAGAGCTTGGTTTACCTCCCTGCAAAATATATCAGACATGAGTGAGATGCCTCATAAGGCGAATTACCACGTGGGTGTTGTTTGCAATGGAATTGATCTCTCAGACACTAAAAGTGTAACATAAACCTGAAATTTATTATGCGGTCTGATCAGAGATGTACCCCCAAGGTGCCTCTAAACTTCTTCTAAAGGAAAAGTAAAAGATGAGACATTCCAGCTACAAAGATATAAGAAGAGCTCTGCTACATCAGTCAGTTTAAACCATTTAGTTTTTACCAAGAGTAAAACTGTTTGGACTGGAGAGAGTTAGCCTGAGAGAAATTGGCTGGCAGGGTATAATCATGTAAGCCTCTGGTGACTGACTTGCATAACAAATCCATTCCTGTGATTTGCCCAAAGGCTATGTGCATTCCTTGGATACAACATTTATTTATAAAATATACCTAATTATGACTTATTTCAGCTTGCTTTCTGAAGCCCGCTGCACCAATGCACAATCCGTTGCCTGAGTTAATCCTTCAGAATTAAAATTTAGAGTCAATAATACAGCCATGATAGACAATAGATGACGGGATACAATATGCTTTGTTCCACTGACCATTGCCTTTCTCCCCTGCTTCTGCCACACCTGATCCTATCACTAAACTGTTGTCCCCTGCCGCTGTAGCCCTGCCTCATGCTCCCCTGTCAGGGAATTGGCATGGCTTGGAGTCACACTGCAGTGTTGCAGACCCTCAGTGATCCACTTGCCCTGAAGGGCTCACTTGCCTGACCTGTGGTCCACCAGCACCACCAAAATAGCGAATTTTTGTGGCTACAGAGAAAATGCCATATTGTAGGTGCTATCTTACACATCAGGCTTGCTTTCTGTAGGATCCTATCTCAGTGGAGCTCAGCTGGAAAACACTCCCTGCTGCAATTTGACCGTCCACTGAGTTATGAAATGACCCAGTATCTATAGAGACCCAGCTCCAATGGGGCAAAACCTGTCTGCACACATCTGCTACGTTACCTGACTTGCTCTTTTAAATCTCATGTTTGGATCTAGGAAGCTGAGTCTACTGTTTGTCCTATCACTTATCTGTATTTAAATCTAACCCAAAGGCTAGTCTAGCTTTGTGATATACTGATGTCACATTTCAGCTCTGCTTAGTAAGAATTTAGTGTAGGTAGTTGAAAGAAGGGTCAGGGGAAAAACACCAAACCAAAAGATCCCCCAAACCTGTCAAGAAACAGAAAATTTTCATCATGCCCTGAACCTGAGACTAGATTTCTGCTCACTCTGTCACCGAGTGTAATTTGGAGCAGCCTTATGTCTCCATGCTTTGCAGGTCATCTTTATGCAGTATGTCCTGACAGCCTACTTAGCTGATGACAACACTGAAATGTGAAAACTCACTCCACGCATTACATTTCACTACTTTCAAAATTCATGCATCCGAAGCATATCCAACATGCTCATTATATATATTGCACCTATCCGTATGATGTGACTGTTGACAGGTTTTATAATTATGTCTACTGAACCACAGCAAAAATATTTTTTCAGCTATTTAAGGTGAATTCTGGCATGTAGTTGAAGCCATCAACAAAATGTGAGAACCATTAGGGTAACAGTAGAACTGCTTTGATTGTCTCACCTAGTCGCCTGCACACATTCTATTTTGTTTTCCTACTATTACATTGATTGCTTCAGTGAAATTCAGTCAAAAGTTACAAAGTTTTTGAGGAAAACGTAATAAATTTGTGAAAAGTACTTTCCCAATGGTTTCAACCTGCACGTATTTTTAGAAATATGCTTAGCCCATAAAATGGTATATTCAAAGGCTAATGCATCAGATATAATATTTAATATATACATATACATATATTAATATATGTAAAATAAATTAATTCCACTATATAAGTAATACCTTGGGACGCCATTTAGGTTGCTCTCCTTAACAGCTAGCCTGGTGCAAAGGCTTGGTAGTATATGCAAGTATGAATCCCAATAGGTGACATTTAATAAATGCTGTGGGCAGATTTGTGTCACTGTATAATTTCTGAACACCTAAACCAGTCTTTCCTACAATCCTCATCCAATATGCAGATGGACTTATCAGAGTGCTTCCTTGTCCTGATTTTTAGTTCGTTTGGTAATTTTCTGCAGTTTCCATTAGCTAGATGCATTTCACATTATTCACATGAAATAATATGGTGACGATTTGTTTTGTCTGCATAAGATACTTTCCTAGTAGAACGTGAAGATTCAAAGCCTAATATTAGCAAAGCGTCACAGCTATCATGTTCTTTTCCATCTTGGGTGGGCAAGAACTTTTCCAGACATTGCTCAGTGTTCTTATGTGGCCTTAAATTCTGGCTATAATCATACATGAACTAAAATATATTACCGTAATATGAAACCATAAACTTTTCTGTGCCGTCTCATTACCAAAAAGAAAGTAAAAAACAAGTTCTGCATGCAGGATCAAGAAAAAGCAATAAAGCTTTAGCAAAACATGTAAGTATAAGCTTAATTTTAAGCATGCGCTTAAGCACATGACATCAACAGAAGAGGACTATATGGTTTAATGTTTTGCTCAGTAGCGACTCCTTGCAACAAAGAGCTACGGTGGGCAGTAATCTGGAAATGCTACCTGAGATGCGCTCAGCAAGCCAGAAGCATAAAAGTGCACTAACACCTTACCCTGCCAGCAGGAGAACGGAGCGCTGTGTCATTGTCACCAGCTCTCATGGCAGAGACGTCCAGCTGGTGGCCACAAGATCCTGGGGCTATTTTCAAATTCTCTGCTCGGTAGATCTTGTGTTCACTGGCAGCACCTTCTAATGGCTCCAGAATGTAGCTCTTGTTTTCAAATACAATCATTCCCCTGTTACATATGAGGACAGAGTTAGACACGTGGTTTTCAAGAGCAAACGTATGTTTGTCTACAACAAAGTTACAACAGGTTTTAATAATGACAGAGTATGAAAAAGCAAAACAGTGATTTACAATGTCAAGGTGGAGTGGAGCAAGAAACATCAAGGCTGTATATTTGTCACTGCAGCATACTACACTTTAAAAGAAGCAATGGCTCAAAGAAAATTTTCCTCTTCTGAAGTGCTGTACTGTAGAGCAAAATTATATTTGTGTTTTATGTGTTTTCCATTCCCCCAGTGATACATTGCCATTGCTGAGTGGAGTCATGACGTGTGTGCTTCTGAGGACCCATGGCAAACGGTAATGAACAAAAGCGTGCTGAAATGCTTTTGTAAGGAAAGTTACAGAGTGAAAGTATTCATTTTGATTAAAATTATATTCATTATAATGCAGTGTGCATTATACCTTTTAAACCAAATGCTGATGCAAGCATCAATTCTGCCAGGCGAAAGGGGCATTGCACTATCAAAATGGATTATTAAATATTGCACGGTGGGGCAGCAGAATGAAGCTCAGATATATTAACCAGTGGATTCCTGTTTAACTCATTTTACTCCCCAAAATAATAATTTTTACACCAATACCACCGGCTCTTTGAGGATCTCAAAGGTTTTCCACCAGTGAAAACACTCTTGTTGCGCTACTTTAAGCTGCAGCATGCAAAGAGGAAAGAGGGGCTCGGGAGGAGATACACCTTGCTCCAGGAAGCATGTGGAAGAACCTAGGACATGTAGCCAATTCTGAGCTCTATGTGCTGCCTTCCTAACCACAAACCGCTCTCCCTGTATACTCCAGACAACTCACCAAGTAAAAGCCAGCTTGGGTTCTTGTGCTGGGTCCTGGCCAGATTTTATGAGCTGCTAGAGTAGAACAAATTTGACAAAAGGTTGACTATCTTTCCAGTTCCTCCTGCTGAGGAAGCTGCTGGCATAAGGCTGCTCTGTCAGCTCAGCACAGGAAATATAGGCAGTGTCCATGGTCTGCACATGCTGGAATAGGATTTCTGGTACTATATGGCATAAAGTAGGATGATCTCCAACAATACTGCTGGAATTAGCAATTATAACTGCAGCTGTAGGACCACAGAGTAAGAAGACTGCTCTACTGTACATCAGGACTGGTACAGCATAAGAAGGCATGAAGTAGGTTTACAGACAGGGCTCAAGTAGAAATTACTGCAAAAGAAAGGAATTTAATATTCTGTGCCTAACTTGCATCCTGAGCACATACTGCCAACCACACAGGAGGGTCCTGCATAATTCCTACATCAAGCTGGGTATCAGGTTTTGTTGGGTAAATGTGTGACCAGAAAAAGACACCCTTTAAAACCCATTTTTCTAAACTAAGCATTTGCTTATGGGGTGTTGTAAGCATTCATCAGTTAGACACCACACTGAATAGTGCACTGCATTACTAATTTCTTCCTTGTCTTTAAATTATGAAGACATTAATCCCTAAGCACTGGCAAAGGTTCAGCAGCAATAATTACAATCTACCTATCTGAAATTCCATGAAACTTTTAATTGGCCCAGGCATTCTTCCTCAATTCATCTGCTAAACTGCTCTGTACTATCTATATATGCTATTAAACAGCCATCATTTTCAGCCCAAAGATGGCTATATTTTATTAGTGTGTCCTTTTGGTGCATAGGAAGCATCTGCTCTTTTTATTTCTGTCTGTACTGGAACAAAGGTAAGATACTACAACCATTGTAGTGGCTATACAAGTCTTCTGCAGAGAGCTGAAAAAAAGAAAAAAAGGAAGATGAGGAAGGACCCAGAAGCAGGTTAATGACACCATAAAGAGCGATTTAAAAATAAGAATTAAAATTATTAGGGAAAAGCTGCCCTAGCTATTCTATTCTTAGCAAGATAAGATGAAGAAACTCAAAGTCTTTGGCCTCCTAACCAGTTAACTGAAATTTTCATTCCAAGCTGACTGCACGGTTTTACTACAAAATGTCACTAACATCAGTTCAGCCAAGCCAACAGATGACTGTTTTGCTGGTGACTAGAATAGCTATACATCCAAGAAAAAACAAGACTAGAAACCCATGATAGTAAAGACTGAGCAATAGCATTCGCAGGAGCCTGCTTTGCTGATCCAAACCAAGAATCAGGGTCTGATAGTTCACTTGTAGCTTCCTTAGTACCCTGGGCAAGGTACCTTAGGTAAGATACGTCATTTACCCATCGCGCAGGCATGCTGGGTATGACGGGTCACAGCTGGAAAGGCAGGACTGATTTATCACAGCGACCCTTGTAGCTACAGCCAGGATACACTTAATGCATGCATGACAGATGCGAGACCTCCCAGCTGGTCACCCCATGATTTGAGTAACCTTACACCCTCCAGTTCTAAATTATTTTCAAATCTGCCTTATTCCTTGAAGAATTTAGGAAACTAGAACAACTTATTCCCTTTACTCCGATAATCAGCAACTCTGTGATCAGCACAATCAAATAAGGATTGTTGTCTTTCCCTTGTGCAATTAATTTTATTCTGGAGGCAGCTGGAACCAGCAATGGAGGCCAAAGTCCATTGGCCACTGACTGAAATGGAGTAGCCTGACCATCTCCAGTCACTGACAACTCAAAACCAACATAAAACCACGAAGCGTTTTATTTTTAATGTTAAACTTGATACTGCTTAGATCATTAACTTAAAAATATAGACTGAAATAATTTTCTTTATTTATTTACACTAGAAAGGGAGAGACTTAATAGTGCCCTTTTACTGGGTTAAGTGCCCTCTTTTTTTTTTTTTTTTTTTTTAATTTAAAAGCCAGTATCTTGTTCTCAGGAGTTCACAGCCAAAACACACCACATCAGTGCCAGGTTTCCGATATAGCCCTTGTATACCCAGCTACTGTCTAAAATAACTAAATAACTGTTTCTTTACTCATTTTCTCTACCTGCAGAGGATATGCACAAATGATCAGATACCAGAGTGACTAATTTTTCTTTCTACTGGGCATGCCAGAGCCACGGCAGCCTATTCAACTTGCCACTGAGACTCCCGTCCCAGGTGACAGCATGAGCCTTTAACAGGCTCATGCTGTTAAACCTTTGCATATGAAGCACTACAATGGTAAAAAAAATCTGCAGATTCGGCATGAGGGAAAACATACTTTTCATTTAATGCACACTTATCCTTTAAGTGCCTACAGGATATCAGCACTTGGCTTGTGACCATCTGTAATAAGATAATGAATATCAAATATGAATTTTCTTGGCCAGTTTTCTGGTTTTGACTAATTTTCTTTTCCTACAATTGCATTTTTCCCCCATTGACCAGTGCCAAGCACAGCACCTTAAAAACACAACTATTCAAAAGCTATGGTTTCTTTTTTTGGTGTGGCAGGATTAGATGAATGATACTTATCAGTCATTGAGTACTAAGAATTTGATGCAAATAAAATAAATCCATAACTACTTTTTCCTTCCACTTCTGTCAGGTGTTTCAAAAAAGCCTCTGTCACTCCTACACCATTTCTGTGTCTTCGCCTTGAGCATGGCTCTCCCACATTCCTGAGTCAGCCTATATTCTCCGAAGAACAAGGTGGTGCAACTTTTCCATTTTTCAAGGAGGCATTAATGTTAAATAATATGTTTTCCAATGTGGCAAATAGACAGTATATTAAACTGAAGACCCCCAACCAAAAATTATATAAGGAACCACAAAGGGATTTCAGCAACTCTGCGAGTACTCGAGAAGAGGCTATTCTTTAAGACCAACCTCTACTGAAACCTGTGGGATTTCTACCATTACCTCTACCACGCAAAAGACTACTCAATTCCCGAGCTCACAAATATTTGAGAAAAATGCAATATAAAGTATACAGGTTTTGGTCTCCAGGTATCTAACTGATGGCATCTGTGTTTTCCCCAGTTCCAAACCATACTGAGGCTGGGAAGTCAGAAAGATCTTGCAAATGAGCTGGGCAGGAAAGACAAGAGACAATTCAGACCCTGCCTAAAACTGTGGGGCTGTCCTTTTCATCACTGGTAGCACAGAGGGAGGAAAAAAAATCTGTGCCATGCAGCATGTCCAGACACCGGTTCACAGGCTCCAAGCCAAGTGGAAGCAGCTTCACCGTGGTCTTGAGCCTGAGCTAATATGTCACGGTACCTCCCAACAGGGTTTGAATCCTGCTCGCGTCTGGTGGTCAGCACCAAACCACCCACATCCACATTGCTGCTAATCAGGTCTAAACATGAACAACTCGTGGGTATTTGCCTGCTGTACATCGTTGGATGCCGTATGGACGCATGGGGAATGTGTATATGAGATGGCCTGTGGTGGGAGAACTCTCTACATCTCAAAGAAAAAGAAATTAAAACATAACTTAAATAATTAATTTGTTATTAAGTGCTGTTTAACTTTCCGGGAATCTCTCAATTAGGGAAATAAAATTTGATGGAATAATTCCACTATTTAAACTGTTGATGAAGTCAAATGTGATATTTTTTTCTCTTAAAAAGGAAAACCAAAACAAAACCTAATGCAAGACCAGTCGTATTTCATAAATCAGCAGACTTTAGGAAATCTCAAAATATAAATGGGAATTTTCTTTTCCAACTTGTCAGCAGAAGCAAAGGCCCTGCCAACATAAACCATCAACGCATACTTGTCTGAGAAATTGTGATGCTGAAGTAAAACTTGGCTAGGCTAGCATTATATGAAACTGTTATATATTATTCTGCTGTACTATACAGGGAAAGTTAAGTGAATCAATAAATCTGATATCTATGAATGCAATTAAACATTTGGTTTTAATGAAGCTCAAGCTTATACTCGTTTCTAAACAATAATAATAAAAAGCTCTATTACCACTAGAAGAAGAATGTAGATGTTTTCAGTTTGTAAGAAATTAATTAGACTACAGAGGGCTGTCATGCTTACACACCGCATATTCGCATTAAGCCTGTCTCTGCCCACAGACACAGCGAGAACTGCAGAACTCACGTGTCGCCTAAAAACCATCAGGACCATCATTTCATAATTAATGCTACAGCTTCAAAAGTAAAAGGACCAATCCCACAGCTGTACCACCGATTTCAGTGAGAGTTTTAGTTGAACAAAGGGGAGTTTTAGGCTGACAGATGACAGAATTGGAGCCTCGTGGCCCTGGAGTGTTGTTCTCAGCACGCTCGTGGTGGAGGTACAGCAGTTGTTCACTGCGATGTTTTTCAACATGCGTGACATCAGAAGATGGTCTGTAAAGTGACAGGGCATTTTTAGTTATTTTTCTTATCAATTCTACATTCTCAGGACTTTGTATAACAAATTCCTGGGCAAATAAGCAGGCAAACCAAAAGAGGAAGAAAAATGAACTAGTGAATGAAAACTTCACTTTTAGTCTGTTTTAATTAGTTGCAGATTAATACTGTTGGGATAAATTAACAAGATGATCTGTGGACTGTTTTTCTAATGGGCTAGGTGATCTTCAGATATTTTCCAAATGGTTTGGTCATTCTTCAGCTTTAAAGGACTGGGAAATACAGAGAATGGGAGCTGGACTCCAGAAACAGGAGTACCCCTGTCTCTACCACTGCCCCTGGGCAGCCTAGGACAGGTAATTCACCTCTTTCTGCATCAGTTCCTCACCTTTAAAGTGGGGTAAACTTTAGTAACTGCATACAGCAATTATCTATTGATGAAAAGCATCACACAAGACCCAAGTAATACCGTTATCCTACTATACTGCACATTAGGATTTCATTAAAATAACAAGTCTGACCCAAATCAGCAAAGGGCAGCAACTCAAAGTGAGGTTAAAGTAGTAGCATTATTGGTTTTACATATTGCACTAGTGGTAGAGGTGTTCTCACGCAGACACATCATTAGTCAAATACGTTTTATTCCAGCCAACGCCTTTCATTAACCTGAAAATATATTCCATAGCACAGTGTCTAAAATGTAGTCGTACCCAGAGACTACTGTAGCACACACTTAATCCTTTCTCAGTGCAAGACAGATTTGTCCAGAGTGAATGCATATTGGTCTGCAACTTTGATGCCTGGAATTTAAGCGGGGAGTTACTTGAATTGAAAGCGATAATGCAATTTCATGTCCAGCTTTTCGCTTGCAGGAAACAGAAATTGTGTTATCAGAGAAAGTGGGAGGGTGCAAGGCAGGCCAAGGAAAGCAGAGAAAAATGGCTAAGGAAAGAGACGTTGGCATCAGTGCCAATTTAGGGAGCATATTTTGTAGCACTGTGCAGCAAATGGCATAAGAATAAAAGAAGGCTTGATTCCAACTTGCACATCACATTAATGCTCATAGGATGCTTTTTCAAGTCTCAAAATGTATACAAATATTTTTAGTTTCAGGTTTTTGGTTGTTGGTTGTTTTTTGGTTGTTTTTTTTTTTTGTAAAAATTAAGTGCTGCCATACACAGATGAGGTGGAGAAGGGGCAGGCTCAAACAGCTGGGTACAGGTCATCTCTCCTGCTTGCCCTAGCAGTAGCAGAGGTGCTTGGGGTTTACTGTGCACCTGGGGACAGCGTGCACACAATTGCCGAAGAAGGGACACAATGTTCGTCTCAGACCGCAGAGGTGATCGTGTTCCAGGAGCTGCTTTTGCCACCTGACCAGCCAGGAAACAGAAGTTATGAAACCCCAGAAGCTGAACGCTTTCTACTATTAAGCCCAAAATCCTCCAGTAGTTTCACAGTCAGGTAACTTAAACACCATGTGAGATGTTTATATGAGCTAAAAGCTCTTCAGAAAGTATGGAGCAGAAGCAGACATCCAAACCGGTGCTTTTCTCAACTGGGATTTTCTCCTAACTTCTTTTTTGGATGAAATCTCCACTTCTGTGGGGAAATCATGCTTGAGGAGTCATAAGGAATTTAGATTTTTTTTTTTCTCACTGGTTTCCTACTTCCATTTCTTTTTTAAATAGTTGATGTCTGGAGTGTCATATTTAAATCCCCTCTTAGCTGGCTGTGTCTGGGATGCAGTGAGTTCAGCCAGACCATTTGAAAAATGGGTGGCTCTAGTACTGGCAGCCTCATGCAGCATAACTATGCAATCCCATTAAAAATTACTGTCTTTTCAGTTCTGGGGCCTTATCCCCATCACTGTCACTGTGGACACAGCATCTTTCAGTCGCTGATGAGGTTGGACAACAACTGAATACTTTTTGTACCTGTGAATGGGCTTATTACCTAGGAATTTGGTAGCTCGGTGGGATTCTTAGGATTTTCAAGAGCATTTTGGTGTTTCAGAAAGGAAAGGCTTCCTGTGAGTGCTCAGACTGAGGCATGACTGAGAGCACCTCTCCAGCTCCCCCCACCAGAGACATCACTGCAGATGCCTTCGTAGCTGCACAGCCCCATGCCAGCATCCTCTGCCAGCCCCTGGACCATGGATGCTCTTCTTCAGGCTGCATTTTTGTGTGTATTCGCTAGGTTCTGCACTTGCAGAGAAAATAATAGGGGCAAAATCATTCAAGTCTATACAAATTTATTACAGAAGATGTGTGTGGTGGCTACAGGCCAAAACTATTTGCTAAAAACTTGAAGAGCCTCTGAGCTAGATAAACAGAAGGGTATTTCCTGAGGACAGGAAGGAAACGACTTGACTTTGTCGTACCTTCACCTTCCCACTAGCTTTTACAGTCTAATTGGCTTTCTTACCCAGATGGAAGTGCCGGAAATCCTGATTACCCATTGTTCCCATTTCATGCATTCAGCATTTACCGTCTCCTCTCTGCCATTCAGCCCTTCCTCCTCCAGAGGAGCCAGCAGGATACAGATTATGGCATGATTATATTCTCCTCTAACCTGCATTTTAGGCAGCTATCAGTGTCAATCCAACTATTTGTGCCATTGTAATCCTATGTGAAGCGAGGCGCTCGAATGTTATGTCTGAATGGATGTTACATAGCTGCAATCGTGAGTGTCCGTGTGCAAGAGAGCTGAGTCTATTCCTCACTTATCTTTATATCTCACCCCCTCGATCTGCCTGAAAAATGTAAACCAGTCAAACCTGTCTTAGTTTGCAGATTTCACACTTTATTCTTCCCATAGCTCATCATGGACTAACTGTGTCATACTTACAAACTAATAACACATCTCAAACGCTCAGCCGTGTTTGTGAGCTGCAGTGAGCATCGGCAGCAGTGCTGCACTGAAAGGAAGAACTTGATGGTTGTGTGTGGTCAGAGCAAGGTTGCTCCAGCCCCGCACCTTGCCTCTGGCCCTGGCCCACAGCAGGTACTTAGGGGTAAAATATAAGGGCATAACAAGCACACCCCAGTTGGTAGGCCCAGCTCTGACAGCATGAGTGTCTGGGACACCCTTGGTTTTGACAGCCCTGGAGAGGCTCCCCCAGCTCCTCTGCCCAAATTGTCTCATCTTTTTTGAATCTGCTGATAGTTTTTATATTGACACTGACCTGTGACAGTGAGTTCTGCAGCTTCATTTTGTGGTGAACATAAAAAATACTTTCTTTTGCTCTAAAGTTTCATTTGATGTCTCCTAATTTTGGGGTTATGCAAAATATTCAGCAATTGTCCCCTCTTCAGCATGACATTCAACCTCATTTCATCATACCCCTTTTCTCTGTCACATCCTTTCAAAAGTTACAGGTCCTAGTTTATTTTCTTTCCCTGGATAAAAGCTGTTCCATACCTTTGATCATAATTTTTGCCCTTTTCTGTATATAATGCTTCCTTTTCTGAGATGGGAATGAGGAGGGGAAAACAAGAACTGCACGCTGAATTCAAGGTGTGAGTGCACTATGGATTTATAAAGTGGTAATGAGGTTTTTTGTTCTATCCTCTATTTCTGTCCCAGTAATTCCTATGATCCTTTTTGCTTCTTTGACTACCGCTGAGCACTCAGGCATCAGAGCATGCTAAAATGTGGAACTTATTCTTTATGACTAGTTTCTTGTCTTTTAATGAACAGTCCCTACCTGTCCACACCTGGAACAACGCCTGAGGTGCCTGTCTAGTAGGAGTGGGAGGAAATTTGTGCTCTGAGATTTCAGTGAGCTGACAGCTTGCACTTCCTTTCATTAGGTGTTTGTCAGGCACGTAAACTTTAGCCCCATGCAACAGCTGTGTGGGCTAGGTAAGAATCATTAAATGAATTTCACAGGTGGAGAAACTGAGACAGAGATTTGTCCAATTGACTTAGAAACTGTAACAAATCCAGGAACAGACTGAGAATGAGACCAGTCTTTCTTCCAGCGGTTGCTGCAAGTGAAACGGCTGCACCAGGGACTGTCCTCACCTGGGGCTCCATGGCCACGCGATGTCTTATGTCTTTACGCCTGCAGCTTGCAGCCTTTATCATGCCATGGAAAACCAAGAATCCCTACTCAAGCAAGTTGGTGGGCAAGTACAGCCTCCTATCCTATCCTATCCTATCCTATCCTATCCTATCCTATCCTATCCTATCCTATCCTATCCTATCCTACCCTACCCTACCCTATCCTATCCTACCCTAACTATTCTGTTAAGCTGTAATACCAGTAAAGTTGCCAGCAAAGTAAGACATGAAATAGTTTTCCACTGTCCTATTTCTCTTATTATTTCAGACTGCATCACATGCAATAAATCATAGAATGGTGTCGGTTGGAAGGAACCTTTAAAGGTCATCTAATCCAACCCCCCTGCAGTGATCAGAGACATCTTCAGCTAGATCTTTCCACCCAGATTCTCAAGGGGGAGCATTGCCACAATAATGTTTTGGTGGTAGAGGTATCCAGTGACCTGTGGGCCTGATTCTGGAAGATGCTTAGTGCTCTCAGGACCTCAGTGCAGCTACTTGGGATTTCACACAACCTGGCCTTTTATTCCTAACCAGTTTTAATGAGAAGGCCTGGGTGGTTCAAGGAGTCGACAGTGCATTATGAAACCTTTCAGACGGACATCGCTGCCTCAGGTCAAGCACAGGTAATGACTGGAAGTTGTTACTATTGACTGTCAGGCTGTGAAATGTGTTTTGTGGAGCAAGTCAACAAGCACCCTTATCAGAAACTGTTATCACTCATGGACACTCTCTTAACCAACCTGCAGCAACTAAATGGGCACAGATACTGAGATATGTCCTCGGCTGATCTCCTGCTAGAGCAAAACATGTGTTGGCAGGGACTCTTATGAAAACTTGTACTGAAAAAGATGCTGCTACACTTCTCCTATGGGTAAGGAGCCTAATACTGTGAGCTTGCACTCTGGGGATTTATCTGTGATAGTGCCAGTTGAGACAAAAATGTCACTGCCAATATATGTTGCCTTGACATACCTGACTGCCTAAAACTGGGAAAGGACCTTGTGAGCTCAACAATTGAAAAAGGAGCACATTAGAGAAGAAATAAAATGCTTTTAATATTGGGAAGAGTAATTTCTTTTGAGCCTTCTTCATTTCTTAGGTAGCTCTGGAACAAGATGTTGGTGCAGACCCTGTCCCACATGCTGCAAATTTTTCCTGCAGCAATGCAATCCCTTTAACTAAACTACCGAGGGCATTGCATTATATTTTTACAGACTGGGAGAGCGACTGGTGAATGCAGACTGCCATGGTCCATACAAGGGATTAATTAGAGTAAACTTGTGGAAGATGCCAGGTACATACCGAAGCACCCATAAAACCCCTCTCCATGTGGGAATGAGCCACAGCAATCCCATCCACTACAGCAAGCGGGTCCTTCCAACAGGGAGAGGGGTCCTGGTAACAGAGAGCTTGCTCTCTCTGCTGCTGTCTGTCCCAGAGCTCCGGTTATAAAAGCCTCGATAATGCCACTATAGCACAAAATGCAAAATCAAGGGAAAAAGACTCCAGCTACTCATGCTGTTTGTAGATAAACTAAACAAACCCAGAAAAGGTTGAGACAGCTGGAAATCTGACAGGAAAACTGGGTTTTCCAGGGAGAACACTAGAGCCAATTTACAGTTAATTACTGTGATTTGGAACAGCTCTGTGAGTAAATACCAGTCTCTGATTGTCCAAGTAAGGAACATAATTGTTTCCTGAACTGTGTCCATTGTGTATTTAAAACGTTGTCAGCCTGTCCCTTTCTCAAACTCAGAAGAGGTTTGGTTTTCGGTGATGTTAATCTGCTACTCTTCTGTTAACAAGTAGCTAAAATCCTAATGCTGAGCATCATACCTGCCATGGATGCAATTTATTGAGCTCCACAGCCATATTTATAAAGCAATCTCTCCTAATGGTGAGGCTGCTGGACCATGCATGAGTTCACAGCTGCAAAGCAGTTCTGCCATCAGTGGTGAAACAGCTCTGAGGACAAGGAGGACTGGAGGGACGCCGGGGACTGCCAGCCCAAAACTGTGCCAAGCACCGCACTGCTGCAAAAGGGTATAGAGAAGGATGGGCAGCAAGAGAGAAGGGATGTCATGGAAAACCCCCAAACTGCATTATCTATTTCTTTTTTTCTCTTCAGAGCAACTAGAGGGAAAATGTTTTTACAGAGATTGTACCAACATTTGAAAAATGGACATTGATATATTCATTAAAAGGCAAAAACCCCTCGATGAGTACTGGCGTGGTTTCTTACGGAGCTCAAGTATGACTGAAATATTGGCTCACCTGAGTCCAGAGCAGGTACTGAGGCTGACTGAGGAGTCGGGGTACCCTCGTACATTGCCGTGGTAATAGCAGTGACCCTGATGGCAAAAAGGAGAAACCATTTCAGTAATCATAGAAGTTCTTCGCTCGCTTGTTCTCTCATGGTTTTCGAAGCTGGTTTTGATTTCATTCAGAAGCATGTTGACAGCACCTTTCCTGCCCCACTAAAATTTCGCTGTATTTAACAGCCCAAAGGGTTCCTAAATGGAAACAATGGGTGTTTTTAAACCCCAGAGGTTGGGCTGGTGGGGTTTTTTTTGTTGTTGTTGTTCTGTGGTTTGGTCGTTTTTTTAAAGAGGGCCAGTGGTATTTAAATTGCATGACCGACAGCCTTTTTCTGTGTTATTTTATTTAAAGCCACAATATGGAATATTTTATAAAATTAATCAGATTAACAAATCATCTAACACATGTTACTACTTTCTATAGACACACATATTTTTACTTAAGGCCATTTACATCTATGTATGTCTATGGGAAGCAGCTACATATAAAGGGAAGTATAAAAAAAGCCAATCCCAATCCCATAGCCTGAAAAAAATCACAGAGCAAGAAAAGGGGAAGGAAAACAGGTTGCAAAGGAAACCTTTTATTGAATTACCCAACTGAGTGACTGCATGTTATTAAGAACAACCAAGACTAGGAGGGTCTTCTATTTTGAGAGGCAGCAGTCCAATTTCATTTTGCAGCTAGATTATTGCATTTCCTTAATAATTCATAGCTTGCAAAAGGCACCCACAACAGAGATACTTTCTCAGCACACACACATATCTGTCTGGAATCAAGGTTAATTTTATTGTTGACTAAAGGTTATACTACATTGCCAATTATGTGACTGGCTGGAAAGCAATGACTGTGTCACGTCCAGCATTTCTTTTCTCGTGGCTCCTTTGAATGTCATCTGGAAACTGAAAACACTGTTGTAAAAGGTTCCCATCTTATTAGTGCAAAGGAAAGTTATCACTCATGCTTCAAGCTGTCATCTCACTGTGCCTTTTTATTACTTGGTTCGTTCACATCCATCCAGCTGCATTAATTAACCTTTTCAGTTTGGGGGCATGGCTTGCGCTTACAAAGCCTCACATAGCAGACTTCTAAAGACCACCTTGATTTTGTTAAAGAAAGCAATAGCCATGAAAATGCTGTGCAAGATGGAATAATTCAGATATGAATTTTCTGCAAATAAGGTTATACCATGAAAAATATTTGTTTAGAGGATTTTTGTTTCTGATATGAGCAACCGAACACAGAATAGCAACATCTGACTTTTAAAATTCAAATCTCAGTAGAAATCTCAGTTAAAGAAATAGTAGAAACAGGGTAATAGCGTTTTACTCTTGGGTAATTTTATCATCAGTACTCATATAAAACGTCAGTAACACATTAGCAAGGATAAAGCCACAATAAAAGGGAGGAAGTCATAGACTGAATTTTTTGGGGGTGGTTGCTTCAGTCACAATTGCTATGGACGTCAAAGTTTCCAGCAAGAGCATACCATTTCACCTCATTTTAATATTATCAGTTACAAGCATCCAGTTGCTAAGACAGAAGAAAAAACAACACCCCTTGCCTCAGCCCTGACTCTCACACAGTGACCCTGAAACTGTCGAAACGCAAAAATAAAGTAGTTTTATTCTTGTCACTTAAAGTTAAGTACAAGGCAGCTCTTAAGAAGCCAGTCTTTGGGGTTTAGCATCACCAGTGTTAAGCACAGTCCTCAGTGAAAAGGGGAGGGCAGGCTGGTATCTCATCCCACACAGGCTGCTGCCGCAGTCTGGCTGTCTTTATCAAAGAGTGAATTATGGCAAAGGTCCTGATTTTTTTCCCTCTCTACACACAACTTGTCATTTTATTAACTTTGAGCTCCTTGTTGTGGCCCATTTCACAACTTCTCTGGGATCCACATGCTACATGATGCCAAAGTTCAATACTGAAAATGTAAACTTATCAGACCATGGCCTGCAATTGGACTGGTAGAAAATTGATTTCTAGCTCAGTAACTCCACTGAACTGCACGATTTTTTTTTTTCTCCTATCAAATATTTTTATTCCTGTAAACTAGAATATAAAATGGATGACACCACTACCACCACCACCCCCAAATAATTATCGTGGCTGATTTGTCATACTCTACTTTTACTTGAGATCATTTAATAAATACCAGCTTTTGACAACTGCAAATTTTTCAAGCGCTACAAACCAGAAGAATAACCTGGACACTGACTCGTGTGCTAGAGAAACTCCCCACACGACAGCTCCACAAACCTGACTTGCTCTGCCCTCCACGCAGAATTTGACTAAGCAACTTTTCAATGGGAAATTGGATTTGGTTTCAACTACAGACTATATTGATGTCCTCAGCGAAGAAGAGATATACAAATGAAATCACAGAGACTTATCTTTTTTAAACCATATTGCAGCATTTAATGAAAAATGAATACACTGATGCCTCGAAAAAATATTTTAGGCAGCAAAATGCACTGTCAGTATTAATCATGACTTACTGCCATTATGAAAACAGACTTTTTTTTTTTTAGTAAGGGAATGCCTAGTTCTCATTAGCTTTAGACATAGCCATGTTAATGTAGGCTAATCTGTCAAAGTGGCCTGCACTTCATTTCTTTCCTCTTAGTTCCTTGAGGAGCCAATATAGCCTTCCTGTTTCTAAAACAAATGACCATTTTCTACTAAGCTGATTTTGAAGAAGATATGAGCATCCAGCAAAAAACAAAACACTGAAAGCTTTCAAAATGATTGCTTTACTTGGGCGGTCTGGGGCTGTAATGAAGATGCTTTTTCAGAAGTAAGATGTTATGCAAACAAATAATGGCTTTCACTGAGACCGGCAAAGCCCATTACGGATGGGAACACAAAGCATGATGCCTCTTCTGACAGCATCAATAAATAACGCAACACAACAAACACTTTATAGGACTTAGCCAGATAAAAGGCAAACTTTGTAATTTAAATCACTTGGGGCATGGTCTCTAATTAAGGCGTTCGTACTGTCAGAGGACAAAACCATTACTGCCTTAAAATGTTTCTTATTTATAAAAATCAGGTTTTAGCTACTGATTTTAAAAAGGTTCATGTTTCCTTATTTGTATATACACACACATAAATATACGCATACATACATACGTGTGTGTGTATTTATATATGTATATGTATGTATGTATAAAGTATAGCCATAAGTGTCTTATGGTCTGGTTTAAGAAATAAACGCAAACAACTGCCCCCCTCTCTCAAGCCCCAGCCATGGCTTCCCCAGTGCAGAAAGGCACCCAAGCCTTCAAAACCTCTGATATGAGTTCTGGACTATGGAAATCAGAGATTTAGGGCTTTCTTCCTACCTGAACCATAACTTTCCTCCATAACTGATCAACATTTATTACAAAACTTTAATAGGTATATTTCCAAGAAGCTGAATAAATCTTACAGATTTTAAGAGTCACCTGGTTAAAACCCAACAGCCTGCCTTTAAAGTCTCGCTCTAAAAATTCATGTGTAGGATCACAGCAGTCAAAAAGGTACTGAAGGCAACAATAAAAGAAGATCACACGGAGCTGTTTCATCCCGTGGCTCAGATCCCAGCAGAGAGCACTTTGGGTTTTAACGATGAAGCATCATCTACCCACGACACACCAACCTTACCGTGTAATTGCGTGCGAGAACCACATTAGTGCCGTCTTTCAAATAATGTGTTTCTGTGAAGCTGCTGGCTAACAGGCCCCTGAAAAAAATAGAGCAGACGTAATATTAAGGCCACATCACCTTGACTTTGTCCTTTAGCGGTTCCGTTTGAGATAGTGATCAGAGCCAAGCATTAATGACACAATGACTACCGGGGCTGTGTGCGTGAAATAAGGAAAAATATAACTCCAAATACTGAAGCTGCAGTACATTAATGCTTCCTTTCGGTAATTGTGAAAAGACTACAAGTTTCCAGACTGCTTTCTTTTCCAGATGAGGACTGCATGCCAGCATATCTCAGTATTGAATCTTCCATGTAATTTTCAACACATTTGACATTAAATCTGAAATCTAGACATTTGGAGTATTGTTAAATAATGGTGGTTTGTGGAAAAGGAAAATGTTTTGCCTGTGTTACATATTTTACTACATGATGTGTTGTGTTCGTCAGCAACTGACCGTCCAAAGACTAGTTTAGCTCTCTGTAAATGAAACAAACATCTTCCATTGACAGTCAAGGAAAATCACTACAAGAACATCACAAAAGTTAGAGTGCTGGATTTATTCTGATCATCTGAAAAGGATATTCAGGAATGGAAACCTAAGGACTTGAAAGGATGTATCAGGAGACAGGGAGAGACCATGTCTGTGATGAGACATTTTGTTCTCATTCCCTCCACACTTCCCCTCCTGCCTCTGGTAACAATATACAAAATTTTGACTTGCAATTACTATTTTCTGGAAATCTCCAGAGAAGGGCTTGTGCGTGACAACTATGAGAACTTCTCTTTTTGTAGTAAACTCATAGAATAGGGAATGCAGCATCTGCCTTTTTTTGTTAAAAAAAGATACTTGTTATTATTCTGGTTTTCAACTTCTTATCTAAAGAGCATTTCTAACAAGGCCAGAAGGAAGAATACATATTCACATTTACTGCTAACATAGGTGTTAAACTATCGTCCTCAACACAAACGTCCCTGAGTTTTGACATTCTCGTGAAATGCAAAAGCACAATATAGAAGAAACCAAAGATAAATGCCACCGTCGCCTTCAGAAAACTGGAGAGTTTGGACTGTTGAAAATCTTTGGCATAGGGTTTCACAGCAAAGCCTTTCTCCCTTGGGTTGTTCATTTGAACAAACCAGGCCCTGTCTTTTACTTAAAGGTGGTTAATGCGGCACTCTTGCACACCTACTAGTGTGAACTAGTACGCGGCTTCTGTACACATTTCTTGCACTTCGTATCAACATTAAAAGTAGAGCATGAACAAACATTTACTTTTCATTACCGGTTTATTTGCATCACATTAATACCCAATGGCTCAGTCACAATGAGGACCTGGTTGTGCTGGGCACTGTACAAACACCTACCGGAGAGAAAACTAGTCTTTAAAAGTCTCTATCTTAAGGTTGAAGAAAAAAAAGGCTGAATGGAACAAGACTAAAAAAAAAAAAAAACAAACAGCAGCATAAAAAGATGAAGGTAGCAGAGCCCCAACGCAATGAGCACTGAAGCATAGAATCTCACTTTACATTTTTCAGTTTGTGGGATATATTAGCACATTAATAGATACCAAATGTTCAAACACTGCAGCGTTTGGTGGGTTGTACAGGAGCTGCTCTGGATCTCAGCCAACCACCAGACCTAGAGCAGGATTTGGTTGCCCAGCCAAGCCTCTATGTTGACTTAGATACTCTATATATTTCACCAATCAGCTCCGCAGGGACACCTCAAATACCCTGTGGTGTCTTGGATGGCACCTGACACCTACGTTTATCTCACCCCTTGTGCCTGCAGCCTCTGGAAGGTGTGCCTGAAACAAAGTGTGCTGTATCCATGTTTCCTACTGTCTCATTATCACAAAAAGCAGCTGCTTTCTTAATTATTGCTATTATTTCTATAACACTGCTAATTTCTGCATTTAGCAAGCAGAACTTTGTAAAGGCAAAAGGTAAGATCCATTCCTGTTGAAGCCAACAGAGATCTGCTGTGTACTTTTTGGAAATGGGATTTCATATGGGATACCAGAGAGATTTTTATTTAATGGGGCAAAATACAGGCAAGGGGAAGGGTAACAGATGTAGCATCATGACAAAGCGACTGAGCAATATACTTGCTTTGTGCTCGGTTATTTCCAAAGTGTTTGACAGCAGTGGTGATAAAGGTGACCTTTCTGCTTCTGTTCATTCTACCCTCAGGCACAGATTTAGAAAATATTTCATAGATTCATAGATTTTAATACCAGCAGGGAGTGCTGTGATCAGCAGTCTGACCTGCTGCATTACATACGTCATTTGAGTTGAATGAATCTTGTAGTACTATGACTGTGATGGAACTAGACCCACTTTCTTACTGTATAGAGCCCTTGTCTAGATCTCTGATGATGAAGCTATCACAAGCCTGTTAAGTTTTTAAGAGTTAATTAAGCTCAATGTAAAAACACTGCACTTGGTACCTAGCTTGACTGTGTCAACATTCAGTTCCAGCCACTGAGTCGCATTCCCTTACATCAATGCTCCGTTTTCATTTTAATCTACTCAAAGCAGGTAAGTTCTACTTAGTAAGGTGAGGAAATATAGCAGGTAAACGAATTCCTGGTGTTGCTGTCATCAATCTCCCTATCAGGCAGGTTTCATCAGGATATAGGTTTGCTATCCACCCTGATGAAAATACCGGCTGAAAATAAGCATTCCCAGTGTGACTAGTAAAACACTGGCAAGAGCACCAAGATGATGGAGTCCCACTATTGGACTAACTTAATAAAATAAAAAGTATGCCCCAATGGAGAAGCCAAAGTAGGACTTCAACTCATGGAAATTTAATGTACCACCGAAGGACCTTTTTAAGAAAATGAGAAAGTTTTTCAGGAGTGTGTATTAACACTCCTTCAGTTCAGTAACTAAGACATCATTGCTAAAACATCTGTGTTCCTGCCATGTACGGCACTAGTGCTACTCTGAGTGGAGGCCAGAGGAAAGGTTTTCTCCACACAGCAGAGGTTGGGGACCTCTGCAAGACATGCCACCAGGGAGTCCAACAATTTCCAGCAGAGAAAGAAGCTGTTATCCCCGCTTTCAAAATGTCTAATATCTTAAAAGCTTCATAGCCGAATAAGCCCGCAGCATTAGTATCCAGGGACAGCAAGTCATGTAAAGGCATTTCTTGAAAGGTTACGAAATCTAAGTGTTACAAGCACTCAAATACCACAACTGAGTGTGGTCCACTTTACTTTCCAATTATGGCAATACTGCTTAACATACTAAACAATGAATTCAACATATGTATCTATTAGGTAATTTAATTACCTCCCCAAAAAGATATGCAACATAACAGATTGATTTACATTTCTGGTTTTGACCCACAGTAAAGGAGATTAATAGAGGAAAGTAAATTAATTTAGATGGCAAGCTACTTAACCTAATTGGATCAATGTAATTCTGAAAGAGCAAGGATCAAAATAACATTAATATATCATAGTGCAATTCATCACTATGTCTGGAGTTTCAAATGTTGTCAGCTACAGTGCTTGGCAGTACCAGTTGATTATCAATTTTTTTGTGCTGCTTGAAGAGGCAGAAACAAATGTTATCGAGAACTGCATCAACTGCTGGATGTGATTAAAAAAAAACAGTTGAAACAACACCACAACTTTCTCATTTATTCTCCAAAGATGCAAAAGTGCAATTCCTGAGTTAAATTGCTAGGTACTTAGTCACTGTGTTTGTCAGCACCATGGATTTTTTCACATTTCCCAGAGCCAAATTAACAAGTAGAAGCTTCAGTGGCCCAGAAGGACAAGTTCTATCGCTCCTGATCTGTGACAGACACAGCACAGGCTTCCTCATCCTCTGTAAATCGGCAGGAAGCTTACCTGTCAGATTTGCTGAAACATTTTCAGGTGTCAAGCAGCTTCCACTAACCTAAGCTTCAGGGAATATGATGAATGTTATTTAAACTTCTAATCTTCACCTTCCCAGCCCCCTGCAATGTGAAGTCTCAGGCGGTTTGTTTGGGGAGGGGGAAAATGTCTTGTTTTAAACATGTCAGATTTTTTATTCAATCCATTTAATGGCAGGAATGGTAATTTAACACACTGCCTCTCACTTGCAAATGAGAAAATCACTCTCTGCGCTCGAGGCACCAATATATTATTTCAAAAGGTTATAATGGTATTTCATCACCCAGGGAGAGTCAGAAAGACAGAGTCACAGAAGTTAGAGATGGAGAAAATCTAGTGGATCATATAGACGGCCTCCCTGGAAGCCAAGCACGCTGTAGATCAAATTAGGTTCTGTCTCATGGAGCTTCAAATGTCAGAAGCAATGCTGATCCTACCACATCCAAAGGGAGATTACTTTGTATTCCAACAGATGTTACTGTCACGATGCATTTCCTTTTCAGCCTTTTCTAGTTTTAACTAGTTACACTTCTTTCACTAGCTGAAACAATTGCTCTTCCTTCTCGGTACATACATCATTCAGATAGGTGTAGATTATTATAAATTCTCCTTTAACCATCCACGTGCCAAGTATAGAATATCAAGCTACAAAAAAATGGCAAGAACCGTGTACTTTTCCTGTTAGTGCTACTCAGGAAAAGCCTAAGCATCATCACAACAGAAGCAGACAGCAGGGTTTCCCTTGGTGATGCGGGAGACACTGGTAGACAAAGCCTAAGGAGCAAATCTCTTTCGAACGGCACACAGGCTTGCTTTTTGATCTGTCTTTTAGGATGAAATTTCTTTGGTTGCCCTCCCTGTTCCAGGTCATCCCCCTGCAATAGAGATACAAGGGGGAAGACACCAACATTGTTACCCATCAAAATGGATCTACAAGACTCTCAAAGCTGCCCCATGAGACTGAAGTGACATCCAGCAACTGACACTCAACAGCACTGCTTTAAAGCTAAACCGTATGATGTCTGGATGGTCTCACACACATTTCTTCATCATCCTGAGTGTGTGGCTCATGACTACACATCTCAGAAGGACCATGCTTTGCTCTGCATGACATGGAGCATAAAGCTTGACCTTTGCTTCAGCAGGGAACCAGGGCCAGCAGAAGAGACCCAAGTTTTTACAATAATAAATCCCTGTTTCTGCTAGCACTGTCTGATTGTTAGTGCTAGTGAGCAAGCAGGGACCCGGGCTTCTTCTCTTGGGCAGGTGCTCTGTGGCATACAGCCCAAACCTAGCCAGCGTTCCCAGGGGTGTCACAGCCATCAAGAACTAACTGGGACTTCAAGATGGAGTAAAGTGAAGCAGGAACTGGACACTTAGCTAAAAACTCATGCCTGAACTGGAAACACCATAAGCAATTTCTAAAAGCAGCACAATGTTTTCTTCTGAATCTCATGGAGGTGTAAAGAAGCCTCAAATCTGAGCTAGAGCTTTGCCAACTATTTGATTCTGAACTTTGACACACCTAGGAATGAATTTTGGGGACTCTGCATATATACCGCAATACTCGCAGTACTGAGGTGTATGATCTGATTTTTGCTTCCTCAACTCCTCATCCTGTGGAAAGGTTTGGAAATGCAGCCCCTAATCTTCACCTTAAATCTTGTTTCGAGTATGGTCACACATGGACATCTCTGTTCTGGGGTCCAACATCACAGCAATGCGCTCTCTGGTTAGGAGGTTTCACAGGGTTGATTTTAATGATACAGAGAAGGTGCTGTGAACCTATTGAGCTTTGGAGAGGGACATACTATTTTCATGCTCTAAAGTTTGCTTTCCTGATTACCTTTGCATTTTGATTAACATCTCAGTATAGTTACACTACTTTAATAACTGGTGTTTTAGGAAGAACATTGACTATTCCAATGACTTCTTAAATGATGACAGTCAGCTGCTCTACCCACTCTGTGGGAGCATTGATCATAATAAGCCACTGGTAGTGCAAGGCTGACCCAAACCTGACTGCGGTGCTTCCCTTCTCCTCAGATATGCTGCCTGTAGCTCAGACAGACATCTGACCTTTACTTACACTTGTTACTCTTTCTCCTTCTTCTGAATGATAAAGTGCCTGTTTCCCCCCCCATCCAAGTACTGCCTCACTCTGTTATACAAATTCTTATTAAAACCCCTCCAGCTATGCATTTTAAACCTTGCCTACAAATGGGGGAGGTGAGGAGAATGAAACAGGATAGCATATAGGCAGTCATGAAAAATGTCATCTCAACCTCTGCCTACCGACACCAGCATACTCCGTTAACTCTTAAGCATCTCAGATCAGGTAATTTTGACCTTTACACCGGAATTAGTTGTTATTTCTTCAATTGTTTTATTTCTTTGCAGGTATATATCCAGAGGAATAAACAAATCTGTTAAGCCTGCTGCGTCTGCAGTGGTGGTCTCAGTGCAAGTACCTCCTGATACGCACAAAGGCGATATTCACAGAGGCGATTTTCAATTCTTCTTTCTCATTACACTATAACGAATGAGTGAAGCATGCGTAATGAGTTTCCCATGCACAGGCACCTAACATCATCCTATTCACAAAACCACCACATATTCTTTAAGCACGCCACATTCTTTCCCCTTGTTTAATTATCTTAAGTGATTTGAAATGCTTTTGGACATTTTCCCATTGAATGTCTCCACTTCATAATATCCTATCTTCTACACTCCAGTGTGCTGCCACAGAAGGACTGTAATGTCATAATTGAAGAACCAGAGAGATTGAAATTCGCAGAGCTTAATTAGCACAACAATTCCGAGGAAAAGAGGGGAGCAAAATAAAACTATAATAGCTAGGAAATCAACCAAGCATCCAAAGTTCCAACATTAACTCTATGGTAGTAGCCTCTGGCCTATTTCACATGGTCTGTAGATAGACAATTTGAGTTGATCATAAGCTACATTTGAAAAATAAGTCTCTGTACTTCTACCCAGTTCTTCTGATGCAGAAATTCATATAAAACTGTGTCTACCAGAGTCCATTTTAAAATCCCAATCCCACCCCCTTGCATGAGCGGAACAGTATTGGCACGAAGAGAGCAAATTCCCATAAGCACGTGCTACAAGATCAAATGTGAGAGCCACACTCTGAGTTGTCCCTAGACAGTGTGTTGAAACACAGGTACTCTCATTGAAAGCTGCTCTCTGGTGTGCTGGGGATAGGGAGGAAAGAGGGACAAGTACAGTTTAAAGCCTACAAGCATCATGTCTTGAGAACTTATCATTAAATGAGGTTGAGGGATGTAGAAAACCAAAGAACAGTCTAAGCAAACAAATCTGAACAACTAAGAGAGAAAACCACCTCCCTAGCTGGCAATCACTGAGTGATTGAGAGTTTGCTTGTTTCCTGACTGCTTGGAAAATAAACCATAAACCTCACCTCCCCAAACTTCAATAGAAAAAGATTGAAATGAAATTAATAAGCGCGTCAGCAGCCTCCCATTCTGTTCCGGGCTCTCGGCTGCACACCCTGCTTCCATCACTCATTGTAATGTTTACGGCAAACATTTACTTGCCAAAACGATACCATTTACTTCATCATTCTAATTCCAAAGCGTTAATGAAGAGACTACTGCTAAGCAGTGTTGCGGTGAAAGCATGTTCTCTCTTGGAAGAAGATAAACAACATGTTTTCCAACAAAGCAGATGGGTAGAAACAAGTTCTCTCCCTAAAATGGCATAAGCTTGGCCAAGACCCTCAGGGTAGTCATAATGAGACAGCGTTAGGTATCCTGCACCTCAGAGGGTCATTAAGGGAAGAAGCAACCCACATGGCATGTGTGGGGAATGAGAGGAATACCAGCAAGTTTCTCACCATCTTTGCAAGGGAGCTTGGAGACGTAGCAAAACTTCTCCGGCAGAAGAAGGAATGGCATCATTTACTTCTGTGAGCTTTGACTGTGAGCAGTTGCTCCTCTCTCACACACCGAGAGCCAAAGTCAGAACCAGTTTCCCAGCATCCTGCCTGTGTTAACCTCAAAGACATTCTGACTTTGTTTTTCACCAGCCCACTCCAATATACCAGAGCAGCATTTGACAGTTTTCAGCATCTCTCTCACAGAATTGTCCTAGGAGAGCTCCTTGTGAGGAATATTTTATATTCCTTCCTTGAGCTTTGCTGTGTAGCGGAATAATAGAAATCATGTTATCAGTTCAGCTGGGCAATATGCCTTGAAAAGCAAACACCTTCAGCAAAAGTCCAGAGTAACACTGGCTACAAATTGTTGTCAGCTACGGACAGATGCCAGCACTTGTTGGCTAACTGATTTTTGATGGAAAACTCGGTACATTTAGGCAAGCTATGTAGGCTGACTGCTTTAGAGATACTTTACTGTGTGAAATATATTAAGTAGTTTTAACTTAGAATAACGGAAATAGCTGTGAAACCCTGAAGCAACATGCCAAAAGTAAAGCACTGTGCTGGAAATAACCGCTGAACTACTACACCTCTGAAGTATCTATGGTAAAGATCAAAAGTAATGTGCACTGCTACGCTGCAGGCTGAACCCAGACAAATTTACGCAGCTCAGTATTCTGAATTGGCTTTGGCTAGACTAAAGACTAACAACGGCTCTGAAACTTCTGGCTCCCCTTCCACGGATCTGTTCTTCAGATGACAGTACTGTGGTTTCTTATGAAATGCATACTTCCTATTATTATGCTTCCACTAAAACTCATACAAGATAATCTGGGGGCTTTTTTTTTTTTTAACATTCTGATCTTGCATGCAGAACACAGCATTAGAGTTACAGATGTAGGCAACAGACAGTACCATAAAATCATGGCTCAAAAGATTCTCTAGAAAACATTTGAGATATTTCAGAAGCTAAGAAGTACATATATCACAAGTGGCAGACATAATATCTTAATGCATTCTTTTCTAACATCACAGTACTGCCTTTCATAAAACAAATTCTTTATAGTCCCTGTAACACTTCTAGGATGGCATATTTTCATTAAATAGTAAGTTAGGAGGTACTGGGCTGGAAAGCTGTCAAAGTCTATTTGAAATGTTTCATTCAATTAAATATGTCATTTGTAGCTGAGTAAAATGACGCTGCTCAACAGATGTCATGGGGCAAATTGTCTAACTGTACTTTCATGTGAACATTTCCAGACTAGTAGAGACTTCTGTTTAAAACATCCAAGAAAACCAGTCCTAACATGGAAAATATATAAACATAGAAGTTTAAGCAATTCCAGTGAAAAATCAGAACTTATTAAAATATAACTTACAAAATGTAAATATTGCTGTGGGATTACAAAAGGTTATATGCAAGCATCTGCAGTACTTTTAGAAAACCAGGCTCTTACATTAATGAAAAATCACTGAGCTTAGGTTTATTGTTAGACTCTAACCACTAATCACATCCTCTCTGTATCTTATTCTTGCTTTTGAGTGCGTGCCTGTAGGTTTGCATTTACATTTTTAATTTAAATGAAGTTGTCTTGCCATTTCTGCCAGTTTGTTGAAACATAAAATTGTATTTCTGTTTTACTAAACCCATAATTTTTTCCTTGCCACAAGTATGAGCTGTTTGCTCTAAGTAGGCTCTACTTATATTTCACTTGCAGAACATTGACTTTTACAGATATGCTTTCATTTTGCCCTACTCCTCACTGCCTCTCTCACTAACCTTTTAAAATTCTGGATAAAGAAGGAAGAAGTGTGTAAGGATATTTTTGTACAGAATCTGTGTTTAAGTTTCAAGCCTACAAATCTGGTATGCAAGCTCTTTTAAAACTGAGTAGGTCCAAAAGCTGTAAGACTGACTGCAGGTTGTCAGACCAAAGGTCCACCTAGCCCTATACTCTGTCGCCAACAGTGGCCAACACTAGGGAAATAACTCACAAAGACAACAAGCGTGCTGCATTTCCCTGAAATGCTGCTCCCACTCTGCCTCCAAATCTTTTATGAGCCAGGGACGAATGCGTAGTGGAGGCTCTGAGATTCAACAAGAGCTCACAAGGGTGTTCTCACTCTCCCCTGACACTCTCCCTTTCCAGTTAAAGCAGTGACTTCCACGGAGATCAACTAATTTGGTAACACAACAAGACCGCAGCTGCAGATTTCGGGCAACGTGCTAAGGCTAATGGCAGCAATTACAGCGTGGTGTACTCTGAAGTCTGTTCCTGTGGAAATCTATAGATAAGGCTTTGATTTCCGTGCCTAGCACAGTTTTACTGGGACAGAAAAACAGCCAGTAAGATACCCACTGTCTCATTAACCTGTGCTTTTGTTTGGAGGCTGACTATGAATGCTCATGTGGTTTTCAAGTGTGTAAGGGTTATTCTTACTGGCGCAAGCAAAGCTGCATGAGATTATGGACTCCTATTAACACTACTCTGATCCAATAAAAATACAGTTGCTCTCTGGCTTTGCTAGCAGCATCATTTCTTGCACGAAGGTGTAACTGCATGTTTTCTAAACCAGTTCTGAAATGAGGACCATCCTCTGCCGTTCAGGCTTGAAGGCGATGAGCTGCTCCTGCCCTGTACCGACTGCCTCAGCCCCTGCATCCCAAACACTGCATCAGCCACTGGCATATGGCACTTCAGGTGACTTGGAAAAGCCTGAAGTGATTCTTCAAGTAACATTAGGCTATACTCGCAGAGGATGATGGCTCATTTCCAACTAATTCTGCTTCAACATATGACTTAAAATTGGGATGAGGTGATTCAGGTGTTGGCAGAACAAAAACATGGTCCTGAGGTACCAAGAAACGAGCGAGTTTATAGAGTGGAAGCATCTGAAGGAAAGGATGGGGCTTGAAATATTCCTCATTCCTTTGCTATTTCTTACCCATTAATTACTTTCCTACATTTCCTGCATTCTGTCTTAGGCATTCTTCTTCACCTTCCCATTCCGTCTCCTTTTTCCCACATTATTCCTCCATAGGCCTCCTTTCATTACCTCTTACGTGCCTATGTTTACTATTACACTGTTAAACAGGAGATATATTTTTCTTAGGAAGCAAGACACAAAAAAGCAACACAACCACATTGGTGCTTTTCTGAAACAAACCTCAAATCTGTGGGTACCACAACACGGTATATGAGGCTGGCAGTTGCCAGGGCACCAAGCGACCAACTCCACAAGACGGGACTTCAGTGGGACCTCTAATGGAGATAACACAGATCATCACCCCTGTTTGTCTGGTCAGGCTCCACATTCATGTTTTCAAGCAGGAAAGGAAGAGTGGCCAGTGAAACCAGGACATTGGGGTAAGGGTAAACTAGGTTTTTAGCTTTTTTCTTTCTTTGTTCACCTCTTTGTCTGCTGTACACTTCTAATTCCTTGACTCTGACGTGTCAGAATCCTTTAAGAACCAAGTAAACACATTAATTAACAGCAAGTGACTGCAGGAAACCATCCGATCAAGCTAAAGCCCATGGCTTTAGCCAGGTGAGCTGGCTCATGGCAGACTATGAGCATGGCAGAGCTGCAGCAGACAGACATGAGAAGGAAGGGCAAGCAGTGGGGCTGGGGCACGAGGATCCCTCCTCCCCACTCCAGTGGCAAGCCTGCCATCAGAAACACAAATTAAAACCCCACAGCATCAGCTACTTCTGCTTTTACTTATTTAGGAATTGATTAATGTCAGAAACAGATTCTGACTTTTTGCTACAGTAAGGTGTTTTGCTGGCCCAGGGGTCCAAACTCGCTTCTCACCCAGTTCAAGGGCATCTCATTGCACGGAAGTCACTGAAGGTACACTGGTAAAGAGCTTGGGCGAGAGAAAGATCAGGCACTGTCTTTTAGCAGTTAAGACACAAAATTATAATTTTCTTTTCAATTCAAGGACGTAATTAGTTTATAATAACACTTAAAATTTAGTTGCTGGCAGAGATATAACACTTACCTTACATAAGTCATTTTAATTATTCCTACTAACCGAGGCCTCAAAAATATTGTGTAGTCTAAGCTAACAATGCCTTTCCAGATATTTTTGGTTCTACTGTCATTTGAAAAATTGATGCCTAGAGCATCAGCATTTATCAAGCTCATTATAGATTTCATCTGAATGACTACAGATAATTAAAAGTATGCTTCATTTTTATTGCAATGTTTTCCCCTCTAACACCGCAAAGTAATTCTGTTGTTGCTCAGGGTTTTAGGGATTAACGTAGACTCATCTGCCTGAAAATAAAGTTCCACAGGATTGTATACAACCTATTCATATACACAAAAACAAGTCAAACACGCAGAAATCATATGTGCATACACACACACCTGTATACTTTGGAGCACGAGATGCTTTTGCACACACATAAAATAGTCTTAGAAGTGAATGGCTATTTCAGATACACATCTTCAGACACTTCGGTCCCATCCTCTGAAAATCAGTCTTCTCTAAGGCACTTGGTCAAGTTGGACACAAAAAATCCCAATGTTTGTCATATTTATCTGTTACCTATATGAAATATATGCACGTGGTGCCCCATAATCTTACACCACACAGAATTATTCACACTTGAATAAAGCATATGTACGCTGCTACTGCTGACATCAGTGGAGAAATCTCAGCAGCGTATTGCTTTATTCTGTGTAGGTGTTACTAACTTAGAAGATGCCCAGAGTGAAGAAACAAATCTTTTGGGAAACTGTTCAACAGGATTCTGGAAAACCTTCCTTCCTGACCTAAGATTTAAGCGATATATTGAAAGTTGTTTAGTGACATAAAACCCGTTAGGAAAAGTCTGAACTAACTCAGCTTCCTCTGCGTTGGGAACGATGTCGTTGACGTATAAAAAGCTGGATTGCTTATAAATGTAGGGCATGCATCGCCACACAGCACTGCATTAGTATCAGTTTTTTCTACTACTCAGGGATCAGGCTCTGTCTGTCATAGCTGGAACTGCTATGATAGTTGTTAATGATGTTCATATAAAACATACATATCGAAATTTTTTGATTGTTTATGAGTGTGTAATACTTCGTACAACACTGAGTTTGACTTGCATAAGTATAATGCATTGCACCTAGAAACCTGCCTGATTCTAGGATCCTTAACAGTACTTCCATTAAACAGCATCATGTATGATGAATTTTCCTTGGCACACCTTTATCATCAAATGCTTTATGTTTTTACGTGACTTTCCAGGTTACTTTGAAACTAAAATTACCCATAAATAGCAGTAGCATTAAAGAGCAATTACAGATACATGCCTTTTTAATGCCTCTATTATAATCCATAGTCTGGTAAATCAGAGAGAGACTATTTAATGACAAGGGCACAGAAAAAACTCTAATGATTTAGTATGAACATCCATGTGAAGCAGTGCTAGCAAGGGGGTGGTGATGCAGTTTCAGACTGAGGTAAGAAAGAGAAAAAAAGTAATGAGTAGAATCTGACATAAATATTAGGAAATAGATCTATATTTTATAAAGGCCATTTTATCCAAGACAGTTTAGGTTTCCTCCCACTCACAGAATGAATTCACAGTGAATAAACCCTTGACTCATGAGAATATTTCACATGCAGATTTGGATTTTATGTAAATTATTTAAGTATGTTTTAGAAAGTTTGGGCAGTGATGTAGAAATGTTCCCCTGCCTATGCATATCAGTCAAAGAAACAGCACTCATCACCAAGGAATTCATAAGGGTAAAAGTTTTGCCAGCAGGCTTAAGACTAGACTGTGACATGGACAAGATGAGACTATATTATCCTATCCCTTAAATTTGCCTCCTCCTGACAACAGGAGGAGAAGGCAGTGCATTGGACCGGGCTCTGCCAGCAGTACAAAAACCTCTGCCCAGAACAGCACGTTGCAAACTGGAGAAACCTAAAGCCAGAGAATGTGGAGACGTGTTAATGCCAGTCAATATCCAAAAGGAACACTTTGCAGCCTTCACATCTGGAATATCAAAAGAAAGGTTAATTAATTACATGAAAGGATAAGATTTTTTTGCTTTATCTCCTGGTTATTTCCAAAGCACTCAGCATAATCTTTATTTTATTTGAGTTACACTCAAGCCAGGACATATCCCTCCATGTTTCAGTGTTGGACAGTATTGGATAAGGCAAGAGATTGCTTTTAACGACAGACAGCTAAAAATGACAAAACCATAGCATAAGCCCCTCCAAAAGAGTTCTCCAAAGGCTCAAGGTAGTCAATGTGTAATTGCCCACTGCTTTCTAAACACAATATATTTCTGTTTGCTTTCATACACATTGATGAAGTTTTACCCTTTAAATTTATTTATGTCCAAACAAATACATATGATATTTTATTGTTGATTCTCCTACCTAAAATACAGGGTGATTTTTTTCATTTAAGCTGGACTCTGCCATTAGGTCAATATGACAGGGTAATCATGAGGCTGTTTTTTTGATGAGAGATGTTACTTTGTGCCATGCCAGCTGACCAAACAATGCAGAACGCACTGAAGGTGGGCAGGAGACTTTCTAGCACTCGTGTGTCTGTCCGCTACCCAAAGCCAGACAAGCCTACAACAGCGCTGTCGACAAAGGTTAAAGAAAAAGCACACATTACAGAAGAGATGCCAGGTTGTCAGGGAGATCTAGATAATGCCGAACAAAAACGCTCTAACCCAGTTCAGTTAGGTGAGGGAACAGAAGACACAATCAGAGCTGCTAACAAAATAGCAGGGAATTCAACAATTTGGGAAATGTGTAATGGGATACTGAGCCTTTCCCCTCCAGACTTCTGGTTTTAATTAGATCCTTGTCCAAAATAATGGAAAGGTTTTTCGCAACTGATGGCTGATGTGTAGATTGCAAAAAATGAGCTGGTCTGAGATTAGGCAGTGATATCATACTACAATACACTCCATCTAGCCACGGTCCCTTTTCCCCCCTCAATTCCGCCAACTGTCTGCTTCGTTATCAGTCTGAGCAGGAAGGAGATATCATATAAATCCCCAACTATTCTCTTGGTATTAGGAAACAGGAGGCAGAGCATGGCTGAGGTAGATGAGGTGGGCAGGGTATGGAAGGGTGCAGTAAAACTGGTTTACACGTTCTGCATGCAAAGCTCATCAATCCCAGGGAGGTTAGTCCAGCATCTCAGACAGCTACTAATTCAATAAAAGGAACAAAAGAAAAACAGAAATAAACACCTAGGAAAATCCAAGCAACAACCACCAAAGAAGTACGCAGAATTTTTCCTTAATATTTGTAGGTGTTTTCCAGGTGTCACTAATGCTTTGGGACATTCTTCTGCTGCTTTGAATGCCTTTCTTTCCTACCTCCTCACTATGATTTATGGGAAGTGGCTGGTTTTTTCCTCCTTTAATTTTCACTACACCTTCATTGCATTCAGATTTTTACACAATTTTCCACATAGGAGTCAGGCCCTTCATTTCGGTAATAAACCACGTGTACCCTGACACAGCTTTTAGGTAGCATAGAAGTTTTTATATTAACCACTGTTATCATAGCCCTAACATTTTTAGATGCCATTAATGAAATACCTCCACTTGATTCTGTCCTTTAAAGGCCAATCTGCTTGCTCCTGGATTTCCTCTTGGTCTCTTCCAATTTGTCATGCTCCAGAGAGGACAAATATCCCAGCTGTACTTTGGGAAGTGCAATGGCTTGCAATTTGCATGACCTTCTGAGATATGCTGTTTCCCCATATCCTAACACTAAGAGAGACGAGCTTTTGTCTGCAGCCCAAGATACTGGCGTGTTTTTTTAGCATTGAGAGCTATGAGGAAGTTTTCCTTGGAAGATGATTGTTCTCAGTGCAGCAGTTAAGTTTTTTATATTGACTTAATAGAAAAATTTACTCTTAAAGAGTACATCAAGTGATGAATGTACTTACTTGGTTTCATAAGCATATTTTGGACAGTGCACAGGAAGCAATATTTCATAAATACTAGTGCAAATCAGCAGAACCTCCTCTCCTACTGAGCTGTGGTGATTCGCATCAGCAGAAAGAGGTACGACAATAAAAAGTAGAATTTGAAAGAGATTTGGTCCTTCAGTTAAAATCAGGAAGTTGAGTTTCGAACTCAATGCAAGAGAGTAATGGTAGCTTATGAAAGAAGAAGAACAAAAAATCACAACACTGGAATTCTAGAAATCTGCTCTCCTAAGAGGAAAGTTTTCTTATCGTCCCTGATGGATGAGAGGCTCAAAGTACAGTGTCACTGAAACAGGAAAGTAACTGCAGCTACAGAGACCCAAATCTGCCAAGATACAGAGAGAGCTGCCAAAAAGGCATTTTAAACTTTAACAAGACCTTACCAGAGACTGTTTGGCTTGTGTCAGCTTGCTGATGGTTAAAAGCTGGAAAGGTAGCTGAACCTCAGCAAAAATACCTGGAAAGCCTAGGTGGCAGAAAAATAGCCAGGAGTGTGTCTGGAAGGGGGAGGACACAGGAACATTGATTTCCAGTGAAGTTTCACCGCTGGACAGTTTACTGCTGTCTACAGACTTTTAAAGATATTGTTTACTCGAAAGCTTTTCTAAAGTTGGTTTGTAACACAACACGTCAGCTCGGCTTGTGACTCTACACCTTAACAAACAGAAGGCAAAGCTTCTTCCGCTTCCCAAAACGTCCCTCCGCGTGTCACTGAGCTTATTTTTGTTTATATGTCTTCATGTATTTTTTTGCTTTGATGGTCTAGAAGCAAGAAAGTTTTACAACTTTTTGAGATGCACATGGCTCTAGTATGAAAGCAATGACCAACCACCCTATGAAAGGATCAGAAAGAAAATGTTGATGTTTTATGTTTGTTTGTATTTGAAGAATTCCCTTTGCCAATTACAGCTGGCTGCTGTCAGAGAGCATTACCCCTAACAAGATCGCTAGAAACACACAACAAACATGATCTTGAAGTTTCTAATATTCCAGATCAGTAGAAAGCTTGAGGACAGTGATATCATGCTGCCAACAGCACTCATAAATAGTATGGTTTAATCTTGTCGCTGGCCTAACAACTGCCTTTTCCTTTTCTATTTCATGCTTCAGCATATCTTCAGCTGTCATAACAGATATGTCAAGCTATATTACCCTCCCAACAACATCAGTTCAAATTACTTCCCAGAATATTATTCTTCTGGCCTCTCAAAGGCATGGGTCTATTTTCTCAACTGCAATCAATACAACAGTAGAACTAATTCGCTCTGTATCAGTGTATCTTTTGCATAAAGTACCAAATTCAAGATGTCAAAGATTAATCTGAAAGGCAAATTCACGTAAAATTGCTGAATCACAGCACTTATGGGCTGAGTTGTTATGGAAAACTTCCCAGCTAAAGGAAGAAAACCTTTTGCTTACAGCATCAATGCCAAGGTAACGGCAAGCCGCGTTCTGCAGTCCAGACTGACTGACTACCCGCAGGCTTCTGCCCACCAGCAGAATGCTCATTTTAAGCTTTGCTACTTCCTAATAATTACCTGCTCCTGGAATCACAGATGTGAAGAACACAATGGTTTAAAGAGAAATCCTCAAGAAAACAGTATCTTTCCAGTAGTACAGATTTAAAAATGTCTACAGAAAACCCTATCTAAGATAGGGAAGGAAGGGAAACTCATTCTAAGGGCTGCAAATTCAGGATAAGTGGCCACATATTACAAACATGTTCCAGGTCAGCCTGCAACCACTGATACAGCTCTTGGTGGATGGTTCAGACCCTTTTTTCCCCTATGCAAATGTCAGTGTTTAGAAATCCTGTTCTTTCATGAAGACGCAGCTCTTCCAGTAGCAGAGCCTTGAACCTACCGTGATTTACTGTAAAGCGTCAGCTGTGGGTAGCAGTGAAGAAGAAAGGCTGACAAATCCTCTTTCCTGCTCTCTGGCTCTATGTTAAAAAAGCAGGTGTGCCATAGCATGAATATTTTATATCCACAGAGAAATTATTTCCTCATTATAACACACTTGCTGCTCGGCACAGCCAATTTCACACTCGGTTGCTGTAGATGATGCTACAGGTCATACAGTTGCCTTCCGATGCCCAAGATAAAAACCTCTCTGCTGGAGTCAAAACCCAAGCTGTCTTCACCAGTGTCAGTATTTCACTCAAATCATTACAGTAAATATGGTTTATCTGTAGGTAGAGGAAGAAAGGGGTAAGCCAGCAGTCAGCATTCAATCTATGACAGACATCCAGAAGAGTATCAGATAATACATAGGAGAGCTAAATTTTGTCTGTACAGAGGCAGACATGCATCAAGTATCCCAGCAGTGAACTGCAGCCAAGAAAATGAAGCCTAGTCAATTTAAATTGCAGTGAAGAGTATTTTCAAGTTTTTCCTTTTCCCTTTATTCACCTGCCAATTGTGTGTGCAGGGGGGGATACAATTTCATTTTCTTGTTTTGAAAAACACCTCCTCCTCTTCCCAATGGGTAAAGCCTACCAAAACTAAATAGGAAACTGCAGAATTATGGCTAGGATCCAGCTGAGATTTCAGCACCCATTTAAGTAAAAACACATGCTTATTTCCAGCTCTCTTCAGAGAAGTCTTTAAGCACATGGCTGAAGCTTTTTAAGTGTTGCTTTTTTTTAAAGTGTTTGATAAAAGTAGATGTTAAGTAACCACGTCCTTCAGAAGAGAAGCAGCACTCAAGTGTGCAGGTCTTAACTGGGACTTGCGCAGCATATAAGCCTAGGTTTGCTCAGGGTACTTTCTGCCAAGTTGCTTCTATATCTAGAAAGGCAACATGCAGTAAACAGGGATGAAAAATGAATTGTGCTTCATCTCCTTTGTGCACAGCAACTGTTGAAAACATTCAGACAGAAGTATGACTCTTAACCGTGGCCCATTTAACAAACAAAGAAATCATCCGCAAGACAGAGAGTGACAGGGGCATGCTAGCACTCAGCATACCTGTGAAACGTGAGAGCACGATATGGGCTGCAGCGGCTCTCACATCCAGGAATAGACAGGAAAACACTGGCTCCTCTGAGCATGGAAGCAAATCAAACACCAGGGGAAGAGAGTATGGGAAGTGCCACCCTATCCTTTCATGAAGGAAACACAGGTGAGTTGGCAAAGTTCCTTGGCAGGTACAGGCAAGAAAAAAGCGTTTTCATTTTAAAAAAGTTTAAAAGAAAAAACAGTCTGGCTTCTCTATTCTTTCTATTTTGCTGTTTCTCTCTCTGCAACTCTCCTTAGGTATCTGGCCTAAGCGGCTAAGAATCGGTGTCGTCTGACTTCTTGGCTCCCACCTCCCCCAATCCAGGCAGGCCCTGAGCTGCTGGATGCCAGGCTGATGGGTCACCAGCACAGTTTGGTTTCAGTGGTCTTTGTGCTGCTGCAGGATCCCTGCAGCACAAGAGGCGAGGCCAGCTTCTGCTTCCCCCAGGTATTCATGGTCAACTGTAAGTATCAAAAGATTTCTGCTTCTCATCTGATTAATACCCATAGGAGTTTGGAAAGCACTACAAAAATCTTAATTAAAACAAACGGGATAGCTATAGAAAAGAGCCCCTTTGAAACCATCATGATATTTATAGTTCCAATATCAGCAATGTCTATACTCCAGGCAGTGTGGTACAGCACAAGGGAGGGCCATTATCCTGTACTCTGAGGTGCCAATGGTTACACAATTTCCAGAATACAAGTATCTTTTCTGTATAGCCTCCTAAATGTTCATGGCTATGACTTCTTAAACATGCGACTGCAGCTACTTCACTATTTCTTAGCACTTTGCACTCTGACATTATCATCTTAGGCTTCATTAATACTGTGACATGGTGTTAGACTTCTGTGTGGGTTTGTAAAATGCTGAGTTGCTATAAATGGATTTAAAACATCAGCTGATAACAGAACAGGATTGTCAATGTAAGTGTGAGAAAAGAAAGAAAAAGAATGAAAGTGGCAAGAAAGGCCATTAGCCTAACTGCTATAGAGCGGGGGGGAGGGGGAGGGAGGGCGCGTTAATCCTACGTAAAGGCTTTTGTAAAGGTATTGATCCATCATTATAAAATGAAATAAGTCAAAGGGTTAAAGTATAAAGAGGTACTGGCAGATTTTCCTTTGTGGAATTGCACTATGATTGTATCTCACAGTGTGAAGGTGAATGAGTTTTGCTGTTATATGGAAGACTGCTAAGGAAATTGAAGAGTATGTCTTTTGGCATAACTATAAGTCCCTGCTGAGGTTTGGTTATACTGGGAAGCTCTAGGATAGCCTTAACTCTTCTATTCCTTGCAAGAATAACTATCCACCATCCCTGAAACACACACTGAAGCTTCCTTAATGGGATGCAGAAGGAAAAAAAAAAAAAAAAAAAAAAATCTGATACTTAAAGGTCGACTAAAAGAGAAATATCTGAAATAACACTTGGGAGTAGTCAGTAATGAGGGAGACAAAAGAGAAAGAATGAGCAGCAGCAACCCTTTGGGTCTACTGCTAACTCCTCTACTGAAGCACCTTGAGGAACTCTCTTCATTTGTCCAATTCCTTAGTTTCCTCATCTGTGAAATGCAGTTATGCTTTCATGCCCCTGTGCGGCAGACTAGGCAGCGGTACCTGTAAATCTTCTCCATTTATATCACATAGCCCTGTGGAGGCTGGCGACAGAAAACAAATACAGATCCGGGGCTACACAATGTGAAAAGTTTCATATCTAGCTGTAACAGACTTCTAACGCAAGACCTTAAAGAGAAATAAAAGTCATAATTAAAACCTAAGCATAATTTAGACATCACTTCAAGAGAGGAATAATGGAAATATTACTAAAAATGTGGCAGTGTTAGGGGACAAACATGGCAATGGGGGATTTCCATACTCAGATGAGGAAATCTGTGCAGCATGAAGATGGTTAAAGAGGAGCAATGGGCTGGTGCAGACAGTGACATCGTGGGTATGGTGCTGGAGAGATCCAGCCAGAGGAGGAAGGGGATGTTGGTATTTACACATGCATCTTGGCTACAGCCGAGGGAAATTAGAACTGACTACACAACCCCACATATTATTGTGATGATGGAAAATTCTAGCCAAGTGGTTAGCCTGATTACTAATTATCAACACATTATCACATCATCACTTTGAGGAAGACTTTATGACTATTATGTATTCAGCTCTTCAGAATTCAGGAAGAGAACAGAAATGTTTTAGGTAAGAGGGAAGATACAGAAGAAGGGAAATAGGAAAGCAAAAGTTACTCCTAAATAACAACCCACCTTAATTACAAATTATTTAAGTAATGAACTAAAATACTTTTACTTCTGTCTGTACAAAAAAAGCATTTCCTTCTACTGCTAATTCATTTTAGAATTGCAACAGTACCATTATCTTTACCTTTCCAATAAAACTCTGCTGTAGCCTTGTTAGAGATGCATCTTCAAACAACATAAGTTGTGATCTGCTGTTGGGTATTCACGTTGTAGCAGCTCTAGACTACCTCTGACAGCTATGATATTCTATGAAAATACTTAGTATTCATTACCTTTTAAAAAGGTTATTTAGCCGGCAAAAAACAATGAGGAACAGTGTGAGCACAGAGGAAGAGCTGGCAGCAAATGCCCTGTATTTTGTTCTCAGTCACAGCCTCCAAGCACTCATCTGAAGAGGATATTATTACTTTCACACTCTTATCCATCACCCTTGTCCCATTTCATCAAAAAGGCAAAGCTCAGATTCATGTGATGAGTTACAGGTGAATGACAGTTACCACTTCTTTCAAGTGTAAAAAGTATTCTTACATAAAGGGTTAAAAAAAGGTCTTGCAAAGTAATTTGTTTTTCAAAGACATGATCCCCAAACTGTTAGTTTTATCATCAGTTGGCTGAAGGAGAACATAGAGAGGAGCTCATCATTACCAGCTAAAATCCATTAAAATTATAACTCATCATTCCTATCTTAGCATTTCAATGCACATTTTAAACACGTGTAAAATTATACTCTGCTCTTCAGGAGGACAAGGCTTTCCAGCGCTTTGTAAGGTGCCGACACGTGCAATACAAAGGCAACACAAAGCTGCCAGACCTGGATTCTGACATCATTTAATGGCTATTTCTCTAGCTCTAAATTTTGCAATGATTTTATAGAGAGTGACTTTGCCTGTTCTTGCACTTACAGGCTCTGCGATCTTATCATCTTGGCTGCATCTCACTGAAGAGACCTCTTCAGCTTCCCATTGTACTCCCTGGCTCATAACTTCAGCATTTTACTCTCCTCAGCTGTATTCCAGCCTTTCTTCCACTCATGTATTCACTATTGTGTCTACCTGAATGGTACCCATTGCTTCACGTATTAGGAAACTGGGATTTTAAAAGGGAATACGTGATGGGAGTTCTGTCTCTGATACGAAAGGCTCAGGGTTTGACCAGCTGCTGAGTACAATTTATAATCCTAATCCGAGCCAGTGAGGCACTGTTCAGCAGGCTACAAGTTACAGGTAAATAATGAAGATAATTATACAATTGTATTTCAAAACAAAACAGGAAAAATGTTAATGAGTCTAATCCAACAAGCAAGAGAAATTTAGATGGGGCTGTATTAAAACTGGGATGTTTAATATCCCAGCCTACGTTAATTTAAGAACACTTAAAGCAGCATCAGAGAGGCTTCCATGTGCTTTATTTTTATATCAGGGCATATTTCGTACCTCTAGTCGCCCTTCCTTCTTTTCCCCCATTATCAGATGGCTGCAGAAGACAACTTCAGCTCACCTACCTGTCTTTATGGAGCAATACAGTAACATTATGCCTGCAGGGTTTTCACTATGAGCCGCTCTCCCTATCGAGAATGTAAGAGCTTAACCTGGATTCTGGACAGAAGCCACTGAACTAGCATTTTTAAAAAGGCTGAGAACTATAAACCAATTATATGCAAAAGGAAGTTTTGTAACTGAATCTGTGTCAGCGTTGTTGGAGGAAAATAGGTCATGTCAAGGAAACCTGATTTCATTCATTGATATGATTACATGTTTGTTTTACAAAGATGATTACATGGTTTAAATTGTTGTAAAGCGTTTGACCTAGTATCACACAGCGTACTGACTAAAGATGCATGTACAAGACGTACTAAATGAAACAGGGATTAGTGAAGCAAGAAAATTTAAAAAAATGAGTGTCAGTGAAGAATGTTCTTGTTCAGTTCCTGGTGGGATTCCACAGGCTTTTGTAGCAGGCACTGTGTCATTCTGCACTGTGATCAACAACTTCGAAGTAAACATAAGGAAATTCATATGATGAGAAAGAAAGGACTATGCTGTTAATTGGGCTGCTTCAAGGAAGATATCTATTAGTGCAGCAAAATACAAAGACATTGATCCATTAGAAACATTTCCACATCAGTGGTGGTTTTTATTTTCTTAAACAAGTACGAATGCAGCATATACCCACAAAGCAGTGAGAAAGAAGAGGGGAGCTTTGTCTTGGAAAGCAGCGATGGTAGCAGAATACAGGGTGATATGTAACAACAGCCACCCAGGTCTCTGGATGTGAAAAAAACTGGCCCAGTGAAAGAATGACCCAAAAATGAGAGAACAGGAAAAGTGCCCCCAAGTAACAGAAAATTGAGACAATTTGGTGAGTTGTTCAAAGGATATTTACAGGACCTTTAAGAATACAGCAAAGAAGACAGGCAGCTTAGCAGCTCTAAGGGCTTCATAAAGGGAAAAAAAACAGAGGAAAATATTGAAAGAAGATTCTTCTGATCTAGACTGGGCCTCTCTAGAAGGTCTGGGTTAGCTCACCAGGCATGTCAGGGAGCTCTGCGGCAGCCGAGGGAGGTCTGCGCTGCGCTGCCAAGCAAAAAGCACGCCCTAGGTAGCTAACTGTGCCAACCACTCCAGCACAGGCATAAGTGAACAGCATCCAGCGGTCTGGAATAAATAAAAGGTCAGACTAGAGAAAATAACAGTTGGACTTCATGTTCTGTATGCATCTGTGTGTAAATACCCGCCATGGAGGCAAAAGGAAATGTTATTAGTGTAACTCTTGCCACTGAGAACAAAGAGATCAGATGCAGAAATATTTCAAGGAGAAAAAGGCTGCTGAGAATTCATTTCCCAGGGCAACGCAGCATGAATTAGGAATCGTGGATATAGGACGCTTTGGCCCTTCTTACTGTACCATGGCGGGGACAGACAGCAGCATATTAAGTGGTTTGGAGAACACCAAGGCGTTTATGACGCTACTAAGTACCAGTGTTTCAAAATAAAGCTCATAATAGTGCGGTCTCAACTTCTGTGTCATACCTGACCTTCTGGAAACTACAAATTTCTTATGCAGAGAACACAAAGATGAGGAGCATTGCTGGCAATAAATCTGGTGACTGCTCCTACTCGGAGGCATCCTTCCTCTTCGAATATAACAGAATCCTTCTCACCAGCTATCATACATGTTGCCTGTAATTACTACATATCCATTAGGTTATTGCGATGCAAGTTAAAATATACAGCAGGAAAGGTTGGGGTTTTTTAATACATATATATTTCTTTAAATTATTCTGTGGTCATAAAATACAATTAGTCACTTAGTCCATGTATTAACTTCCAATATGGACTTTTGCTCAGAATGAATATGAATTCACCTCAAACACCATTTTTTGTTTGGATAAACAAATTGGACATTGCTTTTCAAACAGAGAGTAGCAGATAATAGTGTTCAGAGCTCCTGCTGGCTGCCTGGGAGTGCAAGGCATTCCGGCATAATGAGATATTGCAGAGCATGAGACTTGATACTTCTTTAACAAAATGGCATTTCTCTGACAGAAGTCTTTCGAGGTTAAGTATGTAGAGCAGCTACAATTTATGCGAACAAAATCTACCCTGATTCTCTGAACTGATCACATCTATTTTCTATCTCAAGTGTAATCTAGAAACATCAAAACCATCTGATTGCTCTCTTCTGTCTCCCGCCCTCCCTTTACTGACAATAGTGGTGGTGCTTTCAGGAAAGGTCCATGAAAGCACTACCGTTGTTCTGAGTTCACTCGTGATTTTCAAGTGTGCTTATTTTGGCAATGTATTTCTTATCCATTTTTTGGAATATTTTAAAGCCACTCAGCCATCTCGCAGTATATACCTCTCCACTGCAAAATTCACCAAGGAGCAAGTTAAACAAAAAAGAGTTAAAGAAAATATGTATATATGCGATACAAAATAAGTAAGGTGCAACCACTGGCTCTTACTAAACACAATCTGACTCAATAGTTTAATTTACATTCTTGGTATGTTACCCTCCCTCTTCCAATGTCCTTCCTTTCTAAAGATCTTCCCTTTACCACCGATGTGGATGAGAAACCCTTGTACCACTACAAGTTTTGTCATAATTTAACATGCCTTTTAAAACACACCTACTCTTCCTACATGAACTCATTGAAAACATGATTTACTACCTCGCTTTTCATTTCATCACGCAGTAATCAAATTCTTAATGTGATAATATTAATGCCAAATACGTTTCACAGGAAGAAATATGAAAACAATTTCCATATGCTCCATTCTTCCTGTTTCTTGACTCTCACTAGCTGACAGGGTGCCGAAAAAACCCAGAAAGCTGAAGGCAATGTGCGATCCTCGTTTCAAAAGCTCTCAGTGGTGATGCAAGCAACAGAAGAACTAAGAAATAATCTCAGTTGTTTCCTGGATACCCTAAATACAAATGCTTAAATGTTGTAAAATTGGTAAATCAAGCTAGTAGCTGTGCTACACAAGGCTTCTGGAGCTAGAATATTAACGATCTACTTACAAGATAACTCTGCCTTCAAATCACAGATGATCACTTTGGAAATCAACAGATCTCTACATATGTAAGCGAAAAATTTACAGGAAAATATCACATAACCATCAAGGCACATTTCCTCATTGTTGGAAGATGTCACATGAAATATGATATTAATAAACACATTTCATTCCCTGCTATACATCAGAGTAAATAAAATCTGTCAGCAGGGTGGCCCAATGAAGTGTCAGAATGCAAAATGGGGAAAATTAGAAACGTAGCTACAAGTGTTTAATAGAAGACCCTAAATTTAATGTCATTTCTCCTTTACTGGCAAGGGAAACCTGAGGGTGGGCAGATGCAGACACTGTTTTCACTGGCTCTTTCAGTGAGACATTTGCCATCTGGTTTGTTGAGGTAAAGTGAGTCGAGAGAAAAAGCCAAGATCTCTCTTTGAATGTTAAATGAATTGTTTCTGTTGGAGAGTAGATATTAAAGCTTAAACTGCCTGGGTAGAGGGTTCTTTCTCTTCCTTTAAACAACTACTCAGTTGTTAATACGCTATCCAATTATAAGTAATGCAGCATATATGAGAAAATCTAATGACACTATAACATTTATAAGTTAAAAGCAAAGGCTTCGTATGCTGACAATGAATTGTAATTTTTATCTCAAGGTAGGTATGCTTACCCTTTCCAATGTTCGCTTTCAATTCTGTAAACTATTTTTTCACATTTCATGTATATTTATGAATATACTATTACTGCCAAATTCCTAGCTTAGCTATCCTTGCAGAGCTTAATACATATTCAAAAGTCACAGCTGTGACTAGGAGGAGATGAGTATTTTTGTGGAAACCAATTTTTCTCACATATCAAAATGTATTTCCTTAATTTATTGTCACATGCTTGTTAAACCATATTTTAGATTCTTTTCCTAATGCATACTTACGCAGAATATGTACTGCAGTTTAGAAGACTCCTACAATTGCAGTCCACACTTATTTAAAGAAAGATTTCCTTCAATTATGAAATACTGTGGGCAAAACACTGGCAATAGCATTTGGTGCTTAACAGGAACACTTGGAAAACTAACAAACCTCCAAAATTTTATTAACATGTAGAGTGTTGATGACTCTCCTATAATATCTTTGATAGTTATTATGGCAGCTCTCAGAAATTACTAATTAAGTAACTCAGTAATAAGGATAAAAGATGACAACTGAAATAGATTTAATTCAAGGTAAAGATCCCTCTGTGTACTACAGAATATACTTGTGCTTTATAAATCCTGGGGAAAGCTGTCTTCCAAAATGAAAACCAGGAAATTCACTGCTTATCATTCAGTCTTAACTGAACAAATGACTTAAAATCTTGATTTCACTGAAAAGTGTGCCTGTTAGGGTAACTGTAAATGTCCGATGGAAGCAACCCTACTCATAAGTAGAGTGAAAGGGTATTGCTTACCTTGGCAACGATCCCATATAAAGGGAAGGTTTTATGGAGGTGTATAAAGGGTTGTTTTGTGGAATACACAGATATTAATCTTCTCTAAAAGTGCAGCTAAATGTTTAATTAAACGTATTGCAGATTTCACTGCAGTACAATCTAAGTTTGGACCCATAAAATAATGGAAATCTTCAAGTGGTCTTTCCTATCACTGATGAACTTTCATTCAGGCAAAGGCTACAAGACAAATCAATGAGACTGATGAGGCCAGCAGAAGTGGCTCACCCAGCTAATTAGTGCCTAAGCCACGCTCTTCCCAGGCGACAGAAACTCCCGTTTATTCCAGTGGACTTGTTGTCCTGACCGGCGCAAGAGCCGTGTCTTTGCAGTGTTACTAATACTGTGCTTTAAACCCGAGCACGGACAAAACAAAACGAGTTATGTGTTATTTAGGCAATACAGCGAACCAGGAGAGAGCTGGAAGACGGATTAACTAGCTAGAACCTCTTCTGTCTGCACCAGACAAGCATTTAGCTAGTACATCTAAAATACACATTTCCTTTCCGAGTCTGGACAAACTCAAAGAACAGTAATTGTTAAGTTATAACAAGATATGCAAAGAATAAAACATCTGGCATTAAGATACAGTCTGTTCTGGAAAACAATATAGATGTAATGTTTTTGCATACTTTGCACATTTATAATGGAATGGCACTATCTCTAGAGCATGGATTTTCCCAATATCATTTTCATCTGCTGAGTGAGCCAGAGTTTGTTAACCATCTGCATATGTGCAGTATAGATTTTTAAAGTAATTATTTTTATAACATTCCAAATTGCTATTGCATAAAATAGCATATATTTTTCAGTTAAACAGTCGGACGTTACCGAAGTCATAAAATACCATTTTGCATTCATTTTAGTTTAGCTGTCGTGCAGCTAGAAGATTGTGTACGTATATTCCATCTCAGAGAAATGCAAACATTGGGCTGAAGTGTTAAGGGCCCTTGCTGGTGACAATACCTGAAGTGAGAGATTTTGCTGGTTTATTTTCATGCCTTTAGGGATATACTTGGGATGATCTCTATCACAGCCAAGCCTACAGAGATTTAAATTATCCAGGTGGGGTTTTGCAGGGGAAGGGGCTTCATTCAGATACATGACTCTCCTCTCCTTTCTGTTTTTTCCTGCTGGATGAACACTTCTGAAATTCTGCTGATTTACAAAGGAGAAGCAATGTCTACATCACCCATTTAAGGCTAACCGTGGGTTGTGGTTGTGCTGTTGTCTTTATCATTCAGGCATGCTTGGGGTTTTGGGGGGAGAAGAGGATTCGGCCTGAAGCCTTCTGCTACTTAATTTGTGAACTAAGTAAAGAGAAATACCCTAGGTTTCTGAAATATTTACAAATACAAATAAAACCGGGCAGAACTGCAACTGAATAAAAATGATTTGGCTTCTAGCGACAACTTTCAGTAGGCAGATTCATGGAGGCAATAAAATTGACACTGTAGTTAAACCTTCATAACAAAAACCTCCACCGAAAACTAAGTGAAGTCTAACCTGCATTTAAAATTTTCACATACCCAAAGACAGGGTAATTTCTCTTCAAGATTGCCATCCTACCCGAAAGAGCTGCTCAGCACAGTCCCAGGCTGGCTGAGCTGCACCTTCACTAGGACAACCTACTTCAGAAAGATCTCTAAATATTTGGAGGGCAGAATGAGACCAAATACATCACAACCACTGAAAAGAATACGTGCTTTACCAAAGTCTCTTATTTTATTTTTATTTTGTTTTCTTTCAGAGAAGAGCATGGCTTCCAGTTAAATCCACGTAAGAATTCATTCAAAGTTAGGAGGGTTCTGATAAGACTCTTGCAAAATACTACACTATTTTTGGCCTCAGGCGAACAAATTTTTTTCTGGTGGATAAACAACAATATCATCCTACTAACATGTGTAAATTCTGTTCCTTCATGCACAAATTCCATAATTATTTTTCAGGCTTTGATAAATAGCATGAATTCTATATTATGCATGGTCCTCCCCTGTAATGAATAAATTTGTCTTTAAAAGTCTGCAGCCCTAATAACATAAATAAGGAAGCAAACAAGAAAAACAGAAATCGGAACTGGTTCAACATGCTGATTGCAAATAAGGTAAAAAATAAAAAAAAGAAAAAAGAAAAACCCCTAAAGTGTATTCAAAGTTTGATAATGATTTCCAAATGAGACTATTCTAAATGCAACACCTTCAGACAGCTGTAAATTTGATCCACAACAGTAACAACAGTAGCAGTGATTTCTTATCAGGAATTACTAGTCCTATCATGTCTGGTACATTTTTTATTCATAGTTTTATGTTTTTCTTTTAGCGTCCATTTGAAAAGAATTGCATATTTTTTGAAATAAAACAACAAAACTGTACTATGCCTCAATCAATTTAAAGCAAATACAGAAATGAATGTTTTTGCTTTTGAACTACCACAGCAATGGAATTTGCTTTCCTTAACAAAATGTGTTCACCAGTGCCATGAAAGTTTTAAGATTTTAGATCCATTTCTCCTAGAGGTGCATGCAAATGCCTCCGCTTCCATGCCCTTACTCACACACCTTGAAAACAACCCAAAATTTTATTAACATGGTGAGATTACAAAGAATAAAGGTCTGCCTGTACCATCCACACTACAGAAATTAGGAAACTGGATTAGGAATTAAATAATATAAGGAGTATTAAGCATACAGGTACACACAAGCTAAACTCCTCTGAGCTTCGCAGGTCATACCTGCTGATGTCTTCAACTAATTTGGTTGTGGAAGAGGGCACATAAATTTTTTTTATATTAGGCCTGCCTTCTCCAACTAGATACCTGTATGCACAACTATAAGTGTGAAAAGTACCACTGAAATCAACGTTATTCACATATTCAGGGTTTGCACAAGCTGCAGACTTAGACCAGGATGTGGTTCTGTGGAGGAGAGAAAAGTATTGACTTTCTTTCTGGTCTACAGAAATTTGCTGATGTCAGTCTGCTACTACTAATCATTATTTTGAAAATAAAGTCAAGGAACCTGGGCTACATATGAAAGAAACTTCTCCTTAGTGCTAAACAAACTAAACCAGAGAGCCCTAAAGAGCTTTCAGTCAGTATCTCTGAGCTTTATTTCTTTATCGTAGAAGACCCCCATTAAAAAGTAGACCAATTACAGACACCAAAGAGAACCTGCACACTCTATATGTCATACTTTAAAAATCAAATTATTTGATTCTTTAAGAGTGGTTTAACTGAAGGGAGCCCTATTGTTCCCACCACCTGGGAATGGAAGGTGGTTCTATGTACCTGCATCTCCTCTTCAATGACATAGTTACTGCAAATCAACAATTTCTTCTACTCTGTGAGCCAACTATTTATCTTCAAAATTATGTGAAGGTATGGTAACAACGTGCAAACAACTGCACTCTGAAGTTTTAAAAATATTAGTCAAAAAGTTGATGTATTACAGTGATCTGATCAAAACATCAATTTTTTTAAAATCAAAATATCTCTTTTTGTGCAAGAGGTAACTGCTTATATCCCTGTAAGCTGAGGTCTCTTTGTACTGTTCCCCTTTGAAAAAGTAACACAGAAAAAAAGCCAGAAAATAATAGTTAAAAAGCCAGAAAATAATAGTTAAAAAGCTGGTGTTTCCCACCCGGCAACTATTTTTTGTGCCACTCCAAAGGGCTGCCATGGCAGCGTAAGGTAGTGTCACTACTAATAATATTTTATTAAATTACATCTGTTCCCCATATGATCAGCTGACTTCACTGGGGAGAAAGGATTTCCCTCTTCATATGTTTAAGGCAGACCTTGTGTGCAATATGATTATTCAGCAGTGTGAGATGACAGACAATTCAACTTTTGCTCAGGCAACCCCATAAATCTCTGCTCACATTACCCAGATCAACATAACATGACTCTTAAAAAACACTGCCTTTTGTTACGCTTTCTTGATTTTATTCTCCTTTCTTGGTTTCCCGTTTGTTCTGGGATTTCTCTCTCTGCATACAGTTGTAAGTGCATGAGAAAAAGAGAAAAGGCGGGCGAGGGAGTCTTGCATCAATACCCACACTTCAAACAACAGAACAGGGTTCAGAAAAAATTGCCAGCTCTGACCTGCCACTCCTGCAGAGCAACAACAGCTGGAGGAATACTGGAGAAGGAATGTAATTACTGCAAAGAGCTGTCCTGTCGTCTCACTGGTTATATCCCCTCCACGGAGAACAACAAGGTTTATTTCTAAGTCATTACATTTTTAGACAGATACACCTCTATTTACCTTTTGACTGCCCATCTTTTGGGGATGCCCTTAGGGCACACAAGCGCTGAAAACCTAAATGAAGACACAGTTATAATGAGACTCACCATAAAATCAGTCAAGTTGATAACACTGCCTCAACACAGAAAAGTAAAACCAAACCAGCAGTATTCCATGCAAGAAACACTCATGCCCCACCAACAAAGGTCAGGTTGGAAGTGTTAGAGCAACCGCCAAACGCTGCCTATCTTAGAATGAAACCCTGCTCTTGAAATGGTGTTTTTGGTTTCCCCCCAGCACAAAGTATTTCACCCTGAGGACAGTGGAAATGCCAGGTTCTCTCTCCTCTCTTGCAGCCCAGCCTATTTTCTTTCAGGGCTCAGTCCTTGGAGTAATTCCAGTGCAACGAAGGGCAGTATGCCGAACACCTCAGTCACGGATCCCTGCCCCAAACCAGTGGGTTTCCTTCTGGAATCCAGTTGCAAAATCAAGGTCTTGTGTACCGCATAGCACAAAGCTCCTTGTTCCTGCAAGGCTATCCATCAAAGTATATAAAATTATTACAACTGACAACTACTTATGTACGTGGAAACTGCATTCTTTTTCTAGTATATTTTAGTCTACAAGCCAAAAACAATTCTATGAATGTCCAAGGGTATGAAGATTACAGCAAATTAAGGGCACTTCACATCTGAATGAAAGCATCTGCTAAAGGGAGGGTGGTGGGAGTGCAATGTAGGTATTTTCACGTAGCCTGTATTAACTTTGTATTTTTGATTAATTAATCTTAAATTTCTGAGCTTCCCTGTGTAGAGATGTCCCCAGAGAGCTTGCAACAGTCATTCTTGCTGCTGTAGCAGCTCCTGTCACTGGAGGGCACACTGCTGCTGCTTTCGTAGGCTTTCACAGGCTCATCCCAAAAATTTTTGGACAGATAATATTTTTTTTCCTTTGGAAAAAAAAATTATATCTCTAAATTATCTGAATGCACAATTATTCCTTTTATAGATCTCTGACTACCAAATAGTACGAGAAAAAACCCAAACCCTCCAAAAATAAAAAGCAAAAAAAAAAAAAAACCCAGGGTTTTTATTTCCTGTGTAGTGCTCCAGACAGTGTAACTAGTCATTAACTTTAAAGCATACAGTTTAAAATTCTGTTTTTCTTTTGGTCTCGGCTTTATATCCTGGAGTTCAGTTAGACCAAAACCAAATCCCTGGCTCTGATTCTACCCTTAATATTAGGAAAATTGGGCTTATATCCATTTAGGCTGTTATGCTTATTCAGCATTTCCTCTAGATACTTGAGGAAAAACCTGACCCAGGTAAAGCTCCTTCTTAAAGATACGCATTGAACCCCAAAGAAAACCCTTCTCATTATGCCTGTGCTCCTCTGTCTGAGCCCTCTCAGCTTTCACGTGTCCAGACAGTGTGAAACGCTGAGCTATGGTGCAAATTACAAACGAATTAAGAGAAAAAATTAAAAAAAAAAGTCTTCCTAAATGTTTAAAGCTCTCACGATAGGAATCATAAAGCAATGAATTCTCTGAGGCTACCTGTCCTATGCAACCCCTGCGTAGCGTGTAGGGGTAATTGCAGCACCACTCCATATTCCTGCCAGGTTCCTCCACATGATGCTTTTGCTCCACCAGACCTGAAGATGGAGATCACAGAGGCAAATGCAGAAGCAGCTTCCTCTGAGGTGGGCCTTCTGTGTGGTTTCTCCTTGCTGCCACAGCCTACGAGACACAAATCTGAGCCACCCAGGGCCAGGAAATATGTTTCACAATGCTGATGGTCTCCTCAGTACTTTTGAAATCATATTGTGACCCATGGCTTGGAACGGTTGGACACAACTACCGGAGAAGCTTTTTGGAAAGCAATTTCATTAGCACACAATATTGGCTTGACTCTGCCTGAAAGTCAATGGTAAAACTCAAAGTGATTTTAATGAGAGAAGAAGTAGGTCAGTACTGGAAAATCTCATGCACAGCCTTTATATTCTGTCACTGATTCCTTGTGATCCCTTGAGAAAGAGGAATAATTCTGAATCTCCACGAGGGAAACAGGGAAGTCAGTTTTACTGCCCTAGCTGGGGTTTTGTACAATCTGTAGAAAAGTCCTTTACAGCACAGGAGCCTAACTGTGACACTTGCAAATAAATAAATGGCAAAGGCATCTTTCCTGTTGTCCCAGTCTTTCAGACCACCTCACTGTAACAAGTTTCCTTTTTTTTTAAAAAAAAAAAAAAAGCCCCAACTTTAATAGAGTTTTAGATTTAGAGTGCAGTGTAACAAGCCTCACGCGGATGTAAAAGCTGCTAGAGGACACATACAAGCATCAACAATTCAGTGTCAGTCCCTAAAACGATCAATTCTTAATTCCCTGAGTAAATCAGGTTAAAACACAGCCCGTACTGTTCAGACTTGGAGGGTTTCTTAGCTCCATTTACAGTCTGAGTTTGTCTTTGCCTAGCATGTGTGTTATTCGATCCTGCATACCTCCCTGCCCAGACCCTGAATGCTTCATTTATTAATCTGATATTATTTCCTCTGTAGGCAAACGAAAGGATTCACAGCTGATTATTCGGACTGGTTGCTAAACAGCTGGGTCTTCTTCCAAGCCTTTTTCATGCCATGCCTTTTCGCACGCTTGAGAGTTCAGCTACAGCTATGTTATACAAACTTTTCAGCTAAAGGAATAAATTAAAACACTGGAATCCAAACCACTTTAGATTGGCAACCACATGCAATTGCTGAATCTCCCTAAGCCATAAGAAAACTGTCATGAAGATCAGATCCCTATTTCCAAAGCCTTCATAGAAGTTTTCCATCCTGGCCCAGCTCATCACATCGCTGATACGCAGTGACATGCTGATCCCCACGTCCTTTCGGTAATGCCGTACACGGCTGTGCCTGCTCTAATTACAGACTTCACGGGCATAGAGAAGGGCCAGCGCTCCCTGATTTACTGCACACCGTGTGTGCATAGGCTGCATTTCCCACTCTGTCCCACATGGTCCCCAGGAAAGGGATGGTCCTGCACTGAGGACGATTCATCAGTCCACTTGGTCAATGCCAGAAGATGCCTCTGGAGAAAGAGCAAGTAGACATAAACAGCAGGCCTGTCCTTCAAGGTCACATAATCCCCTGCCAGAACTGCGTTTCCAAAGCATCAGCTTCCTACCAGTGACAAATAGCACAACAGAACATCTGAAATTGGAAAAACATGGCTAATTACCAAGGGAATGATAATTGTGACAGTGAAAGATGATGATCAACTAGGTCAAATATTTTCTTCGAAGAAACATGCTTGAAAATTATAATGAAAGCTTGACTTATACAGATTGCAGGCAACTGATCCAACACCATGTTCAAAGATACTTTTCCCCTGAAGAAATCAGCCGCTGCACTACACAAGGCTTGCACAGACACGAGCACAAACACAGAAGTAATTTAATGTTCATTCTGACTTATCTTCCTGTGTTAACATCATCAGCACTGATCCATACTGGAAAATCGATCAAAACTTGCATACACATTTTCTTGCAATTTTGAATGTATGTTTCCTTGCAATACTAGTTGAGGTCTTAAATGATATTCTGAAAAGTTAAGGTCAAGAGAAAACACCAAAATGTTAATATTGATGGTATTTTTAAAGTACCATCTATGGAAAATTTGTACCTGATAAAGTAATATTGTCTGGTCAGCAGATAAGACCTCCTCATTGCGTAGTAAAAATGGATCGTAACTTTGCGTTCAGGGACTCTATAGGTCATTCCTATGCTTAGATACCATTCAAATTCAACTGGCCACAAGTTCTCACCCAATATCCTAGGTCCCTGATCTTTACATTTCCACCCTCAAATGACTAAATTATGTTGTTACTTCATAAAATCACACGACTTAATAGTTTGCAATAGAATTGCAGGAATGTAGGACTAGAAGGAATCGTGTTAATAGGTAATAAATGTTCATCATCAAATCAATGTTTAATAGATAATAAATGTTCACTTCAGAAGGGTGTGTGTAACATCAGCTCCATTCATCTCAGGTTGAGAAATTCCCAGACTCCCATAATAAAACAAAAGCCTTCAGAAAAGAAGCCCAGAGCCATAAAACTCTGCTGTGCCACAGAAGGACAGCAGGAGAGATCAAAGGTATTGCCACTGTCTTAGATCCCTCCACCAGCAACAGATTTGCTAGCTGAAAACATCCAGACAGATAAATTATCTGGAGACATTTGTACTTGCTCATCTACCTCCATATTATAGAGGAAACCCTCTGTTATTGACTAGCAGAATAAATTGACATTCTTAAAATAAAAAGTATTATGTTCAAATTATATTTCTACAGATGACCAACTGGACATAATATTAATCATAAATTAAGTACAGTTGCATCCAGATACATTACAGTTGCATATCATTATCCATGTCCATCCAGATGTTCTGGGAAAAAATTCATTTTAGTTACATCCTGTAGCTATAGAGATAGCTATATTGTGTAAACATCTTATGATTTATTGGGTTTGTAATTACTATAGGAGTGAACCTAGATGTCTAGAGCACATTTTACCGACCACGTCGTGATGCAAAGGTCTTGAAATGTGACCATGTCAGTAGCCATATACACTTGAAAGCAGTCATGCTGTGAGGTCTCAGCCAGGAGAACACTGCCTATCATGGCTACAGGCCATGAACGATATTATGGACAACTTTGAAAATCATGATTATAAATTTATTAACCAAAGATGAGCATTAGGACAATTAATCATTAACCTAGCGATGAATGCTAGGTCATTACACCTACTCTAATATGGTTTTTTCTACTGCCTCGTGTACGAGATCACCAGCCGCTGTAAATCAACATAGCTCAGATAAATTGGTGTAGGGTCATTGATTTTATGTGAATGACAGATCTACTTTACTGGCTTCTTTGCTTTTATTTTTCAGCTTTGCCTAACTTATGCTACTTACTTAGCCTGCCCCTGCCATGCTGTCTAATAGTCTAACACAGTGTCACTCTGGCAAGCTAACGCATACGTTAAAATGCGGGAGAAGTAAGAAGATGGAATTTGTTTAAAAAAGGTGCTGGCAGCTGCAAGATGTCAGCTGTATTTGTAATAATAAAACAATCTTCTGGGGAGCACAAAACACACAATTTTCAATAATTAATACAAAACCCAAGCTAAGTCAGTAATGCTAGCCAAGGGTGATAACATGAGCATATTTTGTTAGTAGAACATCATCCATTTATTTTTTTTCTGGCATACAACGTTATTGCTTACATTCTTTCATGGCATCTGAATTTGTGTTATGGTCCTGCATGCTGCTCCACCCTCAAAGCACAAGAGCTTCTCTGTACATCGTTAAATGTCTATCTGATCCTTTGGCATATCGAGATTTCATACTGGATAAAGGAGCTTTTTTTCCCTGCACTGAATTTTCCCCTCAGAAGTGCCTATTTGGAGAAACCTTTTAAACACATCAAGCAGCAAAGAGCGCTAAAAGAGTGCTCTACCCTTCCCTGCATAGGGCATGCTAAAATCCTGCTGAACCACTGATTACTGGAGACTGCTCCAGGAAAAAAAAAGTAAAGTCCCTCATAAAAGATAAAGAAAATTGAGATTTCATATTAATATCAACAGACTTTGATCTAGCAATATATCTACCAAATGTTATTCCAGTATCACATTCTAAATCTTTGTCTCTAAAATGATGTGGATTGTCAGAACTCCATACATAAATTTATAAGAGGCCATCTTTAATTTCATGCAAATGACAGTCCTAAATGGCCCTAGTAAAATAGTCATTGTCTTCTACTATCATAAATTTCCAACTTCTTTCGTTTTTTCATGAACACTGAAGACAAATGACATTCTAACTGTTCTCATCACACATTACTATGGCCTTGGCCTTGCACTGCGTTGCTATGCTGAAACATTAAGTTCCAACAAAAAAGCCAATATCAAGCAAAAGATTTAGCAGTTCTGAAATAAAATTCGCTATAAAGTCAGGAAATCAGTTTTAGCATGCTCTAAATGGCTCTCTGACATCCTAGGTAAAAATGTGCACCATATTAGGTTCAAAGTTGTGATTATTTTGGAGCCCCAACACTGTACTTTGATTAATTCATTAACTTGAGGGTTTTGTCCAGCCATCCCATTTTAGTTATACTAATGACACTATCTGCTTCTCCTTCCTCATTGAATGGCTAAATGTTTTCCTTCAAAGTGTTTTCTCAGGAGAAAAAATAGATTCTAGAGGCTTCTTCCAGAAATGCCTGTCTTCAGAACAGAAAAATAGGAAGCCAAAAGATTTCCCAGCTCTGCTCCCGTAGCCATGCTGCTATCCTGCATATTTATCAACCATGTAGTGACAATAAATGTGACTGAGTTAGTTCACCATGTGGCCAGGCTGTGGTGTGAACTTACTGGGACCCAAACACGGCCATGATTTGGAAGACCCCTAACTAATAGAAGAGTCTTAATGAGTCCATTTCCACACTACTTATCTCTCAGGATTAAAAAAATTACCCTGTCAGGTCAGCAAGGGCAAGGTATTGGTTCTTGAAATCCATCCAGAGCTGTGACATGCTCTAACAGTTGGGTCACAGATATAAATAGTCCAAACCGATTAACAGTAGAGAGGTTCATTTACTACAGTTATGGGGAGCAATTCTGCATCCAAACTGCCTGCAGAGCTTCTGTGGGCTTTCGGGACATGATTCAAACATGACAAGACCTCACAGGTCTTATTTTACATCATCAGAGAAATTTTACTGAGGCCTTTCAGGAGCAAGAGAGTTAGAAATGAACGCACTGTTGCTGATTCAGGCATCCAGTCCATTCAGGCCCACTGAAAAAGTGCAGCCTCAAATCTTCCATGAAAATGTCACAAAGGTGGCCTTGGAAGTCACCACTATATAATTAGTACCTGTAATATAGAATAGAATTACTGCACGCGTGGCTCAGCGTCCATAGGAACACATGCAGTGAATTCCTCTATGTCATGACCATAATAAAAAAAGAAATTCAGAGATACCCTGCGAGGGAGTGGGGAATCAGCAGAGTATCTGCGACTGTTCTTAAAAATTAATGATTAATTTTCAAAAGGAGGAGACAAATCAGAGGCAGAAATGAGTGGTAGTAGGATACCTCTCACATGCAACAGAAGAGAAACAGAACAAATCAAATTCACTACTGAGAACATGAAAATGATAAACAAAGGAATCACAGGAAACAAGAACCAGGGTAGAGCATGCTCCGCTTTCCTATTTGTCCATGGAGAGATTAAAAAATGAAATGTTTCTTAACCACCACTTGATGCCTTTATTTCAGAATAAGGGTGTTGTGGTGCTTCTGCATTTAGGACACTGCTGCTCAAAATACGCTTGTGAGTGTAAATATAAGAATCAGTCTTTAAAATCTTTCTTTTATGTTCATGATAGATGTATCACATGAAGTAGCTGTGTCCTAGCAACAACATAACTCTTGCTAAACTCAGACAATTGGAAAATCAGTCAAATTCAGACATAATTAAGATTAAATGTCACAACTGACAAGGTATGAAAAATACTAGGCCTTCCCAATTTCACTTTTTTTATTCTCATCTCCATATCTTCTGCAATGATTCATGCAATGACATCAGTAATACAGAGAAATAAATTAGAATTGACTTTTGCTAAAATATCTGAATAGTACATTAGCTCTTCTTTAAGTGTGTCTGAGAGGAGTTCCCTTTCTCCTCTGAACCCAACGCACACAGCTGATACAAAGCATTAATGTAACCAAGCTCCAAATGGAGCTACTTTAGTACTTAAACTAAAGTTGCATCCTAAACCTCCTTCTAAGTCTGAAGGCTCCTAATTTTCCCTTTTCCCAATTCTTTGTTCATTCGCTGGTGGATGCAAAGACTTTTCTCTGTGCTCCATTTGAGAAAATCCTGTGCTTCTGAATCCCATGTTTTCATCCCTTCTAAATAAAAAGTTTTCTATTTTCCTATAGAAAACAGAGTTGTTTCCTCTTCTATATAAGCTTCAACTATCAAAATCAGTCAGCCAATTCTGGTATCAATAAAATTGTTCTTCAAGATCCCAGAGAAAACTAAAAATCAGACATTATTATAGAGTCAGCATATTTTCAAGTCTCTTACGTTATTGGGTTGCATTTTACTCTCCTGCTATGGCATATTTTCCAGTACTTTTCTCTTTAACTTAAGTTTTGTAAAGCAAAGGATCTATCCTGTGACCAATTTGTTCTCTACCATTGCCACCTGTTGTCTTCCCCTCTACCTCTTCTCTTCACTGGGAACGTCGTTCTATTTAGGCAACTGAAAATAATGATATGGAGAACACACAGGAATTGCTCATGGTTGACACTATTACAGCTTTATAAATTAAGAAGACCTTAAATGAGTAATGTGTCCCCTTGACCTAACCCGTTCTTCCTGTTCAATTTTTAGTCAGGAATTATCATGTTGTGTCCGTTTCCTTATACTTCGTTCCTGACATAATTTCCTAAGGGGAAAGGCAGTCCATCTCCTCTAACATCCTCTTTCAATACCAGCTGGGCTCTTCACCACATACCTGGGGTGGAACTTCCAGGGTTAAAGTCCTACCAAGAGTTGCACCGTCAATCACATACTTGACATCATTCCTTTGCTTGGATTGATGTATTATCATAAGTTTTCCTTATCTCTGGATTGCAATAATCCCTTCTTAATAAATTCTGTTCTCAGAATCCTTCCAGGAATGGAAATCAAAACAAGTTTTGGCAGCCAAACTGGGCGCATACGGGATCTCCTGACTTCTAGGGCTCACCACCGCGACTCCGTTTTCATTAACAGCAGTTCATGTGCAACCTTGCTGCACAAGAAAGGTTTTCTGTAGAAGATTCCTATGTATATGTCTTACCTGAGCCTCTTTTCTCTGCCATCACCTACACAAAATGTACATCTGGCTCTCTAGCCCTCCTTATCCTGCTGTGACCAGCTACAAGTGGTGTCCAGGATGGAGTACTCTATGGCGTATATGCTGTGTTATGTAAATGAGGTTGCAATCAGAGCCTCCTCTCATGCCTTTGTGGGAACCACGTCACTGCATGATTTCATGTCCGTGTGAAAGCTAAATGAGTTAATTCTGTGATCTCGTGACATCAGCAAACCCACCCACATTCTGTGACTGAATCCCCCAGGTTCCTTACCCTCATATCAGCGCTGCCTCTTAGACCTTCCAGACCATTAACCACAACTTCTCTACTGCCTTCAGCTCTCTTTTACATACTGGTTTTTTTGCCTTTTATCAAGTCCATAGTGTCAAGGGTTTTTTTCCTACTGATCTCTTTATATTTCAGTGCTAAACCTTTACCAAAGGGGTCTCCATTTCTCCCCTTTTCCCCTAAATCATCAATGACAGTAAAAGTCCTACTCCCTCCACATAAACTTGCCCATATCAGTTTTGCTCTCTGTCTACATCCAGTTCCTCCCTCAGACTCTTTTGTCACCACTCCACCACATTGTTTCTCTACCTTTGCTCACTGAACTGTTAAACAAAGAACAAGACAGTCTCATTTAATGAGCTTCTGCTCTGTGTCTGATATTCTCATTAGTTAATTTAAGTCAAACATACTTCTGCTAACAATGCAGAGCTCTAGTAGAGTTAATGGATTCTGATCTAGCCCATGTCTAAAGCGAGTTATTGATTTATATCTGAATGAGATGAATTTCTGTTCAGTTACTCCCTAGGTGCTTTACACTCCCCAAAGTTAAAGCACCCAAACACTTTAGTACTCCAAAGCTACATTTTAGATCTTTTTTTTTCACCGACAGGAAAATTTTCTCCTGTGCCACCATGCTGGGAATCCAGCATCTCACACGTGAGCCAAGGGTGGGATTCCTGAGAAATGACTGTGGGTCAGGAGCCTCAGCCCTGGTGGCAGTGCTTTCATTTTGGTGTTGACATGAGTTGTAATCACAGCTAAAGAGACTGCCTATATCCCACATTCCCATCTTACACATTTGCTTAAAAATTGGTACTCCAACTTGTGCGTAACCTATCCACAAGTCCTTTCTCACATTCCTCCTCCAACACTTCTAATAATGCTTAAGTGTTACACTGTGTTTTACAATCCCACAGCAGCATCAGAGAGTTCAAGGCAATTGTCGCAAGCAGTAAGAGTCTTTCAGGTGATGCCTTTAGATAAAGTAAGGAGGAGGAAATTGCATCTGGCTGACGTTTAAGATTAATTCAATTTTTAAGGTAAGGAAGAGCTCAGGTTGTAGACCACAATCACCAAAACACACTGATTTCTCAAAAAACATATAATAATGCAAAATTTTGGAATCTTGTGGGATCTGCAGTTCTTGAAGATTTCAGTTATCAACTGCTGAATTTTCACAGACATACCTGCCCTTGCATGGTCTTCAGGAAACATGGCAAAATCCACAGAGCTGAGATCAGATCTCAGGATCTGAGCCTTTTGCAAAACATGTCATGCTGCAGGTTGAATACTCTCCCTGTAACCTACCTGCATGGAAAATCCATACTTTGCCTTTCATAAGAGGACTACAGGAAAGCCGACAGAAAAGAGATTTTCTTCTTTCAATTCTACTCCCAAAAATGAGACTGTTTTCCTGCTGAACTGAAAAATAGGTAAGGTCACATCCTGCTCTGTTTTAACTCTCAGATGTTGACAGACCATTCAAAGCCTGGCTGGTAAAACTGCTCAAACGCAAGGGGTATTATGGTTTCAGCTGAGTGTGTGAATGAAAATAAACATGAAAAACTAACTTAGTAAACCTGCTGCACCTCTAATTATCTGAACAATACATGAGTAGATGTTAGGAAAATCTACAAAATTCACCCCAGTGCAGGAAGCCTATGCAAAAATCCAGCAACGGCAAAAGCCCTAGAGATGTGGTTTCAGTACAGTACATGATCTTCCACAGTCCCTCTACTCTTGAAGTGATTTTCACTCTGCTTGAACTTTGTAAAAAAAAAAAAAAAAAAAGGCATAGAAGAACATCTGAGATGAGAAAAGCACCCATGTTACGATTAAATATGTATGGTGATGCCAGTGCTTCGTGTGGAAGTATACAAGAAAAGCAGCTGGCTGTTAAGCCAAGTGACACAAGACAAGGCATCCACCTCTCTACAGACTTCTAATATTGTAAGGACAGTTTCCAAGGAGAAAGCTAATATCACTGTAATACTTACTTTCTCTGGTAAAATATATATGCTTTTGCAGAATAGGATTCACTTCTGAAGCTCTACCAACAAGTAAATTATTCATAACAGAAGAGATAAAAGACAGAACATTTCACCAAATAAAATATTTAGACCCCCCTAGCTCTGAGAGTGTGATCATACTGATACTAACTGGGCATACTGGGAATCAAAATGAACCTAAATTAAGTGGTACAAACTATGCATATAAAAATACATAAAGTTGATAAAGAGAGCTCGCCTGTACCTACATTTCATCTTTCATGTTGAACTAGTTCAAATAGAATTAAGCAAAGTTGCAGTTAATCAGTGCTCCTACATTGTGCGACTTATCTATACGTGAGTGTAAAACTTCAATAAAATAGGATGCTTAAAGGGCTGCTAAATGTATCAATATTCAATTAAATAATGCTAATAAAGCCATTACAAGAAAATTAACAAGGGTTTACATAGGAAGAATCTGTGTCTGACATTAGGCGGCTCTTTAAACATTTTCTAAAGAAATACTGGAGAAAGCTATTAAAATATTTATACAATGCTTGCCTTAGTTCTATTTAACGGGCATAGCAGCAATAATATCAGCAGTTTAAAATGCCTCGCTTCTCAGCACCACACGATTATCCATCAGTTATGAGAGATAAATAAATTCCCAGTTTTAGAATTTTAATGCTTTTCATTATAAAGAAAAGATCTTCAAATCCTTCATTAAAGCTCATAGCTTCACCAAACTCCAACCATTTGTTGAGAAACTAATACTAGAGTATGCTGCAGCAGGAACCCTGGCTGGAGCTTGCCACCAGGGCTCGCACGTGCTGCTCCGCAGTTCAGGTAGCCCCGGAGGAAACTTGGGTCTCGCCCCGTATGTATGGTCACTGTGAACTCAGGCCTCGCAGGCGAACCCTTCACAGAGAGCTTAGAAAGCAAGGAAGATTATTTCATTCAAAGAGATTGTGCTGGTGCAGCAGTTCTGGGGTTTGTGGCTCCTCCTCTCTTACCGAGTAACAAAAAGCCTCCTAGGACTTGTTAAATTAGCCAATGTAATGAAGTCCAATTCTGTGTTACTTGCACAGGGACTGGAAAAGATTTCATGTTTCCATGTATATAAACAAAACCTGGCTCAGCACACCAGGGACTTAAGTGGTTTATGAAATATAAAAGACACTCACATTAATCTGTTAAACAATTCATTCTCTACCCTGCCCTTTCCTACTAAGTGAATTCATTACTTATTAAAAATATATATTTGCTGCTGGCTCCTCTGCTCCCACTGACTCACGGCTGGACCCCAACACCTTGGGGCTCACTGGTGGGGGCAGTGGTGCTGCCCGCGGCACGTCCAGCCGGGGGTAGGAGAAGGCACTGCGCTGGCAGCACAAGCACTGGCAGAAAACTGAAGATGCAAGTATATCTCTTCCTATTATTACAAGGATTCGGGTCCACAGCTTTGTCAGTCTTGCTGTAGCAAGGAGGACAGAAAGCCTTTGGGACTGCACCTTTGATCTGAATTAAATTATGATGTGTGGAAATGAAACAAATGAATTCACCCCCTGGGAAGCAAAAAGTAAAGCAGTCCCTCTGATGCTGCCTAGACAATGGTGAATTTTTTTCTTCCAGGAATTGCAAAGCTAAGGGAAAATGCTTAGTTTCTTGCAGGACAGCTTGGGCAAACTTTGTCAAGATAAACACATCTTTACACTCAGGCATCTGTGACTTCTCTCAAGGAACTGTCACTTGTCATTTTGATGGATAGTCCTCTAAATTTGTATAAAACCTCATACTTTTTTCTGCAGATAACAGCACTTACTATTTAAGAAGATCAAACAGATGCTACTTAATAAAAATATCTTAACAAGAAGTGGGTTTTAAAAAAAAAAAAAAAAAGATCGTTTTACTAAATCACTACACCTCTAGGTTTGAAGAAAGTCAAGTGCATGTTCTACTGGAGCATTATCCCTACAATAGTTTGGAAATACACAAATTTGCCACAATTTACATCCACAAAATAAAGTGATGAAGATATTTAAAGACGATGCAACTCCATTATGAACAAAGACTGTACTACTCCTCAACCCAAATGCAAGTAAAAAGTGAAAAGAGTAGCTACTTGTTTCTGATTGCTTTATTTTCAGAAGAAACTAGTAGCTACCCACATCTTTAACAAAACCCAAAAAAAATCTTCCTCTCATGTTCCCTGCTTTCCTTCCCAAATATTTTTGTTTCAGAAGCATTTATGTTACAGTCATTGCCAGTTTTTATGCTCCCTCAACACTATCCCCCTGGCTAATAACGTGACATTATCTACTTTATATTTAGGGGGTTTTTTTGATGTTTGTGTAAGGATAAGAGATGCATTCTATTTTTCATTTCTTGTGTAGCATGCAAAATCCCTGCTGTTTCATAAATTAATTTTTGTTTGTCCAACTAAAACAGCATAAGCCATCCAATGGGTCTGTGGAACAAGTTAAACTATTGTAGCATCCACCAATCAATCCAATCCAATCTCCAACTAGATTAGTTTCAAATCTAATTAAATTATGATACACCTAACAGGCACTAGCCAGTCCGTAATGGGAGATTTACCCATTTTCCAGCCAAATGCAGTGGGTCTGAACACTCCTTATTTTCATTTTGAATCCTTTGCCAAGTTATTGTACAGTCATCTTTCATCCAGTGATTGTAAGAGTGTCTTTTTTAAAGCCCATATCCAGCCAGGGGACACATCTAATACAGGAAATGGTGTTGCACCGGACTTGACACGTATTGCAAAGAAACAAATGTGTACGTTGAATTTATGAGTCACCCCAATACATTTATTAAGCATTAAGTTGTGCTTTTACAACTGGTCTTCATCAAAGATATTTCATCTGTTAGCCAAAGCGTCATCTTTTCTAATGACTCATAATGAAGACTCATTCCATTTAGCTTGATTTTACTGGCTCATCAGCCTCTTGTTCTCAAGGGGCTAAGCTGTTCTTTTCAGCATGTTCAACCCACATATAAGTGGCCATTAACTATACTTTCTCATTATGTAAGAATCAGCTAATCAAGACTGACCAAGAAATAACCGATGTTGTGATTAAAGGAAGAGAGACATCTGCTTGGAATTATCCAGACCGCTGTTTCAAAACTGATAAGGCATTTACTGCCTTAGTATTAAATTGTAACAAGAATAAACAATTTTGGGGGGCGGTGGGGATAATGCAGAGTTCGCTTTACCTAGTGCTTGGAAATGGATGAGATGGAGAGCGCAAAGCAAAAGCAAAGACCTATGGTGAGAGGAAAATGCAGAACCTGTCTGTAAACTGCATCAGTACAAGCAACAGAGGGAAGCAGACAAAAATTCTAGGCTATATTCGAGGGACAGTATGTAATATAAAGAAAACTATTATTTCCGTGGTTTTCAGAGATGTAGTAAATGCTAAGATGTAAAAATATCTCAACTTCCATCTCCTAATTCCCATTCATTCAGCTTTTTTTTCCTTTTTCTAATATCCAGAGTAAAAATAACATTCATATCTATCAAATTATTTTCTCATGTAAATAAGCAACCATTCCCCTGAAGTCAGAGTGGGCTGCATATATGTATTTCTGATTAAGTTTGACTACGAAGCTTGCTTTAACTTACTTCTAAATGTCATATGCCAAAAGTTTACTTATTTTGATCAGAGAGCAGGAGTTACATACTTCCTTTTATTCTCTCTTTTTACAGAACTGTAATAAGATATGATCATTTTATACATAAGCACAGGCAAAACAGATACCAGGATGCTAGTCAGATGAATCATGTAACGTGGTAGAGACTGCATTGAAACTGAACCATAACTAGAGCTGTAACTAAACATAACTCTTTTTTTTCCTTAGAAAAGAAGAGCATCAGATAGGAAGAGGACAATACGCTTTTACTGGACTACACAACACTGAGAAAGTGCGAATATGTGGGTCAGATGAAGGAATAGGCAAGCTCTGCTCTCATCCCGAGAGGACTCGGGAAGCATAAATTGCCAAGAACAGTCCCATTTAGGGGGAGTATTACAGCGTACTCAAATTACCTTATTCATACAAAAAGCATACTTCTACACGCAGCCAGGTACTCGATTTTTTTCATAGCTACTTCAAATGAACAAGTAGCAGGTAGCAAGATAAAAGCACAGAAATAAATTGGACCAATTTCTTGAAGGAATCTGTCTGGATTACTGAGGCCAGACATCAAAGAGGGGAAAAAAAAGTGCCCTATTGCCAAGCTATGTTTCCATATATGTATTTCCTCCACACTCAGACTTTTCATATACGCTCTGCTTTTTGAATCATCCCTCTTGGCCGATATTGCAATACTTAGCGCTCATACGCTGCTTTTCATCTTCAAAATGTGAACAAATTAATCCTCAAGGCTCCGCTCGAAGGAAATGAAATAAATAAATAGCGTGAGCCCTATTTCCCGGCTGGGCAGCCGGCGGCGGGGAGGTGAGCTGACCTGGCCCAGCGCTAGCAGAGCTGGACGCGGCGCAAGCACCTCCCGGCCACGCGCTCCCACCCCACCGCGCTTTGCAAGCGGGTATTAGTTTCTTCGGCAGCGCTTTCTGCCATCCTCTGCAGCCCTGAGAAACTGCTCTGTCACTTGGACAGGAACTGACATTTTCTGGAAAGAGTCTCAAATTTAGCGTCCAGGAAAGTATCTGCTTCTCTGAATCCAGCCCTATACAGAAGATTCTTGTCCTTAAGTACCTTGTGTCTGGCTTTTTCTCTTTTTCTTTCTTAATTTCTTTTCTTTCCCCCTTCTTTTTCGCTCTTTTTCTTTTCTTTCCCTTTTTTCCAAGACAAAAACCTTCCACAAGTAGACGCAGAGAAACAGCTGTTGCACAAGCAGCTCTGCAGACATGCCTGCTGCCTGAGTCACATACGCCTCTCTCAAAAAAATGTGAAAGAAACCGTTACATCAGTGATGTTGAATCGGATCGTGCCCAAAGAAACGTCCAGGGATCATACTCTTCTCCTGTCAATGTGGGGCATTAATTTCTTCCTCCCACTGGCCCTCCCCTCTCCCCATATTTTGTGAGACAGGAGGATTCAAATATTTTTAGAGAGGGGGTCTGTGCACGCTGGCCTCCTTACCTGCACCCCTGGCAGGACAGAAAAGCTTGAAATGCTGACGGCTGCCCTACTTTGTCTATGGGAATTCATATACACCTGGAAATCTCTCTCAAAAGGGTTTTGAGAAAGGGCAAAAGAGCAAAAAAGGGAAAAAGAAAAAAAAAAAAGAAGAAGAAAGAAGGAAGAAAGAAAAAAAGGTAAAAAGAGAGCCAGATTAGGTCAAAATTTATGTGGAAGTTCCTGCACTCAATTCCTGACTGAGGCTTTTAAAGGAAACTAAGGTACGAACTCTTCATGAGAACAGGATGACTTATTTCTCTTTAGACCCTTAAAAATATTCCTGCATTCAGTTCTTCATAAATATTTATTCCTTTAAGGCTACAGGGATGTAAAACCATGCCCCAGGCCCTCGAAATACAAATCACTTGGGGCAGAGTGTGGAGGGAAAAAAAGCTGCTCTTGAACCTCCATGTATCTAAACTCCATGACCACAGCATGGCAAAGCTGCCAAACCGTAGGATTTTACCATGACTGTCACAATATTACCAGGGGTTTGGTTTTGGTTTGGGTTTTTTTTTTAATCTTATGACAGAGCAGAAAAGCTTGACAGTATGAATCTTAAATATCACAACAAAAGAGAAGGTTAAAAAGACCCTCAAATACTTGAATTATTTCAATTGTTGTGATGTTTTTTCCAGTTTGTGCTGTCATGGACACAGACATGTATTGCCAGGACATGGGACATCCTCCTGCTGTCACCTCCTTTCTGGTACATCCACCAGCCAGCTAAAATCCTAAGAGGGCAAACTCAGGGAAGGGACGATTACCTGGATGGAGCACGATACAAACAGGTGCCAGCAGCAGCAGCAATCTGACATAAAGATAGTTTATCATATTAAAATATACGTGTTTTAGGGAAACAATAAGATGTACCTCTTCCTCACAGATGTGCAGTTTGTGCTTTGGTGGGTCAGAGGGGAAGGGCTGAGTGGATGTTCACTCAGATGCTGATGATTGATCTATGTTTTACACAAATTTGTACATCTGTAGACACAAATCTGCGTTACAGAACTTGACCCTGTTGCTCAATATTCATGATGGGGAATCAGTGGCAGTTGTGCAGATTGGGGAGGACACGTGCAGGGACCCCTGCCACCACACACATGGACAAGGAGATTGGCTGTTAATGCTTCTAGGAAGGATCCCCTGCAGATTGCCAGAAAGGTCTGCAGCAGCTACACGGCCACTTTTGGTGGAGATCAGTCAAAAGCTGGGAAGCTGGTGCCTGCTTTGGGAGGCACGTGCTTGTGCCCAGCCCCGTGCCCGGTGGGGATGCGGATCAGGCTCCCGGACAGGGATTATGAGCAGAACTGAATTGTTCCTTCTGAATGCTTCATTTCCATATGCAACATAAAATAATGGAGAATTCATCTGAGGAACTGTACTTCAGTGTACTCTGCATTTACCAACACTCTAAAAATAAATACATGAAACAGTGAACACTATAAGCAAATAAAATAGCTGGCATCTTTCCCCATAAAATTTTATGGAGGCAACACTGTTGTTCTCTCTACAAAGCCTTCAGGAGAAGTTGAGGTCCTAGGAACTGAGCATGTGCCAGCAAAACTCCACCAGATGCAAAAAGATAAATTCTAGAGATGCTGGACGTACAGTCACATAACTGCTATTATTCAAAGACACCGGACTGAGCACCAAAGTGAAAATATCTAATAGAAAAATCATTAAAAGCAGGTTCAGCCTCAATTTTGACTTGAAAATTCATTTACTGTCCTCCCTGTGTTTCTGAAGCCAGAAAGCAATATCCATAAATGTTTCTGAAAAGCAGGAGAATCCTCTCAGTTTTGGCCTGGTATCTTTACATGTATTGTGAAAAGGAGACCAAGCACCCCGGGTAATGATTTGGCACATGATGATGCAAAGCAGAATTCAGTGCTGCCCCTTCGCTGCTATGGAAATGCTGCTCACTCTTGTTAGAAATAAATTTTAAAAAAACACAAAAAACAAAAGAAATCTGAAACCTGCCCAAGCAGCCGATAGCAGAAACACGTGAGGAACACCCAAGAGCTTTGCAAGCAAAGCCTGGGTCCAGCTGGACGCACCCGTACTTCGCCTGCCAACCTGCAAAACTGTGGCTGCGAGGCCATTGCTCCTCGGGCACATAACGCTTCTGCGCCACGTGGGCTGGCATATGACTATCAGTGGGAGATTACAAGGCTTCCAGAAAATTGTTTTTATCTTTTGTCTCTCCCCTAATTATTTATTTTACAGTTCCAGATGATTACATTTTGCCTGTGTGTTTGTTATTATCGCGATCGAGCTGACTCCAGCCTGCCCGCAGGAGGGAGGGAGTGCACATTCCTATTGTCTTCTGATAGCCAGCTCTCCTCCCCGACCTCTCTGCTGAGCAATGGTAAAATGAAATGCTGAAAACCTCACAGTCTGCAGCACAAAGGGAGATTAAAACACAGTTCTGAAAATATAATATTCTACTTCTGCAATATATTAGAAAGGGAAATCTAAAGCAGGCACTTCTTTATTAAACTTATTGCACCAGCAAGTGTATTTCCCTTTTTATTATTGTTTTATATTTAATTGGAAGGTACAGCTCTAGGGTTGCTTTGACAGACACTGAACAAGCAAAACCTTGTGTTAACTTTGTTCAAACTGTCAACTAATGTAGCTCTGGAAACTACCATTCTCAGGAAAACATTCACACAGAGAAAACAGCACCTGCCCTACCCACCAGACTAATTTTTTTGCACGTTATATGAACAAGATTTGTAGTTCTGCAGTACATACAGAAATGTTAAACTTCCCCATATCTCAGTTTTCCCATCTGAGAAAGGGGGTCATTCCCCTGGTCCTTCACACGTGCCAGGGCTGGAGGGCAAGGACAGAGTAACACCGGCTCTCCTGCTCCCACGTACTCTCCCGGCCCCGGGGTTTGGGCTGCGGATAGGACACAGTCCTCTCTTCTCTCCAGGGGACTTGGCACAGCCCCATTGCCCCACTGTTTTATGGGGCATGGGAAGATAAGAAGCTTGACTGTGTTAGAAATTCTGACATTCAGCCACAAGAAGGTCTCCTGAATACAAATTCCAGTCTTTTCATCCTCGCCACTTCCAGCATATTATATCAGCATATAAATAAATTCTCTCATTGTTCATTTCTTTTGGTGTATTTATGTAAGGAGAGGACAAACAGATCAAGAAAGCAGCAGTTTCTCTCCTGATGGAGCTGAACCAGTTCACTCCAACACACTGCTCCAAAACGACACAGCCAAAGGTAGCCCCAACCATACGACCTCCACTACCATTGCTAATGCCAACCTGTGCTGATACTCATTTAATTATAGAACAAATCCTGGTATCTCAACGCCCACACTAAAGATGCCAACCTTATACCACAAAGCTACCGCAAATACCTGCAACCCTAGAGCCACAGATTACCATCACTACTCTAGCTGTCATAGCTGAATTTCACATTTCAGTGCAGTGTAAACCATTTGACCGTTGTCATTACAGAAGGGGAAAGATGTCACTTCCATTAAAGTGAAACCCCAACTGTCAGCTCACACTGAAATGTTGCAGTACAGCTGCCAGCTCCAGCATTTGCAGATAAAACAGTCAGGGGTCACAGTTTTTTGGCTAAGTTACAGTGCAGAATTATAAGAAGTCTATTCTGAGAGGTCTCATTTCTCTGTTTGGTGTTTGTTTATATGGGTTTCTTCTATTGCATTTCAAGGCATTGATTTTATATAAGCACGTCAATTCATTAACAAATTTTGCCAGCTATTTTCTTTGGCACGAGAAATGGGTTGTTTCCCTGCTAAATTAATCCAGCTAGAATGCCATTTGCACACCAACCAGTGCTCTCATTCAGAAAGGTCAGGCAGAAAAGAATGAGAGAACTACTTCTTTTCTTGTAACCAAAAAAGGATACAGAAGATTTCTGAGCACTGAAGCCTCATTGGAACAGGTAACATCAGTACTACGCATGAAGATGCCTATTGCCTGCTTTTCAGGCAGAGGGAACACCGCTGGAACCTCCTCTCTCTCGGAGCTAAGCTTTCAAAGTGACCCCCAATACTGCACCATTACCCTCCCAATACACCCCTGGTACTGTGTCTCCGTGTAGAAGTGGTAAACATGCAAGGGGGAGAGTCAGAGATACTCTAAACTTCTGGAGATCTCTGGAATCCTAGGGGATTTAAAGGATAAGATGGAGACTTATACCATGGCCTGGGGTGGATTTTGCCTCCTGATAAAATAGAAGAATTTTTACTGAGGGAATAAAAGGCAGCAATCTAACCTCATATATTCCCCTTTTTATATTGCTTTGCTAAGCGCTGTTATAAACCTGACAAAGAAAGATCATAAAGTTATGGGGAAATGAATAGTGAACTCTGCTTCTCTAAAATACTCGAGCTTTTTCTTTCCATTTCCACGTTCCCCTGGACACTGCCAATGGCCCATCAGCCACAACCGCACTGGTCGCACCCTTACTGCTCCCTCTGCCATGCTGGCCATGAATTCCCACCAGAGGCAAATTGTACAGAACACACCTGAGATCTTGCCGATGCTGAGGTCCTTAGGGCAAAGCCGTCCTGCCGCCATACTTGCCTTCACAAGCTCTCGATTTATCTCGGCTTTTTATCTTTGCCCGCCACAGACCCAGGTATATACAGGAGTCAGCACTGAAAAAGCTCTCTAACATCTGTTCAAAGTTATATTTCTTTGACATTCATAATTATGACCTTTGTCCGCAAATCATTTAAGCATGAAATTAATTTTGAAAATAAGTAATTCCACTGACTTTACCTGGATTACTCATATGTTTAAAGTTAAAAGAACACTTAAGTACTTTGCTGTATACAGACCTATTTCTGACAGAGTGTAAAATGTTTCCAGTTACAGAAAAACAGCCAGTAGTCACATACCGTTCCACTCTCCAACTCAGATTTAATCTTACAGGGGTTTTGTTTCATTTACACAATGGTAAGCCTACTTTCCTCTAAGACCCACATGCTGCAATCAACTTTAAGAGAATTTATATGTGCATACATTACTGTCCCTTGCACAACAACAATGCATCAGTATTATTGATGTAATGCACACCGGTACAGTCAGCTGCTCTGAAGGGTGGTTTATTTTGCAGCTGATCGATGATTTGCTGATTCTGGAAATCTCCCCATATGACAAGTGTTTCTAAAACAGTTAAGGTACTGCAGAGCTTAGGGTTCTCAGGAGTGCAATCATATTTTGCAACTAAATCATAGTAAGAAATGTACTTGCAACATAAGCTCGCTAGCAGGTTTTCTACAATTGACAAATTGAATTCGGAGCAAATAATTTTGTTTTTGTGATTACAAATGTGCAATGCCTGAAAATTAATCACTAAAGTATTTAATGAATATGTACAGAAGTAAACCCAACAGCTGGAAAACATAGAGAAGATTTTAAAACCTACTCTGTGAAGTTAGGTACCAGTAACTCTTCCAGAACTAACTTATAACATCTTGCCCAATACATATGAACAGATCTTGCTGAGTCTAAATATCAGAAAACACCAAGCTGACATTAAGTATTTCCATAGATAACAGATGGTTTAACACATCAGTCCCCACTTGGGGTTGCCTAATGTATCTGAATCATGTTTTGAAATATAACTCAAGGTTTGGAAAATCTCTAAGGTTTTCAGTAAATGGAGTTTAATGTCAAGACTACTCAAAGCAGCTGTTTCTACTAACCATGGAAAATCACATCCAGTTTCTTTTTTTTTTTTTTTTTTGCATGACCCAATGCAGAAATTATGTAATTTAGGGGTCCCCTCCACCTCCACCCCCACCATTCTCCAAGGAATAACATGCTTTACATGAAGCTATGGTAAAATAACAGCACACATATCACAGCTTCATATGCGTTGTCACTTATTACTCAAGAACTCAAGAAAAGATGTTTGTGTTTAGCACTCTACTTCTACCTAAACATGCTGATTTAATGGCTACTCCAATGCTCAGCATCAGTGCTTTCACGATGTTCGAGCTGCAGATTTCATGCCAACATCAGAAAGATGGAGCAGGCTGGAGGAGGCAGGGTCTGTATGCACATCTGCTGGTCCCCTCTGCAGCCTTGGAGACTCCTGGGCAGGAGCTGCAGCGTGGAAACATCGCTCCCGTCTTCAGGGATGCGATGACCTTCTCACACCTCTGGAGTCCATAGTCTACCTTAGGTCCAATTTGGCTCACTGCCACCAGCCCTTATTCCCCATCCTCTGCTCTGCAGAAATTCATTCTTTCATTTGTCTCCTGGACATTGTTTTTTCACTCCATAAACCTGCAGGACCCCCTGGAAGCAGCAGTGCATCCACGCTGCTTGCTTCATGCCCCAAACACCTCACCTCTGCTGCCATTCACCTCTCCATGCCAGTGACAACATGCCCAGCGCTGTCATTACAGGCAGAAGAAATGCAACCACCAATTTCCACAAAGCCTTGAGATTGTTTGCCCTGGGGAGCACAGACCGGTTGTGCAGACAGATGCACTGCGTTATTTACAGAAACAGGCAACAAATAGACCTACAACACCCACCAAAGCAACTTCTGCATGGACTTGCAACATTCAGACCATTATTTCTTCTGGAAATAAAAGTCAGTGATACAGGAGAAAAGGAAGAAGTGATTTTGCAAAACCATGACCAACTTTTTCCGTGGTTTGGGATCTAAGAACTGCCTCGTGTGCTACAAATCCCAAATACAGGCAAGGCTAATTGTAGTGTTTTACAACTAGAAGCTCCTGCTAAGGTGAGGAACCTCATGTTGTTAACACCATACACAACTCTTCTAGAATGTAAATCTTCTGGTAGACACCCCCCGTAGAGATAGGTAACCAGAAAATAATCATTGATAAATACTGTATTTCTTAAGGAGCAGATCTCAACCTCTTCAAATGCGGTTTGTCAGACAGATGCCCATGGAGTTAATTTACTGTACTTTCATGTCCTATTTTTAAAAGAGCTGGAGATTGCATCTTACAATTTTCTAAAGCTGACTTTATAACAGGTACAAGAGAGTTTGGTATGTTCAGCAAGGCCTGTATTAGCAGTTTTATGTTCTTTTAATCGCTGACATGGAATGTAAATAGTTTCCTCAATTGCTGCATACTTCCCATTCCTGAAGGAAGGCACACCCTTTGACAAAGATTAAGAGAATATAAAGTTAAATCCCTGTTTACTAAAGGAATTAAATCCTCCTCTAGTTACTGAAACAGAGCAACCTATGCACGGGGGATCTATATACTCTTCAAGGATAGGAAACAAACACCTAAGGAGCATTAAAAATAATGTAAAGAAAGCTCAGGATTTGGGCCTGACGTTGAATAATAAAGCGAAAAGGATTTTATCACAGCTTGGTAATGTTAGGGTTCATCCAAATGACTGGAAATAAAAAGTGTTTTGCATTGTTTTACTACAGAGGACTAAAGGGGTGCCCCGTTGTTTTCCATTGAAGTTGTCCCTCACCAGCCCGAGGCAGCGTGTACCGGCCTCCCTTGGACATTTGCTTTCACATGCACATTCCTTCCTCCTAACACATAAAGCTGCAGCGCTTACATCTACGGTCTCTGTACTACAGTAAAAAAATAGCTCTGCTGCCTTTATATCACAGCAGGGAAGCCTACAGAACACATAGATCCTTGTGAACATTTATCAGAAGTTCTCCCTAGACTGAGAGGGATCTTTGATTTTCCTTTGACAAGCAGCATGTAGTTGTCCTGATCTGGATTCCCACTATATATTCTTGAAATGCCCTTAGAGGAAAAGAGGTTGAGCCATTAGGAACGTAGACTAAGACTTCGATGGCTTTGGTTCCGCCTGCATTGGACTTCCAGAGAAGTGACTTTATTTCATGTGGGGTTCTGTACCCCTTTGTGAAAAATTCTGCTGGATTTTTGCCCGTAGCACCATCTGCCCCTGGTGTCCCTCTCTGGAAGCTTGCAGACATGAGTGGGAGTTGTCAAGAGCACATGGAGAAGGTGCAGTATTTACAGCCCACAAATAAGGGTGCAAGCTCAGCTTTGGTCACGGGCCTTGTGAACAGCGCAAACATCCCATCATCAGCCCTTTGCCAACAAACCCAGAGGGCTTCGTTTAAAAGTCCAGCAGGGGTTAAGCCCAAATCTTCCCTAAGCAGATGCTGACAGCCACTGCATGGAGGCAACCATGGTTGCATCAGGAGGGATGAGTCCTCCAAATAAAGTTCCAAAGACTGTAGGATTTTCCACATTACTGTAAATAAAAGGGCTTCCCACAGGAAAGGACAAACCCAAATCAAATAAAATTAATGATCAACAAGAAAACACCGAAAAGCACCATGTCCATTTTCAGTCCTACATAAATGCAGACAGTCATAAAGATTCTGTGATTCTTGCTCTATAAGCAGTATGCAAACGTACAATCCAAACTGGAACAAAACTCTCTTGTTAGGGGCCGGTTCCATAAGGCACCAGTAGCAAACCTGGCCCCAGCTTACTTTTCAACCATCAATTTTAAAATTATAACCCTCCTCTGAGAACCTCCAGTACAAAGTGAACATGCAACAAGGGTACTTACTCATTCCTCTCCAGACTGATGACTAGATGTTTACCTTCAGCTTGTATTGCGAACTGCAGCAGTGCTGGGTGATTCTGAAAAAGGAAAACAGAGTTGGCTGAGTACAAACCCAGAGCCCACCTGGGCCCTGCTTGGGAGGAGCAAGCAGCTACAGAGAGAAGCGTTTGTGGTGCAGCAGCTCTTTAGCTGCGGCTCAGTGCGAGCAAACATCGAGAGGCAGCATGCCGCTGTAGGATTTCACACCCAGGGCCCTTAAACAATTGCATCACTTCCAACTTTGCACATCAGAAACCATCTTGCCTGGGAAAACAAGCATAGTGATGCAGTACGCATCAGTTCCGGCAGACAGCTGATACAGTTTTGATTTTTCTCTTTTTCCTCTCCATATAATAGCATAACTACTTTAAACACTAATATAATCTCTTATTAACCCTCCCTCTTGCTGTACTATTTTTTTAAATGAGGTACAGGTAATCAGGTTTGGGCTTTGCATGACCATTTTCCGTTTAAGAGCTCCATGTTCAAAGCCAGTACCTCCTGCATTAAGAGCGGACCTGCAGTGCAGTGACCGCAGTCAGCAGGGTGGCTCTAACAGAAATGCTTTTACCCTTAAGGCTGAGTAGGCTAAATATTTGCATGTAGAACTGTACATGTGACCTAAGACCATCATGGAAACTAAATGTAAAGTACAGTTATGCTGAACTATTTTTTCCCTATAAACAGCTAAATATTTTAATATGTATTTTAAACTTTTCATAAGGAATAATTAAGTTGTAGCTTAAGAAAAAATAATTGGTGTTGGAGCAATTAGAAATATGGTCAACAGTATTATCAAGTATCGCTGTGAGAACAACAAAGTATTTGTTCATATACAAGCATTTAAGACAATTTTCTAAACAAGACATCAACAGCAGAGCACACAGAAATCCCAGCTGCACTCCAGCACAGAGCCGGGATCAGGACATCTGGATTGCATTTTCAGCACCATCACGACTGTGTGCAATCTTCATATTGCTGTTCCCCTGATTATAAAACAAGTCCTTCTTCATCTCAAACATCCAAAGGTATATCCACTATTTTTTTGGAGGCTGTGAAAGAGCATCAGAAAGGTCTGGTGGTCCGTTCGCCCTCGGAGGCAGGAGGGAGTGGAGGCTCAAACACTTACTTGCAGAAAGGGGCAGCGCACCTATACAGGCTCTCGAAACTGTACTTCAAACGAGAAAGCGCAGTTTACGGTATGCTAGTCCCTCTTAATCCGAAAGACTGAACTCACGTAAATTTTAAGACTGTTTACACTTAACTTACATTTCATTAAACAAACTTACTGGATTGTGAGACAGTATTTCCTTGTTTTGAAATTCTGACGGTAGCTCAATAAATCAGTTGTTCCTCTGTACACGCAATGCGCTTGTCTGAAGATGTATGTCAGCCAATTGCAGTACTGGAGCAGGATGATGTTAGGGTTATAGTATTTAATTGATTTAGTGAGAAACGCATCTGAATTTGTGATTGCTACAGCGGTGCCTTGATGGAGCCCTGGCTGCGTGACAGTCAGAGCACCCCACCCATGAAATGCAATGATTTTTTTAAACGATTTGGAAAATTGTAGATGTTTATTAAAAAGTGAAATTATGAGGAGGCTGTCGTAGACTAAACAAAATTGTAATTTTGTTATAATAAAAAATAGCTGACAACTCCCCAGTGCGTTCAGACTTTATTAAGCACAGATTGTGACTGAGATACCGTGGCTTTCTTCTACATGCCCTGCCCCACTGCTTGTGCAAAATCAAATGTGTTTTCCCTCTCCCCATGCAAAACAGCAACAATACTGAAATTCTGCATCTATGTGAACTTTGCAGAAACTAGATCCCAGTAGAATGCTAAATAAATGCTTCAGACTATCCTTGGCATTCAGCAAACACATGGGAGTCATTTATTGGCATGAATATTTAGAAGCAGTGTTGATTACCACTTTAATATCAGTGCATTGGTTCCAAACCCCGTAAGATATACATACTATAGAGTTTTGAGAGAGTAAAATACAATTAATTACAATATAACACAGTAAATAATTAAGATATTGCAGTAGCACAAATGGATTCTTTTCAGCTAAAGGCCCTCTGTTAATATGTAAATGATAACTATGTTTATTCATGAGTTCATAGTGGTACTTAGTTGACAGTCAGCAGATGTTAGTAAGTTGCAAAGTTAAAAAAGCAGCTGCAGAATAAAGCAGATTGTTACAAGACAAAAATCATCTCTCAGAGAATTCCTAAAGCTGAAACTTCTTAATATGGAGCACAATAATGTCCCCAGTTAGGATGCTGGACTACTTTGCATGAGACCCAGGTTCAGATTCTTGATTTACCACAGATTTTTCTTTCAAACAAATGGCTTGTTTCCTTGTTTGCCATCAGGGAAGATATGAAACTATATTTTTTCTTATTCTGACTGGCACTCATAAGCATAAATACAGTAAAAATTACACACTGCTCAGGTGGTATGGTGATTGGAAACACATAAGAACTTAAAATCCCAGAATCACAGAATGGCAGGGGTTGGCAGGGCCCCCTGGATCTCACCCCGTCCCACCCCTGCGTCAGCAGGCACCCCCAGAGCAGGGGCACAGGGCCGCATCCAGGCGGGGTGTGAATGTCTCCAGGGAAGGGACCCCACAGCCTCTCTGGGCAGCCTGTGCCCCTGCTCTGGCACCCGCACAGGGAAGGGGTTTGTCCTCATGTTCAGGTGGAACTTCCCGTGTTCCAGCTTGTGCCTGTTGCCCCTTGGCCTGTCGCTGGGCACCACTGAAAACAGCCCAGCCCCATTGCCTTGACACTTACCCTTCAGATATTTATTAGCATTGATGAGATCCCCCCTCAGCCTTCTCTTCTCCAGGCTGAACCAACCCAGGTCTCTCAGCCTTTCCTCACAAGGGAGATGCTCCAGCCCCCGGAGCATCATCGTAGCTCTCTGCTGGGCTCTCTCCAGCAGTTCCCGGTCCTTGAACTGGGGGGCCCAGAACTGGACGCAGCCCTGCAGGTGTGGCCTCACTGGGGCAGAGCAGAGGGGGAGGAGAACCTCCCTTGCCCTGCTGGCCACACGCCTTTCCATGCACCCCAGGGCACCGCTGGCCCCCTTGGCCCCAAGGGCCCGGTGCTGGCTCAGGGTCACCTCGCTGCCCCCCAGCACCCCCAGGGCCTCTCAGCAGAGCCGCTCTCCAGCAGGTCCCCCCCAGCCTGTACCGGGCGGGGGGGTTGTTCCTCCCCAGGGGCAGGACCCGACACTTGCTCTTGTTGAATTCCCTGAGGTTCCCCTGGGCCCAGCTCTCCAGCCTGCCCAGCTCTCGCTGGGTGACTGCACGGCCTCTGGTGTATCAGCCACTCCTCCCAGCTTGGGATCGTCAGCGAACTTGCTGAGGGGACGCTCTGTCCCGTCGCCCAGGTCATTGATGAACATGTTGAACAGGGCTGGACCCAGCACAGACCCCTGGGGAACACCACTAGTTACGGGCCTCCAACCAGACTCCGCTCCGTTGATCACAACCCTCTGAGCTCTGCTGTTCAGCCAGTTCTCAATACACCTCACTGTCCTCTCATCTAACCCACACTTCCTTAGCTTGTCTGTGAGGATGTTATGGGAGACAGTGTCAAAAGCCTTTCTGAAGTTGAGGTAAACAACCTCCACTGCTCTCCCTTCATCTACCCAGCCAGCCATGCCACCATAGAAGGCTAGCAGGTTGGTCAATATGACCTTCCCTTTGTGAATCCATGTTGACTGCTTCTGATAACCTTCTTTTCCTCTGCATGCCTGGAGATGGTCTCCAGGATGAACTGTCCCATCACCTTTCCGGGGATGGAGATGAGGCTGACTGGCCTATAGTTCCTCAGATCCTCCTTCTTGCCCTTTTTGAACACTGGAGTGACACTGGCTACTCTCCAGTCCAGTCCAGTGGAAATTACACATTTCCAATGTGAAAGAAAAATAAATATAATTCACAAAGTGCATTTTAGGCTTGGGGGGGGGGCATCCCCCCAATTTTTTTAACATATACACTTGTGAAATGAACTCAGGTCTTTTACTTCCCTTTTTTTGCAGTGGTGGTGGAGTCTCCCCAAAGTATTTGAACGGTTCTGCTGCAAGACCTTAAAAGCTTATGTTGAGTCTCGTGAAGCACAGTAATGCTCTTCCCTTACAATCAATATTTTCAAAACTGACTTGCAAGATGGAATGGGAATTACTATAAATACAGATATTCAATTGCTGTTTTCTGTTTAGAATAATTGAAAAAGCACGTTGTGAGGCCACATACACTTCTGCTCAGAACATTTAAAAAAGAACCACTTTTTATAAGCCTTTCTTAAGAACCACAAAAAATAATTTCCATGCTGATACTACAACTTATTGCCACTTTGATCCCTTTAAAATTATCAAATGTGAAAGTGAACCTTATAAGAACAGCATTATTTAAACCATAGTAAATATTTTTGTACGGTTATACCTTTTCTCTACAGACGTTTTCTAGTTCTTTCTACTCTGCAACTACAGTTTTCTGCTTTCTTTTTGGCAATGTTTTTTGTGGCATAAGAGAAGATTTTATCAATGCACACAAATTGTTCCCTGATATCCTAAGAGGCAGAACCGACTTCAAGATGATTGAAGTAGTACTCTCTTTGACTTCCCCCTCTTATTTAGAGGATGTACTTTCAAAATCTACATCAAATTGTACCAGCAGAAAAGGAAAAGTATTTTGCCCATTAATTTGCTCCTTCCTTGTTTGCTTGCTGAGGGATGTTGGTTTGAATTGGCATTACTGATACTTATATTTTGAAGGAAATTAGTGAAACAATGAGTTAAGGCCCAGCAAGAATTCCCTCTGATAAAGCAGAAAAAAAAATTAGTAAAGCACTACTTGAACAACTGAAGCTGGTGAGACAGTAGCTTATGTCTGAGTCACAGCAGTTCTCTTTTTTACTTACAATGGAATTAAAATCACTATGCACTTTTAAAACTAGTCTATAGTACATGCTTTTTAAGTACTATTTTTTTCTCTTTTAAATCATATTGATCTCCAGATCTTCATATAGAAAGAGAAAAGAAGGATGGTTTGGAGATTAACGGCTTCCCCTGTTAGCCTGGAGATGGTGTTGGGAGCCAGCTCTACCGTGGACTTGTTTCTTGGCTGGGACAACTGCATTGCATTGTGGGAAACAGCAAAACCCTCCACTTGAGCCAACCTGTTACACCTCAAATCTTTTTGCCCTTCACTTACACTTGCTTCCTCTTTCTTCCAACCTACCTCTGCAAAACAGACATGGCAATGGTTTTCATCCTCCTGTCTTTGTCTACTTAGTATGTGAACTGTTTTAAATGCATGCTTCCTAAACTCAGAGGTGAGCAAATAATAGGCACCTTCTTCCTGGTGAAGGCATCAAGGCATTACCAGAACAGTGGCTCAAAAATAGCAATAACACTTTTTTTCCTTTCGTTGCTCATGTTTCATCACATCACCATGAATACCAAGACAGAGTCTCAGTAGCAGATTTTGAACTCCTCATACTTTCAGTAACTACTTTCTAATAATAACGATATGATAGCCTCAGAAAAAAAAAGTTCCCTTTTTATGCTTGAAATACTAGTAGCTGTCCATTTGGACTAGATTTGTTCACCTTGGTGGGATGCCCATTCTGGAATTTGAATACAAAGTAGTTGTCATTGAGCATATTTTTCCGCAGAGTAATCTAGGAAAAAGTCTTAATAATGGCTGGATCATCTCTTCCTTTGGGCTGTGCCGTTGGCACGCACTATGATCACACTGTGGTGCTGTGAACTTTTCCCTTGATACAGACTGTTGGGATTGGGATAGAGTACTTCAAGTCATTTCTTATTACATTTGAAGGGACAGAAAACTGATGAAGTGGACAGTCCTAATGCATATATCTTTGCAGTTCCTCTCTATAAAAGATAAAGGATTTTATTGGATAAGGGATACATGAGTTAGACCAGCACATACAACTTTAAGTAAAAAAACATTCTAGCAATTACATAATAAAAATAAAGGAAAATATCTATAGACAAGGGAAAGAGTGTAAATAAACTCAAACCAGCAGCATTCATTCATTTGGAAAGAGAAATGCCTTTTCAGATGTATCGGATGTCCAAATCCAGTATTTGAGAATAGAGATCAGCCTAAGAAGTAGAACCAAAACGGATGATTTTGCTTCTCAGGTTTCAAAGTTTTAAATTATATCCTAACATAGTAGACTGAAATAGGCAGGTTTATTTAATCCGACAAAGTGGTTTCCAGTCCCTCCAGAGCTCCTATTAACTTCATTAAAGTCACCCTTGCAACAGGGTCAACTTGCATGTGTGGTCAAGTTGACCTGCACTCATGAAGTGCCTGTCACATGCCAGGCCATGGTTTGCATGAACTGTCCTGACAGGTCACGGGTGGGACACTCCTAGTCTGAAACGGGTCAAAACTGGCAAGACGGTAAGGAAAAAATAATTATAAGGAGAACTATGGATTGCAAATTGTTGTATGCAGGAAGGCTCCTGACATTCAACATGGAGCAAAAATAAAAATACACCAAAAACTCATAGACTGTCATGTTTAATAATTAGTTGCCTGGGATTTAGTTTCAAGTAAGAGAAATTGCATCATCAGTGACAAGAAGCAGAGGAGAAGAAATTCTGGAAGCCACTCCAGCCTTGCACAAAGCTTGTCATCACTGTGCCACGCCATAAAAACAAAGTACAATTTTCCCATAGGATGGATAAAGAACACAGGGATGCAAGAGACGAATGTCATTTGTTTTGACCAGCTACCGCAAAGCCAGCCTGGCTGTGATATGTATGCGGACATGGATGGCAGCTTAACACAGTGTTACACAAGGCAGTTGGATGCAGAAGCAAATCAGCGTTTGTTTATGACAACAGTGAGAGGAGTAGTGAAGAGACATCTCCATAATGTGAAGACACTTCAGTGTGTATGTATGAAATGTTCTGAAACTTCAGCGTGTATTTAGAATGAAACTAAATACGTAGCTCATTCATGCAGAAATTACCTACTCCCAACTGGCCAAAGACCGCCAACGAGGACTGCTGCCTTCTGGTTACCTGGCTTCCCCCGGTGTTAACACAGGTCAAACCAGACTCGATGATGTGATAGTCAAAGTACTCTACCAGGAGATAATTTGGAAGTATTTTTTAATCCAGAGTCTTAAACTGTGCAAAAAGAACCAACATTTAGTTTAAGGAAGACCCTATTTATTTTCTCCTCTATGCTCCTGAAAACAGAAAATCCAACGCAAAGGAAGTGAGGGTCATAAGTTTATGTTATCTCTTAAGCATAGTTCTGGAGATGAAGGACTTCTGAGATATATCAGATAGTTACATTCCACACAAATCTAGATGTTTGTTCTTGTATCTGAAGAGCTAACATCAGGAGTTAGAAACTGCCTAATGGAGGAAAGAGTACATTATTTCCAGTAGGGATAAATTCAGTGCCATTTTCTGCTATCTATATGAAAATACCTTTCCCCTCCCCCCCACCTTATTTATCACACACTGACATTCTGTGTTGGTGTCTTCACAAGCTAAAAGGTTTACAGGTATCAGATCTTTGGGCTGATATTACTCCTCTACTAACTGTAATACACAAAGAGGGAGAAGCTGGGAAATCTATGAGAAATAAAGCCACCTAGGGAATCTTACCATGATAACTGGAATTCAATCCAACAAATGCAAGCTGTCTACAAAGAATATACATTTAAGATAATTCCAGTTGGCAATGAATACTGTAAATTGGATGCATTGCTTTTAAAGGAATAAGTATTTCTTCCTTTTCTTTTGGCTTTAGTTTAGACGCGAACACAAGAGGCTATGTTTCTTGCAGACACCTCCAAACCCCAGTGATATTTCACGCGGACATGAAAAGTATAAACATTTAATTCATATTGTACTGCAAGTTCCTCAGGGCAGTGAATTCAGCTGTGCTTCCCTTGCTGTCAAATGACAAGCATGAATCCCTGTGGCTGTATATAACGAGTAGCGACAAAGAGAACAGTGTTTTGCGGTTGTTTTTTTTTAATGGTGTAGCAAAGGATCACAGCCCCTTAACAAATTGGCTGAGCCACTCCAATAATGTAGGAAACCAAAGAACCTCCAAGTTTGTTCCCAACTTTCAATTAAAGTGATTCTTTGAAAACAGAATGATCATACTCTTTCTTGCTGACTGTACAAATAGATGCAAGATTCTTCTATCTGGAAGGCATAATCGCTAGCCTTTTTTTCTTTTCTTTTTCTTTTCCCCTTTTCTTACCTCCTTGTATAGCAAATCAACCTGTTGCTTAGAGCTAGTCAGGCTTTTCCACCCTCTAATTTTCCTGCTTCCTACACTGCTGCTCACCACAAGAGACAGCAGAAACCATCGCACATGAGATCCTAAAGCAGGGACAGGGCAAAGGCAGGTGGTCTTCTGCCCCTTTCCTGGCTTCCTTACAGGAACACAAAACTCCACCATGGAGCTCATGTGACATGCATAAAATAGGAGCAACAGGGTAACCTTGGGAATGACCCAAATTCAGCAGGCGTCTTGTCATAAGCTAAAAAGATTTTCAATTAAAATTTAGAAAAATAAACGTTTAGGTGTGCTGCCTCTCTACCATGGGCAGTCCCAGCCTCTGGACATTAGGTTATTTGGCAACATCTGCTGAAGCTCCTATGAATCCCTACAAAGGGCTTTTTAAATTAACAGTTCTGTGCTCACTGTTGGTGTCCCAAGATCCCTATCCAGAGCTAAAAATTCAAACAAATAACACTGGAGAAAGAAGAAACTGAGAAGTTAATTTTGCCAGACCCAAATCAATAAAACTACACAGCTCTAGCGCACAGTTTCCTGGTTTCCGTGCAGAAATACAAAGCTAATGACTACTCTGGGAAAGGGAAAGCATGCTTACAATTTAGCTACATCCTTTTTGTGAGGTGTTCCTGATTTACATATTTTTAAAATTAAAGAATAACCTAGCTAAAACATGTTCAAAATGCTGTAACATGATGGCTCAAATATTTCAGGAGCAAATCCAAAATAACCAGTTTGATGTTTTAAAGAAATCTGCATCTTCTGAGGCTGAGTTGTTACGCTATGAGTTTATTTGGTGTCAGTAGAAAGGCAGGCATGAAAGCTGAATTCAAAATTTACACTGTATTTTCTTTATCAGACGCTGAAGTTGCACTAAAATATATTTATGTGCATTTGGCCAGCTGAACAGGGATTAACAGAAAATTCACAACTTTATACATTAAAAAAAGAAAAGTAAAATGTGTTCTTTCTTTTTAATTAAATCTAAGCAGAGCAAATAGGGCAGCCTTGGTTTTTAAAGCAGCTCTCCAATTATCTGCTGAACTATATTGGTTAAAAATAGGTCAAAATCAATACTCCCTTTTCAGGACAAACTTTGAAACAAAAATCTTTCAAAGATTCCTAAAAACAAGTTCCAGAGAACGAACATTAGTGAATTATGAAGAAGGGGACTGGTGTTGCCAACACTTTGAAAAAGCCGACCGGGAGCGAGCTCCGCTATCCTCTGTTTCAGGATGTGGTTTGGGAGAAGGATGCGTGCTGTAACACAAACCAGCCAATGCGAGGTATTGAAGCCCTTCCTGTATCTTTGCAGCAGGATGGATGCAAACCAACATAAACCAACATTCGGTGTGTATTTATTACACTTCTCTGTGTGCCTGATGACCTGCAAGGAGTCTGCTCCGCATCTGGGAGCGGGTGATTAGTTAGACTCACGAATCACAAAGGAAGGAAGAAAGGAAAATGTAACAACATATGGTTTTGACTGAATGGAAACGACTGCACCAAACTGTGAACTCAATTTTGTATTAAGAGCAACTAATAAAAATAATGAAAAAATACGCATACTTTTAGCCAGCTCTCATTGACGGCAACGTACCCCAAACAGACCCCTGCTTACGGTGCTGCTGGCCATCTCTTTGAAGGACTATCTCCACAAAGCTATCTAAGGCCAACAAATATTTTCATTCAGGTACTGACCTGACTTCATGAACAACAGGACTTTCCACCCAGAAGACCAGTACAATTGGCAGGTCCTCAGTTGAAGCAGGTCAAGAGCAGTAGTGCTTTTTAATCCAAGACTGATGGAGAGGGGTGGTGTTTGCTGTCACAACCCGTTCCCTAAACTGGCTGGGAAGACTATATGCCTTGCCTGTCCTCTGACACACTGTGACCTCGCTGAAGAGGTTGGGCAGGAGTTGATTGCACCTATGCAGATTTTAGCTTTTTGAAAGACCTGCAAATGTAAAAGTCTTTTTAATAGTAAGAAAAAAAAAACCACAACTTGTTGACTTGTAGAAGAGTCTGGTTAAAACACTGGTTAAAAAAACCAAACCTTTCCCTCCATTGTTTTCTTTACTGTTCTGCCTCAAAAGGTTAAAGTAGAAATACCCACAGCCCTGTAAAGTCTCGGGGGGAGTGTCGGCATTGTCTTAGATTCAGAAAAGGCAGCTAGACACCACTTGGCCTTGGAGGGCTGAGAAGCACATGGCTGCTCATCCTCCCAGTACCTGCTGCACTGTCAGGTCTGCTCATGGCAGCCTCTCGCTCTCACCTCTGGACGGTGACGGGTCACTCTGTCAGAGGGATGTTTAACACCTGAAAAGTTCAGGCCCAACATCAGAAATCTTTCCCCGACTCGAAAATGAACTAAAACCTGGCACAGGAATGAAATAACCTGGAATTTGCTCAAAGTAAACCCATAGTCATTATACAGTATTTACACTGTACGTACGAATCACAACTGTTCATTTTGCTATCAAACAGATGGGAGCAAAAAGTACCTCATTGTTGGAATACATTATGTGCTGCTTAAACAATGCTTTGTGGAAGGCTCTGCAAAGAAAACAAACATGTCTGTTCTGTAGTAAAGTGTTACAAAACAAAACTTAATAGAGCTGGCAGCTAGGAAGCTATTGCAGTGGGTCTGGGTAGTCTTAGTTATTGAGCAGAACTTGTTGCAGACCGTCCTTTGCAATTTGGGTCATTATGACGCGAATGAACGGCTGTTGATATTTGTCAATTTAAAATGTACGTGAACTTCTCTGAGAACTATGCCATGCAGATTTAGAAGATCCCATTTAGGTTTAAAACTGCGCATAGCTTTAAAAGTAAAATTCCTCCTCTTTGTAAGGACACCAGGGGCTGTGACCTCCTTTTACTAGAATTTTGATTACAACATCATATTCTTACATTGTACTCAAAAAATCAAGGTCAAGCATGGACCATGTCGAAGACTGACTATTTACCCTCTGTCCGTGTATTTTATGCACCTTACTCTCTCTGTCCTGCCACGCTTTCTGTGAGCATCCCCATTTAATAGCTCATTTTACCACCCACACTTCCATTGCATTTTAACAGAGCTGGAGCTGAGCAGCAAACCTGACCCTCTTTAGAAACATCTTTTCTCTCCTTCTATGCACGTAATTATTTCAGCGTACATTTGTGGGGAACCCACAATGTGCTGTGCACTGTGGGGGATAAGAATTACGATGATAATTACTTCCAAGTTCCCAATGATAAGAAATGACACGTCCTCCAGATTATATCTGAAAATGTTCTCCACAGTGGGAGTCATCTGGCGTGCTGAGGAGGGCACAAGCAGATGAGCTCCATGCATTACGCATGGGGACTGCATGCACAATGTATTTGTGTATGCTGGGGAAGCAGCAGATCAAGAGAACTGTGTTTCAGGGCCAATAACGAATTAAGTCTGGTATGAACTGTGCCCATTAGAGACATTATCTGAGCCACCTGCCCACTCCTTACGTCCCTTCAGCATCACCTGCGTCCTCAGAGCCTCCTGCGACTGAGGCATTCCCAGGATGGAGGTTTCTCCACATCTATACAGAAGGGTTACAAAGCGGTTGAGCAGCAAAAATGAAAACCACAGTCAGCCCCCTCCCTGTGTTTCCACGGTTCAGCTAACTAATAATGAAAAATATGGTAGTAACTGTGTCCACTGAGAAGTAAACTGAGATGGCCACCCATTTCACTGAACTGAAAGTCAACTCGGAATGCTTCTAGAAAGCCCATAAATTATTCTATCACTGAAGGGGGATTTCAGATGCTTTTTGTCTCCCGTCAATACAAATCTGGCTGGGCTTGGTAAGTTATATTAAATGCATATGTATCTCCTTCAAGCCACATTTCATGCTCTCCAAACATCTTTCTCTAAATTAGATCCTTTCATATTCCTTGAAAAGCTCAATTCTTAATTAGGAAAGAGTTCTGATTTTCCATTTTCATTAATTCATTTGATTTCAAGATTTTGAAGCCAGAGTAATTGCAACTAAATGAAACTTATTGAAAGGCAAAAAGATACAATCAGTTTCAGACAATGAGAAATTTAAGCGCTTTTTTTTTTTTCATGCAAGTAAAGGGTAGGTCTAAATGTCCTGGCTAAACTGAATTCTTGACAATGCAACAATCTCCAGAGAAGCAATGATGTATGTTTTGCTTCTCTGAATGAACTCGGAGGGTTGGCTAGATTAATGCTTAAATCACTTAATTATTTGGCTTAATTCACATGCTGTTCTTCACTTTCAGATCCCTCCCGCTCCCCTCCAATCACACTGCTCCACTGCACCAGGTCTGTGCCAAGATCTCTGAGCTCAGCCTTCGTTCTCTCTAAACATCTTTTCATATTATGTGGCTCAGATTAAATCTTCTTCGCTAATTTGTTATTGCAATCACAGATGTGCTTCTGGATTCAAGTTCCCTTTTGCATCACAAATACTGGAATGCAAACCAGAAGTGAGGAGCCGGTATCTAATTTCCACTCTTTCAAACTGTAATTTGTCTCTGATGATCTTTTGAAGATGATGAATGAGTTGTACAAAGACAGATAAAATATTAATATTTTTTTAACTAATGGAAGAGGAGATTTCACCCCAGTCTTGGGCTACTCAAGATAACTTGACAAACTTTCCAAAGCCGTACTTCCAAGACACATGAATCATTTTTATATCCTGGAATGTGCCCTAAGAGAAAGAAGGATCTGAAGATTTCCTAGTAAAGCAAATGATATTGCAAACCTGTGGGCAGCATCTCACATTTTTCTACTTAATTAGAAAGAGCCAGTACTTACAAATACCACACCTATACACTTACGTTCTCATAGAAAATAAATGACAAAAAGTAGTGTGGAAAGCTGAGGAAACTTGTCTAAGAAAGTACTCCCTAGACCGAAAACATATGTTTTATTCTGAATGATACCACGATTTAAAGCATTAAGGACCAGCATACTTCTTGCCATAAAGGCAAAGACAAAATACAGATGAAAATGCCATTACCACTAATACATACACAAAAAACCTGTAAACAAGATGTGTCTATTAATTATAAAATACATTTTAAATTATATCTAACCAGATTATAGAAAGCCAATATGCATCCAATTTTTCCTGTAGATAATTTGCTTAAGTATTTTCAGTTGCTAACTGAGCTCATAGAAAATCTGTTTCATTTCTTGTTACTCATAGGTTCAATAAGAACAAGCTTTAAAATTATATTTCTAGAACAAGATTTCTCATGACATTTTAGATAAACTTGTGGGCCTAAAAAATAACCCCTGTATCGAGGTTATATAAATTGGTATTAAAGCTCAGCACAGATCTGCTTTACACTAAATCATCTAGAAATAGCATACCCTTTCTCCATTGAAGGGCATGAGGTAAATAACTGAAGAGGAGGTAAAAACAGATAACCAATTACTTCAGGTGGCTTCGGGGTGAGTGCTGAAATTTTCAGCCCTTTAGAGTAAAAGCAAAAATCAATATAGCACAGTATTCTGAGATAACAAAGAAAGAAACATCTCAAAGACATTTGCAACGTGTGATAAAAGTATAAAGTCCACTGTCACCTTCAGCTGCTCTACCACACAGTGTAAATGAACAAAAATATTCCTGTTTCTTTGCTGAACTGACTGCACAGGGTTAGAAGGCAGAAAAATGGAAGCTCTGCAGAAAGCTTGTAAAACCTTCAATTACCCAGCCTCCGTCTCATGGACCAATGCAGCAAAACAGACGAGGAAGAATATATTTCAGTTCTGCCCATGGATGCAGGAGCCAAATACCCATAGGGGCTGTGGGAAAACAGACCTGGCAGTAGTTTTGAAATTATGGAAGAAAGCAGCAGTTGTTCTTGCAGCTAAACGATGAAGAGCAGGTGGAGTTACATGCTGCAAACTCTGTTTTAACTGTTCTTCATGTAGCTGGACCTCTTTCCAAGGAAGATCTGCTTGTGCAAAACCCAGGGTACCAGAGCATCTGTGGTGGTGCAGCCCCCACAGGCCACTCTGGGATCCCAGGATGGGCCCTATTGTGTTATCTTAGTCATAAGAACTTGGGCACCAGGAAAGCTCTGTCCACCCCTGGGCCATCTGCTCCCTGACCTGTGTCCCACAATTGTGGCCAGAATGTAAAATATTGACCAAAGCCAATCATCTCGATCCTATAAATAGCGATCCAAGAGGGAGACCCTTTGAGCTCTCTGGGACTGCAGCGGGGTGTGTGACCCTGCATCTCCCCTGGGGCTGGGACACCTCTCAGGGTAGATTTCCAAGGATTGAAGGATTGTCTGTTGATGATTTTGCGAGGACTCAAAGGCCTGCTTTGGCGAGGTTTGCCAGCCGTGCGCTGACAAACATCAGCACATGAAAGTGAGTAATATATGAAATTACAAAAAGGGAAATTTTATTCACAGATTAGCCTTGGGGTGTGTGTGTGCAATTTGACTATATATATATTATCACATAATTCACATTTTATCATATATTATCACATTTATTTGAATAAACCATTGACCAAGTCTGAGAGTAAGATTGGACCTAGCTGCACCTAGACTTCTCTCTGAAAGAAGTTTAGAAAGCAAGGGGGTCTGCTCCGAACCTCATGACTCAATGGGAGGGTCCTCCTTATCGCCTGCATCCACAATCCCTCTGAATCATTCTAACTTGAGTATACCTCAATTTTCCTGTGTGCACTTCTTCTATGTAAGTAATAGAGTGAACCTTGCCATTCTCAAATCTTTAACTCAGTCACTATGTTGACTGTAGATTTCCATCAAATTGCTGTTTTAAATTGGCTGATGTTATTAAGAATTATACAATCTAATACTGTGATCTATCTCAAAAATATTAATAAACCTTAGATTGCTAACTAAAGCTATATAGCAAATCATATTTCCAACAATTTGGTGTAGCTGGCAGGATACATAAGGATGTATTTGTGCTAAGTTGGTGTAGCTGGCCATACCCACAAACCTGCATTTGCGACAGCATCCTGTCATGGGAGAAATGTGTCTGTCTGCCTTTCCAGACAGCTTTCATTTAGTTGTATGTTAACATATCATTCAAACATGTATTTACAATGCTTCCCCCTCTTCTTGTCACTCCATCATTTGTACGAGTCCTGCTGTTTTGCATGCCTTCCCCAATACCAGAAGCCAGTGAATTAGCACAGGTAAGAGAGAATAATAAAGATTGTCTGAGACAAGACTATTTTATGTGGTTTTGCCTGAGCAAACGCAGTAAAGCTCTGACAACACACTGATTTAAATGTTGGTGATAGTCTCATATTCTCTGTTTCTCATTTCCATTTCAGAGATTCCCCCCCCCCCCCCCAGGATTAAATGCCAATGGAAATTTAAATACAACAATTTCCCCAGGGGTGGGCTATGACAGCATTTAGGTATTTGCACTAGATGAATTGTGTGCCATATACTGTTGAATTTCCATCAGCTTTGGAGATTAATTGCCTTCTGAGGGTAAATTCTCACTTTTAGATGCAGAGGAACCTTCCTTTTAGGCCTAGAAGTACAAACCAGCTATCCTTTGTAGGAAAAAAAAAAAAAGGAAGATAAAATGAAAACAGAAAAATCATATTTTCCAGCTTAGCATTGGGAAGAGCTGGTAACCACAAAAGAGATATATTACTGAGCAGTACTGAGCGAAAAAATCTGTTGAACACCTGAAAATTTCTAACAATTGGCCAACCACAGCATAATCTGCCCCAAACACGCCACACTCGGCATCCCGTCCACTTCTTTCATAGCTACTGACACAAAAATGCAGAAAAGATATTGAAAGGGAAAAAGGCTCTCAACCAGCTCTGGGCTGAATGTGTTTTCATTCAGATGATCCTTCAAAAAAAAAACCCAAACCAAACCCCAAACCCATCACCGTGTCTCTGTTCACTGCTAATTAAAAATAAGACAGGTCTGCAACACAGCCCACATGATCCACCAGGATTTTACAACCCGAATGTGTTTTGAATTACTTCATGCTTATTGTAAACAGTTGAAATTGTCATCTCAGAATTTGGTCTATTTATGATGCACTGCAGTTAAATCCTCTCCTCCCTTCCCCCTTCCTGAAAACCTTTTGAAGCTTTGTTGCTTCTCAGAGTAACAGATGAGACAGATATGAGTCTGCTGCTGCCACCCAACATTGTTTATGGCATTGTACTCCCAGAAAGTCATTGAAGGGCCTCTGGTGAAGCCTGATTATTTCTGTGTAACGAATTTTCCATAAAATCCAGAAAGGTATACAAAAGAGACTTCACCCAGCTTCCAAAAAATTAATCTCCCCATGTAAGTTTTGTTTACAGTATTTTATAGCATATACTTTGGAAAGAGACAATAAGGCAAGTGCTACTACAGGACACAGTCAACGGTTCACATGGACACTGTATTTTTTCATAACCTGTCTCAAGCAAATGGCTTATACACCTCTTTCTTGAACCTCCAAAATTCCTCAAAAAAAGGAGTTCCTCAGGCTGTCTACTACTGTTTTCCAAAACTCCCTTGCATGTTCATAAGAGCCTCTATCACGGCTGCAACCAAGCACCTATGAGGCAAAGATGTGCCACTATCTCCATTTACAGATGAGCAACCACAGCACAGGAAGGTAATTGATTTGCCCACGATCACATGGGAACTCTGTAGCATGACACAAAATTTAACAAGTCCTTCCAGAGCCGTAACTACTTCATCCCTAAACCAAACCTCTTCAGGTTATAAATACCCTAGCCCCTACGGCACCCTGCTCTGCCTCTGTGATTTCAGTGTCCATCCGTGAATTAGTCATAAAATTTAAAAGTACAAACAAAAGACTCAACTTCTGTTAGGGAGTTTTTGTCTTGGCCCGGTTGAGACAGGTTTATAATGTTTTAGTTGTGTTAGCCCATGCATTATTTAGAGTCTGGTTCTAAGCCGTGCAAAACTAATAATTAGAAGAGATAGAAAAGCTATGGGGCAACAAAATTGTCATCCTAGACAAGAAATGGAAGTGTTCTTTATGGAGTTTTAGGTATTTAAAAACTCAGAAAAATCCAAATTTTGTTCTTTGAAATGTAGAGATGGTAAAAGTTTGCAAAGCAGGTTTTTGTAAAGGAGAAAGGATAGTCTCCACTTTACATCAAATCATAGAAAATGTGACTTATGGGACCTCAGAGGTTCCTGCACCCTGTCAAGATCAACCATACCTCTCTCAGTAACAGCTGTTTGTCTGGCTTTTCTGAAAATCAGGTGCACTCTGAGAGACTTCAAAGCTTCCCTTCCTCACTACAGGCATGTAAATACATCCTTTTCTCATTACCTTCATTACTGAGCTCTTACTTGTTGCCTTGTAAGGCCATTCTTCTTGTCCCTCCTAGACAAGGAGCATATCTAACAGTGACACAGACACTAATTACTCCCTCTCACTTTCCAGCAGCCATTTACGTACTGGAAGATTTATCATGTCTCCGCCCAACCTCTTCCTCTCTAGACCGACAGCCCCAGTTCTTTGGTCCTCACCGCGGGCCATGGTTTCAGACCTGCAACCACTCCCCGCACTCCTTCCTGTGTTCTCCCCAGGGGTGACCTCCCTCTTTTATTTTAATGGATGTTCTCCTTCCTGGTAATTATTCAATGAGGATCTAGTATGAAACACGTCCAGTCTCCAGGGCTGCAGTCTCATGTGCGATTCAATGCCTCAGCGGTCTGATCCACAGCCTCCCACCTACACTCATGAGAACTCCAGCCACCAGGTGATTAATGAACAGGTTTGCATCCCACTGTTGCTCTTGAGCCATTCAACACTCCTTTTATTTTTTCTTTTTTTTTTTTGTTTCAGAAAGCAAAAAGTCCAGCCTTTCATGGAGGTATGCACCTAAAGTACTGAATTATCACTCCTTTACAGCCCTTAAAAAAAAAAAAGTTGTAGTGCTTGACTGTATTGCATATTTAAATGAAATTCAACAACATGAGTTTATGAAACTTTGCCTGTTAAAACATGACATATTCCACCAGACTTCTGTTTTTTGTACTCCTGAGTCATGTAAGTTAGCAGGATGCAAAGAGGAAGGCTTCTGGAAAGGTTCATTGGTGTCTCTATAAATAGTGTTTTCCAGATATGGGTACCACTATGTTCTACCGCAAAGCGTCAGTGAACACAGTATGTTTAGAGCAGGACTTTGAAGCACAGGAGTAAGCCAGATTCTGCTGGCAGGTTTCAAAGTACATATAGTCTTTTTGGAAATTTTCAGCCAGGCTCATCAACATATAAATAGAGAAGGGCTCGGCAGGGTTTCCCCCTACTGTGCTGATTTCCTGAGATAATGAGAGAAGGAGTGTTTTAGAGCCATATCACAAAGCTTAAATGAGAAGTCTTGCTCACCAGAAGACTGAAGAGTTTCAGAGAGGAACTCAGATGGACAACTCATCGAGGTGCATAAGAAAATAACATTTGAGGACTGAATAAATTTGTTATGCTTAGGCAAAGAATTAGGAAGAGCAGAGATGCCTCGTGTGTACTCATCCCGTGAAGGACTCCTGAGCAACTGACTCTGAACTGCCTTAGCTGAGAGATGCTGCCTTATTCCCTCAGACAGCAGTTATCTGCGTTTACATAAAGACTTCATTTTTAAAGAAACCTAAATTTTATTATACATTTGATAAAGGATGTATGTCGACTGCCACACCCCCCCCAAATAACTCAATCAAATTTTAGTTTGCAAATCAAAATTCACAAATAAGAATACCTTGCACATACAAACTTTGCCTTAGGCTAAATATGTGGGACAAGTTATTTCCTTTCCATACATCAAGGTTGTGATGGTGACATTGCACCAGCAGACAAGACACAGCTCCCTAAAACTGAAGAAGTAAGTTTGGGCATTCTGAGAGGTGCAGAGGAATGGGTTTTTGGGACAGGTAAAGAGAGCAATAAATTGCCATATGACTTTATTTTATGCTGAATACATTTCTCACTAGCTCACGGTAGACTGTCAGGTACCAGACAGCACACCAAAAGAACAGATCATGAAAGTAATTTCATTACTGCTCTTGAGGAACTTTTGAAATTCTCCCTGCTATGACAAGAAAATATAGGCATATAATATAAAAATACAGAATGTAAAAATGGAAAATGGCACGGTGGCTGCTGAAAAAACAAAGCATGCCGCGATATTTCCAAAGCATTCGGATTGTGATGGCTAATGTAAGAATTCACATTCAGCTTAAATAATATACCTTGGTGAAACATAGCTTTGTGTTCTACCAGTGATATATTGATTTGCCTTTCACTGAGAAAGATAAAGATTTTGCTGGAAAAACAAACCAACATTGCCTGTGAAGAGTCCAGGCACAGACTGGACTCTTCCTCTAACTTGTTTAGTAACGATGGCTGTGAAGAATTTTTTTATATTTCTGTGAAAAAAAAAAAAAATTATTCAATCTCCCTTTGTTAAATGCCCAAAAATATTAAAATTATAGGAAATATTGTTTAGATCTAATAATGGAGGAACACCACGAGACACTTATTTCATATATATCAGCCAAAATGTCTGTAGCAGCTAATCCTGTTGCAACTTTTAAGCTCTTTAACGATGACACAGATAATATCCACACTTTCAATGACTTAATACTGATTTTATTTCTTTTATAATATGGGTTTTTTTTCCACTGCCTAGTCCTAAAATTAGGACAACTCTACATATAGGAAGTTCATGACATTGGTGAGTAGGTTACAAGGACACACTGATAAGCTCTCAGCTTCTAAATGTAATTCCTTCCTATAACATGTCCTAGTAAAGCAGAAACACTGACAGGAATTTCACTCAGTGGTATACATCTTCCCCCTCAGCTACTTGTTTTTATGATTTGATTTCAACACACAGTCTTGCTGTAACCTTATTCAGCCATTTTTCCCTCAGATAATATTGCAAAAAAATGTTCAAACCATGATTTAAGAGCTGAATTCCAAGACAAGGTTGGAAACAGAGTACCTGTATGTACGTATAGATAAGGATGATATATAGACAACAATACAGATATTGATATCCCTACTATATTGATATAGAATCATAGAGTTGTTTATTTTGGAAAAGACCTTCAACATCATCAAGTCCAACCAGAAACCCAGCACTGCCTAGTCCACCGCTAAACCACATCCCTAAGCACCACACCTACACAGCTTTTAAATACCTCCAGGGATGGTGACTCCACCACTTCCCCGGGCAGCCTGTTCCAGTGCTTGACAAGCCTTTTGGTGAAGAAATTTTTCCTAACATCCAATCTCAACCTCCCCTGGCGCGACTTGAGGCCAGATAGATAGAGATACACCTACTGGGAAATTCAGCGATGAGGCGGGGAGGCCTCAGGAATTCCTTTGAAAGAAATGGTTCAAATCCAGCTGTCATTCTCTCCATCTCAACACACAGATTTGAAGAAATTGCTAAATACTAATTCTGTGAAGGCTGAAATGGGAATTGATTTCAATTCTACACATAGAAATTTCTTTTTAGTTAGTAAAAGATGTATGGGAGTGCATTAAAACTAATAAATTAAATTTTCAAAATAAATTGATGCCTGATGATTAAATTGCATATTTGAGTGCAGAAAAAATGTACACATGAAAGAAAAACGCATAATATTATTTCTCAAAATGTTCCTTAAAAGAAAGTGTTTTCATGTCAATGTTAATCTCCCTTAAAGAAAGGTGATTGTACAAACTTGGACCGATTTATATGGCTCATCATACACTATAAAAGTCTCAATTAATGTTCTTCATAGTACTTACAAGCTGCTTTTAAATGGCCTCCAAGGCTGTAACAGTGAAAATCCTTGTATGCAGCATTGCAAACTCTCCTCCTCTTTGGTTCTTTGAGAAGTAAAATCTTCAAAATATTTGTTCCTTTTTTCTGACAACACATGCGTGATCTATCCGCACATGCAAGACACCCCTCTTCCCCTCAGAACAGCAAATCCTTGCTCCTTAAAAGTTGTAGAGCAAGAGTACAAATACAAATAACACTTTTCATCTGAAAAGGCCATTACCAAAATCAAATTGATTTCCCATGGCTTGGATTAAACTTTATTCCCACTTTATAGATGGAAAAGGGCAAGACAATAAAAGGGGAGATGCTTGACTGTACAAAGCAAACAATTTAGGTTTCCATCTTAAAAAATCCCCAACTGTTTTTATCCATATCTTAAATTTGCCCTCTGCGACTTGCAGTGTTCCCAGGCTCTTGATGCTTGATCTCTGCAGAACAGCAGTTTCCTTTCCTCTCTCCCTCCTATGGGGATCCTGGGAAACAACCGCTTTGGTCTGGAGGGCTCCCACAGATCACAGTTTAAACCAGTCCAGCCCTATTCCCCCTTTTCCTTTATAATAGACATACCGTGGCAGTAAGCAATTCTGCACTAAACTTGCAATAAGAAAAGGAGGACAATATTTCGAAATATCTTTTTGTTGCAATTTAAGCCTTTTACAACCAGAAACGCTGAAGTAATAAATAGAAACTCAATAAAGGATGAAATACAGTACTTTATGTTTAATTACGGGCATTTAAATTGATTTTATCTTCTCTCTGCAGGGTGTACTTCTGGGGTTTGGTTTTGGTTTTTACATGTGCCACTCACTTATTCACAGTAATTTACATGCCTCAATGTATGTCAACAGTTACTTCACTAACAAACATGACATCTCTTGGCAATAAAAGGTTAAAATTTACTTTGCCCTCTGACTATAACAGAAATACCTTTGCAAGTTAATGACTGTAACAGGCTGGTCTGTTCCCGAATAAACATTCTCGGGATTTCCTGAGGTGTTGTTTTGTTTTGTCTTTTCTTTTTTAACCCCATCATTTTAATTGAGGGGAAAGAATTTGGAGGGCACAGCCAGCTTAAATGTTATTTCAGTCAAAAATTTGTATATGTTGTCTTTCTATACACTTTTTAAACTGAAAAAAAAAAATACATTTACACAGCTTCTGGATATTCATTTTATAGAAAAAAAAAATCTTTAAAGCTTATCCAACTCATCTCCTTCTGCCAGCTTTCCTTGCCAACTCTTTCTTAGTAATGCCAGTAAATGCCAAAAAAAGTCTGGTTTAAACAATGTTTCTGTCTGTTGAAACCAAGAGAAAGGCAGTTTCTGTTGGAGGTACTCGAGGGATCCCACTTTTTCTTCTGCTGCTGAAAACGCACCCTGACCATGTCAGGGTAGGCAGAAGGGAGTGTGCAATTTTAAAACAGTAATATGCTAGAAGTTGCTTTGAGGACAAAATTACACAGTTCCTCTTATTGGCTTTTCCCGCAACAGATTCATTTCCAGAAACTCCCTTCTGCTTTGAAAAAGGCAGATTCAGTGTCTGCCAAGGAAATGGTCCTTTTTGGGGCAGGGATACTATGGCTGTTTAGATTAACACATCTAAAGCTTTTGTCTCATCATCACTTGCCAGGAGTTGAAGCAGACCTCCTTCAGCAGCGTTTCTTTTTCAGTACAAGATGTACTTAATGTGAAAACATCTAGGGAAAGATGATGGAATGGGTGAAACTAAAGTAAATAATGTCATCTGAGAGACACCAGTGTAGGATTTCGACCAAAGCTGCTGCCCAAAGAAGCCCGCCATCTCCAACACTCACACAAATGAAGTGTGCCGGAAAATAGCATCCACCAGCGTGCAAAAATTAGGCATCTCAATGAAGGTCTGATCCTCCCCCCAGCTAGGCAGCAGCTTTGACTAAAAACATTAGCTCCTGTGCCCTTTTAAGTGGCCTTAGGTAACAAATACAACTCTTCTGAATATTAAAATTATCTGTAGGCTTCACTTCAAAAACACAATGTAAAATGCTGCCACCTCAGAAGGAGGCAAATCACCCCAGACAGTGCCGGCTGCCTGGGAAGGGTTTGGCAGGTTCACCAAAAAGACCATTCTTGCGCAGGACTGCTGAAGTGCTCCTCAAAGGATGTGGTCAGTGGGAAGAGAAGGAGCAAACAAGGAGATGAACCCTGCCAAGAAACCGCCCAGTAGATCCTGGTGGAGGGAGAAGAGGAGGGGGGAACAAGCTCATTCAGCTGAAGTAAAATAAAGTTGAACCTAAGGCAGGAGACACAGTAACTGCAAAGGAATGAGGGCAGGACCTAAGAGCACTTCATTTCCTGAGAGTGATTCAAACTTCAGAGGAAACTCCATATTAGCATCCTGGGACTTGGGGCAGAGGTGAAAAGGCAATGACAAAGTCAGAGCTGGAGACCTAAATGGGGCTTAATGAACTCTGGTTTGCTGAGGAGCAAGGAGAAGCAGCAAGACTCTACCTTGGATCAGTGTGTGTGTGTCTAACTGCGGTACCAGGGTAAGCAAACACATACTTCAGCGCAACCAGTACCACTAGCAGATCTATCATTACACTGACCAGAAATATCACATGCACATCCTTGCAGGACAGGGATGAGGTCAAGTCCGGTAAAATGCCTGCAGACTCTAGCAGCACCCCCACCACACGCACGCACATCGTGCAAAGGGAAAGGCATCGCACAAATTATCACCAAATGCATTTCATCTCCAGTCTCACTAAGCTTCATCACTCCACCGTGTCTACAATGCTGTAAATTGCAATCGTTTTGTTAAATTAAGCTTTGAAAGCTCAATTATACTTTAAAACTGTGTCCTTGAGGAAAGACAGTGCACAAAAGGGACACACAATTTCCTCAAGATAGAAATTGAACACAAACTTTCTGCTACGATATCAAAATGATACAGATCATTCTTACCTCATCTACACAAGCTTTTCAAAAGAATTGGCAGATTTTTTGGCAGTCATTTTATTTCTAGAAAAAAGCGCAACACTTTGAAATACTTAATTGTCGAGATATTACTACCGCATTTTAAAAAGGCTTACTATCAATCCTAATTATTTTTTTCTTATCAAGCTTTAAACTGCATATAACCTCTATGTTTTCTCATTACAACTCTGAGAAATGAGAAACATTCCTATAGAAGAGATAAATCAACTGGTGTTTGAGTAAATCATATTGAAATAGAAATATAATTCAACAACAAAGGCATCAGGCTTGTTAGCGATAGGACTCAGTGGATTGACCAGCTAAATTTACTCTTCATCCCTAAAATAGGCACTAAGTACAATTCAGTTTACTATGGCTTCCTGAGATAAGGGTCTTTGTCACAGCCTATGTCAGCAGCTCGTAGTTCCTACGGTCTTCCCCTGCTCAGAGGACTTTAGTCCTTGGAAGGGCCCCAAGTTCTTCCGCTGTTCCCTGTAAGCCCTCAAGCGACTTCTTGCAGGAGCTGAACGCTCCATGTACCCAGGGTCTACGGTGGGAGAGAGCCTGCTGTAGGATTGCGTTGGGTTCAGTTTGACTCAAGGCAATCACAATAAGAATTAAGAACAAGGGAGATTCTCCTTTTGCCTGTAAAAAGAATGATCACATGGTCATAGCTGGAAAGCAAAGTATTATTTTAATCCAACACTGAAATTCATACCTTACGCTCACAAGATCTGTTGCAAGAGACATGAAATAGCCAAGTATAAGCTAAATTAATTCAATATGAAAACGCCTCAGTACAAGCACTTTACAAACCCAGCATAATGCCGCATAATCACAAGAACTTAGTTTTAGGTTTTAATACCACGTTAAAGAGTCGCTAGCATTAACTGCATCATTAAGATCAAAATATTTTTTTTCCATTTTATTACGGAAAGTATGATCTGTTTGTTTGGGTTTGGGTTTTTTTTTTTAATACCAGTCTGAAAAGTCATGTTAAAGAACATTGCTTCAGCCCCATCACCTTACGGAGGACCGTACGAATGGATTCCTCAAGCTCAAATCTGAGACACTACCTCATAGCTGGTGGGTCACAAATGCAACAAAGCACTTCTGCAGAGTCCCATCGTATACAATTGCTGGCAGAGAGAGGCCGGGTGGTACGGGGAGACAGAGCTTGCCCAAGACTATTATATCACTGGCGATCTTTACTGGCCAAGTATGACAAAATTCCTCCCAACAGCTCAGCGTGATACAAGCTCATGAAAGGGACTTTCACCCTATTGAGGGCTCCAAGATGCTAAGGGGAGGAGGGATGTCTGGTGGATGGTTAATATAAAACTCTACATTTTCTGTTTATTGAAGCAGCAATCTCTCTCAATAATATCTGCTATTTATATTGTGCATAAACTATTGCACAAAACTGTACAAACTTAACACACTGTATCACTTAAGCTAAAAATGAAATGGACCGTTTTCTGGGATGAATCCCAATTGCTTAACACTTCCCAGTATGCCCAAGCGTTTCAGGCAGGAAATGAATACTAGTATATCTCATTGAAACTAGGGCACTGATTCAGCGCAGACAGAGAAAAGAATTTCCCCTACTCAATCACCAACACAAAGATTTTATTGGTGGTCCCAGCTCCAGGAATTTCTCAAGCCTGTAGCTGCTATGTAAGATCCAGCAAGTCCCTAGAACCAGGATACGCCTACCGACGTGTCTAAAGAATTTCCTATATGAAATGATCAGACAGATCAATTGGTTAAACACGGGTATGGGGCTGGCTGAGAAGAAGCAAACATGTCTCCTCTATGAGGACCCCCTCCTGCACAAGACAAGGTGAGAGGGACAAGGTGATTTTGCTCACGCAGAGAAGCAATTCAGCCCTACTAGCATAGTCACAGACCTTCAACCGAGAACCAGAGGAGATGACACACTCCTTTTCCTAATAGCTTCCACGTAAAAATTATGCTATTACTGAATTAAACAAATGGAGAAGAGTTATTAAATAATAGAACATATTTGAACTAATTAGTCCTCACAGTGGCCCTACAAGGCAGGGGTATAGGTATAATAAAAAGCAAAAGAAATAACAGATTGTTTACTAGGCTATTAAATTAATGACTACCAGGTTACTAATTAAAGGCTCAAGGAGCAGATCTCCCAGAGAATTTTATTGAGGATTAGTGCAGTTTCTCACACCGCTGAGGCTGTCTGTGCCAAGCTACATTCCCAGCTGATGACACAGCCTTAGCAGCATGCACAGCTCTGCCTCTTATATTCGATACTCATGAGTCATAAAAATATGGAGAGGACTATAAATTCTGTTTATGCCTCTCTCTCCTAAGATATGTAAAACAGCTATGTAAAAGAGCTATGAAAGCTGTCCTCTCAGTCTTCAAAGACTTGTTTAAGCAGCACTGTATGAGTCCTCTTAATACAATTGTCTGGAAGTCTAAACTTTGGTAATTATTTCAAATGAAAGAGAACAGCAGGAGGCTCTGTTGAAGGGAATATAAACAATTATCACTTGCACGAAGGCTATGCCAGTTATGAAATAAACTTGAATGGGTTTGCTCTTGAAAACACTGAGCATTAAATTAATTATCTGACATAACAGGCCTCTCAGTTATACTCCATGCATCTAACCCTTTATCAGAGTCACGCAAGAACACCAAGAGGTGCAGCAAAGAGGGGAAATGTGACCCAGCACAGAGGTCTTGTTAAATTGCTGTCTTTCTAATGGCTGCACCAATAACTTCATAGTAATACCGAGGCTAGTGTGCACAGCATAGCTCAGGATGATAGACTGGACTACGATACACTGTGCTGTTCTGCCAGTTTACAAGCAAAATGCAGTATTGCGGGAGCATAAAGATAGGATCAGATGGGTAAGGCTCATCCCTGCTTGGCACCTTCGAATATGTTCTTGAATCTCCAGCTTTATTGCTATAACCTTTTAACAAATTTAAAGCTGTTTCTTGTTCCAATTATTTTTTTTGTTTCAATGGCAAAAATCCCAATTTCAGTAGGTGTTGACTTAGGCCTTTATGGTAAAGGCATGAAAAAAATGCAAAAGGGTGGAACGAATCAGTGTAACACTGGATACTTGTGATAAATCTGGAGAATGATAAAGATAACTAATAACTGTCAGATCATATGATGCTTTTACAGATAGGGGAGAATTTCATGTTGAGGTTCAAGTAATCACTGACCAAAACAACACACACATAAGATTCTGATGTTTGCTTATGAGTGCGATCCATAACACAATACTTCACGAATGAGGCAGGCAGAAATGCAAAAGCTACTTCTTTGCAAGCTCAGTGAGATGTAATGCATGCCAAGCAGTAAAAAATGGTAATCCTCCACCACTTTACATGCAGAATCTTTTGAGCTGTGACAACCATACAGTTAAAAAACAGAAGAAATATGGTCTAAGTATATATTTATAGCAGGCCTTCATCTTTATCTTTGCATTTCATTGCTAGAGTTTATATTCAAAGTATAACATAACACCAAGAAAAAAAAAAGAGTGTTGCTACAAGAAAAGGGAATCTGTCTTCTCATCTTTCTTTTCTCCTTTTTGAAGACACTTCTTTTAAGGTTTCAATTTGCAAACCTGATTTATAACAGCCCAGCCAAAGGAAGAAAACTGATTCACACTACCTCAGAATCTGGCCTTGAAAGCTTAAACTTGGTGAAGCAGTTTTAATATTCTCTGAATCCATCCCCCTCTCTCCCAAAGGGAAATGAATTTCTGATTTATTTGGATTTAAAAGTTGTCAGAGTTGGAGTCAGCTGTTCTTCATCAGGGAACCCTCTGCAGGTCTTCCCGTCCTCTCTGCCCACTATGGCGTGGCAGAGATGGGCATCTTTCTTTTCCTTCGCTTGTCTCTAACCCCAACAGCAACAGATCTGAATCCCCTGGCGTGTGGAAAGGCAGCCAGCATCCCCCACCGAACGAGAGGTCTAACTCTCTGCAAGGTGGGGGAGAGGTTCCTTTTCCAATATACTTTTCATATATTGAGGTCAATGGCAGTACTTTAAAAGAGTCAGGTGAGACTCACTATGATTCAAGCGGATTAAGGGCTCAATCCATTCACAGATATATTGTGTGCATCCACTTTCTCATAGTTAATAATTTTTAAGAAGTTGCACAGCAAAAATTGCTCATTATCCTCCATATGTCACCCAAATGGAATGTCAAAAACCACATTCTCTGCACGATTGGAAAACAACCTGGACTGGCAACTTGCAAACTCTAGGCAGTCTAAAACATTTCAGGGCTTTCCAGCTTCTCATGTGGCTCTTCAGAACCCATGCTCAGCTCCATGCTGCCTGGCTACCGGTCCTTCACTACCTGCTCAGTTTTAGCTACATTCAGATTTGTTTTTACAACTGGCAGCCGTAGCCTGACTGGAGCGTACACTAGGAATGGAGAAGTTTAATAGTACACTTGGATGGATATAGAGATCAGAATTACAAGAAGTATGTGCATAAGCATCAAAAGATGCAAAGCATCACCTAGTAAGGAGAGCTGCACCTAACTTGCTCGTATGCTTTTAGAAACCTCAGAGGATGAAATCTTTCAGAGCACTTGATCAGCCTCATAATTATGTTTGAGTCTTTGCAGGTGACAGCAACAGCAATCCTGCATGGCCAAGACTAGAGAAAAACCCCACACCTGAGTGACAGATGCCATAGCTAGAGGGCTCTATGCTTCCTTCCATAACTGATCATATCATATATGCACAAAATACTTTCAATTTCCCAGAAACTTAATGTATTTTAAGACTAAACCGTGGATACAAAGCCAACTTCATTAATGACTCTGTCACTCTGGGAAAATGAATGGCAGCTCAGGGCAATGCCACACTGGGATCCTTCCCAGCTTTACAGCTATTTCATGCCTGCCCTGGATGGTCTCTGGCAGGCAGTGTTTCCCCACAGTTACAACCTTTTAAGCATAGAAATGGAGCCAAGAAACCCTTAATGCCCACGAGAAACACTTCCTGCCTAGTGCTTGTCTCTCCAAGAGAAGGCACGTGCTTCGGGCTCTGGTCTAACACAACCAGTGTTACCTGACCTACAGCTCCTGTGATGCAGGGATCTGGCACACATTAACCACTGTGTGTCCCTAACAGAGTGTGAGGATAAAAGCTGAAGCCAAACAGATGGTCCTCTAAATGTCTTCCCTGAAGTGTTCTGTGTACTAAAACATCACTTACCCAACTTTCATCAAACTTGGCTTGAGTTGCAAGATTCTAGCCAAGTTTGAAGAAAAATATTCAGCTGGAAACATGCAGGGAAAGAAGCCTTTTTCCTGCACTCAAATAATATAAAAATGAAACAATTTTGTTCAAACCTTAGAAAAAAAATTAAGAAAAAGAGAACCCAACCCTCTTGGGTTTATACCAAGCACTGGGGGAAAAAAAATCAACACAATCCAAAGTGATGAACAAATGGAAGAGACAAGTGGAAAGACAACTGGAGCTACAATGTACGATGACCTATCAATACATTCTATAAGGCACACAAAATTTCAGCGAAGACGGAAATCACACCCGCACAGAATATGGGCGGCTGTTGTTCGAAAGCACAGTGACGTTGCACAACACTTCAGGGACCTGACTTTGCTGCCACATGCACGCAAATACAGTTAGTCATCAGTGGTCCTGACTGACAACAGCTGGATACCCAAAATAGCAGCCACTAATTTTAGCAGCGTGTTCAGGGTCAGAAATGGAATATTATATCCAGATAATAAAAGAATTAAACTGGGCACCATTGAAATATTCCAACTGAAAATGGTCTACATTTTCTGAATTCAATGAAAAATGCCAGGAGGAATGTTAACAACCACTAACTAGATGAACAGCATCGTACAGTTGCAAAAACATACAGGCATTTCCATAGTAACTTCTCTTAAGTATACATATTTTATTTTTTAAATGTGCTTCACTATATAAAGTGTTTGCAAGAGCATATGCATCTTTTTAAGCAAGAAAAAAGCAATACCATTTCTGAAATAATACCCCCACAATGAGATCCTGGCCTTGGTCTCTTATAACTTCAACTTGGGGTGGGGAAGGCAGGGAGAAAATCGATCTGCCCAGTAAATGATAGGTTCTCCCCAGAAGCAAAACACTATGTTTATACTTAGGGAAACCCAAATTCTTTAAATACAATTTGATTATATGTCTGATTTTAAAATTGGATTTTCCTACCATTAATTTGAACTGTCATTCTTAGGAAGTACCTAAATCATTAGATGTCCTTGAAAAAGTACACCCTAACTGTATTAAAGTGAAATCAGGTTATAGCTAAGTAACTTTTCAATTTTTTTTGCTTCTCAGTAAATGTAATTTTATTGCTGCTAGTGAGCAGGTCTGTGTTTTTGTGGAATTAGACAGTGTGACTAGTTTGAGCTTTTTTTACTTCTGCTCTGCACGGTGCACTGTATAGGTGGCCCTCAACGAGAAAGTCGTTAGCTTAGTAATAATTTCTGACAGATTCTGAATGAGATATTCCAACAGATATTGCAGTGACTCCTGGGGTAAATAAAAGGACAGTTTTCTCTTCAAGATGGGAAAGAAAGAGCATGCTACACTAAGTGACTAGCGTGGTTTCTCAGGGACTAATTGTTAAGCAGGAGTATTTACATCCAAAGGACTGGAGAACAGCGCTATCATTGCGAGGCAATTATCTATACACAAATAACTTTAACACTTTGGCATTTTTACAACCACTAGATTATTTATTTTACTATATATTTTATTGCAATGCCAGTCCCCCAGTTACAAGTATACGGTACTTCATACTTTCTTTTTTTCACTTCATATAAAATTAAAATAAAGCAGAGGAACACTTTGAAATAAGTTGAAGAACAATAGGTCCTACTTAACTGTAAAATACAACAGTATTTAACTTTTGTGCTTTTGATCAATATTTATGTGACAAGCTATTCATTACTCTTCTCCTCTACCAGTTTAATGCTGTTGTTCTTCCCACAGCCTGATCTGTGCTTTTGTGTATTTAATTTATAACAGTTTCCATGGAAAAGAAATATTCAAAGAAAAAAGTGCTGATACAGCACGTGGATCTTTCTACCAAACCACAAATCTTTTCTAATGTTCATCTTAAACTGAAAGCAATTCTGGGAAACAAATTAATGATATAAATCACATTATCATTACTCACATAAAGATACTCTGTTGTAATTCTTTCAGAAAGCTACAGTGAGTAGCTAAAAGAACTCTATATGGTGAACGCCTGTTTCTAATTAAATGCTCTAAAAATAGCATTGCACATACATCTAGGACCAAGCCATCTGTGTTATCTCGCTAAGATAAGCTATTATACACCCACAATGATACCCCTTTCATCACTGCAGATATTCAAAACTAGGACTGGCCCTTCTTTCCCATTTAGGAATGGAAAAAGGAAAAGGATGAAAAACTTTAATCCAGACAAGACCTTCTGAAAGTCAGATCCCTTGTTCTGAAATCTCTTTTCACACCTACTTCTGTCAGTCAACAGTATGGTGCAAAACCATGTCCCACAAACGGTGGCAGTAGTCAAGTCGGGTTTCTCCACAAAACACTTCCCCAGTGCAGTAAAGAAAGCTGTAACGGGCTGTCTGGGCCGTTTGCACTGTTTGTGTGTGATGTTTTTTGCTTCTGGTTTGTTGTTGGGTTTTTTTTAACTGTTAAATTTTTAAACTTTTTTCTCCCCATTCTGACAATTAAAAGAACAATATAAAAAGTAAGCTGGAACAAAACTGGGGGTGTGTTAAAAAGGTTGCGTAAGAGATTCCCATGACATCTTTGGTGATAATAAACAACAACAACAACCTGTCTTCATCCTTCAAGCAGGAGACCAAGGAGGCAGAAAACAGCCCTTTTTCTCTTAAAAACAGCTACCCATGTTATCATCCAACGTCTGAGGGGAAAAAGAGGAGGAGAGCTTATCAGGGCCTGTCAAGAGGGGGAAACAATCCCTGCTTAGTCAGAGCCAGTGATAGAGTATGCCCTTGTAAGGCAAAGGGAGGATGGAGTGTGAAGGGAGACTCGCCCCGACTCCCTCCGCGGTGCATGGGACGGCATTTGGGGGCACCTCCCACGATGGGCTCCAGGTAATGCCTCAGGCTGCAGTCAGCGAAGTGACATTATTTACACCTTTCCTTAAAGTTGTTGCTGTCAGACCGCATTTAATCACACAGACGTGTTTGCTCTATTTGCCCCTCCCTCAGTTTGGGGGCTGTTTTGCTGTTGTACAGTATAATCTCAAGCAACCTACGGTAACCTCTTTAAAAAAACTATTTCACTTTAAGCTTCCATTTCTGCCATCAGAAATAAGAATGCCACTTTACAATAAACAAGTATTCATTTCAAGCAAAGTCCTTATCCATTTTCGTAAATTAGGTAACAATTTTAGACAGCAAACTCTCTACAAAAACATAAAAAATACACTCAGAACAGATATGATGAAAAAAGTGCATTTACTTTCCCCTAAAGCCTTCCAATTCTTATACATCTTACAATAAAATAATAGGCAAAATGAAGACTAACCTTTGAATAAATGCCATTTACTGGTCTCCGCTGTTCTCCATTCAAAAGGAAAGGAACCGTTATCTCATAATCTTTTGACTGGTCCTTTGGCATCTGCTCTTGCGAGGACTCCAATTTGCTGTCCACATTCTCGCCTAGGGACGGGGAGAAGCACTCCACGTTAGTCTGGAACAGCATCTGACAACGTGAACCTTTTTATTTAAGGGACCTGGCAGCATACTTCAGAAGGAAATAATTCAGGGAAAGAATTAAACGTTAAAACATTGTGGGATCATCCCACAAGTGTCAAAACCCACACAAATTTTGAAGAGAGCTGGGGTTCTGGGAGAGAAGTGGCCAGGTGAGTTCCACTCTTGATTAGATGGTGCATTTCTGCAGCAGCAGGAAACAAAGGCTGCACATAAGGAGTAGAGATACCAGGATGCAAGGGTAAAGAGTTGCGATGCAAGACTTAAATAAAAAAATTTGGAGAGGTATTGGCACCACCATTTAAAGTGCTACATTAATATTGGTACTAAAGTTTGGATTTGGTTTTTTTTTTTCCATTGAAGATGATAGCGGGGGGAATGCAGGATGTGGCTGTCTTTTCAGTGTCATCATTAAGAGGGAAAGCAAGCTGCAGGGATTTAGAAGAGATAAGATTTTACCAGGACTATTTTTCCATAATTAAGGTAAGAAATTGCCTTGATCATTCCACCCGCCAATCCCTTTTCTCCCCATCCCTCTTCCCAGGTGCAGTTGCACTGGATCAGATTCAAATTAGTGGTGGTAGGAGGGGAGTACAGTGCCCCTGGGGTCTAACTGGAGCCCTCCCCTCCTTGGGGTGAACAAACCCTGTGGTTGCACGGCACAGGATCCCTAAGGGCAGACAGTGATCCCAAATTTTCCTACTTATGTCCTTCCCATTTCTGCAGAGGGGTCAGCTGGTCCTCATGCTTTGCGAGCTGGAGTCACAGCATAGATGTAACATCGTGGTTTGGGGTCCCTGAAAGCTCCAGGTTTATTGTATGCAGCAGATTTACCAGGTTTAATCCTCGGTATTTTATTGTCATCCAAATGCTTCTTAATGCACCATCTTACTCTGCTATACATGGAAGTGTGCAGTTGTACTCTGTTTCAAAAAAGCTGAGCTGTGTACAACACAAGACTGAATATTTACTTAGCAGCCTCAGCATTTCTATATGAACATACAAGGAGGTCACAAAGTACAGAGAACCCCGTAACATCAAGGATGCACATTGTCATTAGTGGGAAAAAAAAACTCTAGAAGAGAATATAAACTCTCTCTGAAATAATGCTCTACTCCTACACAGTCAGATGACTTCAATTCATACTACAATGTCAAAAAGCTATTTGCATGCAACATTTATCAGGTGGTTTTCCTCTCACTAAACTCACTAATGGTATTGCGCCTGTCAAAGCATTCCTAAAACCCAGTATCAGAGTACGAGAGTTGGAAATGGTATTGAGAATAAATCTTAAAGAGAAGATAGGGGTGGCTTCCAGGTGCCATGGGACAGTCAAAATGCTGACGGGGTTTGCCACACTCTTGCCCTACCATCACACCGAGCCCTCTGGTGCACTTGGACCCCACAAGGATGAGACCTGAGAGCTCTAGAAACGTGTCCACCCTGCACAAAGCTGGATAAAGTCCAGCGTTACCTGTCTTCCTCCTTTCCCCAATTGCCTTTGTGCTAGGGAGGCACAGGAGGATGGTGATGGGGGAGCGTTTTAGCAGCTCAACCATGGCTCAGGGCTGTAGGGTCAGACATGCCCACACAGCCCAGAGCCGCCATCCCAGCAGCCTGCCCTGCCCTCTCCGGTCACCTAACACTCTCTGAGGATCAAGAGCTATGTTTTGGGCAGAACGAACCCAATTTAGTCACCGTTAGAATTAGCTTAAAAACATCTATCCAGTTATTAGTGTTAAGCTGAAGTGAGAAGATGACAAGTTCAGTATTTTCCAGCATGCTTTTAAAAACATGACATTTCCCCTAAAACACCACAAAAAAAAAAAAAAAAAAAAAGAAAAAAAGACTAAGATAAAAAGGTGCTGTATACTGGGGAGAGGAAAGTTGCTTGTTATACAAGTGTTCCTGCAGAGGAAGGGTTCTCACCCTTCCCTCAGTGAAGCTCAAGCCCAAGTGACAGGGGTCTAAGAGTGTCAGCCCTTGGAAGGGATGCTCCAAACCCTGCACGGCTGGGTTCACCCCGTGAAGGCATATGAGATACCATCTCATCTGTCTAGGGTGGTCTAGACAGAACCTCACAGCTCTTTATTCTGTTTATCAGGCATAAAGTTCCCTGCACAGAACAGAAATTTATGAAGCATATCTCAGAGAAATGAGAAAAGTTTGGCGCTAGCCCTGATTTTTTTTTTTTCTTGGCTCACTACAGGAGTCTCAACTATATGAATTAAATGACTCAGGCCCTTCTATTATTTCACAGGATTTGCACTCTGAAAGTTTCATGAAATCTAAATTTTAAGAAACCCTATGAGCGTACTTTTCCTCCCACAGATGCACTGTCTACATTGCTTCCACACAGTCCTACACTGTGGAGCTCCAGCTAGATCTCAGGAAGCATCAAAGTCTTTCTGGTACTCCTACATGTGCAAGCTGCCTTTCTCATTAATTCTGCAAAGCATTAACACCACAACATTACCTGAAACAGAAGAAACAGGAGAGGGGGAGGCAGCAGGCTTTGTGCACAGATGTGTTATTCCTTCATTTATATGGCATGGTCCAGAAAGTGCAATCGCTATAAAAATACCATGAGAAAAGGGAACAATATCTACCCAAAGTGCCGTTCAGTTTTGCCACTCCTATTCTCTCATGACAAAGTGATGCTTGTGGTACTAAAAGAGTAGGGTTACAATGAACAAATTTAATCTTGCACACATGCTTATTGAAAATGTATATTGTGCAGAAGCGTTGATAGTCTGGAGACAGACATCAAGACAGGTTTATAGGCAGCGGTTCTATCTTTATTGGAAAAGATAATTTATTTGGGGGAAACAAAACAGACAAGCTTTGGGGTTGCAAACTCTTCTGAGGCCATAGCATTTATAAAACACAAGATCAATTTCTGTCTAGTTGCTTTCCTTCAGCCAAATATTTTGCTGCTTATCTGAATGTTTTTATTTAAATTACTGGGTGCGATAAATATCACAGCTTCCTGCAGAAGGCGGAGAAAGCACTGCAGCCCTGTCACCGGGCCTCATTCTGAAGAGCACTTGGGCGCACGCTTAATGTTATGCACTTGCTTCGCTCCCAACCATCCTCAGTGTGATATATGCACATTGCAGTTCCTTTTGTAAATCAAATAACGGTTTTCTGATTTAAGGTCATTATATTTACATACTATGTATATTTGTGTAAGACTACAATATAAAGAAACCTGTATAACTGATAGGTGAACTCTAGATCAGTCTTTAAATATAAAAGTAGGGGGAAGATAAAAAGGTAGATCCTTCAGATAGGATTCTGCAGCCTGATTGCAGACCTTCAAAGAACGTGTTACAGAAAACAAGGGATCACAGCCAACAAAGAGCGACCCACACATATCCGTCTGAGAGGGGAAAGATGATAGCATCTAAAGGGCCACCGAGCCTGACCAAACAACGGGGTGCAGACAGAAAGGATATGGGTAGGGGAAGACTTGGAGTCAGGAGAAAAAAAAAAAAAAACAAAACACAAAACACATAAGAGAGCCAGGCCAAAAAACCGGAGGCATAGAAATTGAAGCGTGCAGGAAACTTTGAAAAAAAATGGGACAAACAGATGTGCAGCCCCAGAGCAGCCCCGTGGGCTTCTGAGTAGCTGCACAGGTGGGACGGCTGCTGGCAACCTTGGGGAGCCTTCGGCAGACGTGGCCCTCGCCTCCAGGTTGGAAACACAAAAGAATTTATGCCAGTGATGGATACTTCGCCCGGTCTCTTGCCCAATGGCTGAACAAAACACAGTCCCAGTTTTCTTCTGTTGGTTTTGGGCCACCCACCTCCGAGAATAAGCACAGCCCCCCCAAAGAGCATCTGAGGAGCACCAGGAGAGGAGTGCCATGGGACGGGACTGGAGATCTGTGCTAACGAAGGGTTTCCATCACCTTGACCACATCCCGTGAGCTCCCAGTGCTGCAGTTCTTCATGCGCACAGACATGCTGGTATTTCCTCTCTGCCGCTCCTCATCTCCTTTACCCACTTTCATTAGGATTTCTTTGAAGCTGGAACCATTAAAGTTGTTTGCATTACATTAATAATGAGGCCTCTTCTCTACAGGGACTCTTGGTATTACAGCAATATAAATAGTGTAATAATTGAAATCAGAGAATTTAAATTTCAGTAACGTGTCATGAGAGGGGAAGAAAATCAGGCCATCTGTATTACCAGAAACTTTTATTAGACCCAGGTTTCCTATCTTTTGTGTCACATGCACCTACTTACTCACCTACTTATTTTCCATTTCAGTGAAATTTTGTCCAGTTCTTCCTGACGCAAGCTCGTCTCCCACTTTTTCACATTAAAAACTTCACAGTCGTGTCTATCTGTTTTCTATTTTCAGCCTGCACTGAACTGTAACGCTTTTGATCCGCAAGCAGGCCACAAGCTGATGTAGCACCCTTTATTCTTTTTTATTTCAGTAATATAAAAGATACTTTGTAGAAATAGTGAGATGAGTAGATGTTATCTGTCAGTGACTTTTGTGCAGCTTAAATATTTTTTATCTGCCATGTACTTCGACAACTGTTCTTCTGTGCACAGAATCATACAAGGACTTGATGGCAAAGAAGTTAAAAACAGTTTTCATCTTTTTGCTTTGTATTTCAGTTCCTCTGAGCTCTGTGCAAAATAAACTCCAAGCACATGATGTGACATCTTTGTTTAATGGCCGCTGCCTCCTGAAGAAGCCCAGACACACTTCAGATTGCATTTACTTAAAATTAATAGGCTTTTAGACAGGCAGTGCAATGTATTTCTCCTTATGATAAACAAAAAGGTGAACACTCTCAACACTGAATGGGTCTGGATAAAATGAAAGAAAAAAAAAAAAAAACAAATTACCCCCCAAATGCACACCCTGCCATCCTGCTAGTGCTGGCTTTGCTCCCTGCTCCCCGGCACAGCACAGGAGAGAGGACTCAGACCCGGGGTAGTTTACGGAAACCATCGATCTGTGAACACATAGATTTACAATAAATCCAACGCATGATGCTGTGCTTCCTTCCCATTGCGGATGTGCATGTTCTGGGAGTCCCAGCTGCACTTCTTGTCCCACACACATTAACATGGTCCCATCGGGGTCCTTGGGTGCCCGTACGGCCCCAGCACCCCACTGCAGCCCAGCCCGGGGCCGTCAGCCCCAGCCCAGCGATGCCACTGGACACCCACCCCCAGGCCAGACCGCAGCCCTCCCCGGCACACTGCACCCAGACACCCCTCATGTCACCCACGGCAGTTACTGTTGAGTTATGAAAATAACAGGAGTGGGAGAATAAAAAAAGGTTAAATTAAATTATGTTATCCTTATGTTACCTTTCATATTACAAATGGGCTCAGAATTGTAAGTCACAGCCTATCTCCTTTTTCCTCTGCAACAAAACACCAATGCACTGGAATAATCTTAGGACAGAAAAGAATAATAGGACAGAGTAAGGTTTCCGTGAACTGAAGACAACTACCGGCACTGCTCTGTGTCACAGGGCTTTGGCAATGCTGTGGAAGACAGAAAGGGCATACTTTACCCATTTCCTTCCTCATTTTCTTCAGCTTCCCCAGCTTACTTCACAGGCAGTGGGATCCACGACTTGGATGGATCTGGCTGTGGAGGAAGGGCTGTGTGGGCAGCTGCCTCCTGCGCTCACTGGACCGTCGGCACTCAGTTTTGTGGTGGGGTACAGAGGCATCCCCACAGGCTCTGCTGCCAGCCGCCTGCCCCGATAGCCCAGGATACCTCGGGACTGCCAGCAGCCCTGGTGAGCTGGGCAGGAACCCCAGCAGAGCCACCCACGGCCGGCAGGGATGCCCATCATATGGGAAAGAGCTTTATGCCCCACATTGGTTGCTTCTCTCTCATGTCTTATTTGGGGTGGTTATTTTATGACCTCCAGGATCAAAATAGAACTTTTTTATCCAAGAGTACCAAGCTCATACACAGAGAGGAGGACCAAGTATTTGCTCTTCAAGATGAGGGTGAACTTAGGAAATTTAAGAAGGGGGTGAAACTGGTCAAGGAGCAGAGACTACCCACCAAGCACACTGCCAACCAACCAAGTAAAGGAAGGCTTCCACCAAGGTGCAGTAAGAAAATGTATTAGGATCAGTCTTAGTATTTCAATCAGCAAGATTTACTCAATGTACACAAGTATTCTCCTGAAATCCAGTGCTCTGGAGAGGGACAGGAATCTACCAAAGAATCTAATAACTTGCAGGCTGGAGCAAAGGCTTGAAACCAAGTAAACAGAATGGAGGATCACACCCTAGGGACTAGTAAGTTTTCTGCTTTAAGCACTAATCTTCAAAGGCAAATGATACAAGAAAGACCCGTTCATGCTATTCAGTATAACATTGATGTCACATGAAGCAAAGATAATCCTGGGGTGATGCATCAAAAGGGGTGTTTTCAGCAAATATCGGACATTGAAGTTACTCCGGAGAGTTCCTAATGCAAGAACATCTGGAATACCGCGGGCATTTCTCCTCACCTGTGTTCACGAAAGATTAATTCAGCCTGGAACTGGTGGATTGGAAAGGCTGCCAAGGTGATCAGGGAGGTAGAAAGACTGAATTACAAGAAGGGAACTAAAATAATTATTTTGCATAATCTGGAAGACCAAAGACGACAGGACCCATGAATGTCCTTTAGCTTTATAGACACCTTGGTATTTATCTTGCCAGTGCTGATATATTTATAGGTGGCAAGAGTATAAAGTGGCTATACATAAAGTTAGATAGGGTTGCAATGTAGACGTTCTGAGGAAAGAGGATCATATCTAGCTCTTGTGTGTGAAGGGACAAAATAAATAAAAAACAACTTGGTTTAAATGGAAATTGTTAACATTAGGACTCAGACTATATCATGCCAAAAAAAAAAAAAGAGTGTCAACTATCCAACTATCTGGCCATGGAGTGGGGGTGTATGCTTCCAGTCCTCTATTTCACTCCTCCTTCCAGCAAAAGCCAAAACATTACCCAAGCTAAACATTAACCAGGCACAGATCTTGCTGAAGCCACCTTCTAGAATGGCACCCATTCTGTCTGAGACAGGAAAAATCATACATTGCCAGTGATTCATACAATGAAAATGCAACTTGTAATAATATCTGATAATAAATATGAAAATGCTGCAAAATAAACCAGTACAAGACTTCCAGTGCATAATGGTGGAAGACAGACACACCAGTAACTTGCACAGGATTAAATAAGCAATAGCTTGCCTTAAAGTCGACCATTCATCCGTCTTAAATTTTACACTAACCACCAGCTGAAAACACAGACACTCTCTGAAAAGGACAAAATTCAGAAACCACCACCCTGATAAGGTACTTCCCTTATTATCCCACTAACAGCACTTACACAGCTTTAAAAAACAGCACATAACATGCCAGACTCTGCCCTCATCTGTATGTAAGCACAAAAGCCTGGGCAGGATTTGACTGTGCGTAAAATAAAAATCTTATCTCTTGCAGTAAAGTTTTTATTAGTTAAAAATCATAAATTATTTTTCCAACTAACCTTTGCACATGTAAGCAGTACATTGATTCTCTCAATTAAATCTAGTAAAATTAGTCCTTTCATGGCCTGCCTGGCAAATAATTCTTTAAAAAAAAAAATTTTTTTTAAGCCACCTAACTATGCACAAAGTTTTACTTGTTTTCTCACTCCTCCCCCATTCCCAAACCCAAGACCTCAGGTGTTTAAGCACAAGCAGCTTTTGAAAAACTACTAATTCCACGATCTTCTTGGGCTTGAATCTTGTCTTTTCCTTCACATTGCAAAATTACGACACACGTACAAGATTTTTAAAACACCAAAAGTCAGCAAAGGTCTTTGATAAGCCTGAGGACAGGCAACAGCAAGACGACTCCGTGCATTTCTGAATTTAATTTTCTGTTCTTTCTGCTTCTAATGAAAAAAGATCCTCTTTCTGACTTGACAGGGCTGTCAACTTCGAACCGATCTGTGTATGACTTTGCAGAGTGTCCACTTGATCTCTCACACTAAGCAGCTTCACAGGCACTGACTGCTCGGGTGAGAAATAGGAGCTTGAGACGCACTGATCTCCTTTAACTAAACAGCATTAAAAACATGCTTTTTAATATTTCAGTTTTATAATTCTAAGAACTATCTCCTGTCATCACTCGTTCTTGCATGAGTTATTCCCCTCCTAAATCTAATTCTGCTGATGAAATAATCTGCGACAGGAAACAGCCCTCCCACCCCTCCCCCACGAAATCCCATAAACTCCATGGAAAAAGTCATGTGTTCAACATTTTAATATGGGCATGGGACTGAAAGCTTAAATTTGAAGGTACTTGCTGTTCGTCTCCACCAACGGCTCTGCGGTCAGTGTCACTGCGCGACCAGCTGAACAAACTAATGACACATTTTAGGGTGAAAAATAGAGAGAGAGGGGAAAAAAGAAAAATAAAATGTTCATTGTGGAACATACCCCCTAAGCAGTTGGATCATCTTAATCTTCAAGCTTCTGTAATACAACTGTTGGAAGGCTCTAAGTTTGCGCACAATAAAGTGCTTTATTCAGGGAACCATATGACTCCATCAGTCATTCAAGCACATGTTTGGCACAGATTGAAAGTGAAAAGCATAGCTAAGGCAAATATTTCAAAACTGAACTTGTCTTTCTAACACACATGGTTTATATATTGGTGTAATATCTATATAACTTTTCAGTTCTCATATACGGTAATGTCATGGCTAAAGTACAAAATGATGTCTGCTGCACTAGGCAGCATCGCGCTTCTTGGGAGTTAACGCACGCCAAAAAGGCATTTACTAGAAAATTAAAAGGGAACTATCACACTTGACAGGTCCTCAAGAAAACCATAAAAATAGCTTTTGTTCATTCTAATTCCTGAATATCTATTTCTCAGATCAGGATGCTACACCATTCTTCGCTGGAGAGCTGCGCTGTAACAAATCCAGGACAGCCAGTTCCTTCCTCATCATGCACCCGAGATCGGTCCCTTCTGTTTGCAGATGAAATATTGCTCATCATACAGAGTTAGTCCTGCTGATGCAAATGCGATTAAAGCAATCTTGGGAGAGCAGAGTGTGATTAAAGCATAAGTAATGCAAGAAGGATTTGGGCTCTCATTATACAAAATACATATTGAAATGCACTCAAGGAAAGAAGCCAGTATATCTCAATATCCTCCTTGTTCTCGAGAACAAAATGTGACAAGTGGAGTTTTGAGAAGAACATTTGCCATTGACTGCAGGAGGGGGCAGGGAGACTGCAGAACGTTTCAAATAGTGAAAACCAAGCTTCATTACGTGTATAGAATATATACATAGACTATATTTGGGAAACAGCTGTCCAGCCTCATTTGTGCTGTTGTTATGTTTGACTGAAGAATTACTATTCAGGACCCGTCCAAAGACAGAGTTGTCTTTTTTTTCTAGACGAGAACATTTCAAAATATGAGAGAAATAAAGCAGCGAAGCCTTGAACCGGAGGGCGTTTTGGCACACCGGTGGATAGGTAAGTATCAAGAGGTTCCCCCCATGGAAGAGCTCAGCGCTTGGAGTTCACGGAACAGGGCAAGTCCTAAATGCAAGATTCAAACCCAAAGTAGCTCTGAAAAGTAAGTAGCCATAACTGCTTAGGAGAACTTCGGTCCTCTTGCTACAAATCCTGCTTCAAGCTTACTTCTCTTCCAAGTCTTCCATATAAATTGCCCCAGTCATTCTTTCTAATGAAAACAAGCAGGACAAGACTAAAAACAGTGAAAAATACTGAGGGGTGCACAACACCTTTCCCACAGGTATTTCCAGGAAGCCATAGTGAAGGCTGTCCTGTCTTATCTCAGCATCACCCCAGCACAGGCGCTACTGGGACACACCTGCTTCTTCCTAAACTGCAGCTCCTTCCCCAAAGGATCCCAGCCTCAGAGATTCTAATTTTGATTATAAACTCAGCCTCACACCCTTCAGCATCAGCGAGGCAGCGCCTAAAAAAAAAAAAAAAAGTCTTATTCCAGTAGATAAATAATAACTTCTGCTTTACAAGCACAGGCACAACTAATCCACAGAGCTCCAATGTCAAAGAAAAAAGTACTGAAAATATTCACTTTTCAGCAGTGAGTCCACATAATTACACAAAAATCCAGATCCAGCGTTCCTCTCCAGCTCCTCCCCTCCAAACCCTCAAGAAAGGCTACTTTCCACTGAATGAAGTTCAAAATTACTCCCCAAAACACAATTTCCTCTCTGTCTTTTAAAAGGTACAGTACAATCCTTTTCTCTGATGATTTACTAGCCTCCCTCGCTGAGTACAAGGAACCCTTAGCACAGCTGTATTGAGGGATGCTCCTTCCCATATACAATCAGGAGTGAAAGAAACCCTATTGAGTGGGAGTTTGAGTCGTGCTCGGCACAGGCACACAAATCATTCATTCATTCAGATGTTCTCTGGGAAATCACACTGAAAACACAGCAAATCCAGCTGAAGCAAATTTCAGTATTAATTTAGGTAAACATGCATGGGAGACGATTTGTAGTTCTTTCCTAAGCCTGGCAAATGAGCTACTGGGCTCGGGAGTTAATATCCATCGTGCGTTTTTGTTTGTGTGGAGAATACCTGCTACTCGCGTTACACAACAGCAGAAAAAGAAAAATCAGCTGCACCTGTACTAACATAAGCTGTCACTGAAGTCTTTCTCCCTAGTTTTTGAAACATGAATGAACAGAAGACTTAGTGTTACTTAACATCTTGAAGCCACCTATCCTGCTTGGGTTTATGCGTGCGCCCTTACAACAAATGTCACCATAAGCGCTAGACCAGTCCATATCTCCTGACTTCTTCAGGAGATGAGCTACAGGAGTAATGAACATTTATTTTTATTGTTTCCTTGGGGCAGGAAGAACACCCAGGATATCTTCCCAGGTCACTGACACAGCTTTGTTCATCTAACCTACACATCCTCTGATCCTGTCAAGCAGATTTTTAAATGAATAGCACAGAACATCAGCACGAGGTTGTACGGAGGAGCCAGACTGATGGAAGCAAGACAATTTATCCCAGCTGAGGATGAGACCCACAAACAAGGAACATACATGACACAAACAGACAAGCTCTTTCTTTCCGAAGCGTGAAATTTTCTTCTGCAGTAACCAGCACTTTTCCCTCAACCACAAATGTTTACCCAAAGTGTCTCTTCAGTAGGGTGCGTTTTCCTCACTTAAGATGCAATAGATGAAGAAATAAGTACTATTTCACTTGGAATGCTTACCTTATGCTTTAAAATTTGTGCCAAAATGCAAGAGCAGTTTTTAACCTGGAAACAGTTTTGTGACCTCCAATTCAAAAAAGAATGTGGATGAGAAGTGAGATGCTGTATCCTTCCCTATAAGCTGCAGAGGTCACATGTTATTATCAGATTTATTGTCACCTGGGCTGAATAGTTCTGCTCCTCCTGTCTTCTAACCATTGAAGTCAGAGAGGACCTTCAGCACACTACCATCGCCGCATACAGACAGCGCTGCTGAACAAAGATACTGGCGAAGCTCAGCTCCACGCACAGCAAGGCACATATGCTCACCTTATTAAATGTAGCATTATGGCAAAGTCCAGTTTTTCTTTTTTTATTTTTTTTTACATGTCTATATCAAAACAAAATCCCATTGACACTTGGATTCAGTGAAGTTTATATTTTAATATAGTCTTTCAAAGGTAAGCAGTCACACATGAGGTTACTTCTCTTGCTTGATCAGCTGTTTTCAGAATTAGAAATCATTAAATAGAAATAAGAAAAGACCAAACTTTCACCGTTGTCAGAAGAAGGTTTTTCTCTTAATGCATATGCCCTATATTATTAGACCATATTTGTACGGACTGCCATGGTTCCTCTTAACAAATATCTCAGAATAAACTAGTGTGCTGGTCTTCACTTGGACAGAGTTAATTTTCTTCACAGCAGCCAGTACGGGGCTGTGTTTTGGGTTTGTGCTGGAAAGAGTGTTGATAATTCAGGGATGTTTTCGTTCCTGCTGAGCAGGGCTTACACGGAGTCAAGGCCTTTTCCGCCCCTCACCCCACGAGAGAGGGGCTGGGGGGCACATGGCCGGGACAGTGACCCCAACTGCCCCCAGGGCTGTCCCACACCACACAGCGTCGTGCTCAGCACATAGAGCTGGGGGGAGAAGTAAGGGGCGACGTTGGGAGTGATGGCGTTTGTCTTCCCCAGCCCCCGTTGGGTGTGATGGAGCCCTGCTGCCCTGGGGATGGCTGAGCACCCGCCTGCCCACGGGAAGGAGTGAAGGAATCCCTTGGTTTGCTTTGCTTGTGTGCGTGGCTTTTGCTTTGCTTAATAAACTGTTTTTATCTCAACCCATGAGCTTCCTCACTTCTACCCTTCCAATTCCCTCCCCCTTCCCACTGCGGGGGAGTGAGTGAGCGGCTGCGTGGGCCTGAGCTGCCGGCCGGGGTTAAATCACAACCAGATAAAGATTCTTTTGTGCCAGATTCTACATCCAGCTCTTTATGCCTTGCTGTGCATTATCCAGCGTGGTTAACAGGCCATGAAACATTTCACTTCTTGTCCAATATATATCATCTAATAAAGCAAGAAAGAATGTTGGTTCTTTCTAATCAACAGTTTCATGATGTTGACTTTGTGAATGGACAACCATCCGGCCCCAGCCTACCAAATATTTCTCATCTTAGCTCCAAGTCATGGAAAGCCACAAACTTATTAATATGGGGTGTAAAAAATTAATGATACACCGTGAAGTGATTTAACAGAGAAGTCACCATTTCTGATTAGATCATGCAGTTGATCAAGTCACTTCTGAAACACCAATGTGAACATCACACTAGATGTCTATGCAGTCTCAAACTCTTATGTGATGCTAAAAGGAGAAGCATTAACATCCTGGAGCAGGGGTCTCGTACGAATCAATACCTTTCTCGGTTAGTGTGATCCTTTTCTCAGAAGGATAAAAATTTAATGCAATTGAAGCACTTTGCTCTGCGTTGCCAGAAACAAAAGCGATTGCCCTTCTGGACTGCACTATTCTATCAAGAATCAACTGCAACCCTCTAACAGACCTCCTCAAGCCATGCATTCTTAGTTTAGTCTTTCATAGATGTGCCCTGGACACTCAGCAGGGCCTAAGAGAAGCCTCTACAGGTGTGATTTAGGCCTTTAGTACTATAAAATTTTGGAGATGATGTGCTTTTGTCCTAGGAGTAATTTGAAAAGCTACTTGAAATCCAAGTACAACGTACATGCAACATGAAAAGCAAAATCTAAGATGATGTAAACCAAAAACTTATAGAAGAAAAAAAGCTATCAGAAAAAGTGATTAAATAAAAAATCCCACCAATATGAATAGCATAAAGGGCCTGGCATCCTAAGCAGAGCTGGATGATGCATGGGATGCAGAGCTGGTGTAGCAGAGCCTGGCCATGTAAATGTAACGGTATTTCTGACCTAATTGCAGACACCATAGAAATGTCACTTCTTGGTTTGCAACAACTCTCACAGCAAAAGTCAAGGCAAAACCCTCCCCATCAGCCCTCAGAGACGCAGTCTCCAAAAGTCAGTGTGGGACCGGAGGCTTGGCAGCACCCCCAGCAGAAGCTGGGCTGTCAAAAGCACCCCGCGCTGGCCGTACCCCACTGCCTGGCAAACAGAGCTTGCTGCTCGCCATTCGCATGCAACACCGCAGCCCCGCAGCGCAAACGGTACGGCCCAAAAGGATGCACATGAATACCAATAAAATGAAGCCCAGCTGGACTCCTTGGACAATTTGCACTGGCAATGTGAGATATGTTAGAAACCCAGGCAGCGCTAGTGATAAATCTGTCAGGATTAGGATACACAAGGTCTGAACAAGGCTGGTGGAGGACCAAATAAGCCTTTACATGAATTCAGCCTTTTTAAAACAATTTCATGATCAAGAGCATCAGTCACAGCTGACAGCCTGAGTGGAAGTAACAGATAAACACAGCCCTGATCCACTGCAGTCACTCACAGGTCATTAGAAAAGTGCCACCGGGGCAGCCTCCGCACTGCGAGCAGGACAAAAAGCTGCCCAAAAACACAGCCTGTCAATCACTAGTTCAAGGATGCTCCTTGTGGCTGGATGGAGACCTTTCCAAAAGTCTCAAGGAAAGCAAGAGATGAGAAGCTCGGCAAAACACTAGCGAACAACCCGGCAGCTCCCCAGCGAGCAGGAGAGTTAGTGATGCAAACGTGATTTGAAGAGTGGGCATAATATCCTCAGCTGGTGTGTTCTGGCATGGATCTGCGGAGCCCCGTGGACAGTGACAGCTCATGCCAGGCTATCTGCATGGGACCTGATAGGGATAATCGTCAGACAAGAAGGTGATTATACACAGACCGTAAATATCTGCCACAAATGCTGGAACAGTTTGAAAGAAGACAGTATTTGAAAGTGAGCCTTAAAACACAGAGTGTGTTGGAGAGACCAGTTTTAAAGCGAGAGACAAGGGAAGATTTCTTCTTCTGTAATTTATTTCCATGACAGCCAATGCAGTTGCAATCAATAACGAAAATGAAAGCTGTCAGAAAGTTCTTTTAATCGAAGGTAAAGAATTTTTGACTGCGATTTTAGGATTTTCATTTTTCTGCTGTTCTTCCAGCAACACCTAATATCCAAAAGAGATTTAAGAGTTTACACACAAAGGAGTTTACCTTTATACACCACCACTTTCATTGTCTGCCCTGCAGATACAGGAAGGCCTCGACTCTGCAGAAAGCTTAGAGAGATGTATATTTTAAGGCATTTGACTAAATCTATAAGATTAGACCTTATCCTACTAGAGGTGCTATCCTCCACCAGGATAGCAAAGCTAATTTTGCTTTGTTGAGGCTGGTACTTCGGTTAGCTTTCCTTTTCGTCCATGAGGTCCTTTAGGCAGCAACCAAGAGCCAGCAATACTGAAAAGTGGGAAAAGGCAATTGTAAAACCATAAATATTGGAAGGGAAACTGAAAGTGAGAGGCAAGGCTACTTTTAAGCCGCCTAGCTCATAACCCAATAATTTCTGTTTAATATTAGAGTTGTTACTTGGACAGCCCCACGTTATGCATGTCTCTTGTCACATTTCAAAACCAGTTCTCAAGTCATATCGTAACTTAAACTTCTGTCTTAATCACTAAGCATGTGTTTATGTAAAAATTGGGATGTCCTGGCAGCACCTCAGATCACTAATACTGGGCCCAGAGCAGTCATAGCAGTAAAGCCAGCTGAGGCAGAAGTTGCAAAACTTCAAAACACCCAGTGGAGATGTGTGCCAGCACAGCTAAGAGGACTTTTCGTCACCAGGCAGCTTTGCCGGTCTAGAAGCACGTGGCTGTAACTTTCAGCACCTCTGTGACCAAGAAAGCAGCACATACTCTGGCAAAGCTAAAGCTTGTTCTCTGCTTCCACAGGAAAAAAAAAAAAAAAGGAATTAAGGGAGAGGATGCTCGCTGAGCACACAGGCAGCAGATGCAAAAAAGAGCCAAGTCAGAGACATATTAAGGAAAGGAGTAGGAAAGATGTAGCGAGGCAAACCCAAAATCCACCTGAGCTGCAAGGCTCAGCAACCACCAGTGCTGCTCAAGCTTAGACGTCTAGAGATGGGCACCATAAAGATGAGCAGCTGACACAAATTTTACAGAAAGTTTAATTCATTAGTGCAGACATAACCCCGGAGTTGTGTTTCCTCAAACCTTCAGTTTGGCTCTTAGGGAATCCCAGAACACAGTTCTACCCCGCTTCCCATTCGGCGCTCTCATCTATATGCTAGATCTAGGCCACCTACAGTTTGCCTTCTTATTTTATTGTAGGGATAACTACTTTAAGTTTTGTTCGTTTCTTCATTTCTGTCGTATGTGAGTGCTTGCAGCATCTTACCTCAAACTTTCCTGAATGCTTTAGTCAAGTTTACCCTCTGTCCTAGCGTGTCCAAAACACGCAGGGGCCTGGCCAGCCACAGTGGCTCCCGTGCTCAGAGAAGGGGAACGTGCTGCCCCGGCCCAAAACCAACCTACCCTCGACCCAGGCAAAGGGAACAGCCACAGGGGAACCGGGGACCTGTTTCTTCTCATCTACCTGAGAATTTATGCAGCCTTTATCCCCAACAGGCTGATTTGGTGTAAATACCAGTATTGACGAAGAGAAATGAAGACCTCCCACAAAGGCAAAGCAAAGCTTCAGCTCCTGCTCATTCATTAACAGAAATCCTAAGTCCTCAATTAAACGCGACAACTTTCTCTGTCTACCCTAGGATTTCCATGTGCCGGCCAACACGATAAAGTATATCTCTACCTTTCTTAGCAAGCCCAGAGCAAGTCACTGTGCATAAAACTGGAGACAAGCAAACATTTACCCAGTTTAAAGTTACAATGAAAAAGAAAAAAAAAGACCCAGGACAAGGGTTTGTAGTAACTAACAAACAAACTCGGAGACACGCGCTCTTCAGCGCCGTTGCATGTATTTACACACGAGAATCTCCCTTCCTCTCTCACATAAAATATGCATCGCCAGCTGCCGCTTAACGAAGAGGACGGGGCCTGGGCCCTCCGGTGATTCCTGAGCAAGCCCCAGCCTTGCCGTACAAAGAGACGAGTCACTTTTCCTAGGCTGCTCCCCATCCGTGCCGCGGGTAGCCCAGAGCCAGTGCTGCAAAACATCTTTAAAACCGAAGCCACCGATCCCAGACTTGTGCTCGCTTTGAATGAACGGAGCAGCGAGTGAACTTCTACCCCGCGAGGACGCTTTTCCCATCAGTATTTGGCTTTTTCAGGCAATTCTTCCCGGCTGGAAGCAGAGCCCGAACTCTGACAATACTCTCAAACCCCGAGTCCAGCCCCAGCCCGCGGGTGGCTGTTTGCAGGGGACCCTTAGGGGATAACTGCTCCCCGAGCCGTGCCTGCCGCAGCCGGGACCCCGCAGGGCACCCCCTCACTGGGGGGGATCCCCGGGACCAGCCCCCCCCCCCCCCCCCCCAAAGGCACAGGGACCCCGGCTGCTGCAAAGCCGGGTTTTACCGGGAAAGGCTCGGAAATCCCGACACCGCGGAGAGGAGCGGGGGTTCCGCGGCCGCCCTTCCCGCAGCGCGGAGCGGGGGAGGCCGGGGAGCGGCGGAAGAACCGCGGCGGGGGGCGCAAAGTCAGCGCCCGGGGGAGGCGGCCCGGCGCGGGCGGGAGCTGCTGGGGGCCCTGACTTTGTTAGAGTCATTCCTCTGCTGCTCGTCCCCTGAAAATGGAGTGGGGGGTGAGAAAGTACTGCAGAAAAACAAATATCTCGCTCTGTATCGTTAACTTACCTTGAGCTCTGGGTGATGCTAACAGGAGCCAGCTGAGGCTGAGCAGCAGCATGGAAATCTGGGCTGGGGGGTGCGGAGGAGGGAAGCGCTGCTGCTCTGCATGGAGACGCTTTGACATCTTAGCCCAGACTGAGGGAGACAAACTTTCATCAGCTGGGGCTGGAGAGCAGCACCATAATATACAGTTACAGAGAGGAGCGAGCTGGGACTCAGGATGTGAGAGATTTCCTGCATGCAGTTAACTCCAAAACCCCTCCTGCTCCTGCATGAGCTGCTGATGAGTTGGGCTCTGCTTTCTTGGGGGGGGGGGGGGGGGAAGGAAGAAAGAGTTGTTTTGGTTTGGGTTTCTTTTTTTCTTTTTAAAGACGTTTGGGGCTGGGTTTTGGGTTTGGTTTGTTGGTTTTTTTGGTTTGTTTTTTTTTTTTTTGGCAAGGAAAATTCTGTTGACCGTTGCAATAAATGAGCAGCCTGTCCGTGCTGGCTTGCGCTCACCGCGCTCCTTACCATGGAACAAATGAGCTCCGCGGATGGGCTCCGCGGGGTCCCACCGCCCGCTACCGGCGGCAGCGCCGAGCACCGGGCGGGCTCCGGGGTCCCCCCCGGCCCAGGGTCCCCCCGGTCCCCGCAGCGCCTCGCTCCCCCCCACCGCCCCCCGCTGCCAAGGTTTCCCCATTTCTGCTGCCCTGGCTGCTTCGTCTGGAAAGTCATCTGCATACATTAGAGCTTGGGGATTATTTATTGGTTTCATAATTCTTTCAGAGTTGTTTCTGGTGTCTCCAATTTATTTTAAAAAATTTTTAAAGAAAAAAAAACACAACACACCCACAGAGTTGCCAGATGCATTTTTTAAAATCTTCCTCATTTAAATTATTACTACCGACTGTCTGGGAGAATAACCAAATACAGATTATCTATTCCTTAAGGTACCACCAAAATGCATATAATGCCCACATGCTGCGCAGAATGCTGTAGAGCAATAGCAAGAAAGACCCTAATCCTGTAAATCCTGACAGAATTTTATTGTGCAGATTTGTTTTTAATTTCTCAAGATTCTTCCCAAATCTCACAGTTTGGATATTGCTACTTAACTCTGCAAATTGGCCCCATGTTCCTTGTGCATGAAAGTGTTGGCAAAACTGACCTAATATGTGTCTGTACATCAGAAGGCACAACAGCCACGCAATCCTACTTAAAAAATTTAGTTTGGAACCTCAGATTTGGGTCTGTTCTGGAGCAGAGTAGTATATAGAATAGTAATACATAGAATTGTAGCTATTCACAATCATCTGGACTATGACTTTCCCCAGTTTAGAGGATAAATGAGCCCACAGAAACTCAATGGGAGCAAAATGCTGCAGTTCCCAAGCTGGAGCCCAGCACCATGCCTGCTTGGGCAGTTGAGAGGTCTCTGAACTGCCCCGCGGACAGTCACACCCCAAGGATGAGAGTCGTAATGTCAGGTCATCTCAGCACAGACAAACCTGGAAAAGAGCTGGGATCATGAAGCACATGCAGGAAGGCCTCTTAGCTGCTTTGCTTCGCAGTTAAAAAGTACATTTTCTCCCCTATCTCTCCACCCAAAACTGGACCCGTGGACTAGTAGCTCTGAATTTTGCACTCTGTCTACATTTACCCCTCAAGTCTCACCTCAGCAGCACACATCTTCTTCATCACGCCCCTTCCCAGGAAACCCCTATCCTTGCGAGCAGTCGGGGATTAGCCTGTGTATAGCTTTAAACACCCAAACGCTACGTTTTCCCTACTCGCCCATTATCAATTACATTTTAGCAGCTATAGTCAGCAACATTTCATCCCCTGAAATATAAACTAATGAACTCTATCGACTATCTCATTAAGGACATATGTGCTCCGCACAGCACATTGGTCAAAAATGTTAAAAGTTAACCGGACGATTCGTTTGTGGAAGGCCACCATAAAATCCCTGTAGACATTTTTATTCTTTGAAGGTATTTTCTCCATTAAAAAAATCAGTCAAAGGAATGAAAGACTTCTAAATAGAGTTTTGGTAATCCCACATGGCTTTTTGCTTAAATGGTAGTATTTTTATCTTGAGTAAAAATACTCGCTAACAGAGAATATGGAGCCAATTATATCTTGGTCAGTCACTAGCATGAATGAACTAGATGTTATCAGGGTTCCTCCTCCTCCCCTGAAACTTAACCAGAAAGGAACACTTGCATTTTGCCATGCTCATTTTATGGGCTTGAAGCTGATAAATTGACAGTTTGTCACAAAAGAGCCCCAAATATTTTATTAACGACATCCATGTAGGAATGCTACTGAATTACAGTTACCTCTGGCTCTGGAGAAAAACAGTACAATTTCACAGCCATTTCAAAACCCTTTTGGAAAGAAATCCCTCAAGGAAAAGCGAAGTTGATCTGAAGTGCCCCTGCTTTACTACAACGTGCATGAGAGAGGCCAAACCTTGACTTTTAATTTCTCATGTCAAACCACCTCCCACAATTAGTTTTACGAGGCTTGGTTTATCCACTTCAGAAGAACAAGGCTGAGTTTCCCCTGCAGGAAATGAAAATTGCATCCAGGTTGTGTGGCTGCTTCAAAGGGGGCCACAATCCTGATTCGCCAGGTTGTTCCTGCGGGCGATGGCTCTCCAGCCATCCTTCCCACCTTTGTTCTTTAGCACTGTCAGGGGAAGAGGAATGGAGGGGGGGTGTTGTGTGGAGGTGTCTCACTGCTTCTGGGGTTTTCTTTACCTTTGTATCTTCTGCTACTACTTTACCCTGCCCCCCACCCCTTCATTTTTGTCCTCCTTATCTTCCTTACTCTATGTAGTTAGTTTCTCTTCAACCACAAGTAGCGTTTCTTTACAAGGCGTGCCCTCCACTCCACACTAGTTTAGGCCTATCCTGCAATAGAAACAGCATATGAACAGCTAAATAGTCTTTTTGCTCTTTATCTCCTTTGGAAAGGGAAACCTAACACGTTGGTATTTCTCCTCTATTACCACAGACAGAGGGGGGCATATGCTGGTAGCTTGGTTTGCCCTCAGCTTTAAGCCTCAGCCTCTGCCCTGCAGGAAAAGCAAGCCAGCCACCAGCTACAAACTGAAAAGCACAGATCCAACTGCTGTAGCGCCTCTGTACTTTGAGAGGTGCGGATGAAATACCTCACCCTGCGGCTGTGGGTCACCTGTGGCTAGAGGAAAGACCAAGGAATAAAGTGACAAAGATCTCTGAGATCCTATCAGGACCCCTCTCAGGCATCTCTTTCAACTGCATCGCCCCCACTTGCCCTTGAAAGGCCTTGGAAACATTTAACGGCCTCTTTCAGCCAGGACAGTGTGAGAATTGGTAATGCTTACAGGGTGCTCAGGAATGTCTCCCGCATTAATCGTTACCTCTTGTCATTCCCCTAGCAGGGCTACAGCTGCACATCCTTTTCTCTCCAGCTCTCACACCTGCTTCTGACTTGTGTCACTGTGTCACTTTAATAGGTCAAGTTGAAGCAGCTTAACGTTCAGTTTGCATTTACACATGAAAATCATTTGATGTAAAGAGCACTTGTGATTTTTAACAGTTAATATTTGACTGTATGACAATACAGGCAGTTGGCTTGGACTCTGGTTATCAAATTACTAATTCATGCAGGAGCTTTAGTTCACATGGCACTGAAAAGGTCAATTCAGAAGAGAGCAATTTGGAAGAGACTGGTGTGGAATAACTTACCTGGAAATAAGCATAACATATGGGTTCGTACAGACACCAGAAAGAAGGAGGATGTGCTGAGGGAAACATAAACTTTCATTAGTTTCCCCTTGGTTAAAGAAGAGGAGTTTTAAGAAGGAATTAGTGACTGATGGAGACAACATGAAAAAATAAAAGGAGCAGACAGAACATATATTAAGTCTAAAACCACCAGACTACGATATTATATGCTTCCATGACATTAGACGGAAGCACTGTAGCAAACTATATGGCACTTGGGAGGTGGATTATGGTACGTTACAGGGTATGGAGTACAAGAAAAAGAAAAGGAAAAGGAAAGTATGTCTGCTGCCCTTCTCTGCTAGAGCTGGAATTGCATCCCTGTGTTAGAGCTGGAGTTAAGTGAAGAGAGGAAAAACGACCTCAGAGAGTGGCAGATGAGACCTAGGTAGAAGAATTTCAGGAAAAGAGGTTCTGGTGGGGAGAAAGCGCCTCTGTAACACTGCTCTCACATCTTCCCAAATCAGCCGTGATCTCCTTTTGGATATTCGGGAAACCTCACTGTGATCACAGCATCGAGCGTTATCCAGAAATCCAACTCCCTTAATTCCTATATGTGCCAAAATTCATGAAGACTTGCCTGGGCTTAGCTACAGGGATCTACAGTTTTGGGGCCTCCAGGCTGAAGTTTTTGCCTCTTAGAGTAAACAAAACAAAACAAAACAGCTTTTCCCTTTGAAAACTCTGTGTCCCCTAGCCAGCTGCTGAGACTTTGTGTCTCCAGTCCTTCCTCACTTCATTAACTCTCTGCAAAATCAAGATCCTGCTGAATTGTGACTGCAAGTGGCAGATTACAGTCCTCTATAATTAACAGCCATAGATATAGCATAATACAGCATGACCTTTAGCCGCAGAGCTTTGCTATAGACCTCTGTCACAACCGTCAGCCATGAAATAGCATGCTCCGGAGAATAGCGTCCATCAGCTCTGCACACTGAAATAAAATACGGCTGTAAATATTGTTTACTGCACACAGTTGAGAGAAGTTGCATTCTATAGATTTCCTACTCTACGAGGGCAAGTTTCCACCCTCCATATATTTAGTGAGCGTGCACTCCAGCACGCCTTGCTGAGCTGGCATGCTGTCCTGAGCAGCACAGTGAGCCTGAACCAAGCCGTTAAGCCTGTGAAACACAATGCACCGTCAGCAACCTTTCCTTTCTGTTATCAATAAACATATTCCTACCTTCCCTCCACTCCCCTTGCAGCACCTTACTTTGGTTAGGAGCTTTTTTCTTTTCCTGTCCTAAGGGTACCATAACGTCGAATTCATCTGACATTTGTGCCCCGAAGCTTTGGATTTGCCAGCGCGGCTGGGAGCAGAGGGCAGACCTGCCAGCACCGCGCTGCAGCCAGACCTCGCCTCTCCCCTCTGCCGGCCACGAGGCCGTGGTCTGCCTGGTTGTCCGAGTTACTGGACTCCCGGTGCCCAGCTGGTGCCCCACAAGTTCCAACAGAGCTCAGTTTAATTACAGGGATAGACTTCTCCTGACTTTGAGAACCAAGGACATACCCAGTTTCTCCCTAGTCGCACACATGCAAGGGAATTGCTTATGAAGTTGGGTTTTTGTTGAGTGGAGACTTTCTTTCCAAGACCTGTCTCTGAGCTATTTGAAGTAACTTGGTCCTTTGCACTTGTAGAGAACCTTGAACCACTACAGCTGATCAACAGGATATAATACTGAATTAATTTTACCGTGGATCACAGAACACCAAAACTGAAATGTTTCTAGAAACCTTTTTTTTTATAAAGGAGAAACTAAACCAACCCCTGCCTTGTTTGAATGATAAAGCATGATAATATTATATTCAATTATAAGTAAAATTGACACAGCCACCCTGAAGTTATTTATATATTTTATAAATGAGATGCTGTATTTTTAGTCTGTCTTAGGGATAAAATGTAATCTGAGGGAGCAAGCCCCTTCCATTACGCCATGCTTGGAGAACACTGCCTGCTAGCATCATTTCTGCCTGGAAGAAGGATAGCAGGGCTGATGGCGAGTGGTACGTGCTCATCACATTCCTCTCCCCCTGCCTGCACTGCCCACTTCGTCCTACCCCTCCACTGCAACATCATTTTGGAAAACAGCTCCTTTCCTCTAACAAAGCAGGGGAGTAAGCTCTGCTTTAATGCTGATTAAGCTCTATATACTACTTTATAGGGAAACTACACAGAGACTGTTGCAGGCTGCTGTAACAGGGCCAAGGGTGAAAAAGCCAAGAGGAGCTCAAGCAAGAGCAAACAAAGAAACCCACCGCTCCAAGGATACAGGACCTTAACAACAACAACAGCAACCCCCTAAATTCTTCAGCAGTTAAAACACAAAAACCCAAACCTCACACGGTCCCTAGTTACGTTTTTTTCCTGTAGCATAAACCCTTGGTCATGCAAACACAGAGCTCTCCAGGAGCACAGCCACAACCGGCAGCTAAGCCTCCCTCGGGGCACCCTCCCTGCCTCGGGGCACCCTCCCTGCCTCAGGGCACCCCTACAGCCGCCAGCACCCTGACCCAACAGCCTCAACATCCCAGGGGATGGAGGGCTCAGCTCCTGGCTTCACCCCACACTGAATTTGCCATTGACATTTTCCTCTTCCAGCCTTTCTCCAGGAAAAGAAAAAAACCACACTAATTAAACTCTTTTCTGTTATAATGACACACGACCAAACACTTATCTTCAGAATTAATAAATAAATAATAATGAATAACTAAATAAACAATCTTCTTCAGCATGCCTGCATAGCCCTAAAACTCTACTTTTCATTCCGACGCTGCCATTTTCTTACTCAAAGCTATTGCAGAACAGATGAGCGCCGCTCTCCCTTGCAGGGCACAGTGAGGACTCGTGGCACACCAGCTCAGTTAATGTTATCAGACAGGAATTAATATTCTGCAAAATAAAAAAAAAAAGGTTGCGCTCTCTTCCCATCTGATGCTCTGTTGTTGATCAACCCCTATTTATTGTAGTGAGAAAGAAATTCTGCCACATAGGAAGAAGCATTGACGTTTTTCTGCCCAACAGCCTCCTACAGAAAAATCCTGAAAATGTCCAAGTTACTCTGGTAACTCCAGTTACTCCAGGGATGGAGACTCCTCCACCTCCCTGGGCAGCCTGTTCCGATGCCTGACAGCCCTTTCGGTGAAGAAGTTTTTCCTAATGTCCAACCTAAACTTCCCCTGGCGCAGCTTGAGGCCGTTTCCTCTCATCCTATCTCTTGTTAATAGGGAGAATAGCTCTTTATTTTTCAGACCACCTGAATAGATCCTTATTTTTCCATGGTGGAAGAAACATCATTTTAAGCTTTCCTACTAATTTCAGTACCCATTCTGAGAATTGATGATTCTCCAGCAGGATCCTCATATCAGACAGGACATTTCTGAGAGCATGGCAGGTAGGTTTCCTGTGCTAAAATCCCTTTAAATATGACAAATAACCCACTAAATATGTTTTTTGTTTTTTTTTTTTTTTACTTCAGACCAGACATTGAGAATAAGCACTTTGATCTGTTGCTACAAATTTCACTGTCTCCCTGAAAACAAAAGAAAGAATAAAACACACAAATTTTTACATGTCTCACAAGAGGACAGTATTCAACTCAGACTGAAAAATTATGAAGTCATATATTTTTAACATTCCTGTCTAGCCCTCTGCAAACCACAAAACAATGCAACATCCATCATCATAAATGCTGGGACAGTAAATTAGGAAGACAGCATAGTTTGGGGGTTTTTTAAAGAAAAATAAATATTCCTAATGGGAAATTTGAGAGAAATCATTAAAAAGCACTGTGGTATACATCATGGGAGAATGAAATCAATTAGGTCTTAATCTCATATTATTTATGAAAGGAAGAGTGAAATAGAGCTTCTTTCATTATAGGCCTTTTCTGATCATTAGATTCTGTTGCAAAACCTTCATGTGCTTTGGGTCACAAACACAGCAAGTGAAACCTCTCAAAACTAAAACAAATAGAAGGAAAATGTTGGTTTTGTAACATCAGCTAATAGCATTAGAACAGTCAGCCCATAATTATACATCTTTCATGCAGTTTAACTTATGCTATTACATAATTAAATTTAGACCAATGAGCCCTCAAAGTTATATTTTTACATGATAACAAACACAAAAATTATATATGTGCTCCCAGTAGCATTACAAGTTAAGTATATATTTGGCGACACTTTACAGTAAGTGGGTATTCATTACTAATTCCTCTGGTATTCATTGTAACAACATTAGTCATGAAGAACTAATGTGGATATAGTATTTGAGCACTGGTTTATTTCTCTATAAATCGGCAGTGAGGAATACAGTGGTAATTCCCTTTCCCTGACCTCACTGCAATGCTGTTGAAGAGCAGCGTTATTGTCGAGGGCAACGCGTCCAGCCGCCCTGGCTGGGCAGTCCTCGGGCAGCTGCGCCGTCCATCCAGCCCGTTACTTATCCGTGGAGAAGAGAATTGTCCTTTCCTCGCCATTTCTCCCCCAAATCATGGCACGTGTCTGTCTCTAGCCAAACTCCCTGCCTCCTTCTGCAGTGACACAATTTTGAAGGACAAACTAGTTACAAAAACAGACTCCTGTCCTGAATATGTTGGGTTTTTTTAAACTCCCTGGCCACAGTTATATATTAGAATTCATTAAAAAGATTCCTGAGGTACCTTTCTTTCAGAGACCATTGTCAGGTAATCTTCTGTTTAGTCCAAGTTCAGACTGGATGCCATTCCCATGACCACCCTTTGGTCACGATCTTTATTAATTTTCCTCACATGATCCCAGAGGGGGTACAAAGTGCTTGCTTTAGGGAACAAAAAGTTCTAAAAAAGCACAGAAATGTGAAATACAAACGGAAGGCTCCCCATTCTTAAAGCACAACTTCAAGAGCTGCAAGTGCACATTAGATGGTATATTAACAGATGGCGCGAGGGAGAAGATGAGGCTCAAATGGTTTCAAAAGGGTCTTTGCCATTTTCTACCGGCAATTTCTCAAGGTAGTTGCAGACCTGTAGTAACTCTAGAACCACAGAGCAGCCTACATGTAATATGTGTTTGCATAAGGATCGTCCTATATTTACACAGTAACTATAGTCTAGCCATTGTAAGATACCGTAGAAGATAAAAGTATTTAAAAATACTTCGCCGTGACCAATTTATATTAAAAAAAAATCAATCTCTGCAATTAGGTGCTGTTTTTTCATATTCCTATTTATACAACATGAACCTCAAGCAGTTCATTGCACTTTTCCTATTTACTAATTGTATATAATTGTGCGTACCATGAGCACATTTGTGCAGTTTCTTTTTTTCTTTCTTTTTAATTTTTTTAATCACTCTGCAGATGGTAAGGTGATGATACACCTCATTATCTTATTCTGTGGGTCATCTAAAATGGATATTAAGTAATTCTGCCTCCTACAGCTTTGGTACGGAGCCAAGGAGAACTAGGAAAAGTAAGATGCTTGACTTAAAGATGAGGATAGTTTTTCTTTTCAACATAGAAATGTGTTTTCACATGGCATGCTTCTTTCAACAGTTTTGTGGTAACTAAACAGACACTGCAAGAGCGAAATTGTAACCTCCCAAAATGCCTCCAGGTAGTTCAGCTGGGAGACATGTTTCACTCCCAGAGCCCCCCACACTAGGTGCCATTATCAATAGGCAGACTAGGACCACGCAATGACCCTCACAGGCTCCTCTCACTGAATAAGGATTTTGGGCAAGGAATTTTGTGATTGTGGTATCAGTAGAGGCGTATTTAAATCAAAGCTTAATAAGTTTTTTCACACATGCATTAAGTTTCTTTTACCTACAGTATATTTGAAAGATATCCAGTACCTCCTTTTATCTTAATCCATCGCATTTTAGTTTGTGCCACTGCTTTCCAGTCACCTTTTATTCAGACAACTGCAGGTTGGGAATGGTCTCAGCTAGGGGTGGGACTTCTCAACCCCCCACTGCCTAATGCTGACCTGTGGCCACGGCAGCAGGGGAGCACAGTGAGGGCATCTCACAGGCATCCAGCCGGCCGTAGCCCAGCTCAGCAAGAAGCATACTGAGTAATAAACTACACAGGCTTAACTCATGGTGCTACATGAAATATGACCCTGTGGGACAACCCTGTGCACTGCTCTACTCTGTCAATGAACAAGTGGCCAGCCTATGCTCCTGAAAAGATAATGACCCACCCATCAAAGCACACAGGCATTTTTGTCCCCAAAGTCAAAGGGGCAAACATCTCTACAGACGAGACAAGCTGGGGTATTTTTAGCCATGGAGCTGTTAGTGCGGTGGATGCATCGGGGAATGGTTTCCTCTGGGGAGAGCTGCCAGAAACTTTATCCCTGCTTTTCTGTGTTGTTTTCCTTGTAAATCAGCTCTCTCACAGAAAACATTGCACTAACGTGACCAATCCCAGATACTCAACAACAAAACGCCTAGAAAGTCTTACCCAGACACTCTCCTCATCTATCTTACCAGCTGAGTAAACTTGGAGAAGTAACTAATGAATTGCATACGCATACACAGGAAAATATTTCGGTTTAAAATAAATCCCCAGAATACCGTAACCCTCAGTGCTTGACGTTGCAATGACTTTCAGCCCTTAATGAGGTATTTCTGTCAGATGAAGTTAATGACGCCAGCAAGCAAACAAACACCACGTCTTGCACACCTAAAACACTATGCGTTCCCCATGTGAGCTCCATTTTGAATAATGCAAAACTTCAACCCTACTGAGAGGCTTTCTGTTTCAGAAGGAGAACGCCAAGTCAATGTGTTGGCAGACCTGCATAGGCTCTGTGCCTTAATGCCCCCAAACTGTCTCAACATCTCACCCCAACCAACATTTGTTATTAAATACTGTTCTGTGGGCACGTACAAATCAGCAGTGTGAAGAGACACGACCGAACGAGGGAGATGGGAAGCAAATGGAAATGCCTGTTACCAGAGATGTTAACACTTGTATACTTGTACCAGCAGGAAAACGCGTCCCTCCTGAAGACACAGGGCATGGGCCGACATCCGGAGAACCCGGATTCAAACAGCCCGCAACAAGAAGGAAAATTCCAGTATTTGACGGGTGTGGGTGATCTTCAATTTAGGCTGGGGAGTATTCTGTGTCAAGTACTATCCGATGGCAAATGTACTCTTTACTTTGAAATGCCTGCATGTCCGCAGTGAAATTATGCCAATTTTTTTCCCTAACTCTAAACTTCATTAAGTTGATGCCTGCTTGTATAGCGCTAAGTCTGTGAGGCTCATGTTTTTCTGAAGTAACATTTTCCTGTACAGTCTATTTTCTATTACAATGACTGGATTGTAGAGCTGAAATGAATGTCAGAATTGTTTGCTAGATACATTACCAGATACCTTCTTTTCTGAGGCCCAGAAAGAGAAATTAGGTTTGCAGAGATCATTTTTGGTTTTCTGAAGCAAAGGTTTCATATCATATAAAACATTTCCAGACAGTGATTTACATTATGCAATTTGCTCACTAGATATACTCCCACGCTTATTTATACAAGAGAATTTCCACCTCAAATTGCCACATATTTGTCCTGCGGATTTTGAAAATTACATTGAGAGAAAATAAAAACATTTGGAAATAACCCTTCTACAAAGCCAAAAGGTTTTGTGAATAGTGCACCAGCTTTAAGTCTGTGAGAAGGTGGAGTTACTCATGAGCCAGGGGACGTGAGGATGTAGGAGGCCAGCGTGGTACCCTGTATCCAAGAATGGTCAGCAGAAACGAGAGGAAACCAGGAGAGCTGAGAAGTGTCCTGCCCTGGTCGGCATGCCAATGGGGGTGCCAAGGGGCAGAAACCAGGCCGAGCCATGTCACACCAACCCTGTGCTGTTCATCCCTGTCACCCACATGGTTCATTCCTCACAAGCACCTGGGTGCCATGATTTCTAAGGATGATCAGCTCCTCTGTTTGCTATTCCCAGCCAGACAGTGAGAAACATGTCAAACATATATATATATATTTTTACATATGCATATAAAATTGTATGGGCATGGAGGAAGTTTATGTTATGGCAGTTAGATTAAGCCATCCCCCTTTAGCCTGCGGGAATCCTGCAGCACAAATGTCTCATTTGAGTGTAAAATACTCTTTCACTCCTAACAGGGAAGCCTCTGGCTCTTCTGCTCTGCCAGAGAAGGTGGAAAAGTTTTGGGGCTCTCTTCTCCCAGTGGCACGAGGTGTCAGTCCCATAGCTCGGGACATCCCTGACCCAGGCATTGAGTTTCTCGCTGTGTGCTCCTCTGCAACCCATCCAGACCCCCATGGATATCAAATACCAAATGTCTTGTCTCCACACCAAAATGTCTTGCTATGGTTCTAGGGTAAGACTACAAGCGGGCTTAAATGTATACCGTAAAGCAGGCTTAAATGTATGTAGTATTTCTCTAAGGATGTCTGCAGGAAATAATTCTCCTGAAGGGTACATATTTGGTGAACCAAAGCTGCTTTTCTCTGAAGTCAAGAAGCTAGAGACTAAGGAACCAAGGGGGAAAAATGCTAGGTTCCTGCTAAAATCCAAGGGGATTTTGGCACCAGCTTCTATAGGAAATGTCTCTCACTTGTTGTAGTGAGCTATAACTGGAGGAAAGCTTGAAAGATAATCCTTCAGATTCAGTCAAGGAGACCATGTGTGTGGGTGTGTTTATGGCTATAATTTATCACTCTGTGGTGGAGACCCAGAAGTCCACCAGAGAGAGAAAGGCCCTCCTGTTTGAGGCAGGCCACATGTTTTTCCTGGAGAGCAGCAAGAGGGATCAACGAACCCACAGGAGAGCAGATCTACCGCACAGCTGAGCTGTGAAGCTTGGAGGATGCTTCTTCTTGCAGTCCCTTTTACAAGTTCTACTTTGAGCTACGTGTGGTCCAGCCCTGACTTCAGTTCCCAGTACAGCATTACTTCCTTGGTTAAAAAGACCTTTTTTTGGGAAGAACCCTAGCAGTTTCTTCCTCACAGCCAGCATTACCTTACCTTACATGCCCTCTTGAAATGTATTGAACTAATTGATGAGGTTTTAAAAATATCTATCTGGAATGCAATATATTTGTTCAATAAGTCTCTATCTTCTCTGTGAGAAAAAATTAACATTATTAATCCTACTTTACAGACTGGGAAGCTGAAACACAAAGAGGCAGAATAAACCAACAGAGACAGTCAGAGCACAGAATATAACGAGGTTCCTCATGTCCAGTACAGGTCACGCAGCTGGAGCCTATCTCGGTGGCCAAAGCCCAGCTCCCAAACAACCTTATTCCAAAAAACCTGACCTTACATCTCAGGCTAGTTTAGCAAAATAAAGCACAGATATCAAAGGCCAAATTCCAACCTCATTCAAACATAATCATCTGTGTGTTCATACAACAGAGGCTAACACTTGCCACGATTTTTATGGGAGATATTTTTTACCATAGGATTTGTGGCATGCAAAGGCATGACTTCTCATGCAGTTTCAATAATTGTGTTATATTTAACAGTACCAAATAAAAACATAGCAGTTGGATCAATATTATATTCATATTTTATTCCATAAATAAACTCCATTGGTTTGTAAGCTGGTTGTTTTTACTTCCAAAATGTACAAATAAAGATTTAAATATTTTGGGGGGAAATGTTACAGATGGTTTTAGTTCTGCAGTTTTGATGCAAACATACTCCTTGGCACCACTTCTTAATATGCCTTTTCTATAAATACTTAATGCTCACAGAAGTGGAGTAAAATATATATTACAGTGAAAAACATGAAAACCAGTGTTATAATCAAATTTTAAAATATTGCTCTTTAACAGGTAAGCTTGCTATGTAGATTCACTATATAAACAGGAATAGAGTTCTTCATAGAGCTAAAATATTGGTCCCTTTTGGTATGTTAAGTATTAATGTGAAACTGCTGCTGCTGTGATTATGTGGTAATGCTATTTCAGCTAGTCTCTAAACATAACAAATAATGATATTCATTTTTCTTTACTTCAAGGATTTAACTCACAGGAAATCAATTAATAGAATACTTCAGAGAAATAAGTTTTCCAGGTCTTATAAACCCAGTTCTGTTGCTACAGAGACAAATACTTTTTAAAAGATTAAGATAAATAATACCACTGTAATTCAGTATTTGCATTAAAAATTCTTTAAATTATTTCCTCTGGGTAACCTGACCAAAAGGCGATGCTCTGAAATAGCTGTGTTCCCTTTTAGGCTATTTTTGATCACTTGAAAGTTGCCTTAAGATTTCAATTGAAGTATAAATGATCTTTCTTTTATATAAAGAGCCAAAGATAAGAAAAATACTTCCAGGTAATTGAAATAACAGTAAATTTTATGGCTTATCTAGCAGTCGAAGGCATTCAAGATCCAATTAGGATGATGGGCAGGAGAATCTTTTGTCACTCTGTGTTTCTTTGAAGGAGCTGGTCCAGTAATTGCTAGGAAAAAAAAAAAACCAAACTAGCCTTAAGATACTGTTAAAATACATGAGGTGCCTATAACTGTAGAAATTTCAGTGATACTGTAGGTGAGGTGGTGGTATTAGCATTCTCAGACCTCAAATCTACCAGCTACGTTGTGCAAAAATAAAAAAAGATAAATAAGAAAAAGTGCTGAAAGCTTTTCCATCTTGGACAGGAAGGGTGTCATTACATGGAGGAATAGTGCACTTAAACAAGGAAAAACTGGTACTTGCGTGCAGCATGGAGCAGATTGCCTGGGAATGCCTCAGATCTGCACCTGGATTAACTGCGCTAACCCAGCTTTCTACCATCTAACTAATTACTCATTTTTAAAACAAAAAAGTCTTGCGTGCTCATTCCAACTCAAGGTTCGGCTGTTAATTTAAGTTTAAAGAAGCACCTAACCCCAGGGACAAGATTTAAAGAACATCCTTTGTTCTCAGGGTTTGCACAGGGTTAGCACAGGCTCTCCCGTCAGGGGCTGCCTCTACGGACTCTATCTCAGGCAAAGAAGGGTTACAAAGCTGTCCTTCACATTCAGAGTAAATCCTTACCTTTTTAAAAATCTCAACACGCAGTCTGTTACTCTGGATGATGATCCGTTTCTGTTTTTCTTCTTGTTTCTTTTTTACTTCAGGTAAATTGTCATAAATCCTGGAATGAATTTAGAAAGTTAACTTCACACATCACCCCCGGGACTCGCAAATAATTTGTTTTTCCTACAGGAAATGTTTGCCTTCAATGCAATACTTGTCATTAATGGGCATCTCTAAGTACTTGTATTAGATTTATGGCACGGTAATTATAAATTATTAACAATAATGTTTTTATATATAATCTGACTTGTTGAAAATGCTTCTAATAACTAAAATGTTTAAAAAGTAAAGAAAGGGACAGGACTGGGTTATCTCAATGTAGCAGCATAATTCTGGTGTAGCTTCTAATGAGCTCAGTAGAGTTGGTTTCAATTTATAGAACATAATTCACACCAGAATTCAGCCTCTACGCTTTTTTAATATATTTATGTTACAAAATTAATATCAAGCAATTATTTTCAAGTATTTTTTCTAAAATATAAGAAAACCATCATTAGACTGCAGACTGTTAACATTGTCATTAGGAACTCTTTCTATCAAGAAGAACATAATCTGTCATTTTAAAAATAATGTAAGTTTCCCTCAAAAAAGTGACTTCTGGCCTGATCTTCTTCCATTGAAATCAGTGATAAAATTCCCAGGGGGCTGAAAAGAACGTGGGACCTTCTTTTGCAGCGGTCCGATTCTTTGCATGCATACAATGACTGTTCTGATTTTTCCTCCTACTATTTTGCAACACTGAGTTCTTGAAGCAGCCTGTTTTGGTTTGCGCTCAGCCAGGAGATTGTGTTTTGGAGAAGAGAAATGGGACACATTTTGAGCACTCTTAAAAACAAGGTGAATTCTGCATGGTAGCCATTTGCAGCTTTCCTTGCTGTAAGCGATGGCACGAAGTGCAATGCAGTTAAAGGTCAGACACCACATTTCTAACGGTTTGATGTAATTTCCACACTACATACCATAATCAGGATGAGAAAAAAAAAAACCCCAAGGGACTGTACTGCTTACATTTCTGAAGGTGCAGCATGAGGTACCTCTCAGGGATGCAGCTTTCACACTGCAGGTACCCCATGCCATCTGAAACCACTAGAAAAAGGATGCTGAAAGGGCAAGGCTGACCCAAATGTATCAAACTGATACAGTTGGAAGAGAAACATGAGCACTGCTCAGAAGGATGGCAAGCAGCGTGACAGAGCAACCCTACAGCGTATGAAGATGACGTGGAAATACACTGCCTTAGGCGTGAGATGGCAGTGATTCGCAGTGAACTCTAAACCCAAGCGAATTGTACCTTTTAGATCTCATATGCATCTCCTTCTCTGGAATGAATCTTTCTTTTGGTTTGAAGAGGTTATCTAGCAGAAGGAAAATAAAGTTAATATTTGAGGAATATGCATTTACTGAAATTTTAAATGTCACGCTCCGTGTAGTCATGATATGATATTTCTGATTAAATTTTTGATGGCTTAAGGCCGGATCCAAATCTCCCCAGGTCAATGGAAAGGCATTTAACAACTTTGTCTGGAGCTGAATTGGTTCTGGAAGCTGCTCTACAGAAAGGGAAGGATGGATAAGACTCCCAGCAACCACCTTCCTTGCAGAGTTAATTTATTTTAAATGCACATGACTTTTGTCATTGTCACATGCAGCTGTGTACGTCTTTTACTCACATCAAGAACCAGCGATGTTTTCTGCTACATCAAGTGATCTTTTTTCCCCACATGCTCACACAGGCAATTGCACCAGCGTACACTGACCACATCTGATGTGTGTTGGCAACCTGGCCTGGTACAACCATTCTGAGTCAGTTTACTCCTGTTTTGCAGGGCGGTGAACAATTATGCCAAGCATTAGGAGGAGGAAAATTATATTAATCTTTACTGATCAAGTATAAAGATATCTGTGATAATTCCAATCAGCATTTCCCTGGACACGGGAAAATGATTACCAATCTTAGCAGTCAGTGTGTCTCAGGAATAGGTGATTTTAACACCTTCCTTGCAAAAATGGTTTCTGAATGGGAAGGGATGGTGTTCATACAAGCTGGGCAGACATAAAATCATAGAATCATTAAGGTTGGAAAAGATGTCTAAGATCATCAAGTCCAGCTGTCAACCCAACACCCCCAGGCCTCCTAAACCATGGCCCCAAGTGCCACGTCTACACAGTGTTTGAACCCCTCCCCAGGGATGGTGACTCCACCACCTCTCTGGGCAGCCTGTGCCAGGGCCTGACCGCTCTGGCAGGGAAGACATTTCCCCTCATATCCAACCTAATCCTCCCCTGACACAGCTTGAGGCCGGTTCCTCTTGTCCTGTCACTGGTGACTTGGGAGCAGAGACCGACCCCCCCCTCACTCCAGCCCCTCTCAGGCAGCTGCAGAGAGCGAGAAGGGCTCCCCTCAGCCCCCTCTTCTCCAGGCTAAACCCCCCCAGCCCCCTCAGCCGCCCCCCAGCACACTTGTGCTCCAGACCCTGCCCCAGCCCCGCTGCCCTTCTCTGGACACGCTCCAGCCCCTCAAGGGCCTTCTTGTCCTGAGGGGCCCAAACCTGAGCCCAGCATTCGAGGTGGGGCCTCACCAGTGCCGAGCACAGGGGCCCCATCCCTGCCCGGCTCCTGCTGGCCACACCAGTGCTGACACAAGCCCGGGTGCTGGTGGCCTCCTTGGCCACCTGGGCACTGCTGGCTCATGCCCAGCCGGCTGTCAGCCAGCACCCCCAGGGCCTTCTCCGCCGGGCACTTCCCAGCCCCTCTGCCCCAGGCCTGGGGCGTTGCCTGGGGTTGGTGTGACCCAAGGGCAGGGCCCGGCACTTGGCCTTGTTGAACCTCATACAGTTGGCCTCGGCCCATTGATCCAGCCTGTCCAGATCCCTCTGTAGAGCCTTCCTGCCCTCCAGCAGATAGGCACTCCTGCCCAACTTGGTGTCATCTGCGAACTTACTGAGGGTGCACCCGATCCCCGACAGTAAATATGCAATCAGAACTGATTCTTGATGAAGGAAACTATGTCTAACCACGTTTATCAGGGAGAGAAGGAAGAAGAGGACTGCTGCCTGCGCAGCTATGTCATTTAGATTTACACCAAGAGGATGGAAGAAAAAGTGGGGAGTCAGGGGCAGGGTCACCCCTCCGTATTGCAGGACACATCCAAAGGAGGGGAAGGAGCATCCCTGTGGTGCATGAGCTGCCACCCTGATGCATACAGGCAACGTGGATAGTTGTAATTTGAACTTCTCAGTTCAGGTGAATGGAAGAAATGGTTTTACATTCTGGTCTCTGAAAACAAGGACAACCGGAGCATTGCCTATGCCCAGCCAGGCCCAGGCAGTTTCCCCGGGGCACTGAGGACAGGGGTATGATGCCCTGTGTAGTCACAGTAATCTGAACATCAAAGGTATTTGCCAGTATCTTTGCAGAGCATGTTTATAAGATAAATATGGGTGCAAACTTTTTAATGCTTCCATTTTCCAAGGAAGTTTAGAAGACATAATATATATCACAGCAGGGACCACGTCGGCCTCTTTCTGCCATCTCACTGAAGAGACAAAATACAATAATCAGGGCAGAGAAGAAAATACAGAGAATAATTTGTTCCAGAACTGCCCGGTGCAGATGCTGGCCCTGAGCAGACCCAGCAACCACTGCCCAAAGACAGACCCCTTCCCCACCAGGTTTGCTTCCCCACTGTTTAAGACACCAAATGTTTCACAGGGATATTTATGGGAGATGTCTTAGCAACCAAACAGCCCCAAGCAGCTTACGGAGCTACACCTTGAGGTAAAGTTGTACTCAGATTATTCTGTTTCTCAGGAAAATGCTACATGTCCTTTAAGATCACTGTTGTATTTCAACGTGAAAATAAAAGGGAGTTTTGCGCAGTTCCCATTCTGAACTGGTACGGTTTTCAAAACACAAACTGAGAAAGGAGGGGAGGCTGCAAAGCCTTCTCTGCCTGAGGACTTACTTTTCTCCACTCAGCGCTTGCCTACACTTAATCATGCTTATTAAATCTTCAGTACACACAAGCAACATGCTCAATTTGCTAGAAAAATGTAATTTACCTTTTATTTATGAGTGGTTTTATGTTAATTTACATGTTCATTAACTTAGAAGGAATAAGCACTTTGATGCTAGTACTGTCCAAATAACCCTGAACCTAAGGGAGCAGATTGCTTGTGACCCAGGTGGTCCTGGCGAAGGATCAGGGTCCAGGGTCATTGATTTTCTGGGACCAGTGTGGAACCCAGCACACTTCAGAGCAGCCTCAGCATATTCTCTTGCTGCTCGAGGTTGCACACCTTATTCTGATGGCTCAGGAATGCAGGATTCATCCCCTCCCACAAGGCATGTCCTCTAACCCGGAGAACGGCATGGGATCAGTCTGAAAATGTATAAAGCCATCACTATGGGTTCTCTGCAGTGCTAAAACGAAAATAAGAGGCACTTCATGCTGCACAGCAAATTCAGGCATCTTTTTTGTCTGTGTGGTAATACGGTCCTCAGTACGAGATGCCTGATGTCACAGACAGTTCCTCATGTCTTGCCCTGTCCTTGGGCACAGACGAGCATCTGAGGGCACTGGAAATAACACCCCAGCAGAAACCTGTACTATCTGCACCAAGCCCTCGCACAGTAAGTCAAGGCGGACCTCCTGCACTATGTGATACGATCAGGCAACACGACTGGCAAGCACCGAAGCCAAGGTTTATATCCTTTGTGCTGAGTAACATCTGCTCAAATATATGAACTTTTATTCCAGGAATTCTCAGATGTAGGATTTCTGAAACAAACCTAATTGTTTTAGGCATCCCCTCCTTTTTTCCTAAATAAAAGCTGCTAATGACACATACGCATTTCCAGACCTTTGTGCATAGCCACCAGAACCTGCAAGGGATGAAAAACCCAGCTGGGGATCTGCAGGCCCGTGACCTATCTTGTAAACAGCGTGACAAGCTAAACTGTATTTTTTTCTACAAGACGCTAAGACAGGCTGGCCTCTGTGTTCGAGTCGGTGGGAAGCACCGCAGAGGCTGAGCACTGTGCGGGTGCTGGAGGGTATGGCTGTTCCTCCAGAATAATCCTCTCCTCATGGCACAGAAACAGTCTTGAAGGGAATCAGACCCATCGCTGCCCACGATTCTGCCTGGAACTACGTGTGTGGCTGTGCCGGTGGCTTTGAAGGGAAGGATTAAAAAGAGAGCTTAGGGAAAATCCTCCATGAAAAAAAAAAAAAATCTTGGTTAGGAAAATACCCTTTGTGAGGCAGCTTGGAGTCAAAAGGTTAACACTTAGGGGTAAACATTCATGTAGTATCTCTCAGCTCACTCTCAGGTCACTATGTATAAGAAAAAAATCTCATGCAAAAATCAGACAGAAATAAGGCTAAACCTTGATGGATTTTAGGATTAGAATTCAAAAGTTAACTGAAAAAATAATAAAAGTTGGCATAAATGAGAAAATAAAAATCATACGTGCATTTAAATGTTTGTTAATATTCAATAATGAGAGGACAGTATTTCAAAGTGGAAGAGCAGCACACATTCAGAGCTATAATAACATGCCAAACACATCATGAAGACCTGAATTAACATTCTTTCCTACCAAGCAAAGATCAAAGTAGGGCCTAAGGTGGACAATTACCCAGGTTGATAGTCTTCTAAATTGCATTTTATCAAAGTTCCTTATCAAATTTCATAGCCTTGCATTACTTTTGGAGAAAACTGTTCTGAAGGATAGAAAAGAAGGTATTTCAAAGCAGATATTCCCAGCATTTCCAGTGATGCACCGTGGTTAAAAAAAGTATAGACAGATAGGAATTAAACACTTCACTGGCATTTTATTCCAACCTTGTGAAACTACTGAGCTTCTGGTATTTACAGCAACAGCGTGTGCAACAGTGGTCTGACATCCATAGTGGGAGAAAGAGGTCACTTCAGCAAGTTGTAAATGAAGGTAAATGGGTCATCACTGTAATATATTTTAACTAATGCTGAACTGCACCTCAGACAGGACGAATAACTTTTCTGCTCGGGAAGTTAGTAAATGTTTAGACAGAGAGCAGATAAAATGATTGTGTTGGAACCATCCCCTGACTTCCTATTTACCACTAAATCACTGAAACTTAAAAAAGAAAAAGACTGGCAAAATTTCTCAAAGGCCAAGCTCTGCCTGTCAGAATACACATACATTTTCTCCTGACATGAATGCAAATTCTCAAAGTTTGAGAATCTTGAGCTAGAAATGTGCCTTTGAGGATGTGTTGCCAGTCCCTGAAATGCAAAGCACTGATAGTGGTAGTTCTCTAATTAAACTGCTTTTTTTACTGAACTGAAAAAATAATTCACCAAAAGCCCATTCACCTAGAGAAGTGCTAAGATACAAAACATTTCTTAAATGCAGCTTTTTTAACTCCACAGTTCCCTAAAAAATAAATTAGCCTTGAATCTAAGATAAATGTCAAGGTGGCATTCAGCTTAGCACGCCCCTACCACTAGACTGGGAATTCATCCAGAGAATATAAACCAGTGCCTACACCCAGGGGTGCTGCCCAAACGTTTGCATGTTGTATTTCAATGACTTCATGCAATGAATTACTTCAGCTTCATTCAACTCATGAGCTTTTGGTACTTTTTACAAAAAATGCAGTAACCCATTAGAGTTGAAGGTTGGGTGGTAAGACTGCCTGGGCTTTCTGCTCCTCTCAGAGAAATGCTGAAGCTCAGAAGTGGTCCTTCACCTGAGAGGACCCACAGGAAGGTGGCTCATGGCCTTTCTGGCTGTTCAGGCCTGTCCTACACTGTGGCCATTGAGACTTCTGATCTTCTTTAATATTTCAGTCCTAACAATGGAAAGCATCACAAGTATCTCTACAAAAGCTGTAAAGTTTACAGGTTTATGAAAAGGTTTTCATACTAAACTAAATTTGGGCATGATGGAGATTTCAGTCCCCTCTGTCCAAATGATACCTGAACAATTCATGGGTTTCATCCAGAAAAGAATTTCACCTGGCCTTCTTAAAGTAATCTTTGATTAGAGAATGTAGTCTTGAAAAGAATAACATTTCTTTCAAAAAGCAGCAATTAATGAAGAAGGTATGACAGTTCTTGGTAAATGCATCAAAAGATTAATTTATTCTTTGGTAAAATTTGCACCAGTTTCTTAATCCCCACTTCTTTAGATTCAGTTTCTAATAATAGGTGAAATCAGACCTTTTACTCCTGGATTAAAAAGCCTGTCATTAAAAATTCAGTTTTATATTTGGCTACTCTGAGACTCCAATGAAATTATCCCCCAGTGAATTGACTGAACTTTGTGAGTCACCTGTTATAAGGCACATTGTTTCAATGCTGTCATCATCCATATCTGAAGATTTTCCAATTTATTGCCACCTTCCTTGCACTGCGGCTGGCTATCTCCCCCCTTCGCAAGGATGAGGGCACAGAGGGGACGTGCTGGTCGCCTCATTCACTGCATCACCTCCTCCCTTGTCGTCACAGCAAGCCCAAGCATCGGGCTCCCAAGGGACCACGTAACCCACTGCCCGTGACCTGCAATGTGCTGCTGTGTTTAGCTGACTCATAGGCACTGCTTTAATGAATGTGATGAATAATAATAGAATAAAAATAGGTCATTCGTCTTCCTAATTTAATTACCAGGCTGCAGATTTATCTCTTTTCAGAACTGTCAGCCTTAACCAAAAGCCCAGGTGCTGACAGGATCGGTGGCACTACTGCTAGCTATGAATTTCGATTGGGAAAGGAACCTGAGAAATGGCACAACTAAAGTCACACACAAGCGGAGACAGGCTGGTGGCTGCAAACAACTCATTAACCACCAGCGGCATCTGAAGACCACGAGGATGTTAGTGGCTGCAGGATTTGCTGGTTGCACCCTTATTGCGGATTCTCCGATTGCCGTTTTCTCCTCTCTCTACAGTCCAAGTAAAAACCTCCCTGGCGTAGAGCTTCAAGAAACCAGCCCTTTGAAAACACAAACAAACAAACAGCAATCCTTGCCCTCCAGGTTTTTGCAGTTACAATAAAGCTCTTTGGAAAGTTTTAGAAGCACGACTGAGGAGGTATAAACTTGTTTCCAAAATATTACTAAGGATACAGGATTTGGATAGAAATCCAGAGAAACACAGCAGGCACCGTGGTGGGAGCTGAATGGTAACCTTCAACTTACACTGCCATTTCCAGTGAATCCCCATTCTCTCAAAGGGATGGAAAATGGAAGGTATGGAAAAACCATATGTGCCTAGAAATTTTTTTAAACCTCTGAAAGTGCTTGTGTACACTGAGATCACAAGGCTGTTCATTATGCAGATTTAAAGGCCTATAAACAGCTGGTAGTCCTGTCACTGAAGTAATTACATTACGGTTTTCAAGATTTAAATCCAGTTATTTGAACATTGTTTCTATTCAGTTCGTCACAGTGGGATCTCTAATTTGTTCGACATAGTCAACAGCAGAGTAGTCTATCTTGGACTAATTAGCACTCTCGAAATTTAGCAGTACACATTACACAGCACAAAGGCTAGCACAAGAGTTGCAGGTTCTCTGCCTTCAAAGCGCTCTTGTGACGATAAAAATCTTCTGCAGGATAAACATTTTCATTTTCCTAAGATTACTTTCAGCTTTTTGTAAAATCCTGCTCATGAATTACAATTAAAAATGGTAAACAACTCTGGTTTTTTTGAGGATGAGAAGGTAAATGGAAACTGCACAGATGTTGGTATTTATATGGAAATGATGTTGAATGCCAATTATTTCTTCCTCCTACAAGAAACTAAAGTTGTAACAACACTGTCAAAAAATTGGAAAACTGTGCTAGCTAATAATTTTGTATTATCAGTAAAGATACTTTTGTGTGGTAGAATAAACTCAGGTGGAGAAAAATCTCTGAAGGTCATTGCTTTTTTCCTGGGTGAAAATTATTTTATCAAAAAAAAAGCTGCAAGTCCAGAGTGGAGTGCATGTAACAAGGTTATTTCAGAGAGATATAATTGCAGCAAACCTGTCAAGTGCAGAGGGAAACATCTCGGGCTGCACTTTAAGCCCCATTTATGCCTGCATAAAAGCAGGCTGCCACCCACGGGGTTAGTCCCACCTCTCCCCGTTTGATGCCACCTTCCCGTGCGGGCATGGCTGTGCTCATGGGGAACTGGGCCAGGGAGTGTCATATGGTGGTGGAAAACTAATCGGATAACTAATGTTATTGCAAGTTCGCTGCAGCAACCTGCTCTGCGAGCATCTCGGGGCTGCACAGAGACGCTCTATGCCTGCCCAGCCACAAATGCACTTATAATCCATCCTTGGGGTCACTGTGTCGGGGTCAGTGGAAATTAAACTCATCAGCCAACCTGCTTTTACAAAAAAGACCATTGGAAAAACGTATGAGGGTGGGCTGGCAATGAGCCGTATGAACCTCAGAGCCATAAAGACCTCTACCTCCATAAATCCCAAAGACGTTCAGGCAGGAGAAAAAATGAGAAAGGAGGAAACTATCAGACTGAAAAAAGCAACCACAAGATCACACCCTGAAGCCTAGAGGTGCTGTGTACTTAAGCAAGTTTCCAGGTCATCATTTTACTCTCTTGGGTTCTTAATTTCAAATGTTGTTTCAATGAGTGTTGCTGTGAGAGAGCAGCCGGCTTCCCGAGACCAAGAAGCCTGCTGGTGGGTTGCATTTCACAGAGATTTTTTAACACTAGCAGGGGAAAAGGAGAACTATTAGTACCAAATAAAATACCAACGGCTATGGGGACGTGGCAAAGGAACTGCCCTGCATGGACAGAAGTGCTTGGTGCCCAGTTCCCTTGGCTTCTAGTGACGGCTGAGCTCTAATATCTGTTTTGGCCTCTATGAGCGACTGCAACAGAAACTTCCAGATGACCGCAGGAATGTGCATGGTGACATAGGGCAGCTCTGTGATCTCTGCTGCTGCCCCGTGCACCCCCGGCAGCTGGACCGTACCCTGGAAAGCGATGGTTGTGATAACACAACACTGAGCCTCTGCCACCAGCCCCTGTCCCCCGCTTTGGTGTCACAGTCAGCTGCTCCCGGGCCACGACCAACTCTCAACCAAGTATAGCCAGAGGTGGAGGTGGCATTCAGGAATTTCCCTCTTTGGACCTACAGACACACCTTTGGATATTTTTCCTTTATGGCCCCTTTGTGTTCTGCATAAATCCCAGGCTGTCTACCACTTGAAGAGCTGGCTTTGAAATACACAGCCAGGGATGGACCCTGCCACATTTCCTTTGCTTGGCCAGCTTTGGCTGGCAGGCAGCTTTTGGTGTCATCTGTGCGTGGGTGCGGTACACGAGCAGCCTGGGAGCTCTCTTTGGGAAGGGTATGGTCTCATTACACCCATAAAAAAAGAAAGGCTGCTGCCAAGGGAGGCGATGCTGCTCTCCTCCCTCACCATCTCCCACCCTCCCTCTCGCCGCCCTGCGCCAGGTCATCTGATCACACCGCTGTTTGACAAGCTGGATCAGTCGTTTGATCTGATAAAAACTCAAAGAGGGAATTCTAATTTTAAAAAAATAAGTTACAAAGCAGCTCCTGCTAGACCCAACTGAAATATGGGGGCATGGATGGGCCACACACAGTGACAGAGCGTGCGGTGAGGCTGCTGCTTGTGCCCACAGCCTCCCTTGCACCAGCTTATAATGTGAAACAGCATCCTCAGATCACTGGGATTTTGATGCCCACTTCCCACCTCAGCAAATGAAACTGTGCTTGCATCCCCTACCTGGACTACAGCTGCATTTGCTTTTCTTTTTATTTTTTTCTAAAACATGAGACAAAGTCCTTCCTTGCTTTAAAAGAACATTTTGCACGCTAAAATGGCTTTTCCAGAAATACAGAATAATGATGACAACAAATGACAACTTGTCTTCCTTCCAGCTTTGGGGGCTGGCAGAAGGGAAGGAGAGGGCTGTGACCCCGGTGTCATCAGCAGAGACGTCGGGAGGGTGCGTGCAGCCAGCACCCTCGGTGAGCACGCGGGGGGAAGCCCGTGTCTCTTCTGCAAGAGAGGTTGCAACCAGAAAGGTTTGGGAGCATCTGTAGGAAACAAAGATCCCCCACTCTGGGACTCATTAATGACACTAATCCTTCTGCACAATAACATCTACCAGGAGAAATCCTAAAATACCAATTGTCAGGACTCAGAGCAAATAAAATATGCTCAGTACACTCCTACACAGCCCTCGGAACTGCAGCCTACACAGTTGTGCCTTATGAGGAATCCAGGATTTCCAATATTAATTACAGTTATGCTTAAATAACGGACCTGTGACACTTCTGCCATTATAAAAATACTAAGATCTCACAAACAGAAAATCACATGTGGCTACACGAAGGCAGATGAACTACAGAAACTAAAGATTCTCTTTAGACAAATTTATCTTTAATGACCAACCACTAAAAGAGGGAAATAGTAATTTACTTGAATAATTAATGAGTATATTTCAATATTATGCTTTTATTACTCATTAAATAAGCATAAAAATTAATCTTTAATTATAATTTCAGAAGAAATAGGTTTAAACTTTCATTTTTTGTTTCGTAAAGTATTTGCAAAGTAGTTTGAGGGTCTTTCAAAGATGACCAAGCGAAAGGGGAGATATTTGCCACTTCTTCTAAGATAAATCACAAACCCTTGGCCGGTGCCACTGCCTGCCGAGAGGGCTGGCTGGTGCAGAGCCCCCAGCACTGCAGGGCAGCACTGCCCTGAGATAGCTGAACCCAAGTAAATTAACTTGGATAACTGAAGAGGTGAATGAATTTTACGGACTCTTTAAAATATAATTAATGTTTTGTGCTTTGTTTGCTTATGCTTATTTGGCTCTTACTATAAAAACCCATTACGTATCTGATGTAAGGTAGACTCCCTCATACCACAACAAACGGACAGGTGGAGCGATAAAAGTCGGTACCCTCCAGTGCGAAGCATGCCAAGAGCCCCGAGATGGTGACTGTACCCAGCTTTCCTGCACCCAATCTCATTTCCCAGGGAGCAAAAAACATATATGTGTTTCCCAGTGTTGAGGACATCAAAGATTTTAATTCCTGCTTCCTCCAGGTGACCCATCTAGTTGTTTAATGTTTTCAATTGATTTACTTTTCCGTAGAATAATGTGGCTTCAAACAGCCACAGATTTAAAACCAAAATGTAAAGAGGAATGCCAATCAATCAAATAAATCTTTTTTGTTAGCCAGCTGAATTAAGTAACAGCCAGATGGCAATTAAAAAAAAAGAAAACCAGAAGTAATTTGTTTAACACCTTGTGCTTAGATAATATTTACAGAGGTGCTATTGGGAGGGAGCTGGGAGAGAATTTCTCAGAGAGAACTGTTTTACTTGCTGAATATTGAGTCTTTTTACCACTAGGGTAATCAAACAACCTAATCAACTTGAATTAGGAAAACACAGAGTTTAGATGCATTGATTTAGCAGCCTTGCATGCAGCCATGGGCAAACAAGCGTTCTCACAGCTAGCTCACTGCTGAAGGCTTCATGAGTCAAATGGCAAGTCCACACCTAAAGCTGCTGGGAAGACTGGACTGGGACTCGAGCTCCCAAACCCCACTTGTCCCCCCACACGTCACTTCTGTCCCCAAACCGGTCTTGCGGTGAGCTGTGAGAGGTACGAAATGCCATTCATTGCTGTCACCGCTACAACTAGCGGCAACCCACATCATGCTGAAGGACACGACCGCATGTGACAATGACAAAAAGTCCCCAAGGAAGTCTTCTGCTGCTGCCACAGACCACATCTCATCCCCACTAACCCACCTCTGTTCTTCAGAGACTTTCTGCTCTGCGATCTAGGACAGATACTGGAGCGCGTGTGGGGTGAAGCAGGAGCAGTGGGTTTCGGGTTTTTTTCACAAAGTTAATATGGAAATACGATACACGTGGCAAGATTTCAAAGACAGCTACAGACCTGTTTCTGGTCACAACTCAACTTACCACTGAGCGGGTGAGGAATGGTGTATTGCTTTTTTTTGCTTAATGTGGATGTTGAGGAAAGCTTGCGAACGAGCACTCCCTGGACACTTGCAGGAGCATCGCTCTGCCGGGCTTTCCTCAGCCAGACCATATGTTCAAGTCTCTTCAGCCTTTCTTGTGAACGGGAGATGAATCGAGGCTTATGGATTTCTAGTGCTTCCTAAATGAAACAGAGAAACCACTTCATTTTAAAAGAATTAAAAGGAAGGAAAAAAATGTGATATGCATCTAATTGGGTTCAGTAAGAGATTACCCATGAAAATGATTGCTTGTCTGTACAGAAGTTAGCAAACTGCCTTCCTATCTGTCTTTACTTCCTTTTACTGTTAGAAAGCTGCCTTGGTGTGAAATTTCCAGATCAGACAAAGAGGAATTTCTGAAAAAACACCCCAACTTTCAGGAAACATATCCAAAAGGTTTTGAATTACATATTTTTATAAGTTATCCAAATTCAAGTTCTTGACGTTTTGCCTGTTTCCTTGTCTCACCCCATCGCCGAAGCCGCTTGTCGCTGACAGTTCGCAAACTTTCCTGTTTATTTAGATTGTCATGCAGATCTATTCATGGATGATCCAGAGGCAAATGCTTTCCAGTCAAAGGCTGCTTCAACATTTAGGAATGTCTTAGGACAGAAGACGGGAGTGGAGACTGGTCTGCAGCACGCGTTGGAGGAAAGGCAGGAAAACACGTCTGCTGCTGGGGCTTGGTATCAACCTGGGGTCCTGCCATGCCTACGGCTGCTGCTCGCCCTGCTGGATGTCGTGCGCGTTTGGGAAATCGGCAGTTTTGAGGTTACAATTTCAAAACTGTCTTTGGGAAATTTATGAATCCCCAAACTTTTACCATGGTTCCCTACAGGAATGGCCAGCGGGGCTTGGAATGGGGAGCTTTTACAACCAGACAGCCAAGCAAGCCTTGGCAGCTGATGCAAGCTATGAAAACTTCATTGGAAAGGAGATAAATCAAGGAAATGCGAACTTCTGCTCTCATCCCCATCCCAGGAAATAATTGCCATCCATGGGAAAAAAAAAAAAGAAGAAAAGGAAAAAAGGGAAAAAGGAAGTTAAAAAAAAAAGAAAAAGTAAATTAAATAAATAAATCCACATATTAACAACAACAGATTGATACTTTACCCGCAGCGTCTGTGGGGCTGCTGGATTTCTCTCAGGCTGGGAGCTGGTTTCTGGCCGTGTGAGCGCATCGTTTTTCTCACGAGTAACATCTGGCGAGCGAGCCGCGGATAGTGTTACCCTGCTGGCTCGCTCCCGCTCATCCTCCTCCTTACGCTCCTTTATTTTGTCACTTGAACCACAGAATTCATAATCACCTTTGAGAGATTTAAAAGTTCATTAAGAGTGCATGGTTAATTTTTTATTGGGTTCTCCACCTCATTAGACATAGAGGGCAATTTCTGAAATAAGAATGCCAAGGTATTATTAATAGGCCTCATTAAGCAGAATAGATCAAATCTAATCATAGGTGCTACTCACTGCCCTGTGACACCCAGAGTATCTTTCACATTAAGCCAGACATCGCACTGAAGCATAATTAAACCACTCAGATGTTTAGCTCCGTTTGCTGGTATTCGCCTCCCAGAAGCAAGACGCTGTAACACAGTTGCATCACGGAAAGCAAAGGATATCACGCTGTGACTTGCAGTTTGAGTTAATTTCAATTTATTGCTTGTATTGTAGGAAATAACCTGTTGTTTTGGACCTTAATCACATGTCATTTCTCTTTGACCATACTGAGACTTTCATAAACACTACTCTTGTTTTTTGTCTTTGCTGATATACTGTTTGCTTTCTGTCATTTCTACATATTCATTAGCCAGTGGAAAGACTCCATGAAAAAAATAATAAACGAAAGGTTAATACGCATTATAGCATATTATGAAAGGGGTCAATTTACAAAGCCCTCCACTGAGAAAAAAATTATTATTTTCTACACTCATAATTATGCTTTAGTGCTCTATGACTGACACTCCCTGCACAAATTAGGACCAAGAAAGGCTATGTCCTCAAAAATCAGAGTTGACAAGATTCTCATTTAGAGGACAGAATTAATCCAAAATAACAAAGGATCTTCGGAAGAGCTCTGTATGAACTATTTTGAAGAGCCACACTGGAGTACTTCTTCCTTGCCAAATAATTTGATTTCTAGAACTAAATATCTGGGAATAAAGCCCATTACTGTTTTATTTCAATCTTTGGTTACAATAAACTTAAAATATTTTCCTCTTTATGACATATTGTACATATTATTTTGTACTTAAAAAAAAATATTAAAGTGATCTGTGTTGGGTACATTTGCCTTATAAAAGCCTTAACTGTATTTCCTCCCTAATACCGCTCTTGTTAACATTTTGGAGAAAAACTTGAAACCTGTGAACACGACATTAAACTCCTCGATAAGCCAGGTTTAGAAGTGTTGATTAACTTTGTCTTTGATAGCTCTCAGTGGATGCTTCACTTCCAGTTAGTGAAGCGGCACGAGTTAACTTCAGGCACTGAGAGCAGAACGTAGGCTTCTCTCACCTAACTGGGTGTTACATCCAGTAGCTTCACAGTCAATAATGAAGAAGTTTTGCCTACCTGCCTACAAAATTCTGCTAGAAAAAACACTGTAAGAAAAAAGGTTATATGGCCATTATAGCATTTATAGGATATTGGAGTAAAGTTCTCACAAGTCTAGTGATCCTAAAGCCAAATTAATCTCCAGTATATTATATCTCAGTTGTCTTCTGCAAAAATACCTTATGCATGAATACAACTGCTTGTGTCATCTCCGTTTTAGCTATATGAATAAGTGTTGGAATTAAGATATCCAAACAGGTCCTGAACTAGAAGAAATTATGCTTTATGTGCTGAAACCTTGTTGATAATCAGTTGTTAAAACTTCTTTTTTTTCCTTCACGGTAATCCCCCCAAAGCAAGTGTTTCATGCTATACCTGCGCACCACAGAGTTCAGGCTGTCATGTCAGAAAAAAAAATGCAGAATTGAAAGAAAGGTATCAAAACAAGTTTGCAAAATTAACCTTGACACTTCTGGTGCTTCTTGGTTGGACTGGGACAGCTTGACTCTGCAGTTTTAACGTTTTTTCAAGATTTTCTTGAATCTACTTACAAAGTAAGCCTATCTTTCTCATTTTAATCTTGTTTTCTATTAACCATAGCAATGTATACAGTCAGATTAGTTGATTGATCTCTCACCAGATGACTCATACCCAGCACTTAAAGCTGGACAAAAATGGACTGACTTTCCATTACTTCACTTTTTTCTTTGAGACTGATCTCATCTTATTATTGAAACCATATTCCTAACAGCCACAGTAGGATTTGTACCTTACTTTTTAGGAGCTGGTTTTGCCCATGAACATTTGCTTCCAAGAGGATTCTCGATGAAGCTTTTCTATTGCACATACTATCGGAGACAGACATTTTTGGTTTCAGGATGGCCTGTGCTTGGATCGCTTTGGATTTGGAGGTGCCTTTGGAGGGATCTCTCTTTTTCAACAAGCCGTCAGTAGCAGCAGCAATTGCCTTTCTGGATGTTGTATCTGGAAGAGAGCCAGAGGCCGCTGTGCTGCTCCTGCCTGTGGTGCATTGCTGCTTCTTGCTTCCCAACAGCATTTGTATTCCTGTGAAAAACAGAAGAAAAACAACCCCAAATTCTATAACATGGGAACATTTTTCTTCTCAGCTCTCTAGTCCTCATAATTTTTATTTCCTGCAAAACTGCTTTGGGTCGTATATTTTAAAAGTTGTAACTGATTCAAATGTTATCATGACTGACATGCAGCTGTACTGCAACAAAATGTTACTGTAGAAATCATCACAGAGGACACTCTTCATAAAAATAAACTGCCTTTCTAAATAATTTACATACACTCTGATGGGCAGCGTGGCAGGAGTCAAGATACCTCTGGCCAGAAGGTATGCTATGTGTCTTGCTCTTGTCTCTTATTCACTTGAGAGGAACATTTTAGATTGGTTAAACCTGATCAAAATTATAGTTACCAAATAGTAATCAAAATTATAGGATCCAAGGGTGGCTGTGATGAAAATGGGGGTCCGAGTGGTTTCGGAATCAGGGTTTTAGTGGAGTGGTAGTAGAGTGGCTGCCTCAGAAGCAGCACCTGTCTCCAACATTTTTAGTGCCCTGCTCTACCTCTGTGCAAAGCCTCAGCAGGAACCGGCACCAAAAAGGTCTGATTTGCACAAGATAACACTTTCCCCTGAAATTGTTTTGATGAGAAGGATGTCGCACAGCAGCTACCACTGCAGGACCCTGCTATGTCAAAAGCAATAGAGCTAGTTGGATAAGCTCTGTGCTACACAAACCTCGAACGATGATTCAAGCTGACTACCACTACTACCAGCAAAACCCCAGAAAAGTGAGAGTGTGGGCATATAAGCCAGAAGCGTCCATTTTCCAAGGTGCATTTTAGGCAGATTTTTTTAGGGACAATAAATAGAATTAAAAAAAAACAGGAAATGAAATACAAAGAATTAGGGACAACATGGAAAGGGCATCAGGATCAAGGGTGGGGAAGAAAGAAGGTGCAGATGGGAACTATTTTTTGTCCCTGTAAACCACTCGGTAGTGGCCCCTGGTAGGCAGACACCCACACTGCCATGCACACAGCATGACTCTGCTCTTCTCTTTTAATAATGTGTATGAATTGTCTATTGGTAGTCCTAGCCACAGGCTGACTTGAGACCTCAAGATTTATGTAGCTCGAAATGACCAATAGCTATTACAAAATTGGTGAAAGAAGGCAACTGAGAGATCTGGGAGGTACAAGGGTAAAAAAAATGCAACTGGTTTCAGACCTAACCATAAAACCAAACAAACGAGGCCGGGATTGCCTCGCTCTCTGTTGTGGACATAACACATTTAATAAAATACTGGTGCTTCATGACAAATGCTTTTTAAAAAGCAGCCATACAATTCTTTTCCCTGCTGACTCATTCTCAGCAGCTGCCCCTCTCCAAACGCTTGTTTCCAACACCTTTGTTGAGGCCAGAGGGAAGATTAGAAGTGTTTTTCTTCTTTCATCCAATCCACAAGGAAGGATGAAATGCCACATCATGTTAGACACTTCCTTATCTCAGAGTCGTTAAGTAAAATTAGATCCTGCACTGCGGTGCAGGAAGTTCTCAGTTCACTTTCCCAATCCTTAATCCACTTGCAGTAAATGAGAAATATTCTTTGCCACAAAATGACGGTCTCCTACACATTTTAGCGATTTGAATGGCTCATGTTTCTTTTCAGTCACCCGGTACGTCCGGGGAAACCAGAGATGTTAAGGTACAGCATCTAGTGTTTTTCCCTTACCATGCAGATCAGAAAGCTTTTAACATGTTTCTTTCTGTAAACTCAATTGCCCACAGAAGGAGGAGTCAACTTCTCAGAGGATCCTCCAGTGACGGATCCCTGAAGGTCAGCACAGACAAAAAATGTAACTTTTTTCTAATTAAATTCGTTGAGATAAACCCTGTCCTAAGCAATTTCACAGCCATACAGAAAATCTGGTCTAAGCAAGGAAATGCACACAGAGCTCTCAAATTCTAGGCTAGCATCCAAACTCTCCCTCTTCTCTATGGTATAACTTATCTTTCTTCTTGCTGTTCACACATTGCAAATATTTGCCTTATCTTTTGTCAAAACTTAGGTCTCTTCTCAGATGAAAATAGCTTTAAAGCAAATACTCTCAACAAACTGGATAGACTCAGTTGTGTGCATACTCTCAGTTGGAGCTCATGCATATACAGTGATCTGTTCCTCCATTCCCAGACTGGTCCCGGACCTGCAGTTACACAGTGTTTCTACAGATGTTTAATGACATATAAAGGGAAGAAACAATGGGACAGATTAATGAGGTCATGGGCATCAAAGAGCGCTTATGGGAAGAGGTAGAAACAGGCAGCATGGTAGGAGAAGATGAAGAAAGCAGCAGGTAGCATTAAGTAACTGCAGAGCGGCAGAGAAGGAAGTCTTTTCCCAAAGGCAGCCAAGATACTAGAAGAATAGAGGGGGGGGGGGGAAGAGGGCAGCTAAGCCACAGAAAGAACTTGAATGGAAAACAGATTATCTCTTTAAATCATCTCTTAAATTCAAATAGTTTACTGGCCAATAGAAAGCAGAGAGGAGAAGAAAAGGGAATGGAAAGGAGAAAAGAGTTTCTGCTCATCCAAGGCAGCGTCACAGTAGGAGACAATTTGCCTTCATATCAAGAAACAGTCTGTCCAACAAATGTGTGTGTTGTGAAGCCAAACAGCTTCTTCACTGTGATTGTCAGACCACTCACACCACTGTTGTGTCCCCAGGAGAGGCTGTTTGCTGTGGCTGGGCATTGGTATCTGAGGCTGCAGCACGACTCATCAGGGTGGTGAAAATGGGCTGCAAGGTAGCAAAATAAAACAGCAAAGACCAGAGCCAGTGAAGGAGCTGTCTGTAAGTCACATCCCTCCTCTCTAGCATCTTAGAATATGGATCTGAACAAAAGAAAGAAGAGTTGCCTGGAGGATTCACACTCCATTTACTCCTAACTACCAAACTAGCTATTTGTGGATATTGGCTTCCAAGTGTAAGTACAGTAACCTTCAAGAACTGAGCATTAAGCCCCAGGAATTTTCTTACATACAGTGCAAACGGAGACAGACTTCCCTTCTGCACTGCACAACTTCCCTGTTAAAAGGAATGCCAGCAGTGATATTCTGCCCGTAAGGTCTGGGGATTCCCACAAAGATGTGGATTGGAGAGAAAGAAAAGAAAGGCATGAACAAAACTAGGAATGGCATCCATCATTAAAAAAACCCAACAACATGATGGCTGCTTCTTAGCCTTTTGTGACAACAAAAGGATGTCTAAGAATGAAAAAAAGCAAGATTCCTTAGGAAATTCAGGTATAAAAACACTGCATCCTTCTGCATGAAAAGTGTCTTCCCTAGATCTTATAGCTAAATCTTAATCCTTATTAGATTCACAGTATGGTGGGGATTATTTTTTTTGTAGATAATTAAGGCAATAAGAAAAGGTGCGCCTTGCTCTTGTCTAACATTGAAGGCAATCAGAAAATAATGGAGCCAATTTGGTAAATTCTTTCCTCTTACTCCCTCTTGAATTAATCTTTCAATTCAAAAGGAACACCCCGGCACAGTCAGTCCCCAGGAAAACACAGCAAAGCAAACCAGACATGGTCTCCAAAGATCAACTCCCTCACCCTCAAAGCAGCTGTCAATTACCTTCACTAAGGAATGCAGATGCAAATGATATTTAGAAAAAAAAGAAAAAGGCAAAGGTGCTTAAGGGTACGATCACTGAGTTTCACTCTGTACATTCTGGATCCATTGTTAATATACTATGTGGGGAATTAGGGCTGTTACTCTCATTAAGACTATCTGGAATTGTATATCTAAATCCCCACACACCAAACTTGAAATATATATGCCCCTCTGAGAATAGCTAGAATTGTAACTGGATGACTAGCAATATATGTTTTTTCTATTATCCCAGCTGAAGAAAGACTTTAAAACTAATGAACAAAGACTTGCAAGTGTAATGCTTTGGGAGATACAGCAGAACAAAACTCAAAGAAACAGAAAGCAGAACGACTCCGTTAATAAAATTCAGCAAATATAGATCCTGGTTGTAAAAGTTCAGCTGTGTATAGGACAAAAAGGAATAAAACCATAATTACATTCGGAGAAAAATCATTTTAGCCCTATGCAGGAAAGCAAAAGACAACCATTCAATTTTTAAATAATGACTTAGTGAAAACCATATGATAATGGAGGAGTTAAAAATATTCTGTAAAACCAAGGGTAGGTTTTCAAAAGCTCTTTTTTTTTTTTAAAGAATCCTTGATCTCTGAGTAAAATGAGTATATTGTTTTACTGTAAAGTATCTTTTTACATTTTTCTCCCTCTCCCTTCAGGGGGTTTTGCTAACAGGAAATGACCCTGCCTTAGAGCAGGTTAAACTTGCCTTTCCTTGAAACATGGACAATTCAGACAAACATACCCTTATCCATTGTTACTACTTTTTTTTTTTTCTTTTCATTTTACAGTGGGATAATGCAGCTTTTCATGCTCTCTTATAACACTCTTCCTAGCGTTGCAGTGTGGATTTCTGACAATTCATGACAAAGTGCTTCTTTGAAATCGGCCAAAGTTCATTTTAACAGACGCAGTGCTACAAATCCTCCACGACCACCAAGCAAGACTGACAAGAGGCGGCCGGGGAAGGAGAGGCACAGCGTTGATTCACTGTGTGTCATTAATGAGATCAGACATCACCACTGCAGGTAGGCTTTACATTACAGACCACCTGCTGGGTCTTTTTTTAAATTTAATAAAAGCCCCATGCCCTGGGATGCTGAGCTCTCCCAGACCTCCGTGATGGGAGCAGACGCTGCCAATACCCCAAGCAGAGAGGAGCAGCAATTAACATTCCTTAAATGTAAGAAACTTCTACCTTCTTCAAGATTTAGACCCAGACGTATGTGGCGTAGGTTGTACAGAGCCCACACGTGCCTCAAGCAGGCAAGCAGTGATCCGTAATCCAAACCAAGGCTCCGGCCTCCTGATGACAGAGACTGATGACTCAATTCCTATCATGAATCAAGTATTACCCCTGCTAAGACATACGATCTTAGATAGAAGTAAACAGACCGCACTGTCTCAGCAGCCTGGTAACACAGAAAAATGGAAACATTGAGAGCAATGACAATATTATTAGTTATTTCGGTGTTTGTCAAGGGATGGAAGATAGGACAGATAATTTATTGTTCAGATCACTGCCAAGGAAAAGGCATCAGTTTTAATCAGTCAACAAACTGCAGTCAGCAAAGAGTGCTACAAAATTCAGATGTTTCTACTAAAATTTCTGCTGACCAGCAGTGAGACCTATGTCCCTAACTGCCTTTTGCTGTTTGTCAAATGGCTCGTTTGCAAGAGGCCGTGTCAGATGCTGTTCAGCATTAGCATCTTGTAAAAACCCCTGACAGTAATGTAGCTCTGCCCATGCTCCCTGATCGAAATGTAATGCTTAACAAGGTCTTGGATGTACCTTTCAATAAATACCTGGGGCTGGGTCCTGAGAAACAGGGGTGGGCCACATCGTTAGCTCCATTCCTAGAACTGTCAAGACTCAAAGTTGGGGCAACTTTGCAAGCTTGAAGCGAGAGAATCGCCCAGACTGTTACTCCTGATGAACATATCATTGTACCTATACTAATGCTTCTTCAAACACCCTGCCTGGTGAGGATAAGGCTTAATTATCTCAGCTATATCAATAACGCCTCAAACTAAAAGTCTAGGTTAAAAAATTATCTCTAACAGAAAGGTTGGGTTTTTTTTCTAGCTAGCCTTTTTTTTTTTTTTAATGACGTTGACAGCTGTAGCGACATTTCTCAGAAGGAAGACACTTTCTTTTTACAAAAGCTAATATTTGACTGTGGAAAGTTGTAATCGTTTAAAAGAGAAAGCTTATCAAGTGTACCTAAGAGCTATTAGGCTCCAAATCCATAATCAGTTCAAAGTAGGAAGAACCTCTTGATGTCAAGAAACAGCTTGTTTACAGAAGGCTTCTGGCAAAATTAGAGTGTGGTCCAACACTTGGCTTCAGAGCAAACAATCCCATAATGCAGCTAATCAACGGCACCTAACAATAACTCTCTCTGTGGTGACTGCCAATTTATTTTCTCAAAACACTTTGCAAATAATTAATCAATCCTCTCTTTTGGTGTTAAATAAGGAAACACCGCTTATTTCAGGGAGCGAATGGGTAGCAACGTGCTGCTCAGGACAGGATGTAACGCACCGACTCCGACCGCTCACGGGGAGGCTTGGTGGAACAAGGGTGTAATTTGCAATGACTGCACCGGCAAAAAGGGAACATTCCTGCCTGGCACCTGCAGGAGATCATCTTACACCCCAAATCATGCGAGTGTATTATTGCTGCAGAATATTTTAGTGGTCAGGAAATAATCCACCCACATTATTTGATTCGACTGCTTGCACCAGTGGGTCCCCAATACCCAGCTGGTCGAGAATAGCATTTGTATATTTTCCTAACATTTTTGCCCTTTGCTTCCTATGTGCTGGGACAGGATAAAAGGGAAAATATTATTTTTTCATTAAACCGTTCATAATTTGGAGGCTGGTCAAGCACCTGGTAGTTATTTTCTCACTGAAGATAATCAGTCTTAGATTTTAGACTCATACCTGGAATCATCACTGTTTTTCTTGTCATGCCTTTTTGGCCATTCTATACCAAAGCCGTGCCTTTAACAAACCCAACACTCCCAGGCAACTGGTCCTTAGACTGAGAGGATGTCTGTTCATATTGCTAAGAACCATGGAAATGGTTATTGAAAAGACGTCGAAATTTGCTGCTGTACTTTTGAGCCATTCTCTGTAACGTCTACCTAACAAAAACTCGGAGTAAGACATCCACATTTGCATTTCAAGGATGTCACGCTAGAAGCGAGCAGGTGCTACTGGGGTGACTCCAGGAGCAATCTGATGCAGTGCAACTTAAAAAAAAATATTCAGCGTGATTCAGAACATTTAAATGGTGATTTACAGGGTAAGAAATGTATTGACGGCTTGGTGTTCTCATCATGTAAAAGACACCTAGTTGTTCAGCTCTTTCTGATAATTTACCACAGCCAGACTGAGCCAAGTACTCACTTCACAGAGTGCAAAAGAGTTGCTCCAAGTTTAAACCAAATGTGAATAAGGGGAAAATGAAGCCCTTTGCTCCAGTGGCATAATGCAGCCACTGAACCCACATAGCCCGTCTCTTTCTCTCAATCGTTATTTTAACGTTTCTAGTATTCAGCCTTCCACTGCTTTCCCTGAGTGCTAACGAGTGACTTGCCCCTTCCAGAATCTTTCACTTCACATTGTCTCACATTTTACCAACTCTGACAGCTCAAGATAGAAATGTCCACCCTGAACAAGATGGGAAACAGTGGGAGAATAAAACCCTTAACTTTCACGGGCCAAAGCAAGGAAAGCTGAACTTTAATTTGGATCTTCAGCAGACAATATGATCATCCTTGGGAAAATAATTCTAATTTATCAGTTTCAGTCATAGAAATGCTGTCCATAACTTCATTAACAGGGCAGACATCCTTCTGTCTTGTAGGGAAACGATGGCCTTTCCAGCCAACAGGTTTGTTGCTATGCCACATAGTATAAAACTTTGGAACCTTTTGGGACACCCCTCCACACTGATCCCTTCCTTCTCCATTTACACCTGATGTGCATCATCACCCCTTCCTTTGTCACACCAGAGGATGGGGAAAGTGGAAGCAGGCATCTGAAACACAGAACAAAGCTCAAGGGCTTGGTACTCCATAAACATAAAAGGGCCCTCCAGAGAAGAGGAGGCAACCCCTTCCTTCTAAATAAAAAAGATCCAGGAGAAGGAGAGGCAACCCCTTGCTCATCACACAGGCTGGGGTCTGTCTCGAAGGCTGGCAGTACCTTTGAGTCACTCCTAACCGAGGACTGCCAATTCCTCACTGAGTTTTCAACATCTGTAAGGACCAAGTCTCAGTTTCTCAGCAACTCATACAGCACATGAAGGTCACATTGCAGTGTGACACAGACTCAATGACACAAAACATCTAGACTAAGGAAAATTGACAACCTCCTCCATTTTAAACTTTAAATTTATACCAGATGAAGTGAAACATCAAAGGAGCTCCTTTTAATGGGCTTTTTGGCATGTGGTCCTTTGTTCTTAACAAGTCGGCACCAGCTGCTATGTCCATAACGCCAAGTCAGTAACATCCCCGGCCAGATTCTCGGCTGATGTAAATCAGTGTCACTCCTCTGAAGGAAGATACTTCTATTGGTTTACATCAGCTGAAGATTTGGCTCCTCATGCTTAGCAGGTGCAAGCTAAAGTAAAATCTTCTGTGCCATATTTCACATTTCTCCTGTCTTCACCATCATGACTGCTGTGTACATTCTCAGGCTGGAGACTTAATTAGCATCAGCTGTAGCTACTCAAGTTTCTATACAATAAATTCCATATTGTAAGGAGCAGCTTTCATCTAATTATAACTTGTACATGTAAATATATATATATATGTATATTCCCCCCTGCACACTAATCTTGTACTCTGGGTTATTGTGTGGTGACTTTTCCATAAACAGAAGATAAGGTGAGAACACCAGATAGGCCACGTTCATTCATCGCGACATTTCAAATACTCTTTAGCAATTGAAAATAAATGCTATTAAAAGTCTTCAGTCTTAAGATTGCGTACATTAGCCCATCCTGATTACCATGAGTATATATTAGTTTAAAGGTGACCTACAAATATTTTCTTGATGTACAAACGTCTCAAATACCAGGGGCTTTTCAATGTGTATTTAAAACGGAAACGTTCTTTTGCTTTGCAGGTAGCAGCATATCAAAATCCCACAGCACCAGCTGTTCTGATTTTATTCCAATACAAGCATATATATATATATACACACATGCACAAAAAAATTAAAATAGCTCTTGAAACAAATTAAAGTGTAGTTATTTACCCCTTAGTTAATGAACAAGCTGCTGGCTTCAGCACTTGTTAATAAAACTCGTGCTTAAGAAGGAAACAGAAGCCTATAATCCTCTGGGGCCATTCAACACCCCAAAAGCCCAGATCCCATCTCAATTTTCCCCATCCACTGCCTTGGGTTGCTTTAATTAAGTAAATTATGTTTCCAAGTCACCTGCCATTCTCTTTGGGAAAAAGTATAAGCAACTACAATACCAGCTCTCTGTTCCACCTTTTTCACTGATATAAATGTGTTCTCCCCCTTCTTGAGTGCTTCATTCCTGAATTCTGCAGGAGAAGGGACGCCAGCAGGGCAGGCCTCCCCCCGGAGACCCCCCGTGCCCCGGCTGCCTCCCAGCACCTGCACTTACTGCCGCCCGCGTTCACACCCACCCATCACCACCCTCATATTCACCTTCAATTGCCGATTCATGCATACCTCATAATCCTGATTTCCCTACTTGTGGGTAGTTTACACATGCAATTCATGAGATTCCCTTTGTCATCTCCCCCGACCCTCCTTGCACATGCTCCACATCTTCTGTGCCTCACCGCAGGGCTGCAGGATCCAGCACAGCACCTACCATCCAAACCAGATTTACATTTCTCTCCACTTCAGCTGTTGTTCATTAATAATTCTGCACAGCAGTTTCGGGCATGGCAAAGAAAGAAAAGTGTAGATGTTATAAAAGTTGAGGTGTTAGCAGAAATTATTTCAGTTTATAGTGTAGCTGACGTTTGTGAAGGTGCTCAGGCATCAAGACTTTTACAATTATCTATGCTTAAACATGAATTTAGATGCTGGCATTTATAACCTTTCATAGTAAAGTGATTATATCATTTAATCAAGAGGTCAAAATGAATTTAAAGTTGTCCCATTTTCTTCTCTTTGCCCCGTTTTAATAATTCAACATAGAGCCCAGTAGGTGATATATTGTAAAAGATGGATGGAAAACTAAATATTCTTGTGGAATATATTCTTCACGAAAGGTAGGTGAGAAATTAAGATTAAAAATGCTCCTGTCTTCAGCAGAAACAAGACTCATCTTTTAATTTTTAACTTACCTTTTATTTATGAGACATCAGGTACAGACAGTAGAGGAAATTGCAGCATTCACTTAAAAGCAGCGTTAGCAAGTTCTGACAGCTTGTTAAAAGCCACGACCAAAGGCAAGATGATGCACATCAATTACCTGTGACAAGGACCTCACGGAGCTTGGCCCGGGCTTACCCGTGGTCATATCTGTGAGGCGAGTCGCGTGGTTCTCTGCGGGCCATTTCGCATTCACGGGCACACGTTCCTTAAGCTGCCCAAGGGATTGAAATGCTGGCCACTCATTAAAAATAAACACAATTATGTCTTACGACTCTATGTCTTCCCGCAGTTCAAGTCTGACTTCACATGTAACCTGGATTTTCCAGCATTTACAGTCCAATTTCTTGCCAGATAATGGAAGCAAAGTACCCAAAGCAACAGAGTCAGTAGAAGACAGAGTCCACAGCGGTGAAATCACAAGACCATATTCCATCCTTGGGACTCTGTAGCATGAAGCATGGCTTTGAACGCTAACTGAGTCTGAGACGTTTGGATTTCTAAGTATAATTACCATCCATGAGCGTAGCCCAAGATTTACATTTCATTAATATGCCTAAAATATCCTTTTCATATGTGGCACATTGTGGAAATACATACCTCTGGAGATCATCTGGACCAACCTCCTGCTGAAAGCAGGGCCTTAGATTAGGTTATCCAGGTTCATGTAAAGCCAAGTCTTAGAATACTTGGATTTGAACATGAAATAGTATCAGTGACACCGTAAGTAGAGTCATCATTACTTTAGTAAAGACACATGAAAAATTAGAAAAAGACGCTCCAAAGAGGCCATGACTCAATGGGTCCTATAGGAAACAGCAAGCCCCGGCCCCAGTACCTGTAAAGCAGAGAAGTACTTGGGTGCTCGTTCCACTTCAGATTCTAATAAAGCAGCCTATGTATCCTGGAAACTACATTTCCAGATTTCATACAGAAAAGTCTAGCCTTGAAAGTAATTTTTCTTTTTTTTTTTCACCTCTTTTTTTTTTTTTTTTTTGCCATGGTGATGTTATTACCACTTGTATTTTTGCTGGCAAGAAGGTATTGCCTACAGCTGCAAACCAATATAAACTTAAACTTTCTGGGTCATCAGAAATGTGACTGACAAAGAGCTCTCCACACTTCCTTCATCCATAAGATAACTATGTTAAAGTACTAACACAGTGTAAAATATTGCTCGCTGTCCCTTTTCTGTGAGTTCTTCCTTCTTTTTAAATATTTCATTTAACAAACATTTAATTGCATAAACATATAGTAGACCAAAGCTTAATGTGAACGGATTTGAGCTAGTAAACACTGGAGGAAAACAAACATTGAAAAGAACTGGGAAGCTGTAACGGTATAAAGGGCTTTGCTGATGGGGGAGTTATTTTGCTGCGCTTGTGAAGCAGCATCTTGCAGTACAGGTCTTGTAATTTTGAGCTGTACACACAGAAGTGCCACAGCAAAAAGCAAGAGGGCAACTGTGTCCTATTATAGCTCTCTTTATATATTTAAACTAGTCCAGGAAAAAAGACATATACCAGGCTGTAGGACTGTACCAGACTTGCGCCAGAATGGACCTAAGAGATCACTTCCCTCCCTCGCTTCACCCATTTTCGGAACTAAAGGGAACTCACATTTTCATTTTCTCCCAGGTTAAAACCATACCAATTGCCTTGCATTTTAATGAGCAGTGTGGGTGTCTCATGCATTTAACCAGGTTTCTTATGATTTGTCACATTTAATGGCTGACGGCTATGCAAGAGCTCATTACTTTGGGGATCACAGTGAGAAAGACTGTTGTTCTGAAATATTATTCCGGCTGTTTGTACAAATTTCACACAGGAAAGTTGTAGTACGCTGATAAACACCTTATATATTACAAAGGGTCTGATCAAGAGAAATATGTAGCTTTACATTTGACATTATTGCTTACACAAAAGGTGGAAGCAGTTAAAAAGGTACCACTTCCCATGTTTATTTACACCTGTATTCTTGTGTACACAAATGGTGGAAATAATTTTTCAAAACCCAGTGTTTCTCAGCTGGTTACCTCACTTGTTTCCGCTTTTTAGTAAAACTGTGGAACCATGAGCAGCGTCTAATTTCACTTTCTAATTACTTCTAGTAAAAGCGATTCTTTCATGACCACCATGGTATTGCCAAGCCCAGGGAAGTCTCAATACTATTCTAATCCTTGTTTCGGTGGTACATCACAGACAGACCTCGGATGGTGTTAAAGCCTTGAATGCATAGCACTTTCTATGGAAACTTCAGGAGGACGATGTTGTTTGAAATCAGGATGGTATGCAATGGAGTCCAAAGCTGAAACGCTGAATTTGCTGGGGTCAGTCAATGGAGAGTCCTCACCAACCCTCACCCATTACATTTCTTTCTTGCTTTAACACTGGTCGGCATCTTCCCTCTCCTGCTCCCTGCTGCGCCATCTCTCCTTCAACAACAGACAACCTGGATTACACTTACAAAGAAATATTTTATCTCTGGATTTCTTCAGCAGCCAGCCTGAGGGGTGCTTCACCCTGCAGACCCATGCGGCTTTCATCTAAGGGCCTGACTCTGGAATTACTGACACCGCTGGTTTCTCTGTGGAAAATCCTGGCTCTGTTGATAATTTTCTTTAAGGTTAAAGCAGGAGGCCTCTGAATAAAGTTGTACCTTCTCACTGTTTGACCCTGATAACTGCAAGAGCAGTCCCACGGATTTCAGGCATGGGAAAGCGAGTGCAGCAGTAACAGCAGGATGCAAAGGGATGGTGCAGCCTGGGCTTTGTGCCTTGTCCAGCCCACGGGACAGCACGCGACTTCTCCTCTTTCTCTTTTTTTTCCATCTGCACACTGGGAAGATGAAGGTACAAATGAATCTTAGGAAGTAGCTGATGTTCATACACTGACCCTTGGATCACAAAGGCCATATAAGAACAGGGGAATTGCAATTAAATGTAGCCCAAGGTCGCAGCATACATAGGGGGTAAGTTTTAACCTTGGTGTTTTTGGTACAAACCAGACTCGCTCATTGACATTCTTGCCATCCACACTCCCTTCCTGCAGAGTCAATAAACTCAGCTGTGGTTATTCAGGCGCACTGTAAAATAGCTGCTACAGTCCAGTGCAGCAGAAGCTATACCACTCTGGGCATGAAGCAATCCCCACGGTGCCTTTCCCTTCCCCAAGAGCAATGTTGCAAAGAAAATTTTATGTTTGCAAAATGCTTGGAGATATTTGAAACAAATGTGTTAAAGATTTGCAAACCATTTACCTGGAGCCATTAGTTATAAAGGCCTGGGCTTATTACTACAGCCTTCTAAATAAAACCTGGAAACGATCATTTTTGATCGCAAGGAGCACAAAACCAAGCTCAGTGCAGCCACATCCTTCTTAATCTCACACCTTAAAATTCAGCCTTTATACAAAGAAAGGCCTAATTATTTTCAGGGGTTAAGCGCTTGCATGTTGCTGGGAGAAAAAAAAAATTAGAGTTATAAATGTTTAAAAATAGAGGTTTAATGCAGAAAACATCGGCAAAGTTTTCTCTATCATCTGATGAGCAGCATGCATCACTAGCACAGCAAATATATTCGTGGTAGTCCTGGAGCTGAAAACATCTGGGTTGTACAGAAGCAAAGATTACTATTATCTGCTCACACAAAATCATTGTGGTGGGTCTGTTCCAGCCTGAACCTCTGCTCCACCAGACTGAGGGTTATGGAGGTTACTTACCTGCCTCATCACTTGAATTAGGAAGCTGGAGAGAAGTAGTGTGATAGCTGCCAGACTGCTTATCATCATCTGTCTTCGTTGTCACTACGTCATTAGGTCCTCCGGGTATAGCCACAAATGCTGGAAGTTCAAAGACAGTTTGCAAAGGGTATTTACTACCCAAATAGCCTTCATTTGTTGTCTCTCTATTAATTATGTTATTTTCTGTTAAGTCTGCACTCCAGTTTGATCTGAGTGGGGTCTTGTTTTCTCCTAGCAGCTTTGTCTTAAATATCTCCTCTATTGGCTCTCCATTAGCTATGCCATCTACTCCATCTGCTGTTAATCTGGACGAACTGCAATTTATACTGAAGGACAATGCTGATCTATGAATTTTTTGGCATTTAATTTGAGGTTGGTCAATGCACACATTGAGCGACTTGTCTAAATAATAGATGGTATTTGGACACTGCTGAGAAACCTGAAGGTGCACACATGAGATGAATGAAGGTGGTACTTTCTCTCTCCCACCACTGCTTTGAAGACCCACGCCGCTCTCCTTGTTTCCGGGGTCAAAAATCCACTTTTGTGGCTCTTCACCTAATTGCGAGCAAGATTCAGAAATCTTTAACGGAGAGAAATTTTGGTTTGTGTGGCCCGGCGGGCACCAGTGATGGAGGGCAGCATGGATTTTGCTCAAGGTGGGGGACACAGCGTTGGGCTCTTGCACAGCTCCAGCTCCACGTGCTGGGTCACTGGAGCCTGCAGCAACACGCCTGGCTGTAATAGTTATGGAGGCAAACCCTTTCTGCTGGTTTTGACACTGTTTTCCCTCTGTGATGGGAGAGTCTGATAGAGACGTGATGTCTTCTAAAGATGCCTGAATTTCTAATCTGCTGGGAAGTACCATACGTGCTCTATTAACGTTGACTGAACCATGGTTAGCCAAAGACCACTGTGTGTGATAAGCACTGGGCTGCAGGATCATGGGCCGCACAGGCAAAGTGGGATGATTTTCTTCCGATTTATTCTCATCAATCATCTGCAAAATGAGTATCGGTGAACTCAATTTTGTATTTTGTGATGACAGAGATTCCTGCAAATAAAAAGATTCAAATTATCAACATATGCTGTCATAATACATGGAACTATTTCTCATCTGCCATCTATCACACTAGATAGCTCGTTTGAGATTTCACGTTAACGTTCTATTCATCCTAACTTTTTTGTCATTTAAAAACACATGCTCTTGAAATCAGCTCCACATTGCCTGGAAGACTTCAATGAAAACTTTATCACTCCGGTGCAAAAAATTATTAAAATTAAAAATGTGTATTCTATAGCATTATTTTCAGTATTTGACCCATTTTCAGTATTTGACAGTTGGGATTTGTGGCTGCTATGTTTCTTTAAAAATGGGCGTGCCAAAGCTAATTGCCAGTTTCAGACTCTAATCTCCTCTCTCATGATGGTCTGCTGGAATTTAAAATACATTTAAGTGTATTATGGTTCATTAGCCTGAAGGTCCATGTGTGCCACCTCATGCTGCAGAGGACACGTGGGCACCAGGGTCATGACTGTTCTACAACCTCACCAGCTGTAAGCATGGAAAAACTTCATGATCCCTCCCACAAAAATGGTATAATTTTCTATAAGGGCTCTGGGAACTGTTTTAATTCGTTAGTTCCCTCTTGCTTATCATTAGTTGGTGGCATCTGTCAATGATGTAAAGCCACATATGTCCCAGATTGATTGACAGTGGCTCAGATTAATTTTTTCAACCACGACAGTAAACATCTATCTTGATAGACCGTACATTACTACACTCAGTGTGAAGTAAAGCTATCCGACAAAGAGTAAACCTGAGTTTAAAATCTCCTGCTATTATTATCCACACGGCTGGTCCCATAAGTCGCATGCAATAAAGCATCTGACCTAATCTCGTTGCTGCTGTAAATTGGCTGATTAGATTGCTCCTGCCCTGTGTTCCTGGATCTCCCGATCCCAATAGGAAAAACAACTCCACTGAATTGGCATGCAAGTTCTGAGGATTAGCTCCATAATGAAGGCTCCGTCAAGTTCATTCAGGGTTTCGGTGCCATTTGCTAGCTTTACTGCTTCTGCTTGTTATGAATTCACCTCAGTCATATTTGGGCGCCTGTCACCTTTTAATCAATGCCAGGACTTGACAAGTATTTCACAAAACATAATACTTTCTGTCCTCGAGGAAGACTATGTGAGTGACAGAGCTGTGACCTCCCAGAAGCCACGGTCATCCTTCTCAGGGCTTGGCTGCCAGAGACGGGACCCTGCACCGAAGCCCACGGGGAAAGACGTTCCTGCGCTCCTGTCCCCCAAGCGTGGAAACGACACAGAAAACAGGCTCCTTTGTACCTCTTGGGAAGGCTGATTTGGGAACCCAAGCAGGGAGAGTTAGATCAAGAGTTTATTAATGAGGTGAAATGCCAGGTAAATTTTATCAACTCTTTAAACCAGCTGCCTGTGGTTTTGACAATTCAATAATTTCACTGCCCCAGGGAAAGCATTTTCTTCCTTTGTTTCTTTCATGGTTTGTAACAACATTTGCCTCCTATTTTCTGCACTGCATTTACTTCTACCTACAGGTTTAACACTTTTGCATGCCTTCCAAAACTCTCGACTTCCCCAAGTTTTCTACAGGGCACCAAGGAAAAATGTTGCTTGAAATATTTTATTTTGGATGCATTTCTCATGCTCCAGTAGTTAATTTGACGTTTATTTCTTTTGTTAAGGGCTGCACAGATGGAAACATTCTGCAAGAGTCCAAAGGCATGTCAAAAATGCTTCCAATTAACTTCAAACTCATGCACCAATATTTTAAATAATTTGCTTTTCCTTTTCTGCTTGAGTATTTGTATTATTCCCTCCCCCAAACCTTTGGCAAAAGAAATGGATCTTTAAGGTCTGATCAGCTGATTCTACGCTCTTCGGGAGCTTTCATGCTTCGCTGCGTCTTGTGAAAAAAAGAAAAAAGGCACTTAGACAAAGTAACTGTTGCGAACTGAAAACCTCAGGCTTTATCTTGAGAACATCTGAGACTGAGTATACGGGCATTTGGGAAACCACTTGGTTTAGTCTCCTGAGGTGTTTTTAACAACTTTTTTTTCTCCCACAAAACATGCAATTTTTCCCCCCTCACCAAGAGCACATTGAATCACGACATTTGGCTTTTCTGCTGCCTAAGCTAAGCCTAGCTAGACAAGACAAAGTCCAAATACACTGGTCAGCAATCAGCGATTGTTTTTTAAGTGTGATTCTGTGATTCTGCTGACTGCTATCTAATTTATTTATTTTACCTTGGTAAAGCTTGGTTTTCTCTCCGCAGCACTCTGAAGACCTGAGCACTTCCTCTGACCATCAGTGCCCCATCGCTTTTGTGTCTCTCCTGGGGAAAAAATACAGAGAAAGTAACATTATTTTCAGTGTCCTGGAGGAGATGAGTTAGAAAACGTGGTTATAAATGGAGTGCAAGCAGGAGGGAAAGAGCTACTGTAAATGATCTGATTGCCCTGGGATCTTGTTATCAGAGGGATCCTACTTCTCCCTCTTCCAAGGAGAAGCACTTGAACCACCCCTGGGATCCTGTTGCAAGGATGTGTTTGTGGGCAGCCTTAGAACGTGTTCAGGGCTGATCTAAAGCTTGAATATCTCTGCTTTTGATTTCCCTGGCTTCAGGCGTGAGTGTGGAGGAATCGGGGAAGATGGGAAATGCAGATTTCAGCAAATGTCACTCCTGTGTAGCCTGCGGAACTGGGAGCACAAATGAGCACATTAACGGGCTGAATGCTACGAGTCTGATTTCATTTGAACTAAGTCACCTTCACATTTAAAGAAGTACAGTAATTTTAAATCATTTTCACAAATTCTATTACATCATGACTTTTGTAGCTCAGTGGTAACTATTACATCAGCACATCAGTCTCTGATTTTGTCATCTTTTATTTTCTGTGAGTGCTAGCCCGTCTGCACTTTTTACACAGAGCTAATTTCCATATAACACGAAGCCTGGGCTATCGCAATGATGCATTACATCTGCTGTCAACAGTTTTGCCAGAAATGACGTTAGTTTCTATTTTGTAATAAGCATCCTAAATTAATTTTCAAAGATTCTCTATTTGAACTGAAATCTCTTGACATTACTGGCTGTTGCTTTATAGCAACAAGTCACATCACTGGTAAGACTTTTTTTTTCTTTCACTTAGACAGCCTGCCACAGAAGTGGATAATTTTTCACTAAGCAGAATTTCAGTTTACATGTAACGTATTAACAAAGGAATATAGCTCAGCTCCACTTTAAGAAGTGATCTTTAAAGCATATCTACCATAGCAGCTTCATGGCTTCATCTCCTTGGCTGCAGCTGAGGAGCCGAAGGGAAATAGGGGGAAGGCACTGGGTCCATCCCCCATCAAGAGACCTCCTTGAGTCCCACCATGGAACAGTTATCACAAAACACTAACAGACCGTTTGATGAACCTTCTGCTTTAATATAGTATGCAAGGTATACTTTAATACTTTACTTGCACAGCTCCCAAATGCCAATGCCACTGTGTATACGCATAGCTGGCATGAAAAAATAAGAGGTCTGCTTTTGTCACTGAGCAAAAGAAGGTCCTGAGCAACAGAGAAAACAGCTGGACTCATTAGCCACAGTACAGAAAAAAAGAAAATCCAGAAAACAGCCGGATCGGAGAGCCCACTACGCGTTTTTTGGCAAAGAATTAATGCATGGCTGCAATCAGTGAAAATGCAACGAACCTGATCTAGCAGAGGATCGTGGTAACTGCTGGCACAGAACACGGGTGAGGTGCCCTTGGAGCCTGCCCCTCGCCCTGTTGTGGCGCACAGTGAGAAGGAGGTGCTGCACTTTCAGTGAAGGACAAAATCCACCTGCACCCACAAGAAGTGGGATAGGGGTAAATGTTGGGTGACCCTTCTGGAAAGGTTATTTTCAGGGTATCGGTACTCCGGTGAGATACATGTGAATACCTTCACGATGAAGAGCTGGTACATATGCTGTCTTTCTTACTTTTTAAAACAACTAAGCAGGGAATAACTTGCAGAGAATGATAAAGAAGACATTTTTGGATTGAATTAAGACAAGACCTCATAAAAAGCTGAAGGTTTGATAAAAAAAGAAAGTATGTTGTTAAAGCGACAACTTCAACTAAGTTATCAATATTTTCCTCAAATGCTTTACAGCAAGAAAACCACAGTTGTCTCAGATTGAACTGGAAAGCTACAACAGAAGAACATCAACTTGTGAATGTCAACCAGTGCGTAAGGAAATCCAGAAGCCTGGCTGGAGATAAATCAGATCCAGACAGGCATGTTTTGCCAGATGGCCTTTCATGAATTTGATTCAAATGTATTTTCAGCACAAGAGAAAGCCTGAATACTACAGGGTCAAACAAGAACAAGTTGTCAAAGTCCACACAGTAGATTACTTATAATATGTAAGTTATTCTTACCAAAGTAACCTCCTTTGATTAGCAATAACCTGTAAGTAGGACCTCCTAATTTCACACAGATCCCTTGGAACAGTGTAGTCAAGTCTTGCTTGTTTAACTTTAAAAGGTAGCTGTTTCTGGAGCAGGAGAGGTAGGATGAAGTGAGGTGGGAAGAAGAGGAGGAAAAAACACTTATTTTCTTTGCTAAGTCATCCAGAGTGGAGTTTTGCATTGCATTTTGTACCACATCCTGTGCATATTTTCATATTACTATGGGAATCCTATTGTTGGAAAACACTCAAACTTTTGGCAAGTCATTTAATCTAGTTGCTGAAATAGATTAAATGGCTTTGGTGGCAAAAGCTCTGGTATTTTTTATGATATTATTCAATCTATTCTTGGAAGCTTTACATTTGTTAATTCATGTCGACAGAACAAGAAAAAAAAAACCCCAAACCTTTAAAAAGAGCTTGGATCTGTGTTTGATATAAAGACACTTCAGGGAGCACAAGGGTTTAGCTGAGATGTGCCACATACAGAGTTTCCATACAAATTCTCATTGCTGACAAAACACATTGCACTGTAACTCTTGTTACACAACGAAATGCAAAGTTCAGTTTTTCCCTGGTGCAAAAGCATGAAAGAAATGGCATTTCAAGTACTTTCCATCTCTGCGGGGAGTATGAGAAACTTATTTCTGAGTTGAAATCCTGAGGATTTGTTTAACCTCCCCAGATCTTCCCTTCCCACTGTGACCCACCTCTCCAGCCTGCAAACGGGAGATGCGATGGGGAATAGAGGCGCAGTTGCTGGCATATGAACTTTGTTCTGTTACAGCTTCCCTCTTTTTAGTCCCCCCCCAATACTGTTTGTTGAACCAAATGATATGCTCCTTGGCAAGGCATCTGGACATCCGGCTACAGACCAGGGTTTTCCTAATTACGGAGTGCAGCTGGAACCGATTCTCCCAGTCTCGAGTGCCTGGATGTCTGCCTCGGGCCAACTGGCAGACGGCTCAGATAATGATTCAGAAAAGATGCACTTGTAAATCAGTTTGCTAAAACACAGATAGATTGCAAAGGTGAGGGTGCTGGTGAAAAACAGCGTACCGTGAATATTTCACATGCACAGGACAGCCCAGTTTGTAGCCAGCTGAGGTTTTGCACAGAACTGGAGACACGCATGGAAACAGTCCACGGACAATGCAATTTGGCCAGTGTTTCAGGTCTTTGCAGGACACATACAGACTGCCACGCTGGGAGAGGTTGTTTGAAGACACCCAGAGTGACACTGGGCAGAGCTGGAATGACTTCAGACCACTGGCCCTGGTCCCATCTCCAGTTTTTGTCATGAAAGTTGCATGTTTCATTCATTTACTATTCATAGGCTGACAAATTTCAAATGCATGTCAGCATTTCTGATCTCCTCTGCTCTGCTCCAAACGCTGCTTTTTGCATGCTGGCCAGGTTTGCCATCCCCTCTGAGCCACCAGCATCACTTCAAAATGAACCCTGAAGGCTTCAGGAACTCCCATGGCTTCCCTCAAACCACCATAAAACAGCATCGCAGAACAAATATGCCGGTGTGAAAAGGGTGAAAACTTCTCCACTTTACCAAAAAATTATCTTTTTTGTTGATCCTTAGACCAGCATCTAAGAGACCTGCGAGGGGAGTCGGGCTCCCTCCCAGCTCCATGGCTGACCTACAGCCCTCAGGTCAGCACTCTTTGATTATGCAAAAAAGCTCAAATTCCCTACGTGGGACCTGGGAGTTAAAGGACGTTGATGTCTTGGCTGCAGGGTCAGGCACCAGAGCAATCACTCAGCTAATACAATGTCATTGGCATCATGTAAAAATATTTTTAAAGCCTTTTTCTTCTTTTATGCATTATTGCTACTGTAAGTTATCAGCAGATAAATCATATCATTAAAATCAACTCAGAGGAATTAACTTATACTTTATTATGTTTAAAACATTAGATATGTTTAAATTTGCTTGTAACTTACTTAATTCAAATACCTGAGGAAGCCTTGAGGAAAAGAGTGTCATCATTAAAGATTCACCATGCTCCCTCTCAGCAAGGGCTGGGAGAGATCATAATTCACTTCTTCAGATCTGAAGTGAGTCATCCAGAAAAACCATCCGGACATTACAGATACATCTAAGATGAAAGCCAAGTCAGAATTAACACCAGAACCAAGTCCACGCCTTCTGGTCTTCTTCATGTGTCATAAAGACAGACTAACATAAAACTGCAGAAAGTATTGTCATCTAAAATATAACTGAACAATGAAGCTAAAAGTTCATATCCCTGGTACTAAAAGTAGAGACAGAGAAATGCTGGAAATCCCACCTTATACCACAGTCCCCACCAACACTAAATTGATTTATGGGGAATTTACTTGCGAACATTTACTTTTTAGCGGAGAGAGTTATCCTGAGCCTTCAGAAGTGATGTTAAGTTAGAGGAAGAGGTGAGATGTTGCGCTGATGATGGTCTGAAGGGCGCATCCCAGTGAAGATGGGGCACAGGCAGGGCAGGAAGGCAGCCCCATAGCCACACATGGATTTCACTCTCTTACAATGTCATAAAAATGCACCTGATTTTGACCTCTGCAGGATTTGTCATTCAGCTCCATTCATGTAAGAAAAGACAGCAGTTTTCCCTAAGATACTTAAGGAGCACACCATGTCATCCTGATAGCTTGAACACAGCTAGAAACCACACCCTACTCACCCATCAAGGCAGGGTGACAGAGCACATCAGTCCTGCTAAAGCATCTTTGCCAAACTCACAAGCAGCAGCACGCACCTGCTTACAAAGGGGGTCAAACAGCAATACAGATTTAAAGGGGAGAAAGCAGGTGCCAACTCTTTTCTTGAAATCTTTGTCGTGGAAAAAGTCAAACCAACACAAACCAGTACCCTGCCACAAAAGAAAGTACTTGAACACAGTTGCACAAAGATAACAGTATTTTAAGGCAGCTTTGTTGGGAAGATTTTCAAATCAGAGTAAGGAAAACAGCCTGAAATAATTTCAGTCTGAACAGGATTCATTATGTAAACAAAATAGAAAAATATTTTTTTAAGATGTCAGGATGGATTTTCTTCTATTACAAGTAGCATCATGAGATTTGTTAACTGAATTATCTTTCGCTGCTTGCACACCTTGAAGCTGTAGCTGGCTGCCTGCAGAGATGATTACAGAATCTGCCATGGAATGGACAAATGAGTTCTGGTCTGCTATCAAAAAGCCAGAAGTCGTAAATCTCTCATTATCCGTGCCATTAGAAGCAAGGTGCTCATCAGGGGGCTGGAAAGAGCACAGGAATTATATCTTGAATATCTTGAAAGAGAAAAAAAATACTCTGTTTTCATTATACATTGCTATAATTGTTTCTCTTCATTTAATAAAGTGGGGAATCACCCCCGGCATATCCATCACACACACAGCGGCAAAACTAAGTAGTTTCTTCGCTTTCTCCTTTTTCCCTTTCTCCTCCAAGTTTTATTTCTTTTTAATCCTTTTTCTTAATTTTCAGTGCTGTGGGGAGGAACACGTTCCTAGGTCTCTCTAGGCAGATACTCTTACACTAACAAATCTCAGTCCCCAGAAGCAGTGACTAACTCACCAAACCTGCTGAAGCCCAGCTGTGTGGACATAACTCAGGCCAAGGACTCAGATGGGAGTACACAGCAAGATTTAACTGACATAGGATTGATTTCTTTGGCCTAAATAACTTGGTCTGTCACTGGAGCTTGCTGCTGGAGCTCTTCTGAGATCTTTATAAAATGCAGTGGGAGGGGAATGGGGAACTTAGATACAGGGTATTAGAGGGAGGATATCTGTAAGGCATGGCGGATTGGGGTGGATCACGAGGCATGACAGTGTTTAACAGGCAAATCAATCTCTCTCATAATTTTTCTTCAGTAGTTTCATTGTAGAAATGGAAGAGATGCCATAAATGTCACAGATTCCTATTCCTGTGGCAGTGAGAGGAAGAACTGGAGACAAGGAGCAAGCCATCAAGCTCCCTAACACTGATGAGCCAAGCAATGAAAGTCTTGAAGCTCCATGGTTCCTCCCACTTTGGTGGGACTGGATTCCACCCATTTCTTTGCACTGCTAAAAACAATGCAGTATTGTCCATCTATTTCACCATGCTTCTGGCAGATAGACACTTTTATATCATTTGGACACATTTTCCTAAGAGGATTTTGCAAAGCAGTGAGAGATGGTGCATGAGCAGCAAAAGACCCAAACTCTCCTTGGAGAAGGGGACTTGCCTCTAGGTAATCCTGGCAAATTCTGATTCCTGTATGAGGTGCTCTATCCTCCCACCAAGGGAAGGGGCAGCACAAGGGAGATGGCACCTTTGGTTTCTCATCAAAGTTCCTGTTTGGAGGCCATCTTATTTTTCTGGAAAGCTGCTGACACTAAAATGTTATTTGGGATTTTTTACACAACTCCTCCTGTGGGGCCTCAGCAGCTCTGGAAGCTGCATCTGCAGAGGGATCACCCGGAGGGGTTTTGTCCCGGAGGTGATATTTGGGATCATGCAGGAAAAGGCAGATCAATGGCAACCAAATGCAGATGAAGGACTGACAGGATCTGAAAGTCTGTCACTGGCATGGCACAGGAGGCAGGAGAGGAGAAAAACCAAGTGCAAGGTGATCACTGGAGGCCTTCTGTTTTATGTGAGAAATATATAACACTGACTTTTGGGTTAGATAAACTTGAAAAAAAACATTTAAATACAAACATGAGATGCACCATAAATTTGTACAGCAAATAAGGTAGAGAAGAAACAAAGAAAGGAGGTGAGTCCAAGAAACATCAACATTTAAATTTTCCTGGTTCCACTTATCTCTAATTTTAAGGCATTCTGAATACTATTCCTGGTTCAGATCCTTGCACTAAGACTCAGTAGTACCTACCGCAACATGATTTGGCTTATTGACCACTGAGCACCTAACGTACTCTCAAAATAAAGATGTAACTAACAGCAACATTTCATACAGAAAGAGCTATTGGAAGGGACCCTCTACCACTCTGAGCCCCCTTCACAGCATGTTATTAAGACATCCACATTTTAGTGGCCACGTCTGTTTCTGAAAGAACAAAAATGTTTGAGATAGCCAGAAAATTCTTAAGTGACTGTAAACATGACAAATACTATGATAAGCAAACAAAGGAAAAGCAGTCCTGCAGCCGAGAAGTATATTTATGAAGACTTATTTTAGTGCTATTACATGTATTCCTGTAAAGGTCATAACATGCACAGAATTTGATGGTACAAATGGGTTTTGTAAATAAAAATTCCACCCGTCTTACTCAGAACTGGTAGCAATTACAAACAGGCACATTTGCCTAAAGCTGCTTATGCATTATAGGAGCTAGAGGTAATTGTCTGGCCTCAGCAGTTCAATATTTCTTACATTTATCTGCTTTTGTAAGAGCACAACTTTAAGACGTGAAACTGTAGAGAGGACAAGAGAAAACCTGTGCACTGTCTGTTATGCATGCATTTTATGACTCAATATATATCCTGCTGCAGGGATTTTTCACCATGCTTTTGCTTAAAAATGGTATTTGCTTTATTGATTTTTTTGCCTTTTAATACTCTTAATACAGTGGTGGCTCCAGAAAACGATGTGTGCTGTGGGTACAGATGCTTTTGTCAGGACATCAAAGCAGCGTTTCCAACACACATCTATATTAGACCAATTTTGTTTCCAAAACAAAGAAACAGGATGTTCTGAGCCAAATTTGACACTGAACGATTTGTACAACGGAACTAAACTCAGTGGAGCACCAGTCATGCCAGATTTAATATAGACTTTTCATGGTACTTTTGTATAATAGAAGCATTCATTTTTTGTGTAATACTTGGAATATTATTTCTTTCTGGAAAGTCTTTCACATTAACTGCTGTGATTACAGCCATCAGAAACTGCTTGATAATAGGGGATGCAATAGGTTACAACTAAGAGAAAAAAAGCAGTGTTCACAGGATAAAAACACAACAGCTAAGATTTAAATAAATATGAAGCCTAAAAAGTTAAGTTTCTAAGTCACTAGTCTGATCACAAATAGTTTAATTTTGCAGAAATTAAGAATACTACGCAGCTCTCACTCACTTCGTTTGCCATTGACTTGCCCTGACTCTAAATCTGATGACTCTTCATGCAGCTGAACTTAGTAATTATTCTACCACATAAAACTTTTCAGTTGGTGAAATAATACCTACATTTGCCTTTTGAAGGGAAAGTAAAAAAACAAGCCTCTATTCCTGGTGTGCTTTTACCACGTTGCCATGATTTGTTTGATCTTGGAATTAGCCCTTCTGAATTCCATTGCAACAGGTTAGAAACACAGATCATGCTAGAGATTAAAACAAAAATGTGGTAATACAAACATAAAATAGGGCACGGTGGATTTTGTTTTTATCACCAGTTTCAACAAAAGATAATTTGGAATTGCCTTTTTTTTTTTATTAACCACTCAGGCTTTCAATTCAGAAACGGAGGGTGCAGAAAAGCTTAGAATTGATGATTGAATGTTAAAGCCCTCAGAACCTTAATTTTTGGCACCTCTGAAATACTGGTTGGCAAGGAATGACGTTTAGAGTTCTTAAGCTCTCTTCTGGCTGCAGGTGTCACCTGAGTGAGAAGGGCCAGGGCTGGGAGCTGTCAGCACCCGCCTGGCCCCACCGGCCGAGCATGCTGGCTGCACCAGGCAGCCGTGGCCGCTTTTCCAAGAAGCAATAACCTGCTGCCTAGCAACAACCCAAAATTCACAACTGTTTGTATATTCCATTTCTTGTGCAAAACTAAAAGCCCGGATCCCAAATTAATGCATTCAGCGACATCAGAGCTGCAACAGACGGATAAGAAAATGCATTTTCCTTTATCGTGCTGCAAGGGTTCTTTGCTCTACAGTGTTGCCTTCGTAAAATATACACACACCCTCCAACACATTTGGATGCAAGACCAATCTGGAAAATATTTCAATATGTGAATAGCTATTTTCCCTACAGTTGTCTCCTAGGAGCTATTCCTATGAATAAAGTAATTCACATACCTATACGTTTCAATGATGAGGTCACTAGGACTGGTTTAGGGCCAAACACAAAGGGCCATGCTTGGGCATAAGCATGCTGGATAGCATGACACACCTGTGCTTGCAGAAAAGTTGCCCGTGTTTTAGAAGTCTTGTTTTTTTCCTAATTGTTATTTACTGCAAGTGAAACAATTAAAGGAAAAAAAAACAACAAAAAACCCCACAACCCTTTCGCACTGTGTCCTCTGCTTGGATCAAACTTTTAGCTGATTTCCAGAAGGAATTTGATTTATGCCCTATCCTTCTGTCTGTCCAACCCGGAGCTTTTGAGCTTGCAGGCTGCTTCAACCAACAAGACAGAAGGGTTGATAGCTGATCTCCGACAAGCTTATTGCAAAAATCAATGGCTTTTTAGAAATCGGAGGCTGCCACAGAGAGAAGTTCACCGGGTCCCTCCTGTTTGATCTGTGGACATGCTCACGAGCTGGGCATGACATCCCTGGGGATGGGTGATGAGATAAGGGGATGAAGGAGCAGCACCAGGGTGAGACCTGGGTCTTGGGACACCAATTCATAGGCTTCTACTGCTCATGAAATGACCTCTTTCTTGTTAGCCTGTATTTTCAATTTCATCTTTTGTTTACATTCTCTAAGAAAATATGGAAACCTCATGCTAAGATTATGGAAATTAAGAGGCTTAAAGACAAATTAAGTGCTGGAGGCCGATCTAATGATGCCATAACTGGTTGACCTTGGTAGGGCTGCACCTTAGGTATAATCATGTACAACAGCTGTCCTGTTTAAAGTCACATAACAAATTATTACCAGGGTAGTCACCTTTCTAAATTTGCCTACGAGAGACACAGCATTGATACCCAAATTTTACTACAGAGAATACCTGGAATAATGCCGCGTGAAGTAAGAACGGGACAGCTTAGCTCGGTATAACGAAATGCTGCAGTAACTATCTATCGAAGGCAAAGTTAAGCTGTTACGGATGATTACCACCACCACTTTGTCCTATGGTTGTTCTGTTCAGCGACAATCTCTGATCCAGAGCCAACACATAAGCCATTAAATAATTTAGCTGCACTCTTCATCCAGCTCAGCTCCCCCAGCCAAATTCTGGCCCCTCTCAATTTTGGTCTTTCCACTGTGTGCTCTGGGACGAGAATTGATCCCAAAGGTCTCTTCAGGTCCACCAGTTACAGGAGACAGACTCTGCTCAATGTGCTTTCAAAAACCTCTTTGGTCATTATCGATATTCTCTCTAACATTAACTACCATTAAATCCTCCAGATAGAAGCTGCAGAATGACCTATAGGACATTATCAAGCATTTTCAAGCTTAACAAGGAGTGTGCTAAGAGCTTACAACCCCGTACTGGTGACACCGATGCTTAGGTGGGACGTGACCAGGTGGTGATCTGCCTGAAGCCAAAAGCAATGAACTTTGCGTTGGGAGTGGGGGTGATTTGTCCTTGTGCAGGGAGCCAGTGCAAGCCTGGATGCTTTGGCAAAGGAGAAGCTCGGGCGGAATTTTCTTTTAGGGAAGTTTCAGTTGGAAATTTAGTTAGACATAAAACTCGACAGCCTATCTACATTGCTATGGTCCTCGTGCACACTGTTCCACTCTCCGTTTTGGGCTAGCTCCCAGCTGAACTCTCTCACGATGCAACATGACTCTCCCCCTTCACCATCTCCAACCCAAGCAAAAGTGCCAGAGAAAAATTCCTTGGAACCAGTCGGCATTTTATGCAATAGGTTGCAATTATTAACCCGACCTCCTCGCGATGAACTTGCACGTACACTGTGCCAGTGGACTACTCACGGCCAGTCGCATTAACTGCCTTCGCTAGTATGTGTATCCACAGAACACAAGAACTAGTTCTACCTGGTTTCTGAATCCTTGTGAAAATACAGCTCCCTCCCTTCTTCACCCGCAGCCCAGCAGTGTTCCTGGGGTAACGTCGGGTAACTAACGCATTACTGTGGGCTCTCTCTCGTCTGTCACTCTGCTGCTGGGCCCACGCTTTCCCGTTTTAGGATGGTGTCCTCGCCAAACTCCCAGCCACAAAACCACTGCAGGTATCTGTGAGAGGCCAGTGAAGTACTTCATTTCCACCAATTATGCTGTCCCTCCTTCCAGAAATAACAATTTAATTCTCCTCTGAGTAGCTCGTACCCCTCCTCCCCCTTTCCCACAGCACAACTACATCTTTTTGTCCTAATTTTCTCGGGCAAATAGGCTCAGGTAGGTGACTTTATTGAATTACTTGAAGTTACCTTGGTGGACTTCCAGTGTTTTTTTATGATGGGATGGTGTTTTGGCTGTTCTGCTGTTTGTATTTTTGGACATCTTTTACAACCACTCAAAAAAGTTACCTTGGTGACTTTTATGTCCAAAGGTGAAATGGAGAAGAACTTGGCTTTTGCTGGGGCACGTATAAACGCATGCTGAGAGCACTCTGACAGCTGCTGCACCACGGGGAGGCAAACAGGGTGACCAGCCAGTAATCTTTTATTTTAAACTGTGGAAATCTATTCTCCTGTCGGAGCTTAGAGATCCTGTATTTTGTTTCCCATGATACATACATGCGATTTGGTTAGTGAGAATGGTAAACAGATGTGTATACACAGGTATTGATTCTATAGAGTACTGCATTATTCAAGAGAGTTGAGACTAAAAGGCCAATTTTTACAACAGAAGTATTTACTGTAAATTAAAATCCTACCAATTGAAGCTAACTTTACAGGATTAGCACAAGATTCATGTGCTGCCTTAAATCACTCAAAAGACTAAGATCAAATAATGGTAAGAAAGAAAAAGCAAATTCCGGGCTACTCTTTTGTACATTGCTTAATGTATTCTGTTAATCACAATCTTATAGCATATACTGCTGTAACACACGGGCACACACTGCAGGGATACCTGCAACAGCAGGCACAACAGCGTGCTCGATCTTACGGTCCTTTGGGTTAAAGGTTTTGGTCCCCTTAAACAGATTAAAAAAAACTTTCAGATATTGTCTTTTTAAAGAGAAAAAATTAAGATACACTCATAAGTAAGTATACTATTTGGATGCTTAGTGGGACAGAAGTCATCTATGATGTTAAAAAAAGAAAAAAAACACACCAAAATTTCAGCAAGTCATTCATGTTATTCTAAATAAAAGGGAAAAGTGCTTCTCATACCATAGACTGAAGGCATTATTTTGGGGGATCAGTCTAATATATGTTATATTGATTTAGGACCACCTTAGTACTCTAAATGCATTACTGCATTAAAGTAATGGGATTAACACCTTGGCCAGAATGTTAATGCTGATAGGTATATAAATGCAGATATATATCCTTTATTTAACATTTAAGGGAAGTTTATTAATCCACAATTAGGTGGTGGGTTGTTGCCTTTTTTAAAATTTAAATAAAGTACTGAAACTGAGCACAGGATGCTTCTGTACCTTGGGTATGAGTTCGTGTTTCTGGCTGTGGTAGCCATAGTGATAACACTAGGATTTTCCCAGGATTTTCAAGGTCGGGGGTTTTATTGTTGTTTTGGTTTTTGGTGGGTGTTGGTTTGTTGTTGGTTTCCCCCCTGCCCCGACAGCACTGCCAGCTTAGTTCCTTGTTGCTTTTAAAAAGTAATAGCTAAATTAATAAGGTGCTATTGACTTCCCTGAAACAAGCCAAGGGAAAGTTCCACCTTCTCCAAAATTTAACCTTCCAAAACTCCTGATTTTCTACCAAAATTTCCCGTTAGAGGTTATTTATTGGCAGAGCTGGATGAAGATTTGGAATATACCAAAACACAAATGATTGTAACTTCACACTGATTCCTGGAATAAACAACTCCTTTGGGGAGCCAACCCCAAGGTCAGCTCCATTGGGCTGGGTCAATGCTAATAGAGAAAGAAGCATGGAAGGAAGCATATATGGTATGAAGTAGTGCTGTAGTCAAATAAAATATTGGTTGAATGAGGCGTTTCCAACACCTTTGCCTACAGCAAGTTATGATAACAGCCGCTGCTTTGTATGAAGAAATAAACAGCTCCATGATACTGACCTCTATCACATATAGCCATGAAATCAGAGTGCAATTGTAGTTATTTGCTGCTTTTTAGATATTCATTTCTCTTCCCTGGTGCTTAAGAGGGCTGACTGAAGGCAGCTTATACTAGATTAGGCTTCCAACACCTTCATGCGTTATAGACTTCCAAATACAATTTTTCCCTCTCAGAAGGTGAAAGTGTTGAGTCATTTCTTTTAAAGATCTGATGGAGGTTATTGCTCATAAAAAGAAAAAGCCGGCAGTTCAAGGCAGGGCTAAGTGAAACACAGCCAGCAAGCTGCAGCCCCAGAGAGCAGCGCCCAAGTCTCCCTGGGACTCAGGCTCCCGGCTGCCCTGCTTTCTTCTGCTCACCCCTTCCTGCCTTAAACCCGCCAGGCACTAGCAGCTTATCCCAGATCATAACGTGGATTAACAAGGGCTCATTGGATGGAACCGTGTGCCAGAAATAATTATGGTTTAAAATGCAAGAGCCTGGCAGGAAAGGATTGTCGTTCGTGAAGCCAGTCCATTTAATGGAGAAATAACCCACATATTACAGTAGAGGATAATTTGGCAGTTACAGTTTCGGTGGCTCACAGACATAAAATACAGTCTCATCAATGTGTAAGATTAGAAGTAATTAGCCTCTATATGGTAAAGTCATCAGTTAGAAACTAGACTCCATCTGGGGAATTTTTGTAATGACGCCTCAGGGACAAGTAAGATGGGACCTTTGACTTACGTGATTTGGAAGGGACTGAGACCTAATTAAATCTGCAAAGATGCAGTAACTGCAGTAAAAGGGATTTTTAAATATGAAACATATTCCCTTTCTCTAAACAAACTAGGTATATTACACTCTGGACCAGTAAGAGAATTAATCAAAGACAGTGAGCAAAGAGCTGCTGTGTGGGTGCCAAACAGAAGATGATACAGGATTAGACAGAATTGAAGAATATCTAATAAGAATTGAAGAACATTTAATAGTTCCTTTTTTAGGACAAGGTTTTATTTCATCGTGGTGAAAACCAAACACCCAACCCCCATTGTGAATCCAAGAGAGTGTGTTTTTTTAAATCTGTTTCTCCAAATGTGTAAGTTATAATAAACACTGATTGCCTTAAATAAACAAAAGCTAATTCTCTTGCAGAAATAATATACAATTTACTTTTTCACTCATTACAAAAAAAAAAATCAGACTTGCAGCTTTTCAAAGTGGGATACATGGAGCTATATTTTTGCTACTGAGTTCCATAAAGCATTTACTATCTTCCATTTTCTTAAAAAGGCTTGGCACTTTGTACTGGAGAAATGAAAAAATTTAAGTTAGCTTCCCAGCAATGATTGCCTCATTTACATGATCTATCTTCTCCCAAGGAAAAAAAAAATATCACTGTATGATATTAACATTTTTCTACCGTAACTCAATACTCTGCATTTTGTCAATGCAGAGCAGGATCATTAAAGCCTGGAAGCTAAATGCAAAAGTATTTTAAGGCCATGAACTAAGAGTGGAGCAACAGACATACACTGATCTCAAAGCGAAATCAGTACCGAGATGACACATGTCAGTCTACATGCTCCATCATGCATGTAAGACTAATTAAAAGAGCATCAACCTCATATGTAGGCAGGCCAATGCCAAAAGAAGCTACCATCCAGCCAAAAAGTCAGTATTTTTTTTTATACATTTATACATTTATGAAGATATTCTAGGAGAAATTTGATCCTTGCACATGGGGGGGGCAGCTATATTTTTAATTTATCAATTTTATAGAAGAACCCTCTTCAGCCATTCCTGAGTCATAGAATCATTTAGGTTGGAAAAGACCTTTAAGATCCTCAAGTCCAACCAGAAACCCAGCACTACCTAGTCCACCGCTAAACCACATCCCTAAGCACCACACCTACACAGCTTTTAAATACCTCCAGGGATGGTGACTCCACCACTTCCCCGGGCAGCCTGTTCCAGTGCTTGACAAGTCTTTTGGTGAAACAATTTTTCCTAATACCCAACCTAAACCTCCCCTGGCGCAGCTTGAGGCCGTTTCCTCTCGTCCTGTCACTGGTGACTTGGGAGCAGAGACCGACCCCCCCCTCACTCCAGCCCCTCTCGGGCAGCTGCAGAGAGCGAGAAGGGCTCCCCTCAGCCTCCTCTTCTCCAGCCTAAACAACCCCAGTACCCTTAGTTGCTCCTCATAGGACTTGTGAATTCAGTGTTTTAATCTACTATAAAACATCTGTGAAATCATGCACTATTTGGGATTGCCTTGTAGATCTGTGAACACAGTAATCCTTATTTCAACCAGACTTGGTGAGAGAATATCAAACCAAGCCTCCAGCTATAAATATGTTATCCCACACAACACATCCACGGTCAACTGTACAACAGCTAGAAACATGTTATTAGCATGATGACCAAGACCATTCACTTCACAAAAAGAGCCCCATACAAACCAGCTACCAACAATAAAGAAGCCACCATGGCATCTCACTGGGGATGTATAGAACTATCATAACTCAAACGCTGCCATGCTGATCTGTGAAAATAAACCAGCCATTGTAAAGGAAAACACTAATCCATTTCAAAATGTTTCAGTACAGCACACATATATGAAATGGTTTCTTCTCTGCACAGTACTGTCTACACTATTTGGTCTGATCCACGTGTCGTTTCTGTGGACACCCATCTGCGCACAACGCGCTTCCACCAGCAGCTATTTCAAAGTTCAGTGGGCTCTTTCTTTAAAATAAAAGAAAATGTAACCACTTATTCTGTTTTTAGAAGAAGAGCGTGATGAGCTTGATGGCTAGTCAATCACCACGAGAAAAATCAACAACAATCTAAATGCTCAAGTATTTCAAGCCTCCAAGTGACCTTTCAAGAGGATTTCAGTTCGAAAACACAATATGAGGGAAAGCTATGGATTTAGGAATTCATGTTATATCCAAAGCCTTTGCTAAATGTCTCTTAGAGATTGCTAGAAATGTAAAATAAACAGCAGTGGGGATCAAAGCTAGGAAAAAATGAATTAAGGAGAAGGTGGGCTGGTGTCCAGCCAGTGATCTGGGTCAAGCAACATATATAACTATTTATCTTTGATTACGTGTGTTGGAAATACCACTCAGCTTTCAGGAGAGCGGTCTCTCCTCCAGTAGTCAGTCAGACAAACTGGGAAAGGTGGAGGTGAACACATAGAAAAAAAAGTAAAAACCTCAGAATAAAAACTAGTCCCATCCCAACAGAGCAGTTTCTGTGCAGGAAAATGTGACTGAGAGAAGGAAAGAGGAGAGCTTTACTGGGAAAACCCTGGGGACTAAGGAAAAGGCCCGCAAAGAAAGCCTGGCTCCATCTACACCAGAATATAACAACACAGTTAATGCTTTTAAAGCTGAGAGAGTTTTCTTGGTTGTTTTTATCCTTGGGTTTTTTTTGTTTGTTTGGCCTTTTTTTGGTGTCTTTTGTTGTTGTTGTTGTTTTTCCTCTCCAAATAAAAGCTGAAGGAAAGTTGGTTATAAAAGCCTCTGTACCTTTGGGCAGAGTGGAGAGGGAGAGTCTCAGGTTAAAACAAAATTGCAAAGAAAAGTCCAGACAAGGAAGACTGCATTTATACATGGAGCACAGAAACAGCAACCAAAGCAATACTGCGTGAGCTTGAACATGAATGCGCAGTGTAGAAGCGCTGAGTAATCCAGAATGCCTGCTTGTTTTTAAAAATGGGATATTGATATCACAGGCATCTCAGAAATATGACAGGATTAAGATAAATCAGTGGACACTATGAAAAAAATGCAGTACAAATTATATAGAAATGACAGAAGACCAGGCTGACAAAGGGGCAGAGCCAAGAACCAAGGAAAATATACAGTAAACTAGGTAAATAAACAAAATACACACAGAGTGCCTCAAAAATCTCCTTAAACTCTATTTCCATCCTAAAACCGCAGAAGTATAGTAAGAACCATTACTTTCCCAGAATGGTCCAGAAAGGGGACCGTTACTGCAAAACCCTGACACTAAATAAGTTGGAACTTGCAGCGAAATTCAAAAAAGAAACAACATGGTAGAGATCAATAGAAATCACAGCTTTCAAAAGATGCATAGGAAGAGGTATAGGGAGATGTGGAACTACTGGATAGATACACACACGTTAGAAGATAACTCCTTTCTGTACAACGCGTAATTAAATTGTGAACCTAAATGACCAGAATCAGGATGATGGTGTGACCGGATCCTTGCTCTGACCCAGTGCTGCTCTTACGTTCCCATCACAGGGTCTCTATAAAAGACACTGTGGGCATCCTTTAGAAATATTTAGGAAAAAAAGATCTTAAGAAATAATGCAAAAGTGGTTTGGGGGTAGGGTTTTCTTTGTTGGTTGGTTTTGGGGATTTGGGGTCGGATTTTGTTTGGGGTTTTTTGCTTGCTTTGTTTTACAGACCAGATTTGTTTGCTGATATTCAAAGCCATTATGACGGTAAACTCCTATACACAGCTAAATGGTACACTGGGAGTATTCATGAAGGTAAGCAACTGCAGGGTTTTACTGCGAGATGATACATCTAGATTAACCCACCTTTCACATAAAGACAATCTGCAAGAAAGTTCTACCCTTTCTAAGGAGTAAATTGTTCAAATAACTCTGTTATTCAATTATTTTAGTATGTATAGATTGCAAAAACCACAAGAAAAGCAGTTCATAACTGCTGTTCTCTTTGATGTGTATTTACAGAGGAATTCAATAAATTAACAGAACAGAAACAAGTTTAGAGGCTGTGCTTCGAACTTATTTGTGCCAAAACAACACGCACCGGGCTGAAGAAAAAAAATCTCTGTTGTAAAATAAAGGCTAAGCTGTTTATTGAAAAACAAAGCAGCACATTCAAGGCTTTTACCCATCCCATATTATGGGAGGATACTCTAGAGAACAAGGTCATAAGTTTCATAGTGTGTATTGTTGTTAGGAAGCAATGACAGATTTATTGTAAAGATTTGTCAGCAACAGCAGCGAGGTCACCGTGCCCCAATACATCGAAAATGTTCATCTACCTGTAACCCTATTACCGTTGCAGGCTAAACATTTCCTTAGCCAAACCTTTGGCTTGAGAAAACACGTATTTACCTTATAAAGTTGTAATTCTGCATCAACATTCAGCTAATTGGAGGTTTACTGTCATTAATTTAGATAATATACATTAATCTTACAAAAATAGCTTCTAGCAGCTTCTTTAATTTAACCTTTCTTTTAGCCTTCTTTCTTTTTACTGCCACACAACTAGTAATTCAGTGCTCACAAGTGACCTTCCATGCCCCAGTCACGCCATAACAATCAATGGTAGAAAATTCATAAAACAGATTAAATTCTACAGCATTTGCTTTGATGAATTAGTAGAATTTGTTCCCTTTAGCTGCTCAGAGTTAATCTTTGATTTTTTGCCGAGTGCACTGCGCTGGAAAGAGTAAACTAGGGACACATCCTATTTTTGTTACTTCCATGGCTGTAATGGAAGTAGAGCTGCAGCATCCACTGCGGTAAAGCTGACTTTTACAGATTTTTCCTGTTTATCTCTGTTATCTTACTACTTAATGCTATGAGGAGGAACTTCCCACGACAAAGTGTTTCTGTAAAAAATCTGAGATTATTACATTGCACTTTAATGATTATACTTCCCTACCTGGTGTCACACCATGCCAGAATGAGGCACAACTGACGATCGTTCTCCCACAACGATTTACGGTTGGCAAATGATCCCAAAGTAAAAAATTAAGTCTATCACTGCAAATCACATAACGTGTTTTGTTCAACGTAAAATTATTATTCACCATTTAAATTAAGGATTGCAAGGGAAATTCATTCTGAGCTTCTTCCATTTCCCTCATACACACAATTTGGCTAATGAACCAAGAAACCAATTAGTGAAACATCTCAATTTATAGCAGGTTGAGGTAATCTTTAGCCAGGGCACAGTTAAAACTCCTGCACTGTGAAAAGAAGACTTTTCATCTTCAGAAACAGCAGTGTGGAGTTAATGAGCCCTCTTAGTACAAAGCATCAACGATGGCACTATTTGCCCAGAGAACGACACTTCGCCTCTCCCCAGCAGCCCCCACCAGGCAGCGGCAGAACCTGGGTGAGATCTCTACGCAAATACAGCTTTTTCTTTCTGTTGACATTTTGTGGGTCTTGGTGTATTTTGGCACGCAGATGTGCAGTCCATGCTGGTGCACAGCAGAGTTTGGGTGTCTATGCAGAGACACGTTTTTTGGAGAAGCTTCATTTTCATGTAGCAGTTGCCCTCTTGTACAGTCCTTTCTTACCACCATGCCTCAGTTTTGCATTGTACTGAAGACTTTCTCCCAATTTGTAGCCTCCTCACTGGGTAGGGCTGCTCAGGCTCATCTGAGCCTGTGCCTTGTGCATGGCTGAGGAGAAGGACTACAGTAGAAGCCACTTCCCAGCTTCAGCACTGAGCTGGGGCATCCTCTGAGGTGCCCTGGTCCCATGAACCAGTGGAAAAAGCCTAATACTTTAGACACACACACAAAAAAATTCAAGAGGTTTGAGGATTCAGGGAAAAGGCGAGGCTGAAGGCAGGGTGCCCAAACCAGCTGATGGGCTGATGGGGAGGGCATGTCTCAGCTCCCACTGTCTTCCCAGAGCTGGGATCCACAGCCCAAACCCACTCCTTCACATCAGGTGTCTCACCTAGTTTCTCTCATTATAATTAAATGGCTCATTAAAGGACCTGAAGAAACAGGACATGGACTCCAGACCTGAGATTTAGAAGTGTGTTTTCCCAGTTTCCAGAACAAACCCATAGTGAGGCTGGAGGGTGGGCCAGGTAAAACAATAGAGTGTTCACGGAATAAAATCAAGCAAATAAAGGAACAGGGGAGGCAATCCGCTGCTAAGAGGAAGTCTTTGCTCCAGGGACTGCTCATGCATTTGCACTACAAAAAGCACGGTATTAAAGTACCTTAAAAATAAGAATCAAGAACTGCAGCCCAGACATTCCCTTCTGCTGTTCTAAAACCAACATAGATGGCACTAAGCTCTGTAACACAGAACATACCCTTGCTTGCTAAACCACAGCCTTCCATGGGGTTTACATCCTGCCACCACCTGTTTCTTAACATTATGTTATCACGCCTGGTTAAACTGATTAAAGATGTTCTGTACCAGACAGGCACGTGTGCATAAGTGCAAGACATGCATCAACTGCTTCTTCCTCTATTAAATCATATCAAATCCTCACACACCTACCTAGGACCCCAAAATATTTCCCACCTCCCAACCTCCTTACCAATTCTCACATACCTCAAACCTCAATACCACCCTTGATGTCCAGAAGTCAAATACAATCCCACCTTTTCACGCATCAGCCCAAAGGCCTTGCAGCTAATTGGGGTAAGTGTCTCAGAGTAGGAGCTCACCTGAACTGGAAGAGGGGTGGAGTCACAGGGGTATCGCAAGGACCTCTACAAGATAGGGATATTTTTTTGAGGTACTGCCTCTATGGAGGCATTTATCTTGAGAAGATTGGTTAAGAACTTCTACAAAGGCATTTGGGAGCTGCTCATAAAATATCCTAGCGGTACCACGGTGTGCACGTCACAGTTTGGGAATCCCAGGTTTAGAGGAATTTCATTTCAAGAGGAAAGCACTTCCAGGGATGATCCTCTGCTGATACCTCTTCTTTCAATCAGCCTGTGCAACCCCAGTTGGAAAAGGAGAGAAGGAGGAGAAGGAAAGCACTTATACTGGAAGTGGAGCCTGCCTGACACATGCACATTTAATGAGTCCCAGAACTGGACACAATTCAGAAGTTGCACATAGACTCAGATCACTACAAACATGAAGTGCAAGAAATAATTTGAGCTACTCAAATATTGAGCTGCAATCAACTAATCACTTCGGAAAAAGACCAAGAGTCATGAACAGCTTAGTGTAAACATCTTTTCAGCGTGCAATAACAGGCAAAAAGGAAAACAAGTATTAGGCTGCACAAGGAACAGAATGCATTATGGAAAGTACAGTAGCACTAAGCATAATCTAGCTGTACACTAAAGGACTGCGTCTGCTACTGATTCTCATATGTAAAATTGTAAGGGACCTAGGTGGTTTAGGTACATCTGTTATTTTCAGCCTTGAGGTACTAGCTGCTCTTATAGGAAGAATTTGGGAATGGGCAATAAATATGGAAGGCTTTGTTTTTTAAACCCAGTGCATCAATAACCACACATTTGCTGAAAAAAAATATTTAATTCAAATTCAACCAAGAGTTCCTCTGAGGCTTGGCCTCAAGTCAATGCTCGGTGGTAGAAGTCAGCCACTTTCTTTTTCCTTAGAATAGTAAAGAAAAAGGAGAATGAACTTGACTTTATTTACAGCAATGGTAATATTACGAGAAGCATGAGACTTGGTAATTGAGTCAGGACTAGAAGTGGAAGTCTCCTGTGTCAGCCTGTAATTGTCAGAGCTCCAGTTAAATTCAGCGGACACAGACTCGAGTCATATTTTGAATGCCTGGATAGCACCTGTATCTAACCTGGCCTCCGGACCTCTAGAGATTTGCTTCTCACTGAATTTTGGTCCTTCCATTTTAATACAGCAAATATTAACCAGAAAACTGTATGGGTAATTCTCCACTTCATGCTAAAAATATTTCAAATATAAGTGCATAAAAAATTCCATCCCCTAGCAACTGTGAGATTCCTGCTTGAAATGGTGATGGGAAAGATGGGGCTCCAGGAATGTTAGAGTCAAGCAAGGATTCTGTGGGTGTGAAATTGTTGGCAATTATGTCTGATCACTGGCTGCACATGTTTTTGCTGAATGCATTCAGATTTACTCTAGAAATTGGCCTGAAGTATTACCAAATTCTGGGACCCCTGATTAAAATAAACTGTGTTCAAGATACACGTACTGCAGAGAGACTCTTGAGTCCAGGGAGAGCTCTGCACGAGCGGGAAGTGTCAGACACCAGAACAACAACAAATTAAAGAAATGAATCATCTCAGGAAATATTATTGCTGGTCTCTGAAAACAAGCTAAAACGCAGTTGTTACCTGAGGAACACAAATGGAAGAGAAACAATGGTGAAAGTAATAAAGCAGAATTCGGATGTGAGTAAGAGGCAGAGCAGCCCACTGAAGATCCAGGCAGTAAATTAGCGTAGGTGACTAAGACTAAGTCAGTACACAGTAACCCACCATGCTCATCTGTCGGCTGGAAGGGTTGGAAAGGCAGTCCCAGCCCATGGGAAAACACCCCTTGCTCGCTCTTAGCTGCTTCTCCTAGCTTGCTCCTTCGCTGCTTCTCACAGACCCGGAATAGGACATCATTTACCAGACTGTAAAATGCAGACAGCAGCACAGGTTTCCTTGCAGCTCGCTGAGCTATTGCTCAGATTTCTTCCCCCTGGCTCTTTCTGATCTTTTTGCTCCCAGAGCTCGGCGAGCTCTTGGAAGGAGCCACCGAAACAGCTCTCTGGCTTTGCACAAGCCTATCAACACCACATTCAGCCCTCCTTCCTCACGTGCTTCCCACAAGCATTGCCTGTGCAGTCCCGTTTGTTCAGGCAGAGGTTTGCAGGTAACGACACATTTTTGGAGTCACAGACTTGCCCCAGGCGGGTGCTGCAGGAGCTGAGGTCCTGCCCCGTTGCAGCCCTTGCACCCTAAGCCAGCCTTGCAGGGTGAAAGCAGCAGAGGCTATGCAAGAGGGGACCCTTCTCACAGCCCCCTACCGAGCCCCAAGCAAGAAAAGGTTTTATGGAAGAGGGCTCAGAGACCCATTTACAAGCCCTTTTATCTTTCCACCTGCAAGAGAAAAGGGACCTGCAGTGGTTGGCTTGCACTCTCACATCCTCCTCCCACGTACAATAACCGAGTCAGCCCACATCTCCCACAGGAGAGAAGTACATGAAAGCGATTGCTAATAGCTCAGCTGCGGGTGGAAGGCTCTGTGCGCTGCCGAGGGAGGTTTTGGCTTTGGGCAGCATGGCAGCGCAGGAATTGCCATCAACCACACAAAGATGAGCCGAGAGACCAATGCGGATTGCTGACAGACGCGGTCTCCTGCCTCCACAGAGGACGCAAAAAGATGATCAAACCTTTTTTAATGATCTCACGTTGCCACTGTGATCGTGGCTATCAGGGAAACGATATAAGCGTGGCTGTATTAGGGGTGACTCCCTGGGCCACGGCTGAATTTTGCACTTAAGGCAAAGCTTCAGCCCTTTAGGCAAAGAACACAATGTCTTTTTCCCAAACATAAAAGTACTTATCCTTTGAGCACCGAAGCATCTTTCTGCTGTCTTACTTGTAACCTTTGCATTAATTTGCTGTTTTAAAATGTTTGTAGGTGATATCATGACAGTCATTTTAAAGAGATTTATTTTACAGCTAAATTGCTGGTTTGCATTCTGAAATCTCAGCTACACTTTCCACAGCTTTTAAGGGGTCCTTTGGGATTAAGGTACCAAATTTCTGTTTGTCAGACCTTACTGTCTGCTTTTTCTACTCATCCTGCTATGAGTCATTTCTCCAAGAAAGTATTTTTCTCTCCTGCTTACCATATATTTGGCAGAAAATATATTTTAGTTAGCTAATTAAATATAAATATAAATATAGTACATCAGATATCAGTAATAATACAGCGTAGTAACATTATGTCTACTGTGAGGACAAGTTGCAAGGTACATCATATCTGTGAAATATCACTGTGATCACAATTTGATGCAGCTGAGCTTTTAAATCTTTGCTTGGCAGAGTGACTAGCAAGCACCAGGGTCTGGCAAGTAGTTTGGGGGAAAGAGGATACTGTAGTGACAAAGACAAGGATCCTCCTCCATGCACCTTCCCAAAGATAATGCAAAGCCTTGACTGCCTACAGAGGAGCCCATGGAGCCTGGACGAGCCCAGAAACTGCTCTGCTCCTGGGTCCAGAGTTTACCAGGTTTTTTACCAGCATTCAATGCAACGGCGCCCACGTGCTGTCCCTCCCTGGGTTTCTCCTCCCAGCCACAATTCCAGTGCTTGTGCAAGGCTGCGTCCTCAGCGCTTTGCTCCTCCTCTGGCTCTCCAGAGTATTAGTGACTCTCCTTTTCTGCATTGTACGTCAACTGGTATAATATAAAGAAAACACCCGCTCACGTGTGCCCTGTATGAGTATGTTTTGGGTAGGGCATGCTTCTGTGCACATCAGAAACTGCTATTTATCCTCCATTTTGCAGTTTCCTTAATATGAACAATTAAACTTCTATGCTGACTGAATACTAGTGTATCCCAGCATTTCAAGATCTAATCTAACCTAAAACATCTTATGTTTTTATATACATGCTGCCCCCCCCCAAGGATTCCAACGTGTCTCACAAGCTGCAATCACAGAATGATCAAAATTACGCCCTTTCTGGAGCAGACAGTAGAAGGCATATTGATAACTTGCCTTCACTACCCATTTCAGTGGAGCAAAAGAGGGAAATCTTAGCTAAGCAAAATAGCTAAATGTCAACAGAGAGAGGAAATCTGTGGGATGCTCAAAATGCAGTGAAAGTAGCTAGGGTTTCTTTTGAAGTGCAGAGAAGTAAAGAAAAAAATTTTTTTTTGTGAACAAAGTTTACATTGTTCCATACAGTGTACTCTTTTGGAGCATGCTAAATCTAATACCTCATTTATCAAGTTATGATCTCCACCAGATAAATCATACCTACAGTTCTTCATGACCCACTCATCTCCTACCACTGATGTCCGTAAGCCACCAAAAATGGTCATGAAAAGAAGCAAAACATATTAAGTACCAATAAGCAGAAATGGGCTCCTAGAAAGTGTCAGTACCTATGGCCAGGTTCACTTGGGCACTGGAGGATGCAAGCACAAGGCTCACCCTCATCTCCATTAATATTTTTAGCCAACGCTTAAAGTACAGAAAAACAAACTAAGCCATAAGATGAAATACATATTAGCATTTAGATTAGCAGTTATCACCTCCATTTCCCATCACCAGACAACAGTGAAATACATGATGATGGTTTAATTTTTTTTTTTTTTCAAAAAGGTTAAGGGCTCCCTGAATTCAATGGGCTGGGAAAGACTGGCCTGTGAGATAAATGGTACTGGCCCTGACATACATCTGGTCTCTAGTTGGAATTAAAATTCATCTTGCAGTAGCAATTAAAAGACAGAACTAGGTCATGAGCTGTTGTTCAAGGCACTATGCAAGAAAAGAAAGAATTAAAAAAAACACAAAGCAAGCAGCATTTGCCCTAAAAATTTCAGCATTGAGAAATAGAAGATAACACAAAGAAGAGGATACAACAGGGAAGTAGGTGTTGGGGTGTTTTCGCAATGCCATGCTACGCGCTCACCTTCTCACCAAGCAACAGCTGTTACCACCAGGCAGTTCTCAGTTTGCATTATGACATTTTAATTTCAAGGAGAGGACAGGGAACGGCTGAACCGGCGATGCTCGGCACCCACCACGCGCCGAACACTCACCGGTGTGCTTGGCCCTGTACACATGGGCTGGTGCTGCGTGTGCGATACGTTTCTTTACACCTACACACAGCATTGTTTGCAAGAGTCATTTCTGTGGCTGGAAGATTTTTATAAAAGAAACCATAGCAACCCTCCTAAATCTACTGGAACAGCAGTTAACAATTTGCTGTGTCCATTCTGGTACACAGCTTTTTCTTTCCCTGTTAAGTTCTGTATCTCCATCCAACTATTTTATTGTATACGGAAAGGACTGGATGAGAGATATATCCACAGTGCACCCTGTGGTATATCATACTCAGTGTGACAATGCACATTGTATTATCCACATCCAATTCTAGATGTGGGAAGCGAGAATGAAATCGCATTGCTTCAATTCCTTTTTGAAAATCGGGCTGGGGAATTTTGTGCTGTTATCTGTGGGTTAGCACGGAGCCTCGCCGCAGACCGCTTCTGTGGTTTCGCAACACTGCACAATGTTACCGATGAAGGTGAGCACCCGCCTTCAGTTTAATGGGTGTCTTATTTTCATTCACTCTGTCACATGAGCAAAAAGATGGCTGAATGAGAATTTAGCGAAGTGAGAGCCAGCCACATAGTTGTTGATTAAACCCTGTTTTCAGTATAATTTAGCGTAAAGGTGATCTGGTAACAAAACTGACTACAAAGGAAAAAGTATCCTTCTTCTGTAAGACTTTGCAGGTAACTTTGCCTGTTAAAGCCTGATATTATTGAAAAAAAAAATTTTAAAATGCATTTCCCAACTAGCCCTTTCTATGCACAAGAGCTATGGGTAGGATTGATTTACACGTACAATCGTCTGACAGCTGTGAATGTATTTGTTTCGTCTACGTGGCTGAAATGTGGGATGCGAGGAGAGCTGCATCCGCACTGTGCTGGTGACACGGAGAGGAGAGCGGGCTCCTTCTCAGCATCCGAAAAGCAGCAGTTGATGGTTTCAGAAGAGACAGTAGGCAGAAGAGTTGCAGAGAGTACCTGTCCGTGTGCAGCCGTGGACTCTGCTCTGCCCTCGCTTCTCCATGGGGACTTCCAAGCCAAGCCATGCAAGATCTCTCCCCAGCCTGCCTTGCTGTTGTGTGCTCGACCTCCCAACTTTATTTTACAGGTACGCAGCTCTAAGAGATGCTAAAAGTCTAGATCAATAGAAGGATAAAAATAAATGCAATCCATGAAATTCAAACAGATACATTTGAAACGCAATCCCAGAGGTGCTCCACACCACCCATGAGGGCTGCAGCTAGTGTTACCTTCTGCTCAGGCTTCTGATGTTAAAAACACTCCTTTTTATTCCCATATGTTTATCCTGGGCAATACTAGAGATACAAGGAAAATGGTATCTATATTCTCTTGACTCAATTCTTCATCTACCAGAAGACTGACAAAATAAATGACAATAGGTAATTTTGTCACCGTTTATTGTATGTTTGTTCTGCACCATTACATCCTCTGTTCCCTACAAAGCCTGCACTGATGGTCTTCAATCATCAGGAAAGGTTTGTATAAAGGCAATGACGACATATTTTCAGTTGTTTGTGATACAACGCTAGGCAGGACCCTAATTATTAACGGTAATACACCATCAACAAGTCAGGATGTGACACTTAGCAAGAGGCTGCGTATACTTTGCAGGGAATGGAGGAAAGATTATGCATGTTCAAAACAGACAGTGGTCGTCACCGTACGCCCGACAGCAGTTTATGCCGAATTCTCCCCGTTGCCCCCAGTGGGCTGTCAGGTGTCAGGCAGTGCCATGGGAGGGGGTCGCAACTGTAATTCCACAGCGAGAACAAAGCTCTAGGAAACGTGTCGCCAGGAAGTGTGAAAACAGCAAAAATGACAAAGCGGTTGCTAGAAAAACTCTGCAGCATTATTCAGAGTAATTCACGCAGATCACTTGATTTTGACAGCAGCTAAAAAGGTTTTTTAAGATTCACCCACAACTGAAGCAAATATCTTGCCAGTAATAGATTAACTCTTTTATCAACTTAGGAAACAATTAAAGACCTGGTTGAAAGATAACATGTTTCTCTCTGGGGCCGCTAACGCCTCAAACCATGGAAATATCAAGCAGTTTCCAACAGTTGTTCATTACCGTAACGGTTAGAGGGAGACCCCAGTGTCTAATAATATTTCTAATGTAGCTTCTCTGAACATAAGCAAATTATACTAAAAAAAATGAAACAGTTTAACCTTTGAAAGCATACCATCATTTACTGCTCATAATGCTAGAGATCATTTTGAAAGACACCACTGTCAACTAATAAATGAAAAAGAACACACTCTTCCAAGTCATTGCACTCGCAGCACAATAGAGCATCACGTACTATGTAGAAGTCTTGAAGGTTGTGAAGTAAAAAGTTTTCGATCAGTGTTTTTTACTCATCTACTGTAGCTAATTCAGATCTGGAGGAGACGCTTCATTTGTCAGCCGCGGCTACATGACAAGGCTGTGGATGGACCCTCAATATACTTTACAGCTTAGATTTCTCCAAATGCAGGTTATAAAAAGTTGCTTTCCCTCTGTCAGTAATCGCTGTCAACCATCAGGTGACAGTTCAGTAGTTGTCATTTAAATATATTAAGGTTGACATTCAGGTTCAGACCTTCCCTTCTGTTGCTCTGAATGATTTCACCACCTGCAGTTCAACCAGAAAGAGCCTGGGGCTCTCTCCTCTTGCCCCCTACCCGCTCTTCTGCTCAAGAAATCAAATCTTCCTTGGACATCACTAGGTGTCACTACTGGGTGCACACAGAGCAAAAACTGCTCAGGAGCTTGGCTAATTCCCGAACTGATTATCCCACTGGGAGGAAGACATGCACTTTCCCAAAGGGCTATGCAATTCAAAACTTGAGGATGAATCTTTCATGCATGAATTTTACATGTCATGGGAAACGTGACTGACGTGTTACACCATCACACAACCACGATTAATGCATGCTCACATCACTGATTGTCACCTGGGCCAGGTTTGGGGTTGGGACCACACACATAAGTTTGATTGTGACTCTCCTCTGCACCCTTCTCCCTCTCTGAAGGGATGCAGAGACAGAAATGACACATGAAACAAGAGCAATGTTGTATGACAGAATATTCTTGAAACATGCCCTGGGGAGATATCAGCTTGAGGTCAGGCTGGACTGCAAAGAGCGGAAGGGCTGATGCTCCTCCAGGCCTGGCTGCTCTCAGACACAGAACGGGATTTACAGCAAAGTAACAGATGGAGAACAAGTGAAAAATCTTTATTATAAGAATCTATGTGCATTGCAGTTTTACCTGTGATGTTGTCCTATTTAATACCTATAGTCATACCAGCTCAGCTTTTCCACTTAGAAGCCACTAGGCAGCCAGTAATAAAAGCATATAATTAAGGTAGTCGTGGTTTAATCTTTCGTTAAGGTTAAAGACCAAACTGAGGACATGCTGAACCACAGGACACATCTCTTGCTCCGGGCTGTGCTGGTTTTGGCTGGGGTAGAGTTAATTTTCTTCACTGTAGCTGGTATAATGCTGTGTTTTGGATTTGGTAGGAGAATAGTGCTGATGGCACATTGATGCTTTAGCTGTTGTTAAGTAGCAGCTAAGTGCTGCTAAGTAGTGCTCACACTAGTCTCGGACTTTTCCAGCCTCCCAAGCTCTGCCAGGGACACAAGCAGCCGGGAGGGGAGGGGGCACAGCCAGGACAGCAGATTCAAACTGGCCAAAGGGATATTCCGCACCATATGGTGTCATGCCCACTATAGAAAGCTGGGGAAAGAAGAAGGGGGGGAGGCACATTCAGAGTGACGGCATTTGGCTTCCCAAGTCACCGTTAGATGTGATGGAGCCCTGCTGTCCTGGGGATGGCTGGACACCTGCCTGCCCATGGGAAGGAGTGAAGGAATCCCTTGGTTTGTTTTGCTTGCGTTCGTGGCTTTTGCTTTTCCTTTTCATTATATTATTGTTATTGTTACTATCACTATTATTATTTTGCTTTACCTATTAAACTGTCCTTATCAACCCATCAGTTTTCTCACTTTTACCCTTCTGATTCTCTCCCCCATCCCACCACGGAGGGGTGAGCGAGCGCCTGGGTGGCATTCAGTGGCTGGCTTGGGGCTAATACCAGGACACAGGCTCTGCTCCGCAGCCGGTGACCACATCGTGCTACGGTACCTGAATTTTGCCACATGGCTCTGACCTGGAAGACCAGTAAAGTAAGCAGCTGATGTTCAGCCAGCGCTGGGCTTTCCCAGGGCCATGCTCCCAGGCCTTGCTCAATCTGCCGCTGTGCGGGCTGCACGCTGGCTTTTCCAGTCTCTCTGCTTTCTCTGCCACAGGTTCCCACACAGATGCAAAACAACAGCCAGAGAATCTCCTCTACCTGTGCTTTAAAACTTATCTTTTATTTTGTGTACTACTTGGTCTTAGAACTGCTGGTCCATATAATTTCAAATATCTTATTCCACCTTAACTACCATTTATACAAGGTTTGCAACGGAAGCCCTAAGTAGGAAACCTCAGCATGCTTCCATGTGGATACAGCAAGGTCCATCAACCATAACGATGCCACAATGTGCTGCCTTTGTATCACCACCCCAAAGAGCAGCAAAATACATCTACACAAAGGGGGAAATGCCACCAAACCACAAAGAACCTGCTCTTACCATCCCTTGCAGCAGGCACGCCTGTAGCTTTGCTCTTACAGAGCTTCTAACCTGGGGAAACAGCAGAGACTATGCAACCCCCTGCCCTCTCCCTTGGGTGGGAAGGAAGGAGACACGAGCAGCCTCTAATGAAGAGAGACACAAGAATGACAGGTCAGTGATTATGGAAAACACCTCTTACTGTAGGTAGTTTGTATGTGCAACAGAAAAAAACCCAACAAAACAGGGTGTTCCGAATAGCCACGCACGTGATATCTGATACAAAATGAGCTGAACCATTCTAAAGCACTTTTTTTTGGCCTAATTTTAAAGACTTTTCAATAAATTTGCATGAACAACCATCTCTAAAATTCATGAAACGTAGTAAAAATCAAAACAGGCACCTGACCTCTGCCTATTGGCACAAGCAGATCCTTGAAAAACAGTGCATGTGATTTATTTATTTATTTATTTACAATTCAGCAGAGGAGAAAAAAGTACCCTCAAAACTGGTTGTAAAGTTGAAGTTAATGTGCAACCAATGCCTGAGGCATTGTCCAAGGATTAGGAATTGCGTTGCTCCTGGGCAACTGCATGGGCAGGGATCAGGGGACAGAAAGGGACTTACCTAGAGAGATTTAATGCTCCTGCTGGGACCCTGCATGGAGAAAGTGAAAAGAAATGCTGCTGCCATGGGCCACTCCAGACTCTCCCCTGGCAGCAGCTGCCAGTCTGCCCTTCCAGCCTCTCCGACTGGTTATTTTATTGCCTCCAACCCTCTACTGCCCTGAACAGCTATGTCACCTCAGCTTTAAACTAGTTCTATATGATATCTCTGTGCAAAGAGATAGTAGTAATATAGTATACCTCATCTGCAAATACAAAACACCAAAATCTTTGCCATGTATTGAAGCCGAGTAAAGAATAATCAGTTCATTCTTGATAACTCGGTGCAACCAACAAAAAGCCAACAGGTACTTAATACCAACTTCACGTAACTATAAGTTTTGTGGACCATCTGGAACTGTCATTCTATGCATTTTTACTTCATCTCTATTTTGGCCTGTTCAGGGTACACACAAGAGGATGTTTCCACAGAGGAAGCACCTTAATACTGCAATGACTGCAGTGGTTTTACGGTCACATTCATATCCACGCTACCACTGCTGGCATCCAGCACCCGCACAGGTTGACGGCTTGCAGAGCACCAGGAACAGTTCATGACTATTTACACTTCTCAACCCCATTATACCAAGAGCTTTTAAGTAATTAGTTTTCCCTCATTAACAGATGCACTGCCTGAGGAAGGGCACACAGGTCCTCCCAAGCCCCTTCCTGGTAGACAGGGCAGCACTATCTGGTCTTGGAGTGGAAAGCTCCAAAGTGCCAAGCTGGGCTGATGAGGAGGGCAACACAACCACAACATTTGTACAAACACGTTATTCCCAAGGCAGAACTGCAGGTGTTATTTTGGCAAGATCAGAGACCATAACAGCAATAAACATATTCCCAGGACGTTACTACAAAGCCCATGTATTTAAATCAGAATGACGAACAGTATTGATCAACATCACTTTTATGGAGTCTCAAATGTACTTTATGAGACATCAGGTGTCACAGTGATTTTCTGCTAAAGTTGTACCCTATTGTAAAAGAAGCAAAAGTTTATATACCTCACATACAAAAAATCTACAAATACAGTCAATGGGGTGAGTTGCGCTATTCCACTGCAAGCACATCTCTAATAAAATATGTGGGGTTTGTGCCTTCTTACTGACACATCTAATGCATTATTCCATTTTTCTTTTATACTTTTAGAAGCAAGAGAGGCATTTGGTAAAGTCTAATTTAACATTATCACTAATGCATTCAAACACATCACTAAAAACTGTGTTGCTAAAATTACATTACAGAAAAAACAAGTAAAAGAGACACTGTTATCTCCTTGAAAAATACGGGCCTTATGCTACAGCACCTACTGATGTGAGTCTATTGAAACCAACAGGATTACTTACGTGAATAGGGATTACTCCCATGATTAAGGGGTGCAGGATTACATCCATTGTTTGCATATCTCCTGTTATTTACATATCCCTATTTTCACCTCTTGTTCCTTAAAACACAGGGCATTTAATGACCGTTAGCGCTAGATATCATTATGCTGTACTTTCATCCCTTCAAAATTTGGCAGTCATTTGGATGTCAGATAAAATGCTTTTATGATCAAAACAAAGAAAATAAAGTAGAAGCAGCAGAACCTGGATTATGTAATTAAAAGCAAACAAACAAAAAGAGGGAGAGCTTGTTATCCACAATCAAAACTTATTCATGATTCATTTCATATTCACGCTCCTATCCATGGCCTCCTGCTCCTGGGAGCTGATTATTTATATCAGTTTAACTGTGCCAAGTAGTGAGTTACTCGAGAGCTCTCAGGCAATGCCGATAATATCGCTACTGGAAAACAACAAAAATCAGACAAACAGATGAAAGAAATATTATAGGTAGGTATACTGATAACAAATAATAACGCCAAACATTTGGATGTTTTTCACCTTATAAAGAAGTGGTAGTTCATCACTGCCATATGCTTTACATAGAAAATACATCTCCTTCCTATCTTTAGAAAAATTGTGTAAGTTACCAATGCTTTTCAACAGTTTTATGATACAACAGAATAGTTAATGCATGGTAAGAACATTACGCAGGGATACAGGGATCAGATCCTGTTCCCAGCGCAATCAGGAATGTATTGAGCTGAATAAAGAGCAACAACACAAGTTACACTTAAAACAGGGAACCAACATTTCTTACAAAAAGTAACACACGTTCCCTTGGATTCTCCGGTTTGACACTGAATCACGTTAGTCTCAGTTTTGGTTGCAAGAAATCAGACTTGGATGATATAGTTTGTTTTAGTAGTGTGCTACAGGGATTTGAAAATTTAAGTAATACAAGTTAATTTAAAAAGGCTCGGTCATAACTTCAGTGTCGGTTCTGTAGAGACTGTTTACATATTTTCTAGCATTAAAAAATATTGCATGCCTTTTCAGGCTTCTTTAAGTCATTTTAAAAGCAAAAAGAACACAGACTATTTTTAGAAAGACTGATAAAACACTGCATGTTATAGTTAACATACGCCGAGGAGAGCTTGCAGCGGATTCAGAAAACGTCAGAAGTTGCACAAACTTACCGAAACAACGTGCTTCCTTGCAAGAAGAGTAGTTTATGGTCAAGTGCATTTGAGTTACGAAAGAGCGTGCTTCCCGGGTCCATCCTGCCTCAGGCTTAACCTGAACGCCCACCCGAGCGCGCCCGGCCTGGCGCAGGCACGGAGGCTCTCCCTCCGCAGAAGGCATGCCGGGCTCTGGGAGACGGGCGAGGGCTGAGCTCGCCCGGGCCAGCTGCCACCTGTTGCAATGGTGACAGGGAAAGCCAGGGTCTGCCTGCTCAGGCTGCGAGGGCATGAATAATTCAATCCTTCCACTCCCCGCATTAGCATGCTGCTCAGGCAACTCCAGTGAAGCAATTCATTTTGTCCTTTGTCTTCAGGAAAAGCTTGCTGGATTAATGAGGGTTATCTGTGATGATAAAACCTGGGCCTGCTGATTTATTTAGTCTGATTGGTTGGAATTTGTGTCCCTAAATGCAGGTTTTACGGCCAGAATATAAATTCAATTGTGCAACCCCAACCTCCGGCAGGCAGGCGCGGGTCGTTCAGCTACAGCAACAATATCTAGCTACAGCACATGAATGTTTTATTTTCTTGACTTAAATATTGAAGCTGGGCTCTTTGTTTCTGAGAGCTTCTTGAGGAAAGTTAAGAGGAAATCTCCAAATCTGCTGCTCGCACGTGGTTTTGCACATGTTTCTGTAATGACCTCTTGGACTGCTAAAGAGCTAACACCTGGCTTCCAAAATGTTTGCGTTCTAAGTAAAAGATAAGGGGGGGAAAAGAACCTGCAATGAAAACCGGCAAATTTATAATTTACTTTTGAAAAAAATAGTTATACATTGCAGTGTTTTTTTTTTTAAATAGGGGTTTAAAGGTGATATCCTTCAATGTGATATTTTAATTTTTATTTCAAGTTTTAAAAATAATTAGCAGTAGCACTATTCCTCAATGTTTACCATCTAGAACGCTACAATAACTGAAAATAATAACAATCAAATGATCATAATTCTGATTAATTTGATCTCAAAACTAATAATTGAACACAATGAAGGGCTTTTTAATCAGTTACCTATGTAGTTATTATGCATTATTGGGATGTATAAACACAGATTTTACCATTTTATCTAATCCTGCTAAGAAGAGCACCAGAATACTGTATTAGTTTTGGTATCCATATTCTACATAGCACACTGGCAAATAAGAGAGTGTAGAAAATAGCTGCAGAAATTATTTGAACTCACTAAGGAAAAAGGTCTTAAAAATATGTCCTTCAGGCTGCTTTGTGGTCAAAAAGGATATTGAGAGTTAACGTGACTGCAGCGTAAAAAGAGCTTTACAAGGAGAAAATACCTAGAATAGAAGTACTTCTGAGGTGCACGTTTCTAATGCAGGAGGTGATTACCTACTACAAAAGCCTACTGAGTACACTAGTGACCTCTGCATTTCCTAGACACCTTTCTAGGAGACATGCTTTTGCCAAACAAATAACAAAAAGTTATTGGACTCAGAACAGGAATGAAGACTTATAATGTAGAGAACACTAGAACAAATTCCTTCAAAGCCTCTTAGCACTGTATGGCATTCTCTGAAGTCTACGTATCTTATCAGTAGAGTTTTTGTATTTTGGTATTATGTATTTTGGTAATATTTAAATAAAAAAACATGTTGCATTAATTTCAAGATTTCATCTAGGGAGCCACTACATTGTAATGCAAATTATGCTGATGAACATTTCATGGCAGACTTTGTAATGTTTGTTGCTGAGCCTTTCTAGAACAACCCAGGCGGACACACTTTTCCTCTCACCATTTTCTCATCATTCCAGTTAAGATAAGAAAGAAGAACAACTTGGAGCACAAGAATATGAAATAATTTGATTTTGCCTGAGGTCTTTTAAGTATAGCTTATTTCTGCCTCTGACATTCTTATTCTAGGCTGTTTTAAACTGAGAAAAGAGTAACTTTATTCCATGTTTGATGTAGATGGAGTTGAATGATTGTCAAGACTTTAATCACCATCTTAAAACTGCAGCAGGGGCAGAAGCATTTGTGATAATCTGCTAGATTTTGGCACAAACAAGAACTTGCTGTTTCTGCCAGATTGCAGGTACAGTAGGGTTTTGAGGCGGTGATTAGAAAGATCACCGCTGAGGTCACTCCCTCCTATGGTGGACGTCTAACAATGGCCAAATAATATGTTTTCCCCTAAAACACTGCTATTTCTTTACCTGCACGAAATGTTGAAAATGTCATTTAGGATATGTGCAGCATTAAAGGAAAGGTTAGGCAGAAAGGGAGAATATAGCCTGGCAGGCCAGCTCAGTCCTGGGAGACATTTCCCCTCAGTATGTACTGAGACTGAATCTGCTCTTCGTCCTATACGTATAATGGTGCCTCTGGCTGCAGCTGTGGAAGGGGAATATGCAGTTGATATCAGCGGAACAGCTTCAGCAATGAAGCCTGTATGTCCTGCAACTTCTCTAGAGGTCTCCAGGTGAACAGAAAGAGTGCAAGAGGTATGGAGGAGGGAAGGGGAATAGCTGTCTCCTGGTGGTGCTTAAGGACACGGTTTAGCTGTGGACTTGGCAGTGCTGGGTTAATGGTTGCACTTGATGATCTTAAAGGTCTTTTCCAACCTAAACAATTCTGTGATTCTATGATTCTACGTGAGTTTTGCCTGAAAAGTTGATTGACACAGTTGTAGCTCAGACTACCTATTCAGCCAATGTCACGTATGCAAGTCAGTGACAAATTATGGTTGACTGTGCTTGAAAGCTACAGAAATGTTGAGTAGCATGAGCAGGAAGATGGGGCTCCTATCCATTGCCATCAAAATATCATCTTTTAGTGCTGTTGACAGTTTAATAGCTACTGCTGTACATTGGAGAGCATTGTGAAGTACTGCCACTATATTATTAACCTAGGCTGGAACTTTCCTGCAAATGCAGAGCAAAAAAACCCACACAAATGGAGCTTCTGAAATAGTTTAACATTAAAGGTGTGCTGTTCACAATGGGAAGAGTATCTCTCTAATTGCATTTCAGGAGGACCCAATAACACTTTAACCCCCAATTACGTTATCATATATTTTTTCAGATGAAATTTTTTTCCATTCCATTCCATGCCAGATGATGGCATTCAGTTCTAATTAAGCATTTTTAATTCCACTTGTTTCCTCTAGGCAGCTGAGATGGGATGCGCGTACGGGGGAGGTACGCAGCCTCCTGCTGACCTGCAAGACACAGTGCGTAGTGCTCCAGTGGTGACTATCAGAGCTACATCCCTTTAGTAAATCTCCACTGCTCATAAAAAAATGCCTTTGTGCAAAGTTGCATCCATGTATGTAATTACTTGAATTCATTCATGGAATATACTAAGTTGCTCTGTACCTTTGAAATGGTTTGCACGGCCCCAATCTGTCACGGTTCAAAGATGGTGTGTACAATATCACACAGACTAAGCGTATTGTGTAGCTGGGGAGTGACAGAGTGATCGTGTGACTAAGGAAAAGATTTGGGATTCAGGAAATCGGAATGTGACTGTCTATTGGTACCTTTAAATTAGCTATCACTGTAGTATCTGGTTTCTGTCAAGGTATTGCAGAAAATCAGTGAGATGCATCTAGGAGGTTAGTGAATCAATTCTCTGCTCTGCCCATGGGCCGACCCTTCTCTGTTGGCTGTCTTTGAGCGTGTCACCTCAATTATTTAGCTTTTTTTGTTGTTGTTGTGCCTTGGCACCATTGGCAGGCCACGTGTTCCCTGCTGAGAGGCCTGTCTGCGGCTGCCACCCACCCACGGTGGCACCTATCCAAGGTGGCCAAGCTGGCTTTGGGATGAGACACCAAGTGGTGGTGCTTCTGGCACGAGGCACCAGGAGGGGCAATGCTCCAGGACGACCGAGGACAACACCATTATCCAGCCCTGGAGAGCTGTGATAATGGGGTGGCAGACTTGCCAAAGCCAGGGTTGTACATTCTGCTGTGACATTATTCCCCATCTGTTTTTTTGAAGTACCAGAAAAACAAAGCATTACAAAAATGTCAAGCTGTGAAAAGTCAAAAGCCAGAAAATTCAAAGTTAATGCCGATTCTTTAACTCAAGTTATTAACTCGGAGGCATGCCTGGAGTCTGGGCAGAAGCCTTAGCTGAACTCCTGCTGGTTTGTGTAACCAGCTGAGGTTTTGCACATCCAAGGGGGCACAGACCCATATATCAATACAGGAGGGCTGAGTTAGGAGGCTGGATGCCTGTGATATGGTGAAAAAGAGGGCCAATCAAGAGATAGGTTTCCTGAGAAATTAGGAAAGGGAAAGGAGGTGAGAGAAGAGATAAGCTCATCCAGAGACCGGCAGAAAAAGGAAGATTAAAGACACCGACAAATGAGAAACCCAAGAAAGAACGATGAGTTAAAAGGGAGCCAAGGAAAGAAAGAAGTTCAGACAGGAAAGATAGGGAATAATTGTGAAAAAAAGCCACAGAGAGAGAGAGGAGAGCAACTTGGATAGGGATCTGGTATCGATCTAGCACAAAGATGGGGACTGGAGTGAAAATGAAAGGAGGACAACGATCTCTCAGAGGGAAAGAAATGTAATTAGGACCGCAAGAGACTGAAGGAGAAAAATCAAGATGAAAAAAAAGCTCACATTTAGTGGCAGTGGACAGAAGAATCAGGGCATATTAGATTTGCTCCTCTTTGGTAACTGGCGTGGGACAGGATTCAACTTCCATTCCTCTCTCTGCCCACGATGCTTCACATATTCATCCTGCTAACTGAGTCCTAGCCTTAATGTCTGCTTATTATTTCCAAAATTCAAATTTCACACAAGAAAGAGACTAAAGCAATCATCAAGGCTGCAAACAGAATACCCCAAAGTACGGAAGTACTAAAAAAGACAGAGGAGGGAAGGTTTTTGCAAGCCCTACGATACATATATATATATATTGTTCTTCTGTTCAAGATCTTAGAGCATTTTGGCTCTTTGAAAATATGCACAGCTGGATACTTACATTTAATTAAATAGTTTTTAAGATAATGACAACAGCAGCTTCCGCATAATTCACAATTAAAAGCAATCAAATCCAAAATTCAGAATTGCTCTTACTCAAATATCTAGCATCAGTAATAGTTTATATAGTTTTCAATTAAATGGGAGTCATAAAACTACGTTCCAGAGTTTACAGTTGTAATAAGTACAGATTTATGGGCAATAAGGAAGTATCTATGTGTACCTTCTTGTGCCTCTCATTTATTAGGCTAAAGCTGAGACATCCCAAAAAATGTCTTTAATTAGTTTAAGTGCTTAATTTAACAAAACAAGCAGTTTAAACAAATACAGACTACTATTCTCCAGCCACCGTGTATGTGAAACAACTATTATTTTTGCAAGATTAATAAAGTCACAGGTGATTTTAGAACAATGTAATTAAAGCATAATTTAAACCTAAGAGCAAGGATGTTTTTGCATCAGCACTGAGTCAGGGGAAGGAAAATATTATCTGTTAATAAATACCATAGTACTGTTTCTGTAGAATTCCTCTATGCTTGTAATGTGAACGAAGACACTTTAGAAAGCAAGTTGCTTTGCTTATAAAGACACGCAATAAAAGTACTTGTGTAATTTTTCCCTTGAATAAACAAGAACAAATTTTCTGTTCCGTCATATAATCCATGCATTAAGGAAGAACAGTGCAATGATGAGAAAATAATTGAAGTTAGAAAGTCGGGAAAAGATACTGATAAGTGGACTGAGGGGATAGTTTGCTGGCTAATATTTCAGATGCGTTACATAAAGTGGCTAAATATTTGTATGGAGTGTAATTAACTTTTTTTCCCCCCTGTAGCAGAACATGGCATTATAAAATACTGAGCACATTCAACTACACTAAAATCGTCGGGAAACAAAGAGACCCAGCATTTTTCTCAATCCAGGTCAGAGCCCTTTTGGCTGCAGTCCAGCGCTGGATCTCTCGCAAGCCCCCTTCGTCACAGGCAGCCTCAGGCAGTGGTTTTTCAAGAGGTGAACATGGGCTCAGAGTTCCCATTCAGTGGTCCCAGCTGGGGGGGCGGGGGGGCCTAAATTCCCCGTGGCCTTTTGTAGCCGTCTCAAAAGATGATGAAGTTTCTTCTACTTATCAAGAGACCATCCAAAAATCGGACTGATGGTAAAAGGAGGAGGAAGTGGCAGGGCAAATTTGCAAAATCACCAAGAAAACGTGGATAGCAAATATCTCCCAATAGACATTCATCCAGCAACAGAGAGTTTTTTGTCTTCAGCAATTCTATAGCAATTGTTCCCACAATGGTTTCTTCCCATCGTTATTCATCAGGTTACTTCTCTAAACTTCATTTAGATATCATTCTGTGAATACTGTTATTTTAAGAATATAAATAGTAATTGGTAACTTCCAATACCTTTCACACTGACTTTAAAATTCTAAACATTAGTGAAGTATTTTGATGCAGTTAAGAGTTACTACCTCAAAGGGCTGCTACAGTGCAGGTGAAATCTTGGCTCTTTCAGCAGCAATAGCAGATCTGCCTGTGCCACTGTAGGTCACCAGCCTATACCAGAAGCCTTACTTGCCCCCTCCTTTTAATGCCACCCACTCATTACTTAGGTATGAGGGATATCTTTCTGTTACAGACCTCCACAGCGCCCACCCCTACGGGCCCTCATTCTTTCTTTAATACTTACTGAATAAATCATTAATCACCACCACCTCAGCTACCGAACAAGACTTCAGAGCTGGCGGTAGATAAGAGGTAAGAGGAGTTGCAGTTGCATTCAGCTGCAGAAGTAGGACCTCGAGATCACGCCGAGTGCCTCATCTGACATCCACCACCAGAGATCCTAACGGCCAGGGAAGATCCAGTGGAACTGCTGGAGTGGGACAAGGAAAAACAGAGGGTGTCTCATATGAAATTTACTGTGAGCTGTGCTAAAGGACAACATCGTATTCACAGATAGGAGAGAGAAGCAAGAGGCTTTGTTTACAAGTGTCCTTAAAACTTGGAGTGAAAAATCCATTCCTTTTTGTTATTATAAAATAATGCCACCTAAATTCTCCATTATACTACTTTGTTACTGCAGCAGAAACTATTAGGAAGAACTGCCCGTATCGCACAGCCTGGACCGTGGCAATCAGCTGCACAGAGCAACTCTTCTGTACAACCCATACAGCCTACCACTTAATGATTCGCTTCATGGGCAATTTGCATGAAGAGGAAGCATTTGCTTTTTTAACTCAGTTTAGTTTCTCACAATAAATAGAAAAATAAATTGACGTGCCAATTTGACGCGCCTGTAATAGCCTCTATTTCCTCAAATATTTACCTTCCAAACATATTTAAAATTTAAACATGAGCTATTTAATTGCTAATAAACCATTGGATATTAATTGGGTTCAAGTAGTAAAATAGAAATATATTTGGTAACTGGCGATGCTGTTCATGGGTCCTAATTAACGGTACTGCTGGACTTGGATTGTATCTTCTTCGTAGTATCACCAATGGAAGACTATAACAGTTTTAAAGGATCTTAAGCCCCTGCTCATTGCAGGGAGGTTGGACTAGATGACCTCTAAAGGTCCCTTCCAACCCAAACCATTCTATGATTCTATCATTCTAAACACTTAAATGAGACTAAAGAGAAGGAGATGAAGTTACAATCTCTTGCATAGATGCAACCACTGAATATTGCCTTTGCTTCCCAGAATCCAAGGTTATGAAGAGACAAGTCCTACCATTAGTTCACATAATTTGATGTAAGCTCCACTGGAGTTAGAGTCAAATTCTGTGCTTTTTCTTGCACAACATTTCTAAGGTCTTTCTTAGACAACAAATGTAAAAGTTTTGCTATTTAACTGCACATGGCAAAGTGTTAATATTGGTCTTGATTAACCTCTGTCTTGGAGTGTTAGAAATATCTCCCTGACCCTGACAAATCCCAGACCACCTTACTTATAGCCATCCTTCTTCGCAGATAATTTTTCTGGCTCATTGCTTCAGCCAAATGACTCCTCTGTTCGCAGCCTTCCGCTGACTGGTCTTCCTATTGCTTCAAACACAAACTGTTACAGAGATGTTGATCCCTGCCTCTGCTCTGATACTAACACAGGCTTGGCTGCTGCTGTGTCATACCTCTCCGTTTTGAATTGCATTTCATGCCAGTCTTAATGGACTGAAAGAATTCCCCTCTCAAAATCTAAAAGGAGACCTGATTTTCCTCTTTCAAACCCCTCCCCCTAAAGGTCACCTCTGCTCTGACTCCTGCAGAGAAAACCCACCAAACACCTTGATAATGGTCAAGGAACTAATGTCCTAGGACAGTGCTTGTGATCCTCATGTTAACCTTGTATTTCTCTCAGTTTTTGTGGGAACCACCCACATTTTCCCAGCTTTTACTTCAACGGTAAATTCTCTGGCACCATTACCACATTTCAGTTTCTGTTAAGTGCCTACCCCAATGAGCTGAGACGCCTGGCTGGTGCTGCAGTACAGATGGGACCGTGACTCTCAGTTTGGCAGCCACACCAACATAAATACATCATTTCAGACAGGATCAATTTAATGCTTTCCCTTTCATATTTTCGTGGGTTCATTCAGGGCTCACAAGAGAGGTCAGCAGAAAAAAAAAAAAAGTGGTACATATGAATCAGGAGCAAGCCTTCACAATATCTATAAAATTTCTCAGTTGGTGTTTAGCAAGTTGTCTTCTCCACACAGGATCCCAGGGCAACCCCAGTGGGAAGGGGCTCTGGAGGCCTCGGGTCCAACCCCTGCTCAGTGCTTTACCTCAGCGGGTCTTGAAGCCTCGGAGGATGGGGACAGCACAGCCTCCCCGGGGAACCCATCCCTTGGCTCCTCTGCCCTCGATCACGGTAGATCTGCAGATCTGGCTGGTTTGCACAGAAACACGCAGTTTGGCAGCCCAAGAGGCGGCACTGATTTCTAACAGAAATCTACGTAACAACACAGACAGAAGGGAAAGAAAATCCTGTTCGCCCACTACAGCTTCGGAATTGCTGAGATGATAGAATAGCATTAGAGCACAATTTCAATATTACCTGTGCTGTTCAGTTCTGTCGCTATAGTTTAAAACCAGACATTATTATTTTTTCAAATAAGATTATGAAAATATGCATGGCACCACGGAGCATCAGAGCAAGCCCAGGACCTCATCGTGCACTCTCATTTACCAACCACCATCTCCTACTGCTGTACCTTTTCTTTGGGTCTGTTTCAGTCAAAAGCTCTTCAGAGCCATCCTAGACGAAACCTTGGCCTCAATGGAGCAGATGGAAAATCTCCCACCGACTGCTATGAGGTATAAAACCTCTATCATCTTTGCTTTGCCATGCAAATTCCTAAAGCTCCCCAAGGTGTATGGGGTTTGATTACTTTGTTGTCTGCAGCAACTGGGTCTCATATAAAAGAAATTTACAGGCACAATAACCTGCTCGTCCTGAAACAATGAGCAACAAGAAGTCATTTTGTTGTGTAATGTATGGGGTTTCACATTTTTCCTTCGGCCATACTACCATCTCCCAGTTCAAGTAAATAAATTAATTCCCAGATGCAAACTTACGGAGGGGTTCTTCACTTCTCAGTGTCTCGTTGCCTGATTTTCTAAGAATTTCATGACCTTAAATAATTCAAAAGGGAAGAGTGAACCAGGAGATAGCTACAAAGAAGATGGAGGCTCCCTTTGTAGAGGAGTGCCATGAAGAGGACAAGGGGGATGGACACAAGTTGCTCTTGGGGAGATTCCAATTGGACACCAGAGGGACATTTTTCACAGTGAGGACAGTCACCGTTGGAATAATCTCCCCAGGGAAGGGGTTGACTCGGCCACATTGGACACCTTCAAGAGTCGGCTGGACAGGGTGCTGGGCCACCTTGTCTAGGCTGGGCTCTTCCCAGAAAGGTTGGACTAGATGATCCCTGAGGTCCCTTCCCCCCTGGGATTCTGTGATTCTGTGATGTGATGACAAAAGTTTAACTGACTGCAACTGTGGCTAGAAAGGGTGTCATTTCTGAAGAGGTCACATTAATGGCACTCCTCGAGTAAATTCAAACTTAAACAGGTCAATGAGGTTGACGGCTACAATTATGCACTGGAATGCAGGAAAATAGGAGCGTGATTAAGGATAACGCAAGTGCTATTCCCAACTCTAAGGGGTAGGCGACTGCATTTTAATTTTTTTTCTCATGCTAAAAATAGAGCATGTGAGAATATCTTCTGCAGAAGTTAAAGGCAGAGGGATCTGTTAGATTAAGAACCTATGCACTGATTCCATCTTAAAATTTTGCCGCACTTAAAGGAGAGATTCGATGGCAGGCAAGGAAGGGATCCATATTTCACAGAAGATGATCCACATGCTGTGTCCACTCAGACCAATACCGGGAAAATTAATTTGGTCTAGAGGTCTGCCGGCTCCTCCTCGTATGTATGTACATTTTTAATGTAAATTTTTTTCCGGACAGGTGCGTGCCAGATTGTCACATGAAAGGCTGATGGATGTTTCAAGAGTGAAAAACACATTAGAGGGCTAAAAAGTGTGAGATAAATATGTATAAATAGATATATTTAAAATATATATTATATGTAATATATAGATGTATATATAATATATATAATACATATTAAAAGATGTATTTTAAGTACAAGTTCTGAAAACTTCAGGTTAATTAAATATTTTCATTTAATTTCATACCAGAAAAATATCTTCTAAAATAACTTCTGGAAAAAGACAGCTGCAAACTTCTGCCTGCAGGATGCAAGTCTGCGGGGTACACACACAGAGAGAGGTGGAAAGCTGAAGGGTGATCAGATCTGTGACACAGTGGAACATCTTCCACTGAATCATGAAGCTAAATGTATGAATGTAAAAAAAAAAATTCCTTATCGCTCTTTAAAACCTCATATCAATTTCTTATAGGAACTTTACATGTTTTACCATTGTCTGCTCTTGTAACAGTTATTTAATTAAATGGTTCTCCTTAATGCACTGTTTCAGTAGCTGTTGGTATTGAGCAGGTCCTTCCAAAAGAAGCAATCATAAACTGCTAGATGGGTTTACTCAGCTGTGGCACTTCTAAGCTGATTTAAGCAGTCTGTCAAAATTGAGTGAAATTAATTAATTCACTGGAGAGCTTTGCCTTCTCCAAACTTAAGTAAAAAGTGATGTAATCTAGCGGTAATCAGATCTACATTTTTCCAGGCAAAGTAATCTAAATTATTTTAATAACACTGAAACACGCCCTGTTCCTAATACAGAGAGGCAGGTCGCTGAAGACAGGATACCCCTCTACTGCAAAAATCCAGAGGACAACCTTATCCCTATCACACTGGAACAAATTTCCTCCTCAGTGGCAGCTTCTGCATTTCAGGGGCTCGGCCACACCGTGCAGACTCCGCTTAACAGCCCAAACTGTTGCAGGACCGTGAAGAGCATTGCAAGTAAAGAATAAAAGCCAATAGTAGCTGGATTACGTCCACGCCCAACTGTTGGAGATGCTGAAGCGGACAATTGCCTTCTGGTTCTTACTAAGGCTTTCCCAGGTTTTAAGTGCTTCCCTGACAGCTTGGTACGCAATTACACGTGGATTAGAGAAAGTGGTAATAGGGTATTTTTGCTCTCATCTTCTCTCAATTGTTAATATTAATTAAAGGACTTTTTCCTATTCATTGTACAATAAACATGAACCACTTCTTAAAAATGAGCATTTTAGCTTACAAGCTACTTAGTGCTCTTTTTTCAGCAATTTTTTTAAAGAACCATGCTGAATGCCAGGAGGCCCATGACTACAGGAGACAACCCCAGCAGAAGCCACGGTAGAAGCACGGCACACATTACAACTAAACGAGGATGACCTCGTTGCTGACCTCATCACATCCAGAGCTGGCTGCAACACCTATCTCCTCGAGCTGGTTTTCCCTTAATACGACCGCCAAACTCCCACACAACAAGACAGCACAGAATCTGCAAAGTGATCAAGCCATTTCAGCCAGAAACTGGGAAGAAGCAAGATACAGAGTTATGGGTCTACCTGAACACCCGAGGTGGTGTTCAATATCCCTGATAAAGCACAGATTCCCCTAAGGAATGGTCCTGTGGCCATGGCAGAGTGGATTTGGCTGCAAGACACCAGCAGCTGGCCGTTCTCTTTGCAACCTTGCAGCATCTCACCGCAATTGCAAATCTTCAGCTTTTCCTCTTATTTTAAACACACCCTTGATGTGAATTATGAGCATTTGCCGTAGAGCAGATTGCTTTGGTAGGTGGTTTCATAGGTGAGTTTGCCACCTTTAACTGCCAAGCAAACACTGAGTTGACATTTATTATGCACTCAACCATGATTAGCCATAGGGATTTTACCCCTTGCTTAAGGGCAAATACGAGCTAGCTTTCAGAAGACATTTCTTTTCGGCTACTCAGACTAATAGCATAGAAGTAACTAATGAAAGAAGTAATTAAAAAAGCCCATTAGTATTAGGAGCATACTCATAACGAGGTTCAATGATAGCCAGCCTGGGTAGCAAATCACAGAGATTATTCTTGTAGATTGGATCAACTCTGGTTTAATTCACCAGCTGAAAAAACACCCTATCTTTTAGAAGAATAATTCACACAGCAAGCTCTCTCAGTAAGGCGTGCAGCTGAATTAATGCATGAACACCAGCAGCCTCCATGCAAACCACCGCTGTGTGCCAAGCACAGACAGGTGCAAAGACTTCTGAGGTTGCTTTGTACATTGTGGGGAAAAGAAAGGAAAAGAAGTGGAGAAACAGCAAGAAAAGGCAGGAAGGAGGCATTACCCAGGGCCACAGAAGAGCTGTGGAGTTGCCCAGAGATAAAGCTAAGAAAACTTTGCCGGTACTGAACACTGAGCAGAGGGGGATCCGTGCGGAGAGCGAGGAAATGGTCTCCTACAGCTTGAGCCCTGCTGTGCTCAGGGAAATGGGAGTGAGAACGTGCCTTATAAAGAGGGGCTCATCAGAGGATGACACGACTCTATCATCACTTTCTCATCCTAATGGAAACAACCTGCAGGACATCAAATATTGGCTCAGTGCTCCAAACAGGAGGGATAACACGGTTATTAGACAGAGCCATACCTTTAACTCATTGAGTGCGTTTTCTGTGATTTCTTCTCGGACAGTAACTTTTTTGGTTTCCAATGCACTAGGCAGGGGAGCAAAAATGAATGCTGCTACAGATTAGAAAATAGCTGGGGTCACCACATACATGAGAAAAGGAAGGGAAAATAAACTAGAAATGCATGAGAGGCAACAAAGGCTAAAATGGTAGAAGTACCAAAGTATAGTTTATAGTAGCATAATTTATATTTATGAAGTCATATCTATCTAATCTACCTACATACATATATATACACACATCAATAAACTGTGTAAATTGAGGAAAACTGTCTTGAAAAGACCTTTGCAAAAAGAAGCATAAACACTTCATAGCAAATCAGAACAAACCCACTCCATTTCTGTCCTCAATTCAGCTCCAGGTTATCTGCCCCAGCTTCTATTTTTCAGAGGAAAACTGTTAATCCAGAAGACTGCCTTGCTTTAGACATAGAAGACAATGAAAGTCGTACACTGAGCATCAAACTGTGCGGACTTCTAGAGCGCTGGATCACACCCAGCGCAGTGCAGCAGCAGATCAAAATCTGAACTTCCTCAGCATCGCCTTACAGAGGTGGGATGCTATTACAGAAGCTGTGTCAGAGCTCTGATTTGCTTTTATCTAGTGCTGTATTTCAAGCTCCTTCTCCTGATAACAGTATCTCAAGGATTCAAGCTATTAAAGTTATCTAAAAATGATAATCATTTGCTCTACAGAGAGTACGTCATACACTTCCTTCTCACCAATTTCTTCTTTGTTGATACCTCTCCATCCATCTCTGCAGTTTTATGCCAGCTCTACCTCCAATAACTTCTCCCTGTACATCTTAATTTTTAAAGGCACCCATCTTTGTCCATTAGTTTGTTGGTCTGCAGCATGACCTCATTTCACTGTAGGGTTGCCATAAAATCATCTACTATTGCCTGCTTGCTGTCCAAACACCTGCTGTGTGTTCCCATCCCAGTGAATCTGCATTTTGCTTTGCTTCTCTTATTCTGTCCCTCCCCTGCTTTGTATGCTGACACTTTTTTCCTAATTATTTTATTTACGCACCTACCTTTTCCCCTCGGTGCTCCCATCTTTACAACACCTCTGTCACAGATTCACTTCAAACATCTCTTTAAATGTACGTACAAAGATCTTGAATTTTTGCCCATTTCTAGTTGTAAATAATGTGGCAGGGTGTGTTACCTGATTTGTGTAGACCGAAGCCTTTTTAATCTAATATCACTAATAGAAAAAAGTCAACTGTTGCAATTGCAGATAAATGCAAAATTAAATGAGGCCAATTTGTCAGTTTTGAAGGACAATCTGAGAGAACAAATTATCCAGAGTTACCTGTGCTCAGGCTTTGTCACGCGAAGGTGCTGTAGGGATCAGCTGAGAAGCCTCCAGGTTGAACACTGGACATCTGTGAACACAGTCTTGCTTCTAGTTGGCATCTCTCTGCTCCCCAACACAGCATGAAATGACACCATACTAGTCAAAATGCAAAGTTATCCCCAGTTCTCAAAGAAAATATAATCTGATGAAACATACAGTAGAACCCCCCAACCCCTCATACCCTGCCTCACAAGGTGTGTTATTTCTCCTTGTAGTTGGGGTTCCACATCTATGCCCTTTGCAGTCCAGGGAAAGCTGAAACAGGTCCTGAATCTGTGTGGGTGCTGGTACAACCTCTCCCCAGGAGCGTGGAGATGCTGAGAGAGGCCAGCAGCCTTCTGGGCTTCCCCTTCACCAGAAGGCTCTTGTAAAGGCCTTGATAACTCGATTTCTCATGAATAAGCAGGGACTTAATCTTGCAGCAGGTCCCAAGCCTTCTGCTTCCAGGTGTGCCACCTACATCAGGCACAGGTGAGTGGCAGCTCAGCAGGAACCTGGAAACCATTCTTGCCGTAAGCTAATGCTGCTGGAGCCCAGCGTAAAAGCCACTGGATCACTGTGTGCCTCGAATGTAATTCCAAAGCTAAGGCAAGCTATGTATTTTCAGCCTTGATTTATCTGCAGGCCACTCTAAATTAATTAAGCCAGGGAGCCCTCGCTTCACCTTCCCATCGGCTGCAGAACAGAGGTGCCTGGTGTTGCAACCACTTGCAGTTTTCCTCCCTACGGTGACAGACAGGATCTGATCCCTCCTGCCTGCAGCATCTGTCCTCTTCACTCGGCCAGGACCTCGGGGGCAAATTCTGCACCTTTCCAGCAAAATCCTTTAGCTCTGGCTCTTGCATCGGTGCGGTTGCTCTCTGTATCTAAATCTCCAGCCCCCCCACCCGGCCATCACCCGTCCCTCACTTGCAACCCAAAGGGAGTAAGAGCAGTGGCAGTTTCTTCTGTCCTTCTTGCACCTCTTGAGTGGCAGCCCGACAGCCTAAAATTTCCTAAGCTCTTTCCCAGACAAAAGTCCCCTCCTGATTCTCCAGGTCTGTTTCTGAGTTTCCCCTGCTTTTGCAGGGAAGGACGCTGTCTGCACGGGGCAGCACTGGCCATGGGGCAGGATGTCTTCTCCAGACGGAAGAAAGTCTACAGCAGATCTTGTGGAGTTATCAACCTTAGCTTCTTTGGAAAAGATCTCAGGACTAGAGGATGGAGAGAAGCCCAAATGAGGTGGGAGAAGATCAGGAGATTATGTATCACTCCAAATAGCCTTGAGTGCATTGTCTTGATGGCGTGCTAGTGCAGAAGCCCTGAAGAAATCTCCTTTCTCCCTCCACCTCTCTTCGTGGCTCCCATACAGGCTCCCTCCGCAGGACAGCTGCCAGTAAAGCCTCAGAAGCTATAAAGCAATATTCCACACGGAGTATGAAGAATAATATCCTGCATAGCTAAAGGCAGAGAGGACAAACCTCTAAGCAAAAGAAGGAAAACCCCAATGCCACCACAGACAGCAATTCTGTATTTTGACAAGCTGCTGTCACAGCTCTCTAATTACACCTCTCCATTAAGTACAACAACCAGCAGCTGTTCTGTGAAGCCTTTTTTTTTAATTGAAGAAATTATTTCTCATTGGTTAAACACTCTGGTGGATGGAAGGAAAAAGAGATTTAAAAAAGAGAGAGAGAGAAAGAGCTAAAGTTCAAACAAGCTCAGCCCTCACGTGCCTGCTAACATGTCTGCACTCTGGGTTATTCTTGAATGTCAAAATAAAGACTCTTGAGCCTGAGCGTAATAATTTCCCTGGAGCGCCATTGTCCTGCAGAGACGGTTTGCCCTTCAGTTCTCAGCTGCTACCAGGGGAGAGGTGAGGGAAGCGAAGCACTTTATCTATTGACTTGGTTCTTGTAACAATTTAAACTAAGCTCAGCATCACTGGCTGCTTCTTTTGGGTCAGTTCCTGGAATTAGTGGGTTTTTCCTTCAGATCTGCGTACTGGAGTCTCTGCTCTTACAACACAGTTTTGTCCCGGCTTCAAATACATCCTCTAACCTGAGAAAGGATTACTCCATCTGTGATATCACAATTAAAATGGATCAGGAGGGGGAAGTAACGATTGATCCTTCAGCCATTGTGCTGCTCTGCTGAAAGTGCTGACTTATGCCCGTGAGCAACAACGTGGAATCACAAGGATCAATACACAGAGCTGTGTTGGTGCAACTGCTGCGGGCTGCGCTGTCAGACTTGTACTGGCAATTACAGAAACTGGGCTGGCTTCACAACTGCTTCAACAAATGCTCCACAACCCTCATTCTTCCGATGCAAAAAAACCCTTAACTGTCCTTAGAATTACAAAATAGTATACTTGTGTGCTGCTTTCTGCCTTCCTAGAGCAAAAATGCCTCTGGTGTTTGGTAAACGCTTATAGGTCTGTTATGCTCATTTTCATTCTAAACTAACAGGTATTAAAATGGCTGTTCTTAAATCTCGGAAGTTGGACGTGCTGTGTAGAGAAGGTTTATAAATGAATAAATAGTTCAACTTTTTGCTTTCTGATGCTGCAGGCAGGCAATTAAACGTGATTGAACTTCATAGTTTAGTAGTTTGGAAGTTCTTAATGTAGATGATTGCAAGTACAAAATACTTGATGAATTATAAAAGAGGCCAAGGGACAGATCGCTATAGATTTTATGCCACTAATAGCACTTAAAAAAATGCCTCCAGGAGAAGATATTGCGGTCTTAGCTGTGACCTAACTGAAAGGGGTCTTAAGACTAAAGGATAAAGACAGGTGGAGGAGGCTTTGCGTTACGTCATGCTCTGGAGAGCGAACATGTCCTCAGGCTTCTTTAAATTTTTCCCAGCTGCAAAATCAGAGCACTAGAATGATGTCAGTAATTGTGAGGCCTGTTGACAGTAAGGCAAAACAGAGACCAAGTATCTTCTTGGTTCTGAGATCAGCTTTGCAAGTCAATATTTACATCCCTTTGTAAAAGTCAATACCAAATATTTGGGATTAGTATTTCATTGGTAAATATCAATAGTAAATGTTTAGTTAAAAATTCCCAACATCCCAAATATTTAGTAAAACCCAACTCTACCGCCTGCAGGTCAGAATATGCATAGTTAATGTTTTAAAAATCATCTTTAATTTTTCATTTATTTTAGCATGAAAAACAAGCGAGGTATCGCTATGTTTTTTGATTGAAACTTGTGCTTCATTTACTCCAAATTTGCAACCTATTCCAGCTTTTTCAAAAGTTGATTTTTTTTTTAATTGGATATTCACCTGATAAATTATATCACCACTTCCTCTGTGTAGGAATTTTATCTGTTGGCTTTAGAATATGAGATCAGAGGAGAACCTGTTCACCTGATAACCCTCTCCTGCTTTGTATTTTTCACTGTTTTTTCATCCCCTTTTTTTCATCTTGCTTATAACTTTCATTCATTTATCCCCAAAATATTGCCATGAAATATTTCACCCCAAAACTTAAGAGTACTCTTGGATATTTTTCCCTATAAACGACCACTACATGGAGCTCATGGAAATTGGTTCTGTTGATTTTTCCCATGACAGAAGATGATGTGGTTTTAATGGAGTATTAGTAATATGGCTACATTAAATGCCATTTAAAACCTCTTCCAAATTGGTATTGACCGTGTCGAAATGGGACTATGTAGATGTCCCCGTGACTGGAAATATGGATGAATATTGTGGTTTTCATCAGAGGCAGAATTTTCAAACTGATACAGAACCCCCTGGAAAACATTATCTATACAAAGGAGCTGAAAATAGACTTGTTGCTATATTAAAAACAACAAAAAAAAAGGCTTCTAAGTAATTATCAACTATCACCATGTGTTGAAATACCACTTTGTTCCATAGCTGTTTCAATCAATACACTATTTATTTTCAAATGACCGTGCACTAAGGATCGTTTGGACATATACCCCATAAATACACATTACCTCATTATCGACTCTTTCTATCCACTGCTGCATTACCAACATTTCGCTAAAACAAGCAATCAGCAGTAAACAGTAGGAATTTATAGCACTAAGCAACTGTAATGATCCTTACATAGTAATTGCTCCCCCAGAATATTTTTGTATGGATTTTGTGGTTTTGTAGGGATGACCAGTCATTACGGGATCATGCCCCCAGGAATTCTTTTTCTCTGTGACATTCCTTACAGACAGGTAAATTTAACCAGTAAGCCAGTGAAGTGGGAAGAAATACGACACTTGCAATGAGCTGTATCAGGGAACGTACACAAGACACTTAAATTGTACTTCTTTTCCAAGGATCCAATCACTTCCACGTACATGTGAATGCTGAATTCAAGTTCCCAAACCCTGTTGTTTTAATCCTATAAATCCAATTTCTGCAGTTACTCAGTAGCCTAGAAAAGAAACCAACCAGCCAACAAAGCCCTGACAGCAGAATAGTTTCCTCTCCTTACTGTTAGTAGCAGAGCTCTGCCAAATACGCAGTGCCATCTTTATGCAACTCATGCAGGGAAATTATCCTCGTACGGTATTGTGGGATGACTGATGGCTTTCTCGTAAAAGATGATCTACTCAGGGGCGATATCGGAGGCTGCGGTGGCAAATTGCCAAGAGCTTGAGGGCTGCACCTAATTTGCATGTAAATTTACATCAGTTTTAAAGCCATGAAGAAGGGCAGCAGTAGTACTTGAATATTTCTTGATAGGTTTAAAAGCATGCTGTGTGATCACCAGAAATAAAAACCTGAATGTGACCAGCTTTATTGCCTTCCACGCTGAGTTCGGGGCTGTGCCTTGAACCCTCTCATCTCGGTGGCAGATGCTCGGCGTCCCCCCAGGACTCCCATTGTAGCAGCCTGAGCTGCAAAACCCCGTTCCCACCATCCTCATCTTAATGCTGTTCCACATTATTTCGCTGCCCCATCATTGAAGCCGGGGGCCGTGTTCATCTGCAGACCTCTTGTCACCCGTGCCCAGAGAGGGGTGCAGCCGAGGCGGAGGGGCAGCCGCCGCGCACACCTACCCCTCGCATTTCTCTGCACCCAGGCTCTCCTCTTCCTCCCCCTCGAGCCGTGCTAAGCCCAAACCAGCCTCACTGATAGGATAGTAATAAAATTATGTGGGTAGAGAGACTGTATTAAACTGCTGAGTTTGCAAAGTACACTCCCATGCATATAATCTATAGCAGCTAAGAATATCATGAGCATATATCTGCATTCCTTCATTGCATGCACTGGCACAGTGATGCAGCTCTGGAAGGATTAAGTCCATTTTGCAGGAAACCAGTATGAATAGCAACAAGTTAGGGGAGTGGGTGGAGGGGGCCATTTAGTGGAAAATTACGGAGGCAGGAAAAAGAAGATTGAGAGGGCAGAGGCAGTCCCATGAGCCAGCTGGTCTGCAGAGGGAGTAGATGGGAAGGATGAGTTCATATCTTCGGATTTTAGATTGGGGCTAAGGAAAGGGATAATGCAGAACCTTCCTGGCAGCCCCTGGTTGCCTGAGGCCAGAGTGGATATCTGACCACAGGACCTGTGGTCAAGGTGATCATCTGGGTAACTGCCGTATTTGTTTTATTTCCAAACCTTGCATTCATGCCCCTTCTGTCAGTAAAAATCCCTGCTTGACTAGATAAGCTGAAGCCTGGTGTCTCATTAAGCCTGAGAATTCAACCCTCTGCTTCAAGCTCTGTCCTCCTACGCTACTTTATATCATTAAGAAATATTGCCCAAGCTGATCCGCTAAATCCTTGTATTAGCCAGTACAATTAAATCTAATACGGAGGAAAAAATGGGAGCTAGTGGGACTCCCCAGTGGTGTGAGTTCCAGCTCAGGAGCTGAGCGGCACCGAGGCGATGTAAAATGGCCAGTTAGCTCATCTTCCCAGGGTCGTAAACTGTGAAATTTGATGGATGAGCTATCTTAGAAATGCATGCAATACACCTACACAGCACAATCCTGTATCAACAACGTTTTTGTTAAATTTTGTTAAATGAAGTGAATGAGAAAGGTGTGTTACAACGTGGCGAGCCCAGCAATGTGATAATTGTAACATCCCCACGTACTTAATTGAACAGTGCACAAGCAACAAGCTAGAAATGGATATACTTACAAACCCTAAATCATTCTATTTCAAATTGCTTAAGAAAATGCTCAGAGTTTCTCAAGATGAGTTGTGGAATACCTTGAAGTGAGAACATAAATCCCAATGCTGTCATTCTTTTTCTCCAAGGAGTTATTAAATGAAGCATCCAAAATAAAAAGTCAGGCTGTTGTGCTTCTAAGACTTTACTTCTCTGTCAGACGTAAACTTTGTGACTTCTGAGTTTCAAAACAATGTCCTAAACATGTCAACCCTTCACAGTGATACTTAGTGAGATTTGCAGATAACCCCTTAACAGAATATGTAGTGATTGAGTTCATTCAGATGATTCACCTCCACTGCAGCCTGTTCGACTTGTACATAACCGTCATTTGCATAGCATTAAAAAATCTCTGTTTATCCACACAGGACAATTTTCCGAAGATATTCCCAAACTTAATAATATCTGCTTTCATTTGTTTGCTTGGAAGGTTTTTTTGACTCCTACTTTTTGCCAGGTGCTTATCCTGACAAACGAAATAGGAGATCTCGCAGAAAAGCGTCCGCTTCTGCAATGCCACAAACGAGTCACTTCTCAACGGCGTTACCAGCCTGGCTCTGAAGAGCTCTCCCAGCTGAGGTTTTGGGGTGAGCTTTACTTACGTGGCATTACTGAAATTGGCATGTGGCCAAGGTATTAACACTAGCACTCCACTTTCACACATGCATGCACACATACGCACACGGAGGAACCACAGGAACTGTAATGAACCCAGTTCCAACCACTGGTGTCCGTCTGCATTAACCTGGGATTTAAGCTCCAATCTTGCCTCCGTGGAAGTAAATTGCTAAACTTGCTCCAGCTTTAAAAGGTGCGAGATCAGATCCTCACATCTGAAATAAATCAAAGAGAAAAGCTCTGCCAAGCGAATTGTTGGCAAGTCTGTATTTTCTGGAAGATCTTATTCCCTGCCGCAAGGAGCCGCTTGGCCAAGTCGGCCGCAGCAGGAGGCGATACTGCAGGATTGTGTAACGTGCAAACTCCCCCTGCTCCCCCCAGCCCAAACAATTAATGCCTAATTGAAATTACTTCTCCTGAACTGACCTAGAGCCATATGGATTAAAACAGATTTCTGAATGCTAATTACACTACATCATTTTCCCAATTATTTTTAAAATTGGATTATGTACCGGGAGATGGGATGTTTGAAGCAGCCACTAATGAGCAAATCGTGCATAAAAACTTGTTTGTTATGTTGGTGATTGAACAAAATAAGGTTGCAGGCATGATGTCGTGTGCAAATAAACACGAGAAACCAAAGAGATTCTGAGAGTAGCACCAATTTGCACGCTATAGGTAACCTCAAAAGCCATGTTAAAAGCAGAGAATGTTTTAGAGTATCTTAATAGAAACGTCCCTCACTGCAATGGCTCTAGCAGGGCAACCACCAGTCCCACCCATCAGGCTGGGAGCTAAAGCAAAGGTGGGCAAGGAGAAAGGTAAGCTTGACATTGAGGTGAAGGACGGGGATGGGAGCAGAGCAGGGAAGCAGGAGGTACCAGAAGGTGCCTGTGCACCACGAAGTGCAGGAGGGTTGTGAGCATAAAACGGTGCAAGTGAAGGAACGACTAGTAACTCATGAATCATAGTTTTATCAAGTAACATAAGTCCAGAACAGTCGTGCTGCATTACTGACTGCATTCTGCTTGGCCGCGAGGCATCCAGGACAACAGGGACACGTTGCTATAGCATACAGTGAAGGTGCTGCTGTGAATGCACTGCTCAATGGGCTTTTTTCCTCCTTCTCTCATTTTCCAGCAATGGCTAATGTTATTGCTGGGTTATTGGGGGTTTCAGGGTATTTTCCTAAGAAATGACTGTGTTACCTAAGTGACCAAGGAGCTTATAATCTGTTTTCAAAAGTTGCTGAGGAACTTAAGGACATAAACCTGATTATCAGAGGGACTCCAGTATTGCATTTTTCTAAATGTTTGCCCCAGCTTTCTGATCTAATCAAGAATAACACAGCAATTTAATTTCTACAAATAGTCTATATATTGCAGGAGCTCAACCTCTTTACATTCCCTGCTCAATTATTACAAAATCTAGTTTTAGTCCCATTGTACATTTCTGGCTGAACAGTTTTGCCACAGGGCAGCTCAGGACAATATTCCAAAGGGGTTTCCAGTTCCCGTACAGATCTGTAGATCTACCAGTCCATCTACCTACCTGCCTACATACCTACCCACCCACTTATCTTCAAGTGGCCATCATACTGCATGGGAAGATTTATAGTTAATTTGTCCTGGAGATTCTTATAACACATTTTCACAGCAAATCTCAGTGCTGTAGTTTTTTCCACACGGAATTAAGACATTTACTGCTTGGAAAATAAACCAACCAAATAAATTGACACAAGCCAAGCCGTATATGCAGTATGTAAAGAATCAGGTTTCTAGGGTACCTACCCCAAAGCTTCAGATTTAAGTCTACAAATAGGAAATAACACTAATTTCTCAACCATACAGAATGTGTAAGTTCTTAGTTTTAAAACTAATTTTTTTCTGAGTATCATTCCTAAAAGATAAATTCTGAGCTCTTTGCATCAATTGAAATAAGCTTTTTTTCTCTTTAAAGGACATAAATAAAAAAAGACTTTAAGAAACTCTGGATATTTTTACACCCTGGATTGACAAAGTCAGGGAGTCGTGCACCGTTCTCTCCTCATTCACAATTCTCCTTACCATTTTCAAGGTCTGTATTGCCCACAATTTTTTAGAGACGTCTTATAATTATTGAGATAATTCTTTTCTGATGTAACATTTCTGTTATAACTTTGAAACTTAAGTTAAATTTCTATTCTGATATAAAAAAAAGTGTATAGCAAGAAGAGAATGAAATTATAATGCACTTTGTAGAAACAATCAATGTCTTTGAGTCAATCTCCCATTTACATTTTTTAAACTATTTTCTCAGGTAAGCCTTAAGACAAGACTTCCATAGCAACAGAAACAAGAACTAGCTCTATATTGCAATGAACACTAACAAAATTGCAGTAAGAAAAGAATAGCAGTGTTAGATTATTTATTTGTAGGTTATTTGAATGAGGCACAATTAAGCTAAATGAAAAAAAAAATCCAGTGTTTTTCTCTAGCCCAGCCATAAATCAAAACCTAAATAGCATATTCTGTTAATTGCTCTGTTCAAAGTGTTCTCACTGTTTTCAGTGGAGTGCAACAGTAGAGAGCAATTCTTCTGGTTTGTTTTTTTTTATTTATTTTAAACCTGAGATACAAAGTTTAGTTTCCTCCTGATGAAATCCTGACCTCAATGAAACAGCAAAAGGAAAGTCAAAGACTTCTTGCCATTAACTTTGGTGGCCAAGATTTGACCTAGGAGATGCATTTGTTTCATCACCTTTTCTTCTCTGCTCTGGTTACCCAGAGAACCAGGCGAGTGCCCAGGAATACCTCCAGAAAGCAGCATCACTTCACCAGATTTCATCCTTAATGTGTTAAGGGAAATTCCTTCCTTGGCACCGATAGCATAAAGGGCTGCAATGACCCACAAAGAAAACTTATGGGCGAACCCAGAGCACTTTGCAGTCCAGTGATTTCATCTTCAAACAGCAAAACCCGGCTGGCGTGGGCAGAGCGAGAGCTCTGAGAGACAAGCAGGGCTTGGAAAGGCTAAGTTTACTGCTTCCTATTACCCACGCGGCTGCAGAGGCAGCTCAGCTCCTCGCTGGCATCCCAGGCGCCGGCCCCGACCCGGCGTCAGTCAGTGCTGCTGCAGCCAGGGGAGCCACCGCCGCCCCCAAGGCTGGTGCTTTTTTTCCCAACAGGATTTTCTCTGGTTGTAATACTTGCCTGGAGGTGCAGCAGCAGATCCTGTCACCGGCAGTAAGTTATTATCACACTGGTGAGGTTCCTTTGACTCCTGTGCAAGGCAGTGTGTGTGCCTGGCAATGCTGGCTGCCTTTGAGTTTTGGACAGGAGCAAAGAGTCCCAAGAATTAAACATTTCATACCAACAAAAATGTTTTGGGCTCTTTTTTCTGCATTGGCATTGCCCCCATTTCTCATTGATAATTCAAGTTTCAATGGTTCCAGGTTAAATGACTCGCAGGTCTTCAGGAGGCTTAAAGCAAGTGTAAGAATGGGAAAGAAAAAGCCTGCCTGAACTGTTTCGGCCCCTTACACGGGTTGATGTTGAAATGGTAGGCTGAGAAACAAGCCACCACTTTCTGCTTGAGAACATGAGTGTTGTTTTCATTTCAGGTTTTGAGTGGGTTTTTTCTCCTTCCCTTCCTTTTGAGTTACAAAGCAAACGCTGTTGAGGTAGCCACTGGATTAATTGTGCAGATGCTTTTCCAGGCATTTTATTCACATGAACTGTGGACGACCATAGGCAGTAAGGCAACACTAAAGAAAGTATGAGTCTTTTCTTGCTTGTGCCTGCCTAAATGCATTGACACAGAGTTATCGTTGACTTTTATTAAAGGGATGATGCCTGGACGTTTCAGCATTAGAAATTTCACTCAAGCACCACCAACGCGAGGCGGTCACTGGCCCCTCGGTGTGAATGCTGTCTGGGAGAGCGCCGCAAGAGGGATTGCACTGGCAGAGCCCCACCTCCTGTGCGTTCTCCCACAGGATTTAGGTTTTTTTAGCTGTTCTAGTGACTTGCATGGAGCTCATTCCTGAGGATTTCTCTGAGAAATATGAGATGAAGAAGGTGGCATAGCATTAGCTTCAGTGAAGTTATTTTCCATCCATGTAAAGAGGATTGTCTCCATCTCTTTTTTTCTCCTTCCTTCACTTTGGTATTCTCCCTCTTTGTTTCTTCTTTACTTTTTAGATTATACATTAAATAGTTATATATGAAAACCCTATAAACGCCTTTTTAGTGTATTTTACTTTCGGGCTAACATAACATTGTTTTTCTTGCCTTTCTGGTAAGACCTAAAGAATTCCACTGTTGGAGGCATTCATGACTCCTGAGACTCTTAAAAAGGAAAAACAGAAAAACCATGGCTACCTGCAGGTCCCTGCCTGCCTGTAACCTCCCTGCCCCTAATCTGCTCACTCTTGTGCCTGTTGAATCAGAACCTGGCCAAACCAGGCTGAGCAGAGCTGAAGGTGTGGGAGCACAGACCCTGCAGAAGCACGGGCTCCCCGGTCCGCAGCAGGGTATTTCTGTCGTAACAAGCTGTTGCATAAATCTCATCTGTCGTGTGTATTTTCCCGTGTTCCTTGGAGGCTTAGTTAGGGCACGGCAAGGGAGGTGTCAGGCAGAGAGCAGGACAGATTAGTTTCAGAGGGTAACAAGGTTTGCCTGCAACGCCAACCTTTCCGTCCCATCAGGGAAGTCACTGGCTGTCATTTGGAGCTGTTGAAACGCTCTCAAATCTTCAACAGTTTGAGGTGATTGGCTCAGGGAACAGAATACGAGTCCAGGCTACGTATCTCTCTATTACACACCATCTGCCTCCCAACTGCAACTTTCCTTTAACCCAATAGCAAGGTGTGACCACGTGTTGGCGAGTTTGCCCCGCACAGACACCGGTTTCATTAAGGGAACGGGGCTGGATTTGCAAATGATTTACGCCGACGCGCTGAATGGATATTGCTGGCTGTATAACTCTCGCTTGTTTCACTGCATTTCAGTGATGCTAGAGTGTGCTGCTACAGTTATTTTTTAAAGTGGTTTGTAAGGAAAGATTGTCATCAATATTTAACATTCATTTTTTCATGAAAATTTAATTGTGTGCTATGGTGATTTTAATCTATCTTAGTCAGCAATCTTTCAATAATCCCCACAGTCAGCAACAGTACCCCAAGTGACCAAAATTCTTCTTGTGTTGTTTTGCTTGCAACTGCTTTCTCTTTCAAAATGTTTTGTTTCTAAATCCAGATTTACCTTACGCCTTGTCATTGCCGTTACATTATGCTCTTTATGTGTAAACAGAGTGTACTTCAAAGAGCATATATCATTATTAATAGTTAATAAGAGAAATGGAAATAAAAGCTCCGCAAGCTGGCCTTGTAGCTAGGAAGCAATTCACTGCACTTTATGGGAAAGGCTTTCGTTTCTGTTAGCTATCTTTGCGAGATGAGATGACTCGCTTGCAGGGACATAAAAACAACCCCCTATTTTTGCAATTATTGGATATGTAATCTTCAAACAATGAGTATCAGGATGAAAACAAGTCGAAGAAGTATCCTGGAGCATTTTCACCCTCTCTCACTAAGGACAGCAGTTTTGCTTGATTGAGGGTTACAGGATCAGCCTCCCAATAAGCAGTTAGCTGAGGAATTGAATGCATGGTGCATTCCTTCCCCTCTCCCCTGAGCTAACTCTGCCACAAAATGAAGCGGGGATATTGATGACTTCAAAGGAACTGTAAAAACTAAGTAACAAGCCATGATCAACCGACATACTTAAATACTGTACGGCAGAGAAAAACTCTTAGAGGGGAAAGAATGATTCTGAATCCGTGGTATTTTTCTACAAGGTATAATGAAGCTGGCAGGGTTGTGTACCCACAGTACACAATGCAGCAGCATGAGAGAGGTGAAATACCATTTATTCACATTTTTGTTAATACAGTTATTAGCTTAGCAGGAGATGCTGTGTTTAATTTATAATCTAGTTCACTGTGGGTGGTGGCTACAGGCAAATGATCAGGGTGAACTTTTGACTCAACCAGCCCCCACAAGTCACAGGACTTCTGCGGATTCCCTGAATTACAGCAGCTCCTTCAGGCCCCGCTGGGAACAGGTCTCCCGGTGCTGGGCAGTATGCAAACATTGGTATAAATTACATTTTTGAGGCTGCATGTTCCAGTGCGCTGCACGCACCATTCATTGCTATTCAGTGAATACAGCAAATGAGGAAGCTGTCTGTTATCTGCTTGGGACTCAAGCAGAAGTCCTTGATCAAAGGACAAACACCTTTATATTTAGTGACTCCCTAATCATTCTCTTGAAAAGGTTTAACACCAGCAGGTGTCTTTGGTGATGGGAAATTTATTTAGCCGTCTATGTTGCTCTCTTCACATTAATGACATGCTATTTTTCCTTCTACTTAATTAAGACTATCTTCAAGGAGACCGTTTTATAAACAAATTAGGGTTATCTGGCTCAGAATTTAAAATGGAGCACTGTTTGATCAATACAATGGATTGAAGAGATCTAAACCCACCTCTGGGATACTTTATTTCTGTCTTGGAAACTTTCGAACGCTGTGCTTAAGCAGCCTCACAGCCTCCTACACCATTAGCTGGGCACTTCTAGAATGGGGGCAAATAGCACTAAAAAAAACTTCAAATGGAGCCATTGCATTTAAATAAAACTGTGTGAAAGGGAGGTGGTGAACCTGTCATGCTTTTAGGAAGATTAAGGATTATGGAGAAGATGATGCCGATGACAAGACACCCGCTCATGTATTTTTAGCTTCCACAAGATGCTGTTTAGCAGAAAATAGAAGGAAAACACATAACCCTTCAGCTACCCACCCATCCACTGAGCCACCCAACCACTCACCCATCCTTCCATCCACCCATCATCTTTCCATCCATCCATCCATCCATCCATCCATCCATCCATCCATTCCCCAATTCACCCATCCACCCACCCATTCAACTATCCATCCACCCACCCTCCCAGCCACCCACCCCTACCCGAATACCAAGTTGTGTACTGGTTGAACTGGAAAGAGCTTTAATCAGTCTTTTTTTGTAAAGACAGCAGGAAATTCAGATCAAGCATGTTAACATGTGAAGGTCTATGCAGATTCAGAGGCAATGGATCAGATACACTACTAATATATATTTTGTATATAGAATGCAGTCTTGGAGTCATGAATTTCATTTGGGATGCTTTGATATAGGACTTTTCAGGCTTGCCTTCATTACAAATAATGTTGAGAGTACAGTAAATTAATGCATTTAGAGACACTTTAAATATGTCCTCCAGGACAACTTTTCACCTTGTTGTATACCTGAGCGTTTTATCTGTATGTGTGAACTTCCTAACCAGGGAATCTGCATTTCTACATACATCTCTCCTGTTCATTTCATGATGCAGACAAGATTGCACTGTACAAACTTATAATAAAAAAGCCTAATTATACTGTAGACCTACAAGCAGATAAAGTTAGCCTAAAGATGGAGCAGAAAAAAGTAGCAAAAAGAAAGTACCTGAAGAGTTACCAGGAAGGAACACAAGGAAATTACATCTTTGTTTCAGTAATTCAATACTTCCACAAAATTCATGACAGTAACTGACAATTTCATTATAGTTGTCCACCAGCTCAACAGTAAATTCTCTTATTCTGGAAAAACATAGTTAGTCATGCCTGCCTCTGAGTAGGCTTAGAAAAATACTTATCATGTCGTACATCACTAGTCTTTGCTTCTTACTTATTTCAGTTGAAGATGCACATTTTGCAAAGGCAAAATTAGAGTTTATGGATCTACATCCTGCATTTCCAACATCTGGGTATAACAGAGGACTCTGTTCAGTCTGCACTGGGAACCATTTCTATCCTCTGACAGTAATCATTTCAATATGATATTGATAACATACATTTTTGGATGGTTAATTTAGTTCAAATTTATCTGTGCCGAGATATCAAGCTGATAATTGATCTCCAGCTTTGTTCTGCAGCATTAATTAAGTTTTAGAAAAGCTTACAGATCAATTCATTGTAGCTAATGCAAATAGCACCTACAACAACACAACTCAGATATTTATCATTCTACTGTGATTCGCTTTTCATGCTTCAGCAATTCATGTTTACATCTGGTTTAAGTTTTTCTAATCTAAGATAAATCAACATGAAAAGCATTTGATTTCTCATTTAGATTCTCGATTGCCTTTTATTACAAAGATAATATCCCTTGTTTGATTTTAAATGGTAGAATTGTTAGGTTAAAAAATAATGAATAAAAATGTTGTCACTCCATAGTTTTTGCAACTAACCTAATTTTTATTTACCTTTAAAAAAAGTAAAAACAAATCGGGGTTCTTTTCTACCAACAAGGTAATATAACATTATTTAAATGAATCATAGCACTTGCATGTAACTTCACCTTTAAGCATTCACTTACAACTGCAATACTTAGACGGCCTGTATTTTATTTTAACCTATGGGGCCAGACAGAAAAATCAGGATTTAAGGAAGATGCTGCTGCTGCACTGAGATGAATTGCTTTACACGTGCTGGTTTTTCCAATGGCAGTCTCCAGACCACGCCAGCTATTCACCTCAAATTGATGCAGCATACTCATTTCACATGGGGAAGAGCCTTTACTGCAATAAACTGACAGCTGCCTGACATCTCCTACGGGCAAAACTCCCTCTCCTGTAAACACCGTGTGCCTGAGCGACATGTGTGGGTTTGAACAGCACAGACTTGTGCAAAATCTCTGTCCTGGATTGTGCTTTAGCCAGCCCGGCTACGGCCACGAATACTTTCTTTGCTCTAACAGTATTCACTTCAAAGGCATTTAAAAGTTGATATGAAAAGCTCTTCATCATCAGAACCTGACTTCACTGTGCTCTCGCACAGCCCTTCAGGTGTGGGTGAAGAAAAAACCAGTTTGGGTCAAATCACAGCAGTTACAGCAGCCTCAGGTTTATAATCTCTTCTCAAAACGCGCGAGACGGCTGTTTTTGGGTGGATGTAGATCCTGCACGTGCACCCCTGCCTTACAGAGGGCTTTTGTTACCTTTTTGAGTTTCAAGATAGCTTCCATTCACTTCAAGCAGTGGCCAGGCCTGGAGATAAGCCCCGCCAGCTCCAGCTCCACCTGTGTTTGGTGAACAGCACCGCGGTGGCTTCGCATGCATGTACGCGTGGGGTGTGTTAGTGGCACGCGCTGCCGCCTCCTGGCACGTCACGTGGCAGTTCTTACCCTGCAAAGCATTTTCTGGTGCTAAAAAGTCACAACTACAACACGTTTCCCACAATCTCTTTTGTGGGATCACTGTTGTCTCAATTTTGCTTCAGAGCTGTTTTAAAGGCATCTAAATCTAAGCTGGTCACAACGACCTTTCAGCACAGCATGCGGAAACCCCGAATCAGCTCTTTTCTCTGCAACCCCCCTTTTTACCTCATGTCGCACATTTCACAAGTACTCACTTAAATACTTTGCAAAATGTCTATAATAACAGATCTGCATTATGGGGAAGAAAATATTTGCCCATCTCAAAATTTTTGCTGTAAGCAACTCAGATTTTCCTCAATCTGTATCTGATAGAATTTGATATCTAGCACTAAACAAGGGAGGAAAAAAATACCAGTTTGTAAAAACATGAGTTCTCTTGATTTTTCATTCGAGAATTTTATGTACATTTGCGGTATGCCAATGGGGTGCTATTTGTCACCTAGTTAATGGGGCAGGATGCTACCAATTAACCAGATGATACACGAGCTAGTAGGTCCATCTTCATCAGGAGCAGAGCAAATGGCTGTTAGGTTCTGGGGTTTGCATAATGTGATGTGACTCTGCCAAGCTCTTTCTGTGGCGCTGCAGCCACAGCCAGTACTGCAGTCACCGAAGCAGTGCAAAGAGTTAAAGGATGCTTTCTGAAGAAAATGGGGAGTTTTTGCCATGAGGGTCTCGCCTTTTATTTTTTACTTGACCTTTTCTGAACATATCAGTGGGGTTTTTCTTACAGCCCACTCATCCAAAACCCCATGTAGATTCTGCACCGTATTGATTTTGTTCATTGTAGAAAACACTGACTGAAGAAATAGAATAAAACTCTGCTCCTCTTAGCTTTTTACAACTTCCATTGCTTCATGAAGGTCAAAGGAAAATACCAAACCTCACCCTCCAAATGACCGATTCTCGGGAATGGGAGAAAAATCTTCAGATTTTTATATACAACATGAGCTGCTGTTCAAACAGCTTCACAGTTCTAAAGAAAGACAGGCAAGACCAGCAAACTCAGGTTTTGGTCATCGATTATTTTTTTTTCCTACTCCCTGTGGTAATTTTCATCTGGATGTCAGGAGCACATCTTAAGTGTGCCTCTCCACTTCTACCGCCTGCTTATCTACGCAGCTCAATTACGAACAGGAAGTCTTAATTCAAGAATGTACTATTTGCCTGCAAAGAACCATAATTAACGAGTCTTTTTTTGTTTTTGCATTCAACTTGCGGAGTGGTTGAGAAAATAGGTACGTTATACAGCACTTGGTTTAATCGTCATGAGTCAAGCTGCAGTTTTTATATCCTATCTGGAATTTGCGTTGGATATTTTTTTCCCTAAATTAGCTTAGCCATAGTGATAGTACGGATTCCCATTTCTATATTTGATGGGGGTTTTAGTATGCAGTTTTAAAACTGGGAATAAGACGGCTAAAAGCAAAAATTTCACTCTAGCTTCCTCTGGCTATAATATCTAAGGCAGAGGACCCTCTTTGAAGCAAGAAAGCATTTCAACCCAGAATGAAAAGCACAATGTGCTGAGGGAGCCGGCACAAGGCACCCTCCGCTCCTCCTCAGCTACTCCCAAAGCTCGGGGCTGAAGGAAAGAGCCCAAGCTACTCTCTCGAGCAAGTCTGGCATGAAAGGACATGTCATACAAAAAGAATCAGCAAAGAGACAATCCTTGCCCTTTCCTCCTAAATTATACTTTTCATCCTTATTTTATAATCCAAAATATTCTGGGGTGCTTTTTGCACAGAAGACTGTAAAATTTTGTTCTAGTCTTTAGCTTTTCTTGACAATTTTATCCCTCTGGAACAAAGGATTAATTTACTTTTCTCCTGTTAATAGGCACATTTTTACAGTGCTTGCGCAACTGTGGAAAATGGGCACCGCAGCATTATTTTTTAGTCTGTTTACTCAATTATTGCCATACGAAATAACTATTTTAGAAATGCCTTTCAAAGTAGGTCAGGACAAAACTATATAAGTAAGCAGCCTGTGAGCACCTTTCCAAAAATAAGTGATATACCCCAGTTTGGCGGAGGCTCGGGGTTTCGGGAGACCTCATTGGCTATCCCACTGCATTTAGAGGAATCTTAATTAGGAGTGCAAAACTAATTATGTGGTTCAGCTGCCTGCTCTGGAGCTGTAGGTGCTGCTGACAGCAGGGCCCTGACAGATGGGCAGTGGCGTAGCAGCAGTCGTGATGGTAAAGGTGATAAAAGTTTAGACTGCTTTGTTCTCTGTTACTGATTTGCCTTTTTTGGAGCTGTTTTGGTTTATCTGTTTAGATCCTCCAGCAGATGTGCAAACTTTGACTTTTAGAGGAGATTCATCTTCTTCCTTGTCCAGGACAGTCTGTTGCTGAAGCTACCAAGGGGGTGCTGGAAGATTTCAATGAGATATTGAAGGAGGTTGGGGGTTTTGGGGTTGGTATTTTTTTTTTTAAACTTTGGAGTGTCATCAGGCATTTTAAGATCTCCACAGATCTGAGCCTTGGTTTCTCTCTGCTCCAGTTCCCTGCCTGCAAAATAGATTAATCACATTTACTCATCTCACAGGAGCATTGTGACAATGCATACATAAAAAGATTGTCAGATGTTCATATATCTTTTAACAGGGAAATATTGGTACCTAAAACAAACATCTGAAAGCCTTCCTGTCCAGAGCAGAGAAATACAAAGAACATTTTTCCATGCTAGCAGCCAGCAAGTAATTTTTAGAGTGAGTAATTCTTCCCTTCAGAGACAAGCACCAAACACATCCACAGAGCTGTAGATTTAACTGAAAATGTGTAGTTATCTAATGTTCTACCGAGTCGGGGGCCCGCAGGCTAATCTTGCTCATTAATCCAGGATTTGGCATGAAAGGGATCAGAAAATGGCATGTTCATTTAATTGTTGGTTTTTTTTTTTAAATCGGGTTCCCTTCAAGTCCGTCCTTGACCATTAACAACAGCCTTTAAAGCCTTCCTAGCCAGGCAGACACCGGGAATTAATCCCCCTGATAACGCAGTGTTCTGGCACCGCCGCGGCGTTGCCAAGTCTCACCGTCGCAGATGTGTCCCTAACGCCGCGCTCCTAAAGGCGAGTGACTGCGCTCTGTCCTTTGCTTTCCTGCTCTTGTTTTTTCCTTTTTTTGTGTTATGATGAAAGGCTGTTCCAAGCCCTGACAGTCGTACACATGCTTCCAGGTTTTTCCAGCTATTGCATCCTACGCAGTCAAACCCACAAAATTAACACACTTTCACTTATTAAATAAATTTGTCTTCACATAATTATCCTAATCCCATTATTTTTTGTTGACCTGATCACAATCTTAATGGAATTACTGCCTTCACCCTGCATATTGGCCATGGCTTTATTGCAAACAGAGGAAAGATGAGGAGCTTTCATCTGTAGAACAGCACTGCAGAGGCAAGTATATCAGCTATAACCTCTACATATATTTCTTCAAACTTCAGATGAGAATTCTGTGTGGCTAACAATTTATGGAGCTTTTTTTGGGACGTGCGTTAGAAGTTTTTTAGTGTTAGAGCAATGCAAAGGACTTCAAGGTCCTGGAAGTCTGTGAGGCTTCCTTAGTCTGAAAAGTTCTTTGGTGGAGTTGCTCTTACCATGTCCGCATGAGGACTAAGCCAATGACACCCTGATGGTACAGTGGCTTTTAAGAGGCAGAGTTACCTGACTTGTTTGGAGGTTTCACCAAGTTCTAGCTTATTTTGAACATTTCTGTCAAGTCATCAGCAATAGCTCTGCTTTTCAATACTCTAAAGATTTGTGGAAAGCACCATTTACTCTTTTGCTCCCTCCCAGCTCCTCAGTTCCTCTCCAGTTCCTCCTGGTCGGAATGAAACTAGAAATCAAAAGAAGAGGTCTAGGCTTGGGGGTGTTTTGTAGCAAAGTCCTTCCCTACCTTGTCAAGTGAAATAATCATTGCATTGTCAAGCAAATTACATCTTTGTTTCGGTTCTCCAGCTGTTTTATTAGCAGGAGACCTGTGTAATTCAGCGAACTCCCACTCCCCTTGCACCCACCAGCCCACACGTGCTGGGCTTATCCCACAGGGCAGGCTCAACCAAGAGGAAATTTCTCAGAGAGGTCAGTTTACCGTTATTCTATTTTACTGCTGATATTATCAGACCAGCACTTCCTCTGCTACTCAGATGTACCCATTCAGTTAAGCAAAGCAATGATCCCAGCCGCAGGTGAGGACGTGCACCCACCACCCAGTCCAGCCCCCAGGCCAAGGAGCCCGTCAGCAGGTTGTGCCGTGGCTCCTCCAGCAGCACCCTCTGGGCAGCGCATCCAGCCAAGGTTATTAAAACCTGCAGTTGGAGGCGCAGACAAATGGACCTTTCAATGCGAGCACGGTACTGACTGCAGTGTGCTGCACTGCCCTTCAGGACAGCAGGTGGGCTGATGATTGAAAAGTGCTCTGACCCAATAATTAACCCAAGCAAGGAACAGTACATGTCACGAAATGCTGCCTTTTCTTTTTTTCCCCCTTTGCCAAAGGATCTTCTCTAGCTTTGACTTTAAATAAGAAATGTAATCCATCAGATTTCCTTTGGATTTGCTTCTTTCAAAATAAAATTCTAAAAATCCTCACCTTTAGAGATTTAGTTTCTCACCTTCAGGTTCTTTTTTGCTGCCAAATAAGCAAGAGGATCGTTTTTGCACAAAAAGAGCATAGCCATAATTTCAATCCTTTTTATCAGCAAATGTTCTGTAGCAAGACGTGCCTATATTGCTCTGTAGCCCTACCAGACAAGGTATTAGCAAAAACTACTGTTACACAGGTACTTGTGAAAAGCTCCCAGCAGCCCTCTTTGCCAGCGTTTCACAAGTGGGGGCCGTCAGTTCACGTACGGAGTGCCAAATTGAGATACGGAGTTCTTCCCTTCCTGAAAAATAGCCTTGCTGGGTGTCTGGTACTGCGATAAGTATCCCAAAACATTTATCTTCGAAGAGTTTAGCCATTCAGCATGAATTTCTATCACCCAGCACAAGTAAAACAACCTTGCAGTAATTCCTGTGGCCGGTGGATTAGGGCTGACTTCCTTCTGAAGAATGTCGGGATTGCGCACGAACCGCAGGCCTTCCATCCTGACCGCTCTGTGCCGCTATTAAAATTACTTGAAACCTTTACTTCTCTGACATTGAGAAGAAAATTTATGACAAGACTGAAGTCTAAAGGAAGTTCATTTGTGCATTACTGAGCAAGTCCCTCCCCAGTAAGGGGGCTTGCTTGCTTTCAGAGAGACAGAGAAAGGTCTCTGAATACCTGTCATCTTTCAGAATAACAGCATCAATATGCACGAAGGTTAATGTCTCACAAAGGACTAGGAATCTGCATATTACATTTATCAAAAGATGTGTAAATGAGCCATATAGCAGTCTACTACAATGCCTTGCATAATTTGTTCCATGTACAATAAAAAGCTGATCAGATTTCATGCATGTTTACTTTTTGAAAGATAACCGCTCGAGTGTTTGAACTAGCTATGGAATACAAATATGGTTCAAAGTAATGTGTTTATCTCCCTGACATTTTAATCTTGAAAACTTTCTTATTCTCATTGTTTCGACAAAGCGATTCTCTTTTGTGAGAATAATCTCTCCCAAACATGAGAGGACTTGCTTTGTTTGAGACATACAATATATCTGAAAGTTTATTAGATATGCAGAAGGGAAACAAAAGACCCATAGTAGAAGCATCTATATTTGTGATATTGTTTATTTTCTTTCTAGAACTTTAAAGGATAGGAAAATTAATTAAATCTCAAGTGACACATTGAAGTTTTAGAAATAGAGAAATCCTTGTTTCATAAACAAGTGACAATGTGCAGAGCCTCATGCTGCAATCCCTTGCTTGTGGAGCAAGGTCCTTGACAAGTAAGAGGCTGTAAAGTTGGGCCCTTCTACATCCATTTCGTTCTCCATGTTGGTAATTAGCTACTAATGTAAATTATCTCACATTCATTGTATTATCTTAGTCTAAGTATTATCTATAAGAAAAATGCAATTTAGATTTGTTATAATTCAGGGTTTCACATTGCCGTGGCATCGATTAGAGTGTCTGAAGCTTCTGCTACTATCTTAACTTTTCTGATTTCAGCAGATGGACATTCTCCCCCACAATTACAAATTTACCCTTATCTTTACCTTCTACTCGCTAGTTGTTACGTCTCTGTTCTCCAGTGTCTAGCAGGTGCAGATGAAACTTTTTTTTTTTTCTTTTTCAGTTACTTTTCACAAAATAGGCTCTCACAATATGGATGTCGTCAGATTCTGCAGGAGCAGATCGTACCCAGCGTTTCTCGAGCACACATTCAGCATTGCCTGATGACTTTTCCCTGCAACAGATGCAGCAGGGTTTCCCAAATCCTTCATGCTGGAGGGAATCCTGTTGCCGTTGGGAAGCCTGGCAGAGGAACAGACCCCTCTTTGTTTTTGGTTCAGGTGTTGAAAGCTTTTCGGAGCCGCTGTTAAACTCGCTCATTTAACCTCCCCGCCCAATTACTTTCAAAGCGTGAGACAAAGTTTTCAAGCCCGCTTTATCTCAAGCTCCGGAGAGATATTTTGGCATGCGGAAGCCTCATCCCTGGCATTACAGTGACCTACCAAGTCCTTGAGAGCATGAGCCGGGCCACGTTTCACCCCTTGTTTGTGGTGCCGCTCCACCGTCCCATGGTTATCAGGTATCGTCCACCGCTCCGGTTTCAAAGGTGCAACCTTATTTCACATGGAGTAAGATACTCTGAGATGAAGCATCTAATTGCAAAGCACGTAGTTGTATTTTTCAGCCTCAAAGCTCTGGTTTTAAATAATTCTAAAATGTCTTTTAGAGAGTCTCCAGAGCTCTGGAGTGTTGTGGAACTCTGCAAAAGCTTTTTTCCTTAATGTGACTGATAAGTGAGCGTGCATATAATAGATGCGGTGTCCTTACAGCTAGAAAAGGTAAGATATACACTCGTGTAAGAAATAACTTCCTACACAGAGTGCATTTTGTCAAATTATTTTCTTTAATAAAAGAGCCTTACCTGTAACAAAGCTGCAATAATGAATTCTGTATACTCTTGTACACTTTTAGGACAGCTGAATTCTTACAAACTCACAGAACTCTATTAGTAGATATTGCTCCTAAAGTATTTTGATTTACAATAACAAAACCTCTTTTCTTAATTTACATTATCAGTCACTGACACTTTGTCATCTACAAGGGGCCCTGTCTTTATGCCAGCGTGGTACAAAAGCTCAGCAAGGAAATGGCCACAGTTCCAACAGGTCTAGAGCACCCAGCCCAAACGGATTGCATAGGCAGGGAAGGGTCACAGCAAAAAAAGACAACTGAAACCTTGGTGAATAGTGTGTGCTGATGAAGTTGGTTAGTGAAACTCCTTCATCTACAGGAAATGGGATTTCGCTGCCTGCTGTAGGACATAAACTCTCTCCCAAGATGCAGAAGTGCTGCTGTGGCTGAACTCCAGGGAGGATGGTCCGAGGCTTGCAGCCGATGGGTCTACAGGGGAGAATACAGTGCCAAATCCAGGCAGATTCGCTGAAACAGGTGAAATGAAAATAAATGGACTTCATTTAAAGCAAAAAAACCCACCCCAAAATAGCCAGTCCTTTCATTGCAGAGACTGTAGTGAAAGTCAGGGCTTGCCTGTTGTTGCCTTCATTAGGTGGAACTGTCTTTCTTCAAAGGCAGCCGGCACCTCTTCTGTATGGCTCATGTTGTTCTCCTGTGGCAAGTCATACACCAGGGTTTTCGGGAGACATGGGCACTAGGGTACAAGTAGCATTTCTTCATCAGTTCACAAATGCTCACCATTCAAACGTGTCCAGTTAATACAGTCTCATGGCTTGAAAAATGTCAATCACTCATGTCAAATACTTTTATGCTACAATATGAATGTCAGTAATGCTTCATTAAAAAAAAATGTAGATTTCTTTTTTTCAGAGAGGGAGACTTCATGAGGAGGAGCAGAATGACCCTAACTAGCAACCATAGAAACCATATGGAGATAATGCTGTCTCAGGAGACGCATTTGTTTCTCACCCAAATTTAGATGGGCCGTTAAGGTTTGCAGCTTCCTCCTCCAGACTGCTTCGGTGGGAGACCAGTTTATATATAAATATATATATAGATATAGATAACTTTATATATATCTCTCTATATATATGTTTATATAAAACTTAGAGCTTCTGGATAATGCGTTTAAGATTACACTGAACATATATAATATACATTAAAAAAGAAAATCCTGTTGAAGCAGGATCCCTGAAACCCTTGCTTTTTATGTGAAAAAAAAACCCAACCACCCTGCTACAACAGTGTTTTATTCTGGGAGACCAAGTGCCTCAGTGTGAGTCATCAGAGGAGTTGAAGTCAGCAAAAACATTTGTGATAATACAATGAAGCAGCAGAACAAGTTTTTCCACAATGAATGTATTCAAAAAAGGCCTGTATACTTACCCACAGCACACTGTGGCTGTATCCACAGTATGCTGCAAGTTTTGATGCAGGTCTTGCTTTGAGATAGATGCTGGGCTATTTCAGACTATTTTCCATGCTAAAATTGAAAATGGCCTAGGAAAGCCAACCAAACAGGTGAAAAATACAACCTGACAGCAACAAGTCATATGAATGGAGAAATACACTAATACAGTTCCATAAAATTATTAAGTCGATGCTGTCAAACCCCCAGGTTTTCTGTGATGGAAGCACTCACTGGGGCAGAGAGAGCTGCCTGGGGCACAGTGGAGGAGAGAGGGTCATCTGGTGTGCGGTCAGTTTTGGGGATTGTAGTGTTTGTATACCTGAGGAAATCTGCTCTTTCTGTCAAAAAATGTTCATTTATAAATGTAATTTCTGTAATGGCATTGTACTTGTGTCTGTTAGGACTTACACAGACTGTTTCTGAGCTGCCCTTGGACTGAAGCTGGTGTACTGATTTATTTCAAAAGGGCGTCCAGGAAAAGGAAGGAGTTTTCCTGCCCCTTGAGAGCTGACCATACTCTTACCCCACACATACTTTTTCCACACTAAATTACGAGGACTGGCTGCTACGTGTGAGACTTCCCCTCCCTCGGTGCTGACGGAAAGGCTTTCCCCACGAGCTGTGAAATACAGCATTTTGTTCTGCTCTAATTAAGTCCTGGATCTTGGGCGGTGTTGCTGGGCTATGTCCTTATGTTCCTGCTGTCTCAGGAAACCAGCCAAGTGCCAACCTTGCACAAAGAGCAGGGAAAAGACATCAAATCTATGATTTGTTTTGCTGCTTAAACGAAGAGACATATTGCATTGTTAAAGCACAGCCATGTGTGAGGTGGCAATGGCATTGCAACAGGAGCTTCAGGGGAAAGAGAAATTTTCTTGGTAGCAATCATCATGTATCTCTCACCAAGTTAAATAAGCTGTGGGTAGGGTGCAGAGCGGGACAGGATCACTTTTTCCTCTGTATTTCTCCCTGGGGACACCGAGGGGCTGCCTGCACCGGCAGCCTGGTGCCGCTCAGTCACCTCCAGTGTGTCACGGTGCGGATGGCCGAGGGGCACTGCTTTGTTCTCTAGTCCTACACCTGCACTGGACAAAAACCCAAATGTGTGGTCTTCTAAACTATTCCCTAGTTCTCCCTGTGAAAGAACATTTCCACAGATTTCTCTTTCAGTGTATGATCAAGGTACATAAGCTCTAGTGGCTGGGGATTAATTTATTCTTGTTCTCTTGCAGTGCAATAGAACTTGCAGTATTTAATATGCATTTAAGCATTTAAATAATGAATTATTTTTTTAAAAAGCAAAATAACTACTGGTGCTCCTTGCCGGATATTTATGCCTCTGAATTCTTAATCTATTTTATAATGAGATTAACATTCACTGCTATGAAAGATCTTCCATTGCAGGTTATGCAGCATTTCTGTGCTTATCTGCAGGGGCCCATGTGGATCCAATAAAGTATTAAGCAGCAGGAAAAAAGATTACTCTGAAGTCATGAAGTGATAACTTCATTTCTTTTGAAATGCTGATGGCATGCAGTTTTTTACTCCTAGGTACTTCATGGGCATAGTCAGCTACGTGGCTTCATATACTTTGTCACCCTCTTGGAAACAGAGTCCCTGAGGCAGAAAATGCAACTAGTAGTGAGTGCTTTTTATGATGCCGAGGTCTCCTTCAGCTGTAGTGATTTAATTGCTGCGTCAGCCAAAAGCCTCTTCAAGCCTCCCAAACCGGGCGGGAAACAAGGGTTTCTTGTTTTTGGAAACATGAGCCGGCACCCCCCGACACCGTGGTGCTCAAGGCGGGTGTTGTTACCGAGAACACAAAGAGAGAAAAGGTGGATAATAATTTCCACGAGAGGGCATGGACTAACTCCTCCTCGGCTTGTTGAATTCTGCTCATGACTGAAATCGTGATGCATCAGCTAAGGAAAAGTAATGGCTTCTTGTCAGATAAATAAATTGTGAGCAGTTTCAGAGTATATGACTACCATAAAATGAGAGTCACTTCTGTGTTTGCCTTTTAAAGAACAGAAATCTTTTAAAACTTCTAACACTTTTAGCGTTATTTTTAATAGAAAATGTTGAGATTTTATCCTCTGGAGAGGATAAACACTAAAACTACCGAGCACTCTAAAACAAAGAGATTAGAAGAGCTTCGCTCTTGCTGCTCTCACATTAAGCTTCAACTGAATTCAGCAACAGTCGTTATCACCTTTACGCATGTTCTGTCCAATCTTTTTGCCTGAAAAATACTTTCCTTTTGTATCTTTGACAAGCATTTTCCTTGAAAGACTCTGCAAACTGCTTAGAATCTCTGAAAAAAAATTCTCCTGTTTAGAATCTCTAAAAAAGTTTACTCTTTCTCAAACAATTTACAGCATCTTATGAATCCCAGTATAAAAAAAATGACTCTGTGTTTTCCCTGGGCGAACAAAGGCAGCTCTGTTGCAGGCGAGAGGGCGACTTGTGCGATGGGGTGGCAGAGGACTGCTGTTCCTTCACAGAAAGTAGGGTTGGTATCATAGTTCATATTGTTCTGCTTCTGGTCCCTGGGAAAACAGTGACCACAGAAATTCAGATACAGCTGCTCTCATTTGCTTTTGTTTGCTCTGAATTATCATTATGCCAGAGTGGGTTTAGATTTGGATTTGGGGACTAATGAAATGTGGAGGGAGGAGGAAAGTTAGGTGTTCAAGCTGCCCATTCGTAAAACAACCTTATTTATCAATCTGAGTTGTCCCATCTAAGTGCCTCGTTAAATCCCAGAACTGGCCACAGCCCTTCCCGTGGTGAAAGCATTGGTTTCAAACCAAAATTGGTTCTAAATTCCACCTCAAGTTATTTAGTTGCAGTCAATGAATCAAAAATACTCTACAAACCCACTATATTTTCTGTGCTTTTAATCAAACTTTTGGTTCAAAAAGGAGGAGGAACTCTTTATTACTGCTTATGGGTTTAATTTTGGAAACTGTTTTAACCATTGCTGGTCTGAGTATTTACAACACCCACACACACCTCAAAAATGTCGCCAGCCTCCGGTTTACAAACTCTTTCTGGCTAAGAACAAGACTTGACAGAGTGAGCTGCACTGCAGCGGGGAGACGTTAAGTTTCAGCAAGTAAGGGCAGAAGACAGAATCCCACCACCCCCAGATCTTCACATATTCCACCTCAAAAGGATTAGTTGTTAAAATTGCAATTCTACAATTAAATGTAGAAGACTGATGGACCTGAGAGTGCAGCAACCACAAGCAGAATCAGGCCAAAGAGGTAAAGTAAGAATTACAGCTGTGATCTACTAATCGAATGAGAAATGAATGCCCTCTGAATGCATCTCATCTCATTAAAAAAAACCCACCATATATATCCATTCGAAATATTCCATTGCCTATAAAAGGAATCGCTCTTCATCTCAAGCTTTCTGTCCAGGCTCTGCCTCCTCCCCTTGTATTGTACCTTGTCCGGTATCAGTAATTTCAGTGACCTTTTAGCTGGCATGTCTTTAGTTGTAGACACTTAACTTATTGCACGAGTGATTTAGTTTAAAATTAATTTGGTATTGTGTGCAGTAGCATTAATCACAATGACATTTTTTGTTATAAAACAGGAAAGGGTGATTAAATTAACTTTCATTTCATTGCAATTTAAAAATGAAATGAAGCACCAACATTCAGAATTGTTTTTATTTATGGTGTTGCATGTTGTACTATGTTGTAAAGTTATATGTCACATATTTGGGTGAGAAGGGAAGGAATCCAAATATATATGGACATTAGGAACTGTGTCTTGCCATTTCCTTCCATTTTCAGTGTGTTCTAACCATCACAAGGCTTTGTTTAGGGTCTATCATGCCTTTCTATGTCCAATTTAGAGGGAAAGATGACACTAGTACTTCCAAAAAACCTCTTTCTGCTTTTCATCGATAATAAATACATTGCCTGCCTTACCTCCAAGTTTGCATACGCCATCATCCCGTACATGCGTTACAGCAGGACTGAACTGACACGTGGGTGTTCCTGACATGAAGGGAGGGAGAAACGGCTCTCTGCTGTTATTATTAAAGTCTAGATAAAATATTGCACAGCTGGCATCGTGTTTAAGTAGTTCTTAAACCACTAGTTCTTAAAACAGGCTATCCACATAACCTTTAAAGCAAAGTAAGTTGTAAAGAGCAGCCAGGATGGAAAATGCTAGAAGTAAATAATGCTGAGAAGAATAAGCTTCTCTGTGCTAGACTACCTTAAGTGATTTGATTGATACGACAAAAGCAAGCGTTAGACAAGATAATATAAATGTAGAGCTTAAACCTATTAATCAGCTTAAAAAACAACACGAAAAGCCACATAGATCCATAGACTGAAAGAATAAGATATAAAATGCAACTATAGTTGGTCATCCTAGCAGGAAATTGGACAATAATAATGGGCAGTTACTGAAGACTGAATTATTGAAGAACACGCAGCAGCAGATCGATGCTAATCATATAAGGCTCTTGTAATAGCTGTGCTAGGGACTTGACTGGTACATACCTTTTGCAGTTAGGGAAAGTGCTGGCCCTTGGGGTAAATAACCTAGTCTCCCCATTCAGAATATGTGATTCAGGACTTCAAGTTGTGCTGTTTTACCAAGTTTTACTCAGAAATAGAATCTCCCAGGGTTAAAATGTCCATGGAACATCGCACTGCATTTTGAAGCCAGTATGTGCAGCTGTACAGCGAGCCACAGGACCTGAACTGCCTTACCTGGGGGGTTTTTTCCATTACTTGGCCAAACTTCCCCTCCTGCGAGATGGAAAAAGGAGGGAGCTGTTATGTGTACAGTTTTGCCCCATTAGAGAATCCAGACTGGGCCAAAACACCCCCATCTTGTTAACATATGGGGTCAATACCTGAACGGGGCACACGGACTGGACCTGGGAGGTAAAGGGTCGCGAGCAGAGAGGCTAATTGATGAAAATTCATTGAAATTATGAATAAAATAGAATTAATTTTTCACCTCATGCATAGCTGGCATTTATGTCTCTTTGCCATAAGATACTTTGAGGCTGAGTTTAATAAGATTTAACAAAGACACTTCCAGGGACAGAAAGAACATTTGGAAATATGTTAGACAGCCTTAAACAGAATTATATCCTATGTCAAAATAGCTGCATTAGGAAGAAAACGCAAGGGCAGCATCCTTCTCTGAGCCACTCCAAGGATGCTTGCCCTGCTCCTGCTCCCACCACGTGCAGCACCAGTGGTGCCATGGCCCGTCGTGGCCACGGCCATGTATTCTCAGTGTCATTTGAAATGGGACCTCTCTGGTCTTTCTCTTAGTTGAGAAAATCTCATTCTAAAGAAAAAATAAGCTAGCAGTTGACACCAGTGCTATTAAGAACAAGAGACTTGTCACCCTACACGTTAAGATCTCAAGCCAGAAGATATTTAAGCACCAAAAAAGAAAAAAAAACAGTGAAGATTATTTACATGCTGAAAGTGTAACATATTCTACAGCAGAAAATGAAGCAATAAAAATCCTACATTTTAATATATATAAAGGATCCATATCTGGCTTACTTTATTCCATTATTCATGAAGCAGGCAAAACAGAAGAATAATGTGTGAACATAATTGTGAAATGATAGCATACAGGCAGGTTAAGCAGATTGTCCTGACCTCCACTGTTATTTATACAGAAATAAAAGTGTAACATAAACCTATGCATCACATTAAACTTAGTTTTCTCTTGGGTAAGGGATCATAAAAATAATAGATTTATCAATATACAGTAAGATATACCTCACTGAAGCAGGTATGGATTTTGACATAAGGATCAGTGGGCAATCAAAAGGAAGATCAGTGTTTAAAGAGCATTAAAATGTCTGTATTGTATTAATAATGGCAGGGGAAAAAAGCAAATAAAGGCTCAGAAAACTGGTGGAGCTTTGTTCCCATTACAACTAGAGCTTCCACATTTGCTGGAAGAGAATGAGGATGCCTTGAAGCATGAATATAAAATCACTTATTTGGACCGGTAAACTATAGGATCAAAAACTAGAAGTTCTTTTTCATCTGTAACAGATTACTACTTTTATCCTAGAATATTGCCCAAAGGAGAACTTTTACATTGCTGTCAAAGCATATTACAGCCAGTGTAGTGTAGGGCCAAGAGTGCAGGCTTGCAGTAATTAAATATGTGCTTATTATCATCCAGTAAGCAACGAGGTGAGGTTCTGCAACAGGAACAATCACGCAGCCCCAACACAGCCATGCCTCTTTTCTACAGGTTCGTGTTCCGGCGTTCAGAAGCACTTCATGTCCCTACCGAGCTGCTGCCTACAGATTTTTCATGCATGGACCCGGCTTCGCTTGATGCGGCTGAGTTGATTTAAACTGGTGGAGCAGCAGATCTGACTCACACTCACTCCAAGGCCATTTAATAGGTGCAACCTATTATTCAGTAAATCATGCAAAACTTCCACATTTTTCGATTAAGAACCCCCATAACTAACTTAAAGTACTTTCTCACACATCTCTATCACTTTGAAACTTAATCAATATTTAAGACCTGAATCAGAGGATAATAATAACTGAAGCAGTAAAAAGACAGGGGACTAAGCTTACCTATGGATCTGCTGGAGATGAATAAATTAAAAGTAACGTACCAAAAGGAGAAAAGCATGCCCATATATCTCTACCCTATCGTGTATCAATTTCTTCAAGCATAATGTGCTTCCTCAGAAAATGATTTTTTGACGTAGCTATGGTAATACATAACCCATCTTTCCATGGAAGCATATTCTGTTTTCATAACTTCCTTGGAAAATATTCTCCATATCAAAACAAGTACTTAAGACACGATAATAACATTAAGATTCCCAATACTGACTTTGGAGTACATTCATTGTTTATTGGCAACATACTTCACTGATTTCAACAGGGCTTTGTGCGGGCAGGAGGGATATTTGGTTGCAAAACCCCAAAATAATAGGAAGAGTAATAGTAATTATGTGCTAATCATTATAGTCTGTAACTCTGACTATATGTCTGTTGTCATCTCACCTAGGACTTGGGCTCACTTTACTACCTACTTCACAGGCTCCAGTTACTAAAGAAATAATAATTATTTTTCTGGAGAAATAATCAGAGTTTAGCCTTTCTTAAGTGCCAAAAATGGATTTATTTACAATCCAGTTATTCCATTTCTCCTATCGTTAGAGATTTCGTTTCTTAGCCATGCCCATCACCTAGCAGCAGTAGATAAGGGGGTCCCTCTGACAGAGCTCATGTAATGGAGCAGGACAGAGGTCTGTGATAGCGGCGCAAAGTAATTCCGCGGCGAAGGGACGCTGCTCATCTGCCAGCAGCTCGGTGAGAGCGGCAATCAATCCACAGGAAGGCCTGAGATGTAAATCACTTCTATTTTGGAAATGTTTTTTTCATGCTCTGTACAGAATTATAAAAGCTTATTATGGAAATGAAAAATTAACACACACTTTAATTACATGCTTTTTCGAATTAAGCTACACACCATCAGGGACAGCGCGCAGCGCACGAAGCAGCATCAGCAGCTCGCTGGCACCCTTCACAGAAATGGCAATCAGAGCCGCGTGGTAAATACCTCGTCCGTATCGGCACTTCTCTCTGGGAGCGCAGTGGAGAAAATACGGGAACCGAGCAGCGGGAACCAACGGACCTGTACTGATCCCTTGAAACTGGGCTCAGAAACTTGGAAGATGTTGACACACAAGTGCAATGTGTTTTCTTTAAACCTCTTGGTGAAAATGTGTTTTGGCTGTAAGGGCCATCTGATTATACATCTGGTTTTCCCTCCTATGTCGGCCAACGTGTTTACTTCGCCTACAGCATTTTCTTAATAACCTCTAATAATAATTGAATTTGACCTTTATTTACTGCCAAAAATGGACTTATCTGCAATCCTTTTATTCCACTTCTAACATTTCTGGAGCAATCATTTCTCTGTCGTGCTTCCTAGCAGTATACCTTACTCAAAATGAGCGCATGTTCTCATCTATCCGTAAAGACATATTTTCAAGAGAAGAAATTGAAGTTATCTATATAAACTGAACAGATAAATTCAGTCTATCAGATAAGCTCATAAAAGCCAGTCATGCATTCAAAATCTTCATGGGTCGTTTAATAATTAACTGGATTCTAAAAAGCTGGTTGATGTTTTTTAGATCGAGAGCTTGTGCTCATTGTAGGCACAGTTTAGTGTGTTTGTCTAGTAGTGTTTTAACAGAGGAGTGAAATACTGGAGCACAATCTGTTTTTTGTATTCTTCCCTGTGCAAAGGAAAATGTGCATATTTATGAAATCCTTCACGATCAAATTGTTTCGAAGGCAGAATTTAAGCTCAGATGCCCAAGTCCTACGTTTGCCACGCCCTGTGGATGCTAATGTCTGCCTGTGCTATGACAACGTGGCTCTAAAAACTTTGGCTTGGTATATCACAAGCTCACGCTGCATTGACAGGAATAACAGAAGAAAGGGAATATAATGAAGAATAATAAAGAACGAGCTAAGCTTATAAACTGAAGTCCACGGCACTTACTGGTTAAGAACATGTGATCATGCTTTATCCCATCCATCACTTGACAAAAATGTTATTTACTGTAGTTGTTTACTGTAACTCAGGGGAGCTGGTGTAGACAAAGAACAAATCCTGCCTAGACAATTAGGCTATGCTTGGAGTGAAACAACCAGTATTTGGCTGACGCCGTACACCAATGTCCACAGTTATACCTCAAAAGCCATCCCACGCGAGGGACCTGCCGGGGTGGGCAGGACGTGCGCCCGGGGGCAACCACAGCTCCCACCTGTACCGACCTGGGCAATGACGCAGCCGAACTTCAACGCCCTCACTTCTCACTGCCACCATCTCAAAGTCACAAGATTGCAATGTTTTTTTTCCCAAAACCTTCATTTTCTTCAGCCAGCGCTTTCCTGCCACTAGCCCTGCTGAACAGATAAATTATAACCTCAGAAGTCTGGTCTTAGAAACCTCATTTCTCTCTCAGTATCTGTCCCGTTGCCCAGACAATGTCCTTCTCCATTAGTGTTTAATCTTTCTTAACTATTCACTCATTCGAGCAACAGGATTTTAGGGAAAAATATTTCCCGGTCTTTCAGTCAAAAGAGTTAAAAAAAAGGCACAATCAGGAAAATTGCAACAAATGAGCGCTGGAGAGAACTTAGCAACAAAAAGCATTCCATGCCTTGCCTCCACCTCTGTTTTTCCTGCATCCTTGAGACAGCCTCCTCCTCTGGGGCACAAGGGAATTACCTGACGTCCTCTGGTGAAGCATCTCCTACTGACCACGGCTGTGGATCAGCCTCAAATGATCACTTCCTTTTTATCATCACCACTCCTGAGTTTTCTCCTCTCAAGACAACCAGTGTTAGTCCCTTGTTTAAGAAGGTTCCTTTAATTTATAGATTTCTAGAAGTATTTATAAAAAAAATTAGTAACTAGACTAAAAAGTGATTTGAAACACAAGCATATTATTTCACTTTATCCTTAAATGTGATGGTTCCTATTTCTTAAAAGAAAACCATTAAATATCTTCAAGGAAAAAGAACTTAGGCCATATGTTAAGCTAACTGATAAATTAAATTTTTAAAACTTATTTTAGATCATAAAGTATATTTATGATCAGCGTGTGCTTAATCTGTGGTCCACATATATATCCCTTGAAGAAAGGTTTCCGTTCACCATAACAAGTGCTATTGTTGAAGACAAAAAGTACTAATCAGAAGTAGCTGAGCAAAAGGTTTTAACTGTAAAAGCACATTAAATGGAGACATTAAAAGGCTGTCCTCCACGGAGAGCACGGGACGACTCCTGTCCGGCGTGGCTCGGAGCGCAGCACTCAGCGGGGCAGAGGGAAGCACCGTGCAGCGGCTGGGCACACGACTGGGTCCAGCAATGAGATCTCTGCTCCTGGCTTTTTCCCCAGGTCACTGTTTCCTGATCAAGTGCCCTTTGTCTCAACCGAATCATGTCACTTCTCGGTTTCCCAACTTCCTATTTGTAGAAGCATTTAATTCTTTTAAGTGCGTGGGCGTAGAAGGCAATATGCAGAATGTTGCTGCTACGAACGCTTCAGCAATCCACCTGCAGCGCCTGGAAGTACCTCCCCATTTCAAACGTAGCGATACAGAACAAGGAGGCAGGTTTAAATTATTTCTGTCACATCAGCTTAGGTCCTTATCTTAGTTTCTGTCATCAATGGACTTTAATAGTGTGGTCGACTATCTCTGCTCCTCTGCTTGTCTATCTGTGTGTGATGTACCTTTGTAGGTCAAACAATTTGCATCTGCCAGCATGTTCTTGTGATTTTGCAAAAGGGGAGAAAAATTGTGGTTTTTAACACACACAAAGCTGTTGCTCTAAACCGTACGTAAACTTCACGGTTTAAAGCTTCTATTTTACATCTCTTTTATAAACTCTCCTTTGAGAAGGGCTCCTAGCCAGAACGCAACAGGACCCTGCGCCGTTCCTCTGCTCCTCGTCGTGACAGTCCCGGCATCAGCGGGTGACCGCGACCTGCGCTTCCTACAGACTGCACCCATTGGTAACGACCGCCTCGTGAAAAAGGGTTGGATATATATTTCTGTCAAAATAAATTGTGGAGTGTATGCTAGGGCAAAATGCGTGACAGTGAAATGTGAATTGAAAGTGTCAGGTTTGATGTGAAATGATAGAATGAGTGTGTGTTTTCTCAGGAGAGCAAGTCACAGCCATGGTTAAGGAAATGATGAACTGTATTTTGAAGAATTCTCATCCCTTCTTTTAAATCAATGTAGATGGAAAAGTAACCCCCTTCTGGAGATTATTCTCTTCCCAGAAGCTGTTTACATAAGAAAAAAGCATCAGGAATCAAATTCCAGAGGAGCTTTTTATTCTGATGAGCTTTTTTCTTCTAGTTTAGCAAGCAGGAAGAACTATATATATCATGCAGAAGTTATATAAAAACTGGACAAAATGAAGAAGGGATGCCTTCAGAAGCCCATAATTGAATCTCACACATAATTGCATGCTCACTGAACCTCAGGCTCCTGTACTGCTTCCTTGCATCTGCAAAAGAATTCAGCCTCTCTAAGCCTCACGTAGGAGGTCCACAGCAGTCACGCATCGCACACACCAACCTAAGGGCCTTTGCAAAGCGGCAAACAAAACCTCTGCCAGATGATCCATTGCGTTGCTCTGGTTCCCCGCCCTTTCTCTGGACTGCCATGCCCGATTCTCATGCGGGCTGCGGAACCCATCCCAGCTGCCCCGCTCAGATTTTGCGCTAGGGCACATAGTTTGTCCTTTTTGGATATTCCTAATATGTATAAAGTGAGGAAAAACTGTTGCATGTGCAATGGCAGCTAATTTAATGGGTTTAGGGTTGTCTTCCATGTAGTGGGTTTTGTCTGAACCTCTGGAAAATTCACCCCACGGGGGAGAGAAATGAAAAAGTGAAGTTATTTAAATTGATTATTTGGAAGGTGAAGAATATTCAGCTCTATCGATATTTTAGTTGGTTCTTGCAGACAGTTGCATATTCACCAACTCCCACATGCATTCACGTTTTACCCTAAAGCTGCCCTTTGACGGATTTCCCTAGCACTCCCCCACTTCCAGCAGTCACCTCTCAATTCTGCAAATACTATTTGCACTGAGCCATTTTCTCGTCTGTAGTTACATACTTTCATATGCCATTTGCTGAAATGATGTCCCCACATCCGTCACCCTCCGGTACACCAGCGTGTAAAGGCCCCGTGCTGGGGGTCAGAGCCGAAGAGAACCCCGCCTCCATCACTTCCCCTCCGGCCAAGCCCACAGCACCCAGCGCAGCCCCTTCTGCCTGCTGCAAGCTGGGCACCTCCTGGAGCATCCCAGGAGCAAACCTTTACCCCATGTGTCCGGGAAGGGAACACAATATTGCCCAGCAGGTCATTTACAAGTGAAATTATCATTAGAAGAAGTTTCTTTTAAAATATGCTTACATAAAACTTCAGATTTGTAACTTTTTTCCACTTCTCTTAGTAATTAAAAAAAAAAAAAAAGAGTATTTTAAGGTTATATCTTTCTCCAGCAGGGGAATAGACAGGATACAGAGCAAAAGTTATGATCTCTTTTTCTTTAGGGTCCCAGATAATGTGCTTTCATATTGCTGACAATTTTTACAAGACTTTTCTTCCTTGTTTCTTGGGAATAGGCAAAGGATCATCACATGCCAAGGAAGGACTCCGTCATCATCTCATCCCCCTTCCAGCTCCTTCTTAGTTTCATGTTTTCATTGTATAACATACCTCTTTCAAAATCAGTCCAGGGCTTCAGGCTTCTTCTCTCTATTATAACCATTAGGAGACTCTGATAGAGCCTAATGTATCTCATTTTATGAGAAATACTAAAAGGATTTTTTGCCACATCCGTAATAATTTTATTTTTGTGAGCATCAGGTGAAGGTGATACGGCAGAGTGAAATTGTGAAGGGACATGTAAATTAATATTATTTTCCTCTGTGCGGCCAATATTATGAGGTCTGGTTTGGGGGACCCTTCCCATTAGGTTTAGGAAATAGAATCTTCATCACTCTGTAAAATATTTCTGGTTACTTTGAGTGAAATATAGAAAAGTTATTTTAGCTTTTGTCCTTTCAAAGAATTTTTAAAACCCTCTAATGTCAGCCAAACGCAAGAATAGTCAGACTCGTTACACTTAAAAAGAGCTGAAGCCTGATAACTTAAACATGTACATTAGAGAGTCTCTGGCAATTTTATGGTTCATATATCTTTCATTCAGGAGCATGTTAGCTGTCTGCTCCCCTCCCTGGAAATAGGGGAAAAAATATGGAGCCACCTTAAACACCAAGGTAGGGGGAAATAAATACTTTATGAATTAGCATCCATATTTGCTAAGAAGTAAATTATTTCTTACATTTTAAGCTAAAATAAAAGTTGGGTGAGGGAGTAGAGTTGGTAGGACTTTGACATTTCTTCTCGTGCTCCTTTGCCGGATTTATATCTACCGACTTGAAGCGCTGGTTCACCCTCACCGAATGCCCACGCTCTAAGAGAACTCACAGACGTTTCCAGCCTTGCCCACTGGCAGCAATGCAGTGACCAAGCGCTAACAGCACCCATCCAGCCAAGATCTGCAGTATTAGTTCCCATCCGCATTTCACAGAGCGTTCCTAAAACACTCCTGGAGCAGACCATGGGAAAGGTGCCATTTCCAACACGCTTATGCAACACGGATGCACGACCAGTCTTTTGAACTTGCTTTTTTCAGTTGAATACACCCAGCGGTTGAAAGTTACGGTGTAGAGGTCTTGCCTTCGGGTGGAAGGGTGCGGTATCTTCTGGCCAAAGACACAGTCGGGGCATGGAAGGAAGGAGTTAGGGACAAATCCATGGTGCAAAGACCTTGGCGGTAAGAGGTTGTTGGCCGTTGGCCATTACACAGCCGCAGTCGCTGGTGTGGCCCCTCATGGTAAGTATTCCTGTATTTAGGCAAGCACCAGGTACAATGTATTAATACACTGTAATTTTTATGGGTTTTCAGGAAAAAAAAATTACTATGTCTTACCACCTTATACCTGTATGCAGAAGAGGAAGAAAAATATTTTATTGTCAAACAAAAGCAAGAAATAAACAGAAAGGAACTGAAGGGACAACCATAGAGAAGTTCAATAGATGCGTACACAATACTGAGATACAGTATAGGGAGGAAAATAGAGATTTTATGTCCCCTCACTTTTCTTCTGAGATCTTGCCCATCGTTACAATGGCTTATTGCTAATGTCGGACTTCGCCGGAAGAAATTCAGTGTGGCTTTTGCAACAGTTTTATTTGTAATACCTTTGTCTAGTTACAGGCTGCAAGATTAGACCTCATTTCTCAAATATTATGCATAGATTTGATTTAACAAGGTGTTTTGCTCTGAACTTGGTTTAGGAGACAATAACATGTATGAGATAAATGTACAATGTGAGAACAGCACTAACATTTTGCAGCTTCACTGATACTGATATTTTATTGCATGTGAGCTGTACCCCTGAAGGAGATGAGGGATCCAAGCTTTCTGGGTAGCCGGCTTTAATGAACAAGTTCATACCTTTGAAAGGGCAAATGCTCTACGAGGCAGCACGACTGCAAACTTTTCAGAAATGCTGACTGCATTTGGTGAAGAAGACCTGAGTTAGGCGTTTGATAAAAAAAAAAAAAAAAAGATTTTCCTCTCTTAATCCTTTCAAGCGAGGAGGAACCTTCACAACAGAAAAAAAAAGAAAAAAGACACATTGCTCTCCATGTGATACTCGAAAACATCTGCCATCTCCTGGGGGCTCGAAGAGAAAGAGAAAAGAAGCTCATGAAATATAAAATTACCCTGGAATCCATATTAATGACTACAGTTTTTTTTCCAGTGGGCTCCACTGTACTCTTCACCCCGCGCTTCACGTTGCTGCTCAGGCTCCCTGGCACTCAGAGACAGCCAAGGAGCCGTTAAAAGCCCCGTGGCAGCGCAGTTGTCTCTCCTTTGCGGGAGTAAATCAGCAGCCAGGGTATGTCTGGAGAAATCGCAGGGTTTGCTGCAGCAGGTGAGGGTATTTCACAGGGCTGGCGTCGTGCATAAACGCTGCGAGTCACTCGTACGCTAGAGACCCTCTCTGCATGGGGGCCAGGACAGCAACGCCCTCTTTGGTTTTGGATTCTTGTGCCGGGTCCATCCCTCAGCAACTTCCCGTTTCCCGCGAAGGAAGTCTGTGGATGTGCTGTCTTACTTTCCCAGCTGAGAGGCTGATTTTATTTTTTCCAGTCGTCTGGTACCTCTAGGGAAGCTTTTTGTCTCTGGAGGTTTAACCAAACCCAAGGGAAATTAAAAAGAATATAGTTTCTCCTCATTTAATCTTATTTTACTAAAATATCCACAGATGTGGAGCTGCGTGTCCTAGATAGCACATCCATCATTCTGCTTTTGCTTGGATAAAGTTTGCCTTAGGGACTCCCAGGAAATCTGTCTTAAAATTACCAAACCTACCATCATCCGAAATTATGTAGTTCACAAGTTCCAAATCAGTAAGAAACTTCAGCTTCCTTCTTGTTTTGCTCCAATTTAGCTAAAGATAAGACAGATGTTTTGAATCTATCCAGATTAATTTTAAAGCTCAACTGAAGCTCTGCTCTTTCCCATTTGGGGCTTCCACTCATGGGATGCCCACGCAGGAGCAGTGGTGACTTTCCTCGTCGGTGAGCGTGGATCTGGATCCCCCCATGCTCTCACTTTCTGTAAAGGATTGCTCAGACTCACTTTTGCATCGGCCAAACCTGTGCATCTCACATGAAAACTTTACCCTTGCACAGGACTTGTCCGCCAAAGAAGAATGCCATCCCATGGGAAAAGCTGAACATAATTATAATTACTATGTCCTGGTAACCAAAATAATTGAGCCAAGATGTTCAACTAATGGATTCTCTGAAGATGCAATGGGTGCGTGAAGAGAACCCACTGTCGAGTGATGACAAAAACACAAGTTATTTATCAGAAAAATAAACAAACCTCACTTCCCTGTGCTAAGTCCAACCATGACAGAACTAAGTACATACTTCAGAGCACTCTCTCCCCTGCTCCTTCACAGGTTGCACTTACCTTTCCTTCTGCTTTCCTTAACTGAAGGTCGAATAAAGCATTAGGTAAGTTTTACTTTCTGATTTGAATAAACAATACAGAGGATTAGACTGTGTGATCACAGGTTTTCTTTTTTATGCCTGCTTTGATTGCTCATAAGCCCCAGGAACTGCCTGTATGCCCCGGGACGAGCGTGCAGATCTGTGGGTGCAACGACACCATCGTCTCACCTTAACTGTGGGAGGGCTCCTTCCAGACCCACTTTCCGATTTTAGTTTTGGTAAGTACTTGTATTCATCTCACAGAAGAAACGGTCTCTACCTACCTTGCATTTCTGCCCATGACAAATGACCAAAGAATATAGTTCTAACAATTTGCACGGTAGCAAAGGATATAAACTCAAATACTTGGAATGCATAAAAACATATAAAAATATTGCTGATGAAAAAAACCCCATTCCAAAAACAGGGGAAAAAGTCCTAAAATTTTTCTGCTTACCAATCAACCCTTTATTTGTACCGCTCATAATATTGTAGATCTACAAGGAGATACCGGAGTAGCGAAGACATAACCTGCTAGGTAGAAGCTGTTCCACTGTTGCCAAAAAAATGCAGCGTGAGCTTTCCTTGCTCTGCTCAGCATGAGGTGGGACAGCCTCGGCTATCGTTATGAATATAGAAGATTATTACAAAAAACAGCTTTGAGAGTCTTTTTCTACCCGTTCCTGCCCCTTGCCTGGTCCCATACGGCAGTTAACCCTGCCTTCCCCAATTCAGACTGTGTTTCTACCAGCTCTGACGTACCAGCGGATGCAGGCCTGTGAATGCAGTCTGCAGCGATGCGGCCTGTTCAGCAGGTATCCTTTTACCTGACAGACATTTGCCCGATATTGTCAGAAAATACTTAAAGATGACAAAGGGCCAGTTATGCCCCTGCATATAGCCCGATGCAGCACCGTCTGTAAAAAGGCACTCAGGTGCTGGGTGGGAAACGGGAGGAAGAAAAGACAGAGAATGACAAGTGTCAGGTGCAGGAAGAGAATTTTCAGGAAATAGCGCAATTTAACCTTGCTGAAATCTGATGGATTTATGACTAATTATAACTGAGCAGGACAGGGATGCTCCCATCAAAGGTCAAAGCGAGGCAGTGCCATGAGATGGTTAAAGTACAACTGACTGTCACGGCTTGACATTAAGAAAGGAAAAGCCAAAGTAAGTTATACCAGAGAAATGCTCTCCTTACGTGCCCAAAAGTCACAACTAAAATAGTAGCTTGGCCATGTCAGAGAGCATAATACAATTAAAATCATGTTTATTACAAAATTGTGACTGAACCCGTGCTTTGAGAAGCAAAGTACTGAAGGACCAATCCCAAAGTTTCTTTTCTGGGTGTATTCGTTTTTGGATACTTTGTGATTGATTTGTTGAGTGTTCAAAGTATATTTTTAATTTATTCAAATGTCAGAGAAACCACAGAAAATCCATCCATTGACCTAGATTTATCTGTTCTCAAAACTGAAATTACTCTTTCACTGAGAAAAGATAAAAAGCAATTTACTGTTTCTTGAACTTAGCCATATATAACATGATTAATTATTTTAAAATGCATTAAGTTTAAGCACCTTTTCCTTTCCCCTCTAAGGTCAGGAAGGCTGTCTGTTGGTGATAGTTTACAGAACAAGATACATTAAGAACCTCTCTGGCAAAATCTCCCTGAGGTTCCTTTCTTTCCAGCTGGAGTAGCTTTCTTTTCCTAAAACGAAAAAAATTAACAGTCATTTCCCATTAATTTTCCCTGGCTATTTTGTTTTTGTTTTTTTTTTTAAGATTTAAAACACGTTGAAATAAGTTCATGTGCATTTCTGCTGAAATATCAACAAGAGCAAACAGAGATCTTTAGGCTTTTCAGAAGGATAATAAGCCAGTTTATATGGAATAATAGTATTACAGAATTGGTTATATTGCTGAACTGGAAGCATAATCTAGCTCAAGGGAACACATAAAACTGCTCTCTAATTCTGTGGAAAGATCCAGGGTCATCAGCTGGAGTAAGGACAGGCTTTAACATCTGTGTCTGGTACCCCTCAAACCATGTAACACAGGCACGATGCTGGAAAATAACTGCAGATTTTGCAGTTTTGAGGACAATCCACTTCCATTTTCCTGTAGCACTCCCACTGAAGTGAATTTGTGTTCTGCGGGAAGTTTCAGCACACCATTTCATGCTCTCCAAAACGCGTGGGAATCAGAGAACTCTGTTGCCAACATCAGCCCCACGGGCACCCGACGCGGAGGCAGCACCTCGCTGCAGGGGACGAGGGTGGTGGCTCTCAGGCTGTGGAACCAGGGAAGGCGCCGGTGAGCGCTGTCGCTTGGCTGACCAGGTACCGCCATGTCTTGCAGGTCTGTCCTATTGCACAGGACGCTTCCTATCTAAGAAGGGTCTTGAATTACTGGCCGGTGACACGCATGAACTCTCTCCGCCTCCGTCAGCGGTGCGCTGCCCGTCCCCTGAGCTTGCCATGGGATCCGTCAGGACAAACTGAGGAAAATGCAGGTCAAGACTTTTTGTTATTTTCCTTACGAGCAAGAGAGTAGAAGAGTTGCAAATGGATACAATAGGTTGAATCTCCCTTAAAAAATGGAAAGGAAACCAAGCTGGGCAAGCATGCAAAATAGGTTCCTAGAACATCTGTGCAGCAAATATATTTATAAAAACTGCTACAGTCAATCTTTCCAGCTGAGTGTTCAGCAGTTAAAATATATACCATATTACAGTAACTATTAGAGGAAAAAAAAGAACAGTGTGTTGCCATTTAATGAAAGGAAACGTGAAGGCTTAAACAGGGAAACAGGTATCCCATGCTGCTCAATCTCAAGATGATAAAAATGCACCAAAGCAGCATACAGTATAATGACGTGAGCTAAACGTGCATTACTGCTCTCTTTCAACACATTAATCAGATTAATATAAACTAAAGTATTTCTTACAACTAGTGATGATTTTATATGTCTATATTTTTATATCCACGCGTACTTTGGTGGTGTATCTCGCTAATTATTAGCCTAACCAGTGCTTACTGGGTTGGGGGATCGTGTGACAGAGTTCAGTGTCATCAGAACAACGAAGAGCTGATAAGGATGTCTCCGCTGCTCTGCCCAGCAGCTCCAGCTCTACAGAGAGCCCAAGCGGGAATGGGATGAAAGTCTGGAAGGGATCAGATGAGTGAATCTCCTTGTCCGTGATCATCAGTTCCTGGGACTCCACAAATTCAGCCATGTCTTATAGACTCTCCCATAACATTGTAGCCACGCTGACGAACATTAATTGATGCATCTATAATTGTACCTAATCACTGACACTGAATTATTTAGTCTAGCAAGAGGGAGCATAAGCAGAAGTAATGGGATTAAATTAAGACAGGGAAAAATTAGGTTGAATATAAGGGAAAATTCTCTGGCAATGAGATTCATTAGGATGGGTCCCAAGGGGAATGTTGGGCACTGCTTTGCTTCAGACATAGAAAATTAAGTTAAACCCATATTCAGGAAATTACCTAGATAATTTAGTGCATCTTTTCATTTTTAAATTATTGAACTCTTCAGCAACTCGACTGCTGAACAATTTTTTGTAGGCAGTTCAGGTGCCAGCCAATCTTACCAACTGATGTCTCAGAAGAGACGATTGCCTTCAGAGCACTTCCATGAGAGCAGACCCTGTACGCGTTCAAAGCAAGCTGTACCTAAACTTTACTGTAAAGCCAGCAACACTTAACCTGTGGTTAAGTAGTGCTTAAATGCTCCCCAGGGTGGCAATTAGGAGGTAGAGAGTTGTTTACCCATTCTGGGATTGTAATTGTCTGCTGTTCTCCCAGGTAGAAATATGTGATGGCAGGACATGAGGAGACAGGAGAACCCTTTTAGAAGAGGCATCCTAATGCCTCCTCTTCCATCTCCTTTTATCATTTGACCTATGAGAAACTAACTGTAACAAGCTAACAGAAGTAGCCACAAGCATAATAAGACATATGCAGAGTGAACTTCTATCATGACATAATTAATAATGTTTGAAAGTGCTGTGAGTGGCAGGAAAGGTGAAAGAATCTGAACCAGGGAATGAAGAAGACATATCCTGCTTATTGCATTTTGTAATGCCTCCTCAAGGCAGGCAAAGATGTGTGAACCTTCACAGCCTTATTCACTATAAATACTAAATATGATTCCTATTAGAATTGCCTTAAAACTTCATTGCGATGACAGGATCTCAGAAGACAGACAAAATAACTCATGTGGCCACTGATGCTTGCTGCTTCTATTTATCTTCATCTGTTGTTTAACAGCCGCCGAGTTTTATTTTAGCCTTTCCAGCATTCAAATTGCATGTAACCAGCCTCAGCAGAAATTGCATGTGCCTTTGGGGGGGAGCTCAGCCAGTCCTTGCTCTGGCAGAATATCGGCTGGCTTCCAAGCTGGTCCCAGGCTGCAGATGAGACGATGCCCACTCCATGAATCATCAGCACTCCCCAGCACATCGGCACCATGTCACCGCCTGCACACTCCAGGGCGAACAGCCGACCAGGATATTCCCAGAGTTAAACCATAATATCTTGCGCCGCTGAAAGTAAAGGAAAATGGCTCATCTTTTGTAATGAGGTAGCAACTAAATAGGAAAGAAGACAAACTCAAAAATAAACAGAAAAAAACTCATCGATTTTGTGTTCTGCAATACTGTTACAAGCTCAGATATAAATAGGGAAAATATTTCCAGGTCTTAAACATTTGTATAGCTATTTCTGCATAATAATCACCCATTAGCCTCTGCTCCTCTAAACGTATGGGTATGCAGCAAGCAAAAGTAACACTAAACTTTTGCATTATTCATATTTCATAATATTTACAAAAAAGAAAGGAAACCATCTTAATTCTCAGTACCAGTTCAATGAGTTAACATTTCCTTTTCTTGAGTCACTGACTTCTGCTTCCCCGTCAGCCGAAACACAGCAAGGTGAGTCAGGTTTTGAGATACTCTGCATACCTCTTCATTTATGAAGACCAAGACTTTTCAAGGTCCAGAATGTGCTTACAAACTTCAGCTGCTCAAATCCTTTCATACCTTTTCTCAGAACTTTTCCTGATCAATCAGAAAGCTAATTTAAAGAGCCTTTTTTTAACCTTTATTGATGATCTTTAGCACGTGTCTGATTTAGAACAGCATACTCTCCCAATTAATCCCCAGCAACTCATTTTTCAGCTAACACCACCAATGTTGCAAAGTTATGTGATCTATGACTAGTTTCAGAACTTATTATTCATTCTACCTTGCAGAGCACTGAGGACCGCGTTGCCCCTTAATCAGTAATATTATGTACTATAATTTAATTGCAGTTACGTGGGGCTGGACGCACTTCTCAGAAACTCGCTCTCACCACTAAATGGCTTTGCCTTTCATCTTGCGTGAAGATGGAGCTCTGAACTAGCATGCCCAGATTCCCAATGGGCCGCACTAAGGAAGATGAGTGGAACATAAAAATCTTCAAAGGTAGCTACTCCAAACTCTAGCAAACTTGCATCTCTTATTTTCTTGCTCATTTTCTCTCACTCCTTCTGTGTAACTCTTTGTTAATGTTCTAATTTCCAGTTCAATTCTTTTTTCCCCATATGTAGTGGAAACCTGACATCCACGAGTGCTTTCCTGGTCCTGTGTTAGGTTCTCCCATGGCTCATGTGGGTAAAAGCTAAGCAAAAAAATAGGTACAAAGCCAATGTATCACCTCTGCTGCATGCCAGCCACAGTTAGGCACCTTTCCAAATACCACTCGTTTCTTTAACCCACAGCCCCAGCACTATTTAGAGCATGCTTGTGGGCATAATAGAATTCGACCAAACTCAGGTTCCTGCAGTTTTTATCACTGTGCTTCTCAGCCCAGTCCTCTACACATGGAGGCTGACAAAAGGTGAGGAACCATGTTTTATGGCACTGGCTTCTGTTTGGATGCCAATGAAGTCATTGGGAGGATTCCCACTGAATCCACGTGAAGGTATGGTTGTAACTATACTGAAAACGCCTTCAAAGGGCTGCTTCGTGGGTCTGCGCCGTAGGCATGCATTTCTCATGGGACTGTCGGACTGTGTGATGCAGCTTTGGTTCACTGGGGGAGGCGCCCACTGACACCAGGGAAAGCACGATTTCCCTTTTGATTCTCAGCTCTACTGAAGCCTATTTAAATAGACGCAGTAAAGTCCATATATCCTTCAAACCTCTAAAAGGAGCTATGAGATCAGGTGTGAAATTAATTATGTAATTAGAGGACCAACAATCAAAGATTTTAAATCCATATTTATTTGCCCATCTGTTAAGAACAGCACTCAAATATTGAGAGTTACAAATATCTCTGTAATTTTATCTGGTTTTGTTTGCACAACATTCTGACTAAATGGTAACAAAGATTGCAAAGTATGATGTCATTCTGTGTCACACCTGTAGTGTGTGGGAGGGCAACAAGGGATATCTGCTGCTTTGAGAATGCAAAGCCCACTGACTCCCCTGATAATGAAGGGATTTATTTTTCCATAATTCAGAATGTCACAAAATAGCATTATAATGCTATGCAGTTCTTCTCACTAAATATTGGCAAGTATTTTAAAGATATATTTCAAAATATAAATAATTATACCTTGACAGAATGCTGTCAAGGCTTGAGAGACTTAATTTCCTACAGCTTATTACTAAAACTGACTTTATTTTCACATTAGTCTGTACAGGATCATACTTCCCCTCCCCACTCCTCCCATTTTCTCTTTCTCTCCTGCCTACTAGAAGGCAGTGAATGTATTGGGCTTCTAAGAGAGTCTTGCAGAACAGATGATGCAATTTTTAAAACCCAAGGAAGGGGTGCGAGAGGGGGTTGTGTAGCATGTACATACCTCACTACTGACCTCTGTGGACGACCAGCACAGTCCCGGTGGCCCTGCTGCTTGATCTCAGCAGAGCAGCCGGAGTTTTAACAAGCTGTGATTCATTTCAGACCTGTCATAAGAGGTTTTCTCAGGAGCAGAAGAAAATTTTGGACTATGCTAGTTCATAGTCTGAGTCCTGAGACAGAACTCGAAGAATGTATTTCTCATTTTGCATTCAAATATTTGAATTAGCTGTTATTAGCGTCAGTAATTTTGTAAGCGTAAAAGGTGGATGAGGAAAGATAAAAGAATGATGTGCAAAGTTACAGTTTTCAAAGAAAAGAATGTGCTTAACCACCGTTTTCCATCGCACCAGTAGGTCTCTGCTTTGAAGGATCTTTTTAATCATCATCTTTGTTTAAACTCTTGAGGGTGTAAATTCAAGCATATTCTAGGGAAGAGCGCTCCCAGAAAATCAAAAACTTCTGGCAGAAAGTCAATTCTACTTGTATTTTTAATATACAGTGATGTGATTTTCAAAACTATCGTTATTGTGTTATGGTTCCCACCTAAACATCCATCCTGAGCATTAATAGAGTAGGGGTGAAAAACTTCACCTCCGGCAGTGCCACGTGAGCATTATTTAGATTCCAGCTCCATAGCGGACACGGTGCAGGGCAAGCACCCTGTCAGCAATTAAGAAATAATGGATTTAACAGAATAATGGATATTGATTACTGACATTTATTTCTCCTAAAATGAGAAGAGTCAGCAAAAGGCAGAGATGTTGAAACTAATTATAGCCTAAGTGATCCACCGAAACAAAGTCAAAGCAGTCATTTGAACTAAGCCTGAGATGAAGAGGAGTAGCAACACCCACGGCCACGCACGGCCACACAGAGCTCCAGTAGGGAGGAAAAGGCTGTTTAACCTAAGCCTGAGTTTTGTCACAGCAAAGGTAGCCAGCTCAGGCTCACAGAGACTCTTTGTACCTTTGTGTCTTGCCCTCCCTCCCATTTGCTGTCATTTCTGATCTTGCTTAGTGCCGCTATTCAACACACATGGGGTGTACATCATGTTTTCTTTTAGGAGGTAAACGATAACTTTTAGCACCTGTTTTAAAAAATCAACCTCCAAAATAAGCCTGGAATCTTCAGGGCAGTTTTGCTGTCCAGATTTTGGGAGAATGACCCGTATTCAAGAGAGTTAATGAGGTCACTGAAATTGGAGACCCTTCTCCCCTGAAGGGGACGGAAGAGTGGAAGATGACCGACTGATGGAAGTGGAAAATTCTGATCTTAATCAAAGTGAGGGCAGGGTGATCTGACCTGAACATGTGTGCTGAGGAAAGAAGGGAGCTTCGACCACGATGAAAGAGAATGAGGAATGCTGTGGTTCCTTGTCTGTCCTTGGGCTCTATCCTTTTGCCCGTATTATACTAAACCATCTTAGTTTTAATCTTAAAACCTAATATTCCTGAATATAGAATAGCATATTCCTTGCAATGTTTTCTTTTACTTTATCACCGTATGTCTCATTAGCTTTGCTGGTAGTAGTGGGAAGCGTTTCCCCCAACACACTGCGATGTCTCATTCAGCAGGGGACAGTGGTGACTGCTGCTCTCCCATGGGAGGGACAAAAAGATTATTTATCAGCTCTGTCATTGACTGGATAACACTGGTTGAACAGAATATTTTTTATACTGGATTTTCCTATAACATATTAAGCCAATATTTTTCAATATCTTCCTCATTTATGTACTTAAGAGGAGCTATAGAGAGGACATATGACAAGGAATTATTTATTTGTACATCATCCACATTTTTCTGATCAATTCCATTAAAAACTCAAATAAATTATTCTGGCCATTTTCAGTCAATGTTTTTGCTGTTCTAATTAGACTTATGAAATACGTAAAATATCACGGTTTATAATGAAAAAATATTTTCCGCATTAGCAAATGGTCTTATTTTACATATAGAAAGACATAAAATCTGTAAGCCTGAAAGCTGTTAAGCTTCCATTTAAAAAAAACCTTATGGTACTCTCTGTTCCATATAAAGAGAAGCATATATTGCATCTGACTGCAATAAAATTACATGCTGAAGTAAACATATACTGCTGCAGTATTTTAATCCTCTATTTACTTTTTAATTTTAATGTGGTCCCTACCAGAGTAATCAAAATACAGATAAGCTTTCAAATAGGAAAGCCCCTGAAGAGTGAAATATAGTGGTGAACCTGTGAGAGGAGGTATATCTATGCCCTGTGATTTCCTTTGGTAAACAGCTAGCAGCTCACGTAATTTTCTCCTTATAATTCCCCAAATTGTCCTGCATTTGGAGCCTCCTGCCTCAAGGGGAAAGAGAGATCCTCCTCGCTCCTTCACAGCACATGTGGCAGAAGGCACTGCTATCTAATTTTCAGCGAAATCTCACTGGAGAACCAATTTCAGTAATTTCAGTAAAGAAAACCTCTGGGAATGTGTCCATGACAGTACAGTTTTTCAGCTGATGATAAAAGTTTTTCATTTTAAAACTGCAACAGCTATACAACATTTTGTTACAGGCTTTGAAATAAGAGATGCTGGCGCTTGCCAGTAACCGTGTGCCAGACCTTGTAATTCTTTCGCAGCCATAGGAAAGAAATGTTCAAGAAACAAAACTTTAATTCCCCAAGGTTCCCTTTGTATGTGGGGAGCAGCAATCCTTCACTTCAAAATTAATACTTCTGATATCTTTGGAGTTACAGCTAATTTTCTACAGATTCTTTACTAGGCATTTTTGGATGTACTTGCTAGTGGTGCGAGTCCTCATGGGATAAAGTGGCATTATAGGAAACACTTAAAAAAAAAAAAAAGATAATACTTTTAAGATGAAATAAGTTGAACAGTAAAAGAATAAGTCTGTTATCTTTGGAAAGAATCAAGATGCTTTCTCAAACATCTAATCCCCTGTACTTCCTTGAAAAAGATATCAAGGCTCGACCAAAGTATTCTGATTTTTACACAAAAAGCAAAAAAAATCCCATATTTTGCTAGTAGGTGCCTTGTGGCTTTTTGAGGTTAACAAAGACCTGAAACAATTTAAATGCATTACAGTTATGCATATTCATAAAGATATGCTGAACAGATAACACAGAAAATTATTTAATTGAAAAATCAGCCAGTGTGAATATTTCTTCCTGTGAATCATGGAAATGCGACAAGATCTGTTCATTAATATAATCTCATTTATTTGACACTATTCTTGTCACTTAATATAATCTTCATACAAAGAGTAAAAAATGGAAATTACCGAAAAAGTAAAGAGAAAAAATAAACAGAGAAAAATCCCAGACTCACAGAACAGTAGGGGCTGGAAGGGACCTCTGGATCTCACCCCGTCCCACCCCTGCGTGAGCAGGCACCCCCAGAGCAGGGGCACAGGGCTGCGTCCAGGCGGGGGGTGAATGTCTCCAGGGAAGGGACCCCACAGCCTCTCTGGGCAGCCTGTGCCCCTGCTCTGGCACCCACACAGGGAAGGGGTTTGTCCTCATGTTCGGGGGAACTTCCCGTGTTCCAGCTTGTGCCCGTGGCCCCTTGGCCTGTCGCTGGGCACCACTGAAAAGAGCCCGGCCCCATTGCCTTGACCCTTACCCTTCAGATATTTATAAGCACTGATGAGATCCCCCCTCAGCCTTCTCTTCTTCAGGCTGAACCAACCCAGGTCTCTCAGCCTTTCCTCATAAGGGAGATGCTCCAGCCCCCTGAGCATCTTTCTTCCCTGTCTTTCTTGAACTGGGGGGCCCAGAACTGGACACAGCACTGCAGCTGTGGCCTCACTGGGGCAGAGCAGAGAGGGAGGAGAACCTCCCTCGCCCTGCTGGCCACACGCCTTTCCATGCACCCCAGGGCACCGCTGGCCCCCTTGGCCCCACGGGCCCGGTGCTGGCTCAGGGTCACCTCGCTGCCCCCCAGCACCCCCAGGACCCTCTCAGCAGAGCCGCTCTCCAGCAGGTCCCCCCCAGCCTGTACCGGGCGGGGGGTTGTTCCTCCCCAGGGGCAGGACCCGACACTTGCTCTTGTTGAATTCCCTGAGGTTCCCCTGGGCCCAGCTCTCCAGCCTGCCCAGCTCTCGCTGGGTGACTGCACGGCCTCTGGTGTATCAGCCGCTCCTCCCAGCTTGGGATCGTCAGCGAACTTGCTGAGGGGACGCTCTGTCCCGTCGCCCAGGTCGTTGATGAACATGTTGAACAGGGCTGGACCCAGCACTGGGATGCCCGAGGGCCAGCCTTAGCAGTGAAGACTGAAGCAAAGAGGGCATTCAGTAACTCTGTCTTCTCTGCATCCTGCGTCACCAGGGCACCCGCCTCGGTCAGCAGCGGGCCCACTGTACCCCCAGTCTTCCTTTACTACTGATGTATTTGAAGAAGCCCTTCTTGTTATCCTTGACATCCCTTGCCAGATTTAGTTGCAAGTGGGCCTTGGCCTTCCTTGTTGCATCTCTGCATACCCTGACAACGTTCCTGTATTCCTGCCAAGTGGCCAGTCCCTTTTTCCATGTACTGTAAACCTCCTTCTTCCATTTGTGGTTTTCTAGAAGCTCTTTGCTCATCCATGTGGGTCTCCTAGCTCTTTGCTTGACGTCTTCCTCATGGGGATGCACTGAGTAGAAAAGGAATGTTCCTGGAAAATGTGAAAGAACGTAGGTTACATTAACCACTGATATGAAAGAAGAAATATAATGAATGAGAAAAAAGCAAACACAACGCAGAGATAAAGAGAAGAAAAAATGGGGAGGAGAACCCCCCTGAACATTCAGAAAGTACATAGCACTTGTAGGAGTAAGGTAAGAGCTTTGCAGCATCCCAGTCTGCCCTGGAGTCAGCTCCTTCACCAGCTTTGGGTCCTGAAATTTTTTACTTTTACATTGTACTTTTATATAATTTTCTTTTAGGCAGAAGGCGAATGAAGATCCTCAGTGAGGGTGAACCAGCACAGTCCTACGAGCTATCTGAAGCTAGAAAGAGATGCTGTTTGGTACCAGCTGAAGATCTGGCTCTAATGATGAGAAATATAGCAAACTAGATTGATGGTAACTCACTTCCTTCTTCTGTTCTATTATGAAATTAATATTACTGCAACTGTATGTTTCATTTTATTGATTAAAAATGGTGGTTATGGAAATGTTGGTAGTGGAAGTGCCCAGCAGCTGTCTGCTGGAGCTAAAGAGAATTACCTTCTCCTCAGGAGGTTGCTGTACGTGACACTATTTTTTGCACTTAATTTCCAGACTTGTTCAGTGAGTAAAATGGGCGGCAACTGTATAGCCTTTCCCTAGGAAAGTAGCTTTTTCAAAAATCAAAAGGAAATATGACGGTCTAGAAATACAAATGTTAACAAGAGAAAACTTACGAGACACCAAACTTGCACTGAAACCTTTTCATCATGTAACATCCAGTTCTGTCTTTGTATCACTTGGTAGCAGAGAAGGATAATATTTCAGATTAAGAAAAGCAACTTTAATCTGCTGATACTGCGGTTAGCATCAATGATACAGTAAGTGTCTGCTTGGAGAACCGCATCGGCGAGCAGCGTGCAGCCAGGGCGATGGAGCGGAGCAGCTCTGCTCACAGGAGAAGCTAAAGAAACTGCGCTCAGTGTGAGCCCTTCAGGAAGGGAATGTAATGTAGTAACCATTTCAGACAACAGTCCAGGTGGATTGATCCTACCCTTGTACGTATTGGTCCTATGTAATGGAGGGACCAACCCTGCTGCCTGCTCTCTCTTAAAAGCAAATGTGATTTGTGGCAAAGGTAAGTGTTATTCTGTGCCCTTAGATAAGCAGATGTCAACCCTTCCCTACTTTTGTTATCCTAGCAAAAATAGGCCAATTTATTCTGTATTAGCTTCACTAATTTCTTCCCAAGAAAGCCAACTCCGCCACACATGATGCTCCTCGTCAATTCTGGTCTCTGTTAAACTGGATTCCAAGGAGCTCTGCTCCGTCGGTGCTGCGGAACCCCAGCGTACACATTCACCTCTTCTGGCCTCTTCACAGATGTTAAATACCTTGCCAGGTGAGTGACACATGAAAAGGACATTTGCACGCCTATTAAGTGCTATTTCTCGTCAGGTGTTTATTTTGTAAGTTTTCTGTACTTTCCAGTAGCTATAGGGCGGCTTATGGGTCAAATTGAAGATCTTCCTTTTGCCTTATTAAATATTACCTGTGAAATTTCCCCTGAAATTGAAAAAAAAAAAAAAAGACTTGAACAAAACTGTAGGAAGAGAAATGATATTTTGGACCTCTATGCAGAACAACAAAACACAATTCAGACCTACCTGTGGGTATCAAACCTGTGCAGCACCTATGTCGGTGAACACAAATCCTGTTCAAAATGGATGGCTTTTGGTCAGCATTCCATCACTGATCTTCCCTCCTGGCCATCATTTCAGAGACTTTCTCTGCTAATTAAATGAAAAAGGAATTGTCAAAATACTGCACAAGGATGAAAAACTCCAGTGCTCTCCTACATGTTGTTCATGGTCCTCATAAAACACTTGTGTGTTAGGTGTAATTTAAACTGTGAGCTCCTGATGAAGTACCACCCATACTTATGATGCTGTATAAATAACAAAAAGGAAATAATGCAATCTATCAAATGCTCAAGGCTGAAAACTCATTTAGACCTAAATTATTTCAGTTACTATGACCACAGATTTTTAAATGTGAGATAAATTCTTATAAAGTCAGTTGTTAATAGACACTATTAACTAAAATTTATATTACTAATTGTAGATATTATTAACTGTGTGAACTGATAAAAAAGAAAAGCCTAATTGGAAAATGGAGATTAACTTCATTAGAGAGAACATAACGATATAACACATCTGGTTTGACTTCTCTGAATAACTAGACCTTACAGCCAAGTTGTTTGGAATGAATGTGTTCTTCACAGCTCAGACTCTGAGCTGGCATCCACGCCGTACTGCTGAGTAACTCCCACACAGCTCACAGCAGGATAAACGGAGAGAGCCCCTCTGGAGAAACACATAGAGAAATCCCATTTTTAGTGCCACTGGAAGCAGGGAGGGAGGGAGGGAGGGAGGGAGGGATGGGTGGATGGATGGATGGATAGGTGGTTGAATGGGTGGTTGAATGGGTGAATTGGGGAATGGATGGATGGATGGATGGATGGATGGATGGATGGATGGATGGATGGATGGATGGATGATATGTTTTTAAATTCTATGGGAAAGTAACTCCAAAAATAACCAAAGCTGAATTTAAAAAAATATTAATGAAACCTGAAAAAAATTCCCACACCACAGTCTGGCAAACCGAACCCACCGTATTCTGAATTCAAGTACTAAACGTACGTGAATTTTAAGATTTATTTTACAAATACTTGTTAGTACAACTGATCAGTATATACAATGTTTCATGAATGTTTATTATGAGCCAATGTTCTTTTAAAACGCATATAAGCAATGTGCAAACACAAACTATGAGAGCTTTACGACTGCTCCCTGCAAAGTCCCATTCTTCACTAAGACTGAAGAGAAATAACTTGAAGAGAGATATCCGAATGAACAGGCCGAGGACAATAAAGAATTATTTCTTTATTTTGTTATTTTCTCAAGTAGAAGGAAAAAAAATCAGGAAATGCCTACAGTATTTGTTCTGCCAATGACAAAATTCTCATAAAAGCAAACAGTAACACACTGGATAAACGACGGAGCTTTTTATTTCACAGTATTTTCAGTCCATTCAAATAGAATCTTGTAAACGTATGTTCTATTTTTACCAGATTAAAAAACTGATTTCAGTAAGGACTGCTTGAAAACTGCTTCCACAGTCCCAATGTTAAGCCCTTTTACTTCCTTTCTTTTATGACTATGACTCTACTATTCACGCTTTATATTCTCCCTATGAGACCACCATACGTGGAAAAGGATTAAAGACTGAACTTCAGGAAGTCTATCTGTTCTGTTTAAATAGAGACTTGTCCAGGCTGTACATTAATGTAACATAACATCTCAGTGCACTATTTAATCATCCAAAGGAAAGAGACAACGCTTTCACAGAGATATAAAACCTTATTTTTAGCAAATTAGGAAAGGGTCCACTTTTCAGGGTCATTACTCATAACAGTGACTATACACTGCTCAGTGCTGGTGCCTACTTGATCTAGAAATAAAAATGAAGAATACTAGATCATTAGCGGTCCTTATGCTATTTGATTATCGAATACTGAGGCAGTTAATTTTTTAAAAGTACTCTGAACGGCAATATTCATCTATGTCAGTCAGCTCAGGCCTCACCTCTGCAGTTTGCCAGCCCAGGTGGCCTCAGCTGTGGGCAGGTGGAGCTGGTTTACACTCATGGAAATCAAAATAAACTTAGAGCAGCTCCCCAGAGCTAAAGCTTTTCCATCAACCTCTGACTATTAGATTGAAATATATTAATTGATTGAAATATTCTGGCCAAATGCTCTTTTATATATAAAACATTCTCAGGTGAAAGGCTTCTCTCTAACAGTTTAATGCTGGTGGAAAGATCTTCCTACAGGAGGAAAATATCTTTTATTTCATGAAATGTTGCCCCTGGTTTCTAGAGTTTGACCAGTTTGATTGTATGTGTTAATGAAGGTCATTTGAACGGTAGAAGTGGACTCAAGTCTACTTCAAGACCTCAGATGCGGATCCCTGCGCTACAGAAGGGGTGAATGACAGAGCTGGAGTTTGCAGGTGGGGAATCAAACCAAAATAGCATGTGCCACTGTCCATAACCTTATTAGTAAGTAAACCAGAGCCGAGGTGGGTGACAAAACTGCCCAATTCTAAGAATTGCACACGCTCCTATCGGCTGGTGCAGCAGCTCTGCTGGGCGCAGCCGTTAAGGCGAACTTTATGCAATAGAAAAAGACGGACTGACATACTACCTCTGCGACCTGTTTTGCACATATTTAAAATGGAGGTGAATTATCCTTCCTTCACTGATCACTGAGGGAGACTACCTGAAAACATAGATTAAATATTTACCATTTGAACTATTTTAGGTAGCTGAGATATATCCTAGCCAAACTGCTCTGACAGAAATGGTGAGCACGGTCCTAGCCCTCAAGTCAGAGTTGCTGCCATAAGTGGTGGTAAATTCCCAGTAAGGAGCACATTTAGCCCTTGTAGCAGAATGTAGGGTCTAGAATTGACACCCCATCCCATATCGGGTACAGTATTTTTTAATCCATTATAACTGATGGAGCACTTAAATAACAGCTTTCCATGCTGGTTGACAGACCGCTGCGATGCTGTACCCTGGGCAGTTAAGATCTAGCTCTTGCTTCATTTTCATCTGTTTATATATTCCAGAGAGGGGACCTGGTTTTTTCTTTATATCCCACCTTGCTCATCAAAACTGCACCATACCTGCAGAGCCCAATTCACCACCTCTGCGCCTACGTAATCATTTACACTAGAGCAAAACAGTGTAAAGGGAAAACCGGGACCGCAACCCCAAGTTGCAGTACTTCGCACTCTCTTTGCAGGGCTGTAACTAAACACAGAAGGTGAAATTGTGAAATAGGCCAATTACTATTTCCACCCTTGCCTGTTGCTTCCTTGGTATATAATCCAAGCTCGTATTTTACTCAGGTTTGCTTTTCACTGTGAAGGCAATCACTAAGCTGGCATGTAGTGACTTACATTTAGTTCTCATTTAGCCTTACAGCTCTTACAGCAAGGAAACTTTCTTTGCCGTCATGATTCCCAGCAGCCAGGCAGCAGGGGTATGCTTGGGCAGCAAACTCCGTGCTCTGTAAGTTACTGCTGCCCTGTCAGGAGCAAATATCATGGTTTAATTAGTACTTTCATGGACGAGCCGTGGGGAAATGGCTTCAAAAGGTGACAACCTTGCACAGGAGGTGATGTTGGGCATTGCAGTCCGTCTGCAACACTGTAAATCAGAGAAATAATTCTGCTGAATCGGTAAGGCTAAACGGATGTAGAATAGGTATATCTGTGATCAGAGCCAAGGTCTAGGTCTCTGCTGCCCACCCACACCTTCAGCTAGAGAAGGCAGCAACGACCGCAGGAATTAAGGAAAAAATATTTGTGTATCTTCTTGAATCCTCATCTCTGCCAGGAACACGACCCAGCGAGTAAATTAAATTGTTTCTGCAACGAATCACCAGAAGCCTCCTCCCGCGTGGCGCAGTGAAGCCCTAACAAAGACCTGTGTGGGACCAGGATTTCGCTCTCGTGTTTACCGTGACTCCTTAGTGCATTCCTCAGCCAATTACCTGTACTCGTAATTGCGTTTCTGCGTAATCCATTTTGATTCATTTGTCAAACACAATTTTGAGACACGCTGTGTCAAATGCTTTAGTAAATTCTAGATGCTTAATGTACTTCCTCCCATTCTTCTATGATTCTACCTTTTTGCTTGGCATGATTTGTTCTTTACATACCCATGTAAGCAATCCTATTTTTAAGATGAAATACAACCGAGAGCCTTACATAACCTCAAATGTTTTTGCTGAGGAAATATGACATTTTGGTCAACAGTATTTGTCTTAAGAGTAAAAATACTTTATACCCTAAAAGACCCCCAATGTTATTTCTATTTTTGTGCTTTCCTGGTGCATTTCTACCACACAGCTCATTTTTGAAGCCAAAGAGCATCACTGTTACATAGTTTTTATATAGTTCTAGTTTTTTTCTCGGTATGGCCCAAATAGTCACAGATCTATATACAGTAATATCAGACTTTTTTTATCATGAGTGAATGTCTGTTTTATGAAGTTAAATATGACATGTTGGTTGCATAAATCTCTCCCCAGCAGAAAATCTTTTAACTTTATACATATATATTCATCCCATAAAATTTTCAATTACTGGTAAGTACAGTTTAAGTGTTAGTACCTAAGGAGTCGCCTGGTCTATAGTCTGTGTAATCTATATAGGCTGTCTAGTTAAGGAGAAGGATGGGCACCATTAGGAGATGATTTATCCCATCCTGATACACCTGAGATAAGTGGGGTGAGTGCTTGCTGCAGCTAACTTCTTTCTCCACTGGCCATGAGGTATCCTGGGTGACTAGATTTAACCAGGCTCCAACTCTTTACAAGTAAAGAAGTTCTAGAAAAAATTCTTATCTAATACAAATAAAAAACAATTATACCAATAAACTGAATTACTCTTTGAAAGCTGCCAAACCTGAAGACAACATTCAGCACCATGGTGCCTTTTGTTTGAAAGTATCGGCTGAAAGTGAAATAATTATAAAGGTGAACTGGACTCACCTTTTATATGTGTATAAAATATTCATTTTTCCAGGACTATATAGCACATTTTAAAAATTTGTCCTGAGATTTAAACATTAGCAAACGATTTGTCTCTGATGAAATTTATACATAGTATCTCCAGCTTCTGTCAAAGTAACTTACAGTAAATACTAACAGCAATCTTAATAGGCCAAAGAATGAAAAAAATATAGGTTATTCGTTAAAACTCCCGTATCTTTGTAATGGAGAAGAACAGAATTAATATCATGTAGCAATGGAAGGTCTAGTAAATCATTTCATACGTACCAGTTCATATTTACTCATAATTATAATTCACAGGAGCACATTCCTGCAATCAAGAGACAGGGGAGCACAGCATGAAAAAACATTTAGTACAGAGCAGACTGCATGAATAATTGCCTGTCAGAGTATCTTATTAAAGGGAAACTACAATTTTACAAGACAATTCTTTTATCTGCTTGTCTAATCTAAAGACAGATAGCTCTGTAAATACAAGGAGTTCAAGAAAAAAATATTTCTTGCTTTGAAGTTGAATTAAAAGTTCAGCTTTTAAAGCATTAAAAGGACAATCAAAATGTGACAGTTTTGATACATGCATAAGCACAGACCTTTCTAAATTGGGAAGTTAATCCTTTGCATTTTAAGGCAGAGGTGGTATTTGCAAGCAGTGAGACGAAGGGGATGGCAGTGTGGCTATGGAAACCATACTCCCTTATGCAAGCAAAGGTATCTGGTGACGTAATCTGTGGCATGCCCTTGAAAACAGGGCAGAGGTACCTGCAGATGTACCTGGTGTATAAGTGCAGTCCAAGAAGCCTTTTGGAGCAGGCTGCTGCCTTCCAGGCGGAATCACCAGCAGGCGCTTACTGGGACGACCGGAGCCTTGCTCAGCGACCTTTTCCCTCTAAATGCTTTACCAGGTTTGGCAACCTTCGACAAGCACCTCGTGCCCCAATTCACCCCGTTGCTTCACGCCGACCTCCTGAGCGTCAACGCGCCCGCGTAGCCTTTGCAGCGGGCAGGGTAGGTGCTCCACGCCGCGCGAGGAGGGACTGGCTCTGGACACCCGGCGCTTCGGCGGGTGGCTCTGCGGAGGCTGGAAGCTCCGTCTGCTGGAAGGACTAATTCTGCTTTATTCATCTAATCAACAGGTTTCACTTCCTCCTCTCTGACCGATGAAGAGGTTCTTAGAGAGCAGGGGGGATTAACACTAAAGGGAATTAAATTTAAAACAAAGTAATGGTGGGGAGAAGAGCGTAAGGAAAAATCAGTTTAAAAAAACCAACAACCCGAATCAAAAGAGGTGTTGCAAATGAACCCGTGGCCTTTGGTGGGAACTCAGCTTCATACATCTCTCTCAGCTTTTAGAAGTGTCGTAGCATTCTTTTTATGCCTTTGAGGCGATTCAGAGGTACGCACCCTGAAAGCGGAAGAAAATGGTCCTTCATTATTAAAGTGCATTCAAAACTAAATGAAAACGTAACATTATAGGCTTTGGGAACAGCACCTGCAGCATTGTTCAAACCAGTAACATTCTGCCAGGCTTGGTTTAACACTTGTGATTGTGATTCTAAAGTCTGAAACCTGTTCACTCAAGAGCTGGTCTAGAGCTAAAGCCCACCAAAATCAATGTGAGTCCTTCCGCTGATTTCAGAGAGCTTGGACCAAGGCCAGGGTTGAGAGAACAAAGGCAGCAGCTTTAAAAATGCTGCACAAAAATTTCTTACCCCTTCTTTAGACGATCACTCCTGAGACGTTAAGCCGTGTCATGGTGTCTGCCTGGATGCTGAGACTGTTGTAGCAGTGGTGGATTTGATAATGGTCATAATCTGGATTTTCCACTGTGAAATACACTGAGTCATTTTATATATAGTAACTTGTCATAAAAGTCATCAGATGGAAACATCTCACAGGCACTGAAACAAGGCTTTGCTCCTTTCCAAGTAACACACTTGATAAGGTTTCACTTGAAAAAACTAATAACTTTTTTATAACAATCTGAGAGAATTTACAGCTAACGGTTCTCTCTGAGAACATTCACACTCCAGGAATATATGGTCTGGTTTAGAAAAATTATTATCAGTTCTGAATATTATAAAACTGACATAGTTTCCAGAAAACTGGGTTTTCCAGATTTCCAGAAAAGGTTGTAAACAAATTATTGAGACCTTCTATTCCAGGAAATACATTAAAAACAAAGTAAAAAATTTAAGTTGGCCTGCGAGAAAACTGTCTAGACAAAGCTTCCATTATATGATTTAACAATCCCTGCACATGCTGCTTGAAGATAAAATTGGATTCTTGTCCAGAATATTAATACTTTTATTGCCGTTTATGGCACTATATTTTATAGATACATGTACATATTCATATACAGATAGTCAGATGAAGAACATTCAAAACGGTCTAGGTAACGGTTTATCAGTATTTCTCTATCAAATAAGTAAATTGTCATTTTTCAGGCGGAGGCTGCTGCCGAGGAGCAGGATTTCCTCATATTCACACGAGGACTTCTGTATTTCCATTTCAACCACTGCCTGTGCACGTTTGTGAGTCGTGACTACGGGTGACATAAAAAACTTATGATTATAGAGTGCGGAACAGTGCTCACAGCCTTCTGTTTCCAAACAACTCCACATAAATAGTTTGCAAGTTGTAGTTTCAGCATAACCAGAGCAAGCTCGGGAATACGGAAACCACCTTTATCACATTTGACTCATCTCAGTGCAGTATCCCCAAGAAAATAAAAAAGTGACATTTTTTCCAGCATGAGAGGAGAGAATTCTGAGATGTTTTTAAGTCAGACACAAGGAAGGCACTGAGAATTAGATTAGTGCTTCTCTTTTTTTTCTAGGTGGAGCAATGCACCGTTTAATGTCTGGTAGCCAACTGCAGCGTAATTGCAAAATAGCTGAATAGTCGAAAACTGAGCCTGCCTCCCACCAGAGACCCATGCAAAACGTAGGCAGTACCTGGCCTCACTTCCAGGATCCTGGATCTAATATGACTGGAAGAAAAACGTAGGTAGTTTCAGAAAGGAATATTTATGCCTCAGTAAACTTCAAAATTGCCCTGGCGAACCTGGTCACAAACTATTTTCTGTTTATCAGCTAACATTTACTGTTAATAGCCAAAACAGAGACTATCTCAGGTTTACTAAAAATTTATGTGCTAATACAGATGAGAAAAATGGAAGTTAAAATCATGTGCACTAGTAACTGTGTGGGGTTTATTTGGATAGAGATTTTTTAAAAAGCTTTTAAAAGCTTTTAAAAAACTTAATTTTTACACTTTGTGCCAAAATAGAAAAAAAACCACCTTGGAAAGGAAGGCTAACATTTATAGAAGACCAAAAACAAGTGGTTGAGTTCTTGGCTTGCTGCATTTTCCCAGGTAAATAAATTATACCTCATTTTGGAGAAGCTTTTTTCAGCTCCTTTAATCAATTGTGAGGTCCAAGGTTCAATGGAAGGGGTTTTTTTCAAACGGAACCGACCTCTCAAGCCAACACGGCTGGGAAGCGTGGAGTTACCATCCCACCGTCTACTCTGAGAGCGGGTGAACTGCGGACTCTATCCAAAGCCAGGGGAAGCTGCAAAAGCTGTTATTTGATGGTACATCTCAGAAAGTCTTTTAAAAGGGTCTTTAGAAAACCAATCCTGCCACCTTTTCAGTACGGTAGGAAAGCCTACCATACTGTTTGGGGAGAAATATATTTAGAAAGCTGGTTTTGGAGGCACGGCAGCAGATAGGCAGAGGGAGGGATAATGGGAACCGCTTCCCCCGGCCCCGGCAGCCGTAGCTGCTGTTGCGGCGTCGCCGACTGCTTTAGATCAAGCCGTCGTCAAAAGCAGTGTCAGCGTCTTACATCATGCGCAGTCTCCCGGGCATCCTCCCATCCCTTTCTAACTCGTTCTTGTAAGGGCTCAAATGACTATACAATTTAGATTTAAAAGCTGATAGGAAGCTTTTATTTTTCCTTTAAAAATTAATGCTTTTTTTTATACGTGCAGGCCATTTCCCTGAATCCAGCCCAGTTCTTTGTTCCCACAAAATCATATTCATCAGTGCTTCAAATACTTCGTATTTCACTAACTAGTCTCTCAAACCTCATAACAGGTGCTAGCACATCATGTTCTTTCACCGTCATTTCTCATTGTCATCTCATATCGTTCATCAAAGAATGAGAGGGAACATTGTCTGCAGACTGAGGAAATCATAAAATCTAACCCTGCCCCGGCTAATGTGTCACTTTTGGCCTTAGGAAAATCACATAATCAAGAGGTGACAGAAGTGGTCTGATATTCTGACTTTCTCAATTTCTGAATGCCTTTCACAGTTTAAAAAGCTGGCCTTAGCTCAGCAGCCTCTCGGTTGCGAATGGAGATAAGAACGCCGTTCTGTCTCACAAGAGAGAGCTAATATTTGTTCAGCGCTTTCAAAATATTAAGTGCTACATAAGTGCTAAGCGTTATTAACAGCAATAATGTATGTTTTCATCTCGAGCTTGTACTCTTCTATCTGATCATTATCTAGCTTATAACAAATAATGACTCTACCAGAATACAGTCCCAGAAAATAACTTACTCACTCGTCTTGGAAAATGGTCCTAATTTTTATTATAAGACTTGAACAAAAGTGAGATCTAAAATCATAGATCTGTTGGAGTTTATGAAGTAAAACAACTGGTCCCTGGGAACGATTCTTCCCTGACTTGTTACATAGAGCATTTTGCTTTGCCTGCTATCTCTGAGTGCGCCAAAGAGTATGTAAATGCAGTTCATAATCTCATTTCAAGTACAAATATCAAATACCTGAAAAATGTACCAGTAAACACTACACAGAAAAAAACCCATATGAAAACTTATACTGCTCATTATTTAAAGCTATTGCAGAGGAACAGGTTGCCACTAAACAACAGTAAATTATATGTTAGCTTATATTTTTGGAGTCATTTGTACTATCCTTTCCTTTAACTGCTTTGGGCTTGACTGTAAAATTTGTAATGATACTCCTGAGCGGTTACTGATGGGTGTGAGTCCGCTGCTATTAAGGGTTAAAGCCTAGCTCACTTAAGGAACTCATGAAAAATTAAGTTTTGTGTGCTTTGGAGTTTACAACTTAACACGTGAGTGAGAGTATCTTGCCCATGTTGCTAAGTATTTCAGATGGAATTTATAGAGCTACTGATATATATATATATATCTATCTATATATAGAGCTACAAATGTTGCCTTTGAATACTTCTGTTGGCAGCTGAAGTCCTGCGTCCCGCACGCTGGCTATCACAAACGTCATCCTACTAGAAGAGAAACTGAAGACACACCCATATATAATCAAAATGCTTCTCTGCAAGTAAAAGGAAGATTCAAGATAACCAAGCACGCTTCAGAAACATATGGCAAAGCCTGGAAGAGCACAGAACTTCCCTCCAGCCTTTGTCAAACTTCAGCCCAGGTTTATAAATGCCACCCTTTGGCTGACTGAAGCCAATAGGAATGTCAAAGGAAATTCAGTTTTGGCTTAATTATCCCTGAAAATTATCCACATTCATCTGCAAGAGATCCCCAAGATGATCACACATGGATCAGGTATGTGTAAAGCCAAGGCTGAAGTAATTTTTCTAACACAAACTCATAAACTTATTTCCATTCTGATTAAGAGCAATACATTGTAAAAAAAAAAAAAAAAAGGTATTTTTTAAAAAGCATCCTTCCATTAGGTATAAACAAACTCTTACTCTGTCTATACCCAAACCTGGAACACGGGTAGGCATTCATTGCAGAAATGATGTAGAGCACAGAGGTCATTAACTCCAAATGAAAATGGTATAGTGAAAATAGATGATGAGTATCTGGAATGGAAGCAATAACATTTCCAACAGAATATCTTTAATAGAAACAGAAAAGCAAAGCAGTTATTTATGATATGGTTTTATAAGTCCTCCACATCACCACCTGGGAGGAATATTTCCAAGAGGAATTTGCATTGTGTGTGCAGAATAACTACTTATATGTTTTGACTGAAAATGTTTTATTTACCTACAAGGCCTGACAATGACAAAAATTGTTACAAAACCTGTGATATTTAACTGAGAAAGAACAAACATTCCTCTTGTGTAGTCACACGCAATACGCATGAAATATACTTGATTGCCTCTGTACATTTACAGAGTACCTCTTATTTATTGCAAATATATTTCATGCAGGGTAACAGTTCTGTTTCCATTCATCCTCTTCAAAAGATACTCCTGATCTCTCTGACAAGAATTTCTAAGATCATTCATGGCCAAATACGGCATTTGGATTTCTTGGAGTTAATGTTACGGAAAGGAATGTTTCTTTGCTCCAAGAGAGGTGCCCCCAATTCAATGGGATGTGTTAAAAGACAAGGTGAGAATCCAAAGAGTTGACATTATGATGTGATAAAGCTTTCACATTTTATGGAAAGAAGCATTTTTCAGTTTCCTCTTCATAAATGGAAAACATACATGCACAGCGTGAAGACACATATTATGCCTAAGTATGTAAAATATGTCAGCTTGAACTTCTTACAGTTTAATGAAAAATATTCTTCAGGAGGATAATTTATATTCCGTTTGCCAGAGAAAAATAAAAACCTTTTATTTTCTCAATATTACAGTCCTGTCCCATTACCATTTTTTCCCTAGCTGCAAAAAGCCAGCACTGGGATATTCATGCACTGTGAATTAGAAGGAGTATTTTTTTACTGGCTATCCAGATTTTAAGGGCATTAGCTCTATTTGTAACATGTTTTCAATAAAATGAAAATGAGGAAAGTAATAAAATAAGTATAGACCCTCATCAGTACCGGTGGGGTTTACGTTGGTCAGGGGATTAGTCGTGATGTTTCTGTTATAGATCACGATCAGACAACAGGACAAACCACATCTTGCACTGACATCAAAATAAATTTTGCTGTTGTAATAGAGAACATGGAATTAGTATGTAGAAGCTGTAAGTAAATTCTTTAGCTTTCATTTTATTGAATCTGGTACTTCCTGCCTTAGGAATGTACGTGATCTCAGGTATATATAATTCCCATTTAGTGCAGATATACACGTAAACTGAGACTAAGGAGAGCCGATCTAGATGAGAAATTAATTTAACCCTTAGTAAACACCTGAAGAAGGGCTGTCAGCAGTACTTTCCAGATGAAGAGGAACATGCTCCTTTAGCCTCCCTCAAAATAGAAAAAAATACCACTGTTTGAGTTTCAGATTTGAACCTCGAGGTCCAGAAAGGACAGAATACAGCAATAGCTTACCTTATTAGCTAATTACAGCTATCTGCAAGTTTAAATTAACATCAGAGTGCTGCTTCGTATCCCCTGTTCACACATCTGCAAAGCTACCATGGTGGTTAACAGCACTCTGAATGAAGAGTCAGTCAGGTTCCCGGATTTATAGATTATTACACTAATAGTCTTAAAAATCTCTAAACCATCTAATGCCTGAGCAGCTTCAGCAGTTGTGAAGCACATATTTAGTAGCACCACAAAAATAATGCATGTGTTATATAGAACCACAAAATACTCATAATTAGAAATAAATGCTATTGCTGCACTGCTTTTCCATTTCACTTCTCCTTTCCCTTGCGTGGAAAACCAAAGATGACTGTAGGAACATGGCAAGTACGTTCATTATTTCAGTTAAGTCCCTTTGATTTTTCCTATAAAAATATAACTGTTAAATCAAAGAGCTCACTTGTAAGTTGTCTTTGGTAAGACTCTTATCATTTACCCATTAATGCAGGATAAAGATGGTAAGCCCTGAAGCTGACTTTGAAAAACTTTTGATCTTCACGCTCCCAGGCATAATGCATATAGATGCATATATAGGTTCCCTCTATCACAATAGCCTTTAAATTCTGCAGGACAGGCGCAATGAAATTCAGATCAGTTCGAATGTGCAGGTGGTGACCTGGGAACCAAATCTCAAGGATGGGAAAAGGGAAGGAACATGGAAAGAGGAGCAGACTCCCTCAGATGTTTGAGATGAGTACGTGATCTCAAAACCTGACAATAACGAATGCTGTTGCAGAAACTGGCCCCCTGCATTCCTACCGATACAAGAAAATAAGAGAAAAGAGATGCAACCCTGACCTCAAAAGAAAACCTATTTTCATTCTTAAACTTGCAGTACAGGGCTTCCCCTTTGGTGGAGGACTGTTCTTAACCAATGATAGCCAGTCAGACATTTCACCTCTGTTTCTTGAGTGTTATCCTTCTGCTGGCTTTTACAGTTTATTTTCTTTTTGCTGAAGACTGTTCTTTTAAGTTTCTTTTTAAATCATGGTCCTGGATCTTTCCAGGAGCAATGGGGTTGGGATCAGGAAGTTCATTCTTTCATAATCACCTATTCCGCGCTCCAGCTAGGAGATGTTAGCTTTGGAGCAGGTTTTTGGTTTAGAAACCAGAAGGTTGCTAATCTTTAAGGCCAAGGAAGGATTTACTCGGAACAGTGCGCTCATCAGCGTGGCGACAGCAGAGCCTGCTGCTCCTCAGGGTGAGCAGAAACCTTGTTTTAGTGCCACATCTCTGGGAAGGAAGCTGACAGAAATCCTCGAGGGCCAGGTAGCAGGAGAGGTCAGAGCAGGAGCTAAAAATCCCCCAGGAAAGGGGTAATTTCCCAGAAGCAAGTGTCCTGAAGAAGACTGGGACCCTTCTGCTGGAGCTGCCCGGCAACGCGGCGCGGAGGAAAGTCACGCTGGTTTTATATAGGGCTGGTTTTGCGCCGGCAGAGACGCTCTTCCGGCAGAGTGAGGCCAGGTGTACCTGGAGTGCAGTTGCACAATTAGGGAGCCTGCCAGGGAGGCGCCGCCCCAGCCCGCTTTCCTTTGTGTGGAAACTAGACGGGACGCGGCCGCGTCTCCCTGCCGGTCGCACCGGCGGGACGAGGAGGGCTTCCTCCGGGACCCCGGCCCCTTCCTCCCCTCCCGGGGCTCCCGCGGGGGCGCCGGGGGGCTGAGGTGGGCCGCCCCCGGCCCCCCCGGGGCCCGCCGCCCCGCCATCGGCCGCCGCCATCCGCCGTCCCCCGCGGCGGGCGGCCGGCCGGCCGGGGCGCCAGGCCGCTGGCTCCGCCCGCACCACATGACTCCGCCGTCGGTAGAAACTTTTCCCGTCCCGCGGTTGGAAAATGGCGGCGTAGGAGCGGGGCTCTCGCATCCCCCGCCCGGTCCGGCCGCCCCCAGCGCCATGACCCGCTGGGTTCCCACCAAAAGGGAGGAAAAATACGGCGTAGGTGAGGAACCTCCCGGCCCCGCTCCCGCCTGTTGCGCTGCGAGCGCCGGCGGGGAAGCCCCGGCCGCCCGCGGGCCTCCCCCCCTCCTTCTCCCTCCCTCCCTCCCTCCCCGGCTCCGCTCTCCGGCGGCGGCGCCCCGCTCCGCCCGGCCGCGCTTTCCCGGGCGGCAGCGCCCGGCGCCTCCGGCCCGCCTCGGGAAGCCTTTCCCCGGGCCGGGAGGCAGCGGGACTCGGCCGGGGGCAGCGGAGCGGGGTCGGCCGGCGGCCCCGGCACGGCTCCGCCGGCTGCAGCCCCCGCTCCCCGCGGGGCTCCGGCCGCCGCCCGGCGGGGCAGCGCTGGGGGAAAGTTCAGAACTTGCCTGGAAACGCCGGCCAACCTCCGCTTGGGTCACCCACCCTCGCTAGAAAAGTTGCCTTTTCTTTATCTGCTGTGTATTTTTGGCTTCCCGAGCACTACTTTGTCCGAATAGATGGCTTTGAGTTATTATTACATAGCTTTTTTCTACCCCCCCTCCCTGCTGGGAGCGGACAGGATGCGCCTCCAGCGCCGGGTGCTCGGCGGGCCGCGGCGGTGCCCGGCGCTCCTTCGCCTCCTTATCCCATCCCTCACTTTGGAGGTTTTGAGGCTAGAAAGGGAAGAGGCTCTTCGTTTCGCAGGGAGTGTGATTTCCATACAGATGAGGGATTTCCCGTGCCCGGTGCTGTCCGGGATCCATGTCACACTCTGCTCCTTCCGTCCCTCTCAAACAGAGAGGTTTTGTTCTCTGCCCGGCTCAAAACGCCTCCGCTCTCACGGAACGGAACCGAGCTGCGGTGGGTTTTGGGCAGCGTTGTGCCGAGGGGGCCCCTCTGGGTATGGAGCACGTCTCATCTTGGTCGAAAGCGTTTTTTAGGGGCTATGGGGAAGAGAAGTTTATTGGCATGAGTGGGAGCATTTGTCTTGGGGAAGGAAATAATAAATCTGACTGTTCAGTTTGGAAATACAAGGGTCAGCGTCTGCCGCGGTTCTTGGCCTCTGTTGGTTGTGAAGAACAACTTCTTGTGTATACCCGCAGCTAAGCCTTGTGTAAACCACGTGAGCGGGAAGAAGGGAGTTTCTGGGTCTAAGCAGAGCCCAAGTGAATTTTAAGAATTAATTTTAAATTCTGTGTGTACATCCCTAGAAAACTAGAGCATGGGTTTTAAATTACTAGCTGGCCAGTTACGCTGTGTGAGAGCCGTGGGTAACACCAGCGCTGAGGACGCAGGTCAAACACAAGAACACAGAAATGATGGCAGTTGCTCATTAAGTTTTCCAAATTCTGTGGTTTTCTTAGAAAACTTTCCAAAGTTTTCCTGCTTCGTGGTGTGGATGGGTAGGGTATTTCTGAAAGACTGGAACGACTAAATCGTCACGTAGCGTATGCTGATGTTACAAACCGGTGACACTCGAAAGCAGGTTCCTCTTTTGTAGGAACTTGTATCTAATGCTGCGGCGTCGGAGGTTGCCCTGACCTGGGTTTCCAGGAATCCATGTCTGGGAAGTGCTTTTGAAAGGGTGACACTGTAAGAACTGTGCAATAAACTGCTTGTTTGAAAATACACTTTAAGTCTATTTGGCTATCCAGTGTGGGAAATTGGATGTGTAGGAAGAGAACTAGACTTAAATGTAATTAAAAAAAAATTGTTTCACAGTTTCAAAAAGTACAATATTTTGTGCTCCAATGGTATTTTTTGTTTGTGTCCACTGCTCTGGAGGGAAGTTTGTCATGGTTTTATAATAGGTTTGTTTTTCTGTGATGGTTTCTTTTCTTTTTCCTGCAAGTTAGCTGGGAGGGCTGATCCTCAGAAAATTAGGGTGTTTCTCTGCTGAACTGCAGGGGCATGAGAGTTGAAAGTAGATGTAGTGTTGCAAGGAGATCAAATCGGATTTAGAGCTAATTGAATGTTGCGATTCACTGGCCCGTGCTATGCTGTTAGATGCTGTTTTGGGAGGGATAGCTGCTTTTTGGCATCGCTGGGTTTCCTCCTGAGGAAGATGAATATTCAGTTTGGTTGCACGTGTTTTACGCACTTTGTGTGCTTAAAAAAGGGCACTTCCCTAGGCTGCGGGACTTCTGGTGGTTTGTTTTTTGCTGGTTGTGGAGAACTGATGTGGCAGTTACATAGTCCCAAACAGAAATGGAGAAGGCTCTGTTAGGGTGAACGTGCTAATAAACGGATATTTTTCTTCCTAACTGTTTACCATGGCCAGTCCTGGAGACTGACCGTGGAAAAGAAACATCTGCCTCTTCCCAAATAATGGAACTGTTAATTGATTGGTGGTAACTGGATTGTTAATTGAACTGCTGTCTTAGTGATACGTGTATGTAATATACTTAGTGTGTACGCTTTACTAAAGCTGAAATAACAGGAAGGTGTCTGTTGTTGTGGGTTATATTACTTATGTTGCAGTTGTGGGAGCTCAGAAATGTGTGTATGTATACATACGTGCGTGTGTATATACACGTACATCTGTGTGTGTATATATGTAAGTTCTGTGTATACAAAATATGCATGTGTGTATTACATATATATGTATTTATTTCCTTCCTTTGACTAGTGTTCCTGTGCACAGCTAAGCTTTCAAGTTGCTGGACTTGAAAGTCTAAGTCCTAAGCCTTCGAGTTATCTCCAGTCCCAAAGATTTGCTGGCTGTGACGCAGTAGGAATAACTTATTGCGACATACCTATACCGAAACCGTGGTAGGATACAGGTGCGTTAAGGAACGCTCCTCCTGCTCAACCCCCTCCACCTTTCGCGGCAGGGTTTGCCGATGGTGCTGGATGGCCATCACATGTGCAAACTGGACTTGCTGCCTTGAAATGAGGAGGGCTGCCGCGTAGTGCACAGACATTATCTCAGCAGGCAGTTGTGAGCGTGACTCAGCTCCGCTTCCTGAGAGAATTCAGGGCCCGGCGTGCGGGGAGGTTGGATGAGGAATGGGTGTGGATATAATGGGATAATACAGTTATTAGATTAACATAGAGGGAACCATCTGAAACAGGAAAACAATGGGTTTAATTAAAGTAGCTTTTCTCCACTCCTGATGCTGCGTATCCTTCTACCTCGTCCCAGCGCCTGGCTCTGTATTGCATCTCTCGCCCCGAGCCGGTGGGCAGGCGTGCGGTGGTGGCGGGATGGCCGCGCGGGTGTACAGCTTCCTCGGCAGGAACGTTAGAGGCTGTCAGAGAGCCCCAGAAGCTGCTCACGTCTGCTGCATACCCTCGATGTCCCGGGTGGCTGTGGAGTGTGGCTGCTCAGTCTCACATTTCCTGCTGTTAGTGTGATGCGAAAATTGTAATTTTGGTGTTCTTCCTTATGCCAGTGGAGAGGAGATGTAATGAGCTGCTTTCGGAAGTCTGTGATTCTGAATAGCACTTCTGAAATAGCATAAAGTGGCTCTCGCAGCTTCCAAATCCTCTTGACTTCTACTGGTGTTTGACCCTTTTCCTATGGATTTAAAGCCGCAGTAAGCGGCAGAAGTGATGCTGCTACGGTTACCACAAATACTGTATTTGAAATGTCTTTGTCTTCAAAAGTATGCAGGTATGGAATAATTATACCACTGCTATGATAGCTTAATCTGTTGTTTTTCTTTTTTAATAAATGAGGAAATAGAAAGACAGTGCCCCACGTGTCTGTGCATGGCCAGGTGTAGGAGAACTTCCTGCTACAGGCCTTGTGCTCTCTTGAGATCCTGTTAATTTCCAGGATGTTGACTCTACTTTCCTCTGCTACTAATGAATCACTGGAAAACATGGATAGTTGTGCCCTTGCCGTGATCAGTAAGCCAGTGTGGGCTCTGCCTTGCAGGTGAGGTGCTCCTGGCTGTGGGCAGCTTCATAAATTCAAAGCCGTGATGAAGAAAGGGTTGGATAGGGAGCTGCACTCAGTGTGTGCTACTTCAGGACAGCACGTGATGCCTGGGTAGGCGCTTCCTGATGCCATGCATTAGGTCAAAGATAACATATATGTCAAGGACACATTTTAAAAATAGCCTGTACCTCGGTGACTTGTATATGTACAAGTGTTGCACTTCTGTGGCATATCTGGGTGCACTCAAGCTGTCCCCTAAGCAGATGGGATGCTGCAAGTACTTGAGATGGTATGTCCTCCTCGGGCCTTAGCCAGTATCATGTAAGCTGCTCAGATACACTCTATACTGTGTAGGGTGTGTGTCAACACGTGCATTAATTAAAAAAGCAAACATCAGCAAACAAACAAAACCAATTTTACTGTGAGCCCCACCGGTTGAGGGTTGGGGTTGGGAGTTCCTGTGTTCTTGCTGGAGAGTTTTTGTTGTGTGTCATGACAGAGCAAGTCATAACTAGCCTGATTTTTAGATGCTTTGAAATCGGATGGACTTTGGCCATGTTGCAAGGTTAGGGTATTTTAGTGCCTCTGAGATTGGGATAGCTCTTCTAAAAGGTGTATCTAGAAGCATCTTCAAACCAGGTACACAGAATATGATTACTAGGGGAGGGCTATAACAAGTTGCTGGACTAAGTGGTGATACTAAGGTCGTGATGTGCATCTGAGTTATGCTCTTGTAATGGCTCTTTGAAAGGGGGGGATAGGGATTTGGTAAGAGCAGTGCTGTTGAAAGCACAGGAACTGCTACAGCCAAGCACTGCTGCCTTGCTTCTGCTGCTTGAGGGAGGACTGCGGCAGTTCAGGACAGATTTAGGGCTTTTGTGGAATCCTGGATTTACAGTCCACAGCTGCGGTGAGTGGTGGTGGCACGTGGAGACTCTCTGTTTACGAAGAGAGTTGATGATCTTGTGCTTGCATATTTGTTCCTTAAAGTAGGGAAGAGAGGGTTTTTAGGAAATGGAAAAAGATGCATCTTAAGGATTTTAGTGGTGCTGTGTCGTGAGTGAGGTTTGGAGCCATCTGACAGGACAGGACGGGTACCTTTGCACTGTTACTGACAGCAGGACACGTCCCAAACTGATGGAGTGAAAATGCCCGTGCGATATTTGCTGATGTATTTACCCGTGTCTTACCATTTTGAGGAAGCACATGCAGATTCAGTCTCCTAGAGACAACATACCCTATGGTGCGCCCAGATTAGGGTTTGGTTTTGTGCTATCTTACAATACCTTCTAATTCCCCTCTTGCTGTGGGGATGCATTTCTGTGCTCCCCTGTCCCTGGCATCACATGAAGTGGAGGTGGGGGACCGGTAGAGGAAGCGTACTTCTTCCTAAATGAATGACCTTAATTTGACGGTAGGCATGTGCTTGATTATGCTTGGTTTACTCAGCAGTCACTGTTGCTCTCTGTCAATAAACACTTGTTACAAGCAACAGATTGGAGAGGGATAAAGATACCGGATAAGTGGAAGTGTGTACTCCTGTTTGCTTTTGTCCAGGTCAGTGACAACATTACAAACCCAGATTGTTCCGAGAAATGACTCCTCTAGGGATCTACCAGAAACACTTCCCACCTGCCCCGAGCACATACTGACTTCCTATAGGTAGCTGGTTTCCTGTGGGTGTAACACTGAGCGTTTATTTAACTCTGCAGAGTAAGTTTTCAGTCAGTTTAGGGATTTTTTTTCAGCTGTTAGTTAACACACTTATTCCGAGAAAATAAAAGGGGAGGGGGAGTTTTCACAAGAGCAGGATTTACACTTTGCATCGTTACCCAGGTGTGGAAGTGATGGTGGGACAAGGTCCTGATTTAAGGTTTTTGGTTTGGCATTAATTCAGGGCGAAAACCATTTCCGAATGTCCACCTCAAGGTACCAGGCGGTACCTTGGTGGGTTTTGTAGTTTTTCTCTCTGTCTCTCATTGCCATAAATGCTTGATTTAGGAGGACTGATATGATGTTAATTTTGGACTGTTTGCCATACTAGGCATGGCTTGCTTTGTATTACGAATGCATCTTCCTTTCTGCATAGGCAAAGCTTTCAGGGAAGGGGAAAGTAAACTGGATGCAACATAAAGTCAATGGATGTCTCCAGGAAGCCTTTCTGTCAGCTTGCAACTGCAGACATAAGTGTTGCAATAATTTTTCTTTGAAATATTTGTGTTTCTGGAGTTTGTCCAGTATTGGCTGTAGAGCACATGCAGGATCTGCTCTGTCAAATCCTTTAGGAGTCCTTCAGGACTGGAATCCAATACATCTTGTTAAATACCTGTGGACGTGTCCAACTTTAGATAAATAGCTGAAAGCTGACTTACATTAATGAATCGAAGCTCAAATGAGGAACTAGTGCTAATCCAGTTTTCAAGTATTTAATCTATTAAAGCTGTCAGTCTTACCTCTCCTCTTCTGCTTGCTGCAAGCCTGAAACTTTCACCATTCAGTGGTGGCAAATCACTGCTCTGAAACACATGGGCTGCTCTTCTTTATCGCTTTTCTTTGACAGGGAGATGGACCACTGAAAAGTTAACAAATCTTTTTTTTCCTTCTCTTTTTTGGTGAACTTAAAAATATTTTAAATTCTGTTTTCTGGCCTGTCGTAGATCCCGAGGCTATTCTGACAATAGGTGTTTTCTGAATAATGCTTTAATGAATTCCTTAATGAGCTACTGGAATACTTTCTTCCCTTAGCTTGAGGGGGGGAAATTGAAATCACGCCCTATCTAAACCAAAAGAATGTTCAAAAAGAGATAGTTCTTGTAATTCTGAAACTTTAGCTACATTTTCAGGCTGTAGTTGTCAAAACGTTTATGTATTTATAGTATTGTTTCTCTTTCCGTGTTTATGTAATTTGTGTGTTAAATCTGATTTCTGATGTAAAGACTTGTAACACAAGAAGCAGACGTTGCTCAATTTCAGTTTCATCAGCAAAATATGAAATATCTCTGGAAATGTTTTTCTGCTCCATATAGCTTTGTAACTAAAGTGAAATAATTACATTGAGAACTATTATGTGTAATCATGTATCCATATACATAACAAAACAAACAGATGGATGAATAACTGAAGTAACTGTTGGCCGTGTTACTTGAATTTTTCGGGTTTTTTAATAATATTTCCTAGCACCGCTGCTTTACTTATAATACTGTTTATATTCTTTTAGCACAAACCTTTTTAAACATGTTTTCAGAGGTTTGTCGTGGCTGATTTTACAAAAGGGTGTTGGAGTAACAAAATGCCTTCCTGTTACCCAGTCGAAAGCACTGAGCGATATGGGGTTTGTTGTGGAATTTATGAATGTGAATGGAAGTAAAAGTGTGCAAAATTGGTAAATACCCTTGTAGGCACTTGGTTTCTTAAGGTATTCTGTTCCATACATCTGTACTGTGTCACTTTAGTGTTTTTACTACCCAGATTAATCAATACTGAGGTTGAAAACCTGCTTGAGCAGCTCCCAGGCTGAGCTAGGTGCAGGGGTTTCGGGAGCCTGCTGTAGTGAAGCAGGAGTCCCGTCTGCAGAGGGCATTGTTGGTGGCATTGTGGAGAATGGGCTTCCTTGTGGAAGAACCTGGCCGCCTGGCGTGGTGAGCTCCAGACTGATTGCTGGCAGAGCTTCCTGGGGGCACAGCTCCTGAGCAGCTTTGAAAATGTATGTCTGACAGTGGCGCTTGGGATTTGTGAGAGCACACGAACTTGTGACGTGCCCAAAAGCCTCTTCGAGCATGCAGATACCTTTTGGAAGTCCAGCCTGAGGTGTTTGTGTTTGCTCTGCCTGCCTTCTTCTCCGAACAAAGCACGGAAGTACTGACATCACTCAGTTTGAAGTTGAATGTAATAAAACAACATATGTTTAGGGAACGTAGCTGAATAGCCTGTGGGTCCCAAGAGGAGGTAACTGGTGCCAAAGAAGGAGCTGGTGACGCCAGACCGTACCCAAACCTAACGCACAAGGACCTTCGACTGGGCTGTGTTGGTAGAGGAGGGCTTTACTAATTTCCATACGTGGAATAAAACCAAAAGAATTGAGAAGTAAGATGGCAAACCCTGGTGCTGGTGGTGCCTTGTGGTCCCTGCATAAGGCTAAAGGGAGTTGTTGGAAGGTGACAGGGATACAGGGTCATGGAAGGATTTGCTGTTTCCTGTGTCTCCAGCAGCCTGCCTGCTTACCTGCTTCCCAGCTGATGCTTTAGCCTTTAACATCCCCCTAATCGTGCCAGCTGGTCTGCAGGAGAAAATGTTGGCAGTAGGGAATGGTTCAGTAAACGTAGTTGGGTGCTTTTATTGAGGAGTTGCTTCTGCTTCAGCACAGTGTGTGTATGCTGTTATCTGCAGCAAAGGCTGCATATCAGAAATGAAGTGAAATAAAAGCAACTGGTAATGTAAAAAGTATTCCTGTAGTGGACCCTGAAACAGGAAATATCTCAGCCCTGAGCCAGATGGAAGTAGCTGATGATATTTGAGTGTCCAAGTCTTGACACAGATGGTGAACAGTTTAAAAGGGATGCTTGCTTTCAAAAAATCTGCTGTGCATATGACTGCAGTGAACAAGTCATGACCCTGAAATGGCTGTGGATTATCAAGGCAGTGACTTTGAATATCCTATAAATACTGGCCTCTAAAGGAGGACTTGCACTGGAGTTTTAATGACTTGAGTAAAGATATGGTTAAGCTTGTCACTTGGGTCAGGAAAGTTACAGATATCGGTCTGTGGGAACCTTTAAACTTTCTTCTGACTACATATAAGGTTAGTCACCCAAAATAAGAGCATATGAATAAAAACCAACATCATGATGGTAAGAAGTGGAGTTTCTACTTTAATTATTATTGTTTATTAAGTAATGGAGTGAGCTAAAAGAGGGTTGGTTTGTCAGCTCTTGTTTGGCTTGCGTGGACCTCCTGTTGGTCAGTGGATCTGAAGAAGGGACCAGCTACAGGCATGAGCAAACCTGTGCTTATTCCCTCCTTAACTGCTATGGAGTCTGTCAGTGTATCGTGGGCTGTGAGTCTCTCCGTCCTTGCTTCTGCCTTGCAATGCAGCCCAGGTTTGAAAAGCTTGTCCGCTTGGTTTGTTTTTTTCATCCTGTTCTGGGGTCGTGCAGGAACGTGTTACTGTTTTTGCTGTTTTGCATTGGTCAATCCATGGCTCATTCATAGCTCAAATATATAGAAAATAATGTGTCTACTCAATCCTGTAGTATGTTCTGTCTAATGCGAGGTGGCGGTGGTGTTGCCTCGTGTCTGGCCTCTGGACTTGGCTGCTGGGTGGCCTGGTGGCTTCGGGCTCTGGGTATAGAAGTATATTTCTTTGTATCTTTTGAGCAAAGCATGATTATGGTACAAAACTGTCTGCAATTATACAGGAAAGATTTCTCGCTACCTGGTTATTTTCCTTTGTATGTTTTTTATTCTGACATATGCTGCTTAATTCTTAATGATGTCCGAGCTTTTTTCTTTAATTCTCATATTTTGTCCTGATACACAACTGCCCACCAGTTTTCTGTAGACATTGCCCATCATCTTGTCGTCCCTGCTGGAATCCCTTCCTTCCTCCTCACCTGGCTACCCCTGTACCACCCTTCATGTTGATGGGAAACAGAATTTATCTTTAGAGACTTATAACTGGGGCAAATGGCAAACATATGAGTGCTGCTGTCCTCTTTTCCTCCAGGAACTGACTGTAACCTCTCTTCCCTCACCTGCAGTATGTGGAGGCTGAATCGTTGCACTAGATACGGGCCCCCATCCACCTCCCGCTGTTGTACTGTCTGACCCTTGCCTGTTGTTTTTTTTTTTTTTTATCATGACTAGTAGGTGTTGGTTGTGTCTCCATCAATCCATAGCCTTCCTGATGCTTCTTTAACCAAGAATCTTAGGTGGAGTAGACTTGAGAGACTTTTTTTTTTTTTTTTTCCTCCTGTCTGAGGTTGGTGTGTCCTGTGTTGTGGTTTTGGGTTTGTTTGGTTTTTTTCCCTTCTGTGGATTGATCTCTGAAATTCCCAGTGTAAAGGGTAAGCGGTGTAACAAAAACAGTGGCTTTACTGATAGTATTTTTAGTAAGTTTGTTTAAAAAAAAAAAAGTGGTTTGTGCCTTTTTTTTTTTTTTGTAGTTTAGTTTTAGAGGTATTTGGGCTTCCATTTCACATCAGAGTTACTCTGTAGAAGGTACGTCTTAGGTCTGGCAGTATCTAACTCTGCCTCCTTCCTTGACAGCCTGTCAGCAAGGCCTCTAGCTGTTGACAGTCTGTCTTCCACCTCTATGTGACCTTGGTCACGTCTGTTCTGTACTTTTTTTTTTTGTCTCTTCTGATGCTGCTTACTAACGGTTGGGCGTGAAGGTGACAACCTTTTTCTCAGGGACTCCCCAGGCAGTGGACAGCAGTATGCAGAAGAGCGACTCAGAGCTCCTTTAAGACTGGGACTTGCTCACAGACACAACAGCTGGCATTGACTCCTTTTTAAAATGGATTTAGTGACATACGACAAGCACTGGAAAGGATTGAAGTGGTGGATAAAGATCCCTTTCCCAGAGTTTTCAGTTATTGAGTTCTTCTGATGAGAAAACAGTTGTTCTTGCTCACAAGTTGAGTGGCTGGAGGTGAGAAGAGAGATCTCTGTGGCACAGAGGTGTTTCTGAGCAGTAGTTTCCATAGTGTGAGTCAAATGGGACGAAACAACAATCCCAAACTTTTGATGGAGAGCCAAATATTCTGTTGGTATTTATTATATTACACTTCATTTATTTTTATTTGTTGGTTTTGTTTTTGAGTGTTTCACTGTAACTAAGAGTCTGGAAGGGTTAAGAAAAGCATTAGACATTTATCTGGATGGTAAGGACATCTGCAGTTACATTATATTGGATCACTTTAACGCTGAGCATTGCTGTCCTGAACAGCTCCGGGACTGATAAGGTGCTGACAGATGAGGGAAATTTTTTAGTGCTGGCTAATACCGAGCGGCCTGCCATAAGGTCTCAGTGTGTCTGTAAAACACTGATTGTGGGAACTGGGCTGTGGGCTCTGCTTACTCTGATCTGGTCGGTCCCCGGGTGAATCGCGCTGCTGGGGTGCTGATGCAGGTAGCACACGCGCAAGTCTTAATGCGGTTATAACGAAGCCTTCGGTAAACCAGCGCCGCCTTGTCATCGTGCCTGCAGCATCGATGGGGAGTGACTCACGTAGTCAGCGGATGCTGCCCGCGTAACGGGAACAGTGTCCCATTAGCAAGGTTTTATTTGGCGGGGGGAAGAAAACTTCATTGAGAAGCAAGTGAGTCTTCCAGGAGTGTCTAAAGCGATTTGCTTCAAACTCTGTGGGGTGGGAATTCTTATTCCTAAAAAATAAAACAGTGGACTGGATATAGCCAGATCAGCACACTTTATTAAAGACTTGAGAGAATTACTCTGCTGTGGTACTGTTTACATTTTTAGAAGTTTTGTGTGGATTCAGCTTGTGTTTGATTTTTCTGGTTGAATTTATTCTTGAAATGATTTATTAACAGATTTTTATCAGTAACTTTTGCTGCAAAAGAGGCCTCTGTTTATTTACTGAACTGTGATAACGGAGTGATTTAGCTGCTTCAGCTTTGTGCCGTAAATACAGAAAGTGCAGCCTGGGCGTAATGCAGCAGTTGCTGGTTTCTGCAGTTACAGCGCATGAAGGTGAACCTGCTCTTGACTGAACACTGCAAGAAGTTTTAATACTATTAGGGCTGGAATAATTAAAATATTGGGATAACTGTAACCTCCTACAGACCAGACATGATACCTTCTCTAACACAGCGTGTTGATCTGGGAACTGTTCTTAAATCAAGGTATAAGCTCTTAAGATTAGGAGTTCATGTATTATGTTTGTATAATAGTGTCTCGGTGCTTCCATGACATTTACGTAAGGAGTGTGGAAAATACAAAATAGTTTTGCAGAGGGGATGTGGAATAATTGCATGCCAGCTCAAGTGTTGGTGAGACGGGTAGGAGAGTGATAGCATTGAGAAATGGCTGAGTAAACTTAGTCAAAAGTAAAATATTGGTGAGCTTATGTGAAGCCTTGGGCTCTACCATCGTGTTTCCCTGCTTACCGCATCTGCACATCGCAGGTGTTTGTTGCCTTTGCATGCAGCAACACAGCCTTGCTCTCGGGACACTAATGGAGCACGAAATGTTTTTGAAGCTTAAACTGTTTTTCTCCAAAAACACTGAAAGCTCCTCTACGAGAGGAGGAGGTTGGATTCCTACAGGAAAATGGCACAAATGCTCTTCCCCTCCCCACCCTTTTCAACACTCCTCCGTCCTCAGTGCACAGGTTGTGTACACAAGTCTCACTGCAGAATGGTCCAGGTGTCTCGTAGGAGGTCTTCACCAAACTTAGCCAGCGCAAATGTGTGTTGATTTGTACATTAAAAATGAGCTGTTTTGCTGGATATGGGGGCTTGAATTGAGCGCACAATACACCAGCTATCATTAGCTTGATATTTTTTTATTGGTTTTGTTTTGAGGTGGAGGTCCTGAGAGTGGTGAATGAGTTAAATAGTTGAGAAATAATCACTGGTTATTAGACTCAAGGAGTATTTTTACAGTGGGAGAAACATGTTTACAGGTGAAAGTGGTTGTGGAGGGCAGATATGCTGCCCAGTTTAGCACAGGCTTGTGCTACCAGTTGGAGCTTGCCAAATATAAACACTTGAACAGATTTAGTTTCTTCTGTGTTGCTTTGAAAATCATTGCAGGGAAATGGTTCTCCTTAAGCCGTTGTTTCCAATGGGGCGGTGCCAGGCACGGCACTGGTCTGCTTCTCTAGCCAGGAGCTGGCTCCGGGCTACCAGCGTGCGTGTGCTGTGTGCTAATGCTTCACCTCTCTTCAGTGAGCAGCTGGATTGATGCTGGGAAGGTGACATGCGAAAAAGAAAGAATAGTTGAAATATTTTTTTTTTTTCTTACAGCAACAGGTTAACAAGTTGCTCCTGGGTTGGTAACATTTTAAATCCCCTACTATATATGTGACTGTCAGTGGCATTTTTAAAATACACTCTCTTCAGGTGGTTATGCTTAGGAAGTAAGGTGTTACGGCACTGAGCTGTTCGGAATTAACGAAGGTGATTTTGAGGCTTGGGGGGGGTAAGGGTAGTGGTTACAAGGGTCGCCTTTGACACATTGCAGCAGGCTGAGGGGTGCCCCACCAATGGGGCACCAAACTGGTCAGTAGGGCAGGTCTCGACAGCTGCTGGCAGAAAGTTCTCATGTGGGAATTTCCTGCGTTCGTTTGTGATAGATCAACTTTAAGTAGACTAGAAAAGGCTTTAGACCAACCAATTAACTCATAATAAAGTGTTGTGACTACAAATTTAGGTTCCTACTGGGCAAAAAGGTGTGGAGTTCAGTGTCCAGAAGTTTGTATATTTGATTTTTGGAGAGAGTAAAATGTGATGCTAGGTCTTTGAACACTAGTAATGCCATATCAACTACATTTCCTTGTCTTTATTTCTTCTAGAATGAACATAAAAATTAATATGGGTTCAGATGATTCCTCTTAAGTGGTTAACATGGAATTTGTACGGATATGAGCTCCCTCTGACAGCACTGGATGGAAACGCCATTGCTAGTGGAAGGGGTTGATGATGAGAGACCGACTCTCCGCAGCCTGGAGGGAGCCGGACAGTGACTCTTTGTTCAGGCTAGCTGCTGAGCCAACTCCGTCGCTCTTCCGAAAATGGCACGAGGCATGTGATTTCTTACTGGTTTGGAGAAAAACAATTTTTCCCTGTTTTTGTAAAATGCCGCTCTTTAATGCATTCAGGGCTGTTTGACTTGCTTCTGTGGTTAAGTTTTTGCATTAATTCTGGTGTAAGGTGCAACTTAAGGAAAAATATCACGTATGTCCTGTTTCTGCAATAGCTTAGCGGTTGTGGAAAAGCAAAAATGTTGGTGGATCAAACTGTGGCTCTTAGCAGGTAATTCTTCTCTCTGACTGTTTTTTCTAAGAAAGCAGAACAAGTTCCTCGGGGATTATTTGACCCAGGATCTGTGCTCTTTTCTCTGTAGTTCTTGCTGTTGGAGACAGCTTGAAAGACTGAGATGCAGGTAAAAATATGAGTAAAGCTTGATACCAGAATCGCAGAATGGAAGGCCTGGAAGGGCCCTCTGGAGCTCATCCCGTCCCACCCCCTGCTTGAGCAGGCACACCCAGAGCAGGGGGCACAGGACCGCGTCCAGGCAGGGTGTGAATATTTGCAGAGAGTAAAAAGCCTATAACTCCTCCTTTCTTCCCCACTCCATAAGCTTTCCTGAGAATGTAACAGAGGAATTTTGATTTTGTTTTCCCTTGTAGAAATGCTGAGGAGGAAGAACAGTAGGAAATGAAAACTTCTTCCCATCACCCCATTTTCCCCTTGCTTTAGGCTTTTTGCTCTGCATCAGCAGCTCTATATTGCAGTGAATAGTGTCTTCCAGGGGCTGTTTTTTTGCTAACTATTTCCGCAGTAGTGTGATAGCAGTTTTATTGTGTTGAACTTGATTTTTATAGTCATTGAAATGACTATTAAAATATAGCTGTGACATTAAGCTCACTGCTATAGAACTGCTTAGTGACAGACACCCTCTTTGCAAAATTATGTTCGGTGCAATAGAGACCTGCTGCAATGGCAAGGGAGAAGCTTGAAGAAACAGGGACTGATGCGTCAGGCATCTTCAGATGGAGCTAAGATGAGCGTGGTGCAGATTGTTTTTGTGAAAATCCTCATGCAGGTATAACTAGGCTTCATGCTGCTGCTGCTATGCAAAAGCCAGCAAGAAAGCTGAAAAAGGCATTTTCATAAAGGTTCTGCTTCATCCCATGAAGGATGAAGGTCCGGAGGAACTGGCTGCATCTGTCACTCATGACCAGTCTTCTACCTAATGTGTGTAAGAGGTGCTGCTCCCAATCACTTGGGAAGCTATATGCCCTACTTGAGCACCACATTGGCAACTTGTGATTGAGCACTGGTGCCTGTGCAGACTCCACCTGTAATTTGTGCTCTTTTGGCCAGGAGCACTGGATTGGGAAGGACTTCAGGGTTTGCCCACGTTGTGCACGTGACTCCAATATAGTCTCTTTCATAAGCTGGTTTTAAGACTGAGCTTGTTGGTTTTGGGGGTGTTTGCACCTGCTTCTGTGTTTTGCAGGATGGTTTTGAATCGCACTGCTCTATTTGGGACCTTCTCCTAAGCCTGTAGTTGTTGTCGATTGAAGGTGATGCTGCCACCCCCACGGGTTTGGCCACGCCGTTCTGCCATTGCTGATTTTCCCTGATTGCTCTGAGTCACTGGTGGAGCTATCACAGAAAAAGCACTGGGGTTTTGAGCAAGCTGAACTCCATTCAACTGGTGGCTGAGGGATGAGGTGGGTGGCAGCGCTGGTGCGAGGGAAGGGGCAGGGATGTGCAGCTGGGGACGCATCGGCCGGGAATGGGTGTGGAGCTGCAGCGCTGCCGGCTGAGGTCACTTATCTCTTGGGGAACCTCCATCTAATGATATGGCCTGACGTTGGCTCATGACCAGTTCATACGCATTTGATCCTCTGCTGGCATTGACCATAAGCTGAACTAGTTCCTCCTCCCCTCACAGCGTTTAACTGTTTTCCTTCCTTCCTTCTCATGCCCAGCATTTTATGCATAGCAATACTAAAGGTTTTGCAAATTTTGCAAAGGCTTCAGGTAGGGGCTGTTTGAATTTCAGTTGATTAAAAGCACAGAAGTCCATTCTTCAGATACGGTGGTAAGCATAGTGCGTGCTCAGACGCTGTCTTTGCCTTGTTTGAGGATGTTGCCTGTAGGCCACCACAGCAAGAGCTGAGTTACCGCTTCTTAGTGTCCCCCAGTGAAATGCAGGAAATTCAAGGGAAGGTCAAAACTCACTTACTTTGTGAATCTGCTTTACCAGAAGACAGATGCTAAGACGTCTGCCTCTAAATAATGTCTTCTGTTTGTTTAAATCAGCATCTTGCTCTTTCTACAAAATCCAGTGTTAAGAGCTTGGGGTGGTATGATTACTTCTTGCATACAATGTGTTTCAGTTAATGGACTTTTTAATATTAAAAATTGATTTGAATGTTCTTGATTGTGCTTCTTGTTAGCTATGCATTATGGCACATTATTAATGCTGTTAGTCGATGATATCTTTTTATTTTAAACACTAGTTACAGCTTTATACTCTCGATACTTAGCAGTGAAGTACTCTGAATACAGATTAAGTAGCAAGAAGGAGGGAGAAAGCTGTTAAAAAGTGAGTTGGCATCTTACTTCACTAGCTCCCTAAAAATAAAATATCTGGTTTAAGAGGGGGGAGGAGGAAAAACAAGAACCTGAACTTGGTTCTTGGAAATCTTGTATAGGTCCAGAACTCTTTGAGTTTTTTCTCTTAGTGCAGAAAGAACAAGCGTGCATCTTGTTCTCTCCTCCTTGAGCTCTGCCCACAGGGTGCAGCAACAGTGTAGTTGCACTTCTAGAAGGCAACATGACTTAAGTTTGAGGATTGCTCTGGATTTATGAAGTTTCCTTAGCTTATTAATTCATGTTGGGTAGTGACGAGATACCAGATGTGTTTCAGAACATATTGCTCCCCTGTGTTGCCATCTGGGATAAAACCTGGCGTGTCTAGTTATGTTTATAGAGGCTTGGGTTGCGCTTTGCTCTTTCTAACCTGTGCTCAGCTGACAGTCGGTGCTGCACCTGTGCTTAGGTTCTTCTCTGAATGCAGAGTTTATTCCTGTGTGCATTTACTAGTTGCCTTTTGAGCGTCTTGTGTCCTCACTTGGGAAGAGGGAAGACAGGCTGTCATTGCAGGGGTTTCAGTTTGAGGGGTGCCGGTGTCCAGGTTCAGGATTCTCCAACCCTTGGCAGAGGTCCCTGTGTCGCTCATGAAGGAGAGGCAGCGGTCCTGGGCTCATGTGGAACTAGAGTTCCCAGATGAACAATTTTTATTTTTTTTTTAAATCCCCCAGGAATTTGCTGCTCAGGTGGAAGAGGGGGAAAAGGAATGATCCCCACTTTCTAAGGGAAAATGAGAGTAAATCCTTACCATCTACTTAAACTTGCTGGATTTAGTCTAGTTCTGCTGGAGAGATACAGAAAGTCACATTCATGGATTTAATCAGTAAGATGTCGTGCATTACTGGGGGGAGGAACCACGAGCTGCATTTTCTTCGTTAGCTTGGTGGTAACTGTTCAAGCCTAAGAGTTTCTTCAGACTTCTCCTCCTCTCTGTAGGAAATTAATCTTTTGTGGATGGTTGGATGATGAAATAACCAGCATACTGGGAGAGAACCATGATCTGAACTTGGTGAGACCAGGAATGGCAAAATAAAGGGTGACTTCAGTAAGGTGGGAAGACCTACCCTCAGCTAATACATATGTGAAATAATAGTCCTTAACAAATCTTAGGTGCAACTCTTGACTTGTACCTTTCTTTTTTTCTTCCTTCTCCATTAGCCTGAGCTGTAAAAATTGGAAAATTGTCTGGGTAAGTAACAGAGGAGTAAGGAGTCTAGTACTGAAGGCAACCACTTTCCTTTTACAGAAAATAGGAGGAAAACCTTTGGGTTTCTTTTATTTTAATACTAAAGGATTCAAGAGACTTTGCTCTCACCTCCGTGGTTTCTGTCTGCTGTTATAAAAAGAGCACAATTATGATTTTGGGAGTTTTTTTAAAGACAGTGTAAAATAAAGCTGATAATGTGTTAAGTGTAGTTTGCTTTCTTTTAGGAATGTGGAATGATTAATACAACCTTTAATGCAAAGTAATTCAAAGGAATATTACTCTAACATTTTTATGGTATCTTAAGATATCTGAGCATTCATACAGCCAGAGAAAAGCTTTTTCAGTATATATTGATGTTACCTTTGTTTGCTTTTTCCTTCTTTTCCTCTGTCACCTCTCTCTAATTCTCCTAGTGTTGTGCTCCTCATTTTTCTAATGCACGCAGATTAATGAGTGCTGTTCTGTAGAGGTGTTCGTTTTGTATTCTTTAGCAGTAAATGGCTTTTTAGTGCAATTACTCTAATGCCCTAGTCATTGTTCCTTTCTTTATCAACTCCTAGAGTTGAAAAAATTGCTCTTTCTATGCCCACACTAATCCTTTACTTTTGGCACTTCTGTACTTCTGTGTAGATGTGCTTTGTGGCTGGGGTGGAGGAGGAGGGGAGCGGGGAGAGCCTTTACCCAGGGAGTCGCTTGGCTGAAAGCACAGCTGATGAGGAGAAAGGTCTTTGGTGCTGAAACCTTCCATCCTGCGGCATGGGAATGAGAGGTGGCTTCAGGATTGTTTTGTCGCTGGGACTTTGTTCTTTGTGTTTTCTCTTTTGCCATCCTAGTTCTGCTCATGACGTCTCAGAGCTGAAACCCAAAGTTCACTGACGCGTTGGCTGGATGCTCTTCAGCCTTCATGTCAGCTAACTCCACCTCAAGTGACGTACCAGATACATATGCTGCTGGCTTTGTTCAGTGCCGGTCTCAAGTGCCACAACTGTTCTTTATTCATCAGTAGCATGCCTCCTAAAATTTCTAGCTGCTTTCCCTGTCGTGAAGAGTCTTGGGTTTGCCTCAGTTTTTATAAGCAGGTTAGATGTAAGGCTATACCTGAAATGGTCTGTTTGGAAGCCAGTGCAAGTCTAACCGTAACATGGTTGTCAAGGGAATATGGTCTATAGGTGGGATTTTTGCAAATATAATAGGCCCCCACAGCTCTAGGTTAAATACGTCATAGTTAATGATGCTTAGAGCTGGAAAGTAAAGTTTTCTATTTCTTTGTCCACACCTTTGAGAAAACGTTGAGGTCATTCTCTTCAGCAGGCTAACCTTAGAATTGGCAAACATTGGTCAGACGCAGGTGTCTTGGCCCGTAGCTCATGCCACAGACATCAGGGAGCAGCTGTCCCCTTGGTCTTCTCAAGGGTCTTCTGCAGGGAGAGCAGTCCCCTCCTCCTCACTCGTTTGAAGCTGGTCGCTATATACTGGACTGTACGAACCCGATACTTCATCTGTAGTGCACACTGTAGCCCAAGGTGAGGGAAGTGGCGCTGGGTTGCAAGTGCCTGAACTAACTCCTGCGTTCCTTGTGCACAGAGGCAGCGTGTCGGTAGCTCAGAAAGCAGCATCTGTCCTGAGCTCCAGCGCCTTTGGTATCTCTTCTGCATGGTCTCTTGTTACCTCTATCACAGATGTATCCCTTAAGGAGAAAAGGCATTGTAAATAGCATTCTTCTAAAGGATAAGAGATAAGACTATTTGGTTGCAATAGAGAAGCTTAGCTGTGCCTCTTCAGTTGGAGTTTATTAGAGAGGAGAAAAAAAACCCGAATCTGTGCATGGATGGAGAGCATCGGGATGCTGTAATAGTGTTAACCGTGAGGTTAACTTGCACTGGCTGGGTCTTAGTCATTAATCTTTTGATGCTTGAGTAACCATGCTCCTTATCTTGCTTGTGTGTTGTAGCAAAGGTTTTTCTAACTTACAAGGCTGTGTAACTCCTTCGCCAAAACAGTGAGCCTTGGTTCTCAGTTCAGGCATGATGGGGAGGCTCGACGTTAGCTCGTGTAAATATTCCTAACGCTTCATTTAGTGTAGAGCTCTCCAAGCTGAAAATCTGTCGCGCTGAGAACAGGATTTTCCAAATTAAGCAAAACTTATTTCAGTAAAAAAACCAAACCAAAACAAAGAAAAAACCAAGCAAATTTGGAAATGATAAGTTAGGCTTTTAAATGTTTTAAATGGTGATTCAGAATACAGTTGGTCAGACAAAATATAAGAATTCCAGTTTTGTGCTTTATTCCTCCAAATTTTGTCTTTTCCTTTCATTAAAGCCTTGTTTTTTGCTCTAAATCAAATATTTTATCTGTCATAACATCTTCTGGTGTCACTCTACATAAAAAATTACCCTGAGAGGGAGTTATCTGCTAGCTTACATAGGAGTATGCACTGTAGTTCAAGCCTTGTTTTGTAATCACAGGGGTGGAATGTACTTTATAGTTATTTTGGTGGTTTGCTTCATGATCTGTCAATGCTGCTGCAAGCCAAAAATGGAGTGGTTTTATTTTTTTTTTTTGGTTGTCATATTTCTCACACAGTAATTACCACTTGATGGCTGTTTGTCATCTTCTGTCAAAAGAACTGGTCATTACAGCGAAGCTCCTGTTGCGTGACCCTCCTTGTTATGATAGACACCGGTTAGCACTCTTGGATATAAATTTTAATGTCTCGTATTCATAGCTGCCTTTGATCTTTAGTGTTATTCCATGTAAATGTTTGAGAAATGCTTAGCTGAAGGCTTGAACTGAGTACAGGACTGTCTTTAATCTGTCATAATCAATTTTTTCCTGACTGGGATGTCTGGTACAAGGCAGCAAGAATGCTTGTTGGGGTCCAAAAGGTGGAAGACTCAAGTTGGATTAATTTTTGGACATGTTGAGCACTCACAGGTCCTTTTGACTCTAGTGACAGCTGTGATTGTTCAAGAGATCTAAATGAAGACCAGAAGGGTGCCGTTAGGGGTTGAACTCCAACCACACAGGTTTGGAGGAGTTAGTATTGACTGCGTGACTTTGTCTTCCCCGGTCTGTGCGAAACTGAGCTGAAAACAGTTCTGATGAGTGTTACCGAACAGTGTCCCGCGTGCCACGTATTCACCATCGTTAACACCCCTCTGCTCAGAGCAGTGCAAAATGTTAATTTTTCTTAATGTGTTTTTCACAGAACCCTCTTCGCCTGCAGAATAGCAATTTTGGTGTTGAAATATTTGGTGCCAGATACCTAGGAGGGAGGGTTTATTTCTCTTTAATAATGAAAAAGTTAACAAAAACATTAAAACAGGAATAGCTAGCTTGGCTTGTTTTGATGTCAGTAAAAGTATATTACTTTCTAAAGCCTTCATTTAAATAGTGTTGATATTAGTCTCTGCGATTCACCTGACCTTTATTCTTTTTACCCTGAAGTGTCCTCTATTTATAATTTTGCATTTTATGCTATGTTTTCTCTTCCATATTGCCTTTTTTCCTTCATTTTTGCACTCAGATATATTTACTACTTAAGTCTAAAGTCTGTTGTCTGTCAAGCAAGAGGGGTATCGCAGAGAAAAGGACCAAGGCAGCCCGTCCTGCATTTGTTGTTACTAGCATTGTAAACTGGAATTGAGGAAATTCTGGGGAGAAAAATAGTAACTCCTGGAGGTTGAAAATGAAGTCATGGTTGGAGACAGCGCCAGGCACTGTGCCCCGTCCTCGTGGTGGGATTAGCACTTCTCACGTGCCTGCTTGGATGTTTCTTGCTTGTGCACTTGGGGCTAAACCGATTATGGGATTTGAGATCAAGGAAGTGTTTTTGTCCAGTTACCAGTTCTTATAGATGTAATTTATGAGGTCGACCTTTCATGTAATACAGGCTCTAGCCTGTTTCTTAGGACTGCTTGGGAATTGGAGAAAATTGGGCAGGTAAGTGAGGGTGCTTCCTTGGTCCAATGTCTCATGGCCTTTGTAACTGCAGCTTTTGGCCTTTTGCTGTAGGCTGTAACTTTGAGGGTTTTTTGGAAGTGCTTTGTGACCTGTAATGAGCGCGGCACGTGTCGTTAATGTCCTGTGAACTCTTTTGGTCTGAACATCTGGGAAGACTTCCTGCGAGAAGGGGAGGGCTGGTCTCAGCCACACATGACTTATCCCGTTCTTTCTGTTCCAATAACAATATCCGAGTCCCACTGGAGCACTTCGGACCGATGCCATGCACCAACCGCCTCCCTGGAAACTAATGTGGAAAGAAAAGCAAGTGGTTGTCTGAAGAGTGGTAGAAAGTTTTGAGGTAGCTATCGTATTCCAGAAACGCTTTCACTTCCCAAAGAGTTATGACAAATAGCAAAAAAGTTTGATTCTCGCTTATATTTAAAAAGCTGTCCTTCGACACTGCATTCTGGAGGCTGTCACTGTAAAGAGGGCGTCTGTGCTCAGAGGAGCATAGCCCTTTATGTACTGGAAAGGCGAAGACGAGAAGTACATAGCTCCTCACGGTGAAGGAAGGCTACTTTGGTCATTTCGTTAGCTGTTAAGAATAGTGTATAAAACGCCTTTAAACTTGGTAACCTCACTGGAGGGAGTAACTGCAGCTGCAGAACTGTGCCGGAGCTTTCACAGGTCCACACTGTAGTTAATTAAGATGTCTTGTGAAATACTTGAGTTGCTGCTGTTGGTCATGAGGGCCTACTTGGTATTAGAAAATTTAGTTTCTTACCGAGAGTTTGCACCGTGAGAAATGTAAAAATCTAGCTTTAGGAGTCATAACTGTTTTCTCTTTCTGATTATTAATATTTTTTCCAACCAAACCTAGTTTGCAGCGTATTTGTTAGATTAATTTCCTGGTTATTCTGGCTATTGATAATCTCAGTGTTCAGAGTTTCCAGATTTTCTTTTGGGAAGGGTAGGGAGGAGTGGTTGTTGAATTACTTCCTCCCCCCGCAGTTTATTATATTCTGAAGATGGCAGTTCTCAAAAATTCTGCTTTCTTACCAGCCAGTTCTTTAAAAACCAGCCCATCCCCGTGGTTTCTATTTATCGGTTACAATGCCGTTTTCATTGGTGAGTGGAGTGATGCATCTTTCCCATTTGAATTATCTCTGGTAATATATACCTGGCTACTGGTTTTTCAGAGCAAACCAATTTTTGTTCTGGCAGAGTGTGGGCAGCCTGCGGGTCAGTGGCTGTGAGGCAGGAGCCTCTTCCAGCATTCATTTTTTGGAGTTCATAGAATTAAAGAATGTCCTGAGCTGGAAGGGACCCACAAGGATCATCAAGTCCAACTCCTGTCCCTGCACAGGACACCCCAAATTCACACCGTGTCTCTGAGGGCCTTGGCCAAGTGCTTCTGGAATATCACCAGGCTGGTGCCGTGATGCCTCCCTGGGGAGCCTGTGCCAGGGCTCCACCACCCTCTGGGGGAAGAAGAACCTTTCCCTAATGCCCAGCCTAACCCTCCCCTGGCACATCTCCCTGCCATTGCCTCGGGTCCTGGCGTTGGTCACCAGAGAGCAGAGACCAGCCCTGCCCCTCCTCCTCCCCTTGGGAGGGAGCTGCAGAGGCCATGAGGGCTGCCCTCGGCCTCCTCTGCTCCAGCTGAACAGACCAAGGGACTTCAGCTGCTCCTCATATGGCTTACATTGACATCATACGACGTTATACAGTTGACGTTGTCTTCGGCTGAAGGTGTTCACCCAGCACTCCTTCAAGGCAGATTATTATGGATGGGCATGGGTGTAGGCTGACCACTGGTCTGGGGGCAGCGATGAGCAGGCTGTCCTCCAAGGACGGAGCTGCAGCTCGTGACCAACAATCGAGTCACTTCTGGAATATACACAGCTGCGAGGTTTGCTATTCAGGTGCATCTAAACAAATCTGAGAGTTTCCCTCAGTCCAGAATCCTTTCTGCCCTGCTTTAGGACCCCAGCTGTGTGTAACGTGAGGGCCCTTCACATCTCTCTCGCTTTGTACCTCTTGCTGCTTATGGTCTTAGGCGGTAGGACTCCAAGCTTTTTCTGAGTTCAGCACTGGAAAAGGAATGGGTTTTCACTTTGTCATTCCTCTCCCTGCTTGTGACTGGTGCCACTCGGAAATATTTGTGAAAACAAATGAGTTTGCTAAGTTTGCAGGACGTGGTGGTGCAGGTTGTGGATGCTGTCAGGGCTTGCTAATGCGTAAAGTATGGTAACGTGATTATAATACTATAAAATGGGGGATAGGACTAGTCTCTCCCGTGAATACAGTGGGTTGATGCAGTTACCTCTGTCTCTCAGGAATTCTGAAATCATGTTGGTTTTAAATACAGTATGCATGCGGTAAATTAATGAAGCAACTGAGAAATCATTCTTTAATATTAGTGGTGGTAATTTGAGTTTTCTAAAGATGCTTTGTAGGTTTTCTGGGTGTTGAGCTGACAGTGGGAGACTGCGGTTCATTATAGAACTGCATAAAATTGACATGAATTGCTGGAAGACAAGCAAGTACGACAAAAAATTGACTGTATTGTTATGAAGAAGTGAGGGACTGACTTCTGAGACTTGTGGGTTTTCGAGATTTTACAAGGGGAAATACTAATGGGCAGGACTTGGTCAAATTTTTACAAATTGTTTTTACAAAATCCAAAGGGTTGAGAATGGCAGCAATGAGTAATAAAAACAACTATGTGGAGAAACAAAAATCCTGGAAGCTACGTTGTCTTGCATGCGCTAACAGCAGTGTTTCCTCTGTCCAGCTCTCTACAACTACGACGCAAGGGGACCAGATGAACTTTCCTTACAAATAGGCGACACCGTGCACATATTAGAAACGTATGAAGGTAAGCTGGCAAAAGTTGCACTTAAAAACATTGCTTTTGCAGTTGCATTACTTTTCTGTTTGTAACTTTATCTTCTCATGCTATTGGGTGATGAATTACTTACTTTCTTGCTGAAGGACAAAACACATTATTTCTAACGAACGCAGAATTAACCAATGCAAGACACATGGGGTCAATACCTGGTGAATAACCATCTCCTTTTCTATGGAAGATGGATGCTTGCACATCTTTATTTGTATGGATCAATTGTAGCATCTACCCTACATTAGAGAAGTGATGGATGCTTTTTGGATACCCTCAGGTAATGCAAAAGAGCCTGCCGCTAAAAAGTTCAATCTCAATTTGAAAGTTAGCTGGGTCCTAAATTATTTATGTGTGTCTTACAAGATGGGTACATGTGTTACAGTGCCGTGGACTGATTTCAGGCTTTTCAGATGCTTTGGCTTGTTTTGATATGAATCTGTAGAAACATTACATGTACCAAAATCTTTCCTCCTTGATCCATGTAAAAGGGTATTTGAATGCTGAGTTTGAGAATCAACAGAATGTGAAAATTATCATTACAGTTTTCAGCTCTTGCTTGATCCGGTACTGAGCCAGGCAAAACACAGCTCTTTCATTATATCCTTGACTTGAAATTTCATGGCATGCTGCAGTTTGGAAAGGTGTAAGTAACATATAACTAAACTGTGTTTAAAATATTGTAACACTTTTTGTCATATGGAAATGTGATTTGCTTTAATATATCGATGTAAATAGCTTGTTTCTCCAGACCTTGATCTTTTGGTACATCTGTGTGATAAATTTGTTTTAGATACTGGCTCAATAGGATTTTTTTATTGTTATATTTACTAAACCAATCAGTGCTATTTCAACAAAAGCAACAAGCTCTACTCATCACTGTGCAAATGCATTTTTTCCGTTGTTCTTAGGCTGGCATTTTCTTACAGAGTTCAGCTTGCTGCGGCAACGCCGAAGTTTGACTTTAAGCAAAGTAATCTTCTGGTATCTGACATTATATGCTTTAATAAAAATCTAATAATGCAAAAATTGTAAATGCAAATTGAACGATTTAAATATTGTGCAGCTTTGTACTTCTATATATAAATAGATTCATTTAATTAATGTGGGAGGGACTCTGAATCCTGAATAGGGTATGTCAAACCGTATCAAATGATGACTGCTGCCCACTAAGTGGGACAGTGGAGATGACTCGCTTTTCTCCTAGGCTTGAATAATAGAGGGACCTTCACACTCTCATGGTTGTTAGGCTTCAAGCACATGGGATGAGTTAATGTTAAAAGAAATGCAAATAAGTTAATGTTCTTCCAAACATTTTATGCAATGATTACTCATTACGTACCTGCTGTGATGGGAAATTAGATGCCATAATTCTTATCTCTCTTGTTCACAGAGCTGCCATTATTAGGTAATTACTTGAGCTTTTTGATCTCCAAGTTCATCTATAGAAAATTTGTGTAGATTGTGCCCCAGGAGGTTTCGTACCATCTGTGCTAACGTCCAGGTGTACGCCTGAGAACTTCCCTGCCATCGGTCCAGTCCGTGTCAGGGTCATGTTAGGCTGTGGTGGGATGGGCCAGTCTGAAGAAAACCCCCCAATAATATGCCCATGGGACAGAAAAGTTGTTTGAAGAGTCAGTAATGCCTTTTTGCTGAGGATCTGTGGTTCTGCTTCTCAAGGACTACCCCTTTTCCCTGTATTTAAGATGATGGGGAAATGTTGGCTTCTTTCATTGATACCCACTGTATTATGCATTCTGCCCTTGGCATCCTGCTGTAGAATGGTTACTATTTTTCAATAGTTTTCTGCAGTAATTCTTAAGTTAGGAGTAGTTTTGAACACGTACATGTGTCAATGGGCTTTGAAGTGTTAGATTGTAGCTGGTTGGTTTTGTTTGTGGATCCCCCCCGCCCTCCACCACCACCCCGGATCTGCTTTGCTGTCAGGAAAACCTTATGGTAAACGTTTGCTCAGTTGGTCTTCCCTCTGATGGCAAGAGAGACTGACAAGTTGGGAGGGCTGGGTCTCGTGTGTGTAGCCTGGAAGGCCTGTTTTAAGGACAAGCAGGTTTCTATAGGATATCATGTTACTACCGTGTACTGGAATGGATTGCTAAGATGGACTTTGCTTATGTGTTTAAAATACTATTTTTTTTAACCTATATGTAGAACTTATTTTGGAATTTTATTTTATTACTAAAACATCTTAATCTTTTAAATTTTAATCAAAGAAAACTTTTTTTCCTCTGAAACGCAGGGAGAAGTTTGTACAAATGCTTCAATGTGCAGATCCTGTGCACGTTTCCCTGTTAAATCTCAGTGTTTAAAAGCTACTTTCTAGAATCATTGGTCTTGAGTGTCAAATTAATGCTTTTTTCTTTCAGGTACGATTGCAGGCAGTTTTATTTTTCAGTTTGAAAACTTCCTTTCACTCCTTCTAATGTGAGCCTTACAGGAAAAGCCAAACAGCAAAGCCGTTGGACTTCATAAATATCCCTCATCTTGCAAGGGCTGCATTTCACAGCAGATATCCCAAAACAAATATTTGCCATGTTCTGAATTAGCACTTGCCTGATCTTTATTTTCTTGATTCTGTTTCTTTACATTATTTGGTGGAATGGGCAAACACAACATATGATCAATAAATGTGGCTTATTAAGGTGAATAGCTATTAAATATAATGGTAAATAAGCATCAAAACCAAGCTTGTGTGTTTGAACAGTAGTTAATTTCTAGTGCTGCTGTGGGAAGGCGCTTTGGGTTCCCAAATAAGTATTTTTCCAATAAGTTATTCCTGATACTCTGGGAATGTTTGGTTGTTGGCTGCAACAAATACCTTATCTGGGTAACTATGTAGTAAATAGGTGCATCATACAAAAGAAACAGCAGTTTTTTCCCCTCTGAGTGTCTTTTTCAGCTTTAACAGGCACACAAATATTTTATTGGTTCTTTTCTTACTTGGGCATTTACGTGGATGCATATTTCTAGCCATTGTATCCCATAATATTTTTTTGAGAGAGGCTAGAAACCCTGTAACACATCAGGAAGCCAGGTAAAAGCCCAGGTCACTTTAGAAAGGTATTTATGGCATCAGCTTGTCTTCCTCTTGCTGGCATTTTGTCTGAAACCGACCTAGCCACGAATAGAGCGAGAAGGATCCGGAGCTCGGGGGTGTGTTTGACATCAGGTAGTTGCCCTCTCTCCCCATAGGCTTTGGGGTTTTCATTCATTTTTTTAATGATCTCTAAAACTGCTGAGGTTACAAAATCAAGAGGTAAAGTTAGGCAGGGCTGCAGCATAGGCTTATAGATGCATTAGAATAGCTGCTTAAAGTCATTAGCAAGCACACAGCCCTCTACCCCTGATTTTTTTTTAGCGTGGAGGACAAGATCTCACTCACCTACAGCAGCAGCTACACTATACTTGTTTTTCCCTTGTCCAGTGTCTGACAACAAACCTTTATTATGCATTGAAGAAAAACCATGATTTTGTGATCTTAATTACTTTAATTCATGGTTGTGAGAGATTTGATTGCTTTTGTAGTGTCTGCATGTGGAAAAGAACTACCCTCATCTTACAGGTGGAGAACTAAGAAACTGAATAGTCTTTATGTTTTGGGTACGAGACTCTGTTTTAGAGACGACTTCATGTATTTAAATTACATTGCCCTTGCAGGTGCGTGTTCATGGCAGGACTCAATGCCTCCAGTAGAATCGGTGGGAGTTTAGCTCTCTTTGAAAACTGAGCTCTCCGCTGTGTAGCTACAGGCTCAATACCCAGCAAGAGGAACGTTTAGGTGGTGGCTGCCAGTGAAGAGCCTGGTTGGACTTGCCTGGTCGCGTTAGGATCTCTGCAACGAGCGGGAGTGTAACCAGTTCTCCAAGGCAGATTTCAGCTGCTTTCTTATCTGTAATCTCTTGTAGCTCTTGCTGCAAAGCGTCAGAAAGCAGAGGTTCAGCGGTGAGGAGCTTGTTTTGCTACGTGGCTTTTTAATCTGCAGGTGCAGTGTGACGTCCCGAGTCAGCGCAGAAGATGGGATGGGAGAATCGAGGTGGCAGAGATAACGTGGTTGTGTGTTCTTTAGTTTGTACAGTGCCTTTGACTGGAGTTATGGTGCTTATCAATTTAGACTCCAGAACTTCAGAATGTTGGTTTCCTCATATAAAACTGAGGGAATTTAGTCCTTTAATAGGATTGAAATCTGTGCACAGGCTTGCACAGATTTCAGCTAGTGGAGTACGTGCTAGCAGAAATACTGTCCTCTTTGCACCTGAGGCAGGAACTCTGCACAGTCATTTCAGCAACAGTTTTTGCTGATATTTGCTGAAAGCAATGGAAATGTGAGCTGTGAGGCCACTGCAGCCTCTGTAGGGAAGTGAACTGTGATGGTTGTAGGCACCAGGTTAAAGAAGATAGCACTAACTATCCCCAGGTGATCGCGGAGGATAGGTTTCTCATGTGGTGTGAAGACGATGAATCATTTTACCCTTTGCTACTGGAGACCAGACTGAAAAATCCTGTGTGCTTGAGACTTTAATTTGTGCTTCTACTCCCAAAGTGTAGGTAACTAATTTATCAGCATGTGTTGTCTTCCTTGGATTTTCTTCCTGCGCTAGTTGTTATCAGGAGTGGGCCTGTAGGTTTTTATTTGCACATCTGCTTTGTGAAGTCCCCATCCTCACCCACACCAGTCTGTGAAGAGATGCTTTGCTGTACAAAACCCCTGTTTGCAGGGCTAGAGGGGGTGATATTGCACCCAGACTTAGTCTTCAAAAGCTGCGGAGGGCAGCTCTGGTCCCCCGGGGGGTTCCTTGGGGTGCTGAGCAGGAAGGAGCGAGCAGGCTGTGGCACAGACAAACTGAAACACAAAATAGCCCCAGTGCAAGCATCCAAGAGCAGCATGCACAGAAGATCTCATCTGCTTTCTCTGGCACGATATCTTCCATGAGGCAAAATGACTGAAGTTCGTAGGGTTTTGATTTTGCCTTGGTTATCCAGTACTGAAGTAGAGTGGCTGGAGAAACAGTAAAAGCTGTCATGGAGATTGTTTGTAGATGTGTGGTGATCTGGGGACACAGTAAGGGAGACACCACCTCCCAATTTTCCAGGCATGACCACCTGCCTGGGAGCATGTCATGGGTTGAATAAACGTCGGGGCTGCTGCGGGGTGGGTGTTTGCTGCCTCGTGCCGAATTCGGGCTGTGGGCGCCTTGCTTTTGTATTTTGATGTGTGAATCGTAAAACACAAACTATTCTTGTTCTCTGCTGGGATGACAAACGCCTGATCTACGTTTGGAAATTTGCATTTATGGAACTTTAATAGATTTTAAAATGGAATTAGTCAAACAGTACGCCTTTGTAAAGTTAATGCTCTTAAGTTGGTTTTGTTAATGTTGGTAAATCACTAATTGAAATGAAAGGAATGACAATTAAACACATGTAAAATGCCATCTCCGGCATGTGGTCTTCTTCATCAGTTTGATCATCATCACTCTTATTTTTATAGCTTCTAAAAAGACTTGTTAGCCAGGATATGAATCCTGTAGGGAACTGAAATTCAGGTGGGGTGTGCGGTTGTGTGTTGGCAGGGGTAAAGTGTGATCGGAAGCCACATTAAGGTGCTGTTGAGCTGAGAAGGAGCAGCCCCCAGGTGACATTAATGAACTTTTTAATGCTTTCTCCCTTTTCCCCTCCTAGGTTGGTACAGAGGTTATACACTACGAAAAAAATCCAAGAAGGTAAGTGTTGCCAGAGCAGCGTGCTCGTTTTTCTCTTGGACAGAGATGTATTACGGCGTTGGGTGTGTTGCTATATCAGAGACGTTAGGCACATGTTAGGTTACTGATGGGAGCAATTCACCAGGTGTCCACGGCACTCTCGTGACTGCTGGTGTGTGGTCTGAACCTGTAGGAAATGTGGGTTTCTCAGGTTAACCGAAGCTTTAGCAAGGCCTAAAAGCTGAGTTGCAGTTTAATTTTTGCAGTTTAGGGCCGTATGTATGTACAGTCACTGTGGATGGGTTGATGTGCGTCAGCCTGTTTTCTGCAGTGACCGGTGTACCAGAGCCTTCACCTCGGTAAAAAGTTCAGAACTCTCTTCTAGGTGGTCTGGTTAGAGGCTGATGCTTTGCTTCGCTGTCTGTTAAATAACGCGTTACTCATAAAATGCAACTGCCTCTTGGAAAGTGATACGGAGATCTACACTGCAACGTTCAGTCGTTCCCTGTGAGAGGGGGAGTAATCTTCTGCAGTGCAATTTTGCCTAGTTGTTAGGCTTTCAGTGTGCATAAAGGGCTGCTGTTTAGAGCAGCCTTTCTGAAATAAAAAGAAAGGAAACAGCACAAAGACTGCTTACAAAATTGTGGTTTTTTTTTTTTTAGCATTTTACTTTATAGTAGTAATTAACCAGAATTAAATGACTTCTGGTTTTGCTTCTTTTTTCACTTAAAGTAAAACACATAATGTTTGCCTACAGAGGAGCATTTTGAGTTGCATCTGCATGTCTGAAAGTACAGAGCTGTGTGGTTCATCCCACCCATTTCCTAACCAGGCCTGTTCTATGGCTTTTTTTTTCTATTCTATTTTGATATTTTCTTTTTTTGGAAACACACTAAATTTCTTATGAACCATATTTCACGAACATGCCTTGTACAGCCTAAGAAGCAATTACGCGTTCTTCTTGGCTTCAATTAATTCCGCGTGTTGCTGCTTTTGGCTGACTGCTGCTAAATGCAGTGGGTTTGGGTTTTTTGTTGTTACTGGGACTAAAAGGCACAACACTCGCAACCCCACCCCCCCACCCCCAGTTTCTGTAGCTTTCTAAGAATTTATTTGTTAGTGTTCCCAGATAATTAAACTGAACTACTACCTCAGAGGGTGAGGTGGAGGACCTTATTTTCTCAGCTTGACTTGAATTAATTTTTAATATAAGCGTACCCTGTTTTGAAACTATTATTGTATTTCTGCAATCTCAAGATTAATTTTGAACATTTTTTCAGAAGAGCAGCACTGGCCTTTTGCGGTACCGTCTGTTGAAGAGGTTTTTGGCTTGTAGCACTAACGATAGGCTGGTGGTAGAAGGCATTGCATTATATATAGTCTGCGTAGTAGCAGTTGCAATGCAGGACGTGTGCATTCTGCGCGCTCCCCTGCCCGTGTATTTCACAGCAAGGCAGCCTGGTACGCTGCATGTTCTCGTGCAGCGCTGATTTTAACGGGAAGCCTGGAAATGCTGGGGAAAATGCTTTGAGAACAGCAATATCTTATAGCAGGCTAAGAAAGCTTGGCTAGAGGTGAGGAAAAGCAAGCAGCGGACCTGGATCACGGGTAAAATGTCATTCTGGAGTAGACATATGTAAAAATCATCTTTCACACTTCCAAAAGGAAATTTGTCTTAATTTGCATCCGTATATAATCATGAAGGGACCTGGAGAATCATTGCAAACTGTTCCTTGAACTGGGGGAGGAAACACCCCTTTGCAGGGCCGCTTATGACAGGGTAGCTCGGCTGTTTTCTTCAATATTGTGAAGATAGGTTTAAATCCACTGAGTCTGTGTTTGCTAAGGTTACAGTAACGCCTTCTTGAAAGGACATGCAATACAAAGTTTAAATGTACATGAGAAAAACCTAGAGCACCACAAAACAACTACTCTGATGCTTAAGAGGATGTGAATGGCTCTGCAGACCCGGCAGTGTGTCTTGGCATGGTTTTAGGTAATAGATACAATATGTTGTGTGCAACTGGTATCTAAAACATTTTCTTCCTCTCCCTCCCTCTCAAAGGGCATATTTCCCGCCTCCTATATCCATCTTAAGGAAGCAATAGTTGAAGGCAAAGGGTAAGTTTGATTGGAAAATAATTAAAATCCATTTTCTTTCTTGTATCAATACAATTTTGGTGTATTATCAGATAACTGACACTTGTTTCCAGTTAGTTAAACACACACATTTTCATCATCAGCTCCTTTTTTAAAATATTTAAAATCAGTAGCTCAGCTCAAGTTCAAAGGGGCTGGGATGAGCAGTGCTTCTGGCTAGTACTGGCCTTAGCTGCATCATCATACAGAAGATTATGCTTTATCTCAACTATATTAATGTAAACGTTTCAGAAGAATTAACAATTTATCATTTTTCTTTCTAACTTCTATTACTCTCTCAACTAACAGTTACCTAGACTGACTTCCTCCGCTCCCTGCCCCTTGCTTTAGTTCTAATTTCAGTTTTCCCAACTTCTTTTATCTTCCAGCCCTTGAGTCGCATGGCGTCTGCCTGGTGCATTAAAAGAGGCCTTTGATATGAGATACCTTTCTTGTATGCAGATGAAATTTAAGTGATTTCTTAATTTCCTCTTCAGTAAATCTTGTAGGCCGGACTCCTCGCTGAAAGCCATTATGCAGACATCCTCTTCTGCCTTACCGAGAGCTTCTGTCAAATTGTTCATTTTCTGATTCTCCTGCTCCCTTGCCTGATGTGTGCGACACTACATAGTTTTTGTTATTTAAAAGCTGTTAAAGTTCAGATCTTTATATGTCGAATCAGTGTTGCTGGACATGCGTGTAAAAGTTCCTAACATCGATACAAAAGTTTAGTTAAAAAACAGGAAAAAAAACCCACCAAATCCCAGGAAAAAAGTGTGAAGTGGCATTAATAAATAATTAGCCAGGTATGAAATGGAGTGAAACAGGATTCAAATATTTCATTCCTTTGTGCCTGATTTATTTTTATACTCCGTTAAATATGTAAATGATAAAACTACTAAACATGAGGTTGCTGCATAATGATGTCTTTCTTGCTGATTACAAAACTGCCTTTAAGTGCCCTACGTCTGAAATATTAAAAGATCGAGCTGTTTCTTACTTTCATGGCATGTAATTTTAAACCAAGTCTTACAGAAACTTAATGGTAATGACTCGGTGCTTAGTTTTTCTTTGCAAGACCAATAATTTGAACAACAATTATGCGTTAGTACGGTGGCATTGTAGGTTGTGCAGATCAGGCTTTCATCTTGGTTGCTTCTTCTAAAATTAGTATCTTGATAATAAATGGTACGGCGAGGTGTGTGATATTGTTAGGAGTATAGAAATAAGGAGAAAAAAAAAGCGTGAGCTCAGCAGCATGGTCTCAGCTCACTGAAGTACCCTTCGTGTTGCGGGATGCACTCGTGTACGCTGCTGCTTCTCTGTGATGGTACATTCTTTAACTTATAAATTTGCAGTGCGTGATGTTATTTTCAATCCTGTCATTATTGAATTGGTTTTAGAAGTGAACGGTTCCTTCCTAGAAATGATTCTGCCCCCTTACCCAAAACTGCTACTTAATTCAAACTGTGTGGTGTGTTTTTTTTTTTTTTTTCCCCCTCTTAAGACAACATGAAACAGTTATACCCAACGAGCTCCCCTTGATTCAGGAGGTTACCACTACGCTGCGGGAATGGTCCATAATATGGCGGCAGTTGTATGTTGTGAGTATCAGCTTAGGAAAATATTTACAATACTATACAGTTTGTGAAAAGAGTGATGCTGTGAAGGTACGCTGAGAAGTATGAAGGAACCGTTAATGAAATTCTGCTTCTGTGACTATTTCTAAAGGCTACTTTGAATGCTGAAAAGCCATTTATCACCTTCTGCGTTAAGGCGCAGATCCCAGAAGTGTTTCTTTCGAGTGTTTTCTCAAATACTGTGTATTTCTTGTGCAGACTCAGGTTCTTACAGTATGTTACCAATTGTTGAGCTACTATGACCCCTTTTTTATGGATCACTATTATACAGATTACATTGGATTTTTAAGATATATATTAGATTTTCCCAAATTTGTAGGTAATTGTGTTAAAGAAATGAAGAAAATGGTTTTAAGGGTGTTTCTTAAGGCTGTTGATCTATGTTACCAAAAAAATATGAAGTATTTGATGTTGAATTTGTGGGTGTAAAGTTAACCCTTTGAAAAATCATCAGTGTACGCCTTTTACCTCTCAGTATTGTTGTACTCAAAGTTGATAGTTCCCACTTTATCCTGATCTTAAGTTACACGCCTGATTATTTTCATATGCTTAAGTTCCAAGCACATTGGGAATATATTCTTAAAAATTCATAGTAATAAGCATTTGCACTGATCATCTCCCAGATGGGATAATAGAAAAATATAATAGCCACGAAACTACACATATTAAAGTATTCCTGTGTAAGGTCTAAAGAGTGTTCAAGTGTACAGTTAAAAACGCAGTCCAGATGTAAAGCAGCGGCGTGCTGTGGGATGTCAGGTCCCCCACCTCAGACTTCCGTGCTCTCAGCGTGTCAGGTCACTGCAGCAAGGTAATGGGAACATGAAAGTCATCTAGTTGAAGTAGGGCTTAATGCACAGTCTCTGTTTCTTATAAATAATTTTGAAATATTCTGTCATAAAAGTGCGAGCCGTGCAATGAAGACGCTAATGGAGACAAAGGTTTTTGTGTGGATTAGCATGGTTTGTAATCACACCCACCCCATGAAAATAAAGATTAAAAATAGAGTATGCTGGAGGTGATGAAGTGTTGCAGCTGATGAGATGAAGGATAATAGGTTATAAGAGGAGAGAAACAGATCGTATACTAAAGAGAGCGTTAACGTGATGTGATATTAGAGAGGTCATGTGTTGAGCAGAGGGGAAGAAGTAGGCAGGCAGAAGCAAACTAGGAGGAGCAGAGCCAGCAGAGGGCACTGAGAAGCCTTGCCCTTGGTTCCACTGCTGCGTGCTCCTGGGGACAGGGAGGGTAACATCTTGACCCTCAGATCTCTTTTGGGGGATTATCCCGAGTATGAAATCTGAAATTCTTTAATGTCAGAGAAATACCACTTGCAGAGCCACACAAGCCTTGGTTGCGGTGCACGTGTAATAAGAAAGGAGGATGGCAAGAGACATTGTTAGAGTTTTTCTTACCCAGACTTATGTGTGCTTTCTGTAGCAGTTACTTTTAGGAAATTATAATACCCTCCTAGTGTGGGAGTCGCTTGTTGTAACCATCGATGCTTAACATCTCATTTGTCATATGTTTACTTCCATGAAGACATGCCAACAGCTAAACAATACTGCAGTGCTTCGCTAGGAGCTTTGGCTTCAGGATCAGGCGAGGTGCGACGCTACAGTGGCCTCAGTCTGGTGGCAGGAAGGGTTCCAGTGCCTCTTACAGTTTTAGCCTGAGTAGGCAGATTACTTAAGGAGTTTGTTTATAGTTTATATCTTGAGGATATATGCTGGGTTAATTGCATGTGGTCAACTGCCAAAAAGAGCATTGGTGCACTGGGGTTGCTTTTTCGAGGGAAACTTGGTTTACTGGAGGTAGCCGTTTTCAAACTGGTCAGTCTGCAGACTAGAGAGAGAGTCCATGTTGCCCATGTCTTGCATATCAAAAATAATTAAATGACCACATTTGTGCCTTTACTTAGTTTATAATTTTGTTTGAATATTGAATAGGTATTCAGTTTTGATTCTGCAGCTAGCAGAGGATGTGGCATGTGCTTCATCTCACTAGTTCATGATTGCCTGCAGCATCGAAAATCATGAACCTCTTTCCCATTTGGATTTGTCTGTATTTAGCTTCCAGCCATATGTGCCTGTTGTGCCTTTCTCTGCTACATTAAAGAGCTTTTAATAACGGGTATTTTCTCTCTGTGAAGGTTCTCGCACTATAATCAAGTCAGCTTTTTGATAATCTGAACAGACTGAAGTCTTTAAGTTTCACGGCTAGATTTTTTTTATCCCTGACTCTTTGAGTCATTATATTCTTTTTCTGCACCTTCTGCAGCTTTTCATTGTATTTTACATATAGCAGAGAATTTTAAATAATTGTTCCAGTTGCTTTCAGTCAAATAAGGCCTAGGTGTAGTCTGAAAGAAAGTAAGTTATGTGTAGCCTGATTAATTCATTGATTTAGGGTGTTTAGAAAGATGTATTCTTTTTAAGAGCGTATTGAACTTAGATTTTGAGGCTTATGAAGACAGAGAGAGAGACTGCTTCTGGGTAAGATGAAAGCATTCGGGGCCTCTGTGTTGTCTTTGTCTCGACATTATCTTTCACAGTAAAAATAGGAAGGCTATTCTGCAACAGTTTACATAGTATTGTTTGTGCTAAAATTGTTGTGTATTTGCACGGTCCACAGTTTAAACCAACATGTCAAAATTCTGTTTTGTGGTTAAAGATTAGAAATCTTAAAAACCTTTTGTCTCTGAATGCGCGTGTGTGTGTGGGCATGCGTATACAAAACGCTCTGGGAAAGAGGTTTCTTCCATGCTAAGTCTGGAAGTTGATCTTCCCGAGTCCTAGCTTAGCTGAATGTTGCCAGGGGAAGTTTGTGTATGCTGCTGGCACTGTTTGATATCTGTAGTTCCAGCCCTTATAAACAGTTCAGGTATTTAACTTCCTATAAGGGTTGGTGCTTTCTGGTTTTCCACTTTCCTTCAGATGTTACCTGTGGACTCATAAGATACTGATGTGCTTGGCTTTGCACACTGAGGAATTTTAAAATCTTATTCTGAAGATTTAACTAGGGGAGGGGAAAAAGGCTTCTCTAAGGTGTTGCAGACAGAGTGTTGCAGACCATGAGCCTCTTGCTGTTAAAATGCCCTGGTTTTAGTCCCGTTCTACTCAGAATGGGGGTCGTTGAATAAAGTTACTCTGAACCAAGAAGAGAATACCTTTCCCTTGAACGCCTGTTCTGAACACAGTGTGACCCAGGTTTTAAGGTAACATAAACACAAGCACTTAGAATTATTTAGATACCTAAGGCGGAGTGTAAGGCTCTTTCTGTTCGGAGTTCTGTGCCATAGAAAGTTACGCTCCTATTTTAGAGCTAATCGTAGACTCTTACCCTTTTGAGTTTGTATCTTATAATTGCAATTTACTACGTGTGTTTAAAAGATACTCAGTAGACTTCAGAACTAACTTCTATCCATCTTTTTGCTCCAAACAGCAAGATAACAGAGAGATGTTTCGCAGTGTACGGCACATGATATACGACCTTATTGAGTGGAGATCTCAAATACTGTCTGGGACCTTACCCCAAGATGAGCTCAAAGAACTGAAAAAGAAAGTGACTGCCAAAATTGATTATGGCAACAGGTTTGTGAACAATATTTTCCAAGTGCTTATGCTTAAAACCAAATGACCTTGTGTAATGCACGTTAGCTGTCAACGACAACTTGCAAGATTCTTTCATTTATGGAGATGTAACGGTAGTACATTAACAGTCTTGTTATAGAAAGATGGGGAATGAAGTTGACAGAGCATTTTTTACAGTATAGTGCAATTAATAATATGGAAAGTGGAATCCATATGTAGCGCTCTCGCTTCATTGATGATATTATCAATTGGATACTGGTATGAAGTTGTAATTTTTAAAGGTCAATTGAAAAGTGCAAGAATTGCCTCCGTTCAAAATACAATTTAAACTCTACTTGCTTCTGTAGCATAAAACAGTTGTTGCCTTCTCAACGCCACCAGCTGCACGTGCCCTGAAGTCGCTTAGCTGTAATGTGATGCTGAAGGATTCGGCTCAGAAGCATCGTTTAGCTCGTTGTTCCTGTACTCATTTAGTATCCAGCTTGTACCAGAAGATTAACAGACAAATTTAATAAAAGAAAGTATCTGTTTAACAGAAAAGAATGGAAATTTTGAAGGAAATATTTTTTTAAAAAAAGAAAAAAGCCAGCAGTATAGGTTGCATATATTAGATATGTTCATAATTCAGACATATTGAATCTCCAAACAGTGGTCTGGATTTAAGCCAAATTCTTTTAGCTACAAGTTTTTGGTTACAAATTGTCTCTACAATTATGACTTTCCATTTTAATTGAAAATGAGAAATCATATCTTACCTGAGAAGTCATGTCTTACCTTTACCTTAGAAATCAGGAAATTATTTGAAGCGGAGCTTTGAATGAGTACTGAGAGGCAGCGCTGTAGTGCTGCACACCTGGGGACTGAAAGTCTTCAGCAAGCCAGACTTTAAATCCCTTGCGATGTGAATAACTCCTCAGATTTCAGCTATTTGTGTTTTATTCCTTAAGAGCTGCCAAATTTGCAGTATTTCTGTTCATGCACTTTATCAGGAAAAGCTGTGATTAAAAAAAAAAAAAGAATCTAAAAATCATGAGTAACTGCATTCAGTCAGTAACTATCATTGATAATCCAAGATATGGACTGTTGTACCTCAGTAGACAATTTCCCAGATGTTGTTGGTATTATTTCTTTGGCTACTGCATTTTACCATCTGGCTAAGGAGTTGGTGAAAGTTACTCTGAATAACCTCCAGATGCTCAGCGTTCAAATACAATGGAACATCTTGTGCTGTGCTTTATATTCATAATGTTCTGATGGACTAATTAAGCCATCAGAACATTGTCTGTGGTGTGCAGGAGGGAAGGGGATTTGAACTTCTGAGTAAATACTCACAACTGAGACATACCATATGTTTCTAATGTAGTCATACATTCACTTTTGTCTAAAATAAGCATGGATGATGATTTCAATATCGAGACAGAATGAATTCGTTGTGCGTTTTATAAATGTTTTCTGGTCTAATCATAGCCTAACTTTTTCCTGTTTTGGGAAATACTGTTTTGTAAATAAGATTTTTTTTCCTATAAATAAAGACGACAGTTTCACTGTGTGTTGTCAGAATAACTGAGGAGGTAAAAATGGTCTTATGAATGTGTGTGTTTAATGTGTTTCTGAAATTGGGTCAGGTAATTTTGTTGTGAGAACACTTTGTTTTGTTCAGTTGCAAAAATCTGTAACTGGGACACTTAGAAAAAAAATTCTTTTTTTCTTTTTTTCCCCTAGTACCCTTTAACTTGCAAATGATAAAACAAAGAAATTTAAATCAAAGCAGTGTTTGCTTCTATTTATTTGACAGCCTGTGCAAACGTCCTTGTCCTGTTAGCGTGTGGTAGGCTGGGTGATTAGTCTTGCTCTGAATTGCTGAGTTACCTTTTCCTCTGGTCCAGGCGGGTGTCTCCTACAGAAGGACTTTTGCTTCTCCAGGGCTGACGGTTACGGTACAAATGCCCAGTGGGTGTATCTCCTGTGGCTGCCGTCCAGGAAACAGCAGTAGGGAGGAGCAGGACGATTTTGGCTACTTTTGGTTTCAATGATGAAACCATTTTCTCACTAGAGAACTCAGCTGGGAGCTTGGTGGTCCAGGGATGCTTAAGAGAGTTTTGTGATGGCCAGGTCCAGTTACAGAGTAGAGCTTAGGAGGTGTTTCCTAACAAGCTGCTGCCTGCACTCAGCAGCTTGAGTGATGTTCATCCACCTTTGAATTAATGCAGTGCGGTTAATTGGAGGGATTTCTGTACTGACCCTGCTACATGAAACGTGTCTTTGTTTTGCCACAGCTCCTGCTCTTCTTTTCAAGTGATTGCGGGTCATGTCCAAAGGGGACTTGCTCTCAGATAAACCACAAACCTCTGTGTGGCTTATCAGGCACTGAAAGCTTGATCTAAGCTCACTGATCAAACATATTTCAAAACCAGAGTTACAGCAGCTCCATCATGAGAGGTGGCTACAGAGTAAGAAGAAAATAGGGACCATATGTATTGAAGTGGAGGTGAGGAGGTCAGTCGTAGGGAAGATAGGTCAAGAAATGCAGATCAACCTAGACGTGATTTCTTTTTATCCTTGGTTCTGCTGCCAGCACTGTACTAACGCGGAAAAATGTGAAAGGCCTTTCCTAAGACTGGATTTGATTATGGCAGAAACTACCTTCTCTGCAGAAGGTAGTCACGGACGTTAACACCCTGCTGACAGAGGTCTGGCTTCTGCTTTATGTAAAGGGAAACAACTTCTGTCATCTTTTATCTCCTAGGTTTTTGCTAAAACAGGAGCGTGCCTGCTTTGGAGGAGACTGTGGAGCGGGATGAAATGAACTGGCCAGTTTGCATGTGGTGTGACTGTAGTGGTTGTTTGTTCAAACTGTCAGATGAATCAGAGGAGGAGACAAATTCTCTTGCAAATGGAGTTGTTTAAGAAATTACTTCCCCAGCTGTTCTGCTATTTCGTGTACATCGGTTCTTTCTGTGCTAGGGGAAATAGTGACTCCCAGCCAGGGGTGTTTATCTCCGGGGTTGGCGACGTGTTAAATTGTTTTATCATGTATCAAATAATGTTTTTTCCTATCATGTATCAGGTGTGCATGACTGTAATGTTAAACACTTGGCAGGTGCTTTTTAAGCATTTATTTGAGCCCTTTTAATTCACAAGCATATTTTTTTTTTGTTGTTTGTTCAGAATTCTTGATTTAGATCTGGTCGTTAGAGATGAAGATGGCAATATTTTGGACCCAGAGCAGACCAGCACAATTAGCCTTTTCAGAGCACATGAAATAGCTTCTAAGCAAGTTGAGGAGAGGCTACAGGAGGAAAAAGTAAGATACACTATGCACTGTAGCTTTTCCCTTTGAAATCTAAGATTGTAAACTAACTAACTGGCTGTTATTTTTAGCATTGGTAATTAAAAATTTGATGTTTCTGAAGAGTTACCAGGCTTAAATGTTTTGTAAGAACTCGTATGTTTTAGGCTGTTTAATTTTCTTTTTCATCCTTTAAGGGGCTTAGTAGAAGTTATGGCTAAGAGCTATATCAATAAGTCGACTACATTTGTAGGCAATTATCGGAGACGTGTGGCAGGTTTGTATGTTAGGTTTTCATGAAGGTTTATTTCTGAGAATTAAGTAGAATAATGTCATTATTACATTTGTATGATTTCTTAAACTTGTTTGCTGAAGTACAGGAGGCAATTTTAAAGACATTCTCGGACTTGAATAGTGAGCTTCTTTGCAATTCAAATCCTTATTTTTAAAAGGAAGAACGTTTCTGTTGTAAGGAGTCCTGCCTGTGTCCGCAGCAGCTAGTGGAGCACGGTATTCCTGATGAGTCGCTCACGAGCGAGTCTGTGCAACCCAATGAGTTACGGCGTCCGGTTGGGTTGTAACGGGCCGTACGCAGCCTTGCAGGCCTTACTAGACTTGCTGTCAAAATACACTAGTGTAAATGAGATTTAAACTATGAAATTTTGGCATCCAAGGCTGTTTTTTATGTCCCAGTTTCCTTTTTGTCCCATGTGTATCCCTCCCTTCTGCCCACATAAAGTAGTTTCTGGAAAGTTCATGGGAGCTGAAGTCTGAGGGGTGGGTAACCTGCAGAGGTGGCACTGTGTTCTCTCCTCCCTTTCTTGGCACTCTGTGCCTGTCTGAAAAACATCGGACAAAGGAAAGAAGGAACAAACTTTTTTTGGGTCAGCTATATTTGAGGCTCTATCTCTTCCACCATTTGTTTAGCTCTCTTTAATAAGTGAAGCCATCTTGGTTTTTATTTTCTTTTTTCCTTCCCCCTCCCTTATGGTGTGGCACTTCAAGACAGGTCTGGGAAACGCATTCTGCTGTAAATCCTAATATAAACAAAGATCACAGGAGCAGATGCGCAGCAGAAAACGTCTCTTCTGCGTGAAAGGTTTTAGGGAAGTTCTATACCGGTTGGACATTCGTTAGGCTAAGTTAAACTTAAGTTTCTTCTGTTCTTGAATTACAGTCTCAGAAACAGAATATCGATATCAACAGACAAGCCAAGTTTGCTGCCACTCCTTCATTTGCTTTATTTGTAAATTTAAAAAATGTAGTCTGTAAAATAGGAGAAGATGCTGAAGTCCTGATGTCTCTGTATGATCCACTGGAATCAAAATTTATCAGGTTAGTGTACTCTTGAGTGTACTCCCTAACCTGTGCTTACTCAGCTATCATAGTGGGGTGGTCTGGCAGGATGAGAGGGCTTATGAAATCATCTGGGAAGTGACAGTGCAGCAGCACCATATCCTCCTGTTCAGCACAGCATCGGGCAAGTCCCTTGGCTTTGGGTACGTTTTGGGGTCGCGCTGTTCCTCATCAGAGGTTGGGTTTAAAGTAGTCTTCTGTAAATTCTGAAGATGATTTTATCTGCTTATGTTGAAGGAAGCCATTTAAACAAAAAGTCCTCAAAATATTGTTCTTTCAGTGAAAACTACTTGGTGCGATGGTCAAGCTGTGGACTCCCTAAAGATATAGACAGACTGCATAACCTCCGAGCAGTATTCACCGTAAGTGTGTGCACTTGGTTCAGCCGCCAAATGTTAAAGCGCTTGTTTCATAGCTTGTGAGTAACCGAGGGATGTATTGATCTGAATGTGAACAGTGTGGAGCTGCCTCTGCAGGTAACGGTCCTGGTGAAGGCTCACGTGAGATGTGGCTACTAGAAATTCTCAACACCTGGCTAAAAACAAAGTTGCTCTCTGAGGTTTTACTTACTAGAAACGATTTGGCCTCCTGAGCAATTAATTTACACGAAGTCAAGATAAGATGTTTAAGTACTGTTACCAAAATTATTTTACTCTGAGAACAATTTGCCCTGGTGCTAGAGGCTTGCACGGCGAAGGCAAACTCTGAGCAGCAAGCCTACTACCTGCTAAAATGGGACTGGAAATTCAATTATTATAAAGTAATCTGAAGAAACTGCTGTTTCTAGGACCTGGGCAGTAAAGACCTGAAAAGAGAGAAAATCAGTTTCGTCTGTCAGATTGTGCGAGTGGGCAGAATGGAGCTGAGGGACAACAACACGAGAAAACTAACCTCTGGGCTGCGGCGACCTTTTGGAGTAGCAGGTAACTGTGCGCTCTGCCTGCCTATATCACACGATAGTCTTGCACCGAAGGTTGGGTGTGTGAAACTGTGGGGGGTTGCATAAACTCAAAATCCTTCCCAGGTCTGGGTTAGTCAGACCGGTCGCTGTGGTGTCGAGTTTACTGTAGCTTTCAGGACTTGCATTAGCTGAAGATGCCAAAGGTGGTTTGCAACGTGATGTCGTTCTGCACGAAAACTCTGAAACTGCGCAGTCGATAACTCCATCCCTCTTCTGAGTCACCATTGCGTCCCCTCCCCCAGGGTATCCCCTCGGCACCCCTCTTCCCATGCTGATCGCTTAATTCAGGACGCTCTGTTTTTGTTTTCAGTAATGGATGTTACTGACATAATAAATGGAAAAGTTGACGATGAGGACAAACAGCACTTCATACCGTTTCAACCGTAAGTAGGGAGTAGTTTAAAGACTAAGCAGAAATGAAAGAATTAAGATTTTAACTTTCGTTTAAAAAACCCGCACCATTTTAAACTTCTGATTGGAAGAAGTGTTCTCTAGAGATTCTGAAGTTAATTTTTCAGTGTAGTGTTTTATCTTGAGTAGTACTTACTAATATTTCTTCTTGATAATTTCCCGTTAGTGGTAATAGTGGTAGCCCCAGAAACTTTTTCTAAGTGTCGAGTTTAAAGCATGCATTCCCAGTTTTGCAATATTCCTTTCTTTTTGTTTAAAGGTGTCAGGGTGATAATGTGTAAGAGGTGAAATGTCTAAAATAAGTACGCTGCTGCCTTAGCTCTGCCTGAGATTGGCAAAGACCAGCAGTGTTACTGACATCCACTGCAGGTGACTTCTGTGAAATCAGGAAACAATAACACTTATCTTTTTCTTGGTAGCAGATACCATTTCACAGTAGGGGCCGCAGTACTTGGAGTACAAACAAAAGTTGAGAATTTGAAGGATGGCTTGATACACCTCCTGTAATATCGTCTCATGATTCAACTTTATCACCTGAGACTTTTACCAGAAACCTTAGGTGTTTTGGTTGGATGGTGAGGAAGGGAGAGGATGTTTCTGCCGCACGTACCTGTTACAGCCGGCTCACAGAATCAAGGAGACCAGTCTGCTACGTGGACGTGGTCTTACCTTCAGTCATCTAAAACCACAAACCTTTCCTCACTGACTCCGAGGTTGCTGACAAGGAGTTTGGCAGATACTATTTTACAATAATTAAATTAGCTGATAGCAGCTACGGGGTTGGTGTCCTTTCAGATACGGACATGTATGAATGTAACGTAATATCAAAGATCAGTTTTGACTTCAAGCCACAAAATCATATTAAGAAATATGGGTTTAATAGTCTGAATTTTTGTAAATGTGGATATACGTGCAGACAAAGTGCTTTTAGAAGTAAAAGCTTATTAGAAGTAAAAGCTTATTAACAAAAGAGAATGTGTGGCAAATACTCTGTTCTGTCCATAGTTCATAATGTTTTGTTTGGTGTTGGTTTTTTTATTTACTATTCTATGAAGTGGGGAAAGGCAGAAGGGATAAGACAAATAAATGTGCATAAAATTGGAATGCTTAGTTTTCCCATTGTGTGAAATGCTAGACTGCCATCCATGCAAAAAGGCAAGGCATAGTTAGGTTAGCTAAATTTCTTGATTAATATACTAATGGATATTCAGAGGGATTTTAATAATATTAAAAAAGAAAAGCTTGAAATAATATAATCTCAAATTAACTTTATTTTAGAAAATAGGTTTAATTCAGGAAGCCTTTGTGGTTTGAAGATGGAGGGTTATTGAGAGCATTGCAAGGTCTGCAGGTGCTGCAGGGAGCCGAGCAGGTGTAAGCCTCTGTCTGAAAACGTTTCGTTTGCACGCAGCAGTGTCTCTGGACTGGTATAGAGGGTGTTATTGTGAAAATTGGAAGTATGATTCCATTTTTGAAGGAAAACAGGGATTTTTAGGGAAGAGCGTGTTCATGGTATGTTTGTTCTGTGGTAAACAATGGCAAGCTTATTTTTTAGGGAGTGTGGAAGTATGCAATGAAAATGAATCTCTCTGTATCAAACTGGGTGCTAATGGAACATCTAGTTTTATGCTCCATTAACACTTATTTATAAAATCAGCTTTTTGAGATGATGTACAGTGTGATTTTTTTTTTTTTCCCCCCTGTGCTAATTTAAAACATTCTTCTGAGAAAGTATATTAAAAAGAATTCGAGTAGTGTGAAAACACACAATGAATACTGGTGTCGTGATTTCCAACATAGACTTAGGCTGTATATATGAGCCACATTTTTCTTCTCATTCCATGCTTTGCTTCTGTTGTACCACATGCAATTCTGTTTTCATACCTTTGTTTGTTTGTATTCATTCACTAGCCACCAACACAATGGCTGTCAAAAGCACTTGGCAAGATTACTTAAATGACACTTAATGCTGCTGTTTATTTATAGTTTCCATCTTTTCATATATTCATCAAGTTTAACAGAACGTTTGGATTATCTGCTTTTTCTTCTCCTGTGCCATTTCTGTGAGATTTACGGTAGCTTTTCCTTAAGACAGTATGTGCTGCTGCTTAACCTGCACGCTGGCAGGAGTGACCCTGGAGGTGTTGCGGGGCCAGTCCGCTTTATATATATATATATATATATATATATATATATATATATATATATATATATATATATATATTTTTTTTTTAAAGCGAACAATGCCTGTACAGGTTTTCATGGCTTAACAGGGGATTCTCAGGTGGGAGCCATCCTTCCTGTCTTCACAAGGTGTTACTGGGGCCTGTGCATGCGTGTCTCTGAAGGGAGAAGTACCAACGCAAGCGTGCTGTACTTCTCTGTGGTAGATCAGCATTCTTCTGATTAATGATCTTCCTCTGTCTTTCTTGTTACCTTTCCTGTCCTTTGTCGTGCGTCGACTAATAAATACTCTTTGTCACAACTGTGATATGATCTTTTGTGTTCCCTTGTTACTGTGACTTCTGGTTTTCTGTGACCCTTTGTTTCCTGGTGTTGGTCGTCATGTGCATCCTCCAGGCTAGCGTTGGATGACGCCATTCGACACAAGCAGCTGAACATATCATCCCGTTTTTCACCCAGGGTGGCAGGGGAGAATGATTTCCTTCAGACTGTTATAAACAAAGTGATTGCTGCTAAAGAAGTTAACCACAAGGGTCAGGGTATGTACTGTTCTTTATATACACCGGTGTACCTAAAACTGCTCGTCGCTTGATTTTGCAATGTGTGATTTTATTTTTGGAATCAAGGGTGCATAATATTACCTTCACTTGTTCAGTGCCATTTCGTAACAGAAAATATGTTTGCACGGTTTGTTCCCGCTCTTCCCCATCCCTCAGGGCTCATTCTGCTATTCCCCCCAGCCCTGCACCTTTCCCCCTGCTCCGTGTGAACTCTGCAGGTTGTCTGTCCTTCCTCTGCGTTGTCCATCGCTTGGACATCTTTATATTTCTGTACTGGAAACGATGACTCGGAGTCAGCTCTCGTGCCCTTGATCTGTGGACTTTACCCTCCTTGTCTTGAAGGAAGGAATATTCTCTTCCTTCGCCTTATTTTCCCGCTTCACAGCTGTGCTCGTAGCATTTGCCTCCCTCTCAAGAAGACCAGGGCATTGCTCCCGCCAGCACCGTATGTGCCTGAGCTCGGAGGTGGTAAGGACGGAGCCAGAGCGAGGCAACCCCACTGATACCTCCTCCTATGGGCTGCTCGTGTCACTGTCCATCACTCAGCCTCCGCTCTGCTGACATGAAACTGAGTTTGCTTCCAAAATCTGGCGGTTTGGGTTTAATTTTTTTTGTGTTTTTTTTCCCTTATTTTTTAAATGCAACACTTAATGATAGTAATGTGTCAACCACCACACAATTCACTTTTAAAGCGGTAATTACTGTACTGGCTTCATTTTTCTGGGGGAGGGGGGGTCTGGATTAGTAGCACCTGACAGTATGTACATGTATATCCGTATCACATGTAGGGGGTATCCGAACAGAAGACATAGGGAAAATAACATGTTTTTTGCTGTTTTTTTTTTTTTTTAAATGAGTAAGTATCAAATAAAATCCAAACAAACTTTTAAAAATATCCACTAACTAAGGAAGAAAACTTAGATCTGCTTTCCCCCCCTGATTTCACCTGTGGCCAGTGTGTATTGGAAAGGAGGAATCATTTCAGCTGCTTTGATTAATTTCAGATTCTTTCCCTAAGAAAGGGGTGCCCAAGAAAACAGAGAAGGATTAAGACTTTACGCTTAGCCAGCCCGTGTAGGTACAGTTACTGTTTAATGAAATAGCAGCTGTTAGAACCATCTCTGGCAACAAGTCAGCATAGAGCCTTTTGTAAGAGATTTTAATAGAAAAGAAAGCTAGCTGCCAAATGCATACAACATGAACGCATAGTTAATTGTGTGTGTAACAGGATAACCCACAATTTGTTTTATAGATTAATATTTTTTGGGTATTTTTCATAGATTTTAATTTTAGGATTTTCTTCTGCAAATTGCTGCTGTAATTATTTTGTGCTTAAACTTGATTGCCAGTCACTTTAGCAAGTGTGTAAGCTTTCTTTCCTTCCCCCTCCCTGCTTTGGTATCTTTCTTTTTCCTATAACAAGTGTGCCTGATGTTAGTTGGCAGGCAGCGGCTTTTTGGTGGTTCCTTCTGCTACTGAAGGGAAAAATGGCAACTGTGTAAAGCTGATGCTGTAGATTTCTTTGTTCTCAGCGCAGTAGAATCAGCTTATGGGGGTGATGAATCAATCTGGGGTATGTATCTGCTTTTGGTGCTCTCCTTGTTGGCGTCTTGGTATTAGTTGGTTGTAATACTTAATTTTTCCCGTTCAGATCAATGTTGCCATTCCTCTTTCTTCTTGTGGAAGATAAACATTTCATTAGAAAGAAATTATGAGAGTTCAAAGGAGAGGTGAAAGCTTGAGGCAGTTCTGCTGATGGCTTAATAACTGTATTTCCATGAGACGCTTTGTGGAAGACTTCAGTGATTAGAGAAGTCTAGTTCTCAAAGTTCCACGAGGAGGAGGGATTCTCCTGGGGAGAATGGGAGCTGGATTCTCCAGCTTCGTGCCAAGGGCACAGTAGGCTTGCTTCCGTCTTCACAGCTCAGACTTCAGCGGGTCTAGCTGATAACCAAGGGTTTCTGCTCCCGTTTATGTTGTACGGTGCTGCTAACCTGTTTTTCTTCTGAATGGACACCTGTTCTGTTGAAACATTTAGACTGTGAATAAAATTTGCGGCTTTGGTAAGCCTGTGAATGGGAAGCTGTATGCATCTGCTTTCGAGCATCTCCCTAACTCCTCCCTACCGAGACGCCTTCTAGATGGTATGGCTGCAAAGTGCCCAATGCAAAGGCCTGAATCCTTATCTTGCATGGATTTCCAGTTTCTCAGGTTTTTTTTATTAGCCAGTCAGCTTCCAGGTGAGGATTTTATACAGTTTTCCAGAAAATCTGAGCTAGTCAGACATATTTGTGTGCTGTACTCACATTTCCGCTTGAAGTGGTGGGGTTTTCTGAGTGTTTTAAAATACTTAGTAAAGTGTATTTTTTGTAAATGAAGAGCAGTTACTTTACTGTATGTTCCTTCATTTTTAGAATGTGTAAAAAGAAATCTTGAGTGACTAGAAAAAAACACCAGTTTGATAATTGTGGTTTTTACACAACAGGTTTGTGGGTGACTTTGAAACTTCTTCCAGGAGATATTCATCAGATTAGGAAAGAGTTTCCACACTTAGTGGATAGGTCAACGGCTGTGGCTCGGAAAATGGGGTTTCCTGAGATTATTATGCCTGGTAAGCCATTGTGTGAATGAGCACTGCTTGATTATATTTTAACTTTCTTTAAATAGCTGTATGTATGGAAGCCTGGGGGGCAGAAGATTAATTTGAGCTATGGTTTACATTAGAAATAATGGATTGTCAAAGGATTTTGTTTCATTTAAAATAAATGTACAATATTTTGGTAATACCTGCCACATGTGTGGCATAAATAGAACTAGCAACCCCCCAAAAAGATGTGCTATCACAGTGACAGTGGAAATTCTCTTTCTCTAGTGAAGAAAAATATATATAAAGGAAATGCTTCATATCCTCTCCCTAGCAAGGGCATATGTAAAACTTATATCATGTGATGAATCTGAACCAGAAAGATTTTTTTAGAGGAACAGGCTTGATTTAAAGAGATACAAGTCTCTTAGGGCTTGTCCTAGATTTGGATAATGTATTTGAAGGAAAGCCATATTGTCTTTTTTCAATACGTACATTCCATGGATGTTCAGTTCTGGTGTTTGCAAAAAAGGAAACAACCCCAAAACTGTGGTGCTTCTTAAAATAAAAGCCGTAAGCAACAGACCACAGAAAAAACCCTCTGCTGTCCTTTTCAGATTGATGGGCTCTGGAGGATCCATTAGATATCCCAGTTCTAGCGCTCTCTGTGGTTGCTGACAGTGCATTTATCGGTTATACATTGATATGTATATCCATCTGTCACATATATATATATACACACACACGAACACACACCCCCCGGTGTAAGTGCCTCAGCACCTCTGCATGTTACGATCGTATGTTGGCACATAAACCATCTGCCGCATGAAGTATTTGGAAAACCCCTGTTTCCACAATTCATTTTCAAAATTTCAGTTGAATTGGGGTGTAACCGAAGACCATTTCAAGACATAAAGCTAAATACGGCCCTCCCCTGCAACCCTCAAGCCAGCAAAGAACATCAAACCACTTCCTGATGTAACAAGTTAAACAGACCTCTGTAGGCTGTTTAAATATTTTTAAATTGCAAAATGTCTGTGTATGGGATAAATTAATGACTGTGTTGAAATTCATCCTTTCAAAATAATAAGACAAAAAAAAGAAAGGAAACTGAGGTGTGTTGTGAGTGATACGGTACATGCTCTTAGTGACGAGCTGGTATTCTTTCAGTCCAAAAATAACGTGATTTTTTTTGGTTGTTTGTTAGATTCAGCTTGCTGCACTGTGAGTTGGTAGTTCAGGCTTTAGAAGTCTTATCACAGTTTTAGCAAAACATCTGCTTTCAGTACTACTAGTTTTGAATGTTCAAGATACCGTAGCTTTTAAATGTTTTGCCATGTACGTGTATGGTTGCTGCTACTGAACTGTGTTGGCCATTGTTTCCATGCGTCATTGGTTTCACAACTCAAGGTATACCGTGGAAATTGCTGAGCGCTTTGTGCTTTGCTCTTTCTTTCAGGCGATGTTCGTAATGACATCTACGTAACACTGGTTCAGGGAGATTTTGACAAAGGCAGTAAAACAACAGCGAAGAATGTGGAAGTTACAGTGTCTGTTTATGATGAAGACGGCAAAAGATTAGAGGTATTAAAGTATTTAACATCTGGGTTTTTTTATTTTGATACATATGTTTAAGCCTTTTCAACGTCTTTTTCTGTATTTGTCAATTTAAGTCCCTGTTTTCATTTACAACAAAATTTTCTGTTTCATAACTAAATACATCTTGCCATATCAGTGCATGCACTTTGATACTAATTTCATGAGGGGCTCTGAGCATGAGCCGTTCTGTCTCATTTTGACCAACTTGACTATTTTTTTGTTTATTTGAATAAGAAAGTGGAGTTTAAGAAAAGACATAAACATTTTCTCTTCTGTTTGTGTTTTCAAGAGTGTTATTTTTCCTGGCGCTGGGGATGAAGCCATCTCAGAGTACAAGTCAGTAATATATTACCAAGTAAAGCAGCCTCGCTGGTTTGAGACTGTAAAGGTATATAAACTGTTACAGTAACTTCCTCTGTGTGGGTTAATAGGCAATTAATACTGGTTTCAGTGGAAAGCCTTGAGGAAAAAAATCTAGGGAAGCGGAATGCTTGTGATGGCGTTTAGTAGGACAAGAGGAATAGCTGAGCTATGGAAGGCTTTCGGAGACTGCTGGAAAATAGATGTGTCTTTTATTGCGTAATGTGTTTAATTTCATCCTTTTGGTTAAGTCGACTGTTACAGGGGCACTCCAGCATCTGTTTAGGAATGGTTCACTCTATTTCCACAAAGCTGACCTAGAGAAGCGGGATATTAAGGTTAAAACATAACTGCCGTGGTGTTGAACTCATCAGTGCTTTGGGATCTGGCTGATTGTGCTTTAAGCTTGCTGAATTTGCTTGGCTAATAACATTTTAGCTTACGTGCCAAGTTTTAGTGTTACAGAGGAGGCCAATGTTAGCTTTACGAAATATATTCTGTCTAGCCGTAGTGAGTGGGAGCAGTATACGTGTACTGGGAAGGGACTCTCAGCTGCTCCCCGCACCGTTGCTCTTAGTTCAGAGGTGCTCTTTTTGCATCTGTAGACAGAAATGGCAGAAACCTAGACATGGTGTGGGGGGGCAATGTACAGCACAGAGCCTGAACGTGGGTGCGATTAAGAAAATACGACGGCCCTAGCGAAAATACTGGGGGAGAAGAGCATTGGTTAGATCTCTGCACATACGCTAACAGTATGTGGAGTACAAGTGTTGCATAGATAATGGATACATTAAGAATTTTTGCTTTGTTGCTGTTGGCAATCAAGTTCACCTCTACCAGTCAAATGCAAGAGGGGCTCATTCCTGAGCTGGGGGGAGTGGTAGGAGAGGCTCTGAGCTTACAGCCCGACATCTGAAGTTGCAGGTCTTGTCGGGTAACTTAAAAGGCTTGCTTCGTTCCTCCTCTCTTTCTTGGTGCAAGGATTCCTGATTTTCCTGGCGAATCTATGACCTTTGGCAAAATAAACCTGGTACTTAACAATAATCTTCTTGGAAGAGCTAAACACATTGTTGAAAGATGCCTAGATGAGATTTGGTAGTGGTTGATGATGTCTGAAGATACTGTACTGACTGTTTCCTTTCTCCGTCCTCTTTCCCAATACGTGAAGGTCGCAATCCCCATTGAAGATGTGAACCGCAGTCATTTAAGGTTCACGTTCCGTCATAGATCATCACAGGACTGTGAGTAACTCAGCCTTTTCATTATGGTTCTTGTCAGTGTCTGGTGCCAAAATCTGCTGAAACAGGCATAACGTTCCTAATCTGTAATCGACTGCTGTAATAGCTTTTAGTGCAAGGATAAGTTTTATGCCTGCTTATTTTATGTTAGCATCACAGCTGCTTTTTCCCTTTACATCTTCCTCGCTTTTACCTACCAATATCAAGGTTTTCCTTTCCTGCCCAGTTACTTCTCCAAGTCAAATAAAAGGACTAGTGAGTAAAGCTTTAATTTAGCAAGTGAAAGGTATTGTGTGTCTTAGAGGTGGGTGGGTAGGGAGTTGTAAAGATACTTAACTACCCCACGTGTGAAACGGGGATGTGAAAGAGTTGACAGTGGGCCTAGCATCAGTAATTGAAGACTTAGCTATTAAGAAACTTGGTTTCCGCTTCTGGTTCTCAGGCTGGCTTGTGGTTGTATTGAAGTACTTTTGGCCTAGAAGAAATTTGAGAGCTTGTGGATTTCCTCAGCTTTCCTGTAACGTTGCTGGCAGCTGAGGTGCTTTATGCTGTTGAGAATCAGCTCAAGACAGCTACACATCTTCCATTTGTCAACAGTTGTTTTGTAGTAAAGTTTGGGGGTTTGCCTGGGTTGTGATCATTCCATATAATTCATTCCATATAGTGATCACAGGGGCTGTCTTGCTTGGTAGGAGAGCCTTTCAAAAGCTGCAGCAAAACATTTTTGCTGTAGAAAAAATGTGCAGCCAAAAGCGTTGGTCAGGTAGTGTCCACTGGATGCATTTTAAGACTTGTAGTACTCTTCATGTATACTTATCTGTGTAATGTGTAGTACGTTACCCCGGAGCGGTTATTTAATTGCAGCTGTATATTTTGCAAATTGGTCATTAATAAAAGATTTACTTAGTTTAGATAATGATACTTGCTAATGAAAACAATATGTAGAAAATTAGTGTCGTTAGCATCAAAATTATGATTTGCACTGCATTTTTACAAAATTCTGTGCACTACAGAATTGCTAGGGTCGGAAATATTTTTATGATGACTCAAAAATTTTAAGCTGGCCGTGGTTTAAATATTAATTAGAGGCTGTGCCTTAGGGGTGCAGGGCTTTCCCACAGGCTGCTTGGGCTATCTCAGGTTGATTGCACTTCCCTTCTGGCTTTGCTTCTTAATGACTTTGTAATTTCTACTTGCCCCATTGCTTTGGTTTTACTTAACTTTTGATAATAGATTTTGAACAATGAGAGAAAACTTTCTGCATTTTCTAGTTCATATTAGTTGTAGAGTGGGTGAATTCTCAGAAACTTAAGCACTTCACCTGAGTTATGTATCCAATTTCTCTTTTGTTTCTAATATTCCCCCTATAAATTATAGAATCCTGATGAGATCCTCAGTGCTGGTCTTTAAATCGTTATTCTAGTTCCCAAGCACTGCTGTTCTTCTAACTCTGAAAAACCTGACCGTGATAAATGCATCAAATTTCTGTTTTGTTTGTAAAAAGTTGCCTTAATTCAGCTTTTTAAATGGATACACAGAATATAGAAATATTAAGCATCTAGTTACTGTTGCCATGTAAGCATTTATTTCTCTCATTTTTGGTTCTGTCTTGAGTTTAGAAGACTCTCCAATTTCTTGTACCTTTTCTCCAACTGAGAATACTATAGTCATTCATTTATAGGTTATCCATGTTTTTGAGATTAGGTGGACTGTCTGTACTAGTATCAAATACTTAATTATGCTTTTTTGTTTTTGTTTTGTAACAGCCAAAGATAAATCTGAGAAGATATTTGCCCTAGCATTTGTGAAGCTCATGAGATATGATGGAACAACTTTGAGAGATGGAGAACATGACCTTATAGTTTACAAGGTAGAATTTTGAGATACTTTAGTCTTTCCATAGTAGCTAGCTCAGCGTGCCTACTACTGACTTTTAGTGAATTATTGTTTCAGAATTGTACACAAAAGTATGTTATAGACTGTGTTAGATCAAGCAACTGAATAGTAAGTACTGTACAATTGGCATATTTGACAGATTAATTGTTAAACCTGGAGTATGTTTTACTGGGCATGTTTTAATTTTTAAGGTGCTTATATTGAGTCTTATGTGTGTTTTCATGACTGGGGAAAGCTACTTCTCTAGCCCTTTAAGTATCACATCTTGGCTCTAACCTGTAGGCACGTTAGTGCTAAATTACTCCTGTTAAAGATCCATTGGATAGCTCAATTGCTGGTGACAACTTAAGAAAATCCAGTGTAAATAATAAAAGATTATTATTACCAGAGGTTTTTACTAATTATAATTGTTGCACATTGTATTTAAAACACTTCTGTAGGCAGAAGCAAAGAAGCTGGAGGATGCCTCAACATACTTAAGTCTGCCATCCACTAAAATAGAATTGGAGGAAAAGGGACACTCTGCAACAGGGAAGAGCATGCAGAACCTCGGAAGCTGCACCATCAGCAAAGACTCTTTTCAGATTTCTACTCTAGTTTGTTCAACAAAACTTACCCAGAATGGTAAGTTCATGGAACTGCCGGAGCTTCTGCTCCTCACAGTTGGAGTGGGGCTCTATGTACTGACTTTCCCGCCTTCTCTGTCCCCCTTCCTCTGTGAATGGATGGTGGGTTCTTTGCCCCACAGCCTTGGATTAAATTGGCTGGATGCGGCGAAAGCATCTACTGAGCGTGCGTACTGTCCAGCCTTCTCGCTGCCCGCGGGCTTTGTTTTGCTTTAGAGCAGTACATGTCTCTCAGAAAATGGAAGAATCCAAGGTAAATGGAAATGGGACCGTTGTTTCCCATACAGCTGAGGCTTTTATAGTGAAGTATACTGAAAACAGGCTCTGCGGCATTTTACTTCTCTGTGGGTATGAAAACAGCACTAAGGAAGAGGATGAGTTTGCTTTCAAGAGTAGGTAATATCATGGCTCTGCTCCCAAATAGTGTTTTATGTTTTTCCCAAGGTGCAATATCCATATCTTATGCCTGAAGAAAGCCCTGATATTTTCTGGTGCGAGCATGAGAACGTGTTGCATGGAGGTCACTCTCATGTTCACACATCCACACACAAACACGGAGTACCAGGAATGCAGTTGGCATATTTTGTTCCTTTTAAAACTTGCCTTATATACATTTTTCATGTGTGTTTGTCAGCTGGCTGACTGCATCCGAAGGCTGTGGAAAGCAGAGCTGATGGCAGCCACCAAGGCAAATATTTCACATTTCCAGCCTGCACCCTCTCTGTGATTTTGTGCTTCGTTGCCATGGAGCGGTCCCTTGTTCTCTTTGCTGCACCAGGAGCGGACTGGGGAGTGTGGGTGGGTCATTGAGATGTGAGTGAGTCATGCCAGGGAAAGGGATCATTCCTTCATGACTCACGAGGCGGGAGGGCTTAGTTCGGATAGTTCTGTCGGGAGTTTGAGGTTGTGGATGAGGAGGGCTTGGGACGGGGGGTGAGTGGGAATAATGATTGGATTGTCACGCTGATGAGTTCTCCTCTGTCCAGGGGGAAAGTTACTACTCTGGTATGACTTCGTAGTCAACTCACCATTTTATTGCAGCGTTTTTCAGTGGCATCTCTGTTACAGCACATCCTGGGTGTTTCGTATTCAGAGCACATCGGATTCACTGCAGTCTGGCAGTCTTGTAGCCTAAGAGGGTGTTTAGAAAAAAATCAGAAATTATATTGGAACTTCATAGCAAAAATGGGGTCGTAGCTGAACAGTAACACAGTGGTTTTGAGGTTTCGTAGAGCGCAGAAACCAGGGCGTGGAATTGAGCTGCTTTTGTTTATGATATGATTAATGTGGGGCGCTTTTCCCCCTCAGTCTTTCCTAGTGCTTGTTAGTAAGGTATTTCAGTGATCAATATTGGCGTTGCTTTTGCAGAACTGTTATTACAATTAAGACTGAGCATTGTTTCATGCTTAATGTACGTATAGCTTGCTTTGAACTTTTGATTTTTAATGTTACTGTAATTATGTTGTCTGAGAAACTTTTTCAAAGTTGCTAAAGCCTTTTCTCTTTCTTCAAAGTATTTTGACATTATTAAACAAGATCACCATGTATCCTTAAGCAATTTAGAAAAAAAACCCCAACCAAACCCAAAATTCATCACTAAATTCCTCCTCCATGTATCATTTTTCATCCAAAGATTGGCAGCGCTGTTCAGATTATAGTTTCTGAAACTGATTTTAACTTCCGTAAAATTGTTGCTTAATATTCTTCCTTTCACTTTCTTAGAAATAAGTAAGTAAAAATCCGTAATTACCCTCATTTATCAAAATGTTGAGCCAAAATATAATTTTCTCCTTTTGGTCATCTATAATAGTTCTTTCGTCACCCTGCATTTGTAATTGGCTTTAAGACTTATTTTTAGTAATTCTGAAAGTATGTTAATAAATCATCTGGCTCCTTCTGCATTGTATTTGATGTTGCAGACGTCTTGTATATAAGCTCTTTGAACGCTCACTTGACTTCAGTTCTCTATGAACTGCAAGTTATTGATGTTACTTTTCTGTTAGAAATTTATGTCAGCATCTGAAAAGTCTCCATAACGGCAAACTTGGCCACTGGTAAGACTTCAGCTATTTCCTTTGAGAGAAAGTGATAGTAGGAAGTATCTACTTAGTTAACATTTGAGCAGTTGGGATATTTGGCAGAATATGTTAAAGCAATGCATTTCCTGGCCTCTTAGGATTTGCATTTAATTTTGAAGAAGAGTAGCACTGTAAGCCAAAGAGGAGGACCATGTGAAAAGAAGCAAAAAAAAAAACCCCAAACTCCTCAGGAATCAATTTGAAGATCAGGTCTTGGAGGCATCAGAGGTTGCTGTTCATCATCACTTTGCCTCTTGGCCAGGTTCTCCTCCTTTGCTGTGTGAGGCAGAAGAGAATGTTCTTCCTCCCATACCCACAGGACTGTGGCGGTGCATGCCTTTATTTTATTCTGCTCTCAGGACTTTCTGTAACAAATATGTCCTTTATGGACCGAAGAAACACTTTGACATAAACATCAAGTGCATTTTTGTGTGATGAAATAGAGCTTCTATATTAAAACTCTGGAATTTAAGAATTGATATGAAACTCTATCAAACGAGAGAGAGAGGTGTGTGTGAGGTCATGACTGACAGCGCCACTGTCACCTGACGTGTTAACAGGCAGAGGGGCACTGGGTCCCCACCTTCTCTGGGGGCTGCTTGACTCTGTGGTACCTCACAGCTGCAGCTGTTGTGGAGCATTGAATGCATCAGCAGGCACCCCAAGTTTGTGGGGGCTTGGGTTTGGTGTTTTTTTTTCTTTTCTTCTTTGTTATTTTTTTATTTTTTGGTTTGGGTTTGTTTTTAAGGTCAAAAGGAGAAATGTGATCCCTTATATCTGCCTGCAGCTGACAGCATGTCAGTAGATCTCTGTGGGGTGGGAAATGGTGGGCCTTCTGTTCTTAGGGTAGGTGGTTAGCAAGGTCTGTTTTGAACCCGTTCCTGATGTCGTGTCCGAGTCAGGGTTATGTGTTGATTTTTGTTTTTCTTCTCAGCAGCCTGTTGAGCTATGACAAACTGGTGTCTTGTTTTCTCCTGCTTAGGCAAGGCAGTTTTGGTATTTGAATCTTCTTTTTCTGTGAGCTAGAAGCTGGAGGTACCAGGAAACACAGAAGGAGGGGCAGAATGGCTTCAAAAGCAATGTGCACGTGAAGACTGCCTGTGGATAGTAAATCTTACCAGTGCAGTAAATCTTACAGTGTCTCTTAGAGGGCCATCAAGATGGATGTCCTTTTATTATCAGAGTGATGGGTATAGAGCTGAAACTGCATTAAGGGGCTTGCTGGAAAACTTTTCTGATTTCCAGTAGCCAGAGAGCTGCCTAGTATTCTGCCTTTGTGTTTGCTGCTGTGAAGCGTCCAGGGTATCTGTATGACTTATTGAAAGTATTTCTATGTTTTCTTCTCCGCATGAAGGACTCAAACCTCTAGATAATAGTGACTGTTACTGATCTGGAGTCAAGACTTCAGAAACCAAGGAGGCTAGGCTTTCAGAAAACAGCTGAGAGGAATTTTACTTAGTCACTCTGCACAACTGGTAATTAAAATTAAAAATCCAATCCAAATGATCTGACAAGTTCAGGTGCTATAGTGGCATGAAAATGAAGATGTGAATACAGGATTAAACTAAAACAAGTCATAAAAATTGGAAAATCAAATACTTAAAGTCAAGAGGGAAGATTATTTCAGAGAACATACGGAAATTTAATTAGAGTGGAAATACTATGTAACTTCAATTCAGTGACTGGGATTTGAGAAAAGTTTGGGGGTCTCTATAGGGAAGCCTTTGCATAGATGAGGTCAAGGAAAGTCTATAACCAGGAGGTTGAACCATTTGCTTCCAGTTGCTAAATAAGATGCATAAGAAAATCTTCATATGTCGTCAATATAATCATAAATTACACTCACGCAAATAAAGTTGCTGTTGGCTACTTGGCGGGCTGAAGGTTTGTTCTAACCCTTTGCAATTGAAAATCCTCGTTCTGTCTTCTGATATTTTCCGTTCACATGAATTTGACTTGACCTAGGCTGACTACAGTAATTACTATTTATTGTAGGCTAAAATACTGTATTACATTTTTATCCTATCCTACTGCCTGTATTTTTTTACACCTAGACCCATAAAAAGAGTAGGATTAACTGACCGACTGGTACTTTGCTGGGGTTAATGCTTGCAGTAAGAGAGTGAATGCACATAACTTATTTTTTTCTTTCTGGTAGTTGGACTGCATTGACATCTTCTTTTCACGTATGTGTATTCATCTAGCACTTGCTGTGTCATCACGCTGAAAGTACCCGTGGGTTTGTTTTTCTTGGGGCAATACATGGTGCCATTCAAAGATAGTCTGTAGGCTGGCTTTTGTTCAGAACATTTCTTTTATCAAGCTGGTGCCTTTTTAGAAGTTAGAGTGAAACTAGATACAGTGATGGAAAGCTGATACAAACATATTCATGAAATGCTTCAGGTAACTCATGGAGGCATCTTTACTTTTCTTCTAGAAGCAATTTTTCTGTTAATGTTGAGTTTCTAAGACTTTGGTTTCAGCCTATAGACTTCTTGTAGGGTGTATTAAAAAAATAAAAATTTTTAAAAATGGAGGGCTTGGATTGTTCAAACCTTTAATACAGTAAAACGCTCTTTACTTCTGCTCCCAAAACAGCGATAAGGCGGCTTGGTTTAAGTGCTGCTTGGAGGGGAATCTATCCCAAGGAGAATGGGAGTCCATTCCACTAGAAGTAATTTTATTTAGTGCTTAGAATGCAAGATTTTGGGGAAATGCCTTGGTAAAAATGTTGTTGGTCACTTTGAAAGTTTGAATAAAGTGAGGGGGTACTGATGGGGAGAAGCCGTCTGCCCTTACTGTCTAAGGGTTACATTGGGCAGAATTCACATAATATTAACCGTATTGGGGGATGTGTGTGTGTAATACGCAGTAGTAATCCAGTGCCTAAACTGAAGGTGGACAGTCTTTAAAAGCTCCTATTTATGTCTTTTTTGGGTCTTCTACCGAGGATGACTTATGGATGGTTTGTTTTATGCTGAAAACTGACTTCTAATGGGGCAGGGAGGAATTTTCCCCTGGTGCTCGTAAGGCTAAGCCAGGACCAGCTCGGGGTTTTGGGTTTGTGAGCAATTCGGGTCGCATCTCAACAAATGCTAAGGTGGGTTTCACCTACTGGCGCTCCAGTGCGGCGGTTAATATTTGCTAGGGTGCTTATTTACAGGGGAACCCCAATTGCGAGTTGCCTCAAAGTTTTCCGTAAAGGAAGCTGAAAAATGGTGTTGTGGTTCTTTATGACTAATAAAAGAAAGAAGCTTGCCTTCAGCATTCGTTGGTAAATATGGAAATACAGAACTGACACGGTCTTAATAGTGGAATGTAGAATTCGGGGACAGGGCCATTTTCAGTTGTTTCATGATCGGATCTGTACCCTAGCTCTCCATCACTTGGAAGCAACCAAGAAATTCTGGGCATTATGAGTTATTAAGCCGACAGCTTTCTGCTGAATTAGCTTTGTTTGCAACTGTTTGCCTTTGGTTGTGCCTTATTTTCAGTTTATTGTGTGAGAGCAAAGAAGCTAGAAACATTAGAGCTGGAAGAGTCACGGCCCTGTAGATATCACTGTGTTGGTGGCTGACTAATTTCATTTTGGCATCTTTTTCTGAATGCATAACTGTTGTGTACAACAAATTAAAACTGAGGGATCTGACTTTCTTGGCCTGGATTTTAATGCTGACATTTCAAAAGCAGTCTGCTTTTTTGAAAGCCTTTCAGAGTTCCTTCATGCCAGAAGTATTGTATTAGGCTCCTCCAGCGTCAGAGGCACACTGGAAATACATTGTGTCCAGTGGAAATCGAAGTAAACCGATTTGTCTTGAACATAGTTATGGGGTGTGAGTGAAAGTAAATACCCTGCATCATATAATTGTGTTTTCTTATTCCTAGTTGATCTCTTGGGACTTCTGAAATGGCGATCTAACACAAACCTATTGCAGCAGAATTTGAAGCAGCTGATGAAAGTGGATGGTGGTGAAGTGGTTAAGGTAACAAATTTTCTTTAAAAATAAATTTGGTATCATAATTTTGCTGAATCCCATATTTTGAGGTATTTGTATCTTTTTACCCCCCCCCACCCCCAGCACTCACTTGCACATTAAATTGTAACCAGGTATCTCTCACCGTTCAGGATGCTAACGCCCTGCTCCCTGCCTTCAAAGAATATTTCAGGTGTTGAGTGCTGGTAAAACGCATGTAAAATGCAGATTTCTGAAAATGTAGGGTGGTTTTTTTTAGCGCTTCAGTGAATTTTTATATACAGGTACATGAAGGCAAAGGGCATTTTTTCTATGCAAGATTAAAACATCTTGGAATTCTTACATGGTGACAGCAAATGTATTTTTAATATATGGATGCGGAACGCGATCCTACTGTGTGATGCTGGTATATATATTTTTTTAAAAAACTTTTCTCCTGAAAATAATTAGCTGAGCGAAGTTATTTACATTTGCTAAGGCCACCGAGTGATGGTAGAGACCTACATAAAGACAGATTTAGCTGTGGCAAAGAGTAGGTTGGGACTTCATTGAGTGTGATAAATGATAAAACCAAAAGAATGTCAAAAGATGTAGTGGGGACAGAAGACCCTCAAGGGCCTGTAATGTTGCTTTCTTACTTCAGTGGATTTTAATTTGGTTAATAGAAGCATAATGAATGCCTCATCTTGAAGTAACTTAAAACATCTGAGCCTGCTGATATTATCCTTTTATTAAGTAGGGTAAAAATAGTATCTCACAGGGTTTGTTTTTCAGGAAGGTTCTACCTGCTGCTATTTTGTTGTGGATCATTTGATAGCTAAAACTTGACACTGATACTTGCTTCTGTCAAGCACTGTCACAGTTCTGTCATGTGTAATTTTCCCTCTTCTCCGAATGACATCAGAGCGCGTCCAGCAGATTACTGCCTGATGGATAGTGGTGATTTTAGAAGCACCAGAATGCAACACAGATGAGGTTTGAGTAAAAGGAATATCGGAGCGAGTTCTCCAGCTGGCGCACTCTCACCCCTCCCTGCAGTGTGGCTGGACTGCCCCAAAATCATGCTCCCTTCTCCCTGTGGTGTAGGACAGAGAGCCAATGTTTAATACTGCTCATTTCACCATTTTTATTCTTTTTTTAGAAGACTATTGTTTACATTATCCATCTGTTACAGCAGTGTTTAGAAAATCTTTGCGTAGACTGCTGTGTCGCACGTTCATGATACCTAGTTTGTAACTGTTCCTTTGTATTCTTTCAGCTTTTTTTTGTTGTTCGTGTTTTTAAACACGATACATGGTACAGGCTATGAATGTTACAAAAAGCACGCATTTGATAAAACATATTCAAATTTTCTGTTAAGCTATTTCTATTTTTTAAAAACTCCAGTAAAATACCTCTCCCTACGGGTGCTCATTTATCGCTAAGAAGAGATCAGCCAAGATACTCGTTCCGTGATTGATTGTTTCAATAGTGTATGGAACTGTAAATGTTATCTCCCTTTAACAGAGGCTCCGGCTCCATTTATGCAGAGAGTCTGTAGGATATGAGAATGTAAACTCATAGTCTAGAAATACTAGCTCCCAACTCGAGAAATGTTTTCCTGCCACTTTATACAACAGAAACACCTATGCTCTATTCTTGCTGTTACATGGAAGTCCTCAGGAACGGACTTGAAACTACTGAAGGTCTGCTAATGAAAGTCAACTATGAGCTGGATTTCCCCCAGAACTGAAGTCTAAAATCAGCTGCAAGCATTTTAGCTTTTCTGTTTTTTCATCTTCAGATATTAGTAGCACGAACTGTGGCTCTACATTCACTTGTTTTGAGCAAGTTTGGCATTCAGCTTAGTGAGCTGCTAAATGGAGGTTAATTCCTGAGATTTAACTCTGGATTTAGTAGATAGCCCAAGTGCATCATGTTTGACCGAGGAGACTCATTGCACAGATGGCAATTTTTAAGGGAGGAAGGTGGGAGTCAGGCAGTTTCTCCATCTCTCCTACGACGAATATAATTTCTCTTTGTAATTGCAATCTCAGGAATCAATTCCCTTCTGTTCGTCAGATGTTTTTCCCCAACTCTGCCTTGTCTACAAGACAAAACCCATTTTTACTTCATTTGAGACAGACTTGCTGGAACAATCCATGTTGAACCCCTTCTCTCTCAACCCAAACAAATACAAACTGAGGCCACCATCCATCCTCATTCTGCCTTGGAGGAGCCCATGTCGGTTTTGTGTCATCTGGTGGAAGAAAATGCTCAGGCACAGAATCCCATGCTGATAAAACTGAATGCACTGATGAGTATCTCTGGTCCGTGCATGTACGACTTGTCACTGGCAAGGAATACTGTAATTATACATGCATAAAACAGCTTTCATCCCTCTGCTTAACTTGGGTCCCCTGACGCTAATCTGCTTTTACTTTCGTGTTGCACAGATCAGGGTGTCCAGCCAACTGGCTAGTGAAGACTCTTCCTCTGTTACAGTGATAGTCGTGTAGGTTTTGGGCTGGGGCAGGTGGTTGTGTGCTCTGTTTCCCATGCCTGCATGTACGCTCTCATTTGAAATTGTGAATCGGAGTTTATGCAGTCCTGCAAAGCGGTATGCTGTGCACTTCTCATCGCTCAGCTCGAAACCACTGAGGGTGACGTGATTTATTTGGCATGAGACTTAGTTGCTTGTCTGGTTTGTGCTCTGAAACATCAGTTTTCAGAACCTGCATGATCCTGTGGACTGTCTGTTGAAACTGAATTTGGAAATATATTTCTGTTCGTTCACTGTAATAGATTAAACTTACTGTTCAGGTCTACCAAGTGTGATTCCTGACCTTTTTTGTTTTTATTTGAGTGATAACGATCTATAGATAGTTGGCGTTACTAAAAAGTAGTTTGCTGAAAACCATGATGTTACATTTCCCTTTTTTCAGCTAACTTTTTAAAAAATGTCATTACTGTGTAAAATATATAAATGAAAGCAAGTATGTCTGTAGAAACCTGTGTGACATCTGAATTTCTTTTTTTCCTGTAAAATGTGATCAATTGTGTATTTATTTGCAGTTTCTTCAAGACACTTTGGATGCGCTTTTTAACATAATGATGGAGAACTCGGAAAGTGAGACATTTGACACATTAGTGTTTGATGCTTTGGTAAGTTTGCGTTGTGGATGGAATAAAATGGAGGTACAGCAGCGATGAATAAATAAAACGTGGTGTAAATGCTGGAATGAAGTTAACTAACGAAGCATCTTACTAGCTGTTAGTTATTTATTTAATTTAAAATGCATGGAAGGTTTTTATTATATTTGAATTTTCAGTTGGACTTGATCAAAAGGGGGTTGGATTACATCCTGTCATCCTCCCAGAAAAGATGGAAGCAATCAAGTCCAGTCACGTAGTGGATTAAGAGCAGAATTTAGGACAGAAACAGAAGTTTCTGCTTGGAACAGAAAACTTTTATTATGAACAGGAAGTTCTCACAGGAAACGAGAATATTAATATATTGGGACGATAATCAAAAGCCAAAGTCTCAGTGTTTTTAATGTTATTAATGTGTCTTATCTGAAAATAAATGTGAGTGAATGTACAGGATTAAAGATTTTTTGAGGATTGTGCAGTATATGTGCTACCTTTTTCAGGTATTTATCATTGGACTGATTGCTGACAGAAAATTTCAACATTTCAATCCTGTCTTGGAAACCTATATTAAGAAGCATTTCAGTGCTACGTTAGCCTACACGTAAGTTTTAAAAATTAGTTTTTCTAATGTAGCTTGCACAGTTTTTCCAGATCATGTTATTCAGTTACTTGTTTATGTAGCTTGATTAGGAATTTGCCAATAGAGCTTGGGAGGGTGGGAGCTTCTTGAAGAAGGATGGAGATAGTATGTCTTTAGTATGTCTTTCTCTCTTGATATAACGGTAATAAAACTTCTGGTCATTTGCAAGGAGGAAGCCTTGACGTTGTTGTACTGAGGAAGCGATGATTTGACGATTTCAAGAATTGTTTTGTAAGGAAAGTATTCGTAAGCAATTCTCAGTCATACTTAAGAGAGAAATCATGTCTACACTTCAAACATATGTTGTTTGGTGCACTAAACTGATGCTCTACCCTGTATTATCTGTGTTACTGTCACTTTGGGGAGGAAGCAGTGAAGAACAAAAAACCAAAGGTCCATTATATTTGGTGTCCTATGCTGCTTCAGAGTATTGGTGTTGGAGGGAAAATACGTAATTGATATCTTCGTAGTGCGGGGAGGAAACCAAATGCCAACCAGGAAACCTGCTCTGCGCTTTGCTGTTACACAGTCTCTATCATGTGACCAGGAAATGTTGGAGAAGCATTGATTTTGAAATAGTTAGGCTTTTAGTCACAACTTTGGTATTACAATCACTTCACTGAGCTACATCACTGTTGCAGCCTTCATGTGAAGTGGGTAAAGCATGAAGCATCCTCCAGCATCTGGTTTTATTAGCAAGAGCTCAAAGTGGCCCTTTCACTGGTAGGCATGGAGAGCATCCTTCCCTTCCTGAGATGCAGGGAGGCAGAGACGGGTTTAAGCTTGAGGATGCTGAAAGATGTGAATTCTGGCTTGACTTGTACCCGTGGACATGACAGATCCCTCCCCGCCTTTCATTGTACAAGTTTAAGTAAAGAAAGGTCGCATTGACGATATCGAAGTGGTTACTTGAAATTCTTCGGCAGTTTACTCCTATTGAGATAAATGCCCATATATCAAGATATCTGTCAACTCAATGCTATTTTCCATTAGTGCTATGTAATGTTGTATTTATTTACTTCTGGTGTGAATGTTGAAACATACGGTGTAGCTAGGATGATTTAAAATAGAATTGCTTGTAGTTGCATTAAAATAGTGATTTATATTCATTGGAAGGGAGGTAGTTGAAATGATATTATTTTTAAAATTCTTTCACTTTCAAGTTTGAAAGACTTTAAAATGTGGAATAAGCGAATTTCCAGCTGGTGTTATGTACATTTTTGAGTAATAAATTTCACAAATTCTAGCCCAAAATCCATGGGACAGCTATGTAAAGGGGAGGCCTTGTTTAATGAAGAAACTCCCATTCTGTGTGTTTTAATTTGAACAATGTGTTTGTATTTAATGTAATTATTATTTTGATTATTATTAGTAGTTGCATCCTTGTAATAGCCGAAGTCTGAGTATCCCTAAATATCCAGCAGAAGATAAGCCTTAATGGGATCTGCTGTATTGCTTCTATGTCGAATGTTTTTATGGTCTGTGTTTCCTTTTTTCTCAAGAATAGGTTGCAGCTACTTAACCAGCAAAACCAAGAACATAATGAACTTATTAGTTGCATAATTAATTTTGTAACTTGGTGGGCACTACTTAGGCACTTAATTTTTCTTTAAACCTTTCAAAATTGAAATTCTTCTCTGCATGCATATTTGTAAATTATATGTATTTTTGTATTTAAACAGAAAATTGACTAAAGTTTTAAAAACATACGTGGATAATGCTGAGAAGTGTGGTATCACTGATCAACTCTTTAAAGCTATGAAAGCTTTGGAGTATATCTTCAAGTTCATAGTGCGGTCCAGGATATTGTTCAATCAGTAAGTATGGCAAATGCTGAAACCCCCTGTAATTCCCATTGACAATATTGTTCAAAAAGTGTCACAAATAAAATGTCAGAAGTTAAACTTGCTCAATACTGCCCTGTATTAGAAATATCTTAAGCTGTTGGAATTTATTTCGGGAGGCAGCTGTTCCCTAACAGTGAGCCAGATTTCCTTACTCTTGAACCCAGCTGCATGGAAAGTAGTGAACAGAAGAAACCTGTGCCTAACTGAGATGTATATTTTATGTAGCAGTGTATTGATAAAACCATGATGTGTTGTACCTCTCTATAGTTCAGGTCTTTGAACAAATAAAGCTTGCCACTTTTTGGGAAACTTTTGTTTCATACTGTGACTGAAATGTTGAAGCTACCGAGTAGCCATGCTGCCCTGTCCTTCATCCACACCCCGGCTTTGCTAGCAGCTTTCCTCAGATGGCTGCAAACGTCCGGGAAGACTGAAGTGTTGAAAATTTTTCAGCAAAGCAAATGGACAGCTTTTCTGCACGGGAAATGTGACGCTTGTCCTTGCGTGGTGCTCGCATGGCTTGGGGAGAAGTTGTGGTTCACAGAAGGCTTTAGTTGTAGGCCAGACGGGAGAGGGAAGAGAGTCAGAATAGATGGACAGTGAGGGGGAGGAAAAGGAGTAAGAGATGCAGCTTTTTGACTTGCTGCCATGCAAAAGAAAACCATGAGTATTGTAGGAGTTAAACCCCCAGCAGCTGAGAGCTCCGCAGGCCCCCACCTTCGGAGCAGAAACTGTTGGTCAGTTGCTGTTCGTAGGGCCCTGCAGTCTCAATAGCTTTCAGTGAGTGAGGTGGAAAAGTGGAAAGCAAGAAGGGGCTGCAGAAACCTTCTCCTCAGGAGTGATAGTATTTTTGAGAGGTGAATCATTTGGGTTTCTATAAAAGCTCTTTCTATGCCTGGCGGCGTGGCAGAGGCCTGCTGGGGGGCTGTTGTCTGCTCCTCACTTGGCTCTCTGCATGGCGAATGGCACAGCGCCTCACTGGTGCTGTCTGCAGTGGGCGTCCAGCCATAAAGTCAGGCATAAATAATCATTCTAAGTTAATTCAGAAGTCAGTATCGTGTTTTATACAAGAAATATTGAAAAAGTTCTGAAACAAGTTGATGATGTATTAATTTAGATTCAGTCCTTTTACTAGTTGTTAGCAATGGTAACAACCTTATTACAAGGGATTTATGTAGAGCTCTGAAGTTACCAACTTCACCAACCTTTCTGTAAATTAAAGATTATAATTTATTTCTGTAAGAGTCTTGCTGTGTGATTCATAAAATCTGAATGTCACTTATACTGTTGCAGGTCCTACAAATCACTTTGAAACAGAAAAAAATAATTATCTCTTGCTGCAGATTAGATTTACAGACAATATGACCCTCTAGTATTGGGCGCCGGATTTCCTTGTGCTAAGCACTAATTCGCAGTTCTTTAGCGTTGGGAAGACACAGCTCTCAATGACAAGGGATTAATCAGCGAAGCTGCTGAATGCTGAATGACACCATGATTTGTTCTGCTGTAAGACTTAAATCCTGCCCGAGGTGTGTGATTTGAAGTGATTATAATGCAGAAGTGTAGCAGTGCTCTGAAATATCGTTGGTGTTCTACTGAGAAATCTCAGTGAGCAAGCAGAGTCTTCTAATAAAAATATTACATATTTTTAACTTTCATAATAAGGTAGTGGACTGAATATGTGGAGCATTTTAGTAATGTGATTGCAGGCAAGCTTCAGTTCTGGATAAATACGTAGAAGCCTAGTTCATCTACTTAAAGCCTGGTAGCAAATCTGTTTGTTCAGTGTATCAAGGTTATTTAAGGCAAAATATTGTAAGTGAACTTCAGAAATATCTTTATTTGGTTTACTCAGTAATGACCCCAGTGCCTGTGTTGCATTTAGTGCTAGAAGGGTCAACTCAGTGTAATCCTGGCTTTACCATAGCTGCAGTTTTCTGTGCATTATCGGGTATATTAAATAAACATATGTTAATAACTGACAGTAGAAACACATATCTGACTGTTAATTATTATTTCCTTTTTGCAACGCAAAGCTTTTTGTCTGAAGCAGTTTGATTTATTGGATTGTCAAGTTTAGTTACTCCTTATAGTGGTATTAGTTTCACCTTTCTAATCTGTTCAGGGGGACACTGAAATCCATTACTGAAATTGGGAGTTAACAAGTAATTTGTTCTGCATAACCCCCAGTTTTAGCCTCGAAGGGGAATAGCAGTTTGCACAGCAACATAACACAATTTAATATTTGTTTCTGTAGCATTCATTTCCCCTGTGTACTGGATTGTCCTGGTTCCAGCTGGGATAGAGTTAATTTTCCTCCTAGTAGCTGGTCTTAGTGCTGTGTTTTAGATTTAGCATGAGAATAATGTGATAACGCACTGATGGTTTAGTTGTTGCTAAGCAGCATTTATACTAAGTCAAGGACTTTTCAGCCTCTGTGCTCTGCTACTGAGAAGGTGCATAAGAAGCTGGGAGGGGGCACAGCCAGGACAGCTGACCTGGCCAAAGGGATATTCCATAGCATGTGACATCATGCCCAGTATATAAACTGGGGGGAGTTGGCCAGGGGCAGCGATTGCTGCTCAGGGACTGGCGGCGTCCGGTGGCAGGTGGTGAGCTGCTGCATCGCTTGTTTTTCCTGGTTTTGTTGTTTTCATTACAATTTTTAAACTGTATTATTTCATTTCAATCATTAAACTCTTCTCTACCCATGAGTTTTCTTACTTTCACCCTTCCGATTCTCTCCCCCTTCCCACCGAGGAGGGGAAGGTAAGCAGGCCGCTGTGTCGTGCTTAGTTGCCAGCTGTGGTTAAACCATGATATGGTTAAACAGCTTTGTTAAAATATCTGCAGCTCCCAAAGGTTTATGAACACAGTGTTAAAAATGTTATGCATTAGTTTCGGTGTATAGCAGCAAGAACGTTCTGACCTTCATATTAATCTTAAAAAGATAAGCCCCTTTCCTTCTGCAATAGGTGGTCCTGATGGTATCTTCAGACATGAAGAAATCATACTGTGACTGTACGTAAAACTTCCCTGGGTGTGGCACTCTTCCTGAGCTGCCGCCCACGTTCCAGACCTTACTGGGTTTAACCCCAGAAGAAAATGGAGGAAAATAGAGGGGAATCAAACTTTTGGTGCGAGCTGCTCTAATGGGTCTTGGTGCAAATGTTTAGCTGAGCTCAGGGAGAGAGCTAGTGGAACCAGGGAGGGCTTTGAAAGCCCAGCTGCTGTTGGATGAGGCTCTTGGAGGCAATCAAAGCCAACTGGGTAAGCGTGGGCTTTTAGCTGGGGGAGAAGTCCCATCTGGTGTTTATAAACACCCCTCTTTAGATTTCACCTGGATGCCAGGTTCTCCTGGGCTGCTTCTAAGCACTGATCCTATTCTTTTTTTGGTGGGGGTCAAGTTAAGTCTGTATAGCTGAGGTTCAAGAAGCGTATTTGGAACAGCCCATGTGTAGGTGAGTTACACATATTGCCAAAGGGGGGAAGAAAATTTAAATGAATTATGTGGAACTAGTGGTCTCCTCCCACTCCCTTTCCATTTCTGGTGAGAATTATCTTGTCCTACACCTGAACCAGGGATCCTGCTGCATTTAAGATATTCGAGGCAGTTTCAGGAACATTCATTCCTGTGCTGTATTGAAGTGGACCAAGGTCTTCAGCTTGGCTGTATATTTTTTTGTCTTTGGTATTCTTCAGCCTTAGGGCAGTTTATATCCCCCTGGAAGCACTGGGGGTTGGAGAGGGTCACTGTGGACAGATCAGCTCTGAAAAGCCCTGCCTGAAGTAACAGGGACCTGCCTTGCAAACTTTAGTAGTGGATTAATTGTTCTTCTGTGGCATCTGTACTGATTGTATGGGAAACTGAGCCTTAACTAGTTTAATGTCAGGGAACCAGAAATTAGAGGTGGAATGTATTTTAACTTTATCGCTCCCTTTCTATGGAAAAAAAATTAAAATTATTTTTTGGCTGGCTGTTTTTTATTTGTTTGGGGTTTTTTTCTTAGCAGATAGTGGGTTGATAGGCTTTTTTTTCCTTCCTTTCACAGAGCTTAAGGTCACTCACCTTAGGCCACTGGTAGATTTTAATGATTGCTGGCAAGTTGTCTGGATGCTTTCTGGCTTCCACATCAGAGAGCTGCTTGGCATTGGTCCTCCCAGACATCTGCTAGCTCTTGTGCAGGGTGGAGAGACTCCATCCCACTGCTGCGTGGGCATGTGGAATTGGGTCACCGCTGAGGGATTTGCTGTGACTTGAAGGCGTAAACAACAATACTAGATGTGGCATTTCACATAGGAAGCTTTAATATAAAAATCTGTTGTTCCTGCTGACCCAGCTTGGTCAGTCTGCCTTGTCCTTAGGTTTTTGTGAAAGAAAACTCTTGGTTCAGTGAAGAAACTTGTAGAAATTCTTGAACTTGAAAGTAATGCAACGAGTTATCATCTGTCAGATGACCTGTTCAGAATCTGAACAGATTTTTTTCTTAAATTTATTCCCATTTTAATTAGATTGTGCTTATGAAACCTAATTATTTTTCAGACTTTATGAAAACAAAGGAGAAGCAGACTTCAGGGAGTCTCTGCTGCAGCTCTTTAAGTCCATCAATGAGATGATGAGCAGTATCTCCGATCAAACTGTCATAGTGAAGGTATGTACTTTACAGGTCTCCATCTTGGCTTTACTTTTGCATCTTAAGCCACAGCTGGGTGCTCGATGAGGTGTATGCTTGTGTTTGTCCCCAGAAATGCATTTTACCTCAAACGTGATTAATGCTTAGTGCTTCTAATAAAGATTATATAAAGAATGTGCTTCAAATGAGTAAGTTTACTTAAATTGCTGCAAATGCTTCACTTATTTTTTAAAAGTTAGGGGGTTAATGAAGTTTAGCTTATTTAACTTGTATAACCTTAACTTTAAGGTATTTTTAAGGCATTATCTTTAAGATGCTGAGGACAACGCAGATCCTCATATTCTTATGTGCTTATTTGTATCCTAGGCTGTTCAGGAACTTCAGTCTAAGGCCTTACATGTTTTTAATGGAAGATCAGTAGTGAGTCCAACTGCAAACTCCACCCCACTCCTCTCTTCTTCTGTCCCTTTAAAATGGTAGCTACTTTTGGTAGCATTGGCTGGCTCATGGATTTGGGAACGTGGTCTCTGACCCCAAGTGAATGTGGGTATTGACATCACAGAGCAGAAGCATTGACTTATAGGACTGGCAGATTTTTGTATCCAGAGGAGTCTGAGGTGGTTGTGCCAATACAGGTCTCATGTTCTGTTAGCGAAAATCTTTCACCATGGAAAAGTACAGAGGCTGTCATAAGGACGTGTTTGATAAGGTACACCTTGAAGTTATCCTCGTGATTCCAAATAGGATTTATAAAAGGATATAACTCCCAACCTAGCTGTGCTGAATCAGTTGAAGGATGATGTTCAGAAAAGGGCTAAGAATTGGGGTTGAATTTGGGGACAGTTTTGACAGTGTCACAGGTTGGAAGGGACCTCAGAGATCATCTAGTCCAACCTTTCTAGGACAAGTGAAATGACGACTCCTGCTCAGACATGCCGTGGTTGTGCATTAGAAGGACTTTTTATAGCAGCTGGGAGGCAAAGCCGGACAGTGGCAAAGTACTGTGCCAGTGCGAGAGGTTCCTCTTGAAGGGAGCTGGGAAGAATACAGCAGGAAAACACCTAAGTCAAAGACACCGGTCCTTTGTAGCTGAGCACATGCAGGTCTCACGCTAGTAATACCGTGCTGAGCACACAGCAAAAATAGATAGTGGGGATAAAGCTGCTGAGTTCAAGTATTTTAGGCAGAGAGACTGAGACTGTGTCATCTGATAACAAAATAGGGATATTACATGTTTCAGGAAAGCTGTATTTTCATTCTACTGACAAAGTATCTATCCTGAATGGAAACTGGCAGGTTTGAGTCAGTGGCTCAGAGTGTGCTAGCTGGTGTTTTACAAATAAGATGTTTTCAGATTACGAGGATTGAATGTAAAATTTATTTTCCCAAGACTCGTTTGTGAGGCCTCCTTCTGGAAGGCAGGTGAACATGAGCTTCTCTTCAACAGTTTATGCCTTGAAAAAAAAAATATCAAAAATACCCCCCAAAATAGATTTGGTTGTCTTCACCTGAGATGCAGGAAAAGACGACAAACTTTGTAGCGAAAGCTAGAGAGATCACACCACAGCAGTGCCTGTCCTAGTCTGTGTATTGTTTCACATCCAGACCTCTGCAAACTTGGGTAGCGCACATCTACAGTCTGCGTCTGGCTGTGTGAAGTGCGCTGGTAGATGAAGCATTGACAGATGAGCCAGTGTGCGGTTGTCTGAGAAGTGTGTTTGTGGATGCCTTTCAGAGGCCGTGACAACCTTTCATTCATTATTCGTTGCTTTCATCTCCTTTGCACTCGAATTACTTAGGTCTTAGAATACATAATAACAATTATGTATTGGCTTTTTGCAGCTCATGAGACTGCTTTTATTATGTTCAAATACCCACTGAAGCACTAGAGTTTTTCAGCAACTAGAAATGTGTGGTTCTACTACAAAGAATAAAATTATTGAATAGGTGGATAAATGCAGGGTGGTTTGTTTTTTTTTTGAGAGAGGGTGAGGATGGCTTCTGTGAGTCTTGCCTGACAAAGCTGTTGGATCCTGGGAGCGTGTCAGTAGCCTTGTAAAGTGGACATGACGCTGCAGGCTTCATTCAGCATCTTTACCAGTGATCTGGAGTTGGTAGCCAAGGACCGTGCTGTCGGCAAGGAACGTCAGAAGGACCTCACAAAACTGAGTGGGCTAAAGGTGAACTTCAAGGTAGACAGATGTAGGGCAGTGCATCTCAGGAAATTATAGAATCATAGAATCGTTAAGATTGGAAAAGACCTCTAAGATCATCAAGTCCAGCCGTCAGCCCAATGCCCCCAGGCCTCCTAGTAATTAATCCCTGTGTGATGGTCTACCCGAAGCTGGCAGTTGCAGTCTGGGAGATGATGCCTCGGAGTCATAACTGCCAGCGCTCTGGGGTCATCGGTTCCATGTGCGGTGGGAGGCAACAGGAAGAAGCAACAGGGTGTTGGGTGTCACTCGGAGGGATAATGAGAACGTGGCAGGGCTGCCATTTTGCCGTTAGATACCCTTGGTGCATCGGCATCTTGCGTGCCAGGTGCTGTTCTGGTCTCTGTACCTCAGGAAATAGTTACAGGGGTACGGAGAACCAGGACTGGGAATGGCACACCTTCCTCTTCTGCCCCAAATGCCACAGTTCTGGAAATAGGGTGCACTCACTGACATCAGTAGGAGGTTAGTTTGAAACAAGTAAAAGAAAAATATTTCATTTCTGAAGCTCGCTGTCACAAGGGGTTATGGAGGCAGACAGCGTCGGCACGCCCAGAAAGGGGTTAGGCAGATTTACAAACCGCAGGTCGTAGGTGTTCTGCAAGGGTGGGTGGAGGTGCAGCCTCTAAAGGATGCTGGGGGAGCCAGGAGGGGAACGGGCCACAGGAACTGTAAACGGCATCTCCTTGTAAAGGGCATCCGCCCTTGCAGACGAGTGCTGGGTTATACGAACCATTAGTGTGACGCAGTGGGCGTCTCTTGTGCTGTGGGATACTCGTTGAAGTTTTGTCGAAAACTACTGAAGTTAAGCAGATAAGTTGCTGGGTCCCTGTGTTTTCTGGTTTAGATCAGCAGATCTAGCTGTAGCAGTTTCAGGCTTTTTTTTTTTTTTTGTTACTGTTTTTAATATATATTGGGGACACTAAGTAAGTGTATACAAAATAAATCTGTCTGGAGAGATAAGAAGTTGAAAAGACCTACATAGAAAGTTAAGGTGCTTCACACTAAAAGAGACAGATGCTTAATTCACACATTTGAATATTTCTATTTCTCCTTGCAAAAAATTCTAATCTGTCTTGATAGTTTATCAACGTGAAGCAGAACTGCCACTGGAAAGTTCTTTCTGAAATGTTCGCAACTTTTCTCTTTGGGCTGGTTATACTGAATTTCCACCCCTCCTCCAGCCTATCTGGTGAGGGTAGCCTTCAAGCTGACACTGCGCGGAGGAGAATGAATGACTGCAGTCTTATTTCTTAGCAGGAATTACTCTTTATCTATTCAAATATCTATGTCCTTGTGGAAGCTGATGAGCTGTTTCTGACTGTAGCTCAGGTCTTGAGTTGCTTAATATTTTGCATTTAAATTGCCCCCCCTTTTAAAAAAAATTTTTCAAGGCTTTGGGTATATTTAAAAAAACCAGTTTCCTCAAAAGAATACTATGAACTGTACAAGGATTTAAGGTTGTAAAGCACAAAAAGAGACTTCGAATTTGTTGGATTATGGCTGCTCAAAATTTCTTACGGTAAGGGAGAGTTTCTATATGCGGTTGCTTTGCCAACCTGGCTTCAGTTTCAGCCTTTAAGGAAATGAAATGGAGAGTATTTCTGTGGAGAGCGAGTTAAAGGTGGTATTCAGCAGTTCTGTTGTCTGCGAGTCGGTACAACTGTACGCAGCACTGATTAAATCTTTCTCAAGACTTAAAGGAAAAAAAACAACTAACAAAAGAGCAAAAGCCCTGCCTGTCTGCAAAATCCTCTACTGCACCAAAACCATGGTTTGTATTACTGAGGATGCTGTGGCTCCCAGTCTCGGGGCTGGGAAGGGCCTTGACCTGGTCTTTTGCACAGGGTCCTCCAAGGAGCCTTGAGTTGGCCTGGAGTTAGGAAGAAGCATACCTGTCAGCTGTCCCTCCTTCACTGCTTCTGATGTGGTCTTGGTGGGAGGAGGGGGCTCTGAAGGTAACCCCCGTGCTGGCTCCCGTCTGCTGCCCGCTGTGTCGGGGCGGCTAATGGTCACTTTGTGGCTGAAGAACTGGTCACCTGGCCCTTAAGGAAAAAACTGTATTTCTTTTCAGAGTGTAAAGGTCTGTTCGCTTTTGTGAGCTTTTGGGTACTGCAAAATAATAACAATTTAAAAACATTATTAAAAGGTGATTTTAAATTGGAGTTATAGTGCTTTGGCTACTTATTTTTACAAGAAATACATAAAAATCCACATATTCTTGGAACACGATTTGAGCAGAGCTTTACTAGCGTTTACACCTCTTAGTGGACTCAAATACATTGCAGTCAAAGCATGAAGGTGTAAGAATGAATAAAAACCACTTTCATTGTAGGCTGTAAAGGCAGCAAGAGTCAGTGCTATAGTTTGGAATGTGAGAAGCTGGCATGGTATAAAGGTTCAAAACAACACAGTGGTTTTTATGGTTAGTTAACTAAATATAATTGGTAGGGGTATTTTTGTGTGTCAGTGACTGCAGTGGAGACAGGCTTTCAGAGGCCACCTTTTACGCTTGATTTTTTTAAGGTGTGCGGTTGCCCAAACTGGAGAGGGAAATTCAAACCGTGATTTGAGCTGACAGATGTTTTGGTGGTCCTCTTGCTAACAGGAGTTTTTCTTGCATGATGAGTGGTAGCGGGCTGCAGTAATAGTTTGAGAAGTAAAGAGATTAAACTTTGTTTTTCAAGTAGCAGTTTGATTTTAAGAATTACTTGATTAAATAAGGTGTGCAGCATTTGGTACGTGCACATATTTTTAATGGTTACAAGTGTAGCGAGCTTTCCTGGTTTTATTCCTATCTTGTGCTAATTGGTGCATGAGAATTACTTCCTTAACCTTTTACTGTTTAAGCATGAGCTCGGCTGAAGCCTAGTTGATGTTTCAAGTTTAGATAAAAATGCAAATGTTTCCTAGTAATTTATTCTTGCATCTCTCTGAAACAAGGGCAGTTGAGCCAGCTGCATCGAATTTATGAGGGCTGTCTGATTTGGGCTGTGTTTGTTTGAGTGAGCTGAACTATTCTCGGCAGGGTTCTTGCAGTTTGCTCTGATGGTTGCTGTTATGCATGACTTTGTACTGCTGTTCAGGATGCCTGAAAAAAGATAGGCTGGTAGCCGAGTTAGTTCTCTGTGCTCTAAGTGATCTTGGTAAAGTAGGTGTGTATATAAAATTATCCTGGAATGTGACCACAGAGAGCCGGGACGGAAGATGATAACATTTGACTAATGCAAATTCTTTTGAGTGTGTGGTTTTTTAATAACCCTTGTCACTTTTAGCACATGATGCATATTTCTCAGCATCCATACCATACTTTTTCCTGCTCTAATATTAAGCATTTCTTGCTAAAGCCACAGAAAAGAATTTTAAATGAAGACAGGGAAATACGTTACAAGCTGCTGAGGTACCTAGGGAGAAAACAAAAGAGGCTGCATTAGTCTGCGGGGCTTTTCCAACAGGTTGAATGCTTTATAGCTGTTGTTTAAAGTCAGTTGAGTAACAAAATGCAACCATGGACTGAGGTTTCTGCATCTCTTAGAACCTATCTGGGAAAGTCTGCTGTTACACTGGCAAGGAATACAATAATGCCTAGAAAAGCGCAACGCCACTTGACTTGTGATAATGCTTTGTGCTGGTTTACACTGAATTTTGTGCCAGAGGCGCTGGTTCCATCATTTGGAAGGATGACTGCTGCAGACTGGGGCAACTCAAAAATGTTGTTTAGGCATTCCTGGAAATGGTCTCATCCAGCTGCTGATGGGGCTTAATTTGACTGGGTTGATGAGTTTAACAGAATGGCATCCAGCATAATGCTTGTATAGAAGGTAGGTGCTTTGTGTCGAATGACACAAAAGATGAAAATTAACATGAAAATCATGTACAAATTGAGTCAGGTGAAACAAATTTATTGCTTCGTCAAACAGAAGAGTTCATAAGAATACACTGTATTTGGCAAGGAGATTTTATGCTTAATTTTGGGACTAGGTGTGCTGTTCAAAATGAATGACTTCAGAAAATGACATTTTAAAATTAGGTATTTTTGCTTTTATGTAGTACAAAGAGATGAACTGAAATACCAGACAAAACCTGTAGTATGCTACTCAGAATACATTTTGTGTAATACTTTGCAAATGCCACTTGTCCATTCTGATGACAACCTTAAGTTAGCATAGCAGTTCTCTTAAACAGCCACTGTAAAGAAGCTTTAGTTACTTTTTGTGACATTCTTTGTCAGTAAAAACCCAAGAATGGGGTAAAAGTTAGAATTTTCTTTTGTTAGTGAGGCTCCGTTGCGTTGTTTTCATTTACCAGTGACTGGTGGTGTTACCACAGTAGTAATTTCTGTTTTCTGTTAAAGATTGCTCAATACTCTCCACCGTGTAATGAACAGAAGTAAATTAATAAAACTCCTATAGTTTCTACCTATTATCCAAAATCGTATCAGAAATGGCTTTAAGCTACTTAGCAAGGCTACCCTATCTTAGTTTAGTGTGCTTTAATGTGACACAGTGTTTGTGTAGAGGATTCGTCTTCTATCGAGTGGTAGAAGGATGCTACGATACCATATAGTGCCATATTTTCGGTGCCCTTTTACTGTAGCTCCTTGTTAATACATCAGTGTGTTACTTCAGTCGCAGTAAAATAAAATTGCTGTGTTGAGAATATAATTTTTCTGACTCCATGAGCCTTCAGATGTACTAACGGCTACCAGTGTGACAGAGTAATGGAGATGCGTACAAACGGTGCTTGCTGAGCACAGACTGTAGCATGACTTTATGGCTTTGAGTCACAAGAAATGTAGGATACATCTCCAAACGGCATACGAAATATGCCGTAATTGTACTAATCTTATAATGCTTCTTAAACATGTTTCTGAGTGTGTGCGCTTCTGCGTACATGTGTTCTCCGTGGCTTGCTATTTTGTTGGATTGGCAATGTTTAAAATGATAATCTAAGTGGCTTTTCACAAGGTGGACTAGGTGACTTAGGGCATGGGTGACCAAATGCTGCTTTTCATGAGTGGAGCCAACTCCAGCAAACTCAAAGGTTTGCAGAAATGGCCTCCACTGAGAAATATTAGTCTGTCTTTTGTCTTCTCCCAGCCTAAAACTAGGGAGGGCTTGAAGTGAGCTGGGGTTGGAGGCCAGGCTTACGTGGTGCCCGAGAGGAAACTGTTAGGAGTGAAGAGGGATTCAGAATGCCTGCGCCCTGGTGGGAGTCCCAAAACCTAAAGATGAGGTGCTTACATTTGCCTGATGAGAGGAAGAAAAGGTGTGCCTCTGTCCTTCCATCTCTTTTCTGGGAGGACTGCTGATGTGTGCCTGTCTTCATGAAGAAATGAAAAACTCGGAAGCTTTTCTGTAAGTCCTCTGGGTAATTTTAGGGGCTGGGGGTTTTGGCATTCTATTTATTATTGCAAAAAAAATAAATGAAGCCGAGTCTTATTTTACACAGTTTATATATGCAAGTGTCGAAGAGCTCTGGCAGGCTTTTTAGGGTTTGGGGTTTCTTCCCCCCCAAAATTATAGAAAAAGTTCCTTTCAGAATAAAGCGTTTTCTAAATTGCTGGTGTAGGTTAAATTTTTAGTCACAGAAGCTCCTAGAACCTTTAAATCTGAGGAAGGTGCTAGTTTTTCTCGTGGTAGGTCCTGTTCCTTACCCATTCTTGTCTCATGAACCATCAGGCAAAAAGGAGCTGTGGCAGCGAGGGCACTGCAGCGGACCCTTCGCTGATGTTTGGAGGGACCACCGTTAGAAATAACGCCTCCGTTGCACTGGGTCTTGTTTATTCTGGCCTTCTTACCATGTCTGAGGGGTTCCCCACCCCCCAACTAATCTTTTATACAGGCCACCACTGAATTTGTTTCAACATGAAAAAAAAAAACCCCTTTGTTATTTAGCTGCTAGCTCAGAAGTAGTTCAGGAAGGTACAATTAGCTGCTAAGTCATTATAAGCACATCAATGAATTTATCTTAAAGGTTGCGAAGGATGACTGCTGTAGATAGAGGGGTGGTTGTGATGATTTAAGGAATAAATTGCAATTATTCTGTGGAATGATAAAACTTGGGGATTTTGCCCTCTGTATTGGCTGTGCAGAGAACTGTGACCATCAATTATTGCTTAATTTATTCTATTTAAGGCAAAGCTTTGACTTTTCTGGACCTTATTATTTTCACTTAGTTTTATTTCTTGGCATACCTAATTGCCTTTTTTTATAGTTTAGAAGGGTGTCCTTGAAGCACTGCACTCATCGACTTAGCAGTTCAATAGGTTGTATTGGCAGCTGGTTCATGTAATAAGTGTCAGTTAATGGTTCTTTTCATATTTCTATATAGCTTTGATAGAAAGGGGAAATTTCACACTTACACTAGTAAGTGCAGAGCTGTGGGTATGGTTGTGTGTGGTGGGGAGGGGGAGAAGTGAGGAAGGAGGCATAATAGCCACAGGTGCCATTGGTTCGCTCACAGGCTGGCGTGAGCTTGTGGACGTCACATCGATCCTTGACTCACGTGTGAATCACATCCCAGGGAATAAAATGCCAGCAATACCCTGACAGTCAATATAACAGTGAGTGTGCAAGGCAGTTTAACTCAAAACGGGGAAAACATATCCATTATTCATGTGATGCTCTGTCTTGTCTCTGCTTTCTCTCCTTTTCATTCTTCCCCTTTGCTGGTTTGTAGTACTTAAAATGAATGATTTGTAACTTGATAAGTGTAGGAATAATTTGTCCCTTGTTTTCCGCAAAGAGAGAAGCCCCTGTGGGCAGTAAAAGTTCTATGGCAGCCCAGCTTGAAACTATGTGTAATTATTACCTAAGTATGTGAGGCTTGGTATTTCCAGCTTTGTGTGTGTATCTAATGTGAACACACGGCAATTATTGCAAAAACCTGTTTGATTAAAAATCAAAGAATTAAGGTTTTTCATTATTGTGTTGTCTCTAATGCTGTTTTTGAAGTTTCAAGTGTCTTGGGCATCACTGTGTAACTGTGAAATGAAGATTTTCATTTAGTTTGCCATGTGCTTCTTGCAGCGGTGAGGAATTTGAACCTTTGTCCAGTGCTGATCAAGAGTGGAAAGTAATCTAATTTCATTTCCATGGAGGGGAAAAAAAAAACCCCAAACAGATTGTTTGGTTTTTTTCCTGATATTATATGAAAAGATGAGAACAGGTTTTTTTGTCTGCTGAATTTAATATTCCTCACTTATGTATTCAGTATCCTGGGAATAACCAGTGTTGCAGTTGTGCTACTGCTAACAAAAGATCTGCTTTCAGCTGCAGCTTCTAACAAATTAAAATCGACGGCGAGGGCTGCTTTTACAAGAGTTAATATCAACAAGAAGTTATTTTAGTAGACCTTTGGATTCCACAGATACAGATTTAATCATGGGGCTGCAGAGCCTACTTGTCTGATCTTAGTGTCTGTCTCATAATTGGGTCAGTTGAGATTGGAAACTGGGAAATACACTTCCACAATTTTCTTTAAATTTTAAGATATTAAACTTTAATTGGTTTGTCCATAAAGTAGAGCTGAAGTTGCTGATAATCGTTTTAACTACAGGCTTTAAACTGATGTTGTAAATAGTTTTACCTGATAGTACTTCATTTAAGTCATTAAAGTGTTAATTTTAATGATTGTGCCATCACAGTGTGAAATTTTAATTCCAGATATAAAATGCAAGCTCTTTTTTAGGATGTGTTACTAAACATTTATTGCTACGTGCATTTGAATGATAAGCAAATAAAAACACAGCGATGGCTGTGGTTTATAACTGGTCATTAGAGTCCTCATCCATCAAAACACATAAGCGTGTACATAATGGGACTATTTGCATAATTACAGTTATGAGCTTGATTTCTGAGCATGTAAGTAGTCCTTTAAGTGTACGTGGAAATGTTTGATGATCAAGCCTGACAGTTTAAATGGACTATGAATAAAAACTGGAACACTTCGAAATTTGCATCTAACCTATTGACACGTTTGGGTTTTGCTCTTTTTAAAAGTGGTCAGCAAGCGTTGGCAAACTTCCCACGCCGGTTACGTCAAGTTATTTGGCAGGTTTCTTTCTCTCCTGAAGGGTTCATTCTGTAGGAGCAGACACTGTTGGTGCCTTGTGAATTCAAAAGTCTTTTTTTATCCTCACTTTTCTGCTGTTTCTGTGAATGCTTCAGCAGGTGAAAAAATTACAGCCTTTTTTTTTTTTTTTAACGAATAGCAAACACCAAATAGTATCAGTGCTGTGGAAATACACCTTTTTCTTTTATTCAAGCAAATACTGGTGGGAAATGTTGGGTGTTTACTCGATCCTAGTCGGTAGACTGAATTTGAGAACAGAATTGAACGTGTGCTGTAACAGTCTCACCTTACACGTTCTGTTTGCTGTGTTGGCAATATTTCTGTAATCATGAATATTCAATGAAAAAGAAATTTGTATACTCACGTTGCAGAAGGCTATATGAGCTCGTTTGAAGGTGAGTGTAGTGTGGGCTTAAGTTTTAAGTATGTAATATTTTAACTAGAAACTTGCTCAGCTGCGGTAGCCTGGTGTTTTCCTCCAGGATAGGCGACGTTTCCAGGGCTCTATTCAGTGCTCACTTGAGCCACTTGTGTACGTGCTGGAATAGCAAAGCTTATAAAATTCCTGAAGAATCCAGTAGTGCTTTGTAATCTAGAGGACAGAATTGCCTGAACCTGTGCTTTTGGGTACGGTTTTGGACATGGATATATGCTTTCTTAAGCCATCTAACCAAAATCACTTTAACCTGCATTTTTATTGAGAAATATGTAAATTAATAATTGCTTCATACATTATTCAAGGAAAGGCATACTTTGTATTGCTGATACCCCTGCTAATCTTATCTAAAGATATGCAAATGATTTAATTAAAATAATTATACTGTATAATATACCTGAACTTTGCTCTAAAATAGTACGTATTAATCATTAATGGTACTTGTATTTTTAGCTGGAAAGACAAAGTATTTGATTGGTAGTGGATTCTGAACTTTTTTTTTTCCTCCCTTTTTGCTTAACAACTTGGACCGAGATGTCCCTTGTGACAGTAATCAAACAATTGACCTTCGGCATGCAAGAAGGGTGGAATTTGATTTAAAATTACCAGGGTAGTGGCAGGAAAGTGTAGTTGTTTGAAAATAGACAAGTGATTTTGTACATACCGACGAGGCAATACTCCTTGAGTCTGTCTCCCTGTGGCTCTTCCTACTATTAACAACTACTATTAAATAGAATTTTTCTGTTTCTTGAATTCCTCTGACCGTGGAATCGTGTAGTATAGCCACTTGTCACGTCACGGACTTCAGACTAGAAAAGAATTGATTAAAAAAGAAAAGTATAAGGGCTCCTCTTCCTTCTAACTCAAAAGGGTGGGGAGCACACAGTGCTCTTGTCGATGCAAACTGCAAATGCTAAGAATTAAACCCACAAACAGAAACGCCGCGTATGGGGAAGGAATCATGCCCCCTTCTGAGGCAAAAATACATCTGTAATCAAACTGTTTGAGATTATCAAGAAAATGTAAAGGTAAGCGAAATAAGTCTGGCTGTTGTGGTTTATATTTGAAGTACCGTGGGTTGGTTTTCTAGTCTGGTACTCAATGGATGCAAGAACTTGAGGAACCTCAGTAAAAACAGTGCACATGTATGAGCTAATATGTTTAAGACTAAAACCAAAGACTCTTGTCTTAGGGTTTTTTTTTTAGGTAGAACATTTTCTCATCTGTTATTTGAAATAAGGCATTTAAATCCATTTGTAAATGAAGAAGAAACTCCAATTTTATCTGATTGAAATTACTGTTTGTGTAGATGACGTGATTTTTATCCGTGGTGCTACTAGAGGTCCATTTACTATTGCCTAACCCGAAGTGTATCCTGGCATGATTGCATTCAATTGCTGGGCAGTCATTTTTAATTGCTGGATTTTTGCTCTTGATGCCTGTAAAAGAATGTTTTCTCTATAAATAAATAACTACTAATTGTTACTAAGAAATGGAAAGACAAAATTAGTTAAAATTACTACCAGTAGTTAAAGTATTAAACATCTGTTTGTGTCTTCTGAATCCTTTCATTACGTACTGTGAAATGGAGTGACAACTGCAGGTTCAAGGGGAATTAGAAAGAACTGCAGTTTCAGTAGTGGCTGCCAAGAACTTACTGCAGGGAGAAATGACAGTTGTGCAGTTTCATTTCAATTCTAAGTAGTGGAGGGAAAATTAAACCCAAACAGCTTCAGCATGGCTGATGAGGAGGATGAGGAGAAGGTGCTCCAGCTCTACAGAAGATGGGGGAAAAAGCGATTAGAGAAGCATAACTTAGGCGTTCGGTTCTGATACCCCAGGAGGTTTCTGTAACGTGTTGGAAGGAGCTTTATAAGTCTCTAGTTTTGGTGTACGTTGTCGGTTTTCCCAGCGCACTGATCTTTCATACCTCTTTCTTCTTCTAAATTTGTTAAACCTAGAAGTTTCACTTTCACTGAGTTTCAGTTTAAAACTATGCTAAGAGCAAGCCACGGCTTCAGCTGAAGCCACACAGAATAGTGGAGCCAAAGCAACCTACTCCGGTGTGATTCTCTTCTTGCAGTCTTTGCGTCCCCTTTAAAGACGTATGAATTTCAGCCTTGTTTATTTCTTGTTTTTATTTTTTTAGGGGGCAGCACTTAAATACTTGCCAGCTATTGTCAATGATGTGAAACTAGTATTTGATCCAAAAGAACTTAGGTGAGTACTTAATGAAATGTGAGCTTTCTCTAGGTCTTTGACATGCATATATATACACATGCACATATATGAAAATATATACAGAGGCAATGAAATATGATAACTTGAGGTCTTTTATCACTTTATTACCTTTTTTTTCTCCTTGCAGATATTTTAGAGCTACACAAATAGCCTGTTTTTAAAGTAACACTTATGGCATCAAGGCTTGACAAATGTCCTGACAAACCTTGCAGTCTTGTTGAGTACAGTCGTGTAACGAGATAGCAAGTGTTCTCAATCAGGCAGCTGACATCAGAACTCTTACGCTGTATGCTTGATGCTTCACTCTTTCAAGTATCAATCTAATGAAAATAACTCTGGTTTTGTTGGGTGAATCCTGTTGCTGGGTTGATGTTTCAGTAGCTCATAAATGCGGGAATGTTATTAGTAAATAGAAAAGGTGATAGGAAGATGTTTTAGAACAACAAAACAATAGAGAAGCCAAATCAAAATTAGTATTTCAGGAGAACTTTTCTCTTGGAGGAAAAAAAATCTGTTTCTCTTTCACAGTGCTGATAAAAGGTGTTTCAGTAGGGGAAAAAAACCCCTTGTTCATCTTATTTGATTGCACAAACTCGTCTATACATTGTCTGTTTTCATTTCTGTGTTCTGGTGTGTCAAAATGAGGAAAAGAAAGATCAAGTAGAAATAAACTAGTTAGACTAGGATTATACTTACCGTTCCAATGGCGTGAGGAACCCGGCATTCAGCTTCTGCTTGCCTGCACTGTAAACTTTTTTACATGTACGCTTAAGCTTCCTCTGGGCCTAGGGAGTACATCTGTGTGGAGCTTCTGGACTAAATCATGGATTTGTATGTGACAGCAAAAGTCCTGGGAAAATCTACCAAGTGAAAAATACCAGGATTTGGCCTGGCTTACCCCAAACACCACAGTTTTTCTGGCACTTAGGGTTTGTAAATTGAGACTGAATAATACTTAGAAATGAAGGCTTACTAGGAAAAACAAAAAAAAACCCCAAATTTTAGGAAGTGATGCAAAATTACTGAAAAGTCTTAAAAACCTGTATTATGTGGGAGCTCAGCTGATGAGTGTGGTGGTACCTTATCCTAAAAGGTGTGAGTTTCTGGGTTTTTTTTTTTTTTTTGTTGGTGAACACATGTGAATTATCACTTTACTTCTGGCTTATATGGTCACGTATTATTCCACTAGTGCTATGTGATGAAGTAAAGAGGCAATAGCACAGACAGCTGAAGTGTGAAATCTAGAACCTTACATGAAACATGGGAAGAGAGTGTCAAACTGAGATAAAAAGGAGAAGGCAAAAGAAATAACTAGACAGATGTATTCAAGACGATTCACATTTCTCTGAAATTCGTGTCCAACTCTTGTGTCTGGGGAAAAGAATGAGTGTGCTTGTCCAGAAGTATGTAGTTGTTTATCTTCTTCTGTGCTACTGGATGTTTTTTATGTATTTTGGAGAAAGATTAATGTATTTTCACTTGTCCCTTTGTATGTAGCAAACTCTTTACTGAATTCATCCTAAACGTTCCCGTGAGCCGGCTCACGATCCAGAAGCTCTACTGCTTGATAGAAATAGTCCACAGCGACCTCTTCACGCAGCACGGTAAGCAGGACCTGTGCAACCATTAAATTGTCGCATTATTCATTGTCTCCAGCCCCCTGCTAGCGCAACGCTTGTCCTTGCTGCCGAGCGCGGTGGAGGTTGTAACCAATTAAGGTTGTTCCATTAGAAGGACGAGAAGATTTAAAGTAAGTGAGGAAATCTAATTGACACTTACTGCAGGTTATAGATCATAAGAAGTGAAAGCAAAAACTTGTAATTTTGATTTTAAAAGGGCACTAAGCATCCAGTGTTGTTGGCATGTGTTATAACTTTAACTCTGATATAATTTATCAAAAACGATTAATTGAGCTTTTGTGCTCAGTGAAGTTCTATGGAGAAAATGGAAGCTTTTGACGTCCTCTCTTTCTGAAGTACGCTCTCTCCCTTGAAGCTGTGCCCCAGCTGCAGTAAAACATCATCTAAACCTTTTAGAGTGTGTCATTCATCCATGCTTTCGTATTTTCTCCTTTCGCATTAGCGGGCCAGTCAAAGGTAAGTTCAAGCACTTGTCTTGGGTTTCTTCGTTTGAGGTGAAACATTTTATTCTTTTTGTAGATGACTGCACGTTAAACTAACCTAAACTAAGCGTTTATGTGCTGTCAGAAGTTGGTAATGAGGGAGCAAACAGGGAATGGTTCAACGAGAAAGGAAACTGGAAAGGATTCTTTGGTCAGATCAAACACGCTGGGACCCCGTGATGCAAAGTGCTGAGAAAACCAGCTTTTCTGGTTCCAATTCAAAAAATGTTCGCAGTGGGTTGGCTTTGTTCTGGCAGGGCTTATACCAGCTCAGGTAACGGCTAACTTGTGGTAGCTACGTAACTTTTGCTGGATCTAGTAACTTATTTTCTTTCAGTTAGCAAACAAGAATAAAGCCAACACAATATACACTGCGATCTGTTACGCTCCGTAATTTCACGACACGGTGCGCGTGTGGGCCTGGTGCAGTTCAGTGGCACTGCTCGAGGTGGGGTATCGCGTGGATCTGGTTCTGACAGCTGTGGAATTAAGTACTGTTGCTCTTTCCACTTGTTTCCACTTGAAGTTTTCTTTCCAATTTTGCAAAAGTAGCAATGAAGAATGATGTTCAAAGGAAAACCTTTACATTCTGATGGCACTTTTTATTTAGACTGAATTTGCAGTAAGGTTATTCTTCGAGGTTGTGATTTGTAACAAGTACCTGTAAAATTAGTGGGTCTGTAAAATTAGTGGGTCTACCTGGCACATGTTACATGCAAGTTTAAAACTTAAACTTTGGGTAAAAAAATTATAAAATATTAAAATTAAGGCTGGAAGATCAAGAACCCGGAGACTCTGAACCCTTCAAGAAAGAGATAGAGCTTTTCCATAAGGAAGCCCTCAGCAGAGTTACAGTCTCACCTGAGCAACAAGGCAAATTTACTTCCTGCAGTTATGGATGGTGGTGAAGGAAGAACAAACCTCTGAAAAGCGGAGGCTACCAGCCATGTCACCACGTACTGCGCCAGCTAGTCCAAATGCAGTGAGATCTTCTTTTGAAATTATTCAGCCCTCATGAGCCATATAAAATGATTTTATGCTGAATTGCAGGGTTTGCAAGAATAAAAAGGAGGACTGCAGATGGAGTTGCTGGTGTTGGGCTTGGATGAAATGGTACTAGTCCCTCTGAGACCATTTCAATGTTTCCTTTTTCGGATACGTACATCAGTGTTACTCCTTTCCTTTGTTGATTTGCAACTCGCTGTCTGTGTAGTAATTTTTCCTTCTCCTGGCTGCTTTTAGGTTGGAATGTCTTTGGGACAGAAGTGAGTAATATAGGGTATTATACTTGACTGGCTTGGATAGGAGGAAATAGAGATAACTCAGATAAAACAAGAAATCATGACTTTAAAAACACTCCTAAGGAAGACTATAGGGGCATGATGCATATTAATGGTATTAAAATTTGATTCCCCTTATTCAACCAGTTTCATTTTCAGAGGTGGAAGGAGGAATTGTGCGTGGCTGGTTTGTTTTTTAAACCTAACTCTCACACTCAGCCGTTTGGGTTGCAGTGAATCGTATATTCCAGCATTACTCTTTTGTAGAGCTCCTGAGAAACTTAAATTAATGGCTTTTAATAGCAGGGTCATTAATCTGAACTCAGTCCAGTTTTGTTGACAGACCGGTACTACTTAATGGCTTTTGGATCTTATCAGGAGGCTCCTAACCAGGGGATTTTGTGTCACTGGCTATCAAGAATGTGTTAAATCTAACGTGCTTCAGTTGAGTTGCAATGGAGATTCAAAGCACGTATGCTGCTAGCGCTGCCCTGCATGGCGTGTGTGGCACAGTCGGGCTGCACGGGGCGCTCGTTTCACCCCCCTGCAGCTCAGCTGCACTGGAGCGTGTCTCTTTGTGTGTATATAGATGGGTATGTATATATATATCTACACACACGTACATATATATGCACATATATATGTGTATCTATGTCTATGTGTGTATATATATTTATATATGTATATATACATAAATATCTCTACAGCTGCGTGCCAGAGGGTGGAGCCTGGCACTGAGGCGGACTCCAGAGTTTGGTGCCGCAGCGATGTGGCTGTTCTGCTTCCCATGGGCTCTATTAGTGCCCACAGAGCTTCACTGCCCTCCCTTCTGTGTGGTTATGTGTGACCTCGTCTATCTGCATGGCGGTGTTGTGTGTGTGTGTGTGGATAAACAAAGCATTATCTTAAAAGCTCTTGTCACTGGTAATTCTCTAGGAAGCTTGTGTCTGGAGAATCAGTTGTGCTGGGAACCTTTCATAAACACTAGATCAACACTTGAAAACAAATAAAACCGCTAGCCACAGCCTTTGTTAAATTTAGAGATTTTTTTTTTTTACCCCTTGCGCTGTGGGTTTGAGTTCTTATTACTAAAACGTAGTTTGACTGCTCCACCTCCTCCTCATTGATTCAATAATTTGTAACTGATAGGCAATACTTCCATGTAAGTATCCAACTGATCCTGTATCGTATTGCAGAAATGAGATTTTCTTTTCCAGAAGCAATATGCAGTACCAGATTGTGGAATTGATGGAAGGCTGTAAAATGTACAGGAAATCAAAGAGCATTTCATCAGTGTATTTCTGTTGGAGAAAAATGCTCTAAATCTGTGCGTTGAGAGGTCAAGGAATATTTACTTGTGTCTCTAAAGGAATTAAAATTCAAAATATATGAATTTGTGAAGCTTGAAGGATTTTGGGGTGAGGAGGGTGGGAAATACTGTGCTAAAGCGTAGTGCTTGAAGGGTGATGTTGAGTGAGGGATGGTTCATTGGTCTTTACGAAATTTGAAGAGTTTGGGACCTTGGATTAGAATGTACTATGGTGTTCTGGTTTGTATGCCTTGAAAAAAGGATGTTAGGTAGTGTTTTAAAATTTGTTCACTTCTTTTCTGGTTACGTTGTATGCCATTTATATGTTTCCTCATAAAATTCAAAGTAACTATTCTCCTTGGCAGAACTTTTACTTACTTTTAGTGAGCTTTCTTCGGCCCTGGCAGGAAAACCTTGTACATTCCGTAGGTTTTTGGCACTTTGGCCCTAGCAGCAGCTACTAACTGAGCCCTAGTACCAAAGGAAAAGAGAAAAAATCAGTATATAGCTAGTCAGTCAGAGCAATGGTAAGCAGAGTGCGTGCATGTGTGTATTTGCGTATCTCTATTTGATAGAATAATAGGTGGCTTCAAGGAGCATATTTTTCCAAGCTTGTGGTTATTTACAGAGGTGAGCAAGTAGAAATCATCTCTCTGTCTAGACTAAATCTGTATCAGGTCTTCATGCTTCTACTTTCTGTCCTTGAAACAACCAATATTCAGATACTACTAAGAAGAAAAGATTTTCCTGTTGATTCCAGTCTAACATAAAGACAGCTGTTTCTGCCCATTTTCAGGGGTTATATTCGTCGAATTCAAGGCCTGTTTGGCACATCTTAGATGATCTGCCTTTTATTCTCTCCGCATTTGTATCAGTAATTTATTATGGCTTTGGCAAAATAAATGTAAATTTTCTTCTGGAAAAGCGTACGGTTGCATCTTGTTTTTCTTGAACATGGAAAATAACGCCTAAAGTGATGATGCTCGATTGCTCTTCTGTTCACGCAGCAGACCCGTGTTATACGTTGGTTTAGTCTTTATTCCCTTTCTTATGTGAGCAAACGCTTCCCAGGAAGGTCACTGAAAAGGTCATTTGGTCATGGCTGCTGCAGAAGTGCTCCGCAGTGCTTAGCACAACTATTTCCAAGGGCTAAAGCACAGCGACGATCTAAGAGTGCGCCCTTAGGAGTTTTTTCAAGAGCTAAGCTGCCCTGGTTTCCCGTACTCTCTGCGGAAGGCCCAGGTAGTGCTATCAGCCGGACAAAGGGTAGTTGTGAAGCGGGAGAAGGGCAGTCTGTGCTGTGGAGCGGTTCGTTTGACTCTGTCCTGCTCCGAGTGTTTTGTAGCGATGAAAATTCCTGGGCAGGAGCCCTTTGCACAGGGGCTGGATGCTTCTGTGGGGTCTGTGAACACCCCAGTGTTCGTCTGTGCTAACTGGGATGCAGCTTTCTTTGCATGCAGTAAAGCCTGTTAAATTGTCAGTGGTTTGATATTCTGATGGAGCAAATTATTGAATTTTAAGGCTTGACTAGAACCTTAAATGTACTAGTTTAGGCAAATACATATACATCTTGCTCAGTGAGGACGTAAGTATATCAGTATGTCCTTACGTACGCCATACATAATAGTTTATGTATGTTTAAACATAAGATAAATATGAATATATAATATAAAAATAACTATATATGACCATGTAGAAGTAAACACATGTATAAATAAGTAAAGCTTCTTACCCTGACCACAATAATCTACGTAGCTCTCTTGCGGTGCACACAAAATCATTTTTGTCTGTGTAAAGCAGTGAACTTGTGATTGAGACTGACCCCGCATCTCCCCTACCTGTCCCGTGTCCGTCCCCCCCCCCCCCCCAACGCCCCCCCCAGCCCCCGAAACAGAGGCGGCATTTCTTCACGTTAGCACCTGAAAGAATTCTGGCTTGTAAACGTCTTCTGTAAGAGTGTGACCAGACAGAAGTATGAATTTAAAAATTAGTGCGGAACAGTTTTGGAACAACCTAACGCACATTTCCAGTTCTACATGTGTAAGTGATTCCGGTTGGTAGTTAAGTGTCTTACCCTTGCAAACCTTGAAATTTTGGTTTTATGTAAATAGTGATTTATCTGATTTGTTTTGTCCCCTAGAGGTGTTTGTATTCTCTGTTGCTTTGTTTTACAAATGACTTCCAGCTAATTACCAAGTGAGCTGTGTAGCTGCTGTGTCCTTAAATAGTTAGGAAATCTAGTGATTTCTCCATTAGGAAATCGTTAGTCTATTAAATATTAGTAGACAGCAGATAGCATTTATAAGAGTTCTTATTGTTTAATTATGACTAAAATGACAATCTTTGTCTCCACGCTGTGTAGCGGAAGCGAGGTTACTAAGCAGAGGTTTTATTTTTTTGGCCACATTAGCTAAATGAACCGTAAAATAAAGGAATGCATTTGTCAGTGTCCCTCCAAATGAAATGTTTTCAAATTGACAAAAATTTATTGTATGTATTTAGCTTCAGCATAGTTCCTGTGTCAGTGTTCCATTTGAAGTCTTTGCTTGGATGCTCGTAAGTTGATAATGCCTCCTGAGCATCCTTTTATAAAGATTAATATTTTATTCTGACTGCACATTCCCGTGACATTAATCATTGTGGGTTGGACTTGTGCAGTAGAGAACAGATGTCGAATTATTGTTGTCTGTAATCATGGTGCATCATACTCATGAGCCATCTTCAGAGCTGGCTTTTGAGCGGGAGACTAATGTTATAGACTATAGATTTATCAAGGTTGCCCATTAATCAGGCCTGGGAGGTGTTTTTGACAGGCAGGCTGATGAAGGTTAACCCTTCCTCTTCTGTACTGCTGAGTAATCAAGACACAGTTGATCAACCAACTGTTTTTCAAAATAGTTTATAGCAAAGGATGCACTTAAAATCTTAGCTCCTCGTAGAGTTTATTACCATAGCATGAGATTTATTTAAAAATATATATAGATATGTGCGCGTGGGGTTTGGTGGGTTCCATCTTTGGATTTTGTTGCCTTTTAGCTCTTGCATTTTGAGAGGTATCTGGAAAACCTTAAAATGGTGAAATTGTTTCAATAGCTGTTTCTGCTTGAGTTTAAAGTGAAGCTGGGATCTGTTGTGCGATTAGAAACCCGTGGGACAAAGGTGTCGGTCTGGCGAATGGGGTCTACTGGAAGCGTCTTTGCAGCGAAGGAGCTGTGGTGCCGGCGGGCAGCCCCCAAGCCCGCTCGAGCGGCATCGGCGAGGGCCAGCTGCGTGCTGCGCCGTCATAACGAGAGCCTCGGCAGCACGGCTGGGGAGGTTTTTCTGATAGCCTGCAAGTAGGCCTTTAAAAACTGCAAGAGGAAGGAAGAGGATGTAAAAATCACCCAGTGCGTAAATATGATTTTATGACCTGTCAGATGCTGAATATCATGAAGTACCCTTTTGATTGTAGGCATGGCTTTCGTCTTTCCCATTGGCAATATTTATTCCTTTTTACGTACCTCAAAGTAAGCTTTATATTGGTATTTCTTCCGTAGCATAAAACCTTCTATGGGTAATAAAAGGGCCAAGTAATTTTTAGAAAGACTTCACAGTGCTGGTGCTTGCATTTTTTTTTTGTTTGGGTTTTTTTGTGTTTTTTTTTTTTTTTCTGGTTTTGGGTGGTTTTTGTTGGGTTCTTTTTTTTTTTGGTGAGGGTGGTTTGTGGGGTTTTGTTGTCGTTGCTGTTTGTTTCTAAAAATCTGGGAAGGGTCTGGATCTTTTCATCAAGTACCCAGCACACCTTGACACTCTGCTTGATCCTCCCATGTTTATAGCCTGCAACAGCTACAAACCAAACGGGACATGTTCACAAGTCGTTGTTGAGGAAGGCCGAGAGCCTGTAAGGTGGTAACTGAGGTGTGTTGCCAAGTCTACCCAAGGGAACTTAGGCTTTTGTATAGGTTGTGTAATTCCAAATGAAGTAGTATGACAAATCAATTAGTTTTTCCTTTCTCAGAAATTCAACCTGAATACCTTCCCTATTGATTAGAGTGTACTCTAGACAATCTAACTCAAAGGTGACATAGCTGCAATTTTTGCCTTCTGCATGCTTGCAGATATTAAATTGATCTTTGACCGTTCTCTACTAATGGGGCTTAACGGGGACATGAAACATTTTCAAACCTCTAATTAGGAGCTTTTGTAAGTTATTAAAGATTGATTTACCTCGCAGGCTTTACAAAGGCATGTTCATACGTCTTTGCTCGAGTGCTTAGCAACTGGGCGTCAGGGCTCTTTCTCTCCCCTGTATTTGGGGAGAGGAGCGTGCTGCACCGCTGTGTTGTGGCTCTTTCCTTTCCAAGTTAGCACTTAAAGTAACAACATATACGGAGGTTTCACAGATGTGGAGGCACAAGGCTGCAGTCACAGAGCATCTCTGGGGCAAACAGTCTGAGCTGAACTAGGCCATTCGTTGGGCTGAAGTTTATACGGAAGATCAGTACTTAATTTTAGACCTGCATCCATCTGGTTGTGTAAGAACAGTCTGAGCACTTGAGCAAGGAAGGGAATGGTTTTTTGGGATAGGAGTGAGTAGTCAAGGGCTGGAGCAGTTCACAGGCAGAAGTTAGAAGTGGACATAGAAAGGTGATTATATGAAATGCATGGCAAGTCAGTACCAGGATAAACCTTCTTTATGCAATGGCTGGATCTTCGCTCATAGCTTCTTTTTTCTATTCAGGGGGTGCTGGGTTTTGGTGTTGTTTTTTTTCTAGCTAAGGTTATGCCTTTGAAATATGTGACAGTAAACTCTTACTTTAAATGCACATATATCATTGTCTACCGTACTAGGGCAATTTGGAGACTTCGTTTCGGAGGCTGGACTAGATGACCTCAAAAGGTCCCTTCCAACCCAAACTGTTCTGTGATTCTATGATTTTTGTATAAATATCTTTAGACGATTTAATGAGCATCCTGGTAAATAAGCTCTTTCAGTGAGGTCACTTCTGTTTAGCCTTTTGTTTAGAGATCACCACCTCCTTTCACTTTTGATATCTGCATAGATTTAGGATAATATAGTTGTAAACAAATAATGGGAACTTGTGATGATGATGTTATTCTCTGTTTGGATCTTTTTTAGTCCAATTATCTCCTACCTCACGGAAATGAATATGAGGGGATGTGATGAAGTCATGGCTAGGTGTATTCCCCATGTAAATACATTGCAGGGTCTAAGGTCTGTTCCTTGAGGCAAAAATTTCAACAAATGCACCATGATTTTTCTCCTTTTTGAGCTGTAAAGCTGGAGGTTAAATGACTGAGAAGCAATTAAATGGAAAAACTCTGCACTGAAGAAACTAACTCTTCAAAGTACTTTCTTTGAATGAGAGCCCACTTGTGCATTCCTAGTGAACATGTACTTACGTGAGTCACTTGAGACTGAAGAATATTTCTCTTGAACTGCTAGAAGTTGGGTGTGCTTATACACTGTTATTTCTCATCCTCTGTGGGTGAGCTTACAAGGCAGAATGAGGAGGATGCTGTTCCATTTCCTCTCCAGTGTCTTGTTGAGATGGAGGGCTCTCTTCTGCATTATAGCGTGGTTTTCCTTGATTATTTTTTATGTTAGTGACTTTTATTTTTCCCCATTGTGCAGTTTGGGAGAGCAGGATGCCAGCATTTGTGCTGTGTATCTTGCCGTGGGGACGAGTTTGTGGAGGTGCTCCTCTGGTAACTCTTCCCTGCTCTGCATGAGACTGGAGGCTCTGGTTGCAGATGACTTGGGAGTCCTGAAACAGCTGCAGAGAACAGTTCAGGTCATTGCAGTTGGACGTTACGGCACTGGCTGAAGGCTTCTGGCAGACTTTGGACAGAGGCTGTTTCCCTGTGAATTCCATCTTTGTCTCAGGCATCCTGTTTCCTTCTCTTTTTTTAGTAGCAAAAGCAAGTCCTCTTGAGCCCGTACCTTATCACTGAGACTCATCAAGTGTAATTTTCACCTTGGCACTGAGTTTTTAATGTTTGTATTAATTTTTCCACTGCAAGCCAAAACACACAATCGTAAGCACGTACCGAATTCTTCGTCCTTGGCACCCCTTTGCCTTCTGGCTGTCAGGGTTTTTTTTTTTCCCCTGGTACCTGCAGTGCGTATTTTAGCACTGGTGATACTGCCTTGTCCATCCTGTGCTTGTAACCAGCAGACTGTCAGTAGCCTCAGTTTTCACTGTAGGTGGATGTTGAAGTTGGCACCTGTGTGGCGGCCATGAAATGCAACTGGGTGTTCTGTTACAATAGTACCTTCTACAGCACTGACACCTCGGCATGTGGGGTGCGGCATCTCCTAAATACTGGTGGGAATCACCAGGAATGGTCGAGGGTGGAAGTGCGCATTCTGTCTCTGGATGTGTCTCCAGCAAAAGATGAAGCTAGTAAAGGTACTTAATTCTGGTCAATCAAAGCCGGGGTCACCATCTTTTGGTGATGCAGATCTTCATCATCCTTTGAGCTGCTGGTATTTGCTGTAGCTTCTCAGCAGCAGTTTGCTCATTCTGTAACTCCTACCTATCCTGACTGCTTCTGGCTGCCAGCTGTGTCCACTGCAAAGGGACAGAGACCAAATGTGGTTGTTATCTACCTGCACTTTACTAAAGCCTTTGATGCTGTCTCCCACAGCATTCTCCTAGAGACACTGGCAGATCATGGCTTGGATGGGTGGAAGCTTTGCTGGATAAAAAAACTGGCTGGATGGCTGAGCCCAGAGAGTTGTGGTGCACGGAGCTGAATCCAGCTGGCGGCCGGTCACGAGCGGGGCTCCCCAGGGCTCAGTGTTGGGGCCAGACTTGTTTAGTGTCTTTATCAATGATGGGGCTGAGGAGATCGAGGGCATGCTCAATAAGTTTGCAGATGACACCAAGTCAGGCAGGAGTGCTGATCTGCTGGAGGGCAGGAAGGCTCTACAGAGGGATCTGGACAGGCTGGATCAATGGGCCGAGGCCAGCTGTATGAGGTTTAACAAGGCCAAGTGCTGGGTCCTGCCCTTGGGTCACACCAACCCCAGGCAACGCCCCAGACCTGGGGCAGAGGGGCTGGGAAGTGCCTGGCGGAGAAGGCCCTGTGGGGGCTGGCTGACAGCCAGCTGGGCATGAGCCAGCAGTGCCCGGGTGGCCAAGGAGGCCACCAGCCCCTGGGCTTGTGTCAGCACTGGTGTGGCCAGGAGGAGCCGGGCAGGGATGGGGCCCCTGTGCTCGGCCCTGGGGAGGCCCCACCTCGAATGCTGGGCTCAGGGTTGGGCCCCTCGGGACAAGAAGGCCCTTGAGGGGCTGGAGCGTGTCCAGAGAAGGGCAGCGGGGCTGGGGCAGGGTCTGGAGCACAAGTGTGCTGGGGGGCGGCTGAGGGGGCTGGGGGCGTTTAGCCTGGGGAAGAGGAGGCTGAGGGGAGCCCTTTTCGCTCTCTGCAACCGCCTGAAAGGAGGTTGTAGTGAGGGGGGTTGGTCTCAGCTCCCAAATGACAAGCAATAGGACAAGAAGAAACAGCCTCAGGCTGCATCAGGGGAGGTTTAGATTAGATATTGGGGAAAAGTTTCTTCATCAAAAGGGTTGTCAAACATTGGAACAGGCTGCCCAGGGAAGGGGTGGAGTCACCATCCCTGGGGGTGTTCAAAAAACTTGTAGACGTGGCACTTCAGGGCATGGTTCAGGAGGCCTGGGGGTGTTGGGTTGGTGGTTGGACTTGGTGATCTTAGAGGTCTTTTCCAACCTTAATGATTCTGTGATTCAGTAACAGGAACATCTGGTTGCAGAAGGAGCTTCTGCTGTTGAGTATCACTCTACTGCTACCAGGAGGAGGCTTCGTAGTGTTGAAAGTGTTGCTTTGAGCTATTGACCTCTTGGCTTCTCGGGAACATGTTAGGTATAACCCTAAATAAGTGCTTTCATATTGCAATATGGGGTCATCCCCTCTTAATTGAGGTTAATCTCCAGGTTTCATTTTTTTAGTCTTGTGCCTTCTGCTGTGGTCTGTATGTAACTTGTGCTCTTCATGTCGGGATGGTGATGCTTACTGGTCCAGAACTATTTAAAATCCTCTTAAAGACTTAATTGAGTGCTCATGAGCATTTCTGAATGTTCCAGGGACTTGAACTTTTGTGTGAAAATAATCTCTAAGCAATGATATAGTCATTAAGGACTGCCATGAAGCTGCCTCTTATGAGTCATCCATATGCCATCGAGTCCAAGCAATTTGGGTACTATCACTAAAAAAAAAAATCAGTGTGTTATCTTTTGTGTGGCTGTGAAGAGCTTCACCCATATTTTCCCAGGAGCTGAGTAACTGGAGATCTCACAGGCCAACAGCCAATGTAGCATTTGAGAAAGTGAATTCCTCAGTTGTGTTTTCAGAGGCTGTCAGCCAGGTGGATTTTACAGTGCAAGGGCACCTTTTTGGAGTGACCCATGTTTTGATAGTGTATGCTCGTGTGTCAGGAAAATAAAAACTTCATAATGGTAAGTGTTATTTTTCAAGATACTTACGCGTGTGTATGCACATGAACTAGTTGTGCTGCTTTCTGTCTGTCTTACGCGTATGAGTTCTCCGAGAAAAAGCTGCTTGCCAGCTTGGTAATCCAGCCCTTTTAGTATAGAGACGAGGTACTCTTTCCTTTGGGCAAAGCAGAGCTCACGCCTTCTTCCATACGTACGTGAGATAGTTGGGCAGATTTGTAGGGAAAGGGACTTAGGAACTGCTGTCTAGTAGGGTAAAATAGCTGGAGAAGTTTCATGGCTTTCTTCTGTTCCTGTTCTACAATATTATTTAGAAGAGGTAGAAAAATACAGAAATGCTGCTAATTCCTCCTTCTCCCTTCCTGCTCTCCTTTCCCCCCCACCCCCTCAAATATGTTTTAGTACTATGCTGATGGTATATACGCTGTGTAATTTAATCATCATTATTTCTTCTTGACTGAGTCAGGCTGTGATGAACAAGAATAACCAGTTCCCTTCCTTTGGGCATGGATTTACTTGGGGGCTGGGAATGGGGGGAGGCGAAAGGATTTTAACTTCACTCTTTCCTGCTTGTGTAGATCAAGCGTGCACGCTTCTGGTCTCATGCTGTGGTTGGTTGCAGCTGATGCCACCATACAGAAGGCAGGGATCTCTGGCTGTGCCATCTCTCCTAAAGGAAAAAGAGGATGGTCCAGGGTTAGGAATGAACACTAGGTCCCTACACTCCCTCTGTGCAAGACAGTTTGCAGGTTATACGTTAATTAGATTTGTTAGATCAGTGCTCAGTGTTACCTGCTGGTAGGTTTAGCAGTATCAATCTTCGCCTTATATTCTTAACTTGAGCCAAAATGTTAAGCTCCATTATTTAGCTCCTGTCCATTTTCCTCAACTTCCCTATCTCGCTGCAAGTCCTGTACTTGCCTTGTACAGGCAACTACATCTGAATACAAGCACAAAGTATTTCAGCATCATTTTTTGAGCTATAAAAGACGGTGTCGCGCAGCTGAATGTTAATCTGCGTCGCAGCACACATCTTGCTGAACCATGTTTGTATGGTTAGGCTGTGCTGCAATCGTGAACCGGTACAGGTCAGGTAAAGCGAGTTTAATACACCTTGCCAACACTCAACCGGTCAAGCAAGCGCGAAGCTGAGCTTGTACGTCGTGCTGTGTGACGGTGGCGGATGGGTCCAGTTAACCAGTGCTTTTAAGCAGAGGCCGTTAACATCGGGGTGACCACTGAAGTGCTTTGCTGAACCAGGGCTGGTGGTGGCGCGGGCGGGAGGGCAGTCCCTGTCCGAGCATTCTTAACCTAATGACTTCATTTTCACTTGCTTATAACTTTCTCAGGTTTTTATGGTTTTGGTTGATAAGCAGGAGACTGGAAATCTGGAAGTTACCTTCTTTTTCCTGATTTTTTTATGTAAGCGCTGAAGCAGATCGACTGTTTAGGCAGTGCGATGACGTTATTTAAAGCTGCGTATGTATCCTTATGTTTTGTGTGCAGACTGCAGGGAAATCTTGCTGCCAACAATGACAGACCAGCTCAAGTATCACTTGGAAAGACAAGAAGATTTGGAGGCTTGTTGCCAATTGCTGAGTAACATCCTGGAAGTGCTTTACAAGAAAGACGTGGTTAGTATCGTACAGTTCTGTGATGATGAACATTTAAAAGAAATGATCTTAGAATGAATTAAGGAGGTAACTCCTGATGGCTTAGATTTTCTTTTCTGCTTTCTGTCCCCCCGCTAACCAGTCTCTTTTTAGGTATTCAGTGATGAGGATGTGTTGTGTGACATCTCAGGATGTTTCTTACCGTTTCTGAGGCACATCCAGCACGGTGCTGTTAACCCATACGCTTCTCCAGCCATTGGTTAGATAGCGAGTAAATACATAACCTTAGGAGTTCAACCTTCCTCTTACTTGGTGTCTAGCCCCTGCCAACTGCAAAATGTTTGAGGTTTTTTTTGTTTGTTTGTGGTTTTTTTTTTTCTTCCATGAGCATTTTGGGAATGCATGTTTGAGTTGTATTGATACTGCCCTGCTAGGCCAGCCTGAAGTGGGAGGGGTGTGTGCGTATATGTGTGCACACACACACACATATATATGAACATATACTTTTGTCGACACAGCAAACTTGTTTAGTTTTTTGAAGCGCCATTTAAAGTTAGCTGGTAGAATTCCCACCTCAGTAAGAGATAACCTGAATTGGGAGGTGGTGCCTTCTGCATGAATATCCTAACTAGCGTAGTTTCTTACCCATTCAGAATGTAAACGTATGAGAGGGTTGCGCATGAGAACCTGTGCAGTGCCCCCCAGGGCTGGTATGCAGATGTGGAGCTTCCATAATAGTCCCTTTTTTTGTCTTCTCTTGACTTCACACAAATAGGCAAATATTGGTGCTTTGCCAGAGAGCTGCAGTGATTTGATCTTCTCTTAAAGAAGTGTGGGCTGATGAGGCTGCTGCCTGACCCTTCAGCCCTGTGCAGAATCATACTCTAATTTAGCTGGAAAGGACCTCAGGGGTCAGCTACTCACATCGTATGTAGCATCTTATTTGACTAGGTTTTTTGGGCTCATTTTGATTCTGTTTCCTTTTAATAAAAGTACTTCTGTGTGACTGCTTCAGAGAGTGGGTGATTTGAAAAACAGAATTTGTTTTTTGACAGCTTGGCCGCTTCCTGTCACTCTTCGTTGGCTGAGTTTCTCTCTGTGGTAGTGACTCGCTTGCAGCTCCCCCATCTCGTGGGCTGAGCCCAGCTGGAGCTGCAGGGGTGGCGGGAGCTGAGCCGAGAGCTGCCCTGCGCCACTCTCAGTTAGCAGCCGTCTGCGAGGGGCTGCAGGAAATAGATATCCATTTCCTGATGGAGTTGGGGACAGGGAGAGGAAGCAAACACTGCGAATGAGGAGTGACGTTGAAACTGAAAATGGGCAGGAGAAGCACAAGTGCTGGGACTGTAAAGAGAGGCAAGTCTTGGAGAGAACTCACAGGAGAGGAAGCAGCGAGAGCTGAAGGGTGGAGAGGAGCAGGGTACTGAGATAGACGCATTCTTCCCCGCAGCTGCTCTCGGTACCAGAACTGCAAGGTTTATCCCAAAGACAGGTCTGTCAGCAGGAGGAAGTAAAGTCTGCACTGGAGCAGTAGCTGTGTATCAATGATAAATGTACTGATGATGATGGCTCGTTCTTCAAATATGCAAATGAATTGTTCATACATGCAAGTCTGCCTTTGGTAATTAAGCATAATGCAGCGATAAGATGTGGGTTATTATATGGATCCAAGGGCAAGAAAGAAAATGGTTCAATGGGATGTTTGTTTGACAGTCAAGAAACAACACAGAGGTGCTGCTTTATTTAGACAATTACCTGGGAAAACGCTTGCAAATGTTGGCTGTAGAATTGTTTCCCCGTTGCATCTCACAGACCTCTATGAGTCTTCTCCTTCAGACTAATGAAAACTATGAAGAAGCCTGTTTATAAAGTAAAAGACGGGAGCAAAGCTCAACTGTTTCTTTCTCCTTGTCATGTGGTTTTGGCTTCAGTTCCTGTAGGCGTCGTTCTGCATGAGGTTTCTGAACTGGTTTTTAAAAGCCAGTTGCACTAAATATTTCATTTCCAACTCCATCAAAAATAGTGGCAGGTCACTTCTAATAGAGAAATATTAATTTGAAACAATTGACTGAAATTAAAGTTACTCAAGCAAAGTTTTGCTTTGCTTGTCGGTTTCTTTTAATAACGCTGTTGCAGAATAGCCCCCCGGTTTGGTAATGCCTGTGGGTTTTTGATGTTGGAAAAAGGACTTAGGAAAATAAAATTACTAGGTAACTAAATGTCACAGGCTTTGCTATATTTATTTCCAGGGACTTGCTTTTCATTTAAATAATTGTAATAGAACATGTTAATATATCGGTAACGTGCATTAATAAAATGGACTTTGCATGGTGTGTGTTAAAATGGGAGACTAATTTTCTGCTTTTGATCAACAGCAGTGAGTGGTGTTTTATTTAACTTTCACAAGACAGGCAGATTTAAAGGCAAACATAAATAGTTCGGTTGTATTGGTGTCTGTTGGATCTAGTTACCACTAATTTATTCTTTTTCCTTAGGGGCCAACACAACGACATGTCCAGATAATCATGGAAAAGCTATTGAGGACAGTAAACAGAACAGTCATTTCCATGGGACGTGATTCGGAGCTCATTGTAAGTGTCTCTTGATGTAAACTTAAATACTTCTGTCACATCTTCTTGAACCTGACTGTAATAGGATTTAAATCCCAGGTGACCCAAAGCAATCAAAACCTTCTGTAACTGTCTTTGTGTTCAGTAAGCTGTAAAACATTGGCTTGTAATTTTTCTGTGGTTTACACAGGGGGAGAAAAAATACTTCAAAAACATCAGTGGTCAGGTGGGTAGTCAGATTTTAGATGTCTGTGTTAACCAAAATGATGTATTCTTTGTGATTAACCAGCAGAAAAGTGTGGAAATGAGAGACTTGCGTGTTTGTTACTACCTTAGCAATTTACCTGCCTTTCTTGACCCAACTGAGACAACCAAGATAACGGCAGTATTCGAACGATGGAAGAACAGAGCCCCAGACTATTACGTTTTGAAAACTTAGAGGAAGGACTGATGCAGTAGCTGCAAGTTAAAATATTCCACCTTGGTGGCATAGCCCTGTGATTTTAAAGCCTGAAATCTGAATTTTTCATCTGTATCATTAATATTGGTCTAAATAATGAAAAAAAAAAAATAGTGAGGCCTATTGATATCTTAAGTGGGGATAGATCTTAGTGCGCTTTTGGGAGTCGCACTGTGTGTTTGCCTGTACCTTACATTCTTCTGTAGGTGTCTGCGTCTGGCAACGGATACGTAGGAAAGTGGTCAAAGGGGAGCAGATTCCTCATCTGAGTAGCTGCCCTTCTGCTCTACATCCGTTTGCTCAGTTTGGTTCGATACACTGATTTCTTTCTTAAAAAAAGGTTTCTTTGTTAGTCAGTTATATCTGAGTCCATTAGCACTTACTTTTTTTGATCTCCCCTTCTGCTGTATTTCTCTGTGTAATTGCATACAGTGGTACTTGACTTTTTACGTGGAGGCGCTCTGCCCTCAGCACACCCGCCTTACCTGCTGCTGTCCTGTTCCCTTGGCAGATGGTGGTGCTTGTGTCTGCAAACACGCTGCAATCTTAGTTTTATCTTCAGTGCGTCACCCACTAACTTTTTTTTGTCTTCCACTTTTATCTCTTTAATTTCTGATAGTAGGTTTTTTTCATAAGAAAGTGATAACGGATCACCAGATCCATTGTTGGAGCGAGAAATGGTTGTTAAGTAGAGATCATTCTTACAGAATATTATAATGCTGGGATGCAGTACTAGTGAAAGGAAGACAAAAGGTTTATATGTTGTTGCTACTTTGTGTGTTACCAAAGAAATTATTAATAATACGCAGAATAGATATCTTAATATCTTTCTGTACAAGGTTACAAAGTGTTACTCTTCCCCAGTTGCACAGAAGGCGTAGTCTTGTAAGACATAAGTACAGGAAACTTCTTCAGTTACGGTTAGGATGTAAATTAATTATTGTTTTGATGAACACAATTTAGATGATATTTTAAAATGTTAATTATTCCTTTTGCATTTATCAAATTATATTGGAAAACTTCTCCTGTAGTACAACTGGACTTAGTTAAAATACATAAAAATATCCGTAGAGATCATGAAGCCAGCTTGAAATCGCTCTACGCACACTCTGTAATTATGTAACGAGTATTAACGGGCCCGGGTATTTTCAAGGAGTCCTTACTCCTATCTTAAAACACCTTCTGTTGCTGAAAGGATCCTCCTGTGATCAACCAGTGACAATTCATTTTCGTGGTGCCAGTGAGGTAGGAAGAGCAAAGCGCAAGCGATGATTAGCAAGCACAACCGGACCCCTCCTGGGTCAGAATCGGGTTGAAATTATGTATTAATTTTTCTTCTGTCAATACTAGTATAGTTTTACCTGGAACTTGGGTTGGAGCATTAACCATACAGGATGAGCAGAGGAAGGAATTTTAAAAATAAAGGATCTTACAGAGGCATAGTTCAAGTAACTATAAATTTTCAAAAGGAGTAAAATGCAGGATGTAACAATTCGTTTCTTACATAAAGGTAGCTCTAGTGGTGTACTAAAGCTGGCATGTTTTCACTTTGAAGAAATACTTAGCTGTGTCATCTCCGTCCAAAACCTAATGTTGCATAATACACTTTAATTTAAAAAAAAGGCCTTGGGTCAAAACCACTGAGAAATTGGCATTTACTCCTGTAGATGTGAACGCTGCATACATTAAGATTTATCAGCCATTAGCTTCGTTCTGGACACTTTCCTCTGAGGGTCCCGTGTTGAACGGCTCAGACGAATGGAAGACACGGTCACGCAGTCCTCCTCGTCTGAGACTAGTCGTCTTCTCTGTTGGGCAGCAATACAGGAACAGAGATTCATAATCCCCTCGCGGTGCCAATCAAGCTTGTTTAATTTCACATTCTTTATAAACCTCTCTTCTCATCACTGTGTAACTGCTGTGGCATTTGGGATGCATGAACTGTGGGATCTGTAGGGATAAACATCACGGACAATTGCTTTGTAGAAGTTGTTTCAATTGATATTTTAATAGTATTCTTTGTATACCGTTCTGAGAGCGAGGCTTGTGGGGCTTACGCTCACGTTGGTTTTGACTGTGTGATAAGTCAGCGAGAGCTGGGGTTTCTGAGAGGCCGGAGTTTTGAGATCAGCAGAGGATTGTAAAGAATTGAAGCGGTCAAGTGAAAATGCAGTTATCTTGGAACAGAGGTGGTGGAAGGGGAATGCTAAAATACAGTGGCATTTTACATTAGTGAACAGAAATCTCCAGGAGACGATGAGGTTGCTAGATCATGGGTAGTTGCTACATCATGGGAACATAAGACACCAAATTTACTCTTTCAGGAGGATATGGAATTAGAGGCTGTTAAAGATATCGTAAATAGTTCAAATTACTTTCTCTACGTTATAGCCTATGGATGGGGATCTGTGCGTCCGATACTGAGCGACTGTTACCGGGTCAGCTGCCTTTGGAAAAACACTGATGGAAGGCGGATGAGTTGTTGTACCTTCCTGGGCAAAAACCCTGGCCTTCAGTTCAGGCAAGGCACAGTGATCTGGTTAAACGTGTTTGCTTCGCTGTGCTACAAACATTCCACCTTAATCCGGGAAGTAAGAAGGGATTTCGGTAACTCTTACCTGACGCCCACCATATCTCAGTCTGAATGTGGGAGGTATTGGGTATGACCTCTTAAAGGTTTTTGGCCTTCAGTGTTCTTCAAGGCTGAGTCTCGCATCTGTGGCAAAGTTTCTGTCTGTTAAGCCTTAAATTGCCAGGTAACCATGTTTAATTACAGGAGGTGCCTTTTCTACAGTGTTAAATGGACTGGAAAGATTCTCCAATGGTCTCTTGACTTTGCACAGTTTTACTTTTAATTTTTGCTTCCTTAAATGTGTGGGTTTCTAGATACAAATCATAAGCTATTCTTATCATGTACTTTCAAAAAAGAATTATCCTGAAATAAGACAGACCAGTTGTGAGAAGAAAAACTAGACAGTAAATAAAGCAGACTATAAGTGCTAGATTAAAATCTGATTTGACCATAATTTTGGAAGAAGTTGGTAGCAAGAATTCAACATTTGCGATAGTGCACGCTTTTTTCTAGCCTTCAGAACTTGTGAAAAAAAACCCCAAACCCTCAGTTTCACCGGTGCCTGTATTGACTCATTTTAAGCACAGCCTGCCTACTTATCAGGTCGATTCAGTGAAAGTAGTGAATTTATATACTTGGCAATTAGCATTAGTTTCCAGCCTGCTGTATCAAATGAGTTTTTAACATGCAAGAGAAAAATCTTGTCACCATTTTAATAGTCATTATTTTTGGCTACTTCTTCCCCTGGAAGTCTCGCTGGTGATTTGTACGGGGTCTGTTTGCTGAGTAGAGGGCTCTGTGTGTGCTGTTGTAGCGAAGGTAAAAACTAGGTGCAGCCTGTGGGTGCCGAGCTGTCTGATGCGAGGTCAGGGTTGCTTGGTGCTCGCAGAAGTTGGCCGCTTCGGGCGACTCTCACACGTGCCTGGAGCTATTCCTCCTTATGGCGTGGTACGAAGTCACCTATAAGATCACAAAATCTTTCCTACTGAAGAATGGGTTGCCAGAAAAAAAAAAAAGTAAACTGAGCGGGATTCTTTGAGTCCCTTTTTTTGAAGGATCATTTTAAACCATCTCTTCCCTTGCCTAGTAACTTCTGAAGAACGTTACATTCCATGCGAGTCAGCATGTTGGCCTCCTCCAGTAAATCAGAATTGACCGGCCACGATGGCAGGTCCAAAATAAATCATGACTGCTCCCTGCTTCCTTGTGGTCAGCAGCCTGGTATGTTTTTCATTCACAAAGCCAAGAAAAACAAGCTAGTTGCTGAACGCTTTAATTTCAGCAAGGACATCCAGATGGGGTTTTTGGATCCCTGTGTGTGCAATTTTTGGGAGGTGCTTCAGCTGGCAGATCTGTGCAACTGCGTGATCATTGTCTATGAGCGGTCTTGGTTCCTTTCTCTGGTGGAACAAATCAAATTCCGTTTTGGTACAGAAAAACATGTAGCTCGTAGATGGAAGAGCGAAGTGTAGGCAGTGGCCGTACTCCCAGGAGACTGTCCTTAAGAGCAGTGGCTCTGAAAAACCCGGAGTGGAATGTGGTGGACAAAGTCAGTGCGAACACCTGCTGTGCCAGGGAAGAAAAGGCTATTTCAGGTTCTCCTGGGTTGTGTGACTAGGCAGCAGTGGACAGGAGAGGACTTTGACTTTCTTGATGGGCGGAGCGTTTCCCACATGACTTTTCCCCCCCTTCTACACTTTGAAACAAGGATGTGGTGAAACCAAAACCGAAATGCTGCAGAAGTCATCAGAAAGGAGGGGAAGTGATTTGTGGTGTGAGACGTGAAAACCATCTGAGGTTAACAGAAAGAAGATTTAGAGGTGCCCCTTGGTGGTGGTGAAGGAGAATCTGTGTAGGGTGAAGACGACGCCTGTCAGAGGAAAGAGGAGGAGCTGGTGACAGCACTGGGGGTGAGAAGTGTGAGGCAGAGCAGAGAATATGCCACTGATGTGGGAAGTGAATGCTCAGACAAAGACAGTGGTGGGTTCTCCGTCTCTTGGCGTCTTCAAGGCAGGATGTCTTTCTGGAAGGCAGTAAAATATGAGCCTAAGTAAAATAGGAGTTATTGAGGGTCACGGGAGAGAGTTCTGGGGCTAATGTTATTTAGGGGTTGAAGCCAGATATAAATTGTCTTTCTCTGCCTTAAAATCTGTCAAGGTGAGGGTTAATGGGTTCCAAAATGTCGGGAGGAAGCGTCACTTTCTTCACCAGATTTCTCGAATGTAAAAAACTACACTTCGTTTTACTGAATTGCATGTTTTCTTATCTTTCAAAAAACATCTGAAATTACGTATTGCAAACTGATCTCACAAAAACTGAAGTGGTAGTTTTTGACCGATGGCCGTGATTTTGTTCCATCACTAATACTGAGCTGCTTTTATGTTGTAAAACGTTGTACCACCGATGCAGCGAAGGGGTACGGAGTATGCCCTGGTTGTTGGAGCAAACTGCGTTCGCCTAAACAAGCTGATGGCAAATTTCTAGCACTCCAATTACTTTAGTAAGCCACGGGTGTATTTTATGGATGCTGAAATAATACTGAAAATTGTTTCATGCAGTCCATTTCGTTCTGCTGGAACAGAATTGTGTCGGTATAGCAGTTGCAATTTTTAGTGGCAATCCAGTTAAATTCCAGTAGTGCTCTTGGAGAGATGCTAAAGAAATGGTAGAATCTAACGGCATACTTGATTTGAAAACGAACCTACTGGATTTTGAAGAAGTGATTAACCTTTAAAACACAGTGAGATTAAAGGCATAGACGGTGGTTTTGCATCTTAAGCAAGAAAAAGCAAACACTTTGTACTGATGGTAGGATTTTTTCAGTTTTAATCATGATTTTTTTTTTTCAGTTTCTCCTGATTTTTAAAACTGTTTTTACAGTGACTTTTTTTCTTTAAGAAAACAAGTGATACTCACATGAATAGTGTTTCCTAATAGTCCTAAAACAATGAATGTAGCTGTTGCTTCATGGAAGTTCTACGGACTCAGAAAATAGCAAGTCATATAAAAATCACTGCAGTATTTATTGACTAAAGTGTATTTTAAAGCACGATACGGGAGAAGTGCATATAGCAAATCAGTGTAAGAAAGTGCAGGGTATTGTCAGTGAATTCAGCAAAGCTACCTTATGTGCCACGTTGAAAGTAAAGATGCATTTTCTTTGTCCTAACCTCATACCTGCATGTTATAATATCTTCTACCTCAGGGTGAAAATAGCTTTGTCAGTCACATTTAACTAAAAGCTCTAAAGAATTAGGTTTTTCTCTCAGTGTCTATATCTAACCTGAGCCTGAGTGATTCTAAACGTAATACACTATGATACATTTTACACACTTGCAAAAACATTTTATTACAAATTACATTGTATGGTACGATAGAACACGATATGTAATTTTAAGCAAGACTATATGTATGTTAGCTTTTCCAGTTTTAAAAAAATGTAAAAAATTAAAAATTTGCAACTTCTTAAGAAAATAGCCTGGACATGTACAGAACACGCCATGAGAACTTTCCCTTTTAGCTCTTACATGTTTCACCAGTGAATTTTCCTCTATCATTTTAAATGCCTACAGAACCCTGGCGGCCGCATGAGTCAGTAACCACGCAGAACGGTTCGGTTTTGTGTCGGAGTCCCTGCCCGCAAGAACGCTTAGAACAGGGCTATGGGGAACGCTGCTGATTCGGCGACACTGCCGATTTGTGACCGATTGCCAGGGAGAGATGCTGGATTTAAACAAAACGCCCAACAAAAAAACCAAACCCAAAGACTTTAGCATGGATGAGTTCGTTAATTACTAACACTAGTTCAAACTAATGCTGAATACTGTTGTATTTCCTTGTTACGTCCGTATTTGATGTTTCTTTCCTTTTAGAGAAAAAAATATTGTCTCTTTTGGAAATACTTGGGTTTCGGGAACACGTGGGGTGGGCTGCCTTGTAAAGTTTTCTATTTTCAATGAAAAATGGTCTAAAATACATGAAGCACATTTTTTCCCACATGAAACAATTGCGCTTCCTGGTACACAGGGTCACTTTCTCTAATCCTTTGGCTTTCACAACCCTATTTCAGGATATTATTTGCTTATGTACAAGAACTCGTAGCCCTCTTGAAGGTTTACTGCAAAGGTGACTTTTTCACATTACAGCACGCTGAAATTAATGTTGAGGTGGGGACACAGACACCTGCTGCATTTCTGTTCCCATTTTAACTTCCTTTTCCCACTCTTTGCTTGGGGGGGGAATTATCTCCCTCAAGTTTTCTTGCAGTCATGGATTTGTTGCTGAGCTAAGAGGAAAAAGTGTAAATGAAAACACTTCAGACTTTCTAGTGTGTGCAAACTCTTCTGCTGCTGGTTGCATCCCTTCCACCTAAAGACTGAAGAATTTGTATCTTACTGATACCGCCGGGTACGCAACTTCAAACCCAATTCTTAGTAAACCCGTGTGTCACGTGACGCTACCACTCAAATTCTCTTAAATCCTTAAAAAAAAGAAGAGACGACAAGGTTCCCTCTCCCTGGCTGCTTCTAGCATGAGAAATTTTTTCCACAAACGTTTGTTCTAGATGCAAGTTTAATGGCAGTAGCAAATACTTAAAGGAAAAAGTTGCAGTTTGTAATTAAGAGCAAAATTTTAAATGTCATTTAAAAAAAGAAAAAAAAAGGAAAAAGTGATTCACATCTCTTCCCTAAGTGTGTTGGTCAGCAAGTACAATTAATAGATTGAGATATAAATTATAATATGTTGGGAAACCCATCTGAGAAGCTTACTAAAATAGCATTTAAAATTACTGCTCCTTCGAAACAGGTTTCAAAGCGTAATTCGTACTATAAATTTTCTGGTGCCGTCTGCAATAGCGTCGAGGTTTTCCAAAGACTGCATTACAAAAAGATATTAAATTATGGCAAATGCCAGCAATCCGTAGAGCTTTTGTTCCGTTTGTGGGGTTGGGTTATTCTTCTGTGCCAGAATGTGTCGTTTAGACCTTTTGGGTACCAAAAGACCGAAAGCGAGATCTAGGACAGACGATTGTCCCGTAGCCGTGACCCTGTCAGCTCGGTGCGGTTAAAGGCTTGTCCTGACTTTGGGAGGTTTCTAGCCCCTCACCCCTTGGAGATGAGCAGCAAACTTGTTCGTCTGGTGATGAGGACACAGCTAAATTAGAAATGACGGTGCGCTGGCGGAATGTGATAGCTCGGTTGAAGTCTACATCGCATGAAGGCAAATATACATAGAGTCACATCTTAGAGATTATTCTTGGTCTTGGACCACATGAAAAATTGTGCTTTGTCCAGGATATATGTGCTGAAAACTGCACTCCCCGATCAACATGGATTTGTAAAACTGAAGACCATTGCAAATACAAGGGTCGCTTGCCTGTTTTTTTTTCCCCCCTCATTGTTTAAAGACAATAAACCAAACCCCCAAAAGGCTTTAAAACAACAGTGATATTTAGCTGTGTACAGGATGACAGCCTACAATTTAACAGGTTAGAATGTGACGCTTTCAGATCTAAGGGCAGGGGGAAATAGTTTTACTTTCCATCTTTGTACAAATTCCAATTCAGGTTTTACATCCCACATTGGTGAACTGCAAATAAAAGTTGGCAAGGTATTACCTAACGCCTTGCTTCTGGGCGTTAGTTTATAGGTACAAAGGCCTTTTTGGTACATACGGTGAGAACTGAATGCTGCCAGAATGGTCAGAACTACATTGGCCGGTAACACAGATCAGTCTACAAAGATCCCGTTATAGATGATTGATAGAACTCCAAATATTTTTCAAAGAAGGCCTTGAACTCCACATGTAATGGACTTGGGTTAAAGGAACCAGAGTTTCCATCTTCCATGCTTTTTTGATTCAGTTTTGGATTTTTGCTTGGGAGTGGAGGAGTAGCTCTCCTGAGAATAAGGCAAAGGTGCAACCTGAGTTTCCTCAATAGGATGAAGTTTTCTCAAAACTGGCTGTAGTTTATCTTCTTGCTGTTTAAAATCCAATTCCACGCTAAAAACAGGAAGAAAAAAAGCAATTAGCTATTATATTATAATAATAGAAAGATTTCAATTAAGCCAATGTCTGATCTACAACTGCTTAATTTATAAATTTCAAATAGAAAATAAATGTTTAAATGAGATCTCCACATTTCTGGCACCAAAAGTGAAAGGGGTGGGGAGAAAGGTCAAACAAGGACATATTGCAAAGGAGAAATAGGAATGGGATTGTGGAAACTTCTCCCTCCCGCTTGGGGGGGGGGGGGGGGGGGGGGGCCTTGAGGATTACAGTAGAAGTGTGCTGTGAAGTGACTGGAAACCAGAAATACTACTTGTTTTCCCTCATCGCTGTGGAGAAATGCTCTTTCAGAGGGCTCCCAGGCTCAGTTCCCCCTCCTTTCTGCACAGTCTGGGAGGTTAGGGTGGCAGCCAGGCATGTGCATCCTTCCGCTCCGGAGGAAGGCTGATGGGTTGCCCAGAAGCAACGAGGCTGTCACGGGAGTTTCTTCACCTCAGCTGTTTATTGCAAGCTTTACCCTGAGTTAGATTAATTTCACCAAACTGCTGCCGTATGTGTAGCCTCATATACATACATGGGAAAAATAAAGAAATTAAAGAACAATTCTCTTTTACAGTGCAACCCTTTAGCATATGCTGACAGCATCTGATGATGATAATGACATAGAGTCTGCTTGGCCCCTGCTCTAAATGACTGCTGAGACAAAAACATCTCATGATGTACATCTGTCTGTTGAGCTGACCAGACCTGTAGGTAAAATGGAGAGGACCTGTTTCAGCAGTAGCTGGCGTGGACGTGCGTGTTCCGTTGCTACTAAAATGTAATAGAAATGAGGGAAACACTCATGTAAACGTAAGCTTGTGTTAAAAAAACACACCGAGGCTCTCAAATACCCCTCCTGAATTCTAAACACTGTCTCGCCTACAGAATCGTGCCAGCAATTAAGAAACAAGATGAAATAACAACCCTTATTTCAACAGCGTGTGCTACCGATCCTTCCAAGTTTACCTTATAAAACCAAGGAACCACATGATAAATTTCAGCAAAAGGTTAATTCTGTCTGATACGCGAAACCCAACGGAGGCCACTTACAAATCCCCTGAACCTTCCATGTTTCAGTGGAATTTGTACAGCAGCTTGTGGCCAAGCTCTGCACCGAGTCTTTTCATCCTGGCTCGTGCCTCACGCTGTGATGCGGCACCTGGATATCAGAGGATGAATTTAGAAGATGGGGTGAAATTAAGGGAATTTAGACACTGGGGCTAGTTTGTCTTCCCTACCTTTTGCTTGATATTTTAAACCAAACAGTTAATGATTGAGGCGAAGATTGTGTTTGAAAGCATCTGCTGGGGCACTCGGGAGGTTGCCCTTCCACCCCTGCTGCTGAGGTTTCTTGGGCTCTGCACTGACTATGTCTGCTACTGATGTCTGCACAAACATGAAGTTATTGCTCCTGGATGTCAGTTCACTTTAATAAGTGTTAAATATGTTTTCTGAGTCATTTCTGCCATTGATTCTTTGGCGTCAACCACTAGAGAAGTTTGCTCCGCTAGAGAAGTTTGCTCCATATTTTCACTCCTGGCGTAGCTTGTTTAAAAAGAGAATTTTAAACGTTTATTACCACTCCTCCTGCCTAGCTTAAGGGGAGTCGCACCCACCTTGAACGCATGTGAGCGCTCAGTACGGAACAGCTGAGGCCACTTCAGAGGAAACTCTCCAAGAAGCTGGAGTAGCAGAAGTCATGGGAAGTTTTGGTGGACTTTAGTGCCGCAGCCTTTGCAAACGGAGCACGTAACGCCCTCTAATGCCATCTGCTGATTTAGGTGGATTTTATCTTCCTCTCAGGGTGGAAGAGAGGGAATCAAAGACGCTGAGGGAAGTTTGGCATAGTTTTGCGCTTTGATTTTTTGCAGAGCTGAAGCTGCTTACAAGGACTTCCAGCAAAGCCCTGGAAAGGGGTGCTGGAAAGGGGTATGGTGTTTTTTGGTTTTTTTTTTGCATCTGGCTGTGCCTAGTTTAACTGCTGAACGTGTTCTGAGCAGAAGTGTCAGCATTTCAGTGAGTTGGATGAAATTTCTAATAGCAGAGGAGAGAACTACGCTAGGTTAGAGCTTAAATATTCAAAATATTTTCCCCACTTCCATGCTGTTAAGCAATAAAACGACGTTCCAAATCGAAGAAGATAATTTTTAAAATTTCAGCTATATGCTACAATGATGCCTTTGAATATTGCATTTGCAGGAGGTGCTTGTGTTGGGTATCCTGGTACTGCAGAAGCACGCTACAAGCCTGCTGATTGATCTAATATCAGTCCTTGTTCGTTAACGGACAGTGCCGTCTTCAGCTTGATACCATGTTCTTGCTTGCAGTTTGGCTACCAAAAGCAGTTGGTTAGATAACCGCAGCGTGAATGCTGTGGTGAGACTGGGATATTGGTTGATTGTGAATGCCCCACCACGTACACGCTTGCAGTAATACAGTGAGAGAATCTTGGCATGAAATAGATTCTTCTCCAAGAGCTGTCTAAATCTCATTTAAAGTGGGATGCGAATCTGTGCGGAATTTGGCATATATTCTAGTTGGTTTGATTCTCAGTACAAATTCTGGAGAAAAAAAAGCATTTCAGCTCTGGCATTGGCAGAATTCATTTCTACTTCTTTCAAAATGTGATTTTTGCAGGGGAGCTCTCTCAAGAGCTACTTGAAATTGATGCAAAAGGTAAGTTGTTTAAAGAAAAAAACCCTTGCTGAACAGAATAATTTTTTTCATAATCAATTGCTATTAAAGACAGACCTCAAGAGAAAAACCATCTAAAATCTACTCCGTATGACAAACCCCATGTTATTATCATTTTCTGCTGCATGAAACCATTTGTGGAACAGTTCAGGCTGTCTTTCAGCTATTTACATCAAAAAGAAATACTTTACTTTTGAAAAGGATAAAGAGGATGATGGAAAACATCCATATTATTTTAGGATTTACAACTAAATTTTGCAGAATAATTGATTGTTGTTTATCAAGATCGATTGGCCGAGCTTTGTAGGGTTTTAACGTAACCGCTCCTTTCAGGCACACAGTTTGCTTGCAAGCCTAGGTGTTGGCGTATACCTGTTTGTGCAGCGGTAGTAACACCAAAACCTTATTCTCTGATTTTCCATGAATCTTTCTAAATCAGCTGAAGCTGACTTTATTTTTGGCCTTCATATCGAACATACAAAATACCATTAAATTCAGCAAGTGTTACATATTTGCAAGACTTTGTATTTTTGTTCTAGAGCTTCAGATGTCCTCTGGCTTTCCAATTCTTGCATTCATGAACTTGATTTTGTCACCTGTCACAGCTCTGACTGTTTTGTTTTGCTTAGTGCTATTTTTGTGCTCAAGTATCTATAGGTTTCCTCTCAAAATGACCTTCTCTTGAAATATTCTCTACGCTTTATGGCTCTTTTCACTTTCAAACTTTGTCTGGTTTTGTCTCTTCTTTAATCCTCCCCATGATAACTCCATAAACTTAGCTGGCGAGGACTATGTTCTTCCAGCATTACGTGTGATGGAAATCATCATTATTGGCTTCAGAAGCATTCTTCCTTTGATGAAATAATATTTTTTGATAGACTGACAATTGTGAATGGTCTCTACAAAAACAAGAGACAAATCTAAATATTCTGTACCCCTAGCATCACAAACGTTTGCCTGACGCATCTGATAAAGACGTACTAAAGGTTGCCTTACCTCCAGTATTGCCGGATTTGGAGCACTGGGTTGGAGTTTCTCCATGTTCAGTGCCTATCTCAATTTTTTCCTACGCGTGAAACTCCACTGCAAACAGGTAGGCTGGTTTTTGTGAACAAGTCTAAGCAGTAGGATTTTGTTTGGGATAAATATTCTGGTTTTCTGTGTTCTCTCCCCAAAACAACTATATACTCGCAAGTTTTACAACAGAAGCTTTACATTTTGGGGCAGTTGCCTGTATATACGTGTTTGCAGAGATGTCATTTCCATGAAAATCTGGCCAAATAAAATCAAATAGCACACCTTTGAGACTTTTATTTTGATGTGCTCATTAAACACAGGCGAGAACTTTGTAATTAAAATCTGAAATTCCTCCACAGTGGGATGGGTCTGGACCAGGCCTGATGAAGCATCTCTTGGCAGTTGCAGCTCTAAGTTATGTTAGCCTGTCCTTGACAGAGCCCTGGAACGGAGGACCCTGGGCCTCCTTTTTCCTGTCATCTGGTTTTCTGTTGGGGACCGATACCACTGCAGAGGGAACCCAAAATGAGAGTTTTTCTTAAATATTTTTCTTCCTGCTTCCTTTCCCATTTCCCAGATCCTGGTGTTATTTCTTGCACAGCATGGATGTGCCCTAAACTGACTTGAGGAGCTTTGCTGAGACGTGGATCACGATCTAATTTTGCCCCTAGGAAGTGCCACTGACTTGCTATGGAAGTTGGGTTTATGGCGAGTGAGGCAAAGTGTTCAAAAAGGTAGAGGGTGATGGTAGGGCAGCTGAATGCTGCCTCGAAAATTATTTTTAAATATAACTGTTAATTTTGGAATTGAAGTCAGCAGGAACCTCTGTGGGGTTTCCCTGCTTTGCTCTGGGCTTAGTGTCCCCCAGCCTTTGCGTTTCGTGTTTGTGAAACGGGGTTACCGCATTCGGAAAACAGCAGAGGCTCGCATACCGCAAGACCGAGTACCCCAGGACAAACCTGGAACTAAACCCTTTTCTGTGCAGAATTTGAATTGTAATCGGGAAAGAAACAGAAACAAAATGTATTGCATAGCTGCTCGTCAGCGAAGGGCTGCGTGCCTGGTGCCTGAAGCCCTGGGGGAGAGGAGGGAAGAACGGCCCCGCTTTCTGACTGAGCCTGGATGGTGCAGCAGCACCGATCACCACAGGGTTTGGCCTCCAGCCAGCCTCGGAGGCCCTGAGAACATCGCAGAGGTGCTTCGGGGTTTGTGTGGCTCAGCCTGCCTGTGCGTGCGCGTGCTCTGTAGCGCGTGCGGGTGAAATAGAGTCCTTTCGAGAGGTGCCCCAGCGACGTACGTAGGGCCCGTTGCATGATAAAGGGGGTGACGTAGAGGCGGGGTGTAACATTTGGGCACCTCGCTCAAAGCATGCGCACGGGGTGGCCGCCTCGCTCAGGCTGCTTCTCTCTGGCTAATCCCGTCTTCTAAATCCCAGCGCTGCGGATTAGGGACTGGTGTGATTCTCCTTTTGGCTTCATGGGTTTTTTAATGTTTTTGAGAATGTATGTTAATGAGTTTATTTTTTGCATGCTGGCAGTAGAGCAAACTTTATCTAATTTTGTTGCTCTGTAAGGGACTGAAAACAGTTTGAGGAGTCATAGCCATTTGGGTTTAGGCATATGGACTGTGGGAGGGTATCTAGCAACACACTTAGAAATACGTATGGGTTTTCTTCTTTTTCTAACACAGTCACACGTTATTAGCATGAATCATTTTAAGACATTAGATGCTCATGATTGGATATGTTGGTTACTCGTAAGATCACAGAATCGGAATAATAGAGGTTGAGGACCGGGTTGCTGAGGGCTTTATCCACTTGTCCGACGAAACCCCCAAGGATGGAGCTTGTCCCTCTCTTTCTGCCTCGAGGGAAAACCTTTCTCCTTCTACTCAGCCTGAGCCTTTCTCATTTCAGTAACATCCCTTCTGTTTACCTTGTTATTACCTAGTTTGTGACGTTAAGGCCCGAATCCTGCAAGCGTTTGTAGAGCGGCTTAACTCTTTGCATTTAAGTAGGCTAGGTGAAGCAGGAATTAAAGAATATCGTAGCGTCTCCTGGGACACGTTACCTGGATGACATGGCATTAGTGCATGCCACATCTTGGAAGAACGCGATCCAGATAAATGCTAATCACTCAAAAATTAGCTTCATACACTTTTAAGTGATCTCTGTTAGATTTCCTATTTCAACGTGAAAGTCAGAAATGCCGAGGATCAAAAGCATTGCCAGCGTTAGCAAGCCATTAAGATCTATTTTTTTCTACTAAGCATCTTAGAGTCTAGAGATAAGATGGGAAAGAATGTAAGTTAATTAATGCGGGTAGGAAACAAAAAGATGATGAAAATTACTATTATCATCATTTAGTTACCTGCTTTTGCTAAATTGATGATATCTTAGGAATTTATGTCTACTTGTCTTATTTTCACTTTTTATTGCCGTATTTATTAATTTTAATAATTATCACTACATCTAACCTTTACAAGTGAACTCCTTCCATGTGGGCTCTGCGCTAGCTAGTTAACTTGTATCACCATGATTTTAACCTGTTTCATTTGCCGCTGTTGTACTGAGAGTTAAATTTCATAGATTCTATTAATACATTTTCTGTTGAATAGTTGGAGTGCACCTTTGAAGAACTTCAATACCAAAACCAAGATTAAATACTGAAAAGCAGCATATATTAATTCAAAATTTCAAAGGAGTAAAAAGTAGTCAAATTAGTCGTCGACTGAGCTTTGAGTAATTTTCCCCTCAAGAACTACAACAGCGTGGTCTTGATCTAAACTTGTTTGTTCCCCCAATGCAGATATTGGCTAGTGATTTGATCTATAAAAAGTTTACTTCCAGAAGCTGAAGTAGCCTTGTAAAAGCTACCGAGTACTTCTGACCTTTCTGACTAATGGGAAGTCTAGCGTGAGTTCCTCAAGATGCTCCTTCACGGAAACAATTTGCGATAAAAGCCTTAGAGTAATGCACAAAATATTAAACGGGAGACTCATTTTCTCATATAGATTTCTGTTCAAGGATTAAAATTCACAAGGGATGCTAATTTAAACAGGAGCGGAAAGGGCAGTTCCAGTAAAAGATAATCACAGAATAACACAGGCTGTGAAGATTTAGAGCATGTGGGTTTTGGGTGTTATAGAATTGGTACAGTTTCTGCTTATCAATGCAACTTCTTAACAGCAAGATTTTGCTACACTGCATTATTTCAGTTGGCTTTGTCCAGACAATATACGCTAATAAAACTTACTTTCTATCCTTAAAATTTTCAGTGAAATCTGCATTAGTGCCGCACCTCGAATGCTGGGCTCAGGTTTGGGCCCCTCGGGACAAGAAGGCCCTTGAGGGGCTGGAGCGTGTCCAGAGAAGGGCAGCGGGGCTGGGGCAGGGTCTGGAGCACAAGTGTGCTGGGGGGCGGCTGAGGGAGCTGGGGGGGTTTAGCCTGGAGAAGAGGGGGCTGAGGGGAGCCCTTCTCGCTCTCTGCAGCTGCCCGAGAGGGGCTGGAGTGAGGGGGGGGGTCGGTCTCTGCTCCCAAGTCACCAGCGACAGGGCGAGAGGGAACGGCCTCAAGCTGCGTCAGGGGAGGTTTGGGTTGGATTTTAGGAAAAAGTTTTCTTCCCTGCAAGAGTGGTCAGGCCCTGGCACAGGCTGCCCAGAGAGGTGGGGGAGTCGCTATCCCTGGGGGTATTTAAAAGACGTGTAGACGTGGCACTTCAGGGCATGGTTCAGGAGGCCTGGGGGTGTTGGGTTGGGGTTGGACTTGATGATCCTACAGGTCTTTACCAACCTTAATGATTCTATGATTCTATAATGCAGTCAATCTGCGTTAGTTTGTAAAAGACAGATGTAAAAGTTTGTCTTTTGTTTGTAAATTTGTCTTGTAGTTTGTAGAAGATGGTTTTGAAACTGTTTTCTGACCTTGGTTTATGAGATATTGATGCTGACGGAATGGATTAAAATTTGACACAGATTAACATTTGGTAAAGTGGTTGTTTATTTTTACTACTTTTGTTACTATTTAAATACTGCCTGGACATTACTCTAAAGACACGATGCCGAATACTTCTTAGTGACTGCTTCAGACTATTGCTATATGGAGTTGGGACTTTATATTCAGGCTTTAAAACCGACAGCGATGGTGTTGCCCAATAAAAGTTTTCCTGCTGTGTTGGAGCCTAGAGCTCCATAAGACGCAGCACGACTGATCCTGTTCTCAAAATCCCAGTGACCGTAGGCTGGGGAAGCCTTCGGGTAACGGCTCAAGCCTTCCCCCTCTTCCAAGCAGCGGCCGAGCGGGTGTTTATTTGGGAGCCGTGAATTGCGGTGTGCTGCAGCCGGGGGATGCGGTTAACGGGGCTCCTCTCGTGCAGCGGGAGGAGGTGTTGGTGACTCCTGTGTCTGAAATTTCTGACAACTTCTTGAATGCATTTCTCCTAGCAGAAACATGTAGAATTTTGAGGGAAATGGGGAATCAAATTTAGATGCGTTTCTTTTCCTATTGACTGCTAGAGCGGTGAAGTTTTTGGTACCTTGTCTTTTTAATAGTGTTTAATGTCTGATGAGTTTCCTAGTTATTAAAAAAAAAAAAGACAAAATTACCTCGTTTTCCTTTTTTCTTTAAGAAGACTATATTATTTTCAATACAAAGGCAAAATAATATAAAAATAGATTTGGAATCTTAGCAAAAAATGTAAATGTCATATGCAAAATAATTGTATGCTCAAAACCCTATCCTTAGAATGTGTACTAACACTATTGGCATTGTTGATACTAAAAAGACGTTAAAAACCCCTTAAAGTATAACAGTGGGTTTTTGTCACCTTCTGCGCTGCCTCTAGCTTTTGTGCTACGTCATATTCATATTCTAAAAAGTCATCTTGAGAGGGAAGAATTTAATTACGTCGAGTGCTCCTGCATTCTAGCGTCTCATCTGTGCGATACTTGACATTACAGGATGCAGCTGGGTTAGTCAGTAGGGCAACTTAATCCTTCCTCTAAGATGCTGTTTCACTGCAGCCTAAAAATAAAGGTTTGAAAGAGCTCTGAATATTTTTTTTTAATGTTACTGTGTTCAAATTTGAATCATATTAAAAAAAAAAAAAAACCAAAAAACGCACCAATTATGGAGAGGTTAAAGATTTCTCTTGAAATTATTGATTTTGTCCCATGAGGGTATTGGTTATATTTTCCTTAGGTCTCCCCTATCTACTGCCGGGGTGAAAGAGCTCCAGACCAAGGAGGGTGCCGAGTAGGAGCATGCTATAAAAGCAGTCTGTGGAACACGCAGTGGGTCAGCCAGGGTGATCCGCCTGCCCTGACACCCGGCATTTACCGGCTGGCAGGGTCCAGTGCCCTCAGAGATACCCAGGTTTTCAGTGCACCTTGAAGGGTTTCATCCGAGTTGTAATTTCTGTTCCTAAAAGGTGTTTTGTCTGAAAGAGAAGTCGCTAACACTCTGCAGCACTTGTCAGGTGAAGCCTTTGGAAAGGTGCAGCCTGTATCACTGCATCTAGATTTAAGAGTAGCTTTAGCATCCTGACTAATGAAATGCTGCACTTCTTCCGGAGGTTTCGCTGCTGTATTTGACTTGTGGAGGAGCAGAAGCTCCTACAAGCCAGTCTGTCTTAGTGGTAGTTTTATCAGTGAACTTCTTTTTTTTATCCCTTCTGGCTACTTATCTTTTCTTAGTAATTCAGTCTTCTCACAGTTGCCCTGTTTTGCACTGTCTTCTGGTTTTAGACTTCTTGCCTGCAGCATATATTCTCCTAATCTGTCAAAAAGATGAGCTGATTTTTGCTAAAACTTCCCCTGGAAACATCGCATTAGGCAAACGCCCAGCATCGATAGCTTCAGTCCAAATGGCTGTTCTGGTGGGAAATCCAGAAGAGCTGGGCCTGCCTGCCACACTGTTAGCCTATCAGTAGGGAAACACCTGAAATCCGCCTTTCTGGACTCATTTCATTTGCAGTGAATATAAGAGGTAGAAACCGGCAAGTTCCCTAACTTTAAATCTGCTGACTAGAAATTAAGATTTTTTAAAAAATTCTGATTGAATTTTTTTAGCTAATGAAACAAAAAGAGTCTCCCTGATAGAAATGTGCGATGTTGTACCTTCCCAGGTTGCCCTGAGCAAGCAGTGGCACAGGGGTGAGCTCAGAAAAAGGAAGGCATGGTAGGCTTTGGTTATTGATATGCTTCTAAATGTTGCTGTAAAGGGCAAATAAATAAATCGGTTCCTTCCCCTGCACGGAACAGCATTGTTCCCTTTTCTAGTGAGCTAGTAAGGAGGAAAAAAAATGAAGTTTTCCATCCCTTTTTCCTTCACTTCTAGGCAGCTAGGAGATAATGTATAAATAGCTCCAGGTCTTCTGCCTAAATCAGGGACCATGTAAAGAATTAAGGGGTGAAATCCTGTGTTTTTCAGACCCTGCCAACATTTGTACCTTCATTTTAGTTTGTATCTTTACTGTAATTAATAGTCCTCTTTATACATTTTCATCTGTACCCTTACTGCCTGATTTTCTGAAATACTCACAACAGCGCAGTGCGTTTGTTTTCACCTTACCTGCAACGCATGCAAATAATTCAGTTGGTTTTTTTAAGACTAATGGAGGAGGACAATTAAGTTGTCAGTATGAAACACATCATCAGACTCGTGATGGCTTCGTGCCATGCTCACTGCCTACCTGTTACTCCTTCGCTATAATACAGTACATGCCAATAATGGGTCTCTGGGCTGATAAGCTTTAGGAGGGGAACCTCAGCTTCGGAGAAATATGAATCGGCATCCTCCGCCTTTTGCACCTGATCTCTTTCTAGTGAGTAAATGCCAAGTATTTCCTTCTGAAGGAGAGATCATAGCAAGTATAGAAAATCTTTAACAAAACCTTTAAGCAGTTTGTAATTTTTTTAATCTCTTGGACAGTAATGAAGAGACCTGTAGTCACCGTACGGAAGCGTACACCTTCACGGCAGGTCTGCTAAAGGAGCTTTTTGTACGCGTACCGCAAGCCTTCACTTGCGTGGTGCGCGAGTGGAACAAGCCAGGGGTGCTGTTCCTGTTGGGCAGGACGTATCTGCCGTGCAGGTTTTAAAGCTTCTTCACTAATGTGAAAATACATAGAAGCCTGGGTAGCAGCATCATTTTCCTGATAAAACTGTCCAGGCGGAATCTGGTTCTCTTTGCTATAAAGTCTCTCTGTCAAAATCACTTTCTGAGTCCGGTTCCTACTGCTAAAGAAACCTGAATTATGGTGACATGTTGCACAGAAAACGCTAAATATCTGTAGCTATGTGAAAATGAAGCTCGCGCCTTGTCACACCACACCCCGCAGCTACAGCACCGGGACTGACCATGATCACCTGTTTTTGAACGGAAAATTTTAGGCTTGGAAGCAGGTGCCTGTTGAATTTAATTCATTTAGTGATGTTAAATTTATTTTCTGTTTCGAAACTGGTTTTGCGTTACTGAAAAATCAGGGTTGACAACTGATGTTGCGTTAGTGAACGAATCATTACTTTCACCCGGGAAAAAGTGGGAATATTAGTATTTTTAACCTACCTGTAGATAATACATGCACTATTCCTGCATGTGTCGCAATTAGCCGTGTCTTGACCAGTCCGATATGAAAGCCTACAAAGACAAGAACACAAGGTCATTAAGAAGTAATTTGTTTTAACATGTTTTTGCTTCTGTGTACTTTTCATAGAAATCAGAACTTCAGGATTTTTTTTTTTAAACTTCAATATTGAATATAAAAATCCCGCCATTGGGAAAACAGGATCAAAACCAGCGTATTCAGCTTCACTGAACAACGGGAAGATGATGTTAGTTTGGAAAATGAGTCTGTAATGGCTGCAAGGAGAAAATAAAAGAATTATTTCTGTTATACTTTTGTAAATTAAAAGGGAAAAGAAGGAAACCAGGTAATGTGAACCTCCTTTTGTAAGCTTCTCTGTACCAAAGCGATGAACCGTCGCTGTAAGCAGGCACGGTCGCAGCCTCCACAGACGTGACAGTGCTGGTTCGCTGGGTGTCTTTCTGCTTTCTCAAACTCACAAGGCTTCTCCTAGTTATTGGTGGATGTATAGAATGTAACACTGGAAAATGGCGTCTCTTTGGAAATGTTGTCCCTCTGCAATGAGGTCTGAAGATCTGCTGTGGGGATGTTTGTCTTAAAAGTAAGAAAATGCCATTTAAATAACATTTAACCTAGCCTACACCTACCCTTTGTCACACCCTGAAGTCTGTTACAGCAGCGTCTCTTAATTTACCTGCGTATTGTCTCCAGGTTACTCATTCTGAATTAAAAAGGTTTTTTTTTTAAGTCATGCAAGTACTTTTTTGTACATAAAAATTCATTAAAATAAACAAATAAAAACAAAGTTTAAAATGAACATTCCTTGGTTGATATTTATGTAGCAGTACTTCCTTTTTTTTGGTAAAATCAGAAGCTTAGAATCTTTTAAAGTTATTTTCAGTTTGTGTAAAATGCAGACTAGCAGCCGCAAAGTTTCTTCATAGTTGTTTTTAAAAGAAATAGGTAAATACCTCATCTGTGGAAGTTTAAAGGCGCAGAAAATAATCTGTTCAGGATTACTTAAGGGAACACTTCTGAAGTCCGGTCCTGCCCTGAAGCCTGTGACCTTCCTTACCCAAATTCAACTCATTGACCCCAAGTAAGTTGGTGTTAGCTGTGCTTAACAGGGGCATCTCTGCACCTTCCCTGCCCTTCCCTGCCCCTGCTGTGGGGACAGAGCACCTTTTTCTCTGCTTCCCCGACAACGTAACAATAATGAAAATTACAACATTTGCAAAAACATTGACTAAATATTTATGTGACATAATCTCAAATTTGTATAATATAAAGTACGAATGGGAAATGATACAGAAACGGTTTAAAGTTCCTTTCCTAAGATGGAAAATCAGCATTTCCTAAATGCCACAGGCTACTTACTTATCTTCGCGAACATACTGTTTTCTTCGAAAATTATCGTCTGGTCCTGTGTCACTTTTTTTTCCTATTTTAAAGGTTTGAATAATGGTTTAAAAGTTTATTACGTTACTTATATTTTATATAAAACTATACCACTGAGAAGGAAATTCACTGGTGTGAACCTACAGTTCATCAGACCTAACTTGCCTTCAGAGGTGCCACTTCTGCCTCCACTCTGATTGCTTTGATCCTCCATCGTTCGGGGTGGTGCCATGGCGAAGGGCTCTGGGGCTGCGAACCCAGCTCCGTGGCGCGGTGGTAGCCCAGGTACCAGCTCATAACAGGGTGAATCTACTTTTTATGATAAAGACTTTTTCTCCTCCTGAAAGCAAAACGCAAGGTAGAGTTCTTGCTGTTCTGGTTGTTGTTTGTTATTGGAAGAGGGCTTGGAACACTATGGATTTGAAACTGGTTATCAGGTAGGAAGTCAGTGGCCTCAGAAATACTTTTTATCCAGGGGAACATACTCAGATTACCTAGACTGCTGGATTTTAACACAACAGCAAAGCCAAATGGGCAAAAGAACTTCTAGAACGTCTATATTATGTACTGTTCCTTACAGGGAAAAAAGCAATACTGGTTTATATTTGATCGTACTTTTCATGCCCTCTAAGAGGGGTGAAGTAGTATCTGGTTTTCGGTAGTATCTGTGGTATTCCGTAATATCCGTTTATCTGTTTTTCAATTCCCCCTTTCGGAAGTTGACACTCAAACTGTCGCTACACTATTAAACTTGGCCTTGGAAAATGTTTTTTCCAAGCTATTGATCAAATACTAAAAACTCTTACTAAAGATAACACCATTTAAAGCTTACAGGTCAGTTGATGAAAACCTTTATTTACTGAGGACGTAAAAGGTAGTTAATAACCTCTTTCAGCGGAATGCAGCAGAGTCATCTGAGTGCCTCTTTATAGGTAAAGACATAAACACACTGCGCTGGGTGCCAGGTTGGGGTTTTTTTCTCATTAATTTCCAGTTGGGACTTTTTCATTCATCTTTGTACGCCTGCAAACTACCATTCGAATGCACAGTTAATTATCTGGCTCGTAGACTAACAACCTCCTCCTCTCTGCCAGTCTCCTGCTTCTGCACAGTGCCGCGGGGTTTATGCTGTTCACGTTTGGCCGGCCTCTCCGCTCTGCTGTTTAAGAAAGAATGTAATAAGAAGTTTTTTTAACGAGTTTGTCAAAGTCTAGTGTTTACAAAAACCAAATTGTAGTATCCACATTATTTATCCTGCTAATACCTGTCCCGTTATCCTGGATTGTGACAAAGAGGGACAGTGACATCATCTTATTTGTGAAGTTCCGTAGGAAAATGGTTGGTTGTATTTTAGGGACCTGCCTGGTGCTCTGAGGGATTTCCTCTAAAGAGCCAGATTTCTGGCGGCAGTTGTAAAAGCAAGGTGGCCAGGTCATCTCTTTACCGTGAATCTTGACAAGCCTTTCTTTTTATTTTTAGTTCTCCCCCTAACTGGGGTGTTTGAGACCATGGCTTTCACTGGGGGACTGAGAAAAGGTGAGAATTTTGTCTCTGAAAGAGAAGGGAGGATGAGGAGTACTCCTGAGTGTGCTGAAAACCATGAGTAGGGAAGAGGAGGGATAAATCGGAGCCCCGGGACAAATGGCAGCGGTGGGGTGGATATCCCAGTGCTAGCCCACGCGGTCTGGTGCAGAACTTAGGAGCACTTCAGCAAGAATTCAGGTGGGATTAAACACCCAAATAAACATATTGCAGTATGAAAAATCATACAGATATGTCTCGGAATCCTCTCCTTCCTGTGTGCTCACAGCCCTGGGACAGAAGTATGTATATGGCCTCTATCTTGGTTACTGGGATGGTTTACCAACCAGTTTCCACCAGTACCACACCCATCTTAACAAAACAGTACTATTTCAGTTGTGATAAACTCAGCGAGTGCTGGTAGGCTAGTTACTTACTTGGCAAATGCCATACTACATTTGTTCTTAATGTGGATGTGCCAGCTCAGTCAGGAACTATAGTCCTGCTTCCATAACTGGCAGTGCTTTTGATATCTTATTAAAAAGAAGGTATCATAGACACTTTAGCTTAATAAACTGTCTTTCTCCAAATTGAGTCTTCAGTATTTTATTTAAATTAGTTTCTAGAGCATATGATGATCTTTAAAAGCCCAATAATGCCAGACTTTCAAATACTTTAAAAACATATTTCCTGGTTGATGGTATAAGGCAGACTCATTAAACTGACAAAAATGGTCCTTTGATATATGTATTTAAAAATTATATGGTATTTGGATGATGAGTTTGAAATTCTGATTTCTCAGCTTACACGTTCAGCACCGCTTGGTTTCAGCATCATTGTCATTCACAAACCGCGCTGTTTACAGTGATACGTTTTTTTTTTCTAGTCAGGTGTAATTTATGACGAACTTTTCTTAAAGCATCGTCTTCCATATTGAATATGTTCCGCCTTTCAGAGATGATTTTCCTTTCAGACTACAGATTTAGTAATTCTGCCTTCTCTGAACCGTCGTATTAGACTTCTTTGTAAGCCCTGGGAATACGACACGGTGTCACAGTGTTTGGTTTCCATCAGGCAGTTTGATAGCTCTTTAGCCAGGACTGCGTTGTGTGAGTGTTAGTACAGTATAAATTCAATTATTTCTATATAAATTAAACTCTTCATCAAAGAATTTTGTTATTGATACCCCAGGGCTTTGGACTTTCACTTTCTTGTTTTCACATAATTATCTACATAAACAGTTGCATGGAATTAATCTACTTCATGCCAGCACAGATTTTACCGTTGGCATAGCGTCTCCTTGGAAGGCTTGGGCGGTGCGGTTGGTTTGCAGCGCAGGCTTATGAAAATCAGAGCTTCCTATCGGTGCGAACTGCTGGGAACAGTCTGCGAGCACACTCTGGGTACCTGGCTCAGGAGAGCGGCGTTCCGGGGTGATTATGCTTATGAGATGGAGTATTTTGGATAAGCTACTTGTTTCCCTCCCCTTAAAAATTATGTTAAGGGTATTCCAGTGTAGAAGAGCTCAGGCTAGAGACCAATAACCTTTTTTTCTTCATTTGTAAACCAGTCGGTGTTCTTCTGGAAGAGTAAATCCTGTAAAATATGAAGTTTTTCACAAAATAAAGATGCCTGCAGAAAATCTGTTTTCTTTTTAGAGAAATGAAAGTTGGTTTTGGTCTGGTTTAGATCCAAAGTGGAGTATTTCACTTAGCACTGAGTGAGATGCCTGGGAGCCAGGAGCTCCCCCAGGCTACGGCTCCTGTGGGCAATGTACTGCCCGTAAAAATAATCTCAGCGTTAAGCCTTGCAGCTCGTTTTACCAATCTTAACATCTTGATTTTGGGAATGCCTCATTGATTCTAGTATAAGCAGTATTACGTTCTACAACTTCCTTCAGTCTCTCCCTTTTTTTTAAACTGTTCTTCAGGAAGGTTAAATCCAGTGACCGCGAGGTGGTGCCAGCCCCGCCGGGGGTGTAAGCTGGGGCCCCCCTGCTCTGCTGGGCTGCTGCCTCCACATGTGGATGTGCCCCTAATGCCTAATTACTCTCAGGAAGGAGCAAGTCCATCAGCCATAAAGAGAAATTGAGACCTAGTTCCATTTTTGGTACTGAGCTGGGGCCAAAAATCGTGAGCGTTGAACGCGAGGTTGTTGGTTTTGCCCTTCTGGGGTCGCGCGTGTCTGCTCGCGCGGTGCGAACCCTCGGGCGCTCCCGCGGGCGCTTCGACAGGCAGTTGTGCGCGTCTGTGCTGCAGCGTGCGCTGCTCGCTTCGGGGCTGCTGAAAGGTGCCGCACCTGGCATCTGCTGGTACCGAGATGTGAGGTGCAGTCGGAGGGCAGCGCCTGGCGTCTCTGCCTTCTATCACAAGTGTGTTCTTGGCATCTACTTCTGACTTCCATGAATAAGACCCCACCAAATCTAGCCCCTTTCCCTACCAGTCAGCAACTCCCCATTTTTCACTCAGTGATCATAGTCAGGAAGTTGTTCTAGTTTATATTTAGAAAAATATTTATCTTGTGGATGCGGAAGGAAACCTGTACTATGTTATGATTGTTTTCCAAAAACGATAAAGAAAATAGACTGGAGTAACCGTGATTTTTTGTTTTTTAAGGGTTTGGTTTTTTTTTTAATCCTATCAATATAGCAAAGTAAACATGGCAGTGTTCCCTCCTGGGTTGATGGGATGCATGCTGATCTGTAAGAAGGGAACTGAATGCATCTACTGGAATGTATAATCAGCTTCCCTGGTATTCATATTATTACTGTGTTTCATACTAAGGTAATTTTTTGAGACCTGACATCTGGTGTGTTCTGTTTCCTCATGGATGTACGCAGGCGGGCATGGTGAGCCTCGTGGGTTATGTGTGCTCTGCGGCCAGGTTCAGGAGCAGGGACGGATGGAGGTTAGTTGTATTACTAGGCCTGTATCTAGTGGGCTCCGTCACCTTGGGAAGGGTAGCGTCCCCATACTCAGTTTTTCACGTGTGCCTGCTATCTACATTGCATATTATTTTCAGGAGAGTTTCATTTTATAGCATTTCTTTTAGCATTCTTGGCACAGCCTGAGCTTAACCCCAGTTAACACTTCCAAGTATTAAAATATTATAATGAAGAACAACCGTTTTGCTGACATGGACTGGCAGTAACTAATAATAGGCTGCAGTTTTCAGAGCAGCCTAAGGAAATTACACCTTCTAAATCCCTGTGAAATGCAGAATCCGTGCACCTGCATGAGACTTTTTTTGAAAATACCAACTGTAACATCAAAAATCATCTTTGCATTGGAGTTGGTTTTTGCTTGTATAAATTAGAGACCCCATTGAGCCGAGAGAGGGAAGCTCAGGTCTGTGTGTGCTGATGTTTATGTTCCGTTGTTCAGTAGGCAGCTAGTGAAGGGGCGCTAATTCAAGTATCCTGGACATCCGTTAAAAACAAAGAAGAAAATCTTCCCAAGCGATTTGGGAGGAGAGATGCGTTGCATCTGGATGTCTTCCCTGATCTGCTGGGACGTAGGGAATACTTCATATTAACTGAGTTACTTAATGGCATGATTTTACAGAAGTGGCGGTGCTTCAGAGTGTTCACGCTCTGAGGGCTTTGCTCTTTAGATGATATTGACGCTCATCACACTTTTGATGTATTACCACCGACAAGGAGTATAAACAGAATTCAAGAATTTGTTGTCGTTGTTGATGTTTTTATTAAAATATAGTGAAACAAATTATCTTAAGAAGGCAGTGGGCCTTTGAAGTGGTTTTGAAGTGATAGCTCTGGCCGTGCTGAATAGCTGAGGACGTGTAGGCCACGGTTCTCCTTAAGGCTTTGTATAAACGGGTATTGTATTTCCGTGCGTGGCCTAGTCCTGCTGGGGCTGTTTACAGCAGAGCTAGTTAAACACACTAATGTCATCTGTCTTTACAGAATAATGGTTTCAAAATAGTCCGGTGGAGAACTTCCCAAAACCTTTGTTTCCTACTGTAAAGTATCACAGAGCTAATACTGCTGATGACTATGTTTCAAGAGAAAATTACCCATCCTTACTGTTAACATAATATGCCTTTTGGCAGAATAAGATGATTTCATTGTGTCATGTGTGTTTTATTTGTCTTTACGACTTGAGTAAGTCCTGTTTTAGCTAAGTAAACTGCAGGAAAATGACTTGTATATGTGTTGCAGGTTAAAATAAATTCTGCTTAGACATATAGGTTTCGTCTAACCTAGGAAGAATTTGCCATGCTAGCTCTATGGAAAGCCTCATATAGATGCATTTCTATCAGCAAAATCATGTTTCTGTTGGATTAATATGTGCCTCTGGGTCCCCTAAGGACTTATATTCTGACAGCAAACCAGCAGGTACGTCCAGGTATAAAACACCTCGGGGCAGCCTTTGGCTCACATAAAGGTGTTCGGAAAAAATCACTCGCCCAGTAGACCAGTAGAAAAATTGTTTTAGCCTTACTGCTGCTGCGTTTTCATTACATTCCTAATTAACCAATTAGCAGTTTTCATTTGTAGATGATAGTGGTACAGCCCAATAAAAATCAAGTAGTGTTGTGCTTTGAGCAACTGTCTTGAGGCTTTTTCTTTGATGTCTACAGCTGGATGCACACACTGAATTGTTCCGTGCTTTGCAGAGGTATGTTGGGTTTTGGTGTGGTTTTTGGGTTTGTTTTTTTCTCCTGTTATTTTTTCCCGTGGCTTACACCTAAAGATTTTTCTTTTTTCCCTGGTGTTTGTTGGCACTGCTTATTTGGTTCCCCGGTAGAAGCCCTGGGAGCATCCTTGCTGTGTCTCCCAGTCAACACGGGCCCCTCACCTGTGGTTGAGAGGATCATTTCCCCTTTCTGTGACAAGGCAGGGGTTAGCTCCACCGGCGGTGTCCAAGTCCTTGGACTATTCAGAGCAGCTAGCGAGAGGTGCTTCAGTGTGCCCCGGATCAGGTTAGGTTGTCTTGCGTTAGCTTAAGTACCTTTGCAAGAGATTGTGTTAGAGTTACGAGTAGAAGCCAGCTCTGTGTTGCTGCGCTGCAGCTCTTTGCAGAGACACAAGAAGGTGTGTGGAGCTCTCTTGTACCTCTGACAGGTCCACCCGCCTGGAAGCTGTGGCCTGACTTGCTCAGCAAAGCCACGTGGACTTGTAGTCAGGGCTTGCTTGCACAGCGGTTCCCTCCCATCCTGGTCTGAAGTTACCAGCACAGCTTGAAGGGAACCATCCACACACTTAGCTGCAGCAGAGCTCTGTGCCTGCGCGCTGGGGCGCGCGTGCGGAAATCCTATGGCACAGAGCTCGTGCGCAAGCCAGTTTGCTTCTGGGGTACGCTGGGAGCTGGGGAGTGCGCACCGAGAGCCGCGCAGGTCTGAGCAACGGCGGCTACGCGCCCCTGATCTGAACGTCACGGTGCCAGAGGCATTGGGTACTTGGGCGCGACATTATCCTTCCCTTCGCTTAGATCCCTGACGGTCAGCATCAGTGGGGTGGTTTTCTTTAAGTAGTTACTATGTGAGAATTAACTAAACCTTACTAAACAGTGTTGTCCTCTCTCTGAGGAAGACAGCGGCCGATGAGTTGCAGGGAGCGTGGGAGGCAGCCGCGGGCTGGGCAGATGTTAGAGGGACCAAGGATCAGTCTGTGGTGATCAGTAAGGCCAGGCAGCCTCTGGCTGTCATCAAAATAGTTGTCGTGCTGGGTACAAGTATGCTTTAACACGCACAGGAAAAAAAAAAACCAAAACAAACAAAAGCAGAAGAAACACTGCCCAAATTCACTAACTCATTTTTGAAAGGTTATTTTAACTGATGGCAGAAGATGAACGCAGAAATCCTATGATGGTCTAAAGTAATATCAGAATATTTTTTCCACTTTTTTTTCCTGATCTGTCTTGTTACTACAGGGCTGATATTATTAATTTGGTTTCTGAAAACACTTTGAAATGTACAGAAGCTCAATGGTGAGATTTTTCAGACTGTTTCCAAGACAGTAGCTTGTTGTCTTTTACTGAATCCTGACAGTTGGAAGCAGATGACTAATTTTCTTTTTGAGGTATTTGCACTGTGGGCGTATGGCATGACTCCCAAGACAGCAATTCAAGTGCTTTCACCCCGTAAATACATTTTATATTATACTCAGGTTAGTCAGGGAGTGAAGGATTTTAAAGAAAATACATATTTTAATAGGGCTGTCTAGTGATTTTAAAAGAACCCACCGAGAATGGAGAGAATTAAAATGTATTTCAAGTGAAATCACAAAATCTTATGGGAATTAGGTGCATATGAGGTCTAGCGTTTCTCTTGAATATTTGTGCCTCTGTTGTCTCATCAGAAAAATCAGGAGGATAATGAAAATGTCAACTCTTTGTATTAATAACAACTCCGGGAATTTGTTTGCTCTAGCTGAGTAGCAGCTGTACCGCTGGCGTGTAGTTCTCGGGCCAGACGCTTCCAGCGGTGATCAGGGAGCGTGTTCCAGCAGTTACGCTAAGATGAGGTCTGTCTCTTTACCCCGTGCGCTCTAAATCTGTGACTTGCTCCTGACCTCAGAGCATCCTTACTCGGATGCCCTGAGACTTCCGAACCCGCAGCGTATCACCGGGCCTGCTGCACCCGTCCTTTCAGTGCAGCTTCGGAGCAAGTTACGTTCCTCTTCCGAGTTCCCATTCCTCTTCCACTCCCAAATCCACCTAATTTTAAAATTAACTTCTCCTCCATGCCATTTTTGGGACTTGCTGGGGCGATGTGTTTAGTGGTGTAGTCATCGGGCAAAAATCCCTGCCTCACACCTCCCTGTTGCTCCTACCCTGCGCTGAATTGTTTCTCAACTGGAGCGATTATTCAGCTCCCTGCACTGTGGCTAATAGCCCTTCGTCAGCCGCAGCACAGGGATTCATAACTGCACAGTTCTAATGCAAATGAAATCCTCTCAACCGATCAGACCAAAGGCTATTTCATAGGTATGAACTAGTAGTGCATTTACAAGTGAATAACACCTTGGATTTTGCTTGACTCGGACTTTTAAATTAAGAAGGCTGCTAACAGGCATTGTTTCTATAAAGGAGGAAAGACGGGGGAAATAAGAAGCCTGTGGTATTTTTCATAATTTCAAAGTGATTGAGATTTCAGTGCAGGCTCCAACACTCTGTGTGCATTACATATATAAGCCTATGCCAGCTTAAAATAATAACTACACCAGCCATACTATATGCAAACCAAAGAGCTGGTTTAAAATTCTAAATATTATGCTGTAGGATGAAATTGAGAATATGGAGTACGATTGCTGGCCACTGATCTTGCTGATTGTGTGGTACTTGCAAGAAGGATGGGGAATTTATGGAGAAAAAAACAGCAGGAAGGACCCTGGAAGCGCTGAACTCTTTTTCTGTTGCAGCTTAAATAACTCTTTGCAGGTCTCAGTACTTTCTATTTTCTGATTTCCTTAAATAATGGTAGTTTGAGATTTCACTGCAGTGCAGGAGAATCTGTAGCGCAGCAGTTTGGCATTTGCTTGAGCTTTGTACGCAGATGCTCAGAAGTCTCATCCCCGGGAATATTTTCTGAGCTTGTATGGATGACAATGAAGTAAACAAATCTCTTCGCGTCTACCAAAGAAATGACCAAAGTCATGCCAGGTTGAACTATTCTGGAGCATAAATTGCCTTGTGAATGGCAGAATACCTCTGCTCATCTCTACGATCCAGCCTCTCGTGCTGATGAATTATTTGACCACACTCAGCTTCTGTCGCATCTCCTCAGGATACTGGAACCAAGGGAAAAAAATTGTAGTATTCCCAATACAGTGCCATTTATCCTCTTCTGGTTTGTTCATGCAGCAAGTGATGTGGTGCAAAACATTCTTCATCCTCTTACTAGTAAAAGAGGGCTAAGCACAGGCGCCCGTGGTCGGAAGGATTCCAGCCTCCCTTTGAATGGCAGTTTTCCGTCTTGGTTGACCTGTGACACAGCCGATCGCTGTGCTGCTGCTCCATGAGATCCCAAAACAAACCATCACGATAAACTGTCACAAAAAGCTCAGAACTGTCCCAGTTTCACTGAAGTATTCTATTAAACTGCTGCTTTTCTAAGTGTTTGCTTATAACATGGAAAATACAGTTCAATGACAGGGGGGAGTAACCTAGTGCTGACTGCAGACAGCAAATACGTGCCCGTGCCCCTGTGGTGGACTGCTCTGGGTGTTTTATCTTGGGTATCTACTTACTGATCTCTCTCCAAAATTCCTCTGTATTTGCAGAGCTCAGAATGAAGCCATTAAGAGCTACAAAATAGTGTGGACCACCTTGGGTTTTTTCAAGGACTGAGCTGAGAACAGTTCCTGGCTCCGTAATTAAACAAAGCAGCGGGCAGTGACACAGAGGTGGCATGCAGGGAGGACGGACAGACACATGCCTGGGAGCTCCAGTTTCTCTCCAGTTTCTGAAACAGTCCACAGATACTTGAATCCACCTCAAGCTCTTCATCGTCTCCAGAGCTTGCTTACCCTTAGGTCCCTGACTATGTTGCACAGGAGCTTTCTTAAGGCTGAATTTCATATTTATGTCTTAATCCTGGTGGCAGGGAGTCTCAACAGTTTAAAAACAAAACGTCCCTCTTCAGACAAGTCTTCTTCCTAAAATTGTCCAGCCAAAATCCATTTTCCCCCAGTCAGGATAAGAGATAAGTGTACCTTTGTGTAAGCACAAGGGCTCAGAAGTAGGTGTCAATTAGAAACTCTTGGAGAACGAAGAGCAGTGAGAAATTTGACACTATAAAGCTCATTTTGTCTCATTTTTACCTGACTGCATAGGTACGTGGCTCATTGCTCTGTTGCTTTGGATTCTAACACTACTGACAGTCAAAATGCAGTTATTAAAGGATTACTCTAATTGTGTAAAGTGAAAACTGGTAATTCAGTACCTAAGTAACATCCTCTTTTAAAAGACTGATTTAGCAGAAAAACTCTCCGTGCAGGTATGTAATTTGGACAGCTCGGTGACAGCTGGAAAAGCTTCCCTTATGATCTGCGGTAATTCATACGGATGCATTTAGCAAGAACGTAGTCTGCTTACGGTTTTTTGAGTTGTTCATGATAAGACTTCACCAGGGTTTGAATTGTGGAAGTTTGCTTCTCTGGGCCATTGTGTCACTGCCGCCAATCTGATGGAGAAGTTCTGAACCTTAGTTTCGCTTCAAAGCCTGACGTGCTGCTGAACTGTGCTGAGAGGGGGGAGGCGTGGTGGTGAAGGAGATTTCATCTTGGTTTTAAAGTCTACTGAATAGCAACTGGATATAAATCAGATTATAAATATGGGTAAATATAAGCTGAAATATATTAGCAAAATAAGTTGTATTTTCTGAGATTCAGAATGTTCCTCATGTAACTTGTTGAGAAAACAGAGTAAGCATTAAGATCAAGTAACCTTGTTAAAAAGTTGATGGTTTTTTGTTGTGGTTTTATGTTTATTCCACATACGGGAACAACAGCTCACTCTTCGTTGACCAGCATTTGCTTGTTCAAAACCTCCTACCAGTATATTCCTAACAAAGGATGTTTAATGGCCGTAAGCTAGCAATGGCAGTGCTCTTTATCTTAAATGCTGTAGTATCTAGGTAGCCTGAGTACCCATGACATATGTTCCAGGAATGTCTGTGAACTCTGAAAGTTTGCCCTTTTTATCCACACTGACAATTTGATCTGAAGCTTTGATTATGAGCAACAGAATAAATTTGTCCAACTCTAATGAAAAATCTTATCCAAAATATAAATCTCATCAAGTTCTGTCAGTCTATGAAATACTGGGCTATGAAATACTCATGTTACCTGCCCTCGTAGAGCTAACTCCGGATTGGTTTTTAGTGATTTAATGCAGAAGTGGTGTAACATGAGGTTAAACCTTGGGTGATGCTGGATCTTCTACCTTGAATGATACTGGATCTTTTAATGATTGATCTTACATAATCAGCTTTCACCTGGGGTTACTGAGCATTTTAAATAAGAGGGCTTGGGGGTGCTCCTGCGACTGACCGTAGGAGTTGAGATAGTCTCCATTAGGAAATACGCAGTTTTGGCAGACATTGGAATTGTTCCAGCGATGAGGTATGTCGAGCTGCGAGAGGCGGCAGCGTGTAGCGTAGTGCTGAAACATTTCTGCTTGATTTGTGCCGGGGGGGAACGCAGAAGGGAGAAGGCTGCTTTATAGCTTGGAAAACCAGGTTACTTATGGTAAAGGCAGGTAAATGGACTTTTGTTGTGTCTTAATAGTTAACCTGCTTTCAGGGGAGGGTAAGTGAGTGTCTGAGTGACGGCTGAGGGATGAACCGTACTTGGGGAAATGAGCACAGGCCAAGGGGGATAGGACTTGTCACGGGTCCGCGTACAAAGAATTCATCTTAAAACTGCTTTAGTGACCTAAAGGAAAAGCATAAATTATCACATAATGCACTTTGCTTCAGTACGGCTCAAAGTTTATAGTGTGACGCATACACCTTTTGGGCAACGACGAAGCCTGGCGGTTCAGCTATTAATAATTAGAATTAACTGCATACTTACAAAGAGAGGGAACAGTTATATGGATGGCTGTAAAAGGAAGAGAAGGGAGTTCTCTTGCTGTTGGAACTAGAAAATTAAAACTGCTACTACAGTAGTCGAATGCTTCATTCTAAGACTGATCTTTGTGGAAACAGCAGAGCAAATGGTACGTATGGAGTAGAATTTGAAAAAGAACACCCAACCATCCACTGGCCCAAGGATCGCAAGGACAGCAAAGCACTGATTTGTGCAAAAATTATTTCTTTTCCTTGACTAAGGAAGGTGCATCCAAGGAGATTTCCTGTCTCTGTCTTGGAAAGGTGAATAGTTACAATCTGCAAGGAATTTTGGTATATCTGTGTTTGGGAACGATCTGTAAATGATGCATACTCTGAAATACAACTGTAGTGAGGGTAAAGAAGAAGAGAATTTAGAAGGTGGTCTCAGGTAGAGTGATAGTCAGAATGAATGTGACCACTCCAAAGGACGGGCAAAACAGATGCATGTAAAGATCACAGAGCTGAAAGTAAAGCTAGTCATCGTAGTCCTTTTCCAAAGGGACTGCTGTTACAGTCTCTTAAAGCACGGTGCACTCGGTATATGATGCAATTTGTGCATCACAGATGGAATTTGTTGTACTCTTTCTGGTTTTCATATATTTGTAGTGCAGCTGTCTTCTGCTGTTAAGTTTATCTGTCTATTGCTTCCCTCCATTTCCAGGTTTTCTCTTAGAAATGATTTTCTTAAACTTTTCCTCTGCCATGTCTGTAATTGAAAAGGCAAAACAAAACCAAAGAGGGGGGGAAATCCTGAACGGAACCATGTCATAGTATTTCTGCAGCTAGCACTGGCTGTGCTTCCAGAGGCTGTATTGAAACTCTTAAAGCTTTCTTTTCTGCTTATGTGAAATAAGGAACTCCCCGGTTTTTAAGAGTATTGGCTCATGCGTGTAGATGGATTGAGTTAGACAGCAGAGGTTCTTACTACCTTTATTTGCTCTGTCGTCCCTGTCTAAGCTGAATAGCTCGACTGGACTTGAAGTAGCTTCTGAAAAGCAGAGCAAACAATCTGGGCAATAATTGCTTTGCCTATCTGACTTTCCTTTGCCATTGTCCCTGAGTCAGGATGGTGAGTTTATGCTCAGCTCTTGTGACCTTGGGGATGACTCCTTGCGGTATTCTGAAGACAGAAGTACTTGGGCGAGGATGCTGTCTCCGCACCGGGTGAAGCTGTCCTCTCCTCTTTGATGCAAACGTCCATGCAGGCACACAGAGTATTGGTTTATTTTCTGCTTGGAAGTGCTAATAAGAGACAGAGATATCCCTTATTCATAGGAAAATGTGAAATGACATTTAAATTCCATCCATGAGAACGTGTTCTTTTGAAGCCTCTTCGAAGGAGCCCAAGACTGCTTGTTTCATGGACGTTTCTTGTGAGCTCTTTAAATTCCTGAACCACTGTTGACTAATAAATGAATATAAATCATCTCTGAAACAGGTTCATTTAACTCCTGTCTAATGTGTAGCATGTGGCCTGTCAGAGTCAAAATACTGTGACTTATTTTTCTATGGCAAATTGAGTACTTTGTTTATTAAAATTGCTGATTTGTTGTATAATGAGAAGGGCCCAGATTACTGTTTGTCTTCACAGTAAGGATTTAAAGGGCAGGTCATTGGTGCTCTCTGGCAGCAAAAATATTTTTGATTATCTGTTCATCTTCTGTTATCTATTTCATAGGTGTTAGTTAGCCAGGGTTTGTAATTAGTGACTTGCGTTTTGCTTTCAGTCCTGTTGGCCTTAGTGAGGCTCTGTACGGAGCAGAATTTGCTGAATTGAATGCACTGTATCTGCATGCAGACAAATATGTCTGTAGCTGATATAGATTGCTAATAGTTTACTAGAAGACAAAGCAAACATCATTCAGAGCATCAAACTTGGTTTCTGTTAGGAAGCTGCACCTTGTGTCATATGATATTCAACTTTTTTTCACCTTTGAGCTGGGAGTCTTAATTGAACCTGTAGCTCTGTTACTTTTATTCATGCATGGCTTAACACAGCATTGTTGGATGCCTTTTGCTGTGAGGTAACTTTTTTTTATAGCAGCTTCCACATAGTAAAGTATAATTACCATTTTGCCAAAGATGTAGTAAATAATGATGCACATAAGAAATAGACGGTTTCAATAATTTCCTTTGATAATGGGGGGGGTCACAGGCTAGCGATCATGATTCCTACCCCCCCTCCCCAAATCTACTATGTGTTATTTAGACAGATTTAATGCATTACAATTATGCAGTGCCTGATGGTAAGACCTGTGTTTCCTGATGGCCTGAATTTTGCATTCTGTGACCAATAAACCGGGCCTGATCCCACCCAGGGGCGGAGAGAGGTCACTCTGCGCCCTTGAACTCAGGACTTGGCAGCGCGACGTGAGCCCTCGGCTCTGTCGGGTGTTAGAGCTGCTCTGTGTTTCGCTTCCTCCTCCAGTGGTTTTTCACCTTTCTTTTCAGCGGAGTCGAGCGCTGTACGTTGTTGCTAATTGCAGATAATGTAGTACTGACGTTCTGAAAAGTATACATAGCTGATATTCACCCAAAGGATGATACTACTATCTTCAGAGATGCTGATACAATTTTGCTGCCGTAGGCTCATTTAGTGATGAATTGCAGTAATAGCAGTTCAAGACCTACAGCATATTAGTGAAAATGAATCCACTGAGCACTAGTCCCACGGCACTGCAACAGCACTTAAAGAGCACTGATTTTCTTGAAGGGAGAAAAATCTGATTAAGAGATTTAGCTGTGGGGTTGGGGGGGTTTGTTGTTTTTTGGTTTGTTTCTTGGTTTGGGTTGCCCCCCCCTCAGCAGTGAGTTATTTGTATTTGTTTCTTGATGCACATTGTTGTAAGGAATTTAATATGCATAAGAAAACCAGGAGAGTACCATAAACACAGAACATTGTTTTCTGTTTTAGCAGATACAAGACTTGTATATGCTACAATAAGCAGAGACATAGCAGTGGTATTTTAATTTCTTGTTATAAACTGACCTAACACCAGGTTATAAAAGCAAAAAAGATCAACACGCTAAAACTGAGAAGATACGTAATAGTCACTGTACACAGTGGGGGCAAAAACGTTGTAGAAATGAATGCAACAACTGGACAGAGTTGTTCTAATAAAAGGATGGGGCAACCTATTATTGAAATAGTTGTTTAATTCGAGGGAAATAGGGATAAAGACAGGCTTCATGTTAATAATGCGTTGGTGCTTTGCACGAGAACAGCGTGTTCTTTCAGCTCTGGAGTGGGATCAGTGGAGAACAGAAATGTCCCAAGCATAATGCTGGACTCCTTTGTGCCATCTCCTTTGAAATCACCCAGGTGCTAGAAAATTGGAGGGATCTGGAATAAAAGAATTCCTAAAACAGGAGAAAATAGGCAAGTGCGCATCTCCCTTCTTTCCTCCTTTTCCACCTCTACATCCTTCATGTCTGGCTGGGAGGGGACACGTCTGGGACGTGCCTAGAGCGTACAGGCGAGTAGCTGAAAACAGCTCCAAGTAGAAACCCTTTTCTGCTCTCGGTAAGTTTTAAGGCAGCACCTTTGTATGTCATTGTGTTTAAAACACCCCCTTATCTGAAACCTCACTTTGATTTGTAGATACTTTGCTTCCAATTTTTACAACTAACGTTGACCGCTGGTGAAACTGCCACTGGTTACAGTTGGCATCAAAGAATCATTAAAACATTTTAACTGTCTCTCCCGCAAACCTCAACCTGTTTGAGAAGATTTCAAAACGTGTGATGTATCTTTAGGTGGTGATTTCACCATTGCTGGGGAACCTACCGGGAAGGTCAAGGGAAAAAATAAGTATTTGCTGCACCTGTTGCTCTATTGTCTTAGGGACAAGATAACATATTGGTATATAAGTGTGTGGAGAAAGCACTGGTATTTATAGCAGATGACTTTGTGGGCAGATGTGTGTGTTCATACACACAGGGTTCTCGATGATCAGATGATGAGTTATGATAAAGAAATATTTTTCTCTATTTTGTGATATGACAAAAGCAGCATGCCACCTCTTTGCAATTCTCTTGCAGTTTCTGTAAGTAAAGAAAGTCAGAGGAATGCTTTTTCTGAATAATAATTAGAAAAAGAAATGAATCAGTAAGCCTGTGTTGCTTTCAGCTAGATCAAGAAGCTTCCCAGTCTGAAGATCCAGGATTTGGCAAGGTATTCTAAAAATACTATAACCAGCTGTAAAATAAACTAAAACTGCTGAAGCTGTGTTGACAGCATTGTCCAACAGCTAAGATGATTTTTTGATGAAAAACATTTAGAATTGTTAGGATTAACAGGATGATTTCTCCATTCCTAGAGAAAGAGTTGAATTACAAATCCTAAGATGTACCTTTTTGACTCAAATGAAAACACGTGCTGCTTCAAGTAGCACGAGCTACTGGTTTCTAATTTGAAAATCCAGACTTCTTTAAAACCACACAAACAGTGCACATACATTTTGAGGCACGTTCAGTGAATAAAGATTAGCGAACTAAGGCAAGGAAGTCTGCAAAATGCTTGTTGAGGTAATGTAGGGATGGGCTGAACTGTGTTACAGTAACTTACTCGTAATGCCTTATAGGTCAATTTAAATACCATAAGTTAGAGATAAACAAAATTTTCTTTCTTCATGCTTGAGTTTGTCATGTGTAGAGCAGTGTGGGTGCTCTGAAGAAGACTCTGATAGTCAAGTTTTCATTTAATTTCCTTCTGAATGAAATATTAAAAATTCAGAAGGTGAAAGCAAACCAGACAAGATTCATATGCCATTAATAGAATTATAGTAAGACTTGTAATAATATCCCTTAATCTTAAAAAGGTACGTGTCTTACAGAATTAAGGTTTTTCTGCTGCTTTTCATGCCATGTGAGGTATTACAGTTAATGCAAGTTGCTGATGTGAAAGCATCCTCGCTAATCCTGTTTGGAGAGCGGCTCGTTCTGCACTCGTTAGAAAAGGTACAAGAAGAGATATCGTAGGTCCTTCGTTAATTAATGACTTAATTACATGCCAGGTCAAGCAGATACCAAATCTGCGAACACTGCTGGCAGGTCTCCCTAGGACTCGCCTCTAAAGCAGCAAAACTTAGTCCGTGTGAGAAGCACAACAGGTAACGTCTCGGCATGCTGCGGAGGAACGTGTGGCGGCGGGTGCAAACTCACATTAGCAAATTCAAAGGCAGGACTTGTTAGAAAAGGCATTTAAACCAGCTTATACTAATTTAAAAAGCTTCTACTCACCCTTCTCTGTGAGCTTCTCCTTTCTCTAGCTCCTGTATAACACCCAACAACACTTTTATGGTTTCCTGACTGGAGCTGATCAAATTTTCCATCATCTGAAGCTGCGCTTTCAAGTCCACAACTTCCGTGTGAGGCACGATTTGTTGGCATTCCTCGCTCACCGCGACGGCCGTCTGGCAAGGCTGGTTCTCCTCCATAGGTGAAACGTTTATCTGAAGGGTCTGTTCGTTACATTCGGTGGCTTGGCACTGCGCCCGCGACGAGCAGGCTCGAGCATCTCCCGCCTGGGGCTGAACACCGTTCAGGTGCACGGTCCTCTTTTTGTCCTCCTCGGCTGTCGGGCACGGTGACCAGTCGGTCTCGGCCGGGAGATTTGGCAGGTCGGGTTGCGAGGCGTTCGAACCGACCGCCGGCAAGTAAACGGTGGCCACTTCAGTCTTGAAGACCCTCCCGTGGAGGGGCTGGGTGGCCTCCTCGCTCCCCGGCCGCCCCGCCGCCTGTTTCCCTCGGCCGGCGGGCTCCTCCGAAGCGGGGTCAGCCAAATTTGGGAGAGCAGGAGGAGGCGGCGGCTCTTCGGGAGAGCTGTGCAAATCGCTGCTTTGCCAGGCCTCGGCCCCGATGTCGCCAGATCCTGCGTAAGTGCGCTCGTTGATGTGGGAAATGAACTCTGCCGTCTGCAGGCTGCCAGCCTTCCTGCTCCACTGAGTGGCCTCCCCTGAGCTCCTGCCGTCTTTGTCCTTTACGTCTATTAGAAACCCGTTGTTCTCACTCTTGAAGGTGTCGACAGTTGAGGCGCTTTTAAGAATATTCCCTTTTTTCCGGTCCAGAGGAAAGGTCTGGTAACACTTTTTAAGATCGGGTGAAGTCTGAACTCCTGTGCTCTTGGTGACGTTGGGGATCGACCTCCGGGCAGGCACCGTCATGTACTTGCGATAAGCCGTTTTGTAGGAAAGGGGCTTGGCCTCCCTCTTGTCGGGATCCTGTGTGGTGGATAGCTGTTTGTCCCGCTGCTCGTTCTGGGCCTCGCAGATATCCTTAAATCTCACCTGGAGGGCTTTGTTTCGTTTCTTAATCTGCCGGTTGGGATCCAGTGCGTATTTCATCTCCAAAGCGAGCGAAGCCGCTGGCTCAACTTCGCTTTCCGAGGTGGTGAGTAAGCATTTGCTGGGCTCCTTACTCACCATGATGCCTGCGTGCAAAAACAGTTCAAAAAGCCTCGTGTTACCACAGAAATGCAACTTCCCCCCCCAAGTTTGCAATATTTGAGCTAATTTTCTGTGCTTTGACTGAAATGGCTGCCATTCACAACCTTTTTGCTCAATTATCTTAATTAAGTCCTAGCCCTTCATTTTAGGCTTTGTCCTTTTCCTAGAAAATCGCACCTTTTATCTCGATTTGTTAACACCCACTCCTCAGAGAGGATCAAGCCTTGCCGTTCCTGGGCTACAGGTGAAGTAGTACGACTGGAAGCAGGCTGGGACTTCTGCCGGGTCACAAAACCTACTTTTAGCAGGGCTAAACCTGCTTTCTGTGGCACCCAGAAGTGTTTCCCAGACCCCTTTTCAGAGGACAGGTAGCACGGCTGTCACACTGGGTGTGCTAGCTCAGCACACTGGGTGTGCTAGCTCAGCACTCGGACCTGGGAGTCCGAAGGGAATATGGGCTCTCAGAAAGCAAGTCATCTGAATTTACCTAATAGTTAATAAAAAGTGCAGGGAAAATGAAAAACAAATGTCCTTGTAGAAATAAAGGGAGGTCTAGAGCACTGACCACCCTTAATGCTCCTTTAATGCAAATCTTTAGTAGCAAGAAGTGTCAAACTGGCGTTTTTTACAGCGTGCTTGCTTACGAAACGTGTTTCTTCTGTGTACTCTGCATCTTTGCAAGAAATTAACTGGTCGTTAGAGGCGTCATTATTTGGATGTTTTAAAAAATGTAGTTCACAGCTAAACCTAAAACCTGGATATAGATTAATTATTATTAGCAACTGGTTGGCACTGCTCTATGCATAAAAATCACAAACTATTGAAGTTGTGGAAGAAGTCAGCAGTGCATCAATTAAGGTTTTGCTTCAAATGCAAAACAACCCATCCTTTACTAGAGGGGGCAGAAAGTAATGTGCCTCTGTAACAGAGCTTCTTATCCCAAAGGGTCCAAAAGCACTAAAAAACCCCACACACAAAACTGTGATGATTCACAGAAGTGCCTTCATCTGCTATTGAAATATAAGCACCTTCTCAAGGATGAGAAGATGCCAACCGCTTAACACAGCACAGAGCAAAAAACCCCAAAGGCTCTGTCGCTGTAGAGATCATATGGGATGTGCAGTAACGAGGTAGTTAAGACCTCGATTTTATACCTCATTTGAAGTTGTTGGTTTTACTCTCCTATTGCACAAAATTCTCCCTCATGCTGAGACTGACTGAATAACCAAATTCCCACTTAATCCAAGTATTCTGTGTGTATCTCCTATTTAAACACCGATGTACCCTCAGAGGGACTCGAGTACAATGTAAAATGAGTAAAGGGACTTCCAGGTGTGGTATTTGAAACACATTATTAATTAAAATTCTTTTGTCTATTAAATAAAAAATGTGAAACTCTTGATGAGTTAAGTGCCACAATAGGGTATGTTTTATAAACTCAACTCAGTGGCACAAGTGAATCCTTGTGAGTCGTCTATATTTAGTTTTAATTTAAGAAAACATAATGGAGAAATAATTTTCAATAGAAAATTGAATGTTTATGAGGTTTTAAAAGTAATAACATTTCCCCAAAGTTATTAAGACACGCAAACGTGCGTGGCAGACAAGCTGTATACTGCAAGGTTGGACTGCTGGGTTATCAACTCGCTTTCAAAAACTCTCATGCAAATGCATCATTACTTCATTTTTTTTTTTTTTTCATGTTTTACTTCCCCAGTCCCAGTAATTTGCTAACAAATAACTGAAATAGTCTGGAGTCTGTCCGGTTTGCCTTTTTCTGTCTAACTTGCCAGGTTCAGGCAGCAGTCATTTCAGAACGGGAAGTTTCTACCTGCATCTGTGTGATGTGGTAGGAAGTCTGTGGAAGAAAGCAAAAACGGGGAAGATTCAGGACAAAAATGTTCAAATAATGGACTAGATTGCTAATACTAGTTTTCAAACTATATATGTATATACAGACCCAGTGTCGGTACTGGGGTGACCAAGCCCCTCTTTTGGGGGAGAAAAGATCACAAAATGGAAATGCTGGAGGGAAGGAAGCCTTTGATACATGATGTATAAATATAGAGAAAATTTTGTGGAGGGAAAAAATCAGTTAACTACATATGAATGTCAGGAATTTTTTGTTCCAGTTGAAACCCTAAATAAGGAGTCGGTTGTGCTTCGAGGGGAATATTAGAGTCCTGTACTGGCTGTTCGGGGCTGTCTTTTAATGTTTGCCAAATGAAGTTATGCTTTTATTTGAGAGACATTCTGTATACAGAGCCCCACTGGTTCACAGCTTCCAAGGATGGTGATGGTAGGAAATACAGACATACATCCACCTGTCTGTCTGTCCTCGGGTGGAGTTCTGGAATGCTTTAGTGAATAATGGAGTGCTTTAAGATACAAACCTGATCCCTTATCCTGCAGCTGGACAGACGTTAGCTTTAGACACAGCTAAAATATATGTAAAAACTACTGTCAGAACCAAACCCTCTGCACTTCCATTAATGTAGGACTACTGGAAGCAGATCCTCCATAATGGTCTGGGAAATTAATGAGTTTACCAAAAACCCAAATACAGTAATGCAACAGCCATTATATCCATTATTTTTCAAATCGGCTAATGTGAGTTCATGCACTACTAAGAAAGTGCAGCAAATATGAAATGTTGCCTTTACTAAGATGTGAAATATTCCATAATTACACCTGAAGAGAGGGCCCACGTTTTTACCCATACAAGAGGCTTCCAAAAATCGGGTGTTAGATCTGAAAGTCACATCTTGCAAACATCTCTTTGGATCCCTCAGAGTTGTCAAAGCGAGTTTTCTGGCACTTGGTTACTTGACAGTAGGATCCACTAATGTACAATTTATTCTAAAGTATGGGCTTGAGATGGTATTAGCGTACCTCTGACCTGTCTCAGTTTTCAGATTATTTGAGAAAATGCTTTAATCCCACGATCTCTGGGGCTGCCACATCACTGGGTCTCTTTGGAATGACTTAACAGATGGGACTGATGGAGCCCATAGCCCAGATGAAACCAGGAGTCTGGTGATATTCTATGGAACAGAAATAGATAAATGGGGTACTGTATTCTGTGATGCAGTTAATTTTAAGTGTGTCTTTAATAGCCAATAAATTGATTCTTCAAAAATTGCTCGTCTCCCTTTCCCAATTGCAGAGGCTTGATTGATTTAGCTAATCTAGAGTTTTCAATTCCCACCAGTAGCTTGGACTAATAATTTTATAGATATCTCTGATTAAGAATGACAACAACCAAAAGAACTAGAATTTTTTTAAGCCTTACTCAGACCTCAGTGTCTCCAAGGAGAACTATATGTGCACATTTGATAAAAGAACGGTTGAGCAAACAGTTGATGGCGAGTTAAATATTTAACAGGGAAGAGTTTATATAGTAAGTCTTCGGTTTGTTTCATTTTTGTTTTGGACAAGGCATTGACTCCAATTTTGGTACACTCAGGCAGTAGCATTTACAACAAGACTTTGCTTAATCATTCAACCTGTCCTTGAGATCAGACCGTGCTAGAGGTCTGCCCTTTTTCTGCTGAAGTTAGTGCTGACATTCATCCTGAGCCTGTGGGGGACGGGAGCGTGCCATGGGCACGGCCTGGGAGACTGGAAAAGGAACTCTTGTGCTTCCTTCCCCTGCACTCCTTCTCTGCAATTCTGTGCCCATTACTCAGCTTGGTAGAGTTTTCGGGAAAACAAGGCAGGGCTGGGATACTTAAAACGTGCGGCTGTGGAATGTGACAGAAGCTGCAGGATTTTTGGATCCATCAGGAAACTACTGAGATGGAGTTTCTCAGCTTGCATGAGTACTGCAGAGTTTATGGCTTACTGTCAGGGGGCTAATAAAGGCTTTGCATTTGAATTTTAGTTGCAGATGCCAATTTAATAAAGATAATAGATTGAAACTTTGTGTCTGTAGTTACTCTAAACAAACCCTGATTGCATGAGATGATTTGCTAAGCTAGACATTTAAGTAATCACAGAGCTTATTTTTCAGTTTTTAGCCTTGATTTGTATATAAACTTCTGGCTGATTACCCTTAAGCAGTGTTCCCTTACGTTTGAATATGGAAATAAACTATTAACTAATAACAATAATAATGAAGTGATGCACAGAGAAGCCTAAGTTAGTATAAAATCTTCAGGGGAAGTTATGGAAACCATCATCTTTATTATTTCAGGTTCTCCATAGCATGTTTTATTCAATTAAATACATCCTTCCCTTTCAGTTCTCCATTTATTGATGCTGCCCAGATCTTCCCCTCAGTGCAGTAACACAATGGGCGTTTCTAGGAAGGAGACCTGTTTTATATGATTCACGCCTGAGTTGTGAGGGAGCAGTGGGTTCCCGACAGCCCTGCTCAAGCCTGGGTCGGCAGGCAGAGCTTAAGGTACCGAAGTAAGCCTTTGCAGGACCTCCACTCTTAATCCAAAACTCTGCAAAGTCACTGCACTGTAACGTGAATTATAGTTCATTAATATGACTAATACGACTGTAGTTCATAGCTGAATTTCCAGACTGATTTGTTAATGAAGGAAAAGGAGCTTTGTAGCTTACCTTACAATTTCAGTTCTATTTACGTCAGTTTTATGATACAGAAGTGTACTCAAAGACTAAATGCGTTAATAAACAGAGTGGAGTTAAACTTTCCAAGTTCCCAATGCCGAGGAAAGGCATGGGTTTCAGTCTCTGTATTTTCAGCCCAAATGAAGGCTTTAGAGATGCAGCTGTAAATGTCTGTGCACGTACTAAGAGCGCACAGTTATTTTGTGCATATATGTAATAGCTAAAAGGAAAAATAATGCAAGGGATTGCAAATAATTGGCCTTTACCATGTGTAAAGGAAGGCTCATTAGTGATCTGCAACATCTTTAGGCTTCTGAATATATCAAGGCTGTAGTTTCTCATGAGAAATCCCCCCTGCCTCGTATGCCATTTTTATATGTCGAAACATTATCATAAAATGTAATAACACATATTTGGTTTTCAAAAACTATTTGATGCCTGTAAGTCATCTTGTAAGTGTATATGTTGAATGTAATGCACTTCTCTTGCTAAAAACAGACATTTGAAAGATACTTGGATTTACTTCATATGAGTAAATACAGTATAGAAGTATAGAAGTATAGAAGCCTATTCCATGTTAATTCTAAATATACCATCATGCAAACTGCCCTGCAAACCAGTGATAGCATCCTCAGGATATTTTACATGTAATCGACATGTTTTTCTTAGTTTTGAGTTAAATAGGCTGCTTCTAATATCACGTTATTTCTTCGACTTTCAGACATTTTGACTTCATTAATCTAGGAACATTTTCAGCCTTTTAAAAGGCATCCAATTGTTAAGATTAACCGACCGTGTTGTTACGATACAAACTTAAAAACCATAGAGTAGTATCCTAAGTATTGGTAAGCAATGTCCAGTAAACACCATTGTACTGGTAACAATGCTGGAAAATATGAATGGTCTTAGTTATTCATCATTAGTTGTTTGCAGAAACTTTTCCCACGTTACAGCACAGGAAACACTGCAACAACGTTACAACCTTTTTATAGTTTCAACACACAAGTATGAGGATAAAATATGACTTACGGAAAAATTCAAGGGCACTGGTATGCCCAGATTTTGTGGTGTAAAAAGTACTGATGACTATTATTAGCCTCCCCCCCAAATGTATCTGTTGACATACAAAAGTGATGGGTGGACCTGTCTGTCTTCCTTTGATCAGAATTGCTCATGTAGAATAATAGAGTTAGCGGTGCTGGTAAATGTCAAACTAGTAATTTTTTAAATCTGTTTTGAAACCCTTAGGCATTGAACTTGATTTTTCTCTCTCTTGAACTTCCTTATTTCTTGCTCAATACTGAATTCGTTCTTATTGCTGCATTTATGTATTCTGTATTTTATCAAGTAGAGGGTGAATTGCCCTAGCCTTATAAACCTCCTGTTTTGAGAAGTTTGCACCACTTCAATGAATTACACAGTGCTACTGCCTTTTGCCTACAGAGGTGCTTTTCAGCATGTGGTCTGGAGACGCTTGGGGATTTCTCACCTACGTAATTGCTGTGCATACCAGAAAAGAAAGCTCCTGATGAGCCCTAGCAAAATCACAGTTTGTGGAGGGGGGGGATATATTTTCCCGGGAAAGAATTAAGAGGTTCCACAGACTCAGACAAAGTCTACTGACTTAGACTGATCCTTTAGCTTTTAGTTACATTCTCCTGCAAAAACCAGCTTTGGGATGCGTTAATTAGAGGCCGTGCGTTGCACTGTGAACTGCGAACGCCCAGTGGAGTTGTGATGGCTCTTGGTGCAATTTCCAAAAATGGATCTATCAATCGTCTAATTTCAGCGATGACATATGATAGATTCGTAATTGCCTTGAAAGTCTTCCTTTGGAATAAACATGATCATATGGCAATTGATGTGTTCTTTTTTTTTTCTTCCCATCCATTGGTAGGCTCTGCAAAAATGATGTATAAAAATAATATCCCAGCTAATGGCTAAGATAGATAATAAATGCCTTTAAATGCTCTTGTGAGCTTTAGCTCTAGAACTAAGTAGCAACAAATGAAATGTATGATTTAATAAGCCCGTAGAATTCTAGATAAAACAGGAATCTATTGTAGCATAAACTATTTAAAATTTTCCTTACAAAACAAAACAGTTTCCCTGAATGCGCAAGCTGCTATATGCTATTTTCTATAATTTTGACAGGTCTACTACGTGTTCTGAACACAAATTTTAGCAATACTTAGGTTTTGTTGCTTCCTATCTTGTTACATGCATAAAATTAAAAGGAATCCATTCAATGTGATAAAATTCTGTACAGTAAGGGTTACTTTTCCCAAAAAATCTTTGTGCAGTTATTAGTAACACTAACAGGGAGATTTGCTCTTGCATTAAAACCAGCATAGACTCTTTTGGGCTGAGAAACTTCATATTGGAACAAACGTAATGTCAAGAGATACTCCCTGTCAATTCATAGTCTCGTTATAAAGTCAAACATTCGCTAGGATTTAGCGTACCAGAAAAAATAACATTAGTATTAAAAGAATTATGCTTATTTTTCTCACTGTGCTATGCAGCTATTGCTACTGTGAAAATCTGAGTAAAGGTTTATTAGCATTATTTTGCCATGTAAATCTGTGCAACTCTTTGTCAGCGTTACAGCTGGTACTCGCAGCATAAGGATGCTGCTGAGGATGTGTTGCTAGGAGAATCACAAATAGTTCTGCTTATACTGTACTGTCTTCCAGGAGTCCAAAAGCCAGCGTACTTTCACTGGAAGGCTTTTTCATTTTTACAGGACTTTCTGTTAAATAATTTAAATAGTGAGCTGTTAAAAACAAGAGCTTAAAGACAGTTCTTTATTTGCATTATTGCCGAATACTGACTTTTAATTGTCCTGAATAAACATCGATAGTTTTTGTGGGTGTTCAAGAAGAAAAACAACCACCAAAAGACAGGAAAAAAAGCAGTTCTGTTCTTTAGCTTTGGCCAACAGGTTTGCAAAACTGCCAGACCTCCAGAGTGAGCGATTGGGGTGCTGGGGGCTGAGAACATGTCCGGCCTGCAAGCATCTACATCAACCGCAGCTCATCTTTTTCATCGTAGCTTTTCAAATGTTGGGTAGGGTAAAGAGGAGAAATGAGGTAAGCGGGTTCTAGCTCCACGCTTCGGTCTTGCGTCTTCACTTGCCCTGTGCAGGTGAGGGAAGGACACCGCAGCGCCGAGCTTGGGCGCAGCGCAAGGTATGCGGATGCGAGCGTTCCCCCGGGAATGCAGGTAATCTCACTGTATGGAAAACGTGTTTTGTAATCTGTGCTAGAGCTCGCTGCAAATGGGAGATGACAGACATGAATGACTCTCCTGAGGTCAGTGGTTGTAAGGCATCAGAACGCTGTCAGCTCTTTCTACATGGATTAGGGTTACAGGCAGACAAGCCTTGGGAGGGTGTGAAGTGGCGCTAAACAACGCGGCTGGGTAATTTAGGTCTAAAACCTGACATTGTTAGCAGGATATTAATTGGTCAATAACACCAGTCTAGGAGTTTTGTCTTTGCACTCCAGTGCTGTCAGCAGTCACCAGGAAATAAAGGCGGTGGAATTTTCACCTTCTTGAGGAGCCCATTTGTGAACAGTTTCTGGTTTCAAGCAGGTTCTGGCTCTGCTGTAATTGTTAATTACCACGTACGGTTCGACCTGCGCGTGCTGGTGTTGGTGAAAGACAAGGAGTGCAGAAATCAGTTTGACTTCTGCTATAGCAAAGGCTCACACAAAAATGAGCTTTAGTTACCCAAAAAGAGTATTATTAGCAGAGCAAAAAGCTGTGCTTTAATTGCTGTACTGCAAGTGGATAATAGTCCCTAATGTTGAAAACTTCTTTCTTAAAAGCTGGTTCTAAGATGCTTTTGAAATAAGTAATGTGAAGGAAGAGCCAAAGTCTGATGTGAGGGGAAGTTGTCTTAAATTTGAACATTGGGGCAAATGCTCCAAAACTCAACTCCCAAAGCCTCAAACGTGAGGACGCTGGGAGAAGGGTCAGAGTTGGTGGGTAGCACTGGTGCAAATGGCTCATTCCAGGTCGCCGGGGAAAACATTTTTGGTTCGGTGTGGGAAGAACTGCAGAGATGAAGAGGGAAGCAAAGAGAGTGTGCAAAGGTGATGTGGAGGTGTTGACTACATTGCTTCCAGGTTTCGTGGACCTGGGACAATGTGGAGTAAGATCTCAAAAGAAACATTCTGGTGATGGTGTTTTAGGATGGTTATTTGTGATATGGATGATTAGGAAGTGTATTAAAGTAATAATTAGAGATCCTCTTACAAATATTCACATGCCCCTGTTGTCCGTTCGAGTTACAGGCTCTGCTTGTCCAAAGCTGCAGGATCACAGCTGAGAACTCCCCTATTATTAATCAGAATTGCCTGATAACGCTCCAGGCACCAGAACTGTCTACCAGACAGACAATTTGCATCACATTTATTGTGGCTTTCTGAGCTTTTGCACTATCACAAAGTGTGAATGCAAGAACATAACATGTTATTCTCACCAACTTGCTCAGCTAGGACTACCCAAAGTACACAGGGTCATCTTGGATTCAGCAGCTTAGGCTCAGTCTACAGAATGCATCAGTGTTATTGGTGTTACTGGCAGTTCAGGCATAACTTCTGCAGAATTACTCTCTTCAGCATTGGGATGTTTTATCTGTCTCTTTGTCAGCTCCTTAGAGATATTGCTGTGTTTTATTTGCCGATAGCCTCGATACACAAAAATGTATTAAACTGATCCACAAGTTAAATTTCTTTACTTGTGGATATCTCCTCATTCATTTCTGATTGTATTTGCAGAGGGGAATAATGAATATAATAACAAAATGAGCACAAACAATCAATTACTAATGAAGGAGAGATTGGGATTGCTGCAGATCTTTTTCTTATTCATATATAAATACGCAAACAGGAGTCATTTCACTGAATTGTCTCTTCTTCCTTCTTCTCCCAAGGAGAGCAGGATGTAACTAACCAGACCAAAACCACTTTTCACGTTACCAACTTTAAATACAGTCCCAAATTTACATACCTGCTTACGTGCTTTTGTATTGAGCATCATAGAGCCTCTGTTTCAGTTTTTAAGTCATTTACACCGTGGTTGGACTGTATAACTTGCACCAGCTTTGACCTCACTGACTTTTTCCAAGCAACAACATCACAACTCTGGCATGAGCATTGGCTGCCATGATTTTCTGGGAAGCACAATGCAGACTTACTGCGGTTAAGCTGGGTATTACCGATACCCAAACTACCCCATCTAAATACAGTTTGGCTATATCCATCCTCGCTGTGGTCACAGTGGTGGGCTGTCATACCTGTGTGTTGCTTTGTGTGTCTCACTGAAATTTAACAAGACTTCTTAGTCTTGTGTATTAGGTCACTTTGGAAGTGGGATGGAAGTATTTAAGTTGTACAGGTCTTGTAATTCTGGCCAAAGCTGGGTCTAAATGCAAAATGACAGTTTTTAACTGATTGGAAATTGGGCTGTACATTTTTGGCTGTACAGTAAAGATTCTACAGCTTTAAGTGCTGCGGCCATGACTTGTTCAGAAGGACTGTCTCTTGTATGACTGAATTTCTGACTAGGTGTCCGCATTTTTCCTAGAGTTTAAAAGAAAATGAAGAGGGGAGGAAGGGGAGGTATAAATCAAGTAAGGAAGGGGGGGGAAGAGCACAAAACAAGTAAAACCACCTTTGTATGCTTTTGACACTTCCTCCTCACTGAGACCATACGGAATGATCTTCCTTTGCTTTTGTATTTAAGAGGGATTAATTTTGTAACTATGTGGGCTTTATTTACAAGCATGCTGTAGCAATCATGGGCAGCAAAAATAACACAAACCACTTGCTTCTCTTCCCCATGGATGTCACAGACATGAGTTCAAGCTGGGATTTTGCCGGTATGATTGCAGTGCAAATAATAAGGAATGTCCGTACCAGGTAAAATGGAAGTAAAGTAAATCCGGACAGAGGAAAAAGTCTTTAGTTGGTGTAGACTGCTAAAAAAAATTTTAAAAAGGGTCTGTGTGGAGATGAGCAGAAGACTTCAGCTTTGTGTCCAGAGGAGCAGCGTGTCCAAGCAGAAATCGATACGGGAGAAAGCGTTCTCCAGCACAAAAAAACTGATGCTGAAAAAAGGACCGTACAGCTGAGGCAGACAGCACCTACAGAAACAAGCAGTTCGCAGAGGGCTTCCACAGTGCTTATTTGCTGTGAAGAAGTCGGCATGCCCGGCCATACCCTGTTTCTGCAGATCTTGTTAAATCAGGTACAAAAGCCGTGTGCTTACATGCTCTTTGGTCCACTGTATGACTGCATTTTGAGCCTGTTTAATGAAACTCTGGTGTTAATGAGGGTTTTAGAAACCAAACTGGGAGCGTTCCTGCAGGAAAAGCCCGTGCAGCGAACAGTTTAGCTAAGGCTGTTGTCCTCTAGTGAAATGTTCCTTTTTCTGTGTCGCTGGCCGATAACTCCATCCTGCTCTCCTGAACATTAAGTACCGGATGATGGGTGAATACTTGGTTTGTTTGGTTTCTTAAGTATTCAAATATTATTACTATACTAGTTGTAGTTTCGTGCACTGAAAGTGAATACTAAGGTCTCGTGTAAAATATTAGGAATTCCCAGGTAGTTTGGCTGCGCTCAGCCATACAGTTGATTTATTGCACGCCCGTGAGCGCGCCGTGGCGCAGGCATACTGCTGGCTACAAACGGCTACTCCAGCCCGTCTTTTTCACTTGCTGCAGCCTCGGATATATTTGGCCATAACTACGTAGCATTTGTGAGATGTTTAACACGCTTTTCTGATACGGGCCGAGTCTGAGGCGGCCAAATGATAAGCGATGCGCATGGACTGGGGAATCTGGCATGTGGTAGTGCTTCGGCGCTTTCCCCTAAGGACAAAAATCTCCTCTTGTAATGATAGATTAAGAAGTTCAGATCTGCACCCAAAGATTGTAGGAGTTGGAGGCCTTTACTCTCAGGGCTCTTAAATCCTACTCTGTTTAATTCAGACTCTGAAAATGGCCCTTACTCTTCTACATCCCTCTTTATTGAAATCGGTGGATTTAGCTGGAAAAACTATTACTGGAGCAAAACCAGGCCTGGTGTCTTTCTGCCACTGAAGGGAAAAATCCAGGCAAAGAGGAGGACACCAAGAGTTGCTGTTTGATCACTGAGTTGCTCTTTTTACAACCAATTATCTTTGCCTATGAGACTTGTGCTTACATGTATATCTGGAAAGCAGGTGAGTTTTAAGGCACTGATCACCATGACACTGTGCTGTGCAAACGCTGAAATGAGTTGAACTATTTTTGAGAGTATTAAGGGATCAGCAGAGAGGCTGTTTTCTGCCCGAATGTAGTAAAATTGTATTAAATAGACTTCAAAGTGGGGATGTGCCACTGAAATAAGAGAGTGCTCTGATCACATTCCGTGCGGTCAATAATAATTTAAAATTTAATGTCAATACCTAGTGAGTCGTGCCTGTGTCTGCTCGTAGGTTGTACAGTATTTTCTAAGGAGAAAAAAATCAAGCACCGATTTTCAGGCTAAGTATGGAACTCCTACTGAATTCACCACTCGAGATTTTTTTTTCCCTTAGAATATGCTCGTGATCTCATTTCCTTAAAGCCTACTTAATTTGCAAACTGATTAATAAAAATATAAGGGAGTATTGTGCTATCAAATGGATTTGTTGCTTACATGTTTTTTAATATCTTGCACAAATCTTCAGCAGTTCTTTAAATAGTGTCTGTCATAAAGCAGAATATAAGACCTTTTTAATAGCTAGTTTAAACAAGCATGTGAATTTTTTATGTTCTATTCTAGAACATATTCTATTCTATTCTAGATTTACTGTAATTTCCTCAAGTATGCATGAATTATGTGACTACACATCCTCTGTTCTCCCTGTCCAAGATGACTATGGTTGGATGAGGAACTGCCTGGAGGTATCACAGCTCACTACCTTTGAGGAGGGTATCCTTATAGTCTAGCATAGATTTTTGGCAAGCTGTTGGTTTCCCTGGCCTTTCACTACCACGTCGGTCACTGCAGAGGACCGGTATTGCTATATTTGCTTTTAAATTCTGCAGAAAAGGATAAACAAAACATCAGTGCTAATATCTCACTGTCATTTGTACATTCTGTTGTTGAGTTTGGATTTCCAAGTAACGTAAGGGTGTGTTGTGGTGACCAATAGTGTTCGGTCCCCGGTAGTGCATGTCAGGGAGACGACGCACGCTCTGTGATTCGGCGCTTGTGCAGGCTCTTGGGCTTCTTAGCCATATTTTCCTTCTATATGTTAATCTCCATTCAACCTAGCTACTCTCCTCCCCCGACCCCCCCGCCTCCAAATTAATTATATGCTGTGCATCTTATGCAAAAATGCTTCTGTCAGTGAAACAGTTAACTAGGAAAAAAAACGCAGCGATGATCTTATGAGCTACTGGTTTGTGAGCTTAATCAGTAGAAGGGCGCAGTGGATGTTAAGTGCTGTCCCTCTTGATAAGTAACTAATACTTTCTTTTGTGGTGCTTTTGGCTGGCTGGTTTTTTATGTGTCAATCTGGGGGAAAGGCACTGATTTCATTCAAGATTAGAATTATTTTGAGCATCTTGTTAAAAATATACATTGTTAATAATTATGGAGTCCTAAAGAACACATGTTTTTCATCAAGGGCATCATGATGTCCTTGCAAAAAAAAAAAAAAAAAAAAAAAAAAAAATCTTATTTAGTATCAGCCTTCCCCAGTGAGCTCGTTCCGTGAAGGCAGTATGCTTTAAATGCAACAGCACCTTAAACTCCGGGGCAGTAATTTTATTTTACAACTGTTCAGTATGAGTATTTGGATTAGCAATACACATTATGTACTTGTATTGAAATCAATGACCATATGCCATCACTGTCTGGAAGAATATAAACCTCCAGATGATAATTTAGTAATATCTGAGCACCGAGATATTTTCATATGAGCTGCTCATATGCATTCATAATGCTAGGGAAAAAAAGAATCAAGCTTTTAACTTGGAACTGTTATTTGTACTTGAAGAGAACAGTATTACTGTAGTAAAGGCAGGCACAAGCAGACTGGCAGAACACCAGTAGGCTCCACACCAAAAGTAAGGAAATATGTTGCTCTCCATGCTTGTCATATTTTTACTATAGATACATTTGTTTGAAATTTTACATAAAATTATTCTGCATACATGGCTAGGGCAGTTACAAGGCATGTGAATTTTTTTTTAATTAATTTATTTTTTAGCTAGTAGTTTTTCCATCTAGCAGCTAGATTTTAACCTTGATACATGCAGCATTCCTGACGGCACTGTAAATATGAACAGGAATCGCGATAAAACACTCCAGCGGAGAGAATAAATCCCCAGTTTATATTAGACATGACCTGTTAACTGGTTTTTTATTGCTTTCCAGCATTCAGCAGAAAAATGATTCTCAGAGGTTGGAAAAACAGGTCTTTCCAAACTTCCCAACCATAGAGCCTAATGAGTTAAATTCTCCTCCGTGATATTCGTGTGGGGTTTTAGCTGCTTAGACATACAAGGTCAAACGAAACTGCTCCATCGCCTGTTCCAGCTCGTGGCAGAGAGGGGGGCACAGCTCCTTTGGGACAGAGCCCTCGGGAGAGGGTGACATAAGCAGAGAATAGCTCGGCATTACAGGAGGGGTCCCTGTTTTGCCAGGGCTCGCTGCACCCCCCCCAGCCTCCCCCCAAGAGAGCCAAGCTAACTGCAGTCCTGCGTCCCCCTCGCTGCTGTAACTCTGTGTAAACATGCGTTAAGTGGAGACGTTGAGGTCACGGGAGAGGATTTTTACTAGCAATAGGAAAAGCAAGATGGAAATGCACAGCGGGAAGCTCTGGAAGCCTTGCAAGGTGCAGGACTATGACTTTGGTGCTGGATCCACGCTCCCTTTTGTCCCATTTGCCTACTGCGTTTTCACGGCATCTCCGATGTCAATGTGCTTGATGATGGTGACGGGGGACGCGGGGGGGGGTGTGGAACAGTGTATTAAATCGGGGGAACCGCTGCTTCTCAATACCAACCGTTCACCGAATAGCAGCAGCTTCAGTCCCTGACGAGGGGTTTTGGGGTTTTGTTTGGGTTTTAATGAAGTGCTACGCTGCAAGTTACCGGAGGAACACGGCCAAACGTTCGTCCGTTGCCATGTTGCACGGAGACTTCATTAGGACCGCGGTTGGACTTCCCAGCGCTGAAGTTAATAAGCGGTGGTAGTTCCTCGCGATCCATCAGCCGAAAAACTAAAGCACTCGGTGCACCTTCCCACCCCCACCCCCGGCTACACCCCTCCCCTGCCAGGCAGCATGAGGAGAAACGGTATTCTTCTAGAAGAAAGTAGCGGTTTGCACGGGCATAGCGATATTCTCTCCTTATCTGTCAGGAAAGTTATTGGATGCAATAGCTGTTCCCAGGCAGGCAGGGAGGCTATTGCATAACGCCCCCGCCGGCGCTCAGCCTCATCCTCATCCCTACGAAGTTTTTCACCAGGAAAACCAGGGAACGGGGGTTTTTCGGGAGTCCCGGCGGGGGGCGGGAGGCGGGAGGCGAGGCAGAGCCCCGCGGGGGCGCGGGGAGAGCCGGGGGCAGCGGCGGGGCTCGGGGCTCGGGCGGCGGGCTTACCTTGTGCCTCCTCAGGCAGAAGCGGCGGTGTGTGCGCTCCCCTCGCCGTGCATCCCCCTCCCGCCCTCCGCCGGGGCGAGCTGGCCGTCGGAAGGTCCCCGCCGGTCGCGCATCTGCCGCCCGCCACGCCGCCGCTCTCCCGAGCGCTCGCTAGAGGCAGCCGCCGCCGCCGCCCGCTCCCCCGCTGCCCTCATCGGCTGCGGCGGCCGGGGGGGGCCTCTCGGCCGGGTCCCCGCCGCGGGGCGGCGGCGGGAGGGGACGGAGGGAGGGAGGGAAGGGGGGAACTTGTTGAGCGGGACCGGCGGGCGTCCCCCAGCCGGGCGGGAGCGGGCCGGGGCGGCGGGGCGGGAGGGGAGGAGCCGGGGGCCGGGCCGGCGGCGGGAGCCGCCTCGGCGGAGGGAGGGGAGGGAGGGATGAAGGGAGGGAGGGAGGGATGGAGGGAGGGAGGGAGGGAAGCGGGGGGCGACCCCCGGGCCGGGCAGGGGGAGCGGGGGGGCCCGGCCGCGGGAGGTGCGAGCAGCGGGGCTGAGAGGGCGGGTTGGCGGGCAAAGGAAGGGGGGGGGCGGGGGGCACTCTCTCTCACACACACGCACGGGTTGTGCAACGCCGCTGCCTGACGCGAAAACCTGCGGTTATTCCTCTTCTTCCTCTACCTGTGAATTCAGCGGCAGCAGATCTATCTGAAAGCAATACGCGTATCGCTGGCCATCGCGAAGCGCCCCGGTTTTCCAGCCGCGCTCCTTAAACCAGAGGCGCTGGAGCAGACGCAGAGTGGGCGATGCTGGTGCATTTGGGATTTCACCAAAGTGCTTGTTTAAAGCTACATGGCTGCGTTTTATGTGGAGGAAAAGCGTTGTAAGAGACCGAGTGAATAGATGCTCCAGTTCTCTTTTAAACCTCGAATAAAACGGGAGCGAGTTAAAAGCGAAGCGGTCTGACAGCGCGGCAGGGCTTGATGAGCACGGTAGTGTTCGTGGAACTTAAATCCCGGCTTTCCCCCTTTTCTCTCAAACCGCTGTATCATTTTACACAGGGCTTTTCAGAGGTGTTTTTCATAAAAAAAAGTTAGAAATTAAATGGGTCATGTGTATTTAATCAGACCCGTCTGACAGACAGAAGATGTCATGAGAGGCACGAGAATTCATCGGAGTTGAGAGCGGTGGGTCAGTCCCCTTTCCTTTTGAGGATTTCAGTAGTACTGCTGTTTAATAAATGTTTTTTCACCACATCATGAAGCTCCCTTAGCCCGTTGCCACCAGGCGCGGACACGGGGTTTGTCTGTAGTGGCACTGTCTTCGCCACCGGTAGCGTAGGTGAGGATTATTGATCTTCGGATTTACTGAAGGGACCCCAGATTTGAAGCGGCAGATGAGACCGGCCGGACGAGCCCTAGCACGAAACGCCCCGCTGCTGCCCGGGCTGAACGTGCACCGCGCCACGCCGCAGCAGGGAGAGACACCCGAGCTAAGCACGTTAGGACCTCTACATAGCACGATGCAGCAGAAATACTGGCTCAAGTCCTGGACATCTTTTTAGAGTTAATTAGCTGGAGCAGACCATTGCACCAACGAACACACGCTGCTGCGGCGGCGGCCGGAGCACCTCATTTGTGCCAGCTTTGCTATCTTTGCGTGGGGCTCTGCTGATAGAGCCTGACAGTGGGTAAAGAAATCCTTACGGACTTGGCTGTCATGTAAACATCAGTGTGGAAGCGTGGAGATGAATTCACAGAAATCCTCGCCTGTTAAATTGCAGTTTAGCTGTGCAGGACTGGAGCAGAGGAGTTTTCAACAAATCAGACAGTCGGCAGAGGGCAGCTAAGTTGCTCTCCCTGTCTGCTACCTGTCCAGGTATTCTGCTTGCCTTCCTCCCTCCGTGCCTTACCTTCGCAGGTTCCCTGCCGACCCCTGAGAGGGGGTGCCCAAGGGCCTGCCTCGTGCATGGCCTCCGGCTCTGCCATGGGGCCGCTCTGCCCTGGGGTGGGGGCTGCACGCTCCCCGCAGCCGCACCACAGGAGTCAGCTGGTGGCACGGTTTCGGTCACTGTTTCAGATCTCTCTGGGTTTCTTACGAGAGAATGTCGATACAACAACAAACACCACGCTGTTTTTTCTTTCCCTGCTTTTGTTTTCAGCAGCGCTGACTCGCTGTAGTCCAGGACCTCTGTGGTTTTCTCTATACCAGAATAAATTTGTTCTTAGCTGCAGCCTTTGTACAGACACGGGTAAAACTACATGGTGTGGTGACCACGTTTTGAATATGTATGCTACTTCGACAGAAGCAAATAGACCAGTGGTAGCAGATTGCTGTTACTTTTTTACAAGCTGAAGATGTGAGCCGTGCAGAGTACATCCCAGGACGTGCAGACCGCGATTGCTAGAATAAAATACTATTGCTAGATAACCTTAGCGACTTGAAAGGAAAAACCCTCTGACAGAAGCAGCAGTTAAAAAAACATCCTTACCTTCTCCATATTTAGAGGCTGTTGTCCCAGGGCTGATTATTCTTGCACAGCACTATGCATATGCCCCACGCATAAAGGTAGGCAACTGTACAGCGTTTTTTCTGTAGGTTTTTAGAGAATCAGAACGGACTTACCAGTTGTGGACCAGGTTCCTGCTTGTCCTGCACACATGTAACTGCTGATGCTACTGGTGTATACAGGGATATTTTGAATCATTGTGAAAAATAACACATTTCCTGATTATTGTGCTTTGTGTTTGTCCTGGTTTTGGCTGGGATAGAGTTAATTTTCTTTCTAGTAGCTGGTACAGTGGTGTGCTTTGGGCTTAGGGTAATGTTGATAACCCAGGGATGATTTAGTTATTGCTGAGCAGGACATACATGGAGTCAAGGCCTTTTCTGCTCCCCACCCCACCAGCGAGTGGGCTGGGGGGCACAAGGGGTTAGGAGGTGACATGGCCGGGACAGTGACCCCAACTGACCCCAGGGATGTCCCACACCATATGGCATCGTGCTCAGCATATAGAGCTGGGGAAAAGCTGGCCAGGGGCAGCAACTGCTGCTCGGGAGCTGGCGGGGCATCAGTTGGTGGGTGGTGAGCAATTGCATTGTGCCTCACTTATTTTGTGTATTCTTTTATGATCATCATTATTAATATCATCATTATTATTCTTTTCCCTTCCTTTTCTGTCCTGTTAAACTCAACCCACGAGTTTTACTTCCCCCCCTGAATATCTTCCCCCATCCCACTGGGGGTGGGGAGTGAGCGAGTGGCTGTGCAGCGTTTAGCCGCCTGCCAGGTTAAACCACGACAATGTTACTGTACAAGTGTAAAGGAGTAAATACACGGGGAAAACGGAAACGCTTCATCATCCCATTTGCCAATTTTTCATCCTTTAAAAAATGCTGAGCACGAGGGTTGCATAATGAGACGTAGTGTCAAAATGATGCTTGAAAAGAGAGAGAGAGAGGTCTGACTACAACCTGGAAAGATGCGAAAAGAGATAACTTATTGTTATTTTTTTAGATGACAAATTTATTGCTCTCTAACAGAGTGTCCTACCTTCCCAGATTGCCACCTTCATCAGGTGTTTGCCGAGGAGGAGCGAGTGCTGCTCAGGGCTGTGGGGCCTCATTGCTGTAACACATACGGGTGGGCAGATGGAAGTCCTGCCTTGGACTTCTAGAGCGAGGGATAAAATCATCAGGTTGTATCTGAGAGCAGTAAAATATACTTCCGTAGAGGTATCTCTGTGGAGAGAAGAGAACTAGTACAGTAAGGGGTCATTCTTCTATGCTGCTAATTTCATCCTGAATTTGGGCATCTCTGCGTATTTATAAACGTTAATCTACTTGAACAGCTTGGTATTGCGGAATTCAGGCTTTGCTTTATTCTGTTTTTTTTTTTTTATATATTCAGCTTCTGGGAGAGCATGAGGACACAGGGCACAGCTGAACGACTGAGGTGCTGGTACTGTGTTGGCATGGCAATGCCAGCCCCTGCCCTCCTGGCTGGCAGCGCCAGGGCACGTCTTCCTCCTCCTCCTCATTACAGCTGCAGGGGTTTTGGCTAGAGGAGCGCTCGCGGTGAAGGCTGTGCCCGTGGGAGACGGGTGTGTTGAGCAGGTGTTTTGTATGATTATGCTCCGCTAGAACGTGCGGGTCCTACGCTGTAATGCTAAAATGTAATTTTCTGGAACAGTCTATGAAGTTCTTGTCGGTCCTTGAGGAAACAAGCTCCAATCCCGCTTAGGAAATAGCATGTGCCAGCCAGAGCTTGAGTTACCTGCCAGGTGTTTCAGCTGTCGCCAACATGGGGAGGATGATAACCGACACCAAAGTCATTTTCAAAATCAGCATGAAAGCTGGTATTTCAACTTACCCTAGTATTGAACGCGTACCGTACACTGAGGTGCAGGTTCAGGGGTGAATTTAGGGTCCTGTCAGTAGGGAAAGCCAAGGAAGGCGCTGGTGCCACATGGATGGGGTGAATGCCGGGCTGGCGATGGCACCTGCCTTGAGCAACCCCCGCCGAAGGGAAGGGCCGCTGCGCCGAGCTGCTGGCATAGGCTCGGTCTCAGGGGAGCGTTTCCACTCGGGACCTTTCCTGCAGGGCCTGCTACTGGATATGGATTAAGTAACTTTTATTGGGAGGGATAATTTAAGTGCTGACACTAAATACCTGAGCTAGGTTATGAGGGATATGCATAATTGTTTAGGACTAGCCTAATTTGTCACAGAACCCTACCACCTCCTTTTTATTTAAAAGTAGAGTGAAGTTTACTTGATTTGAAACATGGAGTTGTGGACAATGTTGTGCCTTTTCTCTCTGAGGTCATTTGGGACCAATGCTATCGCTGTATCTTTGCTAAAAGCAAGTGTATTCACATTGCTGGGTCTTCATTCACGTTAAATAGGTCATTGTTTTCATGCCTTTCTATGATAGCTGCCTGGCTTTCTGCGCTAAATCTGTTATTTATTTATTTACGTGAACCTGCCGTTGGAGGAAAAATGGAGGAATGTTAAATATGCGCCTCTCCTCCAGCTGAGGAGAATGCAAACTTGGCTTGAATTTCAAACAGGTCCTCATGCAATCAAATCCTTAGAGGTGCGCTGTGCTTTGAGGAAGGATATGATCTATTTGGCAGTGATGACAAAGAAATAAGGTCTTTCAGAGTCATGTTAGGCAGAAATTTGAGAGATCTAATTTAGTGTCTCGCTCCACGATAAGTTTTTTCCATGAGCTTGGACAATTCATTTGAGGCTGTGCTTATGTCTGTTCTTTATCTGTAAAGTGCGAGTAATTGCACATCTGTTAACTTGGAGGAACATTTTAAAGATAAAGTGGATTTAAGATTATGTGTATAATACCCATAATACCTGCGTGCAGCTAAAATATTAAATAGCTGATTAAGTGAACTGCTATTTATGGGGTTTCTGCTCTAAGAAGGAGAACGCTGAGTAACCTCATTAGCTATGATATTTCTGTACTTCGTTGGTGTAAGTATGAGCAGGATTTAGACCTCTCAATTTCCCTTTATACAGATTATTGCAAGAAAAATACAACAGCAGGTCTTAGCAGCTAAAGCTGAGATCTGTCGTTCCAGTTGACTGCTGTCTCATTAAGAATCCAAATTGCTGTGGATGTTAGTTTATCATTCATACCAAGAAAGAAGGCCTAATTTTACTGGGACAGCAGGCTTTTTGCCTATTTTCACCGCGTTTATAGTTCAGAAAAGTTCATTTGCAGTATCTAAATGGTTTTGGGAAGGGAACTAAACTGATGCTTGGAAAACGCTTGTTTCTTATTCGAAGGATGGGGATTACGGACTAGTCTCTTACGGTGTGTACGAGCTGTGGAATCACCCGCCTAATAAAGATGTTCTCGGTAGATACAGAATTCTGCACTGGTTAAATTATCATGCAGACAGTACAGTTAGGAAATAAATGAGGGTCTGGGAGACCATGATGTATGATACCCTAAATGGCTGCATTTTGTTCATATTTGAAAGGCAGTTTAGCTTGTCGTCATTACTGATGATTTGTGCTTTTATAGACCTTCTTTCTGCATTTCAGAAATCCTTTGTGCTCATCTGAATAATAAATCACCATGTTTGATTTGTTCAGTAAGAGCAAATGTGAAATTACACTCTTATTAAGATGTCTCAAGAAACTGTAAGTGTGGGTAAAAATTTTTAAAGGAATATTATGCCAACTGTTTAAATATTTTGTTTTGTTTATTTTATTACCTTTTCAAATCCCAGGGATGTATTTCCAACCGCTTTATGGCAAAGAGAGAAATACTGCCCTGTTTAAAAAATAAAAAATCTGATCATACTTTTGATTGCCTTCAAACAAACTGTTTCAGATGTAAGCACCTAAGGAAATCTGGGATGAGCATGAATTCCTTCTTAGAATTCAAGTTACAGACAAAAGAAAGGCAAATGTAGCAAATAATGGGGATACTTTTGTCTGCTTCGTATTTGCTCTTTGGTGGAATAATACAATATTTATACAGCATCGATTTCATTAGAAGGAGGATTTGATGCAACTTTTCTGTCAAACTGGAGAACCATTAAATGTTATAGGGTAGTGTAAACTCCCAAACCTTCAGCAAGGTTTTCTCAATTGAAATATTGAACTATTTAAAACTTGAATATAGCATAAAAATACAGGCTTTTATGTGCTTTTACATGTTGCCTTAAAGTTAGAAGCGCAGGCAGCAGTCCGGTGCTAATGCGTAATACTTAACGGAAAAAAACAAGCTAAAATAAAATGTATGAAACAAGTGAAAAATGCAAATCATACAAAATTATGTAAGAGAGGAAAAAGTGAGCAGTGCAAATAGTCAGAAGTGAATTGCCCGCCCCGTTTCTGCCAATGCTCTGAGTCTAAAACAAAATGAAGTATTTTGGCCGCAGTGCTCAGAAGTGAACTCTTAGCGTAGTTTCCAAAATCCCTGTGCAGGCACCAAAATATAATTGCCCTCGGTAGTTTCGACACGTGGCAGAAGAATGACGCCAGTGACAGAAAATGGATATAAAGAGGCAGGCTGCAACATCGTGGGCTCCCCAAGCCTTTAGCCGTATGCTCGCAATTAAGAGCTTCTCCTCCCGTGTTTAATGAGGGGCATGTTGGAAAGGTCATGTGGTATGAATGTGATGGCCACCGTGAATGTTAAAAAGTGTTACAAAATTTGAAAAAAGAGAGTTTCCCAGCCCATTTGCTGCTCCGGGAAGGCAAAACTTCTGCATGGACTTGGGCAATATGGCCTTTCTCACACAATTTGTTATTGCAGAATGAATAGTTAAACAGCAGGCTCTTATCTGGGATTTATTTAAACATACTTTTATATACACTGTATATTTCTTAAAAACAGTAGTTTAAGCGTCTGTGTCATCATGTGGCTTGCAAACTAGCATAGTGATGCACTTCCATAATCCCACATTTTGTAAAAAATCAAACCAAAACAGTAACTTTTTTTGGTTTTTTAATCCAAAAATGGATGGAAACTGTTGGAAACCTCACTTTGGAAATACAGTATCTGATGATAGCAGCTCATCACAGTGGAAGACCTGAAAGAACTTAGGCCGAGCAGAACATTCATATTTATATTCTTGCTAGTACTGATGTCAAATACTTGTATAGAAAAATAATATGTTAAGCTTTGAGTAGTGCCAGTGCTCCAGCTAATTTTTTATTTACTTTTTTAAAAAATAGAATAACCCAGGAACTTAATCATTTGCAAATAAGGCTATGCTCAGTTTATGATTGACTGTACCAAGACTTAATTCTTTTACGTATTAAAATGTATGTGACTAAGTTTTACCTTAGGAAAGGAATATAAGAAGTTATTTTTAAAAGTCTGAAAATCCTAAAAGCACAAAATATTTAAATACATTGTGTTATGCAGCAGTCTGATGATAAATATGGGAAGCCTGATAATGCCATTAAATGAGTTTACGATTGGCAGCATAGGCTAAGTGAAGTCTTTCTTAATCCTAGGTCTGTGGCTCTTCAGAATACAGTGCAATAAAAATGTCCTTTATAAAACATGATCTCCAGGATACTATATTAAAAAGCATTAAAAGTAGCACCACATTTTGATTTTCTTCAATTTTTAAAGAAGCTCAGTACTTTAAATATTAATACTGGGCAGCAGTTGAGGAGGATAATTAGCACATGCTTTAAATCAGAGGGGTGCCGGTCACGCTTTCGGCAAAGCCCATCACTAGACCCACTGCCCGGGAGGAGCGAGGTGCGTGCGCTGGGCTGGGCGAAGGCGGGAGAAGCCCAGCAGCCGCCGCAAGCGGGAGGCGGGTGCAGCCCTGGCCCCCAGGCAGGGTCTGTGGGCAGAGGTGGCGAATGGTCCACAGAGTTCTGGCGTTGCACTGAGTACCCGTGCCTGCTCTGCGAGGGGCTGCTCGGCGGCGACGGCTGCACGGCAGGGTGGAGGCCGGCGGGACTCGGGCGGGTTTCGTGGTCACGGCTTTGGGAAGAAGTGGTGATGCGATTGAGTAACTTTTCCTGGAAGTCCTGTGTGCTTATAACTCTGAAATCTCTGGAAACCCTGAAATTTTTATTTCTTTATAATACTTTGGTGCTTCCTCGATGTGCTTCTAGGAATTCAAAGCAGTACCCTAATATTTGAGTGTCCCCACATCCTTCCCTCCTTTACACACTCCCCTCCTTCTGCCCAAGCCTTGATGGGGACCTTTGTTGGACGGGGAGCTGGAATGATTGCTTCTTGGCTCCAAACGTTACTCATTCATCAGACCATCTCGTCACAGAATCTGTGCAGTCCCTTGCTGGACCTGCTTTTGCTGCCTGCCTCCATGACTTCTATAAGCACAACTTCCATCATTTACTGCGTTTAAAAAATAAACGCCTAAATTAAAAGTACTGTCTCATATTTCCTTGAAATTCATCTCCTATTAGCTTCAGCAGCTGCCTCCTGGTTCTAATGCTGCGATATTTGTGAGTAACAGCTGTGCACTCATTTCACCCACCACCTCTGTGAATTCGTAAACCTCAGTCACATAAATCCCCCCTCTGCCTTCTTGGAAGAATCTGGGGCTTTGTGGCCCTTCTAAGGAGGCAGCTTCTCCATCCCCTGGTCGTAGAGTCACAGAGTGGTTCAGGTTGGAAGGGACCTTCTGAGGGTCACCTAGTCCAACCCCCCTGCCATGGGCAGGGACATCTTTTAGTAGATCAGGTTGCTCAGAGCCCCGTCCAGCCTGACGTTGAGCACTTCCTATGAGGGGGCATCCTCCCTGTCTCAGTGTCTCACCAGCCTCGTCGTAAAGAATTTCTTCCTTGTATCTGATGTAAATCTACCCTCTTCCAGCTGGAAGCCATTACCCCTTGTCCTGTCATTACAGGCCCTGGGAAAAGTCCCTCTCCATCTTTTAAGCCCCCTTTAAGTGTTGAAAGGCTGCAAGAAGGTCTCTCCGGAGCCTTCTCCTCTCCAGGCTGTCATTTGGGCTGCCCTTCCCTGTGCCTTCTGCAATCTGTTATGTCCCCCTTGAACTATGGAGGCCATTTTTATTTATTGAATTCGGTTTTACTTCTCTGTGAGATGGTGTAAATCAAAGATTTCCTTGAAGGATGGTAGCAAACATCACTGGAACTTTATCTGTGAGCTAAGTTGTGCTTAGCTGATGAGCTAAGGTGATGAGCTGGGATGATGAGCATAATTTTGTTTTGATGCATAATTTTGTTATTTCACATCAATTACCAGATGACAGATAAGCTCTGCAGCGACTGATTATCTAAATAAGGGGCTTGATATCCTGTGGGAAAGCTTCCGAGGACTGAAGGTGATGCTAAATGGACAGGTAGTGGCCTCCTGTAAGCTGACACATCATGTCGCAGAGACTTTTGTCGGCCGACACAGGGGACACCGGTTCTTAAGTGGAGGGGAAGAGAGGACGAGTCAGCCCCATGTGCTTGGAGAGTTTCGTGGAGGAAGGAGGTACTTCTGCAGAAGCGGAAGCCTTCGTGCGGCAGCTGCAGCATCCCCCCTGTCCCGCGGAGGGGTGGGGTTTCTTTTGGGGCTTCTTTTGTATTTTCACAGATCTCTGTGCTTTTTGCAGGTGTTTCTGTGGGTTCCTCAGGCAAATCAATTAGTGAAGGAGCATATCCTTTGCTCGAGTCACTGTATTCCGTAGGGCTCGTTTAGCGAGAATTTATGATGTGATGTTTTTCATAATATTTTAATTCAAAAGTTGAACTTGGAAGTCTCTTTTGGCTTTGGTTTTGGGGTTTTTTGGGTGCTTTTTTTAAATGAAAACTTAATAATTTTAGGTGTTGCTGGCAAAATTTACAAGGTGAAGACCCTTGGCCAGGAATACCCCAGTAACTGGAAAAAGCAGAACACTCGTACATGTTAATTCTTCCATGTAATAAGGAACAAAACCAAAAAAGTTTCAGTAGTTCACAAGGATGTAATGAGTATTTTCCTTTTATTTATGCATATTTATCGCTTGACTGGTATTGCAGACATATTCATTCCTGCCTACCAGTTAATGACTTTGGGTAAGGTTTCTACTCTCTTTACGCAGAAATTGTCCCTACACCTCACAGTTACTCACAGGAATAGACTTAATCAGGTCTGCTTCCTTAGCCCTGAAAGGTGTTTTGTCTTGCTTTAAGTAGTTTTCCTGAGGTATTTTTAAAGCGCTTTTTAAAAATTATTATTTTTTTTTTAATCCTTGCATTTGCCTCCTCAACAGATACTGAGTAATTTTCAGCCTTACCAATAGAAGTTCCTTAGTGTTTTCAAGACTTACTTTTGCCAAATGTCAAGTGTGGGCTGAATGTTGTGGGCTCCGCCATAACTCGGGGTTGGTTTATTTTTCTGCTGTGGTTTAAAATGTTATGCCCCAAAAGGAAGTAGTTCTGATGGTATTAAATGAATGGACATTATGTCAGGAAAAATACTTTCAAAATCATGATACTATTGCATTCGAGTATAAATAATAGAGAATTGCATTCAAGGAATAAAACATTGCACTCCTGTTTTGAGACCTAAAGATGAGCCCTTGGATTAATTGGGATATTTGAGATTGCTCAGGTATTTTCTCTTCTGCTGTTTTCCAGATTTTTAGTATATCTAAGTAATATTGTATCATACAGAAATATAGTGCCATATTTGTGTTCTATGATAGTTTAATGATATTGTAGTTCTATTATTTTTAAATATTGGAAAGGACAATAGGCAGTAAACATGCTCATATCTGTATCATGAAGAAATTGGTTATGTCGATATACCAAATTGAACAGTGAAACACAAAACCCAAGAGCTTTTCTCAGGAAAATAACAAAGTTACCCTCGCTTCCTATAATGATTCATGGTTAATTTGGATAAACCCTGGGACTGAAATACGGGAGTAAAGATTTCACAGTACTGCCCCTGTGCAGCCGTCCTCCCACGCCCACAGCTTTAGTGGCCGTCTGTGCTTTCAGGATTGTTCTTTGCAAAGAAATAAGTTAATCTGCTTCAAAAATATTAGTGACATCCAAACACTAATGTGGTTCAAGATTTCCAAAATAATCCAGGGTTTGGTAGGACTGAAGCGGGCACGTTTGTGATTTGAGAATGGAGGGGTTTCAATAGATGAGTCTTTTTTATGTGTACACACTTGAGTGGGATAATTTTGCTGATCCTGTTTGTAATTTACCTTTTAAGAATTATTTAAAAAATATCTGAAGAAAAAATAAGCTTGCATTTGTTTTGAGCTAGTGAAGGCCATGCAATGTTTTGCACAGATCTGAGCATGTAAAGGCAGGGAAAGTATGTTTTGTGGTTAAGTCTTTCTCTGCACCCCTTGGGATTTCTGTGGCAGTATGAAGCGACTTCTTAGCATTCAGCGTAGCAAAAAATGTTCCAAACGAAAGCTAATTTTTGTCTTTGGGCTCGGGGACTGGACAGCTGCATACATGTGCATGAGATAAACGCATCTTCCGACTTCTAATATGTTTTCCATCTTGGTAGAGAAACTCTTCCACTAAGAACGTCTTGCTCTGCTTTCAGTGGTGCTTTCCCCGGTCTCCATTTTGCTGGCTTTCATAAGGAGGTAGTCCTCCAACTTTCCTCTTTGACATTTACAGGCTCAGTGCTTTTATCTGCAGATTTTTTTGTTTTGTTTGGTTTTTTTTTCCCCCCCCCACTGTTTGAACATCTGAGCTGTCTTAGCCTTGCTCCAAGTGTATCAGTTCTGACTTCCAGCTTTTCTTTCACGGGCTTAATGGCAAAAATACTGGCAGCGTTGATGGGAGGTACACAGAGCTGTTGATCCTGAGCTGAATCTGCTGGGATCGAGGAGCATGCAGAGCAGCAAAGAAGGGAAGAGAAGCAGACCCACAGTTTTCAGTGATGCTGCATGAATATATGTGAGAAATAAAATGGAACTGGACTCAAACACAAGTCTAAAAATAGAAAGCCTCAGCCCGTCTTTGGCCTGGTTTCCATCTCCTTTGTCCCGAGCAGAAGTGAGTGGGGTGCTCAGATGGCGCAGGGCACTGTAACACTGCTGGCTGTATTGACCTGTGACATCTTGCAGACTGTGGTATAAAAAAGTACTATTTTTTTTCTGCCCTCAGCTTTCTTGCCCTATCATAGCCATATTAAGAAGGGTTATGTGCATAAATCACAGAATCCCAGAATCACAGACTGGCAGGGCTGGAAGGGACCTCTGGAAATCACCCCGTCCCACCCCTGCGTGAGCAGGCACCCCCAGAGCAGGGGCACAGGGCCGCGTCCAGGCGGGGTGTGAATGTCTCCAGGGAAGGGACCCCACAGCCTCTCTGGGCAGCCTGTGCCCCTGCTCTGGCACCCGCACAGGGAAGGGGTTTTCCTCATATTTAAGTGGGTCATCTTTCTTCCCTGTCCTTCTTGAACTGGGGAGCCCAAAACTGGACGCAGCACTCCAGATCTGGCCTCACTGGGGCAGAGTAGAGGGGGAGGAGAACCTCCCTCGATCCTCTGGCCGCACTCCTTTTAATGCAGCCCGGAATATTGTTGGCCTTCTTGGCTACAAGGGCAACAATATGTGGATTATCATGAAAATTTTAATTAAATGACTGAAGAGTAACTAAAGATGGCAAGGGCGGCACGTTGCTAAATGACGTTCATTCCATATAGCTTTTGCTTTAGCCTGTGCACTGGTTTTAGTTTTGCTTGTTCGTTCTTAATATTTCTTACGTATTTTGAATATATATCAAAGCTTTTGCTTTGCATCAGTTGTACTGGTTTGAATGTGCTCCACCTTGGCCGAGTAGTCCTAGGCTTCCAGGACTGGGGTGTGAAATCCCAGGTGAGCCCGGGCAAGGAGCGAAACATCAGAAAATGTAAAAGAGATTCCACTTAGTCCCGTTGCTACGGCTCAGCTGGCAGTTTGGGATGGAAAAAGGGGGAGCGTGCCCCACGGGATGTTGGCGTGCGCTGGCCCGGGGCGGCGTGGGAAGGAGGAAGCCTGCAGGAGCCGGGCGCTGGGGAGCAAACCAGCCCCGTCCCTCCGCCTTCGCGGGAGCGTGGTCTCCCCTCGCCAGGCTGGCCGGCCCCACGCCTCGTCCTCTGCTGCGGCCAGAGGAGTGGATTTTGTTTTACTTTGGAATGTTTTAAGTCACCGATTTTAATCTTGTTTTGGATTTAATTTTAATTGCTTTTTCAAAGAGAGATTAATTCTCATTTAGGTGTGGATATGTAATTTAAAAAGATCTCTCGACCTAAGTTGCTTTTGTTAACCACACGCATGGGCTGTACGTATGTGAAGGCAATTACATAGTTGAATATACATCTAATCCTATTCTTAATGTTTAAGTGTTATTGTGTTAGAAAATGATAAATGATTCTTTATTTGTGAGGGGATTTACTTTTTTCCCGTATGATTTCTGCCAAGGCAGTGTTGGAAGGAGAATGAAATTCAATTATAAATCGAAATTTATTTCAGTGGTGGAAAACCAGCACTTAAAAATGCTTTGTTATTACCTGAATATATTGAGTGTGTTGGGTATCAGAGGGAAAATTATCAAAACATGTTTTGCGCCTTAATCATAGTGAGTTGTTCAATACAGAAGGTATTCCCCTAAAATGCTTTCGGTGGTTTTTTGTTGGCCTGCAAGCACAGATAAACCTGAATTAGCTTCATCTGGAACCAGTATTGCTTTATGAGCAAATATTCCCTCTTGGCCCTGTGCTTATTGCCGCCGGGCCGGGCTCACTAGTGGCGGGGGAGCACTATGCAGCCGTGGGGTGCTGCGTTTGGGTTGGGATACCTGGAGGTCACCGGGTGGTCACTGCAGGTGGAGGAGCTCTGTCCTTCGGGAGCTGGGAAATCGAGTCCCACATCTTGGCTTTTCCATGGAAAAGTTTGGGTTTTAACTTCCAAGTATATGTTACTCATTTGAAATAAACAGAATTAACTGAATTTAAAGGTAAAGATGAATATCTGCGTGCATGCAGAAGAAAGTCCTGTGGTCAAAACCTGGTTTAATTACTTCAAAAACACGTATGCGCATGTGCTCGCCGGTTGCTTGCGTCAGTTCTGTGGTCCGGCTTTCTTAAAATAGGCTTTTCAAATGTTAATTATTCCAACCGATTAGTTCTTTAAGTCATCATGCTTTTCATGTAGTCCAAATATTTTTTTAAAAGAAATGTATTTCAGTTTAATGCTTTTTGAATGAATTCTTTTTATTCACATGAGTTAGCACTGCTTCCATTTACTCTTTATTTTTACCCTGAGAATTGTTGGGAAGGGTTGAAAGCAGAAATCGCCTCCCGTTGCCCTGTGCCCCTGGCTGAGTAAGTGCTGTTGTCCTCATGACATCTGCTGCTTTATTTTTCCATGCTGCCTCCGCTCGTGAAACGAAGCCTCCTTTGGCCTTAACGGCGAGGCTGAGGTGTCCCTCCACGTACCCAAAAACTGGGTCTGAGAGAGGATTGCGTAGCTCGGGCTTTGCGGTCCCACACAGGCTCTGTTGCGCTCCTACCCAGAGTTCCGTGTTTCCTTTTGTGCTGTTGAATGTTGTGACTGGTCCCAAATCAGAAAAAAAGCCCAGTTTGTCCTTAACCTAGTGGATAGTTTCCTTTCGTCCTGCTGGTGTTGGGTTTCTGCTGAGTTCAGGTACTCTGATTGCTGCAGTAGGAAAAGGATAAAGACCTATTTATCGGTAGCATCCTGTTGGAGCATATTATGTTGAACTTCTTGGTCATCATTCCAAACAGTAATAAAAAAAGAGTTTTAATTAATTTAGTTTTCCACAATAGAAATGTTCAGCTCTTTTTGCCTAGATTGCACGTTATAGATTGATTTAATATTCTTTTCATGAAGTATCTTTGAGCTTTGAAGCTCTCCTTCATACCGTACGTTGTTTAGCAATAAGTTGTCTGAAAGAATCCCCCAAAGTATTCTTAGTTACTCTGTGCTTAAGAAGAAATAAAATCCAAGTTTAATAACGTTAGGGGGAAGAATTGTGTCATTCTTGGAGACGCAACCCGCATATTATCATTTTCAGGTTCTGCAGCTGAGTCCTTCCCTGTTTCCTTGCATTAAATGCAGAGTGCTAAATAGGTCTGTGTTCCTTGGTGGCGTCTCCTTATGAAATATAGATATGGCTACTTCTCTAAATATCTGTAGATAGCCTCCCATAGTGCCTGTGAGAAAAAATATAAATCTGAACGTCTTGCTTTTCGTTGTCTAAAAGGAAACGCTTCTGAGTTTCTCCTCTGCTCCTGGCAAACCTCACACACATTTTATAAATTATAACAAGCTGAAGAAATTGTGGTCCATGTAAGATTGCCAGCGGGAGAGACCACCTACATATGAGTAAGACAAAGAGAAAACTTCCCAGTAGACGGTTCCTGTAGGATAATGGTGGTGGTGTTCCCGTCTGTCCCCGCGGGAGAGGTGGAGGCTGGAAGCCTGGACTCTGCAGCGGTTGAAATTCGGTGGGCGGCGGAGCTCTGCTCGCAGCTCTGCGACGGTCTCACATGGCGCCCCATGGAAATCGCACCTGCTCGCTGTGCTTCTGGTTTTGTGGCTCTGTAATGGAAATAATGGGGTTTCTCCTTCCTCTGGTGAATCCTATTCTAACGTCTGAGCGAAAGTTGCAACGTGTGCATCTACAGGAGCTGTGCTCCCCCAGACCCCGTCCTTGCATCTGTCCGGGCGGAGTGCAGCTGTGATTTGGGAGCCAGATGCCAAGGGAGGAGGCAGGTAAGGTGAGGATACCCCTGTAGGCAGAGAAGAGCAATTTCACTTCTGTGAAATCCCGTTTGCTACTACTAGGTGTTAATCTTTTCAGCTCCTCTTGTCTGTCAATATTGGTACGGAAAGCCTAACTTAAAATGTAACATGTCTGAGAATTGTATTTCTCTTCTTTACCATAATGGCACACAGATTTGTATAAATACTACTAATTTTGCTATTATACTATGAAATCTCACAGAAAGTTGAACTTAACTTAGAAAAGTCATAATAAAGGACCAGACTGTTATCAGCAGTGCTATCTTTCTCGATTTAACCTGTTTTCCTACTCTTTGGGGAGGAGGGAACAAGCACATTGGCTGATGGCGTTTTCATTTTGATAACATGCAAATGTGAAGAGAGCCCTGTCTTTATTTTTAACGCTGATGCGAGCCTTGCAGTAATTTGTGTCTGCAAGGACTACCTAACCTTCTACAGCACTGAAAGCTGAGAAGCACAGCACGACATCAGAGACTGCCTTCCCCATAAACCTCCTCCCCATGCCCACTGTCTGCTCTGTCCCGAAAGCTTCGTAACAGAACAGCCCCAGTGGTATGGTGCGGTGGTGTATGTGATTGAGAACCAAAGGTAGAAATGAGTTAAAAAATGCAAAAGCTTCCCCAAAGAGACCTCTTCTTAAAGCTGCTTTTTAAATCCAAGGATGTCTAAACTGTGCGTTTCTATCAATTAAATTTTGATTGCACATATTTCTGATCTTTCTCTCAAGCTTGCCGAACCCTTCAATAAACCAGTTGTTGAATATTTTATGTCACAACAGTCAAATGAGAAGCACCAAAAGTAGAATAATTTGTTTTAAAAATGGCTGTTGCTTTTGGAAGTGTATTCATCTGGCAGGGTCACCTGTCTTGTATGAAGCAGAGGTTCATTTAAAAGATCATACATCTTCCCTTAGTACTCCCGTGATTTGTCATAGTGATCTCTTACTGCAGCATGATTTGCCTGCTGCAGAGATGACATCCATAATACCTGTAGGCTATCACAATTACTGAAATTACTTCAGTGCGGTCGTTCTTAACATAGGATGCCAGTTGTCTAAAATTATCTTTTTCTTATATTTGCAAAACTTAAATTCTTTAGCTGATCTGCATCAATGTGGTCACCGTTTATTTACCCGGCTTTCAACCCTCATCACGTGTGATAAGTAAAATTGTCCTTCTGATTGCATTAACTAACATTGTCGTTTACAGATGTGTTCAGCCAGGAGCGGGGTTTTGTGGTGAAGGATCCGTAAACTATATTTCGCTCGTGCCCCCCTAGAGTACGGTTGCAAAGGCAGCAGCCTGCCATGCTGGAAGAGGCCGGCTGCCTGGCTTTTGGGAGCCTCTCCTTCCCCGCGGTGATGCCGCAAGGCTCGCCCTGGGCCAGTGCTGAGCCCCTTCTGCTGCCTCTGTAGCTGGCGCCGACGCAGTGGCGTGGGTGACGCAGCTGAAAACAGCCCTCTCTGGTCCTCTGGTTGTTGAGGATGCTGCGAGGGGAGGTCACGCTCCTGCGCCGGGGGTGCATGTGGCTGCGTCTTGGCCGTGTTATCCTCTAGCTTCGTTTTTATTTTAGCTCTTTGGTGACTTCTGTTTGCTCCAGAGGAAGTTCAGCTTTTTTTCCTTGTCATTTATCTAACACTGAGCGTGAGAACAGATATGCCTTTCATTTCGCGAGTGCTTCAGAGGGTGATAATAATAACTCTAGTTAAATTAGCTTCCTAACAATAATGTGAAGAAAGTAAGACATAATTTTGTGTTGGGAAGTCTGAAATAAACAAGATGAAAAGCTTTCCCTGGGACAAGGAAGGCAGTTGGTCTGAGGTTCATATTAGCGGCAGGAACTTTGCTATTCCCAAGTTAAGCCCGTACCAAGACGATCGCACTGTCTGTGTGCGTGCGCACGAGTGTGCACCCATTTCTGTGAGCTGGTGGTTCACGTCTCTGTCGCTCCTCTTCGGCGCCGGGTGCAGGGAGAGGTGGAGGCCTTCGTGAGGTGCTTCTGGGTGAGTAATTCCCCAAACGCTGAAACAGTTGATGAGGATTTTGGAACAGTGCAGATGAAATGCACGCCCGTGTTCATGAATATGTCTGTTCGCTTAGCTTACCTCCAAACCCCACCTAAGTAGCATATAATGGCATTGGTTCTCAAACTGGAGAGCAGTGGTTTCCAGTGTGCATGTGAATTCTGGAGACAGGCTTTCTCCAGTCAGGTTTCATTATATGTCCAGTTTACAAGAGAGACTGAAGGGGGAAAACAAAACCTTTCTGCAGAGAGATGTCTTTAAATGACAGGGTAGGTTGAATTGTCAAGGAAGAGGGTCAGAGCAATGTTTTTCCACCAAAACAGAGGAAGAGCGGAGCCTGAAGCTAAGAGGAGCCCCCGGGAAGGAGAGGGCTCGGAGAATCGTGTGGGAAGGGGCACCCGGAGGTGCTCACCGCCACCCTCTGTAGCCCCCCAAAAGCACTGGTGCGTGCGGTAAGGAGGCAGAGCGGTGTGCACTGTAGTGGGATTAAAAACTCTCTTGCCATGCATCGGGGAAGGAGGCTGCTGACCACTCTTGATGGGAACATCAGCTGCATTACCGTTAAATAACCCAGGTGTAACCTTCTACAGGTAGAGCTGAACAGCCAAGCTGACAAAACATCATTAAATGCATTTGAGGATAGTGGGTAAATCTTAAACCAAGTGGTACCAGTCCAAATTCCTGTATGTTTTTAGATGGCACAAAAATGTCAGTGCACATCTCTGCTCTGCGGTGAGGTTGCATCTTTGAAGCCTTACTCAAAGGTTCCTCCTCTGTGTGGGGCTCTGTGGAAACCATTCCTCAAACGGGGACTGATGCAGGAGCTTACCAGCTCCTGTTTGTGCTGCATCTCTGTCCTTGTCCTTCCGCATGTGTCTGGTTATCACACATGTGGTATGAAAGGCTTTGAGTGCCAACCACAGACTCACAGAATGGCAGGGGTTGGCAGGGCCCCCTGGATCTCACCCCGTCCCACCCCTGCGTGAGCAGGCACCCCCAGAGCAGGGGCACAGGGCCGCGTCCAGGCGGGGTGTGAATGTCTCCAGGGAAGGGACCCCACAGCCTCTCTGGGCAGCCTGTGCCCCTGCTCTGGCACCCGCACAGGGAAGGGGTTTGTCCTCCTGTTCAGGGGGAACTTCCCGTGTTCCAGCCTGTGCCCGTTGCCCCTTGGCCTGTCGCTGGGCACCACTGAAAAGAGCCCGGCCCCATTGCCTTGACACTTACCCTTCAGATATTTATTAGCATTGATGAGATCCCCCCTCAGGCTTCTCTTCTCCAGGCTGAACCAACCCAGGTCTCTCAGCCTTTCCTCATAAGGGAGATGCTCCAGCCCCCTGAGCATCTTTCTTCCCTGTCTTTCTTGAACTGGGGGGCCCAGAACTGGACACAGCACTCCAGATGTGGCCTCACTGGGGCAGAGCAGAGGGGGAGGAGAACCTCCCTCGCCCTGCTGGCCACACTCCTGTTCATGCACCCCAGGACGCCATTGGCCTTCTTGGCCCCACGGGCCCGGTGCTGGCTCAAGGTCACCTCGCTGCCCCCCAGCACCCCCAGGACCCTCTCAGCAGAGCCGCTCTCCAGCAGGTCCCCCCCAGCCTGTACCGGGCGGGGGGTTGTTCCTCCCCAGGGGCAGGACCCGACACTTGCTCTTGTTGAATTCCCTGAGGTTCCCCTGGGCCCAGCTCTCCAGCCTGCCCAGCTCTCGCTGGATGCCAGCACGGCCTCTGGTGTATCAGCCGCTCCTCCCAGCTTGGGATCGTCAGCGAACTTGCTGAGGGGACGCTCTGTCCCGTCGCCCAGGTCGTTGATGAACATGTTGAACAGGGCTGGACCCAGCACAGACCCCTGGGGAACACCACTAGTTACGGGCCTCCAACCAGACTCCGCTCCATTGATTACGACCCTCTGAGCTCTGTGTTGAGCCAGTTCTCGATACACCTCACTCTCCTTATTAATTATCACTCAGGCAGTGATAATTACAATAAAAGTAATTCTAAATCCCAGAATGGTTCTGTTCCCATATTTAGTGCTGCATATGTGCAAAATTCTTTAAAGATATATTTTGTATGGCTTTTCCTTATTTCTTTCACTGTTTGGATACTAGCCATACCTGTAGATACTGTTGTTTTCTGTATTTTATTACTTATATTTATAATTTTATTATTAGCATTAATAGAAGCATAAGCCAAGATACCTGAAACAGATTAATGGAGGGCAGTTCTCTAGATTTTCGGTGAAATAATTTTAGTATAGCAGGGGGAATAAAAAGGTGGGGAAAAGCAATTGCATTTAGAAAACCAAAAATAAATGGGCTGACCTTCAGAAATCTTAAGCACTGTGATTTCAATTGAAGGGCATACTGTTATTACTGAGACTGTATAGAGCTTTTTAAAGTGAAGCATTTTTGGTTAAAATGGACTTCTTTGAAAAAGAGCCTTAGAAAACTGATAAGTGGTGTTGTTAAAATGTCTCATTAATTTTTTGCTTGCCTTTTACGAAAGTTAGTGCAAAGCACTTTCAAACTGGGGAACGCGTTGTATATATTCTCATTGTGCGTATCGTTGAGTTTCTAATAAATAAGCCTGTTACAAAATGGATTTCAGTTGAGCTGTCGTGATCTTGGGTTCTGGTTTTGACCTCTGTGAAGATCCTTTTTGCTGTCCCTGCCAGAGAGGTGTCCCTGTATTCAGAGGGTCGTTGTTCTTTTTCCCCAGTCTTTGGCAATACAGGATTTTCCTTCAAATGAAACAATAATCAGGATTTTGTTTATTCAGAATTCATTTAGAAGCAGTAGATCAGAGCCCATCGCAGTGTTACAGCACAGAAGGGTGTCGAAGGGGAGCTGGTTAAGTATTTTAACCTTGCTGGGGCTCACTGAGATGGGAGGGATCGGGAGCCTGTGGGTCCGCCCGGGCAGAGTAACGGAGAGCTGCCCCTGGCACGGGGGAAGGCGGCTGTAGGTTTGGTCTTCTTCTAGCAGTTGGTAGTTGAAAGAACTTTGGAAACCTCTGGACAAGGACTTCTTGCTAAGAGCCAGCCTTTCCAGATAAAATACTTTCTCAAATAAATGTGTAATTATGGTACTTCAGTATGGCTTTTTTTCTCTGTAGCTCTCAAACTAGTTTTTCCAGTAAAACACAAGATAGGAAACTCAAAAACATACTTTTGTTGCATTTATTTTGCATCCACAAAATTATTTTGTTAATTGCAGGAGCTTTTGTTGACTTAAAGCGTATCTTGGGAAATTTTTGCTCACTGGTTTGCCAGATCAGAGTTGCGCTAAGCAGTTCCCACAGCAGCTCAGCATGGAACTGACCTCTCTTAAATTTTCACTTTTATGTAAAATGCCCAATTTGTGTTGTTTGTAAGAGCTTACGGATGCAGCAGTTTGCACCAAAGGGGTTGGAAACCCCAGACAGGTGTGAGTCTGCTCTGCTGTGGGAAGGGGTGAGCAGATGGGGCAGCGACGGCGGGGTTGGCAGATCCTGGTCTCCTGACGGCGCAGGAGAGGTCCCCGAGATGGGGAAAATTGGGAGCTTGTGACTTCTGGCAGTAGAAGGATGGCTCTGGTCTGCCTTCAGGGAGGCTTTGGGGGCACCTAGCAGCAGCCCCCCAGGTTGTCGAGATGTCAGAGCCAGGGTCTTCAATGCAAGGCCATCTCCACCCTTGCAGGTTTCAAGACCCAACGTGGCAAAGCTCTGAGCAGCCTGACCCAACCCTGGAGCAGCCCTGCATCATTATCCCAGTGACAAGCTTAGCACACCTAAATGTTATTCTTCTGTACCCCACCTATGACAATGGAAAATTTCAGGAAAATCAGCTCAATTTACATTATTTTCTATTTTGGAACCAGAGCGCTTAGCCAGTCAGGATGTAGTAATCAGCATTGAAGTCCTGTAAAGGATTTCCAGCTAAAACAAGTTTTCTATTGATTGATAGAGATTGAACTGTCAGAGATCGAATCTGGATCTATAGAATACGTTTTGAGGTAAAACAAATTATGCAAGAATAAATAAACTAATATTCACCAATAAGCTTCCAAATCAGTCTTCTGAATTCTGAATTGGGTTGACCTAAATGGGGTTTCTGCTAGGCAGAAACTAGGCAAGTGCTGAGCTGCTTAAATCAGACTGGGTAAAGGAGGTGGCACGTCGTGTCTGAGAGCTCTGAGAGCAGAGTTTGTCAGCTGAAAACACCTTAGTGGATCTTGCTTCGTTTTTAAATTGATGCCTCTGTAATAATGTTTGTGGCAGCAGGAGAAAAAAACCCAAAGCATTTATCACTCACATTATTACAAACGTTAACTTCTGTTTCTCAAAGGAAAAAGACTTGCATGTTTTATTCCTTCCATTTACTTGTGTTCAAGAAGGCAGGATTTGGCCTAAGGAAATGGAAGGTAGCATACGTTCAGGAAGAAAAAAAGTGATAGATGTTAACATTTTGCACTTGTTTACATTCTGTTGCTGTATCTGTGAAATAACTTTCTCTCTAAAGGTGCTGAGGAATTTACTGTCAGGTTTTCTATTACAGGAAAGGAAATGTTTAATACTATAAGAAATACATGTATGAATTTATATACATATATATTTATATATATATGTATGTATCTTTAGGGGTGTTTATCTATATTTGTTTTTTGATTCCTGTCCTTACTCACGTGATGGCACAGGTAGATGCTTCTTAAGGAGTCTGTGTCAAACTCGTTCTAGGTGCTGTGCGGACTTGTCGAATACCGCGACAGCTGTGACTCCCATCCGCCGCGCGCTGGCCAGTGCAGGGTCCTCGAGCGCAGTGCTCTCTCCAGCGCCAAGAGAGGCCCGTGAGCAGAAGTGAGGTGTTCTGCTCCTGGGGAGCTGAATTATGTCCATAAAGAGTGATCCCCATTCCCGGTTTTGCCGTATTTGCTGTGGGGTCTTAAACCTTCCTCACGTGCTTTCACTGACTGTTGTGGTGGTGTGGTCAGGAACCTTTGCTGGGGCATTTTAACTGGTAGCTAGTGGTGAGCTGTATGCTACTGGGTCATTATATGTTATACAATATAAAGTGTTCTTCAGAACAAGAAATGCCAGAAGATCCTCTGTCGTATCCATGTTGGGTTATCATAGAGTCATAGGTTGGGTTGGGTTGGAAGGGGCCTCCAAAGGCCATCTAGTCCAACCCCCTGCCATGAGCAGGGACATCTTCAACTAGATCAGGTTGCTCAAGTCCAAGCTGGCCTTGGACACTTCCAGGGATGGGGCATCGACCACCTCTCTGGGCAACCTGGGCCAGTGTCTCACCACCCTCATCATAAAAAATTTCTTCCTTATACCCAGTCTAAATCTTTCAGTTTAAAACCATTACCCCTTGTCCCATCGCTACAGGCCCTACTAGAAAGTCTGTCCCCGTCTTTCTTACAAGCCCTTTTTAAGTACTGAAAGGCCGCAGAAGGTCTCCCCGCAGCCCTCTCATCTCCAGGCTCGACAACCCCAGCTCTCTCAGCCTGGCCTCACAGGAGAGGTGCTCCGCAGTTACCAAAAAGTTGAAATGTGGGGCATTTTAAAGATGGTTTTTTATCTTGTGAGTCCAGAAGTGGTGGCAATTTCATTCGTGGCTTCTAGAAATGATAACAACGGATTCTTATTTCTTGATTTGTTGGTGATATAGAGAGAGTACATGTAGTGAGCAAAGAGAGAAACTCACTGCCTTTGTATATCCTTGCAAACTGCTGATTGTGAGGGACTCGAACCATTTTCAACAAAGTAATTTCTATGAAAATGTTCTGAAAGCGAAAATGTAGTGAAAAGTTCATTCTAATGTTTTGGGGTTTTTTTGTTTTTGTTTTTTTTTAATTATTTTTCCATTTATTTCTTTAGCTCTTGTAGTCTTTTAAGGTCATGTAAGGAAAATTTCGTTGAAAAATAAATGGATCTGTTCCTGATCATGGTAATAGGGACATTATAATGAAACATCCCTTCACTTAGTGTAGTTTGGATTTCTCTTAGAGTTTCTCACTATACATAAAAAGCTTAATATTTCCAGCTTAGAGATTTCCCTGGAAGGAAATGGACAAGGCTGTTTAAAATAGGCTGGTTTACCCCTGAGGGAGAAGAGCATTGGCATGTATTGTTTCTCCTGCAGGGAATTCTCTTCTCATTCTGAAATTTTTCAGTGTTAGTATTGCTTGTGGGGATTATTTGATATTAAAATTTCCCTGCTCATATCTGTTAAAGGGCTATTTGAACATTCATTATTTTATTGTAAAGATAATTTAAGAAAATAAGTACTTTCTGAGGACTTGTGTGCCTCTCCGACTTTTCCTTCAGAACTGTGTTTTACAGGAATTAGAAAGATGATTAAATTTTGGAATTGCATGGTCTTTTTTTTTTAATACAGAATGTTTTTTCTGAATAATAATGTTTCCAAAGAAGAATCAGCTTCTTTGTTATTTTGTCTTGGTTTTGTTTGGCTTTTTTTTTAAATTTTTCTTTTAACGGAGCTGAATTACCAGTCCTCCAGCATGGGAGCTGGAGCTGGAGCTGGCTTCCCTTACGACCAGCTTGCGGATGCCCTGGTTCCCATGGTTTTGCTTTGGGAATACTAAACTCCCACTTGCCTCAGTGTACCTGGTTTGAAAAGAAGGAATGAATCCAGCACCTCTGCTTTTGGGTAGAAGAGAAATTAATTGCATTCAACTGCTCACAAAGTGCATTAAATGCGCTCCTCTACCACGATGTGTAGTAATTATCTTAGTCACTGTGTGACTACTTCATTCCTGAGCTTGGCGGTAGGGAAGGGTGCGAAAGACTTTCAGTATAAACCTTGACACTATTTCAGTGAATAAATCGCTAATAATTGCACAGGGCAGTGGCAGCCCCCCGTGTTGCCCTTGCGCTACTTGCTGTATAAATGTAAGTTTGCAATTACTCCTACAGTTAAAATTGAAATTGATTTTTTTAGAGAATTAGGTATTTTCTTTCTGTGTATCCAACTAAAGATTAAAAATCAACTTACGATTAAAATTTAATAATGTTGTTAGCTATTGCTAAATAGTTAATAGACCATATTAAAAGCACCTACAGTACAAATATTGCCTATAAATAATTAGAAATTTTTATTAGCATTGTAATTAAGAGCATGCTGGCTGCAAATAATACCTCACTAAGTGCAAAGAAAATTACGAAAAGTAAGCAGATGACTGGTAGTGGACTTTTTTCCTAATATTAACTAGATTTTCCTAACCAGCAGGGGCTTAAACACTGTTTGGCAGGTGGGGATCTGAAGATAAATGTTGTAACAGAGATGTCTTCGTGTGTAATGCAATGGAGGCTTGAAGGAACAATATTATGTCAGTGAAGGAAAGGTTTTTTGTTACCAAGAGAGTACGAAGATGAGCATGAGTCATTGTTTTATGGAGGGAAACAGGGAAAAATGTTGATTTACTTGTCAAGGACCCTGAACTGTTCTGCTCGGCACCACTTCTGGGGCTCAGCATAAGCTGACATGACAACATTTAGCAAGTTTCTGTAATTTTCTTTAACTAAAACTTAACTGCGCAGCTGAATCTCGTCATATTCATGTTTCATTTCTCTTTGCTAAGGTGCTTTATTTTTCTGTATTTATTTTTTTTTTCTCCAGCAACCGTTCCAGGTTTTTGACACGCTTTCATATTTTCACACTTTCACATGGAAGCAGTGTTTAACCACCAGACATTAAACTTTCCCGTGTCCTTTCCGATTGTCACCATGCTAATTAAGAAGATATTCTTCTGTAATTACCTCTCGCTTCATTATCTGTCTCATCGTTTTCCCTGGCTTACGGGGACAGTCGTAGCAGCTCCCCCCAAATTAGTGTGCTGCTCCAAGGGGAGGCTTGGGCTGCCCTGGCAGGAGCCGAGGGTGTTGGAGGGGGAAGAGAGGGCTCGTGTACAAGCAGCCATCCCATTGAGCAGCCAGGGGAAGGGAGAGGGTCCCCAGAAGATGCAGAGGAGATGGCAGTTAAATTCATCCGCATCTGTAGCTGCTCCTATATCTAAAAATCCATACTACAATGCATTTGGAAGTTTAACAGTTGCTCCACGTTCATTTTTTTCACCTGCAAGGTTGCCATGATAATTTCCTTAGGTATGAAATTCATCTTTTGACCGTTGCAGCCGTGTATATTAAATTACTCACCAAATGGGTAGAAATACAGAAATACGACCAAAGCTATTAGCCGCTTATAGAAATAACATTGTTAGAAGGAAGCAGAGACTGTACGTTGCCTGATGAATTACCTGAAAGGGCTGGATTTGCAAACGTGGGGTTGATGTGAAGGAAGGTAAAGACAGGGTTATGTGTTTGCAACGCAAAGGACTTCACAGATTGCGTGAGTGAGCGAGTGTCTGTAAAAAGATACCATGAGCAAAACAAAGTTTGTCTTCAGCTCTCCTGAGCATTTACGAGCCATCTGCAGAACCTTACGAGAAGTGATGGACTGAATTACATCTGCAGGCTAGTCTTAAGCAGCCAATTTTAAAAATTTATAATTCTGACGAGCAGTGAAGCATCACTTTGATTGATGACGTCATTAGGGGAAATAGGACTGAATATGGGCTATTGAATATTTGCTTGCACACATTAGCCCCTTTACAGTGTCTGTTATGCAGAGTGCTTGTTATATGGTGTTTTGACAATTAATGTTTTGAGATTTTTGGGATGATCTCATCTTATTTACATTTCATAGTAGTAAACATTATCTTCGTGCAGCCACAGCTTCTATTCTTGTCGTAGTTCGCTATAAAGTTATTTTGATGTCACGGAGCGGCAGCTCGGGTGGCCTTTCCCTTTCATATTCATGCCGTTTGCGTATGCCTAAGAACTCTCATCAGGTACCTTTGCATCGTGTAGAAAAAATAATGCTCTCGCATGGACAAAATCAGTTATGTGGGAGTTCAGATCTAAACTCCATTACATAGGAGAAAAGCAAATTCAAGGAGTGCTTATCTGGCAGAGGCTGGGGGATTAGACTGTAAATAAGAGGGCTCATAACACACACAGATAACCCAGTGTCATTTCGCATTTGATCTCAATTACTTAGACTGATGTAGAAATAAATATTTTAAATTGAAAGTAATGCAGATCTTACAGGTAACAATAAGAACTCTGTGCTATGCTTAGAAAGAAGAGAAAATTCCTGAGCGTTCTGCCAGGCTGTGCATGGCAGAGACTAACCTTGAAAACGGCACAGAGGGGGAATTCACAATTTTATGAAACTGTATATAGAATATTTTTTTTATTTTTATCAATTCTGCTGATTTTTGCCAACATTTTTGTCTTCATTAAAGACCAGAAAAGGTGTGGACGCTCTTACCAGAGTCAGTCAACAGGTTTTTAGCAGATAGGCTGAGAAGGAGGACGGACAAGCAGAGAAGTCAGTTATGGGATCGGAACATCTGGTAGCCATAGAAGTGGGTTTGAGTTGTCACTACGATACTTTCACCTGCCAGAAGGAAAGATTAAACTTTTTTTTGGCACTTTTCACTTTTTTCATGGTTTGAGAAAGATATGTTTGGTACTGCTATTCTGTTTTTATGGAATTCATTGGGGTTTGGTTTGGTTTGGGTTTTTAAGCATCACAGTACCTGCAAATACCACTCAATGAAATTAAAACTTGGGGTTTAACTGTGATGCTCAATATAATGATTTTGGAGAGATTTCTTCCTTGAGCAGAGTGTCGACTTCCCAAATGCAAATCCTGGTATTGTGTGATATTTTTAGGAGCGGTGTTTATTACCTTCCAAAGCCTTTAATGCCTGAGCAATTTTTATATGAAGAATACATTGCAAAATCTCCGGTGAAGATGGTGATAAAACCATGAAATTGGAAATAGAAACTTTTAAAGATGTTTTTTGTTTCCTTGACAGCATTTTGCATATTCATTAATGAATCTAAATGATAGAATTATATCCACTGTGTTACATGGTGCTCTCTAGCAATCTTACATTTTGAGAGCAAGTATTATGTTGCCCTGTCTTAAATAATGGATTTGTTTGTACTTCTGTTTTTGACAGGGGAGTTTTGTTGCATGCATGACCGCCATTTTAAGGCAGATGGAGGACTATCATTATGCTCATTTAATCAAGACTTTTGGAAAGATGAGGTCAGATGTTGTGGTAAGTTTAGCATGCTTTATCTGTTCATGAGATAGTTTAGCTGGTGTTTGTTTTTTTCCTGTTACTGCTGGTTAAATGCGCGTGTGAAATGTAAACAAAATGCATTTGACATTTCATATATAAAAATAATTAATAAAGCACTATAACTTACACATTTTCTGAATTTGTAAAGGACAAAATTAGCCTTCCTGCCATACACAGGCATACAGCTCATCTCCAGAGCTGTTCAGTAGTTTAAAAAGAAAGCACTGAGCCAGTGGATTTAAGGCAATTAAAAGAAAGCATTAGGAAATAGTAGTGCTGAGCCATTACTAAGAATCTGTTTTGTTTAAGGAGAGAAGGAAAGAAAAAAAAAAGCTTTCTTGAGGAAAGGAACTTTCAGCGTTAAATCTTCCAGATGTCTCAATTTCATTTAAATAGCTTTTACTTACAGATCTGCTCACTTTAAATTTTATACAAAACATTTTAACCTTAAAAATGCTGTTAGCTTTTAAATAAGCAGCAGTAATTGAAATTTGTCTTCTCAGAGTTGTTCAGTAGCCTAACTAAGCCAACAACGCAACTTAATTAGAGCATAATGGAAGAGAATTTATAGCTAAGGAGAGAACTCTCTAATGACCTGAAACTATCGTTGCCATATGGCAAGTGCATGCTGCAAAGTAGCGACCAAGCTCGTTGGCTGAGATGCCTCAATTAGTGGATGACCTGAAGCCTGAGCAGCTGTGTTACATTACCCACTCTGGTACTGGGGAGTTCTCTTAGGTGTTTTAGGCAGCTTTCCCCTGTATTTTAGTCTTCAGGGTATCCTTTAGGTTCTCTTCTTCCTTCCAAACCCAACGTAACAGAACCCCGGGTCTTTTTGTGTAATTTCTTTGTGTTTGGACTGTCCCGTTTTCCTTTATGTCTTTAATTTTTGTTCTTCTTACTTCTGCTTATATTCTGCAAGATTTGAGCTCTTTGCCCCGCGCCAGTTTTCATGTAAGGTGCTAGAGCCTCTGGTGCTCCATCTATTTGTGCCTGATCTGGCGTTACTAAGTAATGATAATAGAAGAGAGTGAAGACAAAGTCCAACTGCAGATGAACATCACAGTATTGCAAGGGTTCCTCCCCAGTTACTCTGCTTCGGGATCTCAGAGCACTTCCATGGATAGTTCGCTTCAGTCGGGTTTTCTGTGAATAACAAACCATTCCCAAGCTAAATGCAGATAGGGGACTGAAAATAACATTTTTAACACAGAAAAGGCATGAGCATTAATATTAATCAAGCCAAGTATTTCTGTACTTTTGAAGTGGTTTGAACCATTTGGCTCTGAAAAAGGCAAACAGATTACAGGGTTTTACACGGAAAGAGGTAAAAGCACTTTGCTCTTAAAACATGTAATGGAAAAATAGAGGGAGAAAATATTGGTTAGGCAAGCTGTGATTATTCTAATGGCAATGAAAGTGTTTATTTTAAAATCTCGCTTTTCTGGTCTAAGCTGTCTAAAAGGTGGTTCCATAGGTCAGATCTTTCTTGGTGAAAACAAGGGAGTAATTTTGTATTTGAAATTTGGCAAGTGGTTTATTTATAATTGCTTGTTTTAAGAGTTTGATTTGTATGCTACGCAGCGCGCTGGGATACAAGTGAGGAATCACTTCTTCCTTTTGTCTTGACCTTTTGTATATTTATCCCTTTCTGCATGTTCTTGCATTGCATAGCTGGAATTGCTTTGGACTGTTAAAATCATATTTTCCATCAGCACGTGTAATGTTTGACTGCTTGTTTTCTACTGTTATGCCACTTGACTGGTTTGTGTGAGCAGATAGCTAAGCTAAACTTGGTCAGTTGCTGTAATGCTTGTTATACCTTTAATTAAAATGTACCTTTTTAATGTTTTAATATTGTTGATTAAATGATAATGTATGTTAATGGGAAATAAAATACATAGTAACCTGGAAAACCATTAAATGTGTAATATGTTAATTGTAGATAATGATACCTTAAACTGACTTTAAGATATGAGTAATATAATTGAAGGTGTGGAGGTATAATGGCAATATACAGTTAGTCTTGTGATAAAAGGGAACTACAGTGTGTAAACTAATTTTTCTTTTTTTTTTTCTTTAAACACAAATAAAACTGAGTCATCATTTAGGACAAAAGGATGAAGATCCAACCCAGTTTCTCTGTTTAAGAGAAAGGCTTACATAACCTTTTCAGTGAGAACCAAATGGGAATTTACTGTTCTCATAAGTATTTCTTTCTAGATGAGATTTCTTGATAATTTGAAACCCACATCTTGTTCAGTATTTTATGTTTCACCATCAGAAATGATGCCCCGTGAAACTCTCTCAGGAGCATTGCCTCCTTTACTGTTATCAGTGCTGTGGTTCCAGTTTGCCCATCCTCCTTCTTAGGGGTTTGCCTTGTCTTCAGTGGTGGGATGCTACTGAACTGCTCTGTATGTGTGTGTTCCTTGGTACTGTGTGGTTTGGGTGGAAACTAGGGTTTGTGCTCAGGTTTGGGCCCCTCGGGACAAGAAGGCCCTTGAGGGGCTGGAGCGTGTCCAGAGAAGGGCAGCGGGGCTGGGGCAGGGTCTGGAGCACAAGTGTGCTGGGGGGCGGCTGAGGGAGCTGGGGGGGTTTAGCCTGGAGAAGAGGGGGCTGAGGGGAGCCCTTCTCGCTCTCTGCAGCTGCCTGAGAGGGGCTGGGGTGAGGGGGGGGTCGGTCTCTGCTCCCAAGTCACCAGCGACAGGGCGAGAGGGAACGGCCTCAAGCTGCGTCAGGGGAGGTTTAGATTGGATTTTAGGAAAAAGTTTTCTTCCCTGCAAGAGTGGTCAGGCCCTGGCACAGGCTGCCCAGAGAGGCGGGGGAGTGACCATGCCTGGGGGTGTTCAAAAAACATATAGACGTGGCACTTCAGGGCATGGTTCAGGAGGCCTGGGGGTGTTGGGTTGACGGTTGGACCTGATGGTCCTAGAGGTCTTTTCCAACCTTAACGTTTCTATGATTCTATGAAAAAAAGCCCTTCTCTACTTCTACTTGTTTAACTTTTCGTGCTTTTTTTCTATTTCTTCTTAATCTGACAGTTTTCTGAGCCACTGCCCTTTGACTCATCTGTTAGAGCCTAGATCCAGAAGTGTTTTTGTTCAAACCCAATGTCTCTACATATGGAGGTGATACCTGCATCTCGTATTACAGCGTTTTTGGTTTCATCACAAATGCGTAAAGAAACAGTGCTTTAAACCTGAAACCAGATGAATTCAAACAGAAATGAATAGGTTTTTCTTACACAATTTACAAGAAAAAGGTATAACTTAAGTGAAGCTGTGGTTGCTTCTTCACCACTGGAGACCCTTAAATCTATCTTCAACATGTGCTCTTGCTCAACCAGAAGTCATAAGCCTGGTGTTGGAACTGCTAAAGGAAACTTTATGGCCTGTGTTATGTAGGTGTCAGGTTTAAATTCTTATAACGGTCTTATCTGGCCTCAAAAACCTACGAGAAGATGAGGTGGAATGCAATAAAACCAGTCTTGTATCTCTCCGCAGAATATATTGTTTTGGTTCATTAAGGTATATCTGTTCAAAGAGGAATTTCTTTGTCAAGCCTGATATCATTCTGAGGTGAAACATCAGCTGCGATCAGTGAGGTTATTTCTGGGACTAACTGATCTCTCTCCTCTTTTTACTTGGTAAAATTTATATTCAGTTGAGACATATGTGACAATCAGTTGACCAAAAAAAAAAAAAAAAAAAGGTTAATATTTTGCCATGTGGAGTCTCTCAGAAGTATTCCTCCCTGAAGGCATTCAGGACAATGTCCTGGAGTCAGTGAAGTCTGTAGAAAGACAAACTCCGCAAGGTGTTTTAGATGACAATTTTCTGCACCTCCGTTTTCTTCTTCCCCTTTAATATTTTGCACTCCTAGACTTTGGCTTTCAGTGTGAGTATGTGCATTGGTGAGTATTGTACAGCCTTTCATGACAAGCTTAGACTACTTTTTTAGGAGTAGACCACTGATGTGAGCAGGGGATTCTGTGGCTTAAGCAGACTCTTCCTTGCGTAGGTGACGTGAGAGTCGGGGGGGGAATGCCCCGTGGTGGTGGGACCCCGCAGAGGCAGCCCACCCAGAGCCATCCACGACGGTGGGGAGTGGCTTTCCAGAGACAGCCTCAGTAGTGGACCTCAGTGGAGGTTAAGCTGTTGTCCTGGGAAGCTGTAGCTGAGCGTATTTGACTTCTGACTGCTCTATGTCAGGACTCAGCAAAGCCAAAATTTTCACCAACTTTGCCTAAAGTTATTTCCTATCAAGTTCCTACATGTTTTAACTAGTTATTTTTATTAAGCTTGAGAATGTATTGAAGAACCGCTCTGAAATCCAGGTCACGAAAAGTATAAATAGTGATACAGGTGTATCGGGGTGTGGTGCTCAGCAATCCAGGGAGATGGAATTGTCCAAGCCTCCTCCGTCGCTGTCTACCCAGTTACAGGGCTGGGCTTTTCTTTCTGTAACCAATGGGAATTGTGAAGGGGTCCCATCTATTGTGAATTTTGTTTCCTTGGGGTATCAAATAGGATTTGTATTTGTAGTTGGAGAGAGATCAGGTGTTGTAGCCCTTGCCTCTTTAGTACAGGTTTTTGGGTCATTTTCTTATGTTCAGAACAATTTGTTCTGCTTCTAGGTATACTGAAAATAAGCAGGCTCTACAGGAGCACAGCAAGACCTGATAGCTCCCCCCTCCACTCCCACCCTCCCCCCAAAAAACTGGGTTTTGCTCAGGATATGCGGTTAGTTCATATAAACCGTTTGCTTTTCCGTAAGAAAGATAAAATGGAAAAGAGAGTAATGTTACAAATACAAAATACAGGCAAGCATCAGAAGCTTTTTATTTGATCAATAATTAAATTAGTTGTTACAGAGCATTATTGAAAGTACTTGTGTGAGAGTAGGAGTATTAAAAGGTAAATATCAGTAGATTAAAATGTAGAGCTGAATCGGCAAAGTAGGTCAAATCACGCGCGGCACAATCTCCAGGGTCAGTAACAGACGTGAGTCATCAACAAAGTATATGAAAACTCATCCACCGTCACATGCAGCTTGGTCAGCAAAGTGTGCAGAAGCTCAACAGCTGGAACTGGTGACAAATGAAGTATAAGGTAGAGTTTGCTACAAGAAATCAGGGAAGTATTCATCTGTATTCATAAAATATTAAGGGGAAAAAAAAGCCTAGTGAGCGCCAGCCTGCCCTCTTGGGTAGGCGATGACCCTTCCCGTGGTGACACTTCCACTGCCGTTTCAATTACTGAGCTGTGAAGCAACATCGGTACCAAAATCACTCGATACCTGCAGCTGTAAAGAAGCACACGCTCAAGTGAAGCACTCTGCGATGCTTGGGCAGCAAAATATGTAACGTGATTATTAGGAATTATGTAACTCTTTTACCAAAATACAAGAAAAATGAGCAGTAAAGTATGCAGTTTGATCTCTTAAATGAAGACACATTTAACTGAGCCAGCAGAGTGTGTGGCTGGGATGAATCTTGCCTTACGCAACAGTAACATCTCATTAACCACGAGCAGTTCCAAATTTTATCTCAATCCTGTTAATGTCAAAACATCTTTACTGATGTTGTGTTGTTGGGAGTGATTTTGTTAAAATAACCGAGGAGTTATTTTATGAGTATTATACTTATTTTGTTGTTGTTAAAATGTGTCTCTTGTGGCTGCTCATGCTCTGTTGGCCCTCTTTGGCCTGGGTGTCTCCCTGGGTACCAGGAGCTGGGACGTAAAGCGTCCCAAAGGAAGCTCAGCACAGCAGAGCCTGAAAATTCACGTTGTTTCGGGCTCTCGATGTTGTGTCCTCAGGATCTCCGCAGCTCCCTGCTTCCCACTGACTGTGAATTTCTGAGCCAGGGAAAACATCTTAAAAGAACAACGAATCAAAAGGCAAAATGAGACAAAGAGGCTGGCTCCCACACGTGGAGAAATAGTTATGAGGGCAGTAACTTCATATTTGTTTCTCACTGAAAAGGTTTTTTGGTAGGCATTTGACATTTTAGAGATAGACAAGATAAATACCATTACTGAGAAGCTGTAGCAAAGAAAAAATATTCCAACCTTGGAATAAAAGTTCATTTTCATCTCTGCGTGAAGTGGATCAAGGACTTCTTGCATTAAGTTCTTTTTTTCCCCCCCTTTATCTTTCTCTGAGCGTTTAATATTGCTCAAATTGTTAAATAGCGATTACAGATTTCCAAATTGTAGAAGATGATTTACATTGTAAAGTACAAAGAATCCCAGACTCACAGAACGGCAGGGGCTGGAAGGGTCCTCTGGAGATCATCTTGTCCAACCCCCTGCTTGAGCAAGGCACCCCCAGAGCAGGGGTACACAAGGTTTCTGTTCCAAAGAGGTGTTTGTTTATATCCGTGTAGAAATAAATTGGTTTATGCTACTGATTTAACTTTGTTCTGGGTCAGGCTTTCAATTGCAGAAGCAATTACTGCTACTCCCCTTAGGGAGAGCCTCTCTCCTAGTTCTGGCAGGGCCAAACCACTGCTCTCACCTACCCCAGGTCGGGGGCAACGTGCAGCACCACGCTTACCTGAATCCCCTTTGAGCTGGAGCATATATTTTTTAATAAATAGATAATCTTGATTTCAGGCAAGAGAAAATTTCAGGAGCGTATTCACAAGGGGAGGGAAAACTCATCAACTGACTCTGGGCGGGTTTTTTTTTTAATGTAATCACAGAATCATTAAGGTTGGAAAAGGCCTTTAGGATCATCAAGCCCAACCGCCAACCCCACGCTAGCATGTCTCCTAAACCATGCCCCAAGTGGCATGTCTACACGTTTTTTTGAACATGAATATCTTGAGTTCTTTCTCTTCCCATGTACCAGTATGCCTGTAACAACTTTCCACCGTAGGCTGGGCCTGTGTCGCAGCGTGTACGCCGCATGCGCGCTGCCCAAGGACGAAGGGACTGCGGGACTTCGGTGGAGAGAAGAAATTATTCCTTTCAGCAGAAACTGCCTTTGGATACCTGGCAAACCAGGGCTTGTTCCCGAGCGATACCGTGGCTTGTTTACGATGTAGGATTACTATTGTTAACATTTCTGAAAATTTTAAATAGAATTTTTGCAGGATTTATGTACATCATATATAAATACGCCTTAGTATAATTTATGTATCTTATATATGAATAATGGCTTTTTTATGAAGCGGAACAGTAAGACACCTTTTGAATCTAGTCATTAATAACTGACGCTATCACTTGTATGTTTTTTTAATCCAGAAGAGTGGTCTTTCCCAAATATTTTCTCTTTTTTTAGGATTTTCTGATGGAAACATTCATCATGTTCAAGAATCTCATTGGGAAGAATGTCTACCCCTTCGACTGGGTTATAATGAACATGATGCAGAATAAGTAAGTACAGAGGAAAAAGCGCTGTAGCCTTCTGAGATGGCTACTTTCATGTTTGATCTGAAACAACAGTGTTGCTTGGAAACAGTAAAACACAATGTGGCAGCTAGGTTGTTTGGGGTTTTTTTTCCTTCTCTGATGCAAATAATTATTTAAAAATTGGCATTGGAGATTGCAGGGCAGTGTTTTAGTGGCCTGTTCTGGAGCTCTTGGGTGGCATCATTTGGAGAAGCAGAATTCTGGAACAAACTGCAGATGCAGTAGGGATCAATACCTATCTTACAATAACTAGATGTATTCTTTTGGGGATAAATAATGTGTTTTGCATATTACCTCAAAAACTAGTGGTTATCCTACGCTGACATGGAGTTGTATGTTGTGGAATATTTTCAGTGGTATTAACAAGAAAGAAGTGAAAGGGCATTTTTAACCCAGATTCTGTCAGCCTGGTAATGAAGAGACAGGCTGTAAATGCTTCTAATCCCCCCCCACCCCCCCCACCCCTTTTTTTTTTTTGCTCAGTAATTGCAATGTTGTCATTATTTAGCATGCCTTTGTGCGATATTTTATGTTTGTGACATTTATTAAGTGTGTCAAATGCTTTTATGTGTACTGTGATGAAAGTATAAGGAAAAAACATTATATTTACTAGTTGCCTGGAGAAATCTCTTCTGTGCTTACTGGTAGCTACCATGGCTGTAAAGTTGTCAGCGCTTACGTATATAAAATCCTGAAGCATAGTTCGTACTCTCATTATAAAAATGCACTGTAACTTTAATCTTGCCTTCTGAAGTCTCCTTAACCGCCTAATAAAACCCATTCTTAATAAATATGAGTTAGGAGATTCAGCCATCTTTTGAGCTCTGCCCATTGGTTGTGGATGCACACTCCTGCGTGGCTGCAGCTTGCAAAGCACCTGCTCTTTTAAATGAAGAGCCCTTTGACAGTAGCTGATGAGGAAGAGCTAAAGCCCCTTGGGTTTCCTGGTTTTTATTTATTTTTTATGTTTCGAAAGTTGTTTTGCTCCAAGAACTCCAGCTGTCTCGAGAGTCGTGTTGCAGGTGCTTTGGAAACCCTTGCAGCGTATGTTACCTGGCGTCCTTTTCGACAGGAGGTTGCTGGATTTTTTAAAAGATTGAAATATGAATGGGAAGGTCTGGGTTATCAGGTCTATTAATGCCAGTTAATCAGTCACAGGGCAGTTACAGTGGTGTGAGCAATATTGCCGTGATTCTTCCCCCTGATGTAAAGAACACGGGTCTTCCTTACATTATCTTCACGGTACTGTCAGATGACGTCTTGGTGTTCATTTGCGTGGAGATTTGACCTTGATTTTTGGGTTTGGGGTTTTTTTGTTGTTTTGTTTTGTTGTGGGTTTTTTTTTTTTTTTAAACTGTGGAATTATGGCCATAGAAATGAAAGAGCAAAAGTGTAGAAGCAGCCTTTCCCTCCCCACCGGTTTTTCTTTAAAGCACAGGGGTATTCCCACCAGGCAGTTTCTCACTCTGAAAATACGGAGCAATACAAAGTGCGATGCAGAGGTGCGCAGGTGGGGTAGGGGCTTTGATTTTCTGATCCTTAAAACCAGTCTTGTCATTTTCCCCTGCTGAACGTTAAGTCCTGAAGAAGCAGAAATGAGATGAGGTGTTAAGATCTTTGATTCTTACTGAATAACCTCAGTACCCGTAGAATATTTGAGTAGTATTTAAAGTTAAAAACAAAAATGTTTTTCAAGACTTTCTGGTGTTTATGAATATCTGCAGAAGTGCTAAAGGGGGTTATTCCTCTCCAATTTACAAGTTCATTTTCATTACACCAGCCCGTTTGTAAATGCTTCTGAATTGATTCGAGTGCTTTTCATTTTTCCTGTTGATGCTAATGTGGTTTCCAGACCCAGAAAGCTGCCTTGTAAAATACCTTCTTGTCCATCCGGTCCATTTATTTTCACCCCTATAAACTCTTATTGAAGAAAACGGGGGGAAAAAATAAGAACAAATTCTGTCTTTTAAAGCTACCGCATTCTCTCAGTAGAAATAACTCGGAGCATGCCATTTTGTGTCACTCTTGCAAAGCACGTCTTGCTGCAGATCGAGTATTTCTGTGCCATAAGCCAAATTAAGTGAGCTAATTTTTAACTATATCCAGAATGTTCATGAGTTCATTCGTTTCCCTGCATGAAATGTATCTGGTAGAGTGAAACAAAGGAAAAAAATAAATACCTACTTAGAAGTTAGAGCCCTAAGCTCCCTCTGCGTGCAGCGGAGAGAGCTCCCAAAGCGCTGGTGGTGCCGCTGTGGTGAGGGAGGTACCTCTGCACCTTCATGGCAGGGGCAGCCCAGGCGGCTCCTCTCCACGCAGCGGTTTGCTTCCAGGTAGTTAACAGTGGATTAATATATACTGGCTGAGATAGAGTTGTTGCTACGGCGGAAGAGGGGAAACGGAGAAGCACGTGTGAAAGATGGCGTTACGGGGAATACTTACAAATACATGTTTAGTTAAAATTTAGCACTACACTTCTTTCAACCTCACTTTACTAGTAGGATTCCTGAATACATAAATATATGCCCGCTCGTTAATAGTCACAGAAATTGCTCTCATTCTGCATACTTTGTGTGCGTGTTTTTGGTACGGCACATCAAAACGTCGGGGTGCTCTCTCTTTCCCGTCCCTGCAGTATGCTGTGCCATGCACAGGATTACTTCCCGTGCTCAGCGTGACTTTGTTTCAATAACACAGCTAGTCACGTTGCGTTACCACCTATCGTGCTGAAACGAACACAAAAGTCTTCATATCTAATGAGATAATTGTTACTTTTTTGTTCGTAGATGTGCCGCTTAATACTCTATTTATTGGCTTCTCTAATTTAATTAAAAACAGAGTCTGTTCCTTTAGCAAAGCAATTTGTTAATTACGAGTCTGAGGTTTTGAATGTCCCCGGTTTCATGTCATCCTTTGGTTTGCCACCAAATATGCTGAAGGCAGCACTGTGTTGCCGAGTGCCGATAGCCGTGGCAAGGCGTGGTAGTCGCAGCGCAGGTGCATCAGGTGCTGTGCGACGTAAGTTGTCAGAGCGGGTAGCAGACAATTCAAACTGATGCTATGGCTTTTCATTTCACTGTCATATTTTGGTCCAAATGAGCTGCTGTTTTACAGTAAACAACGATATCCAAGCAGCAGAGATGGAAAAATCATTGATGACAGAAATGAATAACAGACCATAGCGCATTACGATTGAAAGAGCTACTTCTAGGAGAAGAGCAAGAGACTGTGTTTCAACCAAAAAGCTGAACGCCTAAAAGGCCAACACCTACCGGGACAGTACTTGTGGGGGTGGTTGATTGGACAGAATATCCAAATAGCGTTTAGTAATTAAGTCTTCATCCATGTATTGGCTTGAAATGGCCTTTGCTTTTGGGTAAATCTAAAGAGGAGAGAAGATGGAGGGGCCGAAAGAGAGAAAATGGTCTTCAGAGACATAAAATTTTGCAGCACTGCGGATGGGAATACTCGTTGCACAGCCGACTTGAACTGCAATAAGAAGTATCGGTCATAAACTGTAGCAAGAAACAGCCAAGTTCGAGGCTGGGGGAAATAGTCTGGCACTGAGCGCTGCGGTGGTTTGCTCGGGGGTTCTGAAGTCTCCAGCAGCAGAGGTATTTCAAAACAGTTTGACAAGCATCTGTTAAGAATAGACTAAATGATCTCCACAGAGTCGAGGGAGCCCTCCCACTCTGTACTGGGTGGTGGCTGCTGGGCTGGGACGAGGAGGTTTGCTTCCCAGCGGCAGGTAGCAGCACGTCTGTGGGGTCTGCAGCACCAGTTTGGTACAGGCTGGCCCTGTGCCTCGCCAGGCGGTCCGAGCAGGGAATCCCCTGCCTTTTGCTGTTCCACCACCTGCCTCAGAATTTTGAAGCCTGGGAAACCCCTGGCAAGTGGTTACTAAACGTATTTGTGATCACGTGCCTAAAAATAAGGATGAGCTAAGTCAACTTTAAAAGAAAATGCTACTTGTAGTTTTAAATGTTGCCGTTGGAAATCGCTAATAGTTCTGTTTAAGGTACTTGGGCACCTTTAAGTTACTTCTGCCATAAGGTTTATATGTCTAAAGATTTTCAGGAAGAGTTATTCCTATTAAGGTAACGGCATGATATCACTAGATTAAAAGGAAGCGTTTTTATCAGCTGTGGTGACAGCTACTGCGGCAGCCGCTTTGTAGCAATCCGCCAGGTGCTTGATAATGAAATTTAGGCCTGATCTTCAGCCACGGTGGTATTTCTGTCACGCAGCGCTCTGTGATAAACTTCGCAAGCTGTATTTAATAGCTGCGAGGAGTCAGGGGGTTTTCCTGTGTTTCAGGGTAGGGATGAGGAGAGCTTTGGAGGCAGAGGCTTCACTCCAGGCATCTCCTGCAGGAAAACGCGCTCAAGAAGTTTCAACTGTAAAAGCAGTTTTTGAAAAAGCAGGGATTTTGTATTGTTTATATTTTTCCCTTCTGGATCATGTTTAGAAATGATTCAGAAATGTTTTGAAATCGTTCTAAACTTCTGTCATAAGCTGACAAGCTTAAACTTAGGTTCCTCTTAAACACATAACTCGGAACACGAAAACAGTTCCTCTCTACGTTTTTGTAAATGAAAATAATTTACTCTTTGGTCTTACTTTTGGCATTTGAGACAATGACTTCCTTTGGTAGACCTTATGATATATTCATTTGTAGCTACTACTTTCATCCGCAGCTGTGCCAGTGGAAGCTGAGTGGCCTATGAAAAATGAATTTGATGTTTTCTGTTCTATTTTTTGTGTCTAATGCCCATATTTACATAAAATACCTGCTTATTTTGCCTTTTGAAGTTGGAGAAAAAGGGATGAGATGCTTCTCAGTGAGAATGAGGTTTCCTGTGCCTACGTACTTTTTTCCAGAGGAAATATATCTTGCCTTGCAGAGGGAATCTGGTGGGTGTTACCTGCTCCCCACTAGTGCTGCATTGGCTTTGGTGGGTGGGTGGAGGTGTGTTTCCTCCTGAAAACCCAGCCCAGAACCTTCATTAATTTTACTGTGTGCAAAAGAAAACAAAAAAGAACCTTGCAGACAGGAGGAAGGAGAATCAGGGACATCCATCTGGTAAACACGTACCTTTTTACTGTTGCTGGAGTGGCTTGTACATGTTTATTTTTGGAGCTTCCAGGGAAATGTAGGCTGTTCTGCTCCATGGTTGTCATAGCAGTACCTGTCAGATCTATACTGTGCTTTCAGAATTAACTTCAGCTATGTATGGGACCATCCATCAATAGCGTGCAGACACTGAAGCAGTTATGAACTGAAGCAAGTTTTGTGTAACTGTGAACCTTAAAATGTAGTACAGGCTTCAGTTGCCTGAGAGTTATTCTTACTGACACATAACCCAAAGCCAAAATAAAATTGGTTTTTAGATTATTGAAATTTTGCTTAATTGCAGGATCCTGCTAGGCTTTCTACAAGCATATAGAGACAAAAACACAAATGTTTTTAATAAATGCATGAAAATAGGCTCTTTGCACTCACATAATTGACCAGTCGAGTTGCATCAGTCAAATTAGGTGCAAGTGCAGAATCTCTTATTTAAAATCCGTCCCAAGCTACAATGGATGGAGGTGTGGTTTTTACAACGGGGGGAAGTGGTCGGAAGGATGACAAGGATTCTGGATAGAAAACTCCAGAAAACACAGGGACACAATGCAGTTTTCCAGACTATCGAGTAATATCGGACACATGGGCTGGCAGGAGGAAGGACGAAAAAACTTGGAAATCATGGCTTCATTTTCCAAAACCCCTGCCTATGTACAGTGTTCGAGCCTGCATTACTGCCGTGTTCACAGAGATTATTAGTAGGCGTGACTTAAAGGTTGCACTTATAACTGGGGCACCGATCATTAACATATTTACTCAGTATGTGTTGCTACAGAATACGGTAACCGTTTTACATTTCCAAATAGGATATTGTGATGAGGAGAGTGGTTGAATGCAATTATATTTTTAAGAGGAGAAGGAATACGTGGTTTCTTTCAAGAAGAGTCTGAACAGTAGGAAAAGCTTTGATGAGAAGGAATTGGTGGTACTTTTCCTGACTGTTAATACATTTCCTGTAGGACTCTGTGCTTTCTTATTTAGAGAGTTTTAAGAGTCCAGACATGCAACTTGAACAACAAAAGATTTTTATTTAGGGATGGAATGAGCGATTCAATTCAAATTGGAGCAATTTTGTTATTCTTTAGTGCCAAACATTTCTGTGTATAGAAAAAACCTCCCACTATTTATCATGTATAGATTGAGGATAAAAATTTTCCAAGTGTGGAACTTCCTTAGGAGCCAGTTTTCAAAATTAACTCAGGTGCCCAAAAGATTGGTCTTCATCTTTAAATAAAATAGACACATTCATAAATTATATAAAGATTCAGTTTCTGCACATAGAGGGAACGTTTTTTGCTGTCCATAAAACCTCGTTGCATAATGTACTGACCTTTTCAGTAAAGACCTTGCAGAGTTTTTGGTTTAGTATTGTACCTGTCAAATTAACTGGACCTGGGAGTAAAATGAATGTACTTGGCTATGTTTAAAATAACACGGGGTTTTTTCCTCACTCAAAAGACTGAGATTCCTTGAAGGAATATGTTTCAGCGGGTGCTCTTTTCCCTTGGTGGTTTCCGTGGCGGGAGGAGAGGAAGCATCCCCCGCAGCGGTTACTTTATCCCAGCCGTTACTAGTAAGAAATGTTGTGCTTGGCATAGGTGCCATATTGAGAACTGATGAACAGTAGGGGGGTTGGCAGGACACTGAAATTAATGGATCTGTTTTTCTCCTTTATTTCTGTATTCGTGATCGCTTACCCTAGAGAAGTTGAGCAGCAGCCTTTGCGCCGGTGAAGCTGCCAATGCGGAGGATGTAGGGGTGAGATGGTGCAGCCCCCTCCCAGCCACCCCAAAAGCATCTGCTGCTTCTCTGAGTGGTCCCCGTCTATTTGTATCATGATTAATCTCTTCTGGGGTCTAGAGGTGGAAGAATGGTTTCCAGTACTAAAATAGTTACCATTTTAATCGTTATTATTTAATCTAAAATATGGTTTTCATATGTTTGAAGACGCCTGTTTGTTTTTTGGTGAAGGCATCCTGCAGCGAGGAAGGTGGGCTTGGGCTGGGTGACTGTGTCGAGCATCTGCTGTGACTCCGCTTGTTCTGTCTTTTAGTGTTATGCTTCCTTTGACAAACCCGTTTTCTGTCCCTAAAGCGTGGACGGCACTTGCTCTCCTCCTGGGAACGTGGGTCTCGGTACCCTGCCATCTCTGCCAAATCAGGGGGAGGCTGCTGGAGTTGTATTTCATCCTAAAGCCCAAGGGAGATGGTGCGTTTAATTTTGCTGGGGAGAGAATGATCCTTATTCAGCACTCACTTCAAAAATACCACCCTGGTGCGTTAGACTAATATGCACACGTTCGTTGCTCAGTTGTAGTTAACACCTTCTCAAAATATTTCTGATCTATTCTGTGACACTTAAGCCTTTTATTTGCCACAAGAAAATGACAGTGACTTTAAAGAAAAGAATTGCATGTTGGGGAGAACATCTCTTCCTGAACTAGAAGGAAACACATAGGGATAAAATGATCCCAACTGCTGGTGTTCCTGAGTTCAAGTTTTAGATATGAAGGGGGAAAAAAGCGAACTAAGGTTTTTTGAGATTTTTTTTCTTCTCCTGTTAGAAAACCTTTGCTATTTTTGGCTCCTTGCAAAGTTTTAAGTAGCAAGATGGTCCTAAGGTTTAGACCTGCAATTATTCCTGTTCATTAACTGCTTGTCCTCCTTTGAGTGGTGGCAGATTTAATCCCCTCAAGACACTTTGAATGCTACACGTATCTTACGAAGCTTGAGAACTGTAAAGACATGCATGAATTTAGAATAATACTTCGTCCAGCGGACTTTGCATGTTACTGCTGTGCTTTTACATACAGAGTATTTCATGGGGCTTCACGGGTAGGGGTAGCTACTAAACCAAGGGTTTGCCCTGCTGGTCATCTTCCTTGATATGTTTTACCAACTCTTAAATATTTGTTCTGCAAAGAGGTAATGAGCGAGCAATTGAGAGGCACCTCACAGTCTGTCGTTTTCAGAAAGTGGCTCAGAAATGGGATACTTTAAAAGGAAAAATAGGGCATAGGAGCTCTGTGCAACCGAGCCAAAGTAGCAGCTTGGCTCGATGGTTACAATAAGCAAACGCAAGATAACGTTGCAAATAGCTTTCCCTTCCTCAGCTTCTGGAATCATCATCCAGTATGCTGGGGATGTGTGGGTTCTTTTGTTTTTAACAAGATACTAATAAAGCCAATTCACTGTTCTGGATACTTGCACTTTTTTTTTCTCCCAACTCGCACATACACAGTGTTAAGAACTCCTGGGCTTAATATCATGTTTTGAAAGAAAGCTACAAGAGGTTATTAGACTATGTGTCATGATAATTCTCTGGTAAGAGTCTAAATGAGATCTGAAGAAGCATTGCCAAATTAATTTCAAATGGAAGAGAATTACTTGGATATTATTTTCCCTCCTAGAACCTAAACCTAGGTTGACTTTAAAATACTTTGTGATGATTGTACTCATGAGCACATTATACCAACCAATAGATTTATCAGTTTGATTTTTATGATATTTTTTGGTTATCAGATGGTGCCGTTCAAGAAGAGTTCAATATATTCAGCACCGAATAGTGGATAATAATAGGTCGTTACATGCTTTTGTTTGTCTGGTTTGTTCTTTAATTGTTTCAGGAGTAGCAGAAACCCTTGGCAGATTACATTTAATCAGATAGATCTTTAGTGGAAGAGTTCCTTTAATTTAAAATTTTCTGATTCTAAGTTTTCTAATGATGACTGAAAAAACCCTGACTGTCATTTTAGATTTTAAATAGTATTTTATAATTCTAAAGTTCTTTTTCTCTTTTGCTGTCTGAGCTCACTCAACAGACCGTGGTGCGTAGATATTCAAAGTTAACCTGTACATAAGGTTGAGGGAGGTCAGAGCACGAATATTTGAATTCACATTATCGTACCAGTGTGGGTGTTTGGGATGAAGCTGCATATGAATATTTGCTTTCTCATTTCATGAAGCCTTTGGGAGCACGCGCCTCACAGCTTTATTCCGCTTCGCCTGGCTCCCCGCGTTCAGTTTTGGTGCCAGATCAGCCTCCCTCCTTGCAGCACCAAATTTCGTGGGACTGCCTGGGGGAGTGATTGCTCCACAGGAAAAATTCAGCATCAGTCATAAATGTGACAAAAAAACCCACAAAGACTGAGAAAATGGTCAAGGTGGTGGGAGTCCAATGACCCTTTAGGAGCGTCCCGGTTCTCCCTCCTCCGTGGGGCTGAGGCAGGACGGTCCGGGGCTGGCGGAGCATCACTTCTGCAGGAGCATGTCGCTCTGCCGGGAGCAGGGTTAAAGCCAGACGGCATCTAGTCCTCTCCTCCCATGCCACTGCACTGGCCGTCAGCCAGGAAGAGTGGAGCCCTTCCCCATGCGCGCTGTCCTTGCCCGCCCTTGGAGCGGCAGAAGGACCGCGTGCCCTGACGCAGGGTCCCTCCCCGTGCCGCGCTGTTGAGTGACGCTTCTGATGGTCCCGCGTCTAACTGCAGCTTCAAATGACCGTACTTCTGGTAGCAGGGGAAAAGGTACTACCTTACCGCACAGGAGGTGACCTCGAGGTGTGTGCGGCGTGTATGCAAGGATGCCTAAACCCACCTGAAGGTGCTCTTCCAGTTATTAATTGAACTTCTGGTGCCCTGCCAGGCAGCCTGTGCTCTGGGGCAGCTGCCTGGGATCCATCCACTCTGCACGTTTAAACAACGGCGTGAGGTGCTGTTCGCATCACGTTTCCAAATACGAAATTCCTTCCTTTTTTTTTTTTTTTTTGGCACAAAATGTATGGCGTGAACAAGAATGTGTGAGTACTTGTTTCTTATAAAAGCAGCAGCATGAGGTAGGTAATTAAATGAAGCTGAAGGTGTTAAATCAAAAAGCATGTTAGCAGGACTTCATTTTTACTAACAGTAAAAGCTAGTGTCATGTGATGTCTATTTTTAACGTGGAAGGTGTAGCAATTTTCACTTAAAATCATTATTTTTCCATGTCAGCTTCATTTAAGTTAGAACTCTTGCACATTTAAAAATATCTAGTGAGTGAATTATGCGCTGCTTTTTCACACTTGAGTTTTTATTAATCTTTTCCTCTTCCAGTGTTTAAAAAACCCCAATATTTCAGTCTTTAGAAGTAACAAAAAATGCTTATTTGTATATTATAAATGGAAGTTCAGGCTTAAATGCTTCTCTTGGCTGTTACTATGTAATGAAGATTTCTGTCGTTTGCTTTGAAACTGGATTGTAAATTCCACAGCTTTGACCATCAATTAGTGACTTGGTTATTTTCAGCACTTAGTGGTGGGAGAGAAAATGGCCTTTTGGCTGATCCGTTGTATTTCAGAAAGCATTTTATTTACTTTTCCACTATAACCAATAGCTCAATTTTCTTTAAGTAATACTTTTTAAAATTGCTATTTAAAGAAAACATCAGAACTAAAGAGATTCATGCCCCTTCCCTTCTTCCAAACAAAGAGGGAAAATCCCAAGCCTGTTGAATTTCAGGTAAGTGGGAATTTTTGCTCTCCCGAGGGTTTCCCGTGGGGAAGGGGAGTAGCTGGCCCGCCGAGCACCGGGGCGGGCGGACGCGGGAGCAGAGGTGGGCTGCCATTGCCCCCGCACGGAGCAAGGCCGCCAGCAGCAGTGTCAGAGAAAGCCCTTTGCGATAGGAATGTCTTCTGAGAGAGAGAGTTATAATACTGCAAAGGAAAACAGAGTTGAGTAGGTGGCCCTCTCCTTAGGTATCAACAGTCATCGCAGGAAACACGGTAGTGCGTTGATTCCTGTTGATTTAACTTTCCATCGTCAAATCAAGGTCCGTAACATTCCCAGGATATTCTTTCTGGCTGCCTTCCGTCAGTCACCTTTTTGTGGTACAGCAATATTGGGGAACAGAAAAAGCTCTATTGCCAACCTCAAGAGCCGTCGCTCAAGAAATGCATGAAAAAATTTCTTGATGGTGGTATGAGGAGTCAGGGGGCTTTAAACCAGAGGGATGAGAGGCACAAAATCTGCAGATTTGGAGAGGTTTATCCTTGCCATACTGAGCCAATGAGGCTAGCTATGTTGGTCCAGGTGTAAAGAATACCTCCGGTTATAAGTCTTTGAGAATTATTAAAGGTTGTTCATTATTTTTTTCCTTTTTTTTTGCCTGGGATATGACTTTTAGGACTGACACAGCATACAGAGCTGTATCCTTTTACTATCTGCCCTTTCAAAAATCTCATGTGATTTGTCCTGTGCAGGGACAGGAGTTGGACTCAATGATCCTTGTGGGTCCCTTCCAGCTCAGGACATTCTGTGATTCTATGATTTGCCAGGATTTGGTGAAAAATTGCAACTGATAACATATAAAGAAGTCTTACGCAGCCTTCTGGGCTGAATTGTTTTTTCATCTGGAAATACCAGTGCCCGTTTAACTGCGGCAAGCTGAAAAAGCTTTCCCTGAAGTGGAAGGAATAATGTTTTGAGCCACTTTCCTTTGGCCCAGACAAGCCTGTGGACAAGGAAGGGTGAAACGGTGACGTGGGGAAGCTTCTTGGCTTCCTGTGCCTCGAGAAAGTCTTTCATTGTGTTGAGCCAAGCTATACCATCGCTCTGATTGCTTGCAGGCCGTTGTGTTTCAGAAGGCAGCTTGTCAGAACAGACCAGCCCTTGTGACTCCAAGCCTCGTGCCAAAATCTTGATTTCCCATTTTCTTGTCTTGTAGAGCCAAAAGAGTTGCTTTGTAGGTGAAAGGTGTCCAGAAGTGCCCGTTGGTGTCCCGCCTGGGCCCACGCTGTGCTGCTGCTGGCACTGGGAGAGCTCCAGCCTCCAACACATTTGACACCATTTCAGTTGTGTTCCCTTCTCCTGCCAATATTAGCCCATTTTAAAGAGAATGCGGTTGTACAAGAACAAAATTAATATCAGAATGTTGATGGTAATTTTACTGCATCATTTCAAATGCCAGTTCTGCTGCTGCAAGATTTTTCTGCCATGCATTTGTGGCATATTAAGTGAACACGGCAGGAGGAGTAGCTTCATTATACAGAGAAACTGTGTGTATTATGAAATAGTACTTTGCTGTTTATGTATTTTTTTTAATAATTCACTAGAATCTTGACCAGCACAGTTAGGAATTTAATATAATTTTGGTAAAGTGTACCCTAAAGCCCTGGTTGCTTTTAACTTGCCAACATGTTCCTTTTCTGGGTTTTCGTCTTTTTGAATGACTGACAATTATGTAGCACTTTGGCTTCTGCGAGCAGTAGCCTTGATGTGCAAAAAACCAGTCAGGCCTTTTCTGGGGTTATTAAATTTTAGGATCAGAAGTGTTTCATGAACAGCTTCTAGAAAACAAGCTTTTACAGTTCAAGTATAAGAAAGCTCAGCCAGTGTAGTAATAACTAGTTTTAAAAAAAAAAAAAAAGGAAAATTATTTGTACTCTGACATAACAGATTGTATGAGCATGTGTGATTATAGGACAATAAGAGTTTAAAGTATATTTAGGGGGAAAAGAGGTACCAGATCATGGGCTATCACCAGTACAAAGGTTTATAACACTGAATATGAGGACTCAGAAGTCATCTTCTGTCTCTTAATGGCATAGCAGGCACAGATTTAGCTAAGCCACTCCTGACAGATGTTCCTCTCTTTTTCATCATAAGCATTTGTGTTACAGTTAAGCAGGCACTGTTGCAGCTAGTGAAACAGGCGTGCTGACTGATCTTGGGATGAACAGATTGAAATGATAGGTAAATGCATCATTTTTCACCATTTACCAAAATGAGAGCATCCTTAACGTACAGGTAGTCATTTGCGTTAGAAAATACTAATGCTGGGTCACGTACTGCCAAATACTTTGGTGCAACTCCTGTTCTTTGAATGGGTGAGCTTTAAACTTCCAAGATGTTTTTCATTTGGAGACTTAAAAACAGTAATATGAAAGGTATTAAAAGTAAATGTTTTCTTTCTTCAAATTCGTTGTATATATACATTTGTCAAATGCCTGTTGAGCTGCTAAGGGTATTTACTGTTCAGTGTCTTGAAGGATACACTTGCGTTTGCTCTGCCAGTGACGGGAGCTTTGATCTCCCAGCTTTTCAGATCTTTTTCCTGCCACGTATGGGAAAAGCTTCCCCCTCTGCCTGTTGCAGGCCAGCACCTAACACTTTCCTGTCTCCCTCCAAAGCCTGCCCGCGCTCGCAGCCTGCATCCGGAGCCCTCTGGTGCTCTGGCTGCTGGAAGGACTGAGCTCTGGAAATGCCTCTGCCGTTCCTCCGCTGACCTTTCCCACCCCCGCTTGGCTGTTTATCTTGCCTAAGCCCTCACCTTCAGACTCAGCAAGAGCATTGCAGCCTTGCCTTTGTGGGAGTTGTTTGCTGATTGCCAGCAACTTCAGTAAAATAGAAAAATTTAAATAAATACATGGTTGCTCCAGAAGGTGTGAAAACTGTAATTTTTAAGGTCAGTATGATTACCAGTAGGATGAAAAGGATCCCTGCGAGTAGCTTCAGAGACACAGCCAAAACCGGAGCTGCTGACCCCCGAACCCGCTATCTCCAGTTGCGTTGTGACAACTCGCTAAAGTTCATTTTAGAGCTACCACAACTGGGTGAAAACCACCGCCGCTCTGTAGCACAAAGCACTCATTTAGTACAATATCATCTGCCTGATTAAATTTGGTAATTTTTTTGACAGCTTAATTTGTTTTGGCAGGCTTTATGCTGGCTCAGGTGTCATCTGTCTTTCTGCAGCTGGTGTAGAGCCAGCATTAAAGCCTTGGGCTGGTGCAAGGGCTGTATCTCACGTGCTGTGGCCAGTTCCCAGTGTGGGGATCGCTCCCCTTACCTGGGCCAAGTGGATACCGATGGGATGTGATGGGCAGCGTGGCCTCAGGTAGGATGCTGGAGGGAGAGCCTTGCTCCCTGTATCTCAGCCGTGATCTTGTGTCTCTAAACCACACGTGAGCAGTTTGCAAAGGTGATTCGTATCCCACCGGCTGCTGTCGGTGGGGGAGGCCGTTGGCTATTATACGGTCATACATATGCATGTGTGCCGTTGGTTGTGGAAGGGGCAGGGGGCCATGGTAGCAGCTCTGCCCTGTTAACAGGACACATTATGTGGTCTTCTGGATGGAAGGGATGGTCAGTATTGCTTTAAAGAGCTTAATCTGGCAGGTTATTAAAACTATTGAGTCCATGTGCTCATGAGTGCTGTGGTTTGGGAGCGTAAGAAACGTAAGTGTTAAGAGGAAGAGGCAGAGTAGAATATGAACTTTCCCGTTGAAGTTACTGTGCAGGTTACACACCGCGGCGTCAAACGTGGGGCATACCACGGAGTTCCTCTGTGCTGTTGGAGCATCAGCCCTGACGCTTGCCCACGGTCGCTGCTGCTTTTCCTGGGCTCGTGTCAGATCCACACTGATGTTGCTCTGTCCTCTGGTAGGAAACTTGGGATCGAGGTGCCGCAGCAGTTAGGTGGGAGTGCGCAGGGCAAGGGGAAGTCTGCTTCTGATACATGCACGCTGAAATGCGTTGCAGCACGGGGCGAGTCAACTTGTCCTCCAGAACACTGGGAGTTTACTCCACCGGATGGTCTTCTGCGTAGCGACGAGCGCTCATCAAACTCCTCCTTCGCAAGGGTGTATTGCATGTGGGTTGGATGGATGGAGTGTGCAGGCCATGAAACGGGGAAGGCTGTAACAGCTGTATCCACCCTCCCTGGTTTTTATTTCTCTTTTTTGTTTTTTTTCTAATGTTACATGTGAAAATAAATTTTGGTTAGCGTTGCAGTCAAACAGCAATAGCTTTGTGGGAGGAAAAGATGATCCCGTATTAAGAGAAAACTTAAAAAATTACCTTTATGCCATTAATTATTTCTTAAGACTGAAATTTCCTTCTGAGAAGTGAAGGATTTGGTAATCACTGCTTTTGTTGCTCTCTGTGTTTGGCTCTGATAAAATGTATTACTTTCTGTGGCTTGCCTTTTGCGGGCCCAGTCATGTTCGCAGGGTGCAAGAAGATGTAGAACATAGTTGATAATTTTCTGACGGTTCACTTTATAAAGATATCCAAACAGAAACATTTATGGAAAGAATTTTACTTACATGTTTTTGTCAGTGAGATTTTAAAAGGAGGTGCGATACTACGATGTATTTGCGAGTATTCACTCTCCCTCCCACATTGTTATCTCATGTTCTTCCTGCTGGGCTGTTTTGCATCTTTGGAGCCAGAAACCATGTTTAATTTTCAAAAATAAAAATAAAATTGCCAAGTGTCAAAACCAAACATGTTTTATATAAGTTCTTCGTGAACTCTGAATACTTTTTCATTTGTCAAACTATTTTTACAATGTGCTTGTAGAATACCACAACCACTTAAGTCGTGTTTTCTCAAGGAAAAGTTTTCTTAAGGAAAGTATTTACCTCTTTAAGATGCATCTTATAGTTATTATCTGACTGATGCATTCATATTGGGATGTACCTTCCTCTTTTGGTACAGCAGCAAGCACTACTTAGGCTTTCCACGTATGCATTCAGCACTTGCCACCGTATTGATCCCAGAAGATACTGCTTCTTAGCCATAGAATCACAGAATGTCCTGAGCTGGAAGGGACCCGCAGGGACCATCGAGCCCAGCTCCTGTCCCAGCACAGGACACCCCAAATTCACACCATGTCTCTGAGGGCCTTGGCCAAGTGCTGCTTGAATATCGCCAGGCTGGTGCTGTGATGCCTCCCTGGGGAGCCTGTGCCAGGGCTCCACCACCCTCTGGGGGAAGGACCTTTCCCTAATGCCCAGCCTAACCCTCCCCTGGCACATCTCCCTGCCATTCCCTCGGGTCCTGGCGTTGGTCACCAGAGAGCAGAGACCAGCCCTGCCCCTCCTCCTGCCCTCGGGAGGGAGCTGCAGAGCGCCATGAGGGCTGCCCTCGGCCTCCTCTGCTCCAGCTGAACAGACCAAGGGACTTCAGCTGCTCCTCGTACGGTTTCTAGAGTTTTGCTGATCCACATAAACCTGTAATTTTCGGTGCTTTTGACAGCATCTGAGGATTATTATTTTTTTTTTTAAGAATTATTCCTCTTCTTTTCCAGTTTGTCCAAATGTTTCTGCTGCAGGAGTGCCAAGAAGCAAACATACCCCTGCTCAGGGGCTGTAGAGAGGGTTCATTGCATTTTTGCTCCTTGCCAAATTCAGTGCTGGGGTCCCTTAGTGTAGCAATGAAATTATACAGATGCATACTGAGTTTGGCTTTCCTTCAAACGACAGTTCTGCGTATGCAGACCAAACCTCCAGAGCTCGTTTTTCACCCTATCTGTGTTTTGATACAGGCAGACTGTGAAGGAAGGGAGCAGGGGCTTGCTTCTCCTTGACAAGCATGTTCTAGGCTCTGCTTTCATCTCTCCTGAAGGCTCAGGACTCTCTTCTTCTGTTTCTTCATTCCTCCTGTCTTAATTTAACCTTTTCTGGTCTAGTCTAATGGTATCCAAGAGAAAAAAATCCACCACTCAGTAAACTCTTGTTTCTTGATTGAGGAAGGTGGAAATCCCACTCACTCGTTTGGTGTTGAAGTGAAAGAAAACACAGTTTATAATGAATCTGAATCTACCAACAAGTATTAAATGTAAAACCTGAGGGACTTGTGAGACGGTCACCAGCTAGTCAAGGGTGATGCGGGTTTTTTTAAACTCTCTGTAGTTCTTAAAGGCCATTGAGCTCTTTGCCATGCGTGGTGGGTGATGTGGAGCACCGCCCAGCGCTCGTCAAATACTGCTGACAGCAGACAGTTGTCTTAATTAAATTAGACTGATGTTTTTACAGCTTCGTGTATTTTAGTTTCTGCCAAGACAACTGACAACAAGAAATGAGGGATTTATGAAGAAATCATGAAAAATTTATGCTGGCATATGTGATTTATTCATCCAGCATATAAAATGTATTTTAAATTCCAACATCAGAGCTGCCAATAAGCAATTTGAAAATAGACTAAAACTGTTGATCGTTTTGTATGAATATGCAGGCGGCACACTAGACTCCCGTCCTTCACCCTGCTTCGTATTTGACACTCAATGCACTCGACGTAGGTTTTAGACATTCAGCACTTCTAACTTACAAGAGTTTGTTTCATTGTTAGTCAGGATTTCAAACTAATTATTTGTGTTAGGAAAAACACATGGAATAAAAGCCCTTGGGAGAAAACTAGAATATTGCCAATGACAAACTTACACCAAATCCTTCCGTATTACATCTTTATAAAAAACCCAACCCAACACTCAAGTGCATCTCTGAAAAAAAGCAGAATTGCTTTAGATATTTTTTTTTTTCTTAAGCTCTGCTGAGCAGTTGCTGGATATTATCTTCACAAAGCAGAACTCGGTGTGTGGACGTATGAGTCCACAGGGAAAATAATAGCATTTCACTCAGCCTCATTTCAGTTAGACTGTTGCATTAATTTCCTTTATAACTTGTGACATCTGTGGTATGAATTGCTAATTTGTTTGTTCTGAAAGTTAGGGGGAAAAAAATTACCCCGCTGAAGCCAGTGAGCGAAACTGCCGTTGCATTCAGCATTTTCTCCTGTGGCTCCCCTGACAGCGCTGACGCCTCCATTTTGTGCTTAACCTGGATCTGCTTTAAATTTGTAAACTTTCCCCATGCAGTACATGGAGTTTTGTATCAGTGCGTGCTGTTCTCTCTCCCATAAAATATCTAATCCCTTTTACTTACATGATCCTGTTAAAGCTGTTCTCTTATTCTGACATGGAAATCCTACCTGTACAAGCGTGATAGATGAAATGCAGCAGTTGCCTTGATTTAACGTGGGGACCGTGATAGTTTTGTTATAGCTGATAAATAGAAAGGTTTTGTATTAAGACACACAGGAGCAAGTTCTGGGCAGAGGCGTAGGTGTGGGGCGAGCAGTACGGCTGCAAGACTGCGTGATCACGAGGATTGATCTGTAGATCTATAAAAACTGTCTTTCCAGTCTGTCAAACAGACCGGTGAGAGATGTCTCACAGGAAGCACATGGCGTACGATAGCGATGTACCGCAATTAACCTGAGATAGCCCACCTGTGATGAGACAAGATCTAGTGGTACGCACTGTTTGTCCCAGTTTTTCAGCTAATTCAATCGAAAATCTGGAAGGGCTGAATTGTGTTGTGTGGATAGCTGTGTTAGATAGCAACTAATGCTGTTAAAACTTTGGTGGGTGCCAACGACAGGTTCTCGTGCGGTGGAAGAGAATCACGGGAGATGTTCATGTGGCTGTAAGGATGGCAGTCGTTCATCGGATGGCACGGTCAGAAAGGATGAATGCCGTGTACTGAAAGAGTTACCACCAAATTGTTTCCAGCTGTGTTATTACATGGAATTCCAGTAATATCGAACCAGCTTGGTTTAGGGTTTTTTTTTTTTTGCCTGTTCCCCAGTGCTATTTGTTAATAATTGAATTCTCTCCATGCAGTGAATAACCCTGTTTGGAACGGTGAGTACCATAGGACATCTTACAGAGCCAGTGCTGGATTTGGGAATGCCAGAGTCTACTAGGAGCTTTAGGCTGACAAGGAACAATCCCCAAAAGCCTCTTCTCGAGTGAAAAAGGTGGATTTACATGTTTTTGTTTTCTCATGCTTAAAAAATCACCATGTAAAGGTTTTGTCTCATGTTACTCTCTAGTGTTGTATCACTGAATTTGGTACTTTAATTAGAAAGTTCAGTGTGAAAGCTCTTTGGGCTGAAGATGCACCCACAGCAGAAGGGACTTTCTAGTGCTGGCCACCATCACGTTGGTCTCGTAAGAGCGAAGCACAAGGATTGCATCCTCCCTTTGCCAGCTCTTTCCTTCGTGAAGTTCGTCCGTTGGAACACTGTAATTCCCATTTAAATGTGTTATTGATTTGATTCTCATATAGATCTAAATTTCCCAAATTCTCCTTCGAATTTCACTGTGGAAAAAGAAGCATTTACCCTTTTTTTATCTTTTGGTTTGTTTGGGGTTTTTTTTGTGTGGTTTTTTTTTTGTGTGTGTTTTTTTTTTATTTGTTTAGTTGTTTTTTTTTTCCTGTTGGGTTTTTTGTTGTTGTTTTTTTCCTCCCGTCATCCATCAGCCTCACGGAGCAGCAGCTCAGCTGCCTGGAGTCCCAGGCATGCCCGCAGCCCACGTGCGCATCAGTTCCAGGAGACACGTGCAGCAGTGCCGTGCGTTCGGGGAGCGTCGCGCTTGCTGTGCATTTGCTGAGGCCATCTGTGCGGTGCGGAACAAATAGCGCCTGGATCTGCCGAGCTTGCGGGATGTGTTCTGCACAGCATATGCTCGCGATGCAAGCCAGGGAGGCAGCAGCTCTAGCCTGATGTCTAGCTGAACCTATAAAATAATAACTAAGCTGAGGCGAGTAATGTTTGGGTTTAATAGTACTTCTTTGTTAGAGAAAAAAAAAAGGTAATGGATTGTGATTTGATTTCTTTATTTGTGTGCTCTTTGCGCGCTACGCTTTGGCTGTTGGCTGCATGAGCGAGCTGCTCATGATACAGTGGTCCTAGGCTTTTCTCATCACCTTAACTTTTACAACACTCTCTCTTTTTGCCTTCTTTTTTTTTAAGTCATAAACACAAAGAAAAATATCAAGAGTTAAAACTTTGTTGGACCTTTTTTCCCCTTTATTCTAAACTTTTATTACATTAATCCCATGCAAGTCTCCCGATCTGCAAATAACAGGCTAATTAAAAATTCCCATTTACAAAAATAACTTCTTATTTTTCTGCTAGTATATTTTGCAATTCCATTATCAGAAGTGGGTCTTGGGCTCCAGGTGTACTGTATTATCCTTCAGCTCTCCTTGACTGCAGTAAGCAATTGCTTTGACCACTGTCAGCTTACAAAACACTTCCCTTAAACATTTCCTTCTTCCCCTGAATCATAAATTGCCTGGCGCCAGGAGCGCTGTCTGGTGGGGGAAATGCAGAGGCTGCTGATCTGCCTCCGAGCAGAGCATGGTTAAACTGTGCGGGGAGCCACAAAAAGTGCAACTCATTCTCATCGATCCAAGGGAGAAATACCTGGCATGTGTATTTTGGTTATTTATATCGTATTCAAGACAGTTCATATATTAAAAAGAAAGAGGAAATTAAAGCCTAGGTTTTCAGAAGAGCATAGGCAATTTGTACGCGATGTACGACTCCACATATCATTAGAGAGGGGAAAAAAAAACCCATATTTTTTCTTGCTTTCTGATAGGCGTCCCAGCAAAACATTTCCAAGGGGATGGGAGAGCTCTGCTGGCTGGCTCGCCACGGTAGCTCTTGGATGCTGGTTCTTTGGCACTGACCCTTTGTGTCCCTGAATGTGACTGAACAGAAAGTAAACCTCTGTGGAGTTGAGTGAGATAAAAATACAGTGCCTCGTCAAATTGGTTGACCTAGATTAATTCTAGCTTTGTGTTTTGTAAAAGCTTTAAACATGTTTGCATAACGTTTACCTTATTTTAAAGTAATTTAACAAATACATAATAAGATGGTAAAAGTGAATAATTTCTGGGTTTTTTTCTCTTTTATGTCAGTAACTCAGTGTAAATTATTTTTTTTTGTAACTAAATTTTGGTGGGTTATATTGATGTGAAGGAAAGAGATTTTAAAAGTAGCACTAAGTTCCAGTGAAAGAGGTTAAACTAGCCAACTAGCAAAACCTGCTCAGCTCTGCAAGGATTTATAGATGTATGTAACTGAGCCCGTTTTCAGGAGCTTTGCTGGGGATTGGGCAAGGAAGCCGACAGGAATGCAGGAAAACTACTGAAGGGAGCGTATTCTGCCACGCTGATTCAGTGGGTTAGGAAGGACGTAAGATTTGTGAAGGCTTTGAATTTGAGCCCATATCTTGGAGTCCCTCGGTCCGTTTTGGAGCCTGAATTGTAACAAATACAAGAAAATGACAGATTTAATGTCAAAATTAAGGTATTTGAAGGCAGCAACATAGAGAATTTATAATCCAGGCGTAAGGGACATGCCGGCAGTTCAGTCGTGGCTACGGCAAGAAAGCAGCCTACATTTTAAATGCCGTGCAGCTCATTTCTGAAAGTGCTGAAGGCTCTGACAGACACATGCTTCAAAATAACGTGCAGAAACTGTACAGACAGATGATGGCCTTTAGGCACAGGTGCTGGTGCAGGGGGAGGTGCCATGGCATGTATGGAGAAGGGGTGCTGGTTTATAGCCTGCTTTGAGACTCGCCCAGGAGAATCAGAGATGTTTTCTTAACAGGTTTATAACCACTTCCCATCCGTGAGCACGCAGTGGGGCAGTGGGGAATGTGGGAATGTACCAAAGTGTCTCTTTCAAGGTATTATATCATCGTCTTGGGATTTGCTGCATTGTGTAGTCTTAGCAAGCGAAATGAGAATAAGCACCAGTACATATTTGCTGATATTAGTAAGGATACAGTTTGGATGCTTTTCACTTGCCTTAAAATTTTCCATCGCTTTAGTCTTGGAACTGATTCCCAAGCCGTGGCAGAGGGCTGGGAGTTAGCCATGGTGCAAAATCAGAGCCGTTGTTCATCCAAATCTTGTGCCGGTCTAAGGTTCAAGAAAATCAATGATTTATTTGTCAGGAACACGGCATGTTGTTTTCCATATTCTATAAATATTAGTGTACAGCGTGCCAATGACCTTTCTTCAATAGCATTTTATTACAGTATCTAGTTTATCATAGTAAAGCATTTATTATTTTTTGTGTGATGTTAGAAGTTACATATGCTTTCCATCTCCCATTCACAGTCCACTTATTTAACCGAGTATTTGATGTAACGATACTTTTGGCTTGAATACAATAATTAAAGGTACTTTTGGCTTGAAAACAATTAAAATATGTTTTGAGGTAACAACAAAACAAATATCATTGGCAAATGGGTCCAATTTAATCTTACATGTAAGTATATACATATACTGTTGTTCTTACCTTTTAATCTGTGGAATCATATTTTGGCTTCGTTACCCAAACGGTTGGGCACTGTGGGTAAATTAAACTTTACCAACTTGCTCAGCTCATCTTTGCTAAAGGGGTGCCACTGTCAACAAGGCTTTGTTTGCCATAAAGTGAGATTTATACTGACGGTTTTATATAGCGACAATAATATTAATTTGAATTATTTTTGTAAGAGTCTCAGAGCATCTGGGGAGGATCATCTGCATTGTGTTGGCCTTACAGATGTTCAAGTTGATTCATAGAGTAATTAAATAATTTGCCTGTTCTCATGCAGTGAACAACCAGCGGTGAAGAACAGAACTCAGATCATGTATTATTTTCACTTGAAATATTCTGCTCCCTTTTGATAACTAGTACATTGTCCATATGAATATTAAGCCATAACTCCAGCTGAGATAGCACAATGCACATCTTGGGGTGCATAAGTGGAAGAATTATTCAAAATTTTATTCAAAAATAAGAATGGTCAATGTAGTATTTAGTTTTTAAGGTCAACATAGTTGTAGACAAACATTCAGCCTGAACAACCTGTAGAGGTACATACTTTTGTGAAGTCTTACCTGGATGGTCCTCCCTGATTCTCATCTTTCTGCTGGAGGTTCTATCAGTTCCAGACTATTGCTGCAAAGCAACGCCTTGCGTAACCGTTTACCCGCTGGATTCAGGCAAAAAGAGCTTAGATGGGTTTGTAGGGCTTAAGTAAACTGAGCTTATGCACTTGATTTTGACTGATGTAGATGGGAGTGCTCTCGTGAACCGCTTTGCTGTACGAGCTCCAGCAGCAGGGATGGTGAGGAGGTAAAGGATGGGAGCCTCTTCGGTTTGCAAAGCTGAATCTGGAAGACATCTTCTTTGCAGCCTTGTTCAGCTTTAAACTTAGAGCATAAAGCCTTTGGCGTATGGGTTATAGACCCAAGGATAATAAACATCAGCCTCATCAAAACTTCTGCAAAGCTGTTATTACTCGTAATTGAGATAGATATACTTTGACATATGAGAGCTGAATGATGATTGCGATGTTAGCACATATGTTTATTTCACCTTTCTCGTATAAAAAGATGGATCAGGCAATGTGTATTGCATTATCAAATTATCCCGAGAGTTGGAGTGTGGTGCATGCAAAGCTTCAGCTCTACTAATACTGTGCCAAATTATCAGGAATGAATAGATGCTGAGTAAATAATCCTGTTTTGCTGTTAGTTTGTAATAGATTTGTTGATAGGGAACAACTTTTCTATCTGTTAACATCATGATAATTTGATAACCCGTTCGTATTATTTAAACTGCATATTTTGTAAATGCCAAAGCGAAGTAATTTCCAACAGAAGCAGTACGTAGGAACTGCTCTCCTGAAGTGTTTTTTAAATTGCTTTGCTTGCAGCTACAGAGTTTGCCATAAAGAGTGATTTCTCATTCTGGAATTTCAAAGCTGCAGGAGTGGTCACAGAGTTGAGAAAGGGACAGCCTGATGATTTAAGACTAATTAATGCCCTGCTTGTTGTGGAACAGAGTGGCGTAGACCTTACTGGTCTAGCAGAACGTATCACTGCGGTTTCTTAATGCCCTAAACCAGGAAACTGATTTATCACCTATTAGGTCTTATTAGATCCCATTCGGGGGGGGAAATGAACTGCTGTAGCTGGATGGAAGAAAATTAATTTGAAATAAATGCTGTATAGTCAGGCTTCTTCAGTTCTTTCATCCAAGTCAATCTCTGGCTGGAAAGCTGGGTTTCCAGGTTTGATATGGTTTCTTGCAGAGAGGCATACTGTGCACGCACGCAGGAATACAAGGATGGTGTAAAATTGTCTGTTTGAAAAAGGTGGAGCTCTGATGTGATTACTTCACACATTTCTAATCTAGATTTTTTTGAAAAAAGCATTTACTGTGCTATAACATGCCCTCCTTACCTGTCTCCTTTGGTGCCTGTGGTGGTGCAGGGGAGGAGCTGGCAGGTAGAAGGGCAAGCTGCCGTGTTGTTTGGGGTATCACATCGTCTGGGGAGGGGGCTTAAGTGTAGGGTTTTATTTCTTCTGATAGCAGTTACTTTCCAGTTTCTTCCCCTGGAGAAGTCGTGGGGAGCTCCTGTGAACATTTACCTTCAGTTTCACATTTTTTCTGAGTTTAAATCTGTTATTTTAAACCTCACGTTGACTGTATTCACTAGGAAAAGTATGGGCGGTTCCCTGCTACACACTAGCTAAACACAAAACCAGAAGTGGCACTTCATAGTTTTTACAGATTATATCCTGCTGAACTTTCTTCGGTGAGTAAGAACGGTGGTCTTGGTCTCCATTTCTTTACTGTTTTTAAAACTATGCGTAGAAACATGGGTTGGTAACAACACACTGTGGTAGCAGCAGACCAGATTGTCTGGAGCGAGCAGCTTTAGCTGCAGAGGCTGGGAGGAGGAAGGCGGGGGAGAGATGATCTTTTCTTCTTCTCACCCCACTTCTCTTTCAGCTTTGCCTGTTATTGCTGTTATTTTTAGCTTAGATAAAGATTGCTTCAAATGCAATGCAAGAACTGTCCCTCAAATCAAAAAATGTAGTTGCAAAGCACCAGCGATAGGTAGGGCTTTCACCTCATGTTTGCCTTTAAACTACCCAACCCCGAATGCCATGGGAAGACGTTCTTCTCTGTTGCCCCATCCGAGGGCCGGGTATACACTAATAAATAGTCATCTGGCTTTGAAATCTGCCAAAGCAAACCGGCTGTCGGACCTTCCCTGGGAGTCCCACAGAAACGAAGGGGCCGTGGGCAGAGCCCACAGACCTCTCAGCCCAGGTCCGCCAGGTTTTTTACCATATGGTAAACCCCTTCAAGGAGGGGTTTCACACGAGTACTGGTACTGCCAAGTCGAATAATCATGTCTCAGTACATGGGCAGTGACGTGCCTATTGACTGCTCTTTACATAAGAGGAGAAAGTATTGAATTCAGCTGGTGAGGAGGGAGGGAAGCACAGGTTTGCTTCTCACCCTGATCGATCATGCTCTTTTGAGTGGTGAGACTTCTTAAAGAATGAGAAAATGAGGTTTCTGTTATTGTCAGAGGCAGCAGCAAAGATTACCTTTGCAGTTCCAGATGACTGAACGAAGTCTTAATTATTCTCTAACACCAAACGAAAGGTAAAATACTAATACCTTGTCTTCTGTTTGTACCTCGTCATACCAGCATTTTCCTGTTCCAAGATGAACACCAATTGGGCTTGGTTTTGTGATTTGCAGCCTTCACCTGAGGGCAGGTAGCCTTTACTGAGTAGGAAAGTCAAGGATTGGATTTGCATGACATACAGGGCAGGTCTTTTAAGATGCAAAGTCCGTTTGCTTCTCAGTAGCATCTTGTGATGTACAAAATGGGATCGGTACAAAAGGTTTGATGTTTCAAAGGAATTCAACACCCTGTTAGTTCCCCATCAGCCAGTCGTCTTCCCTTGCTTGCCTGGGCCTCCCCCCATACTGATCTTTGCAACGCGTTTCCCTCGCTCTGCGCAGCGCTGAAGCCCCGTGTCGGACAACGTGCCGTGGGACTCGCAATGTCTAGAGGTTATCATAGGGACCGTTGGCTTGTAGCGCTGTCTTGCAAAGCAAAGGTCTCCATTCTGCTCAGTCTTCGCTAATTCATATTAAAAAAGAGGTGTGTTTTCGCCAAATAACTTATTTCTTCACAGATGAGCATTTTTCTCATTTTTCTTAACACCTTTATTGTCTGTGCTCGTTAATCTGCATTTGCATGATGGGTTTCCCTACCCTGCATCTTCAGGGCAGGATGTCCGGTGAAATTACCAACAGGATTTTATTCCCTACTCTGGAGTCACCGTCCTCATTGATTTGCACTGCTCGCCACCCTCATCACACCGAACACCGTAACGTGGGCAGGTGTCGTAAGTCAGACATTACGTAGAGTTGGCCCAGTGCTGTTCCCGTCGCAGTTCGCGTTAATTTAGGCAGAGCAACATGCTGAAGTGTTCCTAGGATTTCCAGAGCTGGTTCTGTCTTGACTTGTCCTGTAAATGTATTTTTAAAAATAATATTAAAAGAAACAAAGCGACACCCCAACTTACTGTGCCGTACAAAGCAACTTAAAAAAAAATCTGTTATTTACCATAACTGAAAACTTCTCAGCAGAAGTTAATTTATACAGCTATGATCATCCAGCAATTACGATTTGTCACAGACTAATATTTACTTTCTTGACTAATTTAAAACCCATTCATTATACTACATACAAATTAAGAACAAAGTGTTGTGTTGGTCTCTGAATGCGTAATTGCAATTAAGATAGTCTCTTGCAGAAATAATACGCGTAGGGTTAATTTGGACCACGAGTTGTTTTTTCTTCTGTCTTTGTGTTTCTGTACAATTAAATTATCCTACTGTGGCGCAGAGAAAATAACACTTACTTGTATCTGGGCTGTAACGTGGTATTTTTAATGGAGTATTTTTAATGAGACTGTGTAACAAGGGCTTGTAGCACGGCTTGTTGACTAACAGCAGATTAGTTATGTTTGCTCGTTCCATGAGAGGTGAGAGGCCCCAAAGAGTGTTTCTGGCCCCAGTTGTGAGCGAGCAACTTTACTGAAGCAAATTAGGTAATTTCAGATGAAAATGTCAATGGCTGAAGAGTTAGAATCACAGGAGGGCCCTGCAGAAGTCAGTATTTCTCCCTTTTTAGTGGCATTTGGCTCTTAAACATTTAATGATGCCTTGGGAATAGAAATATTCTAATTTTTTCATGAATTACAAATTTGAGTGAATGTAACGTAAATGAATATATTCCCCATTATAGGAACAGCACTTGAGTGGTGTCTTCATCTAATGCTCTCTTATGTATTGAACTAAATCAGAGTTTGCGAGGCTCATTTGCACCTTTATGTGCTATGTATGGGTGATAGGAGGTGTCTGACTTTTAAGTATGCATACAGTGAGATTTGTGCAATTACAGTATAACAGATTAAATACTAAGGTAGATATAACTTAAAAAAAAAAAAGATACTAAAAATCCTTTTGCTGTTTCCCCCAGTAAAATTTAAACTACCCACCCTAAATAGCAAGGTGGGGGAAGGCTATGCTTTGCAATAAAGCTAGAGAAAAAGGGAAAGATCTTAAAATATAGGGAAAAAAATCTTTCCGTTGGTGTTTTTAGAAAAAAAAAAAGATTTTTGGGGGGGCTATAATTTATAGAACCCTTGTTACGTGTTTTCTTTTAAAATACAGTTTTCTGCTGAAAACCTGGAAGGGCTGAGGGAAGCTAAAATAGTGCACACGTTTGATTTTAACATCCCCGAATTCTTCAGCAGTGATTCCCAAATCTCTTCGGCCTACCAGTGTGATCAAAACCAAACCCTTTTTGCAGGCTTTTGTGTTGATGCTGTAATACTAAAACTTTTGATTGAAACCACTAGAAATTATACCATAGTTCTGTACGGCGCTTGAAGCCGCTTCCAGTATTTTGTGGATAGCAATTTTCAGCGATCAGTTTGGGTATTATTGACGTTAAAGCCGAAATTACGTAAAATTTGAACAAACTGCACATGCTGTTCTGCTTTTAATTTGTCTGCTAGTAGATGGAAAAATCCAGAAAGCTCTGCTTTTTACCTTATGTAAACCTGTGATGAATCCTGGGGTCATTCACTGTTGGCCTATAGAGCGTCTTGCTCTTGCCAGGCTTTCCGTAATGTCTGCTGCAGACGGACTTGAAAATGTTGGCAAGGCTTATCTGTGTGAGCATCAATATCCGTTCTAAAAGCAGCGTTTCATGAATCGCTGCAATGCTGGTGTCCCTCTCGCCGTCAAAGGGCCGCTGTTGTTAGTCCCTGCATCCCGCCCAGATCACTCCCAGCTTACCGGTGCTGGCGCGTAGGGCGTGTCGTAGCAGCAGCTTCGTTACTGGGAGTCAGGAAAATCCAGCTGCCTCCAAACAAGCCGCCATCCTCGCAGGATATATCCGTGTCTTGATAGTCTCGGCCCACCCTGCGCTCCGTAGCTATAATTGCTGCAAGTCTTGAATGTCCGGTGACCGCGTCACGGGCCTCGTCGGTCCTGTACAGCCTCACGCGTACGTCGTCGCTTAAACCTCAGCGCAGTTGAGGGATGAAGCAAATTGTGTCTTGGCTCAGTGTGAATCTGTAATACGGGCGGCCTGGCACGAGGGGGCTGAAAAGCCGTGTGCTCCTCGAGAAACTTTTTAGGTGACAGGTCGCTAAAGAGAGATTTTATTCAAGTTGGCATTTTTCAGCACTATAAAGTCTTTTCCTCCTTGGTATTTGGGCCTTTACGTCAGGCAAAACCCCACCCGTTCGTGTATCTTCAGACTGGAATATGCTGTCTCCATACCTTCCATTTATGGACAGCTTCTGTTCAACTTGTTCCTTCCAAGGGTTGCATGAATGGTTTCCCTTAAAACTTCTGTTATCAGGCTCTACCTTCCAAACTCATTGTCTTCTTAAAACCAGAATTTTGTATGAAAATTTTGGTAAATATGATAAAAGTAATATAATGGGAAAAAATTAAATGCTTGAAGCTCAGGGTACTTGAGGACGTCTCTTAATTAGAAACTTGTATTCCTACAGGAACGAGTAAACTTAAAAGCCATAAAGTCCTCGAAGGCATTTATGGTTTACCGTGAATACAAAAGCCCCTGTTGCGTGACGGCGCGCCCCTTGCGACGAGCTGCAGGGAGGTGCGTAGCTCGTGGCCTCCCCGCCTGCATCGCGGCCGCAGGTGGCTGCGTCGGGGCTCGGAGCCGCAGGGTGCTGGTCATCGGCCCGGAAGGCTCAGCAGAGGCTCTGCCAGCAGGAAATTCAGCCCTTTCCAGCCTGGAGAAGTGACAGTGGCAAAGTAATACACTCTTTCATACGAAATATTATGCCGTGTAAGATGAGGACAGCTTTAGATGTTGCTTTGTACACAACCACCGGTTAAAAAAAATCAACGTGAGAATTTTGTGGGTTTTTTTTTTTTTTTTTTTCTGGGTGTGCTTTAGTGATGCTTCCAAGCTTTTCATCTTCTTCACCCGTGGAGAGGCTGGGGCAGGGTGTGGATTGTATTGGCTGCGTCCTCTGGAGGTGGAGCAGATCCTGCTTTCTGCGTGTTACCTGTGTTTGACAGTCAGGGAGCGGAGCTTAGCATATTCTGGTCTAAATGTCTGTTAAAATAGGTTAAGCTTGTTAACAAAATGAAAGACATGTTTGGCTGTCCTCCTAAACAACGGTGCATCGGTATCAGCGGCACATACATCCGCACTTATATTTCACAACTCATTTAATATGAAAAGTCTTTTAGCAAAACCTTTGTCCCATTGACATGCTTGGCCATTTTTTTGTGACCCCGATTGCATTTGCCTCTGAGACCTTGACTTTACCTGGCAGAAACTAATTACTGGCTGTAAAATTCCGGGGACGATTGGCATGTCAGATCCCCCTAGCCTTGAACACGTCCAAAGACCGCACACTGCAGCCACCTGGTACGAGAGCACGGTGTTTGGATGCAGGAGATACCTGCTTAAAGGCTGCAAATTGATCTGTTTGTGGTGTCGGAAATGTCCCTCGGCTGCCCTGCAGTTGTTCTGGCATGTGCTAGGCTTGTTAAAAGAGCAAACCAAAATGGGTTTGATTGTTCCGTTCTATTGCGGTTTCTTACGAGACAGTTCATTTTAATCTGCAGCATTATTTAGCCCTTGTAAATTGGAGAAAACACACGCCTAGTAGGGATGAAATGAATGCTGAAGGCAGTCAGAGGTAATTGGTGTTTCTGGGCTTCCCCAAAATAAGGGATGTACTAGAAAAGGAAAAAACCCTTTTTATAAATGTTTATCTGCCCTGCAAGCCTGATTTTTGTGCCGTATCGTCTGTGACTGTTTCCATGTGCGACCCCTTGTATGCAGGATACATCAGCTCTTTCCCCGGGAGCCAAAAAACCCGCTAATAACGGCGGAAGGGACGGGCTGCTGATGGGCTTTGTGCTGGGAGGATTTCTGCTACCGGCAGGTATTGGAGCATTGTGTTGAAGTATTTATTCCAGTCTTGTCTCCTTGCTACAAACAGTCTCAGACAGGAGCCTGACAGAGAAATTAAAAGAACAGCAAACCACTGATCTTGCCCAAGGGTCAATAGCTGGGTTAGGCGAGCAATAGTCTGTAGGGGAGACGAGCGCTGTTCCCGTCTTGCTTCTCTCTTCCTCACGTACCCCGCTGCCTTCTTAAAATGTTTTGTGTCACTTTGCTACCCGAGAGCCACACTTTGGGTCAAATGCAGGCTTACCTAAAGCTCCAGTAAGTTTTTTTTTACCTTACCAGCTTTAGTGATCCCTTCACAAAGCTGTCAGCAGCAGAAGCATCCATGGAACAGCAAAGCGGAGCAGCCGCTGCGGTTCATCGTTCTCATCTATTGCAATAAATCACATTTTACCCTTTTTCCAGGGAGTTGCTTCTTGTGTGTGTTTGTTGGGAGGTGGATCCCAGTTTTGTGAAAGTTCAGCTCTTCTGGGCAGTGTCTCTGTGTGCTTCTTGGTAGTCAGTGAAAGTAAGAGTTAGGCATAGGACTAAAAGCCAAAGTCTCTTCAGCTCCCACGGAAACTTTCTGCCATCAGGCACCACAATGAACTATACATGTGGGTGATGGCCAAAGAGAAGAGACCTCTCCAGTGAATTGAGTTGCTAAGCACACCTGATTTATGACCCCAGCAGCACTGAAGAGGTGTTAAACTAACCTTTGGACACCTTCCTCATCTGCAGATTACTTTCTTTTTCCTCATTAGCATTCTGTGATGGATTTTGATGTAGTAATTAAATACCCACGGGAAAAATTGAGATTATCTTTCAAGCAACATTATGACATTTGTTTAGCCATCTGCAATTGTCGTAACAATTGATTGCAAGATTGATGAAAATGCCAAAGAATTTGAAACGTAGGGAATCAATTCTATTGATTTATCCATAATTACCTAAAGTAGCCTTAATCTGTATTCACATCAAGTTATCCATGGAAATGGGTAAGTTACAGAGGACAGTGCTGTCAGCAGAAAATGAGGGAGGTTCCCGTGCTGCAAACCACGAGACACCATCAAGTATTCGAAAACTTCTTGCCAAATTCAATCAGAACTTCGATGCTTTGCAGGAAAATTTACCTGTGATGTCCTTTCCCACACTTCCCATGAGTTACTCTACTTTTTAAATTATTCTTCTTCCAGACTGAGTGCTTCTTTAAAAAGCATTTGATCATTTCCATGATGCAGATCATTTTAAACGCAGTGTGGTAGGAAAAAACCCATCTTCTGTTTTATTGATTTTTACCACTGCGAAAACTAGCTGAATTCCCAGCTCAGGTCAGGTCAAAATGAGAGCCAAGACGACATCTTTCAAGAGACTCCACTCTTGCATTGTTAATTGCCTGGGGGCATCGTGTGTGGAGGGGGTATCGGGAAAGCCAGCTTGTGTCTTGGTTTGGAAAGGCAGAGCTCGGTTCACCGTCTCCGTGCACCCGCAGAGCTGTTGGCCCATGAAGGCGGCAGCTGCTGGCAGAGCTGGGTGTTGAAGCCTGGGGAGGGATCCAGCAGCCCCGGCCGGCCCGCTCGGACCATCTGAGAGCCCGCAGAGCTGTCCTCTGGGGCTGCATACTCGCCTGGAAGAGATGTATTTTAGCAAATAAACTCACCAAGGGAAGGTGATGATATCTGTACCATAGCAAAGGCTTTTTGCATTTTATTGAGCCGCACATTATAATGAAAACTGCTTGTTTAATAGCTAACCTGATTGCAGAGGTTTCTTCCAGCAGCGCTACAACAAATTACATTTGTTTTAAATTATAAGATCTATTGCAAGGTTTTGCCAGCTGCCACAATAAGAAACAGTCTCTCTGAATTCAGGAAGTCATCTTCCTTTAGGATATTAACTTTTGGGTTAGAGGAACACTAATGCTGTCCACTTGCAATAGATCCTAATTCTCCAGTATTGTAGCCTTAGCTAAAAACTCCTAAATTAAATTGTCTTCTAGCATTTCCATTAGAAAACACTACTTCCAGTCTTTCATTACTCAGTCATAAAATTCCCTAGGTGGTGAAATTTAGTACATAAGGTTATAACCATGGCTGGAGTTATATCTTAGATAAAATATCAGGAGTCAAATTTTACTGGTGCTTTTGAAAAAAGAGTATAGAAGTCTAAAGTTTCTTCTCTCCTGCACTCTGAAGGTCACTGAGAAGCCACAGCCTAGACTTCAGAGCAGGGGTCAAGAGAGGAGGAGAGTGAGGGCAGTCAGACCCTGCCGCGGGTTGTCCAAGGAGGTTGCCCGCGGGAGTCACATCCTTGGAGGTACTCACCTCCAGAGGCACCTTCCAACCTCAGCATCTCTGTTCTCCTCTGGATTTACACCAAGACCATGAAACGGACAACCACGCTTCGTGCTGAGCATCGCGTTGGTGCTGTCCTCACGCGAAGGATGTTTGTCTTGCCTGGAGGTCCCGTCAATTTTAGCAGGTGTCTGTGTATCGGCGTGGATCCATCCGGCTCCGGGTCGGCAGAGCACGTCTGCAAGGACATTTGAATGGACTGTAAATCCAAACCTTTTGTCATACTGTTTATTTCTGGAAACGGTTATTTGATTGTGCGGTGGTGTAACACTCTTGCCTGCCTACTCCAACAGGGTTCTTCCGTCAGTTTGATTTCAAGGTGCGGGACAGCTGTACTGCAGAGGTGGTTTGCAAAAGCCTACGTTGTGGCTGTTACACGGTACCTGCTATTGGCAGTCAGGCCACGGGTTCGTCCTTCAGAATTTCCTAACTGGCAGTTGTTTTTCATTCATCTGTCCCTGTTGTTTTAGAGGACACACAGCACAGAATATAAATTAGGAAAGAGGTGTCAGTGATTATAGATAATATGCTAAAACAGTTTCTGAAATATTTATTAGAAAATAGGTTAATAAAGTGACATGGTGCACCTGTGCCAGTGTGGAGTAGATATTATGGGAAGATTATGCTAATGTAAGTATTTAGTAGCGAGCCTTCATTGGGATTACTCTGTGCTATTATCATAGTCAGCCCAAGAATTGTAATTCAAAAGAAAGCAAATTATCAAGGTGTGGGTTTTTTTTTAAGTTTTGACTGTGCTTTAGACTGATGAATTAGAGGATATTAAAAGGAATTTTTTAAACATTTTTTTTTAAGAAAGAGAGAGATAGACTGGACAGAGAAGTATCATATACAGAAGTGTAACGTGAGAAGGATTTTGGAAACCTCCATCTGGGCTGGGCATCGTCAGGTCTGGAGGCGTGAAGATGGGTGAACAGTAATAACATGACCAGAAAAGAAAAACAAGAGAATTTGGGAAAGGACAAGATTGGGGGGAGATGCAAGGAGGGCAGATAACTTCATGCTCACTCGTTCTAATGATTTTGATTTTCATTTGACTTGTACAAAATATGCGTATGAGGTCTCTGCGAATCCTCTATGTTCCAGGGTTAAAATAACTGGAGAATCGCCATACTGTATGCAGTGCCAACAGAGAAGTGGTTATAGGAGTATATTAAAAGACAACTTTTAATTCATATGTAAGTAAAAAGTTGTTTAAAACTTAACTGTGCTCTGCAATGCTGAGAAGTTGAAAAAGAATTTGAAGGTATTTGAAGTGATTGCTGTTTAAAAGAAGGCTTTGCTATTCATGCTTTAGTGAGCATTTGTTCGGGTTTGGGTTTTGCATTGGGATTTCAAGGTCTGGGTCTGTTGTTTCATACACACTCTGACAAGATAAGAGTAGTCTGTCTCATATATGAACAGTAAATTTGTCTCCCAGAGAAGCAAAAGCTCAAGCATGGAAAGCATGATGATGTGCAGGAAGGCTGATCAACTGTAATAAAGCATTCATTATCCTTCCATCTAAATTAACTGAAATGACATCATAATAGTGCCTCTTATAACCTCACTCCAAATTCGCTCTCTTTTATTGAATTAGCGGCTAAACCTAAATTATTTTAAGCTACATCTGTAGGTTCTTGTTTAGATAATTATTCTGTCATTAGGGAAGCCATTCATTTGTTCTTTCAGTCTTCTTTGTTGATGTTCGCTTAAGGAAAAATACTGGGAAGTACATTTGTAGCTTGTATCGTTTCACATTTTCTTGTCATAAGTATTTTGCTTAAGTGCTTATAGCGTAAATCCGAATCCCTGGGTACTAGAGCTAACTAAATAATGTACAAAATATACTGAGAGAATGTTTCTGCTTTTGCTATATCTCTCTCTAGATTATTTCTCCAGAAGATCTTTTTGCAGAGGCAGATTGATTTCTGTACGTGCGTTACCTGATGAGAGAGGTGTGTTGCAGCAGCGTGTGGCTTCCAGCTTCCCTCGGCTCCTTCAGCTTTTTCAGATACTTTCCGAGGATGTGAGAGGCTGAAGGAAAGAAAATGGGGCATAGAATATTTTTAAACATGAGAGAAAACAAGCAAATCAGGGCACTTGACTAATTATAAGGGAGAATGGAGGAAGAAGAACTGACTGTACCTGAGAAAGAGCAAAAAGACTGTTTGGCGCAGTGACTCCTGTTACACTAACAAATTGAATCCTTTTGTCCCTTCTTCATTTATTATTGCCAGTTCAAGTCTAGATTTGGTACATATGAACAGCCTCCTGAATTCAGTGAGGTGGTGCTGTAGGAAAAAAGAGCCTCTCTGCAAAGGCATACTACAGAATCGGACCATGAATTTTCACGCTCTTTGGTGGAACAGTCTCTGAGCAGGCATCCATAAACCAATTAACCACCTATGGCCTATTGGAAGTGATTAGTAATCAAGAACAGTAAAAATACTCAGAACTCAGCAGTTGCAATTGAAGTTAGTTCATGGCTTGAATCAGCAGCATATTAATTGATTTATTGGCTCTGGATTGAGAGCCATAAATGGGGAGAAATTAGTGAAGAAATTAGTACTAATCTAAGGCAGGACAAGGCGAATGATGCCTGACCAGATCACAGGTGTTTGCTTGACCTGGTTTTTTTTTTGTTTGTTATGTTTTTTTATAATTTCTGTTCTTGGTGGCCCTTCCTGAGCATCACAAAGCATTTCCTAACGTCTAACGTATGCCACAGTTTTCTGCATCTCCTGTCCTCTTGCTTCTCCCACCTGAGCTCTCTGCAATATTTTTGTGTTGCTCTCGAAGCGTGGTGACTCAACTGAACAGTATTCCAGCCGAGGCCAAGTAGATAAGGGCAAATACGTCACGTCTCACAGTGGACCCTTACCCTAATGCAACCAGACCGAGCATTTTGCAACATGATGGCACTTTGACGCTCAGCTCTGCTACTGACTTTTGTGGCCTCCACTCTGTGTTTGCACGCTTCATCATTCCTTCTGGCTTGTGGAGAACTTGATAAAGGTGTCTTACCAGGAAATACATAAACGGGTAAGATACCAAGAAGCCCTGATGACGGTGTAAGACCCCACTGTGACAGTAGCTACCTAAACACAGAATAAGAGGACATGTCCCTACTTCAAAGGACCTAACTACAATGGAGGAGACAACAGAAGGCTGCTGAGGCATCCCCAGCACTGCTCATCCCCGGGGCTCAGCACACACAAACCTCATCAGGCCAGGATGTTAATTTTGTTATTTGGTAGATACTTGCGCCCTTTAGCAACGGTCATTCTTCCTTCCACATATCCTGAAGCGACTTCCTTCTGTAATTGTATTCCTTCTATTCCAATCACATCATAGGAAATGTTAATTTCCTTCTTTTAATTGGGTTGATAAAGTCTTCTGTCTCATAAATCTTTTCCGATATGTTAGCATTAGATTTTGTTGCTGTGCGTGACATTCTCGGTATCGCAGCGGAGTACATCGCGATCGGTTCCAGTCTCTGAACGTCCCTCTTTTTCAAGGTTTAATTTTAGTGGCTCTTCCCAACACGGATTCTTTTGTTAATCAAAACTGAACTTCAAGAAAAGCTCTTTTTTTTAATGCACATGCAACTGGAAACTAATCTTCCTTATTAACTGCAGCAAGATAAGGTGTGCCTCTGTGGATTGACCTTCTCTCCCTGAGCACAGGAGATAGGTTTGATGACTTGTCTGTTGGCCCAGTGATGTCCGAGCACACCTTTCGTCAGAGCGTGGGTTAGCAGCAGCCTGCTCGTTCCTCAGTACAGACCTGATGCGTTCCGTTTAATTCTGCCTGTCCCAAAGAGCCACGTTTCCCTCAAATTTTTCAGTTTTTCCAGCTTTGACAGTGAAGTTATTGAAAATTGTCAGTCCCTGCTTTGGAGGAGGAAGAGGATTAAAGTAAAACCTGGAATGATTCACAGATTTTTTCTGCTTCCTCTTTTGAATTTTATTTGGGCATAAACCTGAACCGTTGTTACATTCATGAGTTGCAGCAAACTTCACGGGTGATAACATGCCGTTTCGTAGGTTACAGGCAAGAATTCATCAAGTAAAATATTTTTCTATCCAATTGATCTCGTCAGGTTAGTAATCTTTCTGTCTGATTAATCGTACGCCTGAGTGTCGTACCAAAACGGTGAAGCGATGCCAACCCAACCATCTGACTTCTGCCGTGTAACCCTGTGTCCGGTGGTGTTTCTTCTGATTCTTTTTCATCGAGTTGCAGCTCGTTCACAGGATGTCATTTGAGTATACCAGGTAGAAATGCCTTTTTTCTCAGCTGACACCTCTCCTCACCCTTGTGTGGGTGCGTAAGAGGCTGCGAGTTGCTCAGGAGTCCACGGAGTGGCTGTCAGGGATCTCAGCACGATAGAGAACTATGTTTATCTAAATCCAGCCTTCCCTTGCTGAGCCCTGCAACAATAAAGCTTTGCACCAAGGTGGAGGAGGAGTACCGTGATGAAATCTCTCTACTCTCTTTGTCCCAGTGTGGTATACAACTTGGTACTTCTTATTGCCAATATTTTAACATATATTGCTAAGGTGAACTTCGTCAGATAAAAATCATCACAATTTTTCTGTTTTCTCTTGGCACTGGCGGTCCTAGATGATACTAGGGAGTGCTGCGAGCTTAGCCGTGGCAGGGCCATTCTAGTGACTTCAGTTGTGCTGGGAGGTTGTAGTAAAATAATAGGTTGCTGACTAATCCACTTCATAACTTCTCTTTTTCTCAGGGATCTGAATTATTCAGGATGTACTGTGCCAGTCATGTTTCACTTTGCAGTACCATGATAGGCAAAGGTCATATTTTGGCAGCCCCACATGTTGTTGTAAAGGCACTGCCAATATTTCCAGCAATCCTTTCAGTACTCGTCGAAACAGGCACAAAATCCTCATTGATTGACATTTGATTTGCAGCTGAAGATATACTGTGATAATAAAAATATTGTTCTGTTGACATTCACTGGGACAAGAACGGGTCTGTCGTCGCTCACGTACGTTAGGACGTGTTTTATCCAGTAATGGAAGGATCGAGTTTATCATCAAATTAAACCAAAATTAAAATGGGGTTTGAATAATTCAAAAATCAACACATAAATCTCCGCACCTCTTCTTTTGATGTTCTTCTGTAGAAAGTTGGGAGGAACACTTACCTTCCTAAGGCAGCCTGACTGCAGCGGTAGCGCGTGGGCTGAGAGAGGATTACAACTGCAGTTTAACAGGTGTGCTGCGGTTTGGTCCTTTCGCAGTAGCAATGTACAGTAGATTCTGCATTATTTGTTCTTTATTGGTACTTGCTAGAATGAATATAGGGGGAAAATGAAAGTTACAATTTAAAGGAAAATAATGATATATAGAGATTGTTCCAAAGCATAATTTGATGGAGCAGATTGAATACATTATAGCGATGTCTTGAGGCAACATAATTAAATTGTAGGCATAATCCTCACTGTATTGGAACCAATTTTATCTTCGTAAGGCAAGATGGCCTTTCCTACAATGTTAAATTACTAATTCTTCTAGGAAGACTTACGGATCTCATAGTATTAGCTGACTTTAAAACCACAAAACAAAACAGGGTATAACAGTCTACATATCAAACTGTTGAGAGTCTGATTACACGGATAACTTCGGTTTCAATCTTAGTATATGCTACAGCTCAGTAATTGAATCATAGATCTAAAGCACATATACCTGCAGTGTATTACTGTGCATGCTGAATTCACCTCGTTTATAAAACCTCCTAATGAAGTTGTTTCCAAATACGTACACTGACAAAGATACTGGTGAATAACGCACAGCAATGCTCTTCCTGAAAGGCATCTCTGCCGATGCTGGGTGCGAGCGCGTAGGTGCCTGCGACACCTCGGCTGTAAAGAGCAATATGGTATCGTGTGTAGGTGTGTATACGTATACATGTATGTATTTACTCTTTTCTGTATTCTTTTATATTGTATATGTTCTTTCATCTTTTAAATTTTCTTTTGTATTTTATTTCATAAATTTAATTTTGATTTTCATGTTTGGATACTTTTCTTCTCCATTACACTGTCGTGGGGCTGCCCTGACTTTATAGTACAGGCACATCCCAATGGTGTCAAAATTTTTGCCTTGCTTTATTGATTTCTTATACATAAAGAATCTCTCTTAGCATCCTGATGCCCGCACGTTATCTGGAGGCTTCGTTTCTCTTGGGTTACCAAACATTTAGATAAATATTAATTGTTTTCAGGAGAGATCACTAGGTATCTTAAATTCAGTCAAAGATCTGTTGAACTGCCTCTACGGTTTCTTTTTTTTTTTTTAAATCTATTTGTTTGTCAGCCTGTGGAAAGATTAATTTCATTATTTGCATTCGACAGTGAACTCTCTTTTTAAAAAGATTGCTGTTGGGGGGGAAGAAATGTAGTGCGTGTCATGAGTGGTCTTTATCATTGCCGGTACTTTCAGGAGACATAAATCTACCACAGTCTGCTCAAAAGACAAGCTCATTTGTCTGGGCATTAGCTGGCAGTTTCATAGCGTAGATTTAACGTTTTCAGGAGGAATCTAGTGTTTATTTTGAAAATGGAGATTAAGGTACCAAACAATAATATGTTTACTTTCCAGCTCCGTGAATATGTAGTGACCTACTTGTACTGTGCCATTTGGCTTTATTTTTAAAGCTTGTCAAGCCAACTCCTATTGCAATTTAAGAAGCATCTTTTTCAGAAAAGCAATAAACGACACTGGGTACTAAATTAGCATTTTAGAAGTAGAACAGTGAACAGTGGTTTGAGATTGTCCTTCAACAGCATTTTTACGTGTTATTGTGCCATAAGTGAAACAGCATTTGCCTCGTGTTTAAAAACATGTTTTGCTTGACCTAAAATACTGCCAATTGCAGGTCTCGGTTAGATGCAACATGAAGACACTGTAACTTTAAAAAGATATATACTTTCTACTAATAAACTGAATTTTTAATGATCTCTTGATTATCATGATGTATTTTAAAGACAAGTGATTTTATCCAAAACTTCCCTTGTGTTTCTGCATATGCTAATTTACTTGATTAATTTTGAGAACATCTGCATATAATTCTGTATACTTGGCAGTGGTGAGGTCACACTGCTTTTCAGGTAACAGCTACAAATTCCACTTTCCAGACAGACTCAGATTTTTGTCTAATTGGGATGCCAAATGTACAAAGGTACCACAGAAGAGTGTGTAATTATGTAATTTTCTCTTGATCTTTCAGAGTCTTCCTGCGAGCAATTAATCAGTATGCAGATATGCTAAACAAAAAATTTCTTGATCAGGCCAACTTTGAGTTACAGGTAAGAAAAATCCTTTGGTGTCTTGAGGACTAATGTTAATGTTATAATAAATTTTTGCCCTAAACACCTAATTTAGGTGTATGTATGTGTCGTCTTGAACTCCCGGAGACCAGTTAGCCCAGTTAAGTCATTTCAGGCTCAGCAGGTATGTACGAGCCACTCGTGTCTTGTGGGTCTTGTCCTCGAACAGCACCAAGTCTTACTCAGAGCATCACAGAAAACTCTCCCTTTCCTTCAGGAACAGCAAAAAGGGGTGTCCTCCCCCTTTCTGCATGATGCTTTAGCAGAATTATTACCTCAAATGTGGAGCCTGAGCGTCCGAGCGCCCTACCGATGAGAAACACGCCGGTTTAGGTCACTTGTTCAAGATCCCTTTTTATATTTTCTTTTTCATATTTATGTGTTCACATTTAATTTTACTTGAATCATCAAAGCACAATCGATTAGGATTTGTAGATAGGAAATGTGTCATGGAAACATAAACACGACGAGGAGATGTACTAAGAATATATCAAGAAACACTGCCTCTGTGTTGTCTGTTATTTTCTCCTTTAAATATTTATGTGCATAATTTAGATACTTCTAAGTTGTTTTGTAGGTGCATGGAAAAACATCTCGGAGAATTAATGGTATCTATTCTTGTCATTTTGGGGGCTTTCAGCTTTGGAACAACTACTTCCACCTGGCTGTTGCTTTTCTCACACAAGAGTCTTTACAACTGGAGAATTTTTCAAGTGCTAAAAGAGCAAAAATACTTAACAAGTAAGTCCTATTCGTCATCTAAATCATGGGCAAGAACTTGAGGTCTATTAACATAATTTTAGTTTAATTTCTTAGCTAAATCCATTCAAATTGAGATGCAATCATGGTATAATGAAAGGTTGGTTTTAAAAACATGAATCAAGTATTGCATGTGTTTCTACCCTTGAATCAAGATCTAAATTACATGATTCATTACTGATGAAGACAGTATTTTATACTGCAGGATGTTCATAAAGTCAAGACTTTTCAGAAGTATTAACATATTATAAAACTGCATTTTAAATCACTTTAGCTTTGTGCTTATTCTAATCTCATTTTACGTGCGCTCTTTATTGCTTAATCCCTAACGGCCTTTTAGAGTGAATTTTTGTAACTACAGCCCGTTTCGCTGCGATATCCCCGAAGAATGGGTTTGTATAGCTGCAGTCTTGTATGCTTTCCTGGTTAAAAGGGATTACATTGCCTACCTCTGAACAGGGAGCTTGAACTACCCGACTGCTATTCAGAATCCCACAGGAAATGAAACCTGTCAAAAGAAGAAAGACTGGAAGTAAGACTGGAGTATGAATATTTTGTTTAATGTATGCATTCCTCCTAAATTTCATTGGGGTCCCAATGTAGTGGACCTTATAATTAATTAGCTAAACACTGAACGCTGAAAACAGCCAGCTACGTGCTTTCAAACACTGTGTGTGGAATCTTTTTCTGTGTCATGGTATTTGTAAAGAGTGCCTGCAAAAGCAGGTCGTTCCCAGAGTTAATCAGGTGGCCGCAGTTAATGCACAAAAATGAAGAGTTTCAAAGCTATAGAATCAGAGAATCATTAGGGTTGGAAAAGACCTTTAGGATCATCAAGTCCAACTGTCAACCCAACACCCCCAGGCCTCCTAAACCATGCCCTGTAGTGCCATGTCTACACGGTGTTTGAACCCCCCCAGGGTTGGTGACTCCCCCACCTCTCTGGGCAGCCCGTGCCAGGGCCTGACCGCTCTGGCAGGGAAGGCATTTTTCCTAATATCCAACCTAAACCTCCCCTGATGCAGCTTGAGACCATTTCGAGAAGCTATGATTCCCTGAGCAAGTATAGCTTGGACTCCTTGTATGTACAGTATATATTAATATATCTATATAAAGAAAGAAGATGCGTTTTGTATTACTTCACCTTCTATATTCAGTCCCTTTTGTAGATTATTATGAGAGAGATCACAGCGAGAACGGGAAGAGATATCACTGCTGCAGTGCGATGTGATTTTAAAGGCTTTTTGCTCTAACCATGTGTCGCAGGCTTTGACCAGAGAAGAGGGGGGTCTATGTCCCATCGGGGTTTTTTTGGCAGCTAAATTTTGCCCTTCAACCTCGTCCACCCTGTCATGAGTTTTGAGGGGCTTCCTTTGGAAGCTGTGCTTTACTTGGGCGTTGCAACAGAATTTTTAAGCGCTATGTGATCCAATGTACATAGGTATATGTGACTGGTGGGGCTTCCTTCATGAAACAGGAAAAGTCATGTCAAGCAGAGCTCAGGTTTTTGCACTTGTGCAATGAACATAGTAACGTGATAGTTATACATTTGCAAAGGGAAATCAAGATGGTTTTGTAGAGCCAGGTAAATTTTATTTCATTAGATTCAGAATTTATGGAACAAAACAGTTGGTACCAGATGGGAATGTGATGCACATTCTGCTCTGCGTGCAAAAGATACTTGCAAAAGGCAAAGCGCTCCAATCAATTAGAAAGCAGAGGGATCGATGCCGTGTCTGCCGCCGGTCTCCCCTTGCTCTCTCTGTCCGACGCCGGTGTGCACCTATGTGAGCAGTTTAGTTCAGATCAGACTCCTGACCTGAGCAAAAAACCAACAGCTGAGCTGTAATTGGACTGGAAATTACTGGCAAATATATTTTGTGGGCTGATATTCCTCTTTGTGAGGAGGGGAACCTTAGACAGAAATTCTTTCAAGTGATTTTTCTATTAAACTGAGCAGTATATCTTTCTGAAGAAATTCAAGAAATCAACAGAGTCACTGCTGTTATAAGCTAATATAAGTAAATAGATTAAGTCATTTGAGGTGGTTGCTTGATAAAGTTTGCTAAATTGTAAATCTGTTGATAATGATTTTACAAGTTGTTATTTTCCAATTAATCATGTTTTGGAGACAGAAATCGAGACCATAAATCCTTCAAGACGCAATAAATGTATGGTGTGGAAGCACTAACTTTTATTGCTGTGTGAAACCACTCCCAGTTCTGTGCCAAAGGGATATAATTAATCAGTTAATTCAATATTACACTCGCCCATCTTTTTAAGTGTATATTTCAATTAATATGTCAAATATTTAACAATTTAAAATTTAATTATTGTAATTTGTAGGTTTTGCTAAACATTGCATTTAAGCATTAGATAATAACAGATTCTTAATGATGCAGAAGAATCTCTTTAATCCATATTAATGGCAGGGTATCTCACTATTATCTCACAGAAATCCCACAAGTTGCCAGATATTACCATTTTGCTCATCTTGTTATTCAAGTAATGATCTTTAACATACAAATATTCTGTGTAGCAAATAAATCCTTGGAGCTCATTACGGTTCCGATCCCGTCGCTAATGAAGGCATTAGGGTGTTTTCCACTCACTAAGCTTTCCTGGTATTAACGTGGAGAGGGAGCGGAATATAAAATTAGCCCTGATGGGAGATGCGAGGCGTTGGTGCCACCAACCTTGCGGCGGAGCCGAGGCAGGTTCAGCCTCGGCGGGAGGCTGCAGGATGGGCTCCCCGCTCCGTCCGCCCCGGCTGCTGCGACCACTCGCTTTTGGTCTAGCGCGGGCAGGACACACGGTCCCCTCCAACATAGAAACCTTCTCTTCTTGATTTTGCACGTCGAGGTACAAGATGTCGCGAGATGTTCCTCATTGCATTTTCTAGGACGGTGTTATGCTAAGCGGGCATATAAAAATAAAATACAGCCTGAGGCCATGTAATGCTTCCTCCAGCCATTACCGTTTGAAAAATAGAAAATGCTCACAATTAATCTCTGTAACCACCCGCATGTCCCGAAGGGTGGTTAGATAACCTGCAAGCATGGCACAGAGAGGTTTGCGCAGGTGAATGTTTCATGTCTGTTCTCCCTTCGGTAAGCATTGCTGCAGAATTTGAAAATTGGGGAGCAGCAAGTAACACGAGGGAGGACCAGAAGCTGGTGGCTGCGTGGCTGAGGTTTTTGGGGTAGCCCGGACGTGTCAGGCAGCCTCTGTGTCTCACACCCCCTTGTAAAAGGGCCATTGGGCAAATGGAGTGTTTACGGGCGCATCGCTGAGCTGCCGAGGGAGGCTGGGTAGTGTAACTGTACTGGTTGAATCTGGAGAACCTGCTCCGGAATTTCAAATATCTTTGAAATGCTGATTAGATTTTGAAATGAGTCGCTTCTGCTTGTTCGTATTGGGTTTTTATTTCTCTTTCATGGTGATTTTGTTTTCCTTTTTAAGGTACGGTGATATGAGAAGGCAGATTGGTTTTGAAATCAGGGATATGTGGTATAACCTGGGTAAGTAGCCTGAGCGCCTGTTGCTTAATGCTTTCACTCAGTTCTTGTATAAACCAAGTTAGAGATGAAATGAACTTGCTTTCTCTTGAATAATGGTAGGCTTCCAGAAGGCATTTACAAAGCGGGTGATTTAAGAAATAAAGCCGCCTCTGCACGCTTATTTCGCCGTCTGGGAAGATATGTAACTGTACTCAATGTTTACATATCTTCTGTTTTTTCCTGGTATTCAACCTTATGCTAAATTAAAAAAAAAAATGGTTATGGCGATACCTGTTGAATGGGATTTTTTGTCCTTAAAAATATATATATACACACACACACGTACATGTGTAGACATAGATACACCCCCACGCAGACATTCGGATGCAGTAACTGGTACTGTAGCAAAATGAACGCGTCCGAGGGTTATCAGTAACTTAGCCTGGAAATACTGCTTAAAGTCTGATTTTCAGTCTTGTTTGGCTGCATCAGAGTGACTCAGGAGGATCAGTAAAGAATGGGAACTTGGACATCCCTGGAGTTCGTAGGTAAATTAGGCATATCTGACTATCTCGAGTCTGTACTATTCACTGGGTATAATTTAGCTATATGGGGATTGAATTTCATGAGAAACTGAGTATTTACTGTGACCTGAGGGTACTCATCTGCCAGGTTTCATTTTCCTGAGCTTAACAGCAGAGACACTTCAGCTCTTCTGAGTTTTATCAAAAGTTCCTTAAATTATCAGAAATAAATGCATTTGCCGCTTCACTTATATCTCTAGCTGAACTGTTGTTGCTGAAACTTGAAAAAATCAGCATATATGAGAGAAGGGAATGCAAGGGTTCATAAGTATTTGAGATCACAGAGTTTGCATCCGCTCTGCTGGAATGATGAGAAAAGGCTTCTGAGAGCAGCGGAGTTCACTTTTTATTAGAAGCATCTTTCATGAATTAAGTGTCTGGAGAACGGATTTTAAAGCATGGTACACGCCTGATATGTGACTTTGACAGTCAGCTAATAAAGTCAGTGTTGTGCCTGCTGCTGGGTCATCCAGCTCAGGACACTGGCAGCCTCCTTCGTAGTAATTAGCCAAATCCTTCCCTGTTCCAGGCTTACAGTCCGTATTCATCTGTTACCTGTACTAATTTCTCCAGCATCTTTGCATTCTTAGACTTTTCCCAGAATTTACTGGACTGAAAGTAGCAAAATTTGCATACGTATTCATACATCTGGCTGTTCTTACATGGGGTTATTTTATTCGGGCTGGGGCCTGGGAAGGGCGTTGTGCTTTTTACTGGTGCTGCTGACACTGGCTGCTCTCGGACAAGTTATTTAGTTGCTCTAGGGTTCAGTTTTTCACCATTAGCAGGGAGATGATAATAATTTTCCCTGGAGCTTTGTGAATCGATTGGCATGAGGGGTGGTGGTTTCTCCAATATTTCTTCCTCTCCTGCCATGAAAGCCTCTTATTTTTAATAGAGTTTTTGTAAACCGAGATTATTCAGGTAGATGACTCCGTGACCTGCTCTACCTCTAACGTCTGTGATGCCGTAAGTGGCTGGGATCATTAATGCCAAAATCTCACATGTTGAGGGAGTCAGTAAATTGCTGCTCTTCCCAACAAAAGCTGCCAGAACAAGGTAAATCGGAGGCAGGACCCCAATCCAAGGCGGCCTTTGTGCTTCTCATAATGAGCAGCTTGCTTTTTCTCATCTTCTTTGTAATACAGATAGTCGACACGGATCATGTTTAACTTCTGGCTCTTCACCAATCTCATGTATGGCGCGGCATCAATTAAGAAAGAATTCTGACTTACCACTGCAGGGGAATTGATTGGGGGGTGCATGACACTTTTATCATAGAAGTTGCGCTACCTTAGTCAAATTATTAATGTATATGTTCAGAAAGAAAATCAGAAGTGAAAAGCTATAATTCTTGCATATGCTTCAGTATGTAATTTTTATGACTGTGCCATTGTGCATAATATATGATGAAGCCAAACAACCCTGACTTTTGATTTATGCATTAAAAGGGTATGGATCAGCCTCATAAATTAATATTTTTGTCTCATCAGATTTTCTTCATAAATACCATGATGAACGTATCATGCCTGCTGAGTTAAAGCTCCCCAGTCAGGAACGAGACAGTCCTGTAGCTGTAATGCGCATCTAAGAGTTTAATTCATTTTCTGAAATTCAATAGTAAAATACAAATTCTAACATTTTTTTCCTGTCAGTTTCCTATGCAGTGCTGGCTGCAATATTCATACCTTCCTACCTTTATAAGCAGGGAGAAAAAAGCATATCTAGTGGAGAGCAGCACTAGCTAACTGTGTGCACACACTTTAAATACCTGTAATTAAGGTTTTTGTTTGAAACAGGGCACCACATATGAGAGATCCAGCCTGGCAGATTTTCTATTTAAATCCTAGTCGCAGCTGTCCAGTTTGATACGCTGCTAGATGTGATCACGAGGGCTTTAGATTTGAGTGCTGTGATGCAGCAGCAATGAGGATGGCTTCGGGGAGCCTGGTCCCGGTGTGCAGAGCCCCCGCTGCGTTGCCTTTCAGAAAGTGCTTGCAAGGCTTTTATTTTCTTGGATGCATCAGTGTATGTTAGTCTCTGTAGGCTTTTCTCCCTCAGTATCACCACCTGAACTTTAAAATAACATAGTATTTTGCGTCACTGTTTTGGTGGAACTGGGGCCTTAGACCTTGGTGAGACAGTAAGTATCAGGGAAGCATAAAGCAAGCCATGGCCTCTGTCTTGAATATGTAGGAACTCAAACAACACGCGCTTAAAAGCGTTATGTGACGTGACTTAGCATATACAAAACACAGTCTGACACTAGGTCATGTGTAGCTGTTTTCAATGGTTAATGGTTTCGAGAGTTAGATGCTAAAGAAATTGTAATTGCATTAAAAATAATATCCTTGTGGTAAAGTTGGTAAGGAAAGCCAGCTCAGAAAACATTGCTTTTATTGTTGACGTCGGAACCAGCTAGAGGGAGATGGAAAAGTAAAATTCTGGAAGACGAAGTGAAATGGTGGCCGCTGCTGTGCTCCAGCGAGCTGCCCACCGGCCCAGCCCTTCCCTCCAAGTGCTTGACGTCAGAAAAGGTGTCTTGATAGAGACGTTAATGTCGTTGGAGGGAAAGCCAGGGTTAAAAATAGACCTGAACTTTGAGCATTATATAAACAGAAGTCATTACAGATAACGCTCTCTGAATTAGTCAGGCATGTTCAGAGCTGACCCAAGTGAGAGGAGAGGTTGCTGGCAAATTAGTCGATGTTTTTTGTGGTCCAAATTTAAATTAAAAGAAGCCGGGAAAGGAAAATCACACGTCACCCAATAAAGCAAGCGCCTTGGGTTTGGCTCGCGTAACGAGGTCGGTTCCTGTTGTGAGCGGTCTGTAGGAACGCATCTCGTGGCAAGGCAGAAGCCGCTGCAAGGGCAGGTTTTTTCATGTTCAAAAGAATATTTTTTTGCATGTGGTTCTTAAAGCAGCTGCACAATTTGGTTTTCAGAAGAGAATCTTCAGTTTTCTTCTAGACTTGTCACATTTTGAGTCTCTGCGTGGGAGTTCCTGCACTCCCGGGGAAAAGAAAAATTGAATTCATTGTTGGGTTGTTTATCAGAAAGCGCTGCCTGTGACAGGCAGCTGGGATGGATGCTCTGGAGGGCCAGGGGGAGATCGTTTCCTTTCGTGTTTTGCTCTCGTGCTTTCTTTTGTGGCACAACATCTGACTGGATCACACCATCACAGCAAACGCGCGCGTGTGCCTCATCACATCACCTCATCAGATCACATCCTAGTGCCGGAAGGATGTCACGCAGGGCTTTCCACCCTCTCCGCTCCCACCCAGTCGGTGGGCAAACCCTTTCTCCGTGTTACTCCTCGCTCATTCTTTGTGAAGAAAACCGATCAAGATGGCTTAACAATTTAATTCGTGCTTCCCTGCCTGCCCGTGGCCGCTGCCAGCCCCTGCTCCTGCCCGCCGCGGGAGCGGCTCTGGGCAGCGGCGCTGCAGGGCGAGTGCTTCGCATCCCAAGCAGGCAGCGCCGCCCCAGCGCATCGTTCCCCTTGATTTTCTCTGCAGCCGAGCTGCGTAAACTCTGGTGGGAGCCACCCACGGACCCTCCAGACGGCGTGAAGAACTAAGTGGGTTTCAAACAGCAGACGAGGGATTTTTTCGCAGTACAATCTGCACTTTCTGCTAATAACTCGCACGCTTCTATTCCCCCCGCCAAGTCCTTCTGAATTTCATATTCAGAGAAGCTTTCTGTCCTCTTTGATTTAAAAACTCTGTGGGTGATTACCTGCAAGGCAGCACCGCTAATAAATACCAGCAGTCGGTGAATGGCAAGAAGGCTGAGTGCGTTTTTCACATCTAAAGTTCAGATGATGTTCGCTACGTTTCTGAGGGAATCCCCGTGCTTGAAGCAATGGAAAAACCCACCGTGGCACACGGAGAACTCCGTGACACTGAATTTGTGCCTGATTAATAACTTTTGTCACTATCATTTGTTTTCTGAAATATTGACCCTGACACTTTTCAGGCGTAATACAACAAAACTGTCACCTGAGAGGCCAAAAGTAATAATGCTTGTGAGAGAGACAGAGGAAAGCTTCGTGCCTCTCACTTTTGATACTCCTCACCAACAACCAGCATTGCAGCATCATACAAAGACGACTTTTAGTGGAGTATTAATTTGCCCTAAGAAGATTGCTAATGCTAATAGGATTCTGAAGGTTGCCGAATCAACTAACTTAAGATTGTATCTGCTGAAAAAAAGTAGCGTGTTTGGTTAGTAAAGGATTTCTTCTTGATCACCTCCATTTTGATGTATGTTAGCTCTGCGGCCTGAAAAACCGCTGTTGTAAACCTCAACCACAGGAACTTCATAACAGGACCCCCCCCACCCTCCACAACCCCAAACCTCATGTTATTTGTATAATTTTATGTACTCCTATGCATTCGTCTATATTCCACATTATACATCACATTAACCTCAGGAAATTTGTCTAACGCATGTTCTATACACATCAACGTTTACGCGGGCATACACCATCCCCACCCCTACCGTAGCCGTCAGTTATTCAGTGTAATGTTTAACAAATAAATTCCTCTAGAATTAACCCAAACCATACTCACGACAAGACTTATACACTTAATCTACCCGCGAATACGACAGTGCTTGAAAACACACCTTGAATGGTAGCCGCACATAAAACTCAATCCCCTCTCGAAGTACCGGTTTCTGAAGTACCAGGTTATCTATTAATCGAGTGTCGCACGAGAAAGCAGCAACCCGCCGCATATAAGACACTTCACGACTAGCTTCAGGACCATTCATTCCCCCTACACAACTTGCACTTCTGCGCCTCTGGTTCCATGTCAGGGCCATAACTTGGTTTCTCCCTCCTCACTCTTCACAGAGCCATCTGGTAGGCTGTTTATCACCGGTCTCCCTCTTAATCGCGACATCTGGGCGGCCTCGCCTCTTCTGCTTCCCTTTTTTTTGGGGCGTCCTCACAGGTTGCCCTTCCAGGTGAAGCAGAGAGAACACAGTTTAGGTCTGAGCATACATGTGTTGTGTCCTAATTCTCGCCCGCAGGAATTGCTGAATGAGACGGCTGACGTATATGGGGAATCTTTCCGACACTGATGCGCTTTGTTTTCCATTTGGTTCCGGAGTAGCCACTTACCCCCTATTACGTTGCTATTTGATAAATGCTCGTAGGACATAATATTCTACTTTTGTATCACCTCTAACTTTCTAAACAACACTAGTGACTTTTAACTAATTTTCATCACTCATTCATCGTGAATCTTTTTTCACATTTTATCATCAAATTTTCACATGTCAACAACGCTGGAGTTACGTTAATAAACCCACCCAACTCATTTGCTCATCCATCACCCACCCTTCCTCCACGAAAAGTGAAAAGTGAAACTGCTAATTAGATACTTCCACGGTTACTGCCACCCTGGCGTAGTGCCGTGGAATATAAATAAACTAAAATGGGTTTCTGTCATATACCACTGGTAACTGCAATGGGAAACGAGAGTCTTAAAATGGAGGAAGCTGAGGGCTCGTCAAATCAGCTCAGCTCTGAAGAAGCCGGGTCTGAACCACAGCAGTGGATGCATAAACAGCGTATGAGTTTGCTTATATGCATCCATTAACGTTGCATTTGCAAGAAACGTCACCAGCTGTGTAGTGAGGTTCAGATGAATGCCAGCCTGTTGCTGAGAGGGGAATATATTTGTATTTTCTAAACCTCTGCCGTCAAGTCCTCCGCCAGGAGCTCTCCAGTGCTCTGCTGCACTGCTCTACACCAGCGTCGTCCTATGGAGTTGTTGAGCAAATAATTTGCAGAAGGTGTAACCTGCATTCTGCACTTTAGCTAATAATATGAACAGTAACTAGATGTTTTTAACTAGTCCAGTATTTATTAGATGCCACATCCTTGGTAAGGTTTAATTTCTGTTCCGCATGCGGAGAGTGTAGCAGGGAGGCTTGGGGGAGGTGCAGTTTTCTTTTGGGAAGAGAAATGTGAAATAAAGTTTTCCAGTCAGATCAGCTCTCGAAGAAAGAAGACGCATTATTGGCTTGGTAAGATGTAGTTTCATGTCTCGAGGCAGTGTAAGTATGCACTCGTGGCGACGCTTTGAGGGACTGACACGGAGAACATTTTGTACGCTGCACAAGGTACAGAAGTCTAAATAAGTTAATCCAAGTGATGTGCCTTTTAGCCTCCTTCTCTCCCGACCATAAGTTGTATTAAAAAAAAAACCACCTTGAAATTTAATGTGAGTGTGCAAATATGGGCGCTTCGTGGAAAATGTGACAAGTCCAGTTTGATTCAACAACTCTTGTTAATTTGGGTTCAAACATACCACATACCTCCCCTGTTGTGACATAAACAATAATGGATGTTTTGGTAGAGTCAGCTAATGAAAAGTACTTTCTTATGCTGTATGAGGATTTATTGATATGGCTTTTATAACAGTTACCTTCTACCAAAGTCAGTGGCTGTTCGTTAACTCTGAAATGCGTCTTTTCTCTTAAAGGTCAGCATAAAATCAAGTTTATCCCAGAAATGGTGGGACCTATCTTAGAAATGACACTTATCCCTGAAACCGAGCTTCGGAAAGCTACAATCCCAATCTTCTTTGATATGATGCAGTGTGAATTTCATTCTACTAGAAGCTTCCAGATGGTAAGCAGTGAGCTACAGGTACTGGGTATTTGTAAGAAAGATTTAACTGTTTTTGACAAAAAGGTATGAATTCTTGTGATTTCTTATTTTCCTAAAGAATAATATAATTATGGATTTTTCTATAACAATGCTATAAACTTTTCATATGTGGGTTTAAAATTCCTATTAAAAGAAAATTTTGCATAAAGTAAATAAAACCTTTTGTTGTGATGCAAAAGGAGAGCGAAGACGGATGTCTTAAATTTTTGCTGTGACTCAGGAGTCTGCTTCTAAGTGAAACTGGACATAAAGGAAGCCTGATAATGTGGCTAAAGAAACGCTAACTCGTAAGACTTTATCATCTCTAATATCCTATCATTTTGATACTCTCTACCATGGCGTGGATTTTGAAGAGGGAAAAAAGCTATCCAGTCAGCGTTAGTGTTTCTCCATGCAATACAGGCTCTGCAAAATCTGGAATACTAATGGAGCAGTTTTACTCTATTCCATCATGCTGAGGGAAGTCCTTGAATAAGTACACACGATCTTATCCTGATAGCCTCAACTTCTGCGAGACCAGCAGAGCGAAAGAAAGTTTCCTGCCATTATTCCTTTGTCCTTCTTTCCCTTGAACCTTTGCCTTACGGATTGAGTATAAGACTAGTTAGGCCAGGCAGTGTTAGGGTATAAGCCAATGTAGCTCCTTTACGCTGCGAAATTTCTGTCAGTTCAGGATATGACCTTGTGAATTTTGCAATAAAGGTTGACTTATGTTGTTTACTTTTTTCCCTTTATATTGGCAGCTTGCTTTCTTGGATGAAAAACCTTATCCTTTTCCATGCTTTTTTGTGAGCTATTATTCATAACCAGCTCTTAATAAATCTGTAGCCCGAGTAAATTAATATCTGCATGGAGAGATTTAAGCAAGGGAAATGGCATCGGCTTTATTCCTTTGACTTGTTTTGTGCTGGATGGTGTGTGGAAAAGGTTGTGAACTGTATTTTGGATCCATCCAATTACTGTATAATCATTCTTTCTTATGTTTGACTCCGATGCTACTGTAAAGATTGAAATGCTCGCTGGGATGCCATTTGAACAGTTTCCCGTCAGATGCTCTCTTTTGTTGCTTGTCGTTTTTTATTTGTACAATTATATGGATCATGAAAAATCCGAGGGTAACTTTATGGCTAAATTTATGGCCCTATATTTTCTTGACAGAAGGAAACCAGCATTGTGTGGAGTAGTCGGGTTATTTTAATAAAGGAATGTCTTAAATATTTCACACAAATACTTTTTGCCTTCTGAGAAGAAAAATGCCTCATCCTTAAGTCAGAGATGTCTTGGATTGTAGGTGCTCAACATGTATTTCTTATGTCAGCATAGCTTCTCTCTTTATAGACATAGCATTGATATGACAGGTGCAGAGGTAGTAAACCTTTTTTCAGTGTGTTTGGAGTGAACAGTTACATCTAATGGGAAATAATCAATCTGTCCATTTACGGTTTTGCAGATAATGTAGTTATATAGTTTGCTGAGTATCTCAGATTTGTCTTTGCGGAATGAAGATCACAGCTTGTAAAAAGCAGAGAATTATAGGAAAGTCTTGGTTGGATGGGACCTCTGGAAGTAATCTGGTGCAAACTTGGCCATAGATTGGGTTATCTGGGGCCATCTGAAGCTCAGCATTGAGTATTTCCAGTGAGGGACGTTTCACCACTTCTCCGGGTGACCTATTCCAGTGTTTAAGACTTTTCTTCTTACATCCAGATGGAATTTCCCTGAATCAACTTGTGCCTGTGGCTGCTTGTGTTGCCACTGCGCACCCTTGTAGAGTAACTCCATCTCCTTTTAAGTGTTGGAAGGCTTGACTCTGCTTTTCTCTAGGCTGAACAAACCCAATTCCTTCAACCATTCTTCGGGCCAGGTTCTCCAACTCTCTGCTCATCTCCGTGGCCCACCATTAGACCATCTCCAATTTGTCAATGTCTCTCAAGCTGGGGGAACCAAAGCTGGACGCAGGATTCCAGCCATGGCCCAACAAGTGGAGTAATCCTGCTGATCCTCTAGCTGTACTCTTGTTGGTGCAATCAAGGACACATTTTGCCTCCACCAAAGGAGCACACTGCTTCTTCGTGTTCAGCTTGCTGTCCAGCCGGTCCTTTCCAGCAGAGCATCTTGTACTGCCACTTGCAATTATACCATCCCAGATTCAGGACTTCAGGTTTCTCTTCCTTAAATATTATTTTTCCCACCCACCTTGTAGTCTCTCTGTCCAGTCCATGTCTTACCAACTTGTCAACAAGTATCTTTTGAGAGACTGGATCAAACACATCACTAAGATTGTCAAAACCACAGCTCTTCATCTGCTGAGCAGATAGTTTCATCACGGAAGACAGTCAGGTTGGTCATCTGTGATTTACTCATGGTAAATCAGTGTTGGCTTTTCCCAGACACCTTCTTGCCCTTCGTGTTCCTCGAAATAGCTTCCACAAGGGCTTGTTCCATGGTCTCCTCAGGAACTGAAGCGGGCCTGCCTGGCCCGGAGCTTCCCAGCTCTTTTGTGTTTAAGTGATAGGAATAGATATAAAGTAATTTAAGTATTACCGGTACCTACGCAAGCTTTCATACTTAACGTGTCAGTGTAATGTAACGTGTTATGTCGTCTATATGCAACTACCAATTACATTGTCCAACATTGCTTTCAAAGAGAACTTCAGAATTGAGTGGTTGGCTGCTGTTAAACTAATCTGCCAGAAATCCAATTACCTAACCTTATTAGTCACATCAACAAGGGTTTAGATTGGCTCCATTCCTCCAGCAGATGTATAAACCTCGTGATTTGTGGGGGAGGAATTTAAATTTTTTGCAGAACTTCTATGCTGTGATGGCTTGTGTTACAAACAGACAGCTTTCCCAGTGATGGTTTTAATTTCAGTATGAATTGGTTTGCCTGGTAAAACCAGTAACAGACAGAATGGGTTTTTTGTTCTTACAGTATATATAGCCCTGAGAAAAAAAAACAGAAGAAAAATTCCTCTGTTTTTTACAGAACTAAATTAAAGGCCAACTGCATTAAAAGCTGGAGTTGCTCATTTTTGTCCTCTCCCTCTTGAGGTGCTTTGAAGCCTATATAAGGCTTCAAAGTAGCCTGTACCTCAAAGCATGAGTCCAGTACTAAAGTCTGTGTGGGACTGAAGCTTCCCAATAGAAGAAAATGCCTCCTTCTCCTTCCCTCTGCTTTTTTCCCTTTGCCTGTTTTATTAGCAAACCCTCCAGATCAAAGGGAATATGTCAGAGCCACAGGAGTGATGAAAGAGAATTGGTTTGATTGTTGAAGGCCTGGTCAGGTGAGTGTGATGGATCCCATGGTGATAGCAGGGGAGGAGGTTCACCATGAAACAATCATTCAGCTGAAATGGGGAATTTGAAGCATAAAAAGCCCTGACCTCCTGATTTTGCTGTCTGTTCCAGCTGTCACTTTCCCTGGCTCCATCTCCTATGAGCACTCCTGTTTGTTTGCCTGCCCAAAACTTCAACTTACCTCTTCTGGACCTGTGTCATTGCTGATGTCGTGTTCTGCTTGTTTTGAGTTGAGCCCATTCATAGAAATGCCAGTGCAGGAACTGGTACAAAACAGAGCGCAGAGGAAGCGGGACGAGGCAGGGGGAGGTGTTGGGAGATGTCCCTATCCCATGGCACTGCATCACTGCGATTTCTTTTAACTAAACTGGTACAAATTAATTAGTGGAAGTAAGTTACTTTAAGAGGCAAAAAAAGCTATTAACAAAATAAGGTAAGGGGTTGAGTCAGAAGCACTACCCCAGCCTGACTTCCCCAAAATAATTACATTTCTCATCAAATAGGAAGGAAGGACCCTTGTCCTTCAAAGTAAAATCTGGGAGGCGTCCCTCCCCACTCTGCAGTAATGAGCAAGAAGAAATTAGAAGTCCCATATGTCCAGGTTTCAGACTGAACAGCATTACTGAGGAGACTCATCAGTGTCTGGTGGTGGTAGCACCAGCGGTACAAGCATACAAGCTCCAACATATGTTCTTACCCTGTTAGAGTAAGGAGTTGTGTAAAAGTAATGACCTGAGGGAAGAGCCCCAAAAATGCAATGATGCATCTGTCCTGTTTTCTGCAAATTGGAATGACACTTAGCATAATGGAACCATAGCCAAAAAGATAGAAAAAATTATACAGACATGCATAAGCAATGAATGTGTGATGCAGTATCATATAGAAATGTGTAATAAATGAATGCATAATGCATATGTTTACTAAAATAAAACCATGGTGCAGCTAAGGTACCTCCAGCTAGCGTTCTGTTGTGAAGAGAATTACATGAGTAAAGACCAGAAGAAATAAAGGGGAAATCCTTTTAATTCATTTCTGTCATTCAACAATAAATCTCAGTATCATCAAGACAGTCATACTAGCATTTTTATTTGCAGTGTAATTTCTTGTTCATGATCAATGAATTTCAAATTGATATAATTCTCCTTAATAAGAAGTACCTACTTTATCTGTATCTCTCTCGACTTCTAGAACCTATAATTCCTTATTAAGTCTTTTTACTGCTTCTGAGTCTTCTGTTAATCTTCCTGTCCCTGTGCTATGGATTTGCAGACAGAACACAAAGTTAATGACTTGTCCAAGTTTCTGTGATGCTGTTGATTCTCCCCTGTAATCCCACTGAATGTGCAAATGCAAATAAGTCATCCCCCACAAAGGATTAATTTCAATAAGTAACATTTTTAGTTATCTACGGTTGAAATGTTTACGTTTTTCTTGTTTTCTGCCATTTTGGAGAATATTGGTATTCCTCCCTCATCCCACCAGAAGAGCAAGGGAGAAGGAGTCTGGAGACCTCCTGAATCACCTGCCATTAAGTGGCTGCCAGCTCTGTTTGCTGACCAGAATGCTGTGGGAAAATAGGAAAGGGAACATGAAACTGTTGGCAATTACCACCAACTTCCATGGCAGCCTTGAACAAAGTTTTCAAGTACTTGCGTGCTGTTTCTGCGTTAGGACTAATTTCTAGAGGTTATCTGTCGCTTGAATTTCATATGGCAAATTCATTATTATCCCATATCAAAACAAATTTATAGCAGCTCGGAGGATTGAAAGTCCTCCTCAACTACAGCTAGATTAAATTGTCAGTCAGGGCTACAAATATAGCCTGACCACACTTTAGGTAAACCTAAAACCAAAAGCGATTAGTTGAGCTGACACTTGAAGACGCTGGATAGCTTACATTGATTTATTTTCTCCAGATGGGAGATTGTAACAGACAGATGAAGTAGTGGATATCCTCTTTGCTCAAGTTCAAACACACATCCTAAAGAGAAGCTGAGGTCTTGATCAGCGGCGAGGAAAAGTTGATAATAATTTCCCGTAATCTTCCTAACGTCACCTCTCGAGCTTTCGCTGTCAACGGAAAGATATGAATCTCAGCTCATTGATGGTGCCAGATATACCCACTAAGCCTCCAGAAAGAGCCTCAGCCAGCGTCACTGGCTGTACTGTAAACATTGAAAATTTCGCGCTTCTTCACTTGAGAGTAAATTCCAACGCAATAATTGCAGGCCTACTTTGTGGTATTTTATACATTTTTTTAAAAAAAGGAAAAATTGAGACTCTATCAAGAGATGCCAGGTGCGGTGTCCTAGAGCCATTAGCTTTGCAACTCCAGAGCCATCTTACTGCCGTCGTGAAAGACAGTAGCTCTATAAACCTCAAGTTGTGTTGATGAAACCTTGCTCCGTGGAAAGCGCAGAAGAGATTTTAACTACGTTAAATAACGTTTTGTTATCTGGCTTGCATGATCTGCATCGTACCGATTCCTTGGGAGGTATCGAGAATGATTGAAGAGCAAAGATATTGTTAATAGTCCTTAAAACCCCAGAAATGTCACAAGTCTAGCTCTGTTCAGCCCAAGAGGGCCGTTAGGGAGATGGCCCAGCGAAGCCTAGATTTACAGGAATTTAAGTAAAATTGATATCAGGAAGATACTCAAGATCCTGTATGGCAAATGTAATTGCTCTTCTTCGTATGAGTAATCGCCTGCTAAAAAATAGATCACCTAAAGGGCTCACGCTGGTAGCAAGTGTCATTTTTCTCATTGGTATAGAAAGCCAATTTCTTTCTGGTCTCATTAGAGGACATGAATTTTGTGACTTCTCTGTTTCATCATTGGGTTGTCTCAGTGTTTTACTTGACACGTCCTCGTACTATGGGAACGTGTTTCAGGTTGTGTTTGCTTCGTAGAGGGGGTGGATTGCATTATTCTTCCTGCTCTCGTTTTCCTGTCATTTTTTGAATAATGGATTCATTGTATTAGAAACCTTATTTCACTTCACTTTTCATTCATTTCTTCACAAGGAAAGCAGTGAGAGAGCAGAACAGGTACCCAGGGAGGCCGTGTAATCATCCATCCATGGAGGTGTTCAGTACTTGGCCAAGAAAGTCCCAGCTGGCCTGATCTGGTGTTGGCAGTAATACTGCATCGCCTGGGGGTTGGACTGAGGGACCTTAGAGGTCTCTTCCACCAGTGCTTCTGTGGTTTTGTGGAGCATTTGGGGTACAGAAGAGGACCTTTTAAATGATTTAATCTGAGGTTTGGGGTTTTTTCCTCATCTTTAAAACAGTGACACATAATAAAAATTGTTTTAAGGTGGAGTATCTGCTGTTTGGGAACTTGGCTGATTTTACCGCTGTACGCGTGATATAATCTGTTGGTCGGGTTTCCTGACGTCTCACAGTTCAGTTGACTTGTGCATGTTGTTAGACTGTATCCTGAATTTGCACTGAGCAGTAGGTGAGCAGGACTTTTTCTGCCAACATTTGTCATGATAGCTTGTAGTCACTGAGTTCAGAGCAGAGAGATTTCTTCTCCATTTGTAAGAGAATTCTTGGTGGGCTGCCAGGCAGTGTGTCAAAATAAATTTCCAAACTCAAATGCAGAGGACAAAAAGTCTGGGATTGCATATGAAGGTAAGAAATGATGTGAACGTTACTGCAGTTAGTGCGGAGAAAAGCATGGAGGCTGGGAAAGGGAGATAAAACCAGTGTCCTGGATCTGACACTCGATTTTTACATTACAGCTGTTGAGCCCGTTAAGATACTCAGAGATTGAGTTGTCCTAATGAACAGGAATATTTTGGTATTGTCACAATTTATCAAGCAAATCCTTCATACCAACGTCTGTCTCTCCCTAACAAGGATTCTTAGCAAAGCAGGAACTTCTCTAAGTCCACAGCCACGTTTCATATGCAGGTTCAACTTGCCCCACATGTGTGTGTTCACAGCTGCTGTGGGCTTCAGCAGAAAGGGACCTTCCAGGAGAGCAGGCAGGTGCCTCCAGCTGTCGGGGTGGCCGAGACGCTTCTCCTCGCCCTTACTTGCTGCAGGCGTTTTCCTTGTTCTGCCCAGGTTTACCGTGCCCTGCACACGCAGCAGTTATTTCAGGCAAAAGGGATCGTGGCAGAACTAAGGGCATGTCCGTCTGGTGCTTGGTAGAGGCGTTACGATAAGAGCTTAAAATGCAGTTAATGTTGGCAGGAAGAGATTGGTGGTGGACGTAGCTACTACGCCTCCTCAAAGTGATATAAATTAAGGTGGTGAAAAGCACTCTTTTATCATTATTTTCATCATGACATAAGTCCGTTGGCAAGAGTGATCTCACAGTCCTCGCTGAAATAAATATGCCAGCAGAATTTAACAGCATGGAGTAAAAAAAATCCAGTTTTTCTTCCTAGCTAAACCAATCTGAGCCCTGCTGCTGGCTGGAGAGAACACCTTGTCTTCCCCAGCTTCCCCATGGGGCTGACAGTGTAGAAAATACATGTCCCCTGTTATCCCCCCGGCCCCTGGTCGCTGCTGAGCGGTGGTGCTACAGCCGGGGCCACAGCTCCGGTGGGGTGGCCGCACGTGGCACCGCTCGTGGTTCATGTTGCCTGCGAGGCACGCTGCAGGTGAGGCCACGGCCGCGCTCGCCCCCTCTGCACTGGCATCTGGGGTGCTCTGGGCTGGTGGTCCCGTTGCCCAGGTGCCCGTTACCGGCCCTGGGCAGAGGCTGCTGGGCTGGCAGGGCTCTCTGCAGGGATTTTTTTCCTCCTGGTACACAGATTTTTATTTCTGCCCTTCAGCATAGATACCAGCTGAATCTTTAGCAAATGACCTCTACTGCAATGCTTTTTGAGGTTGTCCTTGTTGCCTCCTTCCAGTTGTTCCCGGTGAATGAAAAGTCTAATTTTGCTTACAGGCTTTCAGCAAAAGCCTGCCTCCTCCAGTTACAGAGAGCCCCTCTGCTGATCAGGCAGCGTTCGGTGGCTGTAACAGAGGAGCTAATAATGTTGTCGCTAAAGTGGATATTTTGATAGGTGGAAAAATTTTGTAAAGAATAAGAAATGCTGCTATGTTGCTAGTACAGCTTAGAGCTGGGGAAGTGTAGCACTGGGAAGGATAGCTCGTGGCTCAGACGGAGGTGCAGGAGTGGGTCCGTAGGCTGCTGCAGACCCCGGAGATCGTGGAAGTGCATCCTCAGCCTGGAAGGATCAAGCTACAGACAGTCCGTGCTTTTTTCATTTGTACATTATATGCCATTAATATTAACTGCAGATGCTAAGTACATCCCTTGACATTTACAAAATGCTAGTACGCTTTGTTCTTGTGCAGGTGGCCCTTTGCTTCTCCTCGGAATAGTTAGGGACTCCTTAAGCAAGTGATGGTGAAAAAAACGTGAAGGCAACTGTTCCGTCAATAAACTCCCACTCTGATCTGACTCCTTTGCCGCAGGCTCCCTTCTCACCCGGGCTCTTCTGCTGAGGTCTCTTGACAATAGGTTGTGTCGCTAATGGTGTGGATGTCTGTGCTTATTTAATGAAGAATTAGGGATTAGATGAATAGACAGATTTGTTACGTAGCAGCAGGCCTCGAGTGATCCTTCCTCCGCTAACAGGTTGCATTTGTTCCTAACCTGGGCCCTTGGGAATGTAGCAGCAACGAGTAAAACCCTCTGTAATCATTAAAAATCCAGTGAATTACCCAGTTTTCATTTAAAATGTATTCTAGTACCCACTGCAGTTTGCATTCTGTTCTTGTGGCCAAATACAAATATTACTCGTAAGTTTAAAACAAGTTCCTTCCTCTCTGCAGTGACTTATCAACCAGTTTGGTGGTTGAGTTGTGCCCTGCAGCGAGTCACTGTCTGTAGCTAAAAAGGGATGTTAGTGATGCGAGGGTGTGCATCGGGCTGAGTTATCCAGCCCTAGGTGTTATATATCCTCTCTTACAGAACTTTCAACATTTTTGTATTCCACTTTTGTTGCGATTACCATTACTGCAGGGGACATTCTGTCCCTGGCTTTGTGTCTTCTTTTTCCCCACCCTCATTCTTGTCATTAATCTCCTTATTTAGTTTATCGTAATGCAAATATTTACACTTCATTTAACAACATGACCAATGATTTCTTCAACAAAAAAGTCCTTGTAGGGCAGCAGATCATCGTGGATAGCCTCATACCAGAGACTACAAACTCCTAAAGTCAATCAAGCTTTAAAATAGTGGCTAAACATCTCACCGAGATACCCAACCAATCTGTGAACTATCAAGGCGACGGTAATAAAGTGAAATATTTGCCATCTGATTATTTACGCTTGCTTTGTTTAATTATAGTTCGAAAATGAGATCATCACAAAACTGGATCATGAAGTGGAAGGAGGCCGAGGAGACGAACAGTACAAAGTGTTATTTGACAAAATGTAAGTGTTGATCGGCAGCGAGATTTATGTCACGCTAAAGTCAGGAGAGAGAGCAATTAGACTACAATGAACTTTGTAGCCCAGAAATAATTAAAATCTGTTAACGATGCACAATATTTTAAATTGCACCTGAGTCAAGGTTTTTTCTGCGTGTGATTAACAAGGCGAATGTAATTGGGTTTTCAGTCTTTTGGAGCACTGCAGAAAACACAAATACCTTGCAAAGAGTGGAGAAACTTTTGTGAAACTTGTTGTCCGCTTGATGGAGAGGTTGTTGGACTACAGGACCATAATGCATGATGAGAACAAGGAGAACCGCATGAGCTGTACTGTCAACGTGCTGGTAAGCAAAGAGAAGTCACCAGCGTGAAATGACTGCTGCTTTCCTAACTTTATGCCTTTGACAAAAGGTCTGTGTAAAACAGTGTGTGTTGGGATTATCATGAAAGGTTGAAATAATTGAAAGGTTGAAAAAAAGGGTTTTTCTCATTCTTTGATGAGGGTGATTCTATGAAAACATGGGTTATTACTTCTCTAATTGATTCTAAGGAGGATTTAAGAAGAAACGTTTCAGGGCCTGGTCTTTTGAGGGCTGATCATTGACACTTCCAATTGATGTGTGAACAACATTATGCAGAAAACCACTCTGACATACAGAACGTTGGAGTACTATGTGGTTTAGTACGAAAATTTTCATGTTTGCAGTCCCATTTGTATTCTGCTTCCTGCTCTGCTTCCGTATTCAACATTTGTGAAGAAATTTGAGTGTTATTATTTCATTCACAGCAGGAAAAGCTCAGGTTGTTTTCCTCACTGATGTCAAATTTCCTCCGCTTAGTTCCAGAAGTTCTGGAGTATCTACTCTATACTACAGGCCTTTGTCCATTTAGGATGTGATTTAGGCTGGAGTTGGAAGCAGAAGTTGTCCCCATAGCACGCACATCATGCTCCGCAGTGGAAGCATTAGAATGTGAGATGTTACTAGCACAAAATCAGCAGCTATGGAAAAGCGTCAAAATAAAAATTGTAGAGACCCCCAAACATGGTCCTAGCTGGATTTCGTTCTTCCAGTAGGACTCAATATTAAACTGTTAGCCACTAAGGACTCAGAGCTTTCATCCCTGTATCATTATCAAAGCTTTTATTTCACTTAAATAAATGGGGCAGAGACAGTGTTTATCGTTTATGTGATACGGCTGATAGATTTCGTTCAGGCTGGTTTGGAAAGATCTGAGTAAATAGTTTGTGACTTTAGCACTTGCAAGTAATGCAGATGTCCTCAGCTCGTGCAGAGCAGCCTTTATGCCACACTGTCGCATAAGCTGTAAATGAAACGGTGCCCGTTAGAGCCGGAGAGAACAGGAGAGACATCAAGTCAGAAGTCGGGATTTTATTTTTCTTTTCCTTTCTGAGCACGTCAAGAAGCATCAGAATGTTTTGGAAATGGGAAAAGAGGAGGAACTTGGAGAGTTGTCATCGGCTGTTGATCGGGCAAGCGCCTTTAGGTTGCTTGCCGAAAAGTCATTGCATCCTCCTGAGCAGAATTTGAGCTAGAAAAGCCTGCAAGTTCACACCAGGCCGGGTAGGAAATAAGAAATCACGTACACCATACGCCCTAAAACATGACAACAATTTATAGAACTAGGAAAATTTCCTAGGGAAGGCGAATTTATTTCTGCTTCCCTTCATCATAGTACTTTGAGACTCTTCCCAGTAACTCTTGCCATACCAACTGCAGGGGACCGACGGCACACTCACATTGGTTTTGTTTTCTCTAAGTGTCTCTAACAGCATCTCCCGATGCTGATTTTTGTCATCTGAATTTCTCAAGTATTTGCAGATGATAAATCTTGTGGGCGATTTACTGCTGTCAGGTTAGATCACCGTGAGATACCCACACACAATGCTGCCACTGAAGTCTGCGGGAAATGCAGGAAAGCATCGCAGGGCAGAACCTTCCTTCATTTTCAGTAGGCGCGATTTAAAACCTCAGCTTGATTTTAAAGTCCCGTTTGCCCTCCAGGGCCAACACAGTCTTTTCATTGTTCTCCATGCACCTGAAGTGAAATTTATGCCTTCCTTCACAAAAATCCGGCTCAGGGCTGACACTGAAGACAGTTCCCGCTTGGGGTCTCAGAGAGTTCTTAATTGGGACTTCAGTGATGCAGAGGCTTTCACAGGATTAAGTTTGTCTGTATTGACTATAGTTTAAGTCGGAGGTTTTGATACGCATTTAAACTAGTGCTGATGTTATAAAAAAATAAAAGCCCTGTCTGTTGTTCCTACCCCTGACAGTCCTGGCGAAAGCAAGCGTGCTGCCAAGGTAGCGGAGCAGATCCAAGGAGGGACCTTGCTGAAAGCTTACGCTCTTCCCCTCCGGTTATTTTCCTCGGCCCGTTCCCTGCAGAGCCACACACGCGTGGGCCGGCACAGCGTAACGGGGATGTGGGAACCTGCACCCAAAGACGGGGCAGGATCAGGGACTGCTTTTTGGGGGAGAAGGAGCTGTGGTAAACGTAATGTATTGGTGTCAACCTGCTGCCCAAAGCTCTTCCCGTTTTGGCTGATTTGATGTTGCCTCTTGAGCTGCATCAGAAGGGCAGAGCAGCTGGCAGCAATGTTAGGATAAAATGGTTTTACATTATTGATCCGCCTAATGCAGAAGTCTCCTCTACTTTAAAAAAGCAAACAAAACACAAGGAAGAAAAAACAGCAGAAATTTTTCATGTGGCTCAGTTTGTCTTTTGAGTTGAACTCAAAACCGTTGAGCAGTTATGTCAACTAAAATGGTATATCCACTGAATAATCTGTCATTTCCAACTCCGGTACCTAGATTCTATCTTGTATTTCAGTTCTCTTTGAAGGGAGCAATTTTGTTTTGGGTTTGTGCATCTGTTAGTGGCTACTCAGGCTGATTTACCTTAGCATTGAAACATACTGTGATTCGGCGAAGGAGAAATTTCTTTGTATTTTGTTTTCTTAGATACATTTTTAACTTTTGAAGGCAAACTTTAAATTAGATTCAGGAAAGCCTTTAGTATCTCGCCCAATTTATCATATCTTGCATTTACAATATTTGTAGTGTTAACTAGTTTATCTCAAGACCAGAGGCATTCAGACATATCTGAAGAGAGTGATGATAATGTGTGGCACAGGAGACGAGATAAATAACACTAATCTAACTTTTTATTTCCAAATAAACTATTCAAATTCAAGGGCAGATGTTATATTGCTCAACCCAGGTTTGGAGTTTTAAATCCATAAAACAACTGTTGCTTAAAAATTATGTTTTTGTATATTACCATATTTCAGCTGAAAATGGTTAATGATGTGCGACTTGCGAATGCCAGAAGCGAATTTCTAGCAGTACTGTTCTTGCAAATTCTTAACCTTTGCAGTGAGACATATGCCCTAATACACTACATCAGGAAAGAGCACAGCAGTAGACTTTGTAAGTTAAATAACTTGTGTTCTATCACTAGAGGCGAATTTCATTTTGTAGTTTTGAGGTTGATGTTATGCAATTATGAATTTTTAATTTAGAGCATGTTCTGTATACATTTCAGACTGTGAAATTGAAGACTTTGTAACAAAATTACGTTTTTTTTCAGAATTTCTACAAGGAGATTGAGAGAGAAGAAATGTACATAAGGTTTGTAAACATGGCCAGTGTGACAGACTCTGCTTGGCTTACTGTTCTGTAATTGGAGAGAATTAAGTTCATATTAAGCAGTCACTTGGGGGCTGGAGGGAAAGAAGTCATGAAAAAACATACCTTTACTGAACCTTAAGTACATTCAAAAGCTTATCTTCACTGAGAACGGGGAGCATTAGAAATCAGAGCAATGAGATTTTTTTTTGTCCCCCTTCTCGAACTCCTGCAGTTGTGTTATGATGAACACTGAAATACTCAGGAGTCTTGTCACATGAAAAAATAAATAAGTCAAAAGAAAACTGAGCAAAGAAGTAATTCTGCTTCCTGGTGAGGTACAAAATATGTGACTTGAGGTAAAAAGGGCTATTAAATAATATCATGGCTGATACTTATTTCAAATTTAAAGCTTTTAGGAACTTTTCAAAATCTATTTTCACATAAAGTACAAATGGTAATATGTTGTTGTGCTTTTTGTAAACCTCAGGGTTCCTAGTCCTCTCTTTATACTACGGTTTAAAATTGGCTAGACTGGGGTGCTAAAATGTTGAAGCTTGTGCTTTTGCTGCTATTTTAGGTATTTAAATATTATTCATTAATTCATTCTCAGATGCTTGTTACCTTTTTGGAAGAATTTTCATTTATGAACTCGCTTCCTGTTGTTTAAATGGGTTTAATTATTGCTTTATTAATTTCCAAAAGCAAATAAAATCTAGGAAAAGGCAGGATTGATAACTGTGGACAAACAGGTAAAGTTATGAGTCGTAGATCTGCCCTTTTCAGCATCACAAACTGCCTCTCGCTGTCAAACCCCTAGCCAAATTCTCTCCTATTTCTGTTAACAGACTTTGAATGTGTCGTAATGAATATCAATGTTCTGTATTTTCGCCGTTTTTTTCAAAATAGTTTTAATAGGTGTTTAGTTCTAGGATTTTTTTTTTAAATCTTCATTAAAATGACAACAAACAAATGAAGAGAAGCCCCTTCCAGAGGTGTGATGATGTTGAGGTTGAGGAAGAATACTTGTATATCTGTCTCCATAGCTGAACTGTTAGAGCAATAACTCTTGCACAGAATTTGTATGGGACTCGTTACCCATCACAAGTCATTTGTACGTATTAGAAAAATACTAAAAAATGAGAAAAGAACCACAACAGAAATACGAACGGTCCTAAAGGTGTCTGCACACAGGAATAAGAGCTTTAAATATTCCCGTCTATATTTAGCGGTTTGGAGATAGAGTTGAACCGTTGTAGTCTTCAAAGTAAATTATTTAGTAACAGTTAAGAACCAGCCTTTTTTAAGAGCCCTTGGTTTTGTTACTTGCAGGTATCTGTACAAACTGTGCGACCTGCACAAAGAGTGTGATAACTACACGGAAGCTGCCTACACGTTACTCCTGCATGCAAAGCTTCTGAAGGTAAACACCAAAACACACTGCGAGGTTTGAAAATCATCTTAGCAGTAACCCAGAGTTGCGTTGGTTGTCGGTCTTACAACACCTGTGCTTCAGACTGATTAACGGCTGCGTGCTGCTTCTTACGTCAGTTTTATCTTTGGCGCGTGCAATTCATACGCGCAGCGAGCCAGCCCTCTGCCGCTGCGTGTGTCAGAGCACGCTGTCCTCGTCGCGATCTGAAATGAATGGAAGCACGGTCGAGTCAAGGCCACGAGTTATAAATTGCAAAGCTGTAATTTAAATTTCTTTTAAATATCAAGGTTATGTAATGTGCGGAAGCATCTAAACACATCTTTTAGTAAATCAGCTCTCCACAGAATCGTTTTTGCCCAGGCGGTAACGAGGCAGCGCTGGAGATTCTCCTCAAGTGCTCTGGGGTATCTGTAGATTCAGTTTTGATTGTGAAAAATTAGAGAGAGATTCAAATAGTCTTCCTTCCAAGCTCATGCCTTTAAATGTACGTGTAATTTTAATGCAGTGTTGCACGGTTCAGAGCACATTTAAAAAGGCATAACCGTATCGCTGTTCTTCAAGGAATGTTTTGGTGTAACCTGCAATATATATAAAAATAAAATGTTTTATCTATGCAAGGTGCATGTAAATAAAGCATTTGCGTTTCTAACACTATATAGTGTCAGTCAGAAGTGTAACAAAGCTGTGTTTCATAAACATTAGTCTCACTGAAGACTTGCTGGGTAGATGGTGTGGTCTCTAACACGCAGCTTATTTCTGTGTTGTGTCACATACGTGGCAGCCTGTGCCAGGCACGTTCCTGGCGTTATCGTATGGACGGATGCCGCACTTAACAGCGGACGCTTGTGTCAGGAAATCACAGGTTTAATGTACCCTAGTCATTGGTAAATTGGTAGGAAGGAGCATTATGTTTTAATTTTAAAAAGCAGTCCTGTTGTTCTTCCTCACATCTCAGCACCCACAGTGAAATCTTTCTCTCTCCGGGGAGACCTGGATCTCTTTCTGCTCCCCTCGAGGACGGTAGCGCCCGCTGTCGCGTGGGGTGGAGAGTCAGGGACTGAATAATTGACAACTGCATTTTCCCCTTGCTCTGCTTCTCATGCCAATGGCGAGTGTATTGCAACCTTCTGCATTACTGCAGCCTTCTGTATTAATTACTTCAGCCTCCTGTACAGCCCCAGAAGCTGTGCTAACGGTACCCCCTTTCATAAAGGAAATTTATCTCATTCTAAGCAGTGAATTGTTCGTAGCAATCTTTGATTTAATCTAAGCAATCCCAAGCGAAATGCGGGTGTAAAATATCTATTTGGAAGAGTGGAAAAGTGGAAGGTGTTAAATGAGATGCTTCTAATGGATGCACTGAGAATTAGTCGTACTGCATTCAAGCTATAATAAGAGTAAATATGATGCAGATCATCCATGTGCAATTTAAAATTAAGACACTTTGAAATGTATTTACTGTACTTTAAAATAAATAGAGGGTTATTACACAAGAAAACATCAGTAAGATTCATCTGGAGTGCGAAAGCACTGTAGCAATAGCTTTATTCATTACTAAAAGCAGGGGCGATTGTTGGACACAGCCTGCTGGATGCAGTCGCTTCTTTGGTAATGAAATTTTCCATGCTGGGACATGTGTCAGAGAGGTGAAGATGTGAGGAGATGGCTCTGGCACCTTCCGTCACACAGACTGGTGCAGTCGCTTGCCTGTGGGTAGAAGTTCGAGTGAGTAACTCGCTGAGTCTGTGGCTGTAAAGATCTCTCTCACTCCCACGAGGGACGTAAAATAGGGCTGCCAAGTTGTGTAATGCTTGGTCATCCCGCTTTGCATGAATGAACCTTTTAGACAAGATAAAACATTGATTCTCTTCCACAGGTGCTGGTTTTCTGGGAAAATGATGGAATGAACCGTGCCATAAAATGTCACTCAAACTTTTACCTCTTATGGCTTGAACTTGCTAGTCAGTGCATTTTACGTGACCTTAAAATAGGGCTTAGTCAGTGTTGGTTTGCCTTACAGAATGTCTTCAGAGACTGGATGAGTATCTTAATATATTTCTTCAAGTTACTGGAAAACAATATGCAGATTTCTTTTCTTATAATGCAGACTGATGGAAGGTGGCAAATCTAAGGGTAGTATTTATCGCAGGTTTTCATCACTAAGCAAATGTTTGTTTGTACATATAATTACATTACACTTTGGAATTACTTTATTATAAAAGCGTATCGATCTATCTAATGCAACACCCTGCTACTACCGGTACTTAGCAGTGGATGGAGGACCGTCAGCGTTGCTTGAGAAGCAGCAACATTGTGGTCTGTGTAACTTAATGCAATTGAGTTTTTCTTTCAAACTGCGAAGACAGGATTTTCAATGACACTCATCGCTGGCACGTATGTCATCACGTTGATTTTAGGTGACGATCACATTTAGGTGACGACTGAGAGCTTTCGAGAATTTCACCTTTAAATTTGCAAGAAGTCTGTGTCTTTGGAGAGAGAGCCACCGTCATTTTCTCCAAATCACTGCAAGCTGATGAAGCACACTTAAGAAAAGAGGCTTTAGTTTTAGTTTTAACCCATTTGGTCAGAATTAAGGAGTTCAAAACTAACAGAAGATAGTGGCTGTTTGTATGCTGAAAAAAATGCCACTGCGTGGCAGACTCCATGAAGTTTGTGCTGCTCAGAAATGCAGCTTTGCGGTAAAAAGTTGCCAGAGTTGTCTGCTTTAGCGAAACACAAACGTTTTGGCCAAATTAAGAAGTAATTGGGTGAAATTTAATAAGCTATAGGAGGTAAAACTGGATGATGTAACACCAATTGTGTAAATAAATCTGTGAGTTGCTTATCTTGGGTCAAATTTCTTCTTGTCCGAAAGTTTTGCCACTTTATTTCTGTGGGCACGCCGCCTTCTGTAGTTACTTTGATTTTCAGAGAAGAAAGCGAACAGTTCTTTAATTAATTTAGTTTTTGAACTTGATTTCTTAAGGCAAGAGGCCTATTGGAGCACCTGTCCCTGTCTCTTTTTCAGTCTGTGAGAAGTTTCATTTGATTTAATGGAGGTTTGTGATTTGATTTGACGGAGGTTTGTGAGTCTCTAAGGTATTAATTTCCTGCTAGCCTCACGAAAATAGATGGCTATGGCAGGGAAGGATATAGTATTAGTATCCTGCCTGGGGAAAAGGCTCCAGTATCGTCTCATCCCCAGGTAGGTGGGAGGAGAGAAGGGAGGTGAAGAAGGGGTGATATGAATACTGGAGCGCGGAGGTTTCAGTTGCATCTGTCCCTTAATGGACACCAGGATATGCAGGTGCGAGGGAGAAAGCTGCAAGGAATTGCTTGGTCCTCTCAGGTCCAGGAGGAAATCCGTTTAATATCCATGCCTTGCTCCTCATCCCTTAGGCGTTTGCTGGAAGAGCAAGAGCTGCTAATTGCAGACGGGCTGTATAAAGTTAGTTGCGTATTTCCGTGCCTCCAAATGTTCTCTGTGAATTTTAGACCTTTAATTTCTGTGCCTACAGTCCTTTCCATTTGTATTGATGTATCTTGGCTTCGGGGCTTCTCCCAACACAAATCTGCTGCTGTTCATTATGCATCCAGCAGGTTGTAGCCATCAGCAGGCCAAGATCAGTCTCATCAAACTCGCTGAGGAGAGGAAACCACCCCAAGAAACTTCCTTCCAGCTGATATATGTAATTAGCCTCCAATTACAGCATTCAAATAAATGGTCCTTGTGCCCAAGGAAACAAACTGCAAAGGAAAAAATCTTTGTTGGTGCATTAGCTGTGGTACCACTTCTTTAAATAAAAAATGTGCATTTTATTTAGCCTAATTTTACTGACATATTTTATAACTTTTGATTTTCTTTCACTTTTCCCCTCTTTCTTGTGTGATTTAGTGGTCAGAAGAAGCATGTGCAGCACATCTTACCCAGCGGGATGGATACCAGGCTGCCACTCAAGGACAGTTGAAAGATCAACTATATCAAGAAATTATCCATTACTTTGACAAGGGCAAGGTAAAAAGGGAAGAAAAAAGTCCAAATATATTGCATTGCCTTTCTATCTAACTTACAAGCTGAATAGTAAACACAGTTTGCATCAAGTGACCTTCAGGGAGCTTTGAACTTGCTACAAGTTATTTGGAGCGCTTTATGTAAATGGTCCACCAGCTAGCACTTGAAGATGATAATACTTTAAAAAGAAGTTTAAAAAATGAAAATCAATAGTACATTTATAGCTGCTGCGTTAAGGGTAAATATATGTGCATATGATGCCATGGAGAAAATCAAGAAGTGGTGCATGTAATTTGAGGGACTGACTTTTTTCTGGCAATTGCAATGGCTAACGCAGTCCTTCAGCTGCCCTTGTTTCTCCTCGTGTAGGCAAAATAATTCCCTCGGAAAATGGATATCCGTGGTTCATATTGTAAGAAGGCAGAAATATTCTCCGATGAGAATATTTCATTGCAATTGCATCTTTTATTGCAAAACGAATTTGCGTTTGGCATTGCTTGGTGGGACGGGGAAAGTGCTGGGGATACCTGCCCACAGAGATGGAGGGGTTTAACTTGGTAGGCAGATGGGTCAGGTTTTGGATATTTCTTGCACAAAATGTTTAAATGCATAAGTAGAGATCTCTTTGTCAGAATATTTCAGAAACGTAAACTTGGGTTTTAAAGGCAGTCTTTGTTGCATAAACAAAGTATAAACAGAAATGTCATTTTCTGGTAGAACTAAAATATTATCCAACCAGCTCATGTTTTCCAAGTAAGTTTTTAGCAGAATCGGATTAGTATTTTGATAGAATCTTTGCTTAAAAGGTCAAATTTTATACCTAATCTCAATGCAATATTTAGAAGTTGTTAATAAATGATGCCACAGGAAATTGTCATTCTAGACTGCGGCAGTGCCGGGCGGCACAAACGGGCTGGCTGGGCTGGGCTTGCGCGGGTGCCTCAGCGCTTACGCCGTGGACGGCATTGCTTTCCACAGCACGCTCCTGCCGCCCAGAAAGCCTTTACTAACCCTGTAACAACGGGTAAGGAGAACCGCGTTAGGGTCATAGCTGATTTGAAAGTATATTTTAATATTACGTTCCTCTCCGGAAAGGAAAAGCCAGAAGTCGCGTGTTTTTGTTTTGTTGTTTTATGTCTTTATGGCTTCACAGTTAGTCTGTTATGGCGTTGGTATACAGGCGGTGGGAGTTGTTCTTCTGAGCACCAGGCCAGTGCATTTTAGCTATAAATTAAAAGCTGCGGAGTCCTTTACATCGATACTGAAAACAGCCTGTCTTAAAGTTGTACCCACCCGTTTCTGCTGATAGCGCTAATGAGCTGTTTATATAAACAGCAGGCAAAATACCTGCTGCTTACTTTTCAGCCCGCGCCACATTACACAGCACGGCATCCACGCTTGAGAGGCCGTTGTTAGACTGAATAACCGTTCTTAATTTTTCCAGATTTTACAACTAGAAGTAAGAGAAGGCCCTGCCTGCTTTCAAAAGAAATAGCGCTGGAAAGGCTGCTTTCTCCCTTTCCCTCATAGTTAGATTAAACAACTGAATGTCCATTATTCTAAAAATTTTTGGTGAACAATGGTATCGAAGGGACCTCTGTGATTACTTATTCCTATTCCTTTGCATAACTCAAATCGTAGAACACCTATGTGATTTTTTCGTGCGTGTGGAGATGATTCATTTTCAAGGCACTCTTTCCTACTTGCAGCTATTTCTGCTCTCATTTTCTGGTCATTCCAGTTGGTGGTAATTTTTTGTATTGTTCAGTGAAAAGGGAAAAAAAAAATCAATATACATTGAGAATATGAGCATCTTACATGAATGCTCAAATGTCAGGAAGCTCAAATTGAGGTTTCCACAGTAGAATTAAGTTAATCCTCTCATTTGGGATGTTCTGACATTAGGTTAAATCAGCTGCTTACATTTACCTGTGCAGTTGGCAAACACAGTCCAGCAGCTGCTTTAACTATGCCATTCCATGGTCAGTAACACATCTGAAATAGTATTTGCTGTGCATTTTCAGAAGACTGTACTGTTACAATAACCAATTTGTCTTTTTTTTAACCATAATTGCCCAGCTGTGTCTGTACCTGGCAATTCACTCCGGGTTGATCCCCCTACTTTGCTTTCTCTTCCCATAAAGTTAACAACAGATGTCAAAAGAAGGTAATTTTACCCTGGGCAGCTGTAGAGCTGCTTCCAGGCTTTTACAAAAGCTCAGGAGTTTTGTTTTAAAGTTGTTGTGAGACTCTTCCACTCCAACCTGCTTGATGGGAAGCAGTGGACTTGAGAGGGGAGGTAGACATGGTTAGAAACATTATGTAGAAGAAATGGAGAAGTGGGATTTCCTAAAAGGTGACACTTGGTTTCAAAACATTGCCTTTTTTTTAAGGATGGTGTAGTTCAGCCTCTCAAAGATCATGATCCATTTCTTTTAGTGGAGTAATTTCCCAAGAGGAACGCACAGTGCACTTTTCAAGTGAAGACCAGCCGTGAGGCTTATTCCCTAAATATTAGCATTCATGGTAAGATGAATTTAGGGGAAGGTATAATCCCCCATGCACAGACTGGAATGGAGTAGGCCTCTCGCTTCTAGACTAGAAGTGCCTGAGAAATTTGTAATTTAGTGCTACAGAGCGTGGGTTTGCAATGAAAGCAGGAGTGTGGGCGTCTCATTTTGGCTGAGAACAAAATACTAGCCTTTGCCATGAATATCCCTGTTATTTGTAGCTTGAGATCCATTTAAGATTCCTCTTTTTTATTTCTGTTTTTTAATATATTTTTCTCAGGAAGCTTCCTTTTTTGCTTACAGTTGACTTTTGGTCCTTAAACCAATCCTCTGTAAAGCTGAAGTCCACCTTTTACCTTTAGTAAATCAGCGTTTTCAGATACAACTTCTGCATTTTGCTCTTCTCCTCCTTTATGGATTCCATCCCTTGTCAGTAATACTTTCATTACTCTTCTAAGCTCCTTGTTTCCAAAATGAAATGTTGTTGCTTCCAAGTTTCCCTAGTATACGCATAGTCCTCTCTCCCAGATTGTTATTCTTCACTTATTCTTTCCAGTCTCATCTCCATCTCTCTTGGCTTTTGCCCTTAAAAGCCTTATCCTCACGCTTATCACGGCAGTCTAACCTATCCTTTGAACTGCTCTGAAGTGTTTGCTCTCTCTGTGTTTTGCTGAAGCCTTGTAATTTTCAACAAAGCCCTTAATCCAGGGACATCACTGAAAATTGGTAGGTTAGAGTATTCAGGACGGGAAGGAAAAATAGTGACGGGAATAAAGTGACGAGGGAACGGGGCAAATTTTTGCCTGTATGGAGCAGTTGATGTTAGCCAACAATAATGAACTACTGAAGCCAAGAAATACTTGGCATCATTGACAAAGATAAGATAGTATCTTTAAACAGGCTTTTGGGGTCTCTGGAGCCGTAAAGGAAGCAGGAGCATTCTTATCCCTGCACAGTAAAATGTACAAACGGCAACGTGTTTCAAGTTTGCCAGTGGATGCCACAGTCTATGAATCAGTACATGTTTTCCGCTGCTCCTTCCTAAGTCGAAAGCATTGGTCCCAGGGAGAAAACAGTAAATAAACGCACACTGCTCATTTATTTCTGCTTCTTTTTCCTCCCCCCTCCTCCTCCCCCTGAAAAAAGCTTTTAGTGTTTTACTGGAGCCACAAAACACAAAATATTTGAAACTACCAGTAAATGACATGCTTTGGCTTAAAATGTCGTTTTGCCTGGCTCATGGGATGGTATCAGATGGCTTTTTGTTCCATCTAACAAGATAGTGGTGAGATCCACCTGTCTGCCAAAAATCAGCGCGGGGCTCATGTCCAGCTCGTATCCCACATCAGATCGTGAGCCCGTCCTGAGAGCTGTGAAGGACAGAGACTGTCTTCCGAGAGGAAAGATACGGTGTTTGACCATGTTCCAGATGAATATAGCAAGTTGTTGTAAAGGGTTTCTACCATGGCTGTATCTTACGCATCTTGAATGTTGTACTAGCCATAGAGAAATACTGTGGTATTTTATTTAAAATATTAAGCTTGCATGATGGTTAATTAACGCTATCTGAACTTTAAACAGCTTGGAATGTCCCTCATACATCAGAATATTGCATGATAATATTCTTATCCTAGACTATTTCATTTTTACTGACCGTTAACTCAGCAGGCGCTAAGAAATATCCTAAGATCCTCCTTCGCTGCTCTTAAAGAACCTCAAAAACTAAATTGGATGCTGAAGTTCTTTCTGGGCAACAAGCAATCCAGCTCCAAAAATAAACAAAATTGCTCGGTTTTTCCTAAAATGATCTCCTTCTGCAGCCTCAAAGTCTTCCCCATAACAGTTTGCAGCTTGTGTCTACACAACTAGATTTAGGCTATACACATTTTTTCTTAGGCCTTCAGTACAAAAGAAGCGTTTTCCTTCCACTGTCGCCAGCCTCTCTCCTTGGTACGCTCTCCAGGTAAATTGTTTCTCACATTAATAAGTTGTTCATCGTACAAATCCTGTGTAGCGGCTCCCCGTACGGCTCATTCCTCCAGAAGACCTCCCATGTCCTGGGCAAACTCTGGTTTTAAAACATTGCCTTTTATTTAAAGGATGATGTAGTTCAGCCTCTCAAAAATCGTGATCCATTTCTCTTAGCGGAGTAATTTCCCAGGAGGAACGCACAGCGCACTTTTCAAGCGAAGACCAACCGTGAGGCTTACTCAGGGCAGCAGATCAGGAGTTATTGACCTTCAAGAAAACAGATTTCATTCATCAGGATCCTTTGCCACAGCCACGCTGTCCTCACCTGAATAAATTTGCTCTGCAGTAAACAGAGAAATTTTTGAGAGGGTTGTGCGGGGGATTTTAACCACACGGTTCCCGCTTCTGTTACGACGCTGGAAAAATCACCAGCTTTGGTTTTGTGTTCGGGGATGTTGCAGGTGTTGTGGTCCAGCTGCACAAGGGAAAAGCCAGGTGGTTAATGGGCTCGTGGGCCTCTGGAGTTCAACGCACTCGGCATTTTACAAATTGAGTCTTACAATGCAAGTTCTTGGTGTTCCTTTGGAGGATTGAACCGGACAGTTGGATTTCAGAATAGAAATGTTGGAGTGCAGAGGTAGTAGCAACAAAAAGTAGGTGCTTTTTTCTAAGACAGGTCCCTGGGCCGGAGCGGGGCCAGGTTAGAGGCTGGCAAAAATTGAAAGAATCATTTCCCATGGCGAGGCACTTGTATCGTGTGTTGCAGTGAGAGAAAAAGAGGAGTTTTATCTCTTACCTATACCTGAAAGTGTTACATAAAAATAATGTGACAAAATATGAGTAGTATAACTTGTAAACTAACTTTTAAAGACTTTTTAAAGTGATCCCGGTAATTTAAGCTGGAAACAACTGTTGTTGATAGTGTCTGTTTTTTTCCTGTCATCTCCACTTACAGCTAGGGGAATGGATATTAGACTGGAGGAATGCAAGGATTGTGCGATTACTGCGCGTGTATCGGAGGTGAACTACTTCTGTATCATAATTAATTTGAGAATCCATTTTTCAGGCTCTGAAACATTTATAAAATTTATTATTAATATTCCTATTCAGTATCATCTAAAGGGTTTGATCAGGCTGAGGGAGGCGCAACGGAAACGCAGCCTCCGCTGCGGAGCGTTAACAGCCTCGCCTGACAACGAAGGGGGGCAAAAATAATCCCAAATAAAGATTTAATTCTGCCGGAGTTGCCGTTTGTGCTACCTACAGGCAGGTACACGTACGCAGTGCCTTCGGCAGCGCAGGTCTGGTTTTGATGGGCTCGTGGGCGTCGCAGCAGTGCAGGTGGCAGTGGCAGTCCGGGACGGGCTTGCTGTGGAGTGACCCATGGGCTGCGAAGCCACGGTGGCACTCGCGCCGAGCCATACCAATAGGGCGTCTCAGGTCCCTCGGCCCCTCGCCTCCCCTCCTTGAACCCAGAATCCCCGGCTTCTCAACGGCCAGGTGTAATTAGTTTGCATGAAAGAGCACGCAGCCTTAGCACCCAGCCGGTGCTTTCGGTTGCCAGACGTGCTTTGGAAACGCGTCGCGATGTCTGTGCTTATTCGGGAGTCAGTGGAGGAACTAAATGAGTGTGTTTACAGTGTCGATGCAAATCGAAAATTATTTAGGCTTCCATTTAGTTCCAATCTTGTTCGGCTCCAAAGCTGTTTGCCTGAGATCATCTACAAATATTTTCACAACGGGGAAAAATTAAAGAGTAGAAGTGCTTCGGTTTTGGAGAGGGACTGGTTAAATCTGGAGCCAAATGATGGTAACGCCATTTTCTTTGAAATGAAAGTGTGCAGAAGTAGCTCTGGATGACTGAAGTTAAGAAGCAAGTGGCAGTCAAAATGAAGAAAGGTTAAGTGATTTTGAAAGGTTTCACTTGCTGACTTACCAAACAACTGAATATTAGTTTAGTTTCTGTGAAGCGGTAGTATATTGCTCTTCTGAGTCAAAATTAACTCCACTCAGTCTGTGAAAATGTGCTCCATTTTCTGCAAATACGCCTTTGCTATTAAACTCATGGTAATTTTTGTTTAGAAATAAAAATATGCTCTGTATCATCATTCCAGATTAGATACATAATGCAGATAAAAACATTCCAATCCTTCCATTTGCCAAAATTGCGTTGCAGAGCGTAGAAACTGCCTTGTGATTTCCTGCAGACGTGATCCCTCATTACGGTGATTGTAATTAGTCATTCCAATGCGTTTTTCATCTTCAAGGCACGTTACAAACATGAGGTAACTCACGCTCATTCCAGTCCCTCTTCCCTGGATAAATAATATTATGAACCCTGTTGTAGAAATGAGAAGAATCAAGAGAAGGGGTCGAACATCACGTGGAGCCGTAAGGAGATGTTAATGTAGGTACCAGGCTCTACCCCTCGTGAGCAGCCATCACCTTCCTCTCTTAAATTAGGTCACAGCACAGTCGCTCTTTGCCCAAGCATCTGCCCATTTGTTTTCTTCGGGACTCAAAAGCTCCTTTTCCCTCGCTGAGCCATACCAGTGTAGTTCCTGGCCCATATTTTCTCTTACTTCACTGCCTTCCTATGACAGCATAAATCTCTGGCCTTTCTCCCTGCAATCTCCTGTAACTATTTTTCCTTTAGCAGCTCCTCATCTCCGCCATCAGCAGCTCCCTGCCTCTTCAGGCTGCTTCTTTCCGTCTCAGTCTGCCAGGACAATCTTCCAGTCCATCCTCGGGCTTGCAGGACAGGTGCCCACCGCTCGAAAATTGTGTCCTCCTTTCAGGGAGGAGCAGGGACGGGGAGCAAACCGGCGGGACCCGAGCCACGTCTTGCTGTAGCGACACTGGCATGTGTCGTGGTTTAGCGGCAGCTCAGCCCCACACAGTCGCTCGCTCACTCCCCCACCGGTAGATGGGGGAGAGAATCAGAAGGGTAACGCTCGTGGGTTGGGATAAGAACAGTTTAATAATGAAAATTAAAAGAAACAACAGTAGAAATGCAATGTAAAGGAGAACAACGAGAGGCGCAAAGCCCCGGGGGAGGGGGGAAGGGAGGGGAGAGGGGGAACGAACCGCCGGAACAAACCGCACGCGCCGCAGCCGCTCGCCGCCCGCCGACCCGACGCCGCGCCGCCTCCGCGCTGCCACTGCCCCCCCCTCAATATACTGGTCACGGTGTCACATGGTATGGAATGAACCTGCCATTGGCCAGTCGGGGTCAGCCGCCCCCACCATGGCCCTGCCCCTCCCAGCCCCCCCTGCCACGCCACGCGGCAGAGCGCGGGAAGCTGGAAAGGTAGCTGACCCCCACAGTGAGGAGAATTAACCCCTTCTCAGCCAAAACCAGCACATTCTCCACCCCTTATTCCATACCACTTACACCATGCCCAGGTCCCATATGATGCAATACAACCGTACCAACCACCACCCCTCCCCTTCCCATCCTTTAACATAATACACAGACATCATTCCCTTAGTTCATGGACCTTCCCTGTAAAATGTCCATTAAAATGTCCATTGAGTTCACCCAGTCCATGACTCTGGGCTCCATCTGTTGTATCAGTCTTTCCGGGTGGGAGAGATGGTGTGTGGCGTTGGGTTGCTGCATACCGAGTCAGTCATCGTTCCATCACTGCTGCACGGCTTGTTTCATAGTTGATCTTCCATGGGTTGGGAGGCTCGTACTCTGATATCATTGATACAACACAGAGGTGACACACAATATTATATAGCAGTTCACATTGTGCCATTCAGTTCATTACTGTTTTCACCCAAAATCAAATCCCCTTGAGGCACACATCGGATTTCTCCATCCTCCCGCATCACCCACCAAGTGCACCCAGGTCCTCGAGCAAAAACAATCCCACGAATGGGTTTGCCTTTGCCAGAGGCAGGAAGAACCCAGACTGTTTTGCCCAGCATACTTTTTGTGTGCACTACAGGGACTCTATCCCCTTCCACAGTATGTAGGATTTCTGACTGGGCAGGGCCAGCTCGGTTGGCAGATCCCCTCGTGTTGACTAACCACGTGGCTTTTGCTAAATGTGTGTCCCAGTGCTTGAATGTCCCACCCCCCATTGCTCTCAGTGTGGTTTTTAACAGTCCATTGTACCTTTCAATTTTCCCAGAGGCTGGTGCGTGATAGGGGATGTGATACACCCACTCAATGCCGTGCTCTTTGGCCCAGGTGTCTATGAGGCTATTTCGGAAATGAGTCCCATTGTCTGACTCAATTCTCTCTGGGGTGCCATGTCGCCACAGGACTTGTTTCTCAAGACCCAGGATAGTGTTCCGGGCAGTGGCGTGGGGGACAGGATATGTTTCCAGCCAGCCAGTCGTTGTTTCTACCATTGTAAGCACATGGCGCTTGCCTTGGCGGGTCTGTGGGAGTGTGATATAGTCAATTTGCCAGGCCTCCCCATATTTATATTTCAGCCATCGTCCCCCATACCACAGAGGCTTTACCCGCTTCGCTTGCTTGATTGCAGCGCATGTGTCACATTCGTGGATAACCTGTGCAATAATATCCATGGTCAAGTCCACCCCTCGATCACGAGCCCACCTGTATGTTGCATCTCTCCCTTGATGGCCTGAAGTGTCATGGGCCCACCGAGCTAGAAATAGTTCACCCTTATGCTGCCAGTCCAGATCCACCTCAGCCACTTCAATCTTGGCAGCCCGATCTACCTGCTGGTTGTTTCGATGTTCTTCAGTGGCCCGACTCTTGGGGACGTGAGCATCCACATGCCGTACCTTTACAGCCAGTTTCTCTACCCGGGCAGCAATATCTTGCCACAATGTGGCAGCCCAGATGGGTTTGCCTCTGCGCTGCCAGTTGCTTTGCTTCCATTGCTGCAGCCAGCCCCACAAGGCATTTGCCACCATCCAGGAGTCAGTATAGAGATAGAGCACTGGCCACTTTTCCCGTTCAGCGATGTCTAAGGCCAGCTGGATGGCCTTTACCTCTGCAAACTGGCTCGATTCACCTTCTCCTTCAGCAGTTTCTGCTACTTGTCGTGTAGGACTCCATACAGCAGCCTTCCATCTCCGGTGCTTTCCCACAAGGCGACAGGACCCATCAGTGAACAGGGCATATTGCTTCTCATCTTCTGGCAGTTTGTTATACAGTGGGGCTTCTTCAGCACGTGTCACCTCCTCCTCTGGTGATAATCCAAAATCTTTGCCTTCTGGCCAGTCCATAATCACTTCCAAGATTCCTGGGCGACTGGGGTTTCCTACTCGAGCCCGCTGGGTGATCAGTGCAACCCATTTACTCCACGTAGCATCAGTTGCATGGTGTGTAGAGGGGATGTTTCCTTTGAACATCCAGCCCAGCACTGGCAGTCGGGGTGCCAGGAGCAACTGTGCTTCAGTACCAACCACTTCTGAAGCAGCTCGAACCCCTTCATATGCTGCCAATATCTCTTTTTCAGTTGGAGTATAGCGGGCTTCAGACCCTCTGTATCCCCGACTCCAAAACCCTAGGGGTCGACCCCGGGTCTCCCCAGGTGCTTTCTGCCAGAGACTCCAGGTAGGGCCATTCTCCCCGGCTGCAGTGTAGAGCACATTTTTTACATCTTGTCCTGCCCGGACTGGCCCAAGAGCTACTGCATGGACTATTTCTCGTTTAATCTGTTCAAAGGCTTGTCGTTGCTCAGGGCCCCATTTGAAATCATTCTTTTTCCGGGTCACTTGATAGAGAGGGCTCACGATCAGACTGTAATTTGGAATATGCATTCTCCAAAAACCCACAACGCCCAAGAAAGCTTGTGTTTCCTTTTTGCTAGTTGGTGGAGACATGGCTGCTATTTTGTTGATCACATCCATTGGAATCTGACGACGACCGTCTTGCCATTTAATTCCTAAGAACTGGATTTCTCGTGCAGGTCCCTTCACCTTACTTTGTTTTATGGCAAAACCAGCTTTCAGAAGGATTTGGACTATTTTCTCACCTTTCTCAAAAACTTCTTCTGCTGTGCTGCCCCACACAATGATGTCATCAATGTATTGAAGGTGTTCTGGAGCTTCTCCCTGTTCCAGTACAGTCTGAATCAGTCCATGGCAAATGGTAGGACTGTGTTTCCACCCCTGGGGCAGTCGATTCCAGGTGTACTGGACGCCCCTCCATGTGAAAGCAAACTGTGGCCTGCACTCTGCTGCCAGAGGGATTGAGAAGAATGCATTAGCAATATCAATTGTGGCATACCACTTGGCCGCCTTTGACTCCAGTTCGTATTGAAGTTCTAGCATGTCTGGCACAGCAGCACTCAACGGTGGAGTGACTTCATTCAGGCCACGATAGTCTACTGTTAGTCTCCACTCTCCATTAGACTTCCGGACTGGCCATATGGGACTGTTAAAGGGTGAGTGGGTCTTACTGATGACTCCTTGGCTCCTCAGTTGGTGAATGAGTTTATGGATGGGGATCAGAGAGTCTCTGTTGGTGCGATATTGCCGCCGGTGCACTGTTGTGGTGGCGATTGGCACCTGTTGTTCTTTGACCTTCAGCAACCCCACCACAGAAGGGTCCTTTGAGAGACCGGGCAAGGTAGACAGCTGTTCAGTTTCCTCCGTCTCCAAGGCAGCTACACCAAAAGCCCACTTGTAACCTTTTGGGTCCTTGAAATACCCTCTCCTGAGGTAGTCTATACCAAGGATGCACGGAGCCTCTGGGCCAGTCACAATGGGGTGCTTCTGCCACTCATTGCCAGTTAGGCTCACTTCGGCCTCCAATACAGTTAGCTCTTGGGATCCCCCTGTCACTCCAGCAATGCTGATGGGTTCTGCCCCTATATAGTTTGATGGCATTAAGGTGCACTGTGCGCCGGTGTCCACTAAAGCTTTATACTCCTGTGGGTCGGACGTGCCAGGCCATCGGATCCACACAGTCCAGTAAGCCCGGTTATCCCTTTCCTCCACCCGGCTGGAGGCAGGGCCCCTCTAGTCCTGATCATGGCAGTCACAACTCACTTCCTGTAAATGTGAATCAGGAGTCCCTCTATTACACTTAGAAATAAAATCTGCGCTTCTACTCCTCTGTCTGGGGACTTGCTCGCTGGAAACTGGAGCAGCAGCTGTTGTTATCTCCAACCCTCGAGCCCCACGTTGGGCGCCAAAAAGACTGTCGTGGTTTAGCGGCAGCTCAGCCCCACACAGTCGCTCGCTCACTCCCCCACCGGTAGATGGGGGAGAGAATCAGAAGGGTAACGCTCGTGGGTTGGGATAAGAACAGTTTAATAATGAAAATTAAAAGAAACAACAGTAGAAATGCAATGTAAAGGAGAACAACGAGAGGCGCAAAGCCCCGGGGGAGGGGGGAAGGGAGGGGAGAGGGGGAACGAACCGCCGGAACAAACCGCACGCGCCGCAGCCGCTCGCCGCCCGCCGACCCGACGCCGCGCCGCCTCCGCGCTGCCACTGCCCCCCCCTCAATATACTGGTCATGGTGTCACATGGTATGGAATGAACCTGCCATTGGCCAGTCGGGGTCAGCCGCCCCCACCATGGCCCTGCCCCTCCCAGCCCCCCCTGCCACGCCACGCGGCAGAGCGCGGGAAGCTGGAAAGGTAGCTGACCCCCACAGTGAGGAGAATTAACCCCTTCTCAGCCAAAACCAGCACAGCATGTTACATGTCGGGGAAGGTTTACTGAGTATTCGGCCTGGCTGGGCTCCAAATCGCCAATTCCTAGGGAAAAAAAAAAGGCTATTCTAGGTCTCAGTCTGGTGTTTGTGTCACTAAATCACCAGTAGCTGTGCCCTGATGGGCTCCTCACCGGTGCTGGCAGCACTTTTGGTCCTACTGACAGTCGTCTGAACCCTTAACCTTTTACTCTTATTTTTAAATCTGCATCTAGAACTAGGGATTTTCCTGAAAGTCATCTTTTTTTCCCCAAGGTTTTCCTGAAATACTAATAAATGTGATTTCAACTTGCAGATGAAAAGACAAATAAAATTCAGCCAACATTGATTTTGGGCTTTGAGTGGTGGGATTTCTTCTGTGTGTTTTGGGGGGCTTTTGGTTTTCAGGGGACCTTGGCGGGTAAAAAAAATCTCTTATTTACACAGTGCGTTAAAGTGGAGGGACTGGGGGGCCTGTGCAGGATGGATGCACAAGTCGGTGTGTACGTGAAGGTTTCCCCAGGAGCACCGTTCCCCTTCTCTCTCCCAGCATCCAGCTCCCAGCACCTTTGGAAGTCGTGGTGCTTCCTCTCAAACTCTCCGTTCCCGAAGGCGGATGTCTTCGGGGAGTGATGGGGAAACGTGTGTCGGACCCTTTTCCTCAGCCCTCCTTCCCCTGGCTGCTCTTCGCAGCTGCAGCCGTCTCAGTATTTCACCAGGGCAAGGAACATGTGGCTTGGTGCTGAGAGGAGAATTAGATGGTGTGGGCAGGGGATTTACATTTAAGATGAAGGGTAATATGAACCAAATGGATTTATAACTCGTTCCAAATCTCATTTTTTTAATAAAGTGAAGTCAGCAGTGCCAGTCAAATTTCAGCAGCAGAGGCAGATCATGAAGTTTAATCTTCGATATCCTGGTGTGCTTAATTTAGGCATCTTTTTGGGGTTGAGTGGTTCTTTACATGTAAAGTAGAAAAAAATGAAAAATACACATTTAAAAACATTTTTGCTGCTCCTCATTAAGATTGTTGGCTTCTGAAGAGCTGAAGGATATTGTTAAATTTCTTTGGGTCAGCTGAGACGGCTGCTGAATTTCATGGTTGAAGAGCAAGAGAGGAAAAAGAACCAATGGAAATACAATGAATATTTGTTCAAAGCAATATCTGCAAATTGCCTGCCCTGTCTAATATAGATTATAGATAATAAAGGAGAGAGAGGTGATTGTGTACTATAATCAGTCAACAACATTTATCCGAAGTCCTAGTTTCTGGGTTTCTTTGCGGGCAGCCCGTGTTTACGCGCTCTTGGATATCTCGTTGGGCTAGCAGGAATCATTTGATTTCTGAAGCAATTTGATTGTTTTACTTGATTTGCATCAAATAGAGACGTGGGTAATGCTGCCGCGGCTATCTGCCACATCAGATGCACAGTATTTCCAGGCATGTGACACAATGCATTTTGTTGTGTTTTATTAAGATTTATGTTATTCCGGTGTTGTTGTTTAACCAAGGTATGTAATTCAGGGTTTTTGTTCTTGTTTTGTGATTTTTTTTTTCCAACAGATGTGGGAAGAGGCCATTGCCTTGGGTAAAGAACTTGCAGAACAGTATGAAAATGAAATGTTTGATTATGAACAACTCAGTGAACTGCTGGTAGGTTTTTTTAATGACACAGACACTTTTTTCCAGAATTTAATTTCTAAGCTTTTAAAATTATATTGAAAATCTCTCTTATGACAGTAAAATGCAGAAAGAGTTGCCCGCTTTGGCTTTGTTGGACAAATGTTGATTAACTGGCTACCACTGGACTGCCTGAGAAAGATTGCTTTTATTCTTCTTTTTTTTTTGTTAGCTGAAAGAAAAATATTTCGGTAATGTTAAGCTGATTTATTTGGGGTATAAAAGGAAACTTGGAATTTAAATATAAATGGGAACATGAAAAAATCCCCATTCTCTCTCAAGTGTCTTTCCATATTCACGTTTCTTTTTTTAGGTATGAATAATTCCCAAGCATTCATGTCTAGAGTCAGTTATTTTTGCCCTGACGTTACCCATTCATTATGCCTGCACCATTTTTTTCCCTCCTGCTCTTCTCCAAAGAGACAAATGGCAGCTGTCACTGTCCCTCCTAACTTCTCAACCATTTTCTCAAGAACTGGGACATGATTTCAGTTTGGTTCTGAAAATTCTTAGCTGTCAGGTTTTTGATACATTCTACCTTTGCACTCACCAGAGTGCATCCTTCAGTTCTTTGAACTGTTCATCTGCTTTATCCCAGTCTACCAGGGCTGGGCCTTAATACGGTGTCATTGCACCCTCTTTCTCCGCTGACACCGACACTCAGGTTGAGGGTGGCTAGGAGCCATCTCCCCAGGAGCATCTCCATCCCCATCATCTCCCCAGAATCCCCTTCCTTGGGGAGGAAGGAATAAAGGTAAATACCACTCCTCTCAATTTTGTGGTTCCTTCACTCCTTTACATGTTCTTTGTTTTGTCCCTGGTTCTGTCCTCCAGCTGTCTAGAGCTGAATTTATATCCCTTTTAACTCATTTTAGCGATAGACCAGTTGTATTGATACGCCTGACAAGTCTGGAGCCTGGTCTCACGTTGCTCTGTACTGCAGGAGGTGGAGGATGTATACAGAGAGCGTTTCTCAGGTGCTGTGGTATGCCAGAAGAGCCTTCCTTGGCCTGCTGCCTGCACCGCCGTCAGCAGGGCTCTGTTCAATAGAGAAAATTCCTCATTTCAATATAAAAGGAATCTGGTAATTGTTCCTCAGCTAGAAATGATTCTCATGTGTCAGATATGATTATTCACCAGTGGGTAGCTACTCTCCGAGTCCCTCATTTTGCATTTTCCATCTCCTTTACACTTGCACGTGGGAACGCAAACAGCTTTTGTCACAGAGCGACCACTCTCTACTTCTCATACCGCATCCATTTTTGGAGCAGAAGGCTGAATTTGCACTTGGTACACTGTAGCCAGTAATACTGAGTAATGTATTTTCCCCCGTATCTTGCACAGTAGATATGTCACTGTTTGCATTAAGTGACATAATTCCAGGAGAGGCAGTGGTATAAACCCGGTACGGTGCCTCTGCACGCGGAAATGAAGTTTCTCTGGCTTCTAATAGGCGAAACGCCAAACTTCCAATATCCAGGTCAAACAACTGAGTTTACCTGCTCTTTATCAGGCAGGAGAAATGGAGAGAGATGTCACAAAAGTCAGCACCACCCTGCACTGGGCATTCATCCTTAATACGGCAAATAAGGCAAAGATCCCGCATGAGTCAGGTCTTGCATGCCCCGTCGGCTTTTCTTATTTCTGCTGCTGAACAGCGTTAGCACGCTAGCTCTTCCCCCTCCCCCCCCAATAAAATATAAAAGTTTTTTGTTTCCTTCTCTTCTCCCTATTGTCGCTTTTGTTCAAGCAATATTAAATATTAGACGCGAAGACAATTCACGAATGACAAAATAGTTTTGCTACAGGTGAACTGAGAAATATACAGCAGATCTGGGTCTTTGTAGTCTTCTTGCCGTTTAGTGTTATCTGTCACATGGGAGCGGTAATAAACCTCCCCCCAAATCAGAGTTCATTCTCTTACAGCAAGTAATAGACTAAAAATAAGTTAATGAACAGATCGTCTGAAGCTGCACATTTGTTATTATTTCATCATTTGAGATAAAGAAGGTTTCCACTTCAAAAACAGATGGCGTCTGACATGTGTGTATTTATTCCAAAAGTTATATTTTTCTGCAATTCTCAACTGCGTGCTTTCCGTATGCAAATAAATAGTTGTAAATATGGAAAAGAAGCAGTAGAAAAACGTAATGAAATGTGACAGCTGAAAACTGAGAAGTCAGCACCATCAAGATGAGCTGGCTTTAGCAGCATGTGCTTCATCATCCCAGTGTTTCAGCGTTGGCAGCGTCACAACTGGGAATTCAGGCTGTCTTGCAAATTCTTGACCTTCATCAAAATCTGTGTATTGGATATGGAATAGTGAGGTTCACCAAAATGAGCATAAGAAAAACGGCTGCAGGGGGTAGTGTTTCGAAATATTAGCATGTACCTGATGATAGGTGAATAAAAAAGGGGTGAGGGAGGAATGTACATCGTTAAGTCAGAGACGTGCATGGAAGAGGTCTAGATCTTAAGTATAGGGGATCTCCTTAAAGTTTAGGTCATTAAAGGTCCACCTATTTATTTTGCAGAGAAAGCAAGCCCAGTTCTATGAAAATATTGTGAAAGTGATAAGACCAAAACCAGACTACTTTGCTGTTGGATACTACGGCCAGGGCTTTCCCACATTCATAAGGGTAAGTGTCCACCTTCTTCCACAGACGACAGCAAAGTTTCTTGCTTTGGAAGTTTCCCTCGGTGATGGAGAAAGTACATTACTGTTTGTCGGTGTGTTATTTACAGTCCACCTAACACTGATGGTTGGTTTTTAGGTGTATAAAACAAACGGTTTTTTCTTTCCAGTTTCCAATATGGAACAGTTGATTTTTAGTAGAGAAAGTTTTTCTTCAAACATACCCAGTACTTCATACTTCTTCAGGGTATCGCTAAAAGTGAAGATATGCCACCCAATGCGTGCATCAGGGTAATAACCAGCACCGTCTGAAATGGTGACATTTTGGCCTGATGGGCGTGTGTATATACGTATATATGAGTGTGGTAGAGAAGCCTTTTGGATGTGGCTGTGTCCTTTCCAGCATAGTCACTAAAATGAAGTTGAATATCAGAGATGTGTGCGATACCTTTAAAAGCAATCTTTGGTTATTGATTTTCATGAGTCGTGTCAATTGAAAACGTCCGTCACTTGGTTGATGCCAGTAACGTAAGTCTTGGAACGTTTTATGGTTTTTCTACTGACACCAGGATTGTTATGGAGAGGAGTTAGTGGCCAAAGAAGGGTGGGGATTTAACGCATCTGAATTGCATCTGTGTCGTGATTCTCTGGACTCTGGCACTTGCCGGTCGGTGACATGGAAGTAACACGTTAGCTATTTGGCTGCTGTGCTGCTCGTATCTATCTAAAGAGATGAGGATTTTCATTTTGGAAAGAGACTCTCTCCAACCCCCTGTGGAAGAGTTACAGTAGATTAAGGCAGTTCGAGAGACAGAAGAATAAGGTTATTCTTATTATTCTGAGATTATTTTCTGAGTCCAGGTGACTCAGAGAGATTTAGTCTCAGGCCAGGAGCTGGCAGTAGGTTTTCTCCTGGAAATAGGCATTTAGGAGATGAGTTCCTGGTTGTAACTGAGTAATTCCATGTTAACTCTCTCAGATTATGCCCTAATAAATACCAGGAGCAAGCCCAAGCCTATGCTGAAGCCCAGCTCACTGGATAAATCCAGTGAATGCTGATTAAGTGGGCTTTGTCAGGTTAATTGTGGTCGGCTTGTCCTCATGGTGTATTAAAATGAAGTAGGGAAAGGCTTTAAAAAAGTCCCAAGAAGTAAAACTTTTACTTAGTGAGGTGTTCATTTGGCAAAAGCCTCCTTTTCCACCAACTAACTAAAGCCCATGTGAAGAAACTGAAATTCTTAAACCTTCCCAAGAAGCAGCAAATGTGTGTGGCTTTTCATACGCCCTGAGATGCTGTACTACAGGCTCTCTTGTGCCATTTATGCGTCCTGAGAAATGCAAGAAGTTATCAGTTCTTTGCAGCTGAAAGCAATAAGCTGCCCCCAGGCAGTTCCTGCCAGGCTGAGAGTGTATTTTGCAGCATCTGTTGTGTGCAGATCCTTAAAAAAATCGGGGAGATGAGGTCTCGTACGTTAGCCCACTGCCTGGTCTCCACATTATGGCTGGGCAGCTCGTGCCAAAGACTCTGAGCATGCAGGAAGGTGGCAGGGCCGTCGGTACCCAGAGCTGCCCCGAACCTCATGAAATCCACTTCTGCACACGGGCAAAGCCCTTTGTTAGTAACTGGCGCAAAGGCATGACGGCGTGCAGGCTGCCGTGCGCGCTGGAAGACCAACTCTAAAGAGATGCGATGCAGAAAAACTACGAATTATTGCGGCGTTTGAAATACACCTAAAATAATGCATGAGCAAAAGCTTTTATCAGGTATTGAACAGCAAAAAGTGTGTGCGGTACATCAAGTAAAAAAGCTTTAAGAAGATTTTTATAAAATGTTTATTAGTAATTTCTTGTAAAATGTTTATTAATATTTTTTTTAAGTTTTAGCAGGCAAAAGTTATTTAATTTCCAGTAAGAAGGAGTCACTGCTAAGGCTGACCAACCCATTTCTCTAGAAAATGATTGAATTAATATTTTATGATACTCCTATAGGGAAGACTTGCATTATCAGAAATCTTAGAAAACGATGAACGTACGATAAAGTCACTGATAACTTTGCAAAAGGGATCGTGGCTATGAGTGGTCGTGAAATTTTGCCACACGTAGAGCCACGCTCAGCGGAGTGCCCGCTAGCCTCTAGAAGCGCCGGGGATACCCAGTGACCCAGCGCTGCCAACCAGAGGGGTTGCGCCCACACAGCGGGTACGACGAGCTGCCTTGACCGAGTGCGAGGAGCGGCCGCGGGGCCGTTTGCCTCAGCCTCTAACTCAGCCATGTCTTTGCGTTGGAAAAATGCAGAGAACACACCATAATTTCCCCACCGAAGCGCCGCGTTAGACCGTACAGTCACAGGGAGACCCTGCAGAGCCGCGGGAATCTGCTGCATTAACACTGAACTGCTTTGTTGCTTCACAACCGAGTGATTTTTTGTAAGTGCAGGAAAACCCTTACCATGCTGCACAAGAGCCTTGTGGATGGGTCAGGTTGTAACAACTGAGCAACAAAAACTTTGAAAATTCGGCTATTGGGTGCCTGAAAAGCTGATTGAGAAAACCCTTAACACAAGCTTTTTTCTTCTGCTATAATTTTTCCTGTGAATTTCAGGTACATCACATGAATTACAGGTATATCTACACTTCTCGGGCACCTGCCCTTTCTTCTTTTTCTTTCCCCCAAATAGAGAGTATTCTTTCATCTACTGTGCTTTTCAAAAGGCACCTCTGCAGAACCAAACCCAACTGGGCAAATGTAAATTATTCCAGTTTCCTACCCCTCGTCATAAGACCAAGTGTTCCTTTTGAGATGAGTAATGAGGTTAAGCATATTCAGATGCAAGTGTTAACATTCATACCAGAACTTCCTTTAATATGTTTGATCAATTAAAAATGTGCAAGTCATCGTTTCCGTTTTCCTTTAGAATTTAATGTGCTTGCTCAGCACGTAAATGGACTGTATAAAATATATCTTAGTTTTCTTCATTGTTAGAAGAAGTAACCAACACTTAGAAATGCAATATATTTGATTTAAAAGTTATGCTGTGTGCCAACATCTGTACAGTGGCAAAAACGTAATAGGCTTGCATGAAAACTGGGGTGTATCAGTCTTCCTAAAAAAGTCAGTATCTTTGGGCCTTCCTCCTAAAATTGGCATTGTTTTCTGTTTATACTTTCTGTGCTGCTCTTGCTTGCTCCCTTCAATGCCTTTTAATAAATGTTTGTGTATAAAAAGCCTAATTTTATTTACATCCATTCCACCATTAGCTGTGGAAGATGGATGGGAGGAATTACAGAGGGAGAACTTGGATTTGGTAGAGGACATAATTTGCCTTAATACATTTTCAGTGGGCACCTGTTTTATCGATCCTTGATAGCATGTATTTAGACCCCATTGAATTTAGTCTGGTTTATACCTATGCCTAAAGGTAAGCGCATGCTTAATGATCTTGGTACTGAGTTGGAGGTAAGGAAATCCCTTTGTGCTTCATTGAATTGGCATAAAATATTTGTAAACTATTGATTATAGCGTGAGGGATGTAAAATATCTCACTTAACACCATTGGAGTCAATGCTCCTGAGATCCCAGTTCATTACTGAGGACACTGATCTTAGGATTTCACCTCTCAATTTGCTTCCAGAACAAAGTCTTCATTTACCGGGGAAAGGAGTACGAACGCCGCGAAGACTTCGAAGCAAGGTTATTGACTCAGTTTCCAAACGCAGAAAAAATGAAAACAACCTCTCCACCGGGCGACGACATCAAAAACTCCTCAGGCCAGTGTATCCTTAGGTTGTACAGCAGCCGCACAGGTCGAGGATTTACGGCCAACACGAGCAGGAGACTGTTGCACTTCTGCCTTGATGGGTGTAATGCATTAATGTTGTTGTTCTGTCCTTCCTTCGCGTTCCTGTTGAGCTGCCTGTTCTGCGTGACTGAAATTGTCTTTTCAGTTCTTAACCCCTGAATTCAGATATTCAGTGCTTCACTGTAAAGCCCAAACTGGATTTACCGTCGAAATTTCACAGGCCAGTGTCAGAACAGATCGTGAGGTGAGTCTGAGCTGGTTTTGCCAATTTATCGGTCTCCTGCATGACACTTAAACTAGTTCTTGTCGTTGGATAACAAATCTGTACGCAGCCAAGGAGGGTAGCAGTTATGTGAACTTTTCGTGGGTATTAATAATTGTGCAGAGATTCCATCCAACCCACTGGAAAACAGTGATCCCCTGAGCATTTTATATTTATGCATAAACTTTTTTTCTGGTACTAGAGTTTAGCAGCAATTCCTAAACAGACGGTATTTGATCTTGAGCTAATTGTGCTTTTCCCGTTTCTCAGTTTCTATAGGGTGAATGAAGTCCAGCGGTTTGAGTATTCACGCCCTGTTCGGAAAGGAGAGAAAAACCCCGACAACGAATTTGCGGTAAAAAAAAATAAGAGAGAAGAGACTGCTTTTGGGGTTTGCTGGTTTATTCCCCTTCATTTTGAGAATGTCAACCATTCATTTTATTTTGGTTGTTGAAAGATAAATTCTAGCTTTAAATGTGATTATTTTTCATAGAAATTCAACTAAACCAATTTATAATATTCTATTTCATACCAATAGTAAAAATGGACAAAGCTGAATTGACTTTGTTAAAAACTATGTTGAGAAAGAAATGTAAAAAGTTTAAAGATATCCCGACAAGACAGACGTCTCTTGCCAAAACTTGTTTTGCCATGAATATTCTGGTCAGGCATCTAAAAATCTTTTTGCAGTAATGCCTTTTTCTTCTTTTTTTTTTTTTTCAATAAACCATGCGTTTCATCTAATGGTCACTAAAGCATAGCTGGTGTTCATCAAAACGTTTACAACCAGTTACATCGAGTTGATTGCCTTTTTATTTTATAGGCACTGTTTTATTCACGGGTTCTGGTGGGCGCAGTTAGTGAAGAAGTAGTAGTAATTAAAGTAATATATTAATGCATCATTTCTTGAGCAAAGAACTTGGTTTTCTGTGTAGTAGCAGGCTCTAATCTAACCAACGTGCCACTAAATGCTGAGTGTTTGTTTTCCTGCAGCTAAGACTAGGTATTCATTCAGAGAGTCCTTTGAGGTGGCTTTGGCTTCTTGTGGTGGCTGTTATGTCAAAAATTGCTAATTTGCTAATCTTCGTGGGTTTAGCTGAAGAGGTAGGAAACTCACTTTTTCTAAAACCATAGTGCTAGAGAGTGCTACAGTTTACAATAGATATTGAGTTGAGATTAACAAATTTAGGTACATCTGAATCGCTTTGAAAGCCCTGCTTCTCTTACTGGAGGACGGAACAAACAATTCTCTTTTAAAGAAGCCTCACAATAAATAGGACGAACTACCAACACATACCAGTTCTAACAAAATGAGACCGAGAGATGTCTTTGACATTAGTTATGAACTGGATACACACATGTGAAGAAAGGTGTTAAATCACATATCCTTAAATTCAAACCACGGAGGAGATGTTACAACGAAGCCAGTGCAGTTTACAGCTCAGGTGAAATCACAGGATCACAAATTCAGGCCCAGCTCCAGGGTCAGCTCAGGGCTTTGCCCCAGCGGGGCTTAAAACCTCCAAGGATGGGGACAGCTCAGCCTCCTTGGGGACCCGTCCCACCGCTCCTCTGCCTTCCTGGGGAAGAAGCTTTCCCTATATCAAGATGTTGTGGTTTTGTGGAGGATGGTCCTTGACAGCTCTAGAAGTTACATGGGAAAAATGACAGTCCGGTGAAACAGTTGGATCTTTTACATAGTGTCCTCTTTTTGTAAGAGAGCAGTTGGTCGCTGCTATATCATGTATCAGGTCTAAATTGGCGCCACTCCATCGTCTGCCCAAGCAGATTCCATTTGAAATGTCCCCCTGGCTTCGTAAAGTCTGTCGTACTGGGGATCCTTTTCCTGGCGATAACGTTTTAAGGCTTTGCTTAAGATAAAAGCTATCCATCCGATAACGTGATGTTTATGTTGTATTTGCAGAATATGTGGATCGAGAGAACCATCTATGTGACAGCGTATAAATTACCGGGGATTCTGAGGTGGTTTGAAGTCAAATCAGTTTTCATGGTAAGATCAATTTGGCTTTATTGAGATTGCAAAAAACAATAGGGCTGTTAAACAGCCGGGGAGCATTTATATTTCTGCATGACTGTGCTTCAGTTCCGTGAACAAGCAATCGATGTGGCTATATCTGGCATCCTAAGAGAAGGGAACTTGCTTGCTGAGGATGCTGAATATTGACTGAGGGTGACTCAAGTCATGCTTTTCCACCCCTGAGAGAAGGAAATGTGGGCTGACTCTTCCAGGCCTTCAGGGCAAGGTCCGTTCAAGTGCATGAAGTACTTCTGTAAAGTCTTTCTGGCTTTCAGCAGGTGAGCATCGCAGCCTGTGGCATGGGCCAGGTGCCTAAAATGACCTACAACGAGGGAGCTGAGGTGTTGTAGGGAACCCTGCTACATCAAAATGCAACTAGGATGAAGTTTGGAAGAGGATTTGGGTCTTTTGATTGTAATTGATTCAAAATATACCATAAATTGAGGCCATTGTATCTGTCTGCATCTCTTCTCTGCTTATCGGTTGTGATTAAAGGTTGTTTTTGTTTCTTCACCGTAGTTAGCTAAAATATACCCTAGCAACCTCACAGAGTAACTCCAAATTACGCATTTCTCTGTTCTGCCATTTAGACTGTTTAGATAAGACATATCCATTAAACGCCTTTAAGATTAAATTATTCTTACGCAGCTGTAATTTTTAAGTAGCAATAAAAACATTGTTACTGCAGTTTTAAAATCTCTCTTGTGAGGCTTATTTTTAAAGGAAAAGAACAATTTGCATATGATTAATTAAAACCTTTTTCATTGCTCCATTGAGGTTATGTTGGACAGTTGTGTTTAGATGAACAGAAGTAATGCAGAAAATTACTATGGTATCTATAGTAACAGAATATGAATGTGATGTTTGACAGTAATAGGCAGCTGAATAAAACACGTTGAATTTTTAATGAATTTCGTATTTTCAATATAATCCTGATAGAGAAGATTGTGTTTATCTTCATGATTGCAAAAAGCGTTGTGTATAAAGGCTGGCAAATCTGATGAAGGTCTCTTCGTTAGGAGTTAAGAGCACAGCCTGACAGGCTGCTTTCTGCGGGCGATTTGTATCCGCGCACCTTTAACGCTGTGCATAAATCCTGGGAAAGTGCTTTCTATAAGCTTTTTGTAAGTATTATATTAGTCACATAGCTGAAAAACGATACCAGAATGGAGCTTAGGAATACGTGGAAAGGCGGCAACGGGTAACTTTTGCCCCGGCTCTGGCACAGTTGTAGCAAAATTGGTATTGACTTTCTTTGAGATTCCTGTCAGCTAAAAGGCTGGAAGCACGATCACTAGGTTTACATCCCTGTAAAGCTACATTTTGATCATGGATACAGATATTATTGATGTTTCACTAAACACGATGAATTGAAGTAGCTTTGCACATTTCATATTTTATTGATGGAACTAGAATATCTTTAAAGGAAAGAGGTGAGATCATATCAAATCAGTGCCGAGAGAGAACTGAGTAATTTCATAAATGCGGCGTTCTGTGTTACATAACCCATAAGAACATGCATAATTTCCTTAAAACTCTTTGCTTTTTAAATTCCTTCTGAGTACTTGTACCTAAACCTTTTCAATCTGCTCATTATCTGCAAGGAATTTCTAGTACACGTTCATTATTCTGTATCTGATTTGTTTTAGCTGGACACAAGTAGTTGTAGGGAGAAAATTTGCTGAGGCCAGCCGGTGAGTTAGAAACTTGGATTTTGAATTCTGTTTGGTTTTAAAAAGTACAAATACTAATTGTTTGTTTTGATGTTTACATTTTTAGTGTTGCAAATGTATCAGGGGTATGTCGTTTCTGTTTGCCGTGAATAGGTTGTGTAGTGCCCAGAGCTAGCAAGCTACTTGGAACAAGGCTCATAATTTACAAGTATAGATATTTTTAATAAATTGCTTTCAGTAAGGTCCAAAGCACAGCTTACAGTAGTAGGATGGGAACTGCAGTCCTCCATCTGCTTTTAAAAAACTAGAGGGAGGATTATGAGAGTAGTTAAAAGAAAGGAGAATGAGAAAGAAAGCCATGATTGCTGATACAGCAAAGTCAAAAAAGATGTCTGTCGGCAAAATGAGTGCTAATTTCTGTAGATATTCAAGAGCTTTAAAAGCAACGGTTCATCAACAAACTATCGCATAGTTATAAACCCATTAATACAAATAACAGAACCCTAAATTTAGCGTGTGATGTATGCAACGGTTCTTGCCGAATCAGACGTTGAATAGGGTCTTGCTTTCCCCGTCCAACTCTCACTTCGTAGCACGCCCAGCTCTGAAGGGCAGTGGCCGTCTGTCCATCTGAGCCTGCTCTGCTCCGCAGCCGCAGCACAAACAGGCTTGGTACCTGCCTTCCAGAAGAGTTCACCACGCAGACTTTTTAAAATGCTAATTAAAACATCTTTGATGTAATCAGATGGCAGGTGTAAGAGTAACAACTAAAGAGATTTGATTATAAGTGGTTCTCAGAAACATGGTAAGCAGTGATAGCCAGGTAGAAGCGCTGCTTTGTTTATGTAGAATTTATGGAAATTAGGGTGTAATCAAATATACACTTGCATTTTGCTCACAGGCCTCAATTAACCTTCCTTTTCTATTCCTACCACGTCATTTTTTAATGGAAGTAGGCTATGTCTTCCAGCGAGGCCTGTCTGCATTCTGGGTTGCTGCAAGTTAGTAATTTTTAGCCCGTTCACTGAATGTACGTATTTTAGCAATATTTAAAATATTTTAATACCGTTTTTTCCATATGAGTAACTGTCATTCCAAAAGACACAGTATCTGCTCATAAATAATAGTTGGAGGTGAGTCAATTGAAATAAAGCAAGTTTGACACAGTATAAGAGCTAATTTACCCCATGAAGACATGTACGGAGGTCTCTTCATGGGCGTCCGGGCTATGTGAGAAGGAACATTTCTTCCTTCAGTTACAACATGCGGATGAAGAAAATGTGGCCTCGTGGGAAAAGGCACAATGGATAGCTTAGAAATCATCTCTTCAACATATTAACCTCCATTTCCTGGGAAATACACCAAAATAATCACTGCAAAAATATCTTCTTGATTTTTGAGCTGCTTAGGATTACATTTTCCATCAGAAAATCCACATTAAGTTATCATTTCTTTCTTACTGTTCCATTAAGCTGGATCTTCTTTGTACTGCTAAAACTCGCCAACTCGTAATCTCTGATGTTCTCCGTAATCCGCCAGAAACCTCATGTGATTCCTGTCAGAGCTTTTCTTAAATGTTGTGCTGAGACGTAAGCCGTCCTAGAGCCGTGAAATGCATTTATCTTTCTCCACTGATATTCATTATCGTATCAGATACTCCAGTGTATAGATACCAAATATTTAAATGCCTGAAACCACCCTTCCTGTTAATTATTGCTTAAAATATCTTTTGTTCTGAAATTCCTGAAATGTGGTGCTTTGGTGGACAGCTACTGCTGTGGCAGGTTAAAAGCTCTGCTCCTCGGTTGAAACCTCCTCTTGTTTTTATTTTAGGTTGAAATTAGTCCACTGGAAAACGCAATAGAAACCATGCAGCTAACAAATGATAAGATCAATAATATGGTTCAGCAGCATTTAAATGATCCAAATCTACCCATTAACCCTCTCTCGATGCTCCTTAACGGCATTGTGGATCCTGCAGTCATGGGAGGGTTCACGAACTACGAGAAGGTAATGTCAAAATTATCCATCCTGCAGCGCCTCGCCTCTTGAGCCTGGCCTCTCCTGGAGTGCCACAGGACGTGCGTGCGTGTGTGAGCCTCCCTTCACGTGTGCTTTGTAGGCCGTTGCTTAAACCTTACCTTTTTTAATGCCTTTCTGGTATTTATGGATACATTTTTGCCTTCTACATTTCAAGTAAGTGTTGATACGTTTGGCAGCAAGAGTACTTACGCAGGGACGTGGTGGACAGTTGCTTGCGAGAGTGAGGCACTGAGGCTGATGACATTTCCAGCGTCTGCTCTCACGTGCTTGGACATCTGAGCTTCAGTGACCAAAGTCACCAACTGCAGTTCCCTCCCTTCCTTTCAAATGCTTGAAATTTTAAAGGATTAATCAAATGGTAGAGACTTCTGAGATAGCGGTCAGTTGGAAATACGTCTAAATATTCTTAACTGCACGTTTACAACGTTAGCTTTTAAAGTTATATGGGATAAGATATTAACAGTGGGAAACTATCAGCACTGTATCTGCTATTTATGTTGTGCATATTAATCCTATTAAGCGAGCATACACAAGCAGCGTGTATTCGGTAACGTAAATGGGGAAGGTGTGTGCTGACTGACGTGTCACTGTGTCCGTCCGTTTATGTCCTTCTGTAACTCTCAGCCATTTCATCTACCAAAGTTTCTTATGCCCTGGGAACTGCCGGAAGGTCGTTCCAGAGAGCAGAGGTCCTCTGCGGGGTTGCCCGTGAGATTTGGTCTTGATCGCCATACGCTCATCTGCCCACTTTACTGCTCATGAAAGATTGATGTCTTAAGATTAAGACATTGTAATGTTTTAAGATTAAGACATCTGTATCTCTTTCCTGGATTTTCACTTTGTATTTGTAGCTATTACTGCTATTTTGCAGACCTTTGGCGTTGATTCATTGATCTTTGCTATAGGTAATTCTTCTGTGGTAGATGTTGATTCATTTTCTGAAATAACTGCTCATTTCTCTCTCTTGACTAGGCTTTTTTTACTGAAAAGTACATGCACGAGCATCCAGAAGATCATGAGAAGATTGAAAAACTTAAGGATCTGATCGCTTGGCAGGTAAAAAATCTTAAGTCAGGTTGGTCAGGGCCAACTCTGTACAAAGAGGGTTTAGTGTCACTTTTGAGAAAATTCAGACATTAAACTATTCACCCTGTGTACAGTTCCTTGGCATTTAAAACCATCTTGGATCTTGAGCTAAAGTTCATCTTTTCAAATCTGACATCATTTGTCGTTTGATAAACCCACAAGGAACAAACATGATCAACCTCTTTTCTTTTCTTTTCTGTTCTTTTTTTTTTTTGTAACTGTAACACAATGAAAATATCTCATCTGTATCAAATGAGAAAATATTTATAATAATGCTGGTTAATATTATTGGCAATTTAGTTTTGCGTTTTACTTTTCTAAGATTGATTTCAGAAATTCTCAGACAGTAAGATGAAATGCTTAACCCTGAATCCCTCCTCCTGCTGGCATGGACTGGGACTTCACATACTCACTTCTTCCTTCAAACAACATATTTTCTATTTATTGAACTTCCGTGTATACTTGCAGTACCTTTTAGCACAGAATATTAAACGTGAGAGTTGCAAAAATTAACTAGCGTGCAAAATATTTAGTAAATCATCATTGTGAAACCTCGGCTTCATTTGCTCTAGAACTTAACATGGTACAAAACCATTATTTTGTGGATTCATAACGCATGTGAAATTACCTGGTATTTCTGAGATGACACATTAGAGCAGAACTCATCTGAATGTAAGACCACGCAGGTAGTATTTCGTGAACCGGGACTGGAACCCAGGTGTCCAGCCCGGTACCTGAGACAAAGCAGGAACCCCTTCTTGCGTGAAGAACTGGGTTTACATGTTCCAGAGGATGTTTTTCAGGGCTAACAAGAAACACTTCCAATTTTGTTTCATCGTTAAACACTGGACGTTTTCCAGAAGTCTCAAGATAATTTTATAATAACTAATAATATACCAATATGATTGGAAGTGTTTTTCCCCTGGAAGAAGAAAGTGCATCGTTATCTTTTATATTCAATTTTGTCTTTATAATAAAGGAGATAATTTACATTTCTGTAGGCTTCAGTATTAGAGGTAGTAGAACCAAAGATACAGAATTAAAAAAAAAAAGTCCTCTGAAGACCACGAAACTGTCACTGAAGGACATCTCTTTTGGTCCGCAAAAAAATTATGTATTTATTTATGTATTTTCTCGTGAGCTTTTACGGAAGATCAGATTTTAGGAGCTTTAAGTTTTTATAGAGGAAAATAATTTGACCCCAGAAGACTAACTTCCCGTCAGCTCTCTGTCTTTGCCTCTGACAGCGATACTTCAGATGAATTACAAACACGCTTTTCCTCAGCAACGAGTCACTTTGGTGACGTTTGTATATTGAAATAATGTTAGTATTTGAAAATATGTATGGCAGCTAATCACATTGTATTTAATTATTCAGTGGTTTTAAATCTGTGATTTCCTGTCAGTATTGTAGTTCCAAAACAATCAAAACCAGAAAAATAGAGAAAAGGGATCAAAAACTGGGTTTATATCTGAAAATTCTTTTCACTAAAAGGCCTAGCCATTCCATGGCAGAAGTCAGTGCTTTTAGATTACCTTAGACATTTGATATACGTTTAGAATATCCTAAAACTTAACCCCCCCCTCTGGAATTATTTCGGTTTCAGAACACTGGCAGCGTAAGTAGGTGGGAGCGGGGCGGGGAGCTGCCAGGCAAACACCGGCTGGTGGCAGGAGAGGGGGTTGTTATGGAAACTTTCCGAAGTGAGGCCCTGGTCTGAATTCATCACGGGCTTGACAGTGATCGAAAGCAAAAATGAGTTTTCATTTTTCAATAGCGTGGGGCTTGGATTTTTGTGATCATGTGCAGATTTTCTTGATGCTGTATAAATCAATCTGGATATATGAAATAGTAGCCTGACAAACATATTATCAGCTGACTGGTTAAATTTAATTTTTTTTCTATCCCCTTACCTTACCTTTTCCTCCACTGTGCTATGGAATTCATGCCCTTCTGGATAATATCCTTTCATAATTCCTCTGAACTTCAAGTATACATTTTTTCCCGTCTTATTATTTTTTCAGATAAATATCGTTAGTAAAGCGTTGTCCATTTTCGTCCATCTCAGTGCTTTTCCAACTTAGAAAAAAATGTTCCCATGCAACTGCATCGCTGCAAGCTGATCTTTTATTTGAACATGAAGATAATGAAATGATTGATTGAAATTATGGTAATTAAATAAATGATTGATGACGTTAGTCACTCTGCATTTAGCTAATGTATTTACAGCACACCTAAACCAGTATGTCACGTAAAATCTTGGGCTGCTCCTACATGGCTGAAAGGATTGTAGCAAAGCGAGCTTAAGTTTTTACGATCATGTGTTATACCACCATCATTATGAAAGATTTTCTTCTAAGATTTAAGGTTAATTTTAATAATTCAAATGGATGTAGCTTCTTCATCCTTTCCAGCCAAGAAGGTCAAGATCTTTAACCAAAAAAAAAAAATCAGGGAATAATTTTAAGTTGCAGTGGAACTATAAAATTCTAACATCAACAAAAGATTATGGTTACGGAATAAGTGCTACCTCAAGCTGGTTTCCTTTCCAATTCAGCTCATTTATTTCTAGTTCAGCTACTTACATTACCTTTACCTTTACTGCTTTTCGAGGTGAGGGCACCTTGAAATAGAGCCATAAGCAAACCCACCCATTGCTCCAAAGGCAAATGAACCGGCAATATCGTGAATGTGGCAGAATTCTGCCGTTGTCGCCGCACCCAACGAAGATCCATAAAGGTTTAAAATTCAGTGTCACTCGTCACCACGTTTCCCTGTGTCAAGGCCTGGAAGGGACGTGTAGGGCGAATTTTGAAGGTAGTAGAAGAAGGTGAAGCAGAAGTGGTAAAACAGTCCAAAGTTCCTTTCTTTCTACGCTTGATGAATGTTTAAAGGATTAAGTGGTCTTGGACAGGGAGACCAAATATCCTGAGTCAGAAATCTTGCAGAAGTTCTATAGCGAAGCCAAGGGAGGTTTATTAGATTCAGCTTCTGTTAAGGAATAACAAGCGTTTTCTTCCTCTGTGGTTTCTGGTCGTCTTTCATTCCCTTATAGCCGGTGCCTCCTCTTGCCCGTTCCTCCATGTCTTGACTCAAAAGTTGCCGTAGCAGGAGGCCACCAGCCTTCAGGTGCCCAACCCTCGCTCACTCCAGCAGACCTGGCCACCGACACTCCTCTTACTTTGCTTCTCCACGTGCCAGAAGCTCTCCGCGGCCGGTTGTATACACCTGGTGTATACCTCTGGCGTACACCAACGGTGAAACCCTCCTTAGCGCCTGCAATTTGGGGCTCAGAAGGAAGCGCCTACATTTTTTTTCTCCTGACTGGGGTATTTCCTGACAAAAAAAATGTCATTTACTTCATATTGCTTGATTTGCTAAATTGGAGACGGCTGATCCCTAAAACAGGCTCATTAGTGCATTTTCTGCTTGTAAAAATTATCTCAGAGCTAAGCTTCAGAACCCACGAGCACTTCATCTCGGTAATTCGAGTTTTTTTTAAAAGAATCCATTTTAAAAGTCAGCAGGTTCTTTTAAATAAATGAGCCAAGTGACCACTTATCCCTGCAAAATAGGAGGGTCAGCGTGGCCTGATAATTATGAACATTTGGAAATTCATTTACTTATTCAGAGCAGGGAAATTTCCTGATTTTAATGTTTCGTTTTTGTAGCGTGGAAATCCATATGGTTATAAATAGAAGTGGCTGCAGTAAAAAAGAGTGTCATTTTTCTTATTTCTCTTCTATGAGAAGAAACTGTGTCCATTTAAATAGGGCCAAATCACAGGGAATCATCTTGATAAGATTTCTTGAATTTGTTCTTCTGTAATTCATCTGTGTATTTATTATTCTCCTTACTAATAAACTAGTCCTTCTGATTGCTGCTCGGTCTTATTAGAAAGATCTGTTTTTAATCAGTATTATGATTTAATTATGAATTATTAAGAAGAAGCCTCTTAGCTTGATTGCTGCAGAGAATATCTTAAGTTAGAATCAGAGCACTGTGTGGGCTGAAACGGACCTGGAAGAGGAAATATTTTTCCTAAGCTGGAGGTAGAAAACTCTAATGGTATGTCTGGATAGCTGTGGGAATGAAAATGTCTCTCTTAAAACCTTTTAAAAGGTCAGCTACACCTCCACACTATGAACTAATTATATAATCCTGTGTTGTCATGGATATTTGTGACAGAAGCCTTGAAGATAAATGATTATTTTCAGTTACAAAGGAGAATTAATTTAATTTTTTTCTCTTCTCTTTTGTTCCCAAAGAAAATAAAATAATTTGTCTAAGGAGAAATGTATAGTATATAAAGCTGTATATTTTATTAATAAATATGGCTCTGCAATATATACGTGTCCAAGGATGTAGCTCATTTGCAGTTTTAGGCATAGCATTTATTAAAGAAAACATACAAGTATTTCCTCCTTCAAGGTTTTATTCTCACAAAACTGGGAAAGGACTGATATTAATAACCTGGTGTGAGAGTCCTCATTCATCAGTTTGCCATTTTAAAGCACAGCATGTATGGGGGCCTGTGAATATAACATCACAGGAATATTTGAGCTATCTGATAAATTCAGTATATGATTGCTGGGCAGAACTGTGGGTGCATTAATTTTAAAGGACTTTGGTTAACAGAGAAAAAAGGAAATCGTGTATAACAGATTTTTAGATCCTTTTTTACTATGTTGTGCTTCATATACAATGAATGATGACAATGATTATGGTGATGATAATAGTTGTTATTGTAGTGTTGTTGTTATTGTGGTGGTGTTATTGTTATTATTCCATGAGATTTTTCGCTCCTCCTGCAATGTGTGTGGGAGTCTTGCCCAGAGAGGTGGGGGAGTCGCCATCCCTGGGGGTATTTAAAAGACGTGTAGACGTGGCACTTCAGGGCATGGTTTAGGAGGCCTGGGGCTGTTGGGCTGACAGCTGGACTTGATAATCCTAGAGGTCTTTTCCAACCTTTATGATTCTATGATTCTAACTCTGCTTTCCAGATCCCGTTCCTGGCGGAAGGCATCCGGATTCACGGTGAGAAGGTGACGGAGGCGCTGCGGCCGTTCCACGAGCGGATGGAGGCTTGCTTCAGGCAGCTGAAAGACAAAGTGGAAAAACAGTATGGGGTCCGCGCTGTGGTAAGCTACCCGCTAACTTCGTGGTTCCTAAATATGTGGAATTTCTTTAAATTATGGGCAACTGTATTTTTGTATTATAATTCCCACTGATTAAAAAAGCAATGTTGATGCCACATTGCCTGGTTGTTCTCAGTGGTCACCAAATTATTAAATACTGAGCAGATGCTGTAGGAGATGTTCGGAAAGCCTTGGTACTTTCATTTTCTAGCACAGGAACAATTTCTAAATTGCCTGAATCTGTTGCTTGAAAGTCAAGATAATTCTTCAGTATTCCATTTTTAAGGAATTGGGTTTAACAAAAAAAAAAAAAAGAAAAGCCACTGTAGCATGGTTTTACTAGAGCTGGATGTCACCTTTCAGAGATGTAATTCCTTTTGGGATGTGAGGGCCGTGCTGCTCTACGGTAGCGTGCAGCCCTGTGTGCTCTGGCATCGCCTTAAATGTAGGCAGGCAATGAAAAGATAGCTGCTACTTAATGAGATTTAGTGGTGCTGGAGTTCACGTTTCTCTCATTCCAATGGGCAATTTTCAGTTGCTGCTTCATCTTTAAGGCACAGCCAAGAATTTGGTGGCATTTCCAGTGGGGTTTTGTTCTGCTTTTAATCGGAGTGTTACCCATCGGGGAGGAAAGCCGAAAGCCAGCCTACAGCTTCTTAATTAAGAATATCATTGATAATTCAGTCAAAAGCCACATGGCTTGGGTGCTATTTTATGATCAGTCTTCTAAATTCTTTAAAAACCCAAGATGCAATGGTTAGAGTTGCTGTAGGACTGACCGTGCGGAGCTGATGTCCTCATTATACGTTGAAGGCTGCTAGGGTGAGCTTTATCTCCCTTGTCTTCATCTGCTGGTGGTCCTGACAGAGGTGTTGTAAACGTGCTGTAATTTTTAGGTTTATTTGTGACATGACGGTACTATGTGAGACTTGCATATGCAGTACAATTCTTCTCCCCGCTCCAGAAAATAAAGCACATACCTTTACCAGAAAAGACCCTCTAAGGCAGAGGTGGCCAGCGCACCGTGCACGGGCTGCCGAGACGACCTGGCAGGCAGTCGGCTCATCCCGCCGGCCCTGAGATGGCAAGCTGTGGCTCTGCAGACCCCCACCTCGGCCGGGGTCACCCCACGCACCCCGCTCCCCTGGGGAGGAGGGTGGCACCACGGGGTGCCGTGGGGGCAGTAGCCTATCCTCAGCACGCTGGAAGTGCCAGGAAATTCTGGGGTCCCCCCCCTCTACTGCAAAGCTGAACTTGGAATTGTCAGATCTGCTCGCAACTCAACAAGTTGCCTCATTTGTTTTGGCTCAGGCTACGTAAGTGGGCTTCAAGCTATGCACTCACCCAATTTTTAGAGAAAATTTTACCTCCAAAGAGCACCAAGTGTAGTATCATTTTCCCCAAATTGGACCCAAAAATATCCAATACCAGAAACCATTTCCCACAAAAAGGACTGGTATTAAAACCAAATGATCTCCAAAAGCAGTGATTTACTTTTAAGATTGCACAGATCCACCTTCTGTCAGCAAAAGCCATCTAAAAACAAAGGAAAACACCATCAGACCATTAATTACTGGGCCGTGGTGCAGGAAAGCCAGCTTGCCGGCCTGCACTTTGCGCTGCGTCTCGTCTCCGTCCCTGGCTTCCCCTGGCACCCTGGAAGCAGATAAGGAGCTTGCCCTGTAATCCCATTAACTGCCTTTTAATGAGAAAGCCAGTAGCAGGTCCCAGCAGGCGAAGGACGCGGTATCAAATAGTGGGTCCTTCCTTGCAAAAACACCAGATTGCACGGTTGCCCCAGTTGGGGTTGGGTCGTCAGTTTTGGAGGTGCTGCATCAATTCACATATGTACTGAGGCAGGTACCACTGCACGGGCTAAGGTTTTAAAGGTTATCTCTGCAGCCATGAGGTTAAAAACATCTGCAGTTCTGGGTTTTGCCTTGGACCTGAAAGCTCAGTGTCTAAAGCACAACTGCACAGAGAGGAGATCACAGAAGATAGTGCCTTCTTCATGCGCTTCCTGCCTTCCCATCCTTAAACCCGCCAAGGCAAGAATATCAGATGGGAGATCCAGCACAATCTAATCCTTAATAAATTAAGAAATAAAAGATTGAGAGATTAAAATAAAAGAAATTTATAAAAATTACAAGTTCTCCAATTTTACTTCTGCCCCTACATGAGCAGCAGTCACTAAACAGATTCCAAAAAGAACGAAGCAGCCAAGATATGCCTGAACAGCCTTAAACCAGCACCCTCTTCATCCAGTTCTGGTTACGGTCACTAGTGGGTGCATGCCACTGAGTTTAGGGATGTTATGCCAATCACGTCAATGTAAACAGGGTGTGAATTTGGTTCCAAATTATCTCTCGAGAATCCCACGGAGATTTATTCTGAGGAGTGGATGACGTGGGATATGGTGAAGGAGAGAGCTTGAGCTTTCTGCTCGGTGACGGGCAGAGCATCCTGGACTAAGGAGGCGGCAACAAAGGCGCTGCAGCAGGCGGGGCAGCAAAACCGTGCCAAGTGACGCTGTTCTCCGAGTGCCCAAAACCTCGGTGGAGCAGTACGTGCCAGTATCCTGTTTTATTTTAGGACAGGCCTTCCTTCAGAGATTAATTTTTACTTTTGTCTATGCTGATGACTTTTGGTTTTTTTAATGGGAACACTGAGATCTTATGGGGAACGTGCCAGCCTTTATGGTCTCCTTCTAAATTATGTTCCATTTGCAGTCCTTCAAACCCCATCTTGCTAATATATTTAGGAAGAGAAGAGTTCAAATAGTAATTCGTTCCCAAGGAGAACAAGAATAATTGACATTAATGATACTTGCATGTCAGTCACTTCAATAATACACATTTACATCATCGGGGAGATGACTGGAAAGTCATAGGCAGGTGGTGTTATCTTTCTAATTTCACTCTACCCACCAGTTAGAATTGTCAGGATTGATGGAGTTTTATCACTTCTGTCTTTCTTGTACAAGGCCAATCTACCAGTAGTTGACGGGGTGGAAAATACACCTGTAATTAAACAGCATGAGGTTCTTATTTATTGACTGGAAGAGTTCAATTATTTTATGCATATATCAGTTATTAATGACTGACAAAGCTTGTATAAATATTCAGAACTCTGAAATTGTCTGAAACAAAAAAAAAAGAATCTTTCATATATTTTTCTTTTTAACCTAGATGTCACTCCGTAAATTGGCTCTCTTGACATAAAGTTCCTCTTTTCCTTCTTTTTCTTTTTTTTTTTTTTCTTTAAACTCCATTTCATTTAAATATACTGACAGGGCAGTCACTTCAATTGCAGAGGTGGACTGAAAAAAAAAAACCCGTTATTTGTAGAAAGCTCCTTTTTTAAAGCCCAGATGTAAAAAAGCTTGGAAACACCATTGAAACAAATGAATTATTGGAATATGTTTAGAATTATGCGTGTGCCTATGAGGACCCAAATATTTTTTCCTAGTCCTTTAAAAGGTTTTTCTTTAGAATTTGTTTCTTTGTTGTTAAACACAATGTATAATTAAATAATGTAAAGCTCTACATGGAAGACAAACCGTTGAATCTTTCAGCATTGCTTTTGGTAACCAGATGTCAGCTATGTTGTGATTTAAGAAGTAAGATCTTGTATTTCCTTACTGCAGCTTTCAAGTCTGGATGATAGACGAGGCAGTCGGCCGCGGTCTATGGTGAGATCCTTCACGATGCCGTCGTCTTCACGACCCCTCTCCGTTGCATCGGTGTCTTCCATCTCCTCCGACAGCACACCTTCTCGACCTGGCTCGGATGGGTGCGTAAGAAATAGTCGTCCAGGGCTTATCTTTGTAAAGCATGATTTGCTGTGCACATCTACAGGTTTTGAGGTTTGTCACCGCCCCACTCCAGATCTCAGTGCTATCACAGTGTTACTCCTTCCCATCCTCCTCTGTCCTGTGTGGCATTTGTTTGATCTCATGAGGAACTGTGGGGTTTTGTGGTTGGGTCTTTTCTCAGTGTGTTTTATTCCAGATTTGGTTCATAATGCCCCACAAGCATTAATGGGACACAACGTTGTGAGTAACTAGGGTGGGGTGGGGATGGCGCTTTTAAGCGACAGCCTCATATTGGCTAAAAAACCCAAACCTATATAGGCATTTATCGCATATATTCCTTGTCCTTTCTGTTAACCAAGATAAATACATAATGGTCGTCTTGGTCCTCTTTAAAACAAAGTTAAACCAAACCCGCTAAGCATTCAAACAAAAACCCCCAAAAAAACGAGATAAATTATCCCCTTTTAAAGTACTGCAAATGTAATAGTTCTCAAGTGATCTTTTGCAACGTCAGTGGTGAGGCGTGTGTTCAGCGGCCCTGTCGCGGTAACCAGGTGGGGCGTGGGAGAAGGAAGGGATTAGCTAACTGCTCAATCATTTCCTCTCACTTTTGCTGCCAGAGGAAAAGCTGCTTGTGGCAAGATCGTGCTTGAAGACTTACCAAGATATTTCACGAGAACTGGGGATTCTGTTGATAACCCCTGTCTCATAGTTGCATCCCTCCAAAGACTAAAATCATCTGTTTTCTTGCTAGGGATTCCATGCAGCCTCAGAATTCGTTCTCCCTCTTCCTTCCCCAGGGTTTCCCATAACCCAGAAACTCAATATTTGACCAAGGTGGCGGCTTTTTAAAGCCTGCTGAAGGGCTGCTCACTTACAGAGGCGTGCTAGAAACATTTGTGTCCCTTGTGCACGTTCAGAGGGAGTTATTACCTGACTAGAGAGTAAAAGCATCAAGTAAAATTAAATACAGCACCTAAGGACCAACATGATACTTACCGTGATCGCAAACAGTTTATTTACCCATTGGGAAGAACCGCAGAGCGCAATTGAGCTCTCGTTGCGTTACCCTTTGTAACGTATACCCGGTGAGTCATGGGGATAGAAATGTAGGGCAGCAGAGACAGTAATGTGTTTTGGCTAATTCATCCACAAAAGTTGTCTTGCTGGAACTTGGGGGTAACTCCATCAGAGGTTAGTGGGCAACTTTATTTTACCTCGGAAGGAAAACATTGATTCTTTCCCTGCCTGCCTTTACCTCTTTTTCCCTTCAGAATCACTGTATGTATTTTTCTTTCTCATTGGATGCTAGTTTCTTAAATTTCACCTCTGCATCCCAGCTTTGTTGTAGTAGGTGTCGCTTGGCAGTTTTGGAGGATCTCTTGAGTCTACTCAGTATGTGTATTAAAAAACTAAACCTCACAAAGATCACGGTACAGCTCAGCTCCTGCTCTGAGCCCGGAGCGATACAGCTGTGATACATGTGAGGAAAATATAATGAACAACTATCATCACTGAGGAGACCTGAAAAAAATGCTCTTTTGCTTGATCAGTGGAGCAGAAGAAAAATCATCAGGTGTAAATAACATAATGAAGGGCCTCAAAAATTCAGATGACACTAAAAATCCTGTGGGTGGTTTGTCACTAGAACTTGGAAGAAGTTCACCCATGTAGTTGATTGCGTTTATGGTCAGTTGTCCTCTCCCGCTTTCCATATCCCCCCTCTCCATATGTTAATCCTGAGATTAGAGATGAATTGAAAAACAATTAAAAATGGAGCCGAGAGACCGTCTTGCCCGGATCACCCAACTTCTCTTTTACACCATCTCCAGCTTCTCCTGCTTTGGAGCTTTTAAACGGTAACAACTCAAAGCAGACATTGACGTAGTACGTGTTTTACAGCTCCCAACTCTACGTATAAATAAAACTCTGACTTTAAAAAAGGACCTTGGGTTTATTCACTGCTTAAAGTGGGACTTAGAAGTACAAATCTGAGCGCTTGCAAGCAGTAGCTGGAAGCGGGGGAAGTCCCAGTGTGCCCGTGGGATTTGCCATCTGTTGAAAGTCATAATGTACTTCAAGTAAGAGCGTGGCATGCCAGCCCATTTTATCACCGATACGTTTCATACAAACAATTAATAGTACTAATAATAGTAATGCCTGGAAGGGAAGCAATTAATCATTGTCTCAAGACTGGCAATTCCTCTTGTAAACCTGCAGTCAGCCTGCGAGGCGGCTGCCACTGCCCTCCCGCCCAGCGGAGCCCGGCAGGAGCGGCTAAAATATGCGAGTTGGGTGGCTGAAACAGGCGGTGTCGGAGAGCTGTCTTCTGCTCTGGGCTTTGTCCTGACACACTTTGTGGCCCCGGGGAAATCTTTGCCCTCCCTTTTCCCTAGCTGTAAAACGGGATGAAAACAGCTTGCAGTTGTGTCTCCCAGCCCATGTGATTTTGGTTTTTGGTTGTGAGGGTAATGGCTCAGGGGCTGTTGCCGCAGGTACTGGTTTGAGCCTCTTTCCGTCAAATGAGCTAACTTAGGCTCAAAACTGAAGGGCCTTTCGTGCTTCAAACAACAAAAAAATAATAATTCTGGGTATTGCTCCTGGATATTGCTGCTAACGGAGATGATTAGGATAACTTCACGGCAAATTGTCTGAAATATGCATCTGCCGGTATTGCACAGCGAAGACTGTGCCCTGTACGTGCGTGCGTCACCGTGGCATAGTGAATGCTTTTCCAATGTCAAAAACTAAGTTGGTTTCTTTGTCTGGGGATTTTTGGTTTGGTTTTGGTTTTGCAATATGATGATTTTAGACGCCCTCCTAAAATCTGTCAGTGTAATTCTGACTGGGGTATGATTTCAGTAGTTTGTTTAGTGTATAATATAAAATCAATTATAAAATACTTTAGCTAAGAATATTTTAGCTCATTAAGAGCAAAAATACCTCTTTATCTTTTATTTAAACTAGTCATTAAAAAAAGGTGAGATAAGAGAGATTCCTTTAAATCACTGAGTGAAAATTAGCTAAAAAGGGTTCCAATATTACTCAGAACAGTGCTTTCCCTACAAAACAAAAAGTCCTTTAAAAAGGAAGTTTTCCTTGTGTTTATTGAACCCCTAAGGATTTTTCCCCTTGTAGCCAGAACTGTAGTCATGGACTGTAAAAATTGCAGAGGTGATGGTGGTAGTATGTCAGCCTTGCCTGTATTCACACGCCTGAAGCATTCCAGGTGGGAAAATGCATCTGATCTTTGGAAACAAGCCCTGCCCTTTGTTATTAGCTGATGGATTTTTCATTCTTGAGTTTATCTGCAATATCAGAACAACTCAGCTCAGCCTGATCCCCCTCACCAGGGCATGCTGTAGGTGAGCAGGGGTGTGGATCTGTGAGCATGTATGCGCACACCCGTATAGGCTATATATCCTCATGCACGCCTGCAAAACTAAGCATACACACACAGGGTGCTACTGAAGGCGTCTGCGGTTAAACCTCTACGCCTCGTGCTTTTGTGCTGGGTATAGGTGTTTCCTTTGCGCCCTTAAGGGTGATACGGTTTGCTTTGCCCTGAAAAGGTACTGTAATTTTGATGAGTTCCAAGGATTAGAAAGCTTTTTACGTTGGGCATGTTCAACAGAAAACCACTACACCTCTGCAAAACAATTATTCAACTGTTATTCCCCCTCTGGGAAATAAATACATCCTCTTTCTCCACTAAAAAACCAAAAGTCCAGGAAGAATTTGGGGACGTGGCTGTTTTTTAAAGAAATCCTTACAGCCATTGGCAGACACACGGGCTGCCTCCGAGGTGCAGGGGGAGTAGGGGTGGCATTCCTTCAATCTCTGGAGTTCCCAGGCGCCTGCTGGCACGCCCGCCGTGGTGCCACAGCATATTCAGTGGGAGCACTGAGTTAGAAACTCATTTTTATGTAAACCACATGCAGTGAAACTCGGGAGTTTGTGTAGCTGTAAACCAGTAAATTTACTACAGAGCAGGGAAATGCGCGGCACTGGTTCTTCAGCAGTTCTGCAGTAAATTTTATTGTAAGACAATTATGACTTATGACCTTCTGCCCCCTCCTTTTCTCTCTAATGAGTTTTCTTGGATTAGCAAAGCATCGTTAACTTAAGTGAGACTTTGGGAAATATGTAAATGAAGATGAGGTGGTTTGAAAATCGTATTTCATCGGTCTAAGCAACACAATTTTCTGTAGGTTTGTGCTGGAGCCCCTCCTGCCAAAAAAGATGCATTCTAGGTCTCAAGATAAATTGGACAAGGATGACCTAGATAAAGACAAGAAAGAAAAGAAGAAGGAGAAAAGGAACAGCAAGCATCAAGAGATCTTTGATAAAGAATTTAAATCTACTGATATTTCTCTGCAGCAGTCTGAAGCAGTGATCCTTTCAGAAACGGTAACTTTATTAGCAAGTAATGCTTTATCTAATTCTGAGCAGTGTTCTTTCTTTTTTTTAAATAAAAATGTTGATTTTTACGATTTAGTTTATTTTTAGACCAAAAGTATCTGCAAGAGAATATGCTATGACATTAATATATGTTAATCTATAATACAGGGTTTATTTACCGTGTAAAAAAATCATGGTATTTCATATGAAGATCTTACCAAGAGCTATATATGACTATTTGATAAAAGGAACAGATGGTATATTCTAAGTCAAATAAATGCTACCATTTTAACAGCCTTTTGAATTTACAGTTCCCAGTAGATTGTGATGGGTTTTCTCCTATTTCAGCAAGACAGTTTTTGGTGGAAATGTTACAAGGTCATTTCGTGCGTGGCAATTACATATTCTTGAAAGGCTATTTTGAGCAGAAAATTGTGAGCAGTTCCACTGGTGTCTCTGTGTAAGAATATTAACTACAGGGCATATCACTCTTAAGCCCTCTCTTCTTGGCATATATTTAATTCATTGAAACTGTCCTAAAGGCTTAGGTAACTTGAGAAGATTTAGCTGTGAAATTGAAAGCGAGGCCATTTTAAGCTGGAGCAGGGAGAGTGTGAACTAACTGTAACCTCCAAATCTCTGCCTGGGCACCTGTTTTGAGGCCAATAGTTTAAAACTTGCCCTCCAGAAATAAATGTAATATTCTTTTAAAGATTTGCACAAGTACTTGTAGAGCCAACTTTTAACTCGGCAGTCTTCCGTTGGCGGCTGTGTCATTTACGTCGGACTTACGAAATGATTTCTTTCTGAGTTGTGATGGCTAGATCCTTTAAGTCTTTCTGTTTGGTATTGGTAGCAAAATATTATTTAGATGTTCAGCCATAGTTCCTCTGTTTTCTGGATTTGCTCCTTCTTTTCCATCCAGAGATGAGCTAATATCTCAGATGTGTCTTCTGACACCTTGGAAGTTCAGAGTTGTTTTGTCTGATGCAGCCTTAGGCCCAGTGTTAGCTCGGCAAAAGCTCAGATAAAATCCCTTTTGTGCATCTCGGGCTTTTCACCCAAACTCTGTTGAAGCCAGTGAGTTTTTCCATTTCCATCCAATATTGGATCAGCCCTGGTATGTTTAAATGGAGATTCCTCCTGCCGAAGCCAGCCAGGTGAGCATCATTAGAGCATTTTCAGACAGCAGATACATTTTCCATAGCTTTCCATACGTCTCATCTTTTTGACGCAACGCGTGCAACTCTGCTCACTGCAGCAGTTGTATCTTGACGAAGCCTGAACGTTGCGATGGCAAGGCTTGCATCCGCGTCTCCCAGAGCCCCAGATGGACTAGCAGAGCTTGCGGAAGAAGAGCCTTAGCCACAGGAGAAGAAAATGGTATTTCAGGACAGCTCAGTCAGTTGGACTTGCACAAATCCATGTGACTAGATGGGAGGCGTCCAAGGATGCTGCAGAGCTGGCTGATGTCACTGCAAGGTCACTGTCATCTCTGAGAGGTCTTGGACATTGGAGGAGATTGCTTATGACTGGAAAAATGCAAATGCTGGCTGGAAAGGAGGATGTGATAAACTTTCAAGGCATATTCCCATTTGTCATCTGAGGAGCAAAAATGAGCAAAGCCCAACATGGTTTGAACTCAAGTTTTCCACTCTTCCCAGTCAAGAGCTTTCAGTGGGTGACTGGTATGACTAATTTTCCCCTGGTTATCGAGTGGGAGGTAAATTAAATGTCAGAATTAGTTACCTACAGTTACTTTCAGCTTCTTGAAATCCACGGATCAATAATACAAAAAGGAGTTCACCGGTGAGAGGAAACCCCTCCCTCGTCAGTATCTGCAAAGGACCTGACGAGCTCCAAAATGACCGAGTCAGTTTTTAATGCGTGGTGTTAGTGTGGTTCGTTTTCTCCTGTAGGTGACATAGAGGAAACGCTTTTGAGATTAGTTTACAAGAGTGGTTGTACAATTCCCACTGCTGCCTTCAGGAATTTTGTACAGATAGCGTCAAGAAGTTTAAAGATAAAATTTGTCTTGAAATTTTTGCACTCTGGAGACTTCTGTCCCCTATTAATGATATAAAAGGGAAACTGTTATCTTTCGTGGGTGAGAACTGAGCTTTTCCATTGTTCTACTTTTGTGGGCTGCGCTGTGTGCGAGTTCCATTTTTAAGTTGAAATTGCTCCCAAAGCACTGCTACTGCTGTGGTTTATGAAGAAAAAGGCGTTTTGATTTCTTGGAAGCTTGGAAGCAGAAAGTTTGCTCGCTTAAAAACTGCAGGGGGTAAAATTAAGGAAATTTTTTTTTTTTTTTCAAAAGAAGTTGGAATCCAGATTTGACTAGAAGTAGAAATTTAAATAAAGATTTAGGGAGCTTTTAAAGTGAGCTTTTAGTAATAAACTACTGTTACTAGATTTTGTATTGTAGTTACTGGATTCCTTCTGCTGGAAGAAGGAATTGTACCTCACTTGTACCTTCACTAATTCAGTTGTGAGACTTCAGTTATTTGGTGAATTTCCTAATGGATTCTTACTTCTGACTTCTAAAATATTTGGGGATTTTACAGCAGAGGACATGCTTTTCTTTCATATGATGAAAATTTATAGTACATTCAAGAAAATGAATGAAAGGATAGCAGCCAGCTTGGATTTGTCAACACCAGGTCGGTCAAGCCCTTCTTCCCTTCTGCGGTGGAGGAGGCGGCTCTGTGGGTAGGAACGATGTGGCAGACCCCGATGTGCCGACTTCGGTGTGACTTTGGGCACATCTCACACTATGTTTGGGCGATGAAGCCTGGCCTAAGGTGATGCTGAAGGATACATAGCAGCCTGGAAAAACTGCGCTCGGTATTGGCACGGGTGAGACAGACTAAATGAGAACCCGTGATGGATTTGGATAGTGGGATACGTCAAAATAATCTATGTGCAGAAGCACAGCGTGTGTTCAGCCTCTTAATCACTGCCTCTGTCTCATGTCTATTTATTAAAAGGAGGATTTGATGTGTGTCACGACTGTTTCATCCAGGTGTCATCCCAGTTTGCAACCAGCCCGTGCCAGTTGTAGCTGGCAGATAACAGGCTTGTGCTTGACAGGTCAAAAGTCCAGTTTCAGATATTCACACCCCACACACATGCTCACACACAATTATCTGTTCCCTGACAACACTCGTATTCTAACTTATTCTTCGCCCACCACAAAGAGGTGGTTATCAGCGGTTTGCTTTCAGGAGGGAGGATGCATCAATAACCTTTTATATTAATCTATTCTGGATCCTATGTTATTCACTGCTAATTGGTTTGTGCAATGTAACTGCAAGCACGATACCGAATTTACAGAGAATATCAAGTGAGAGGCGCAGCAGGCGTGACAGCGATCATTCCCATCTTGCAGAGCTTCTGCTACTCTTTTTGAAGGTGATGTCGTCTAATGAAGTGAGCGTTTCCATCGCTGCAATGGGCTTTCTTATGTAAGACCTTCTTTTTTTTCCAGTCAAACGAGTCTTCATGGAAGAACCTGGGAAGATAATAAAACAGCAGAATTCTTTCATGGAGCTTTTACAGTTTCTTTAAAAAGGAGCGTTCAGAGGCCGTTTTGTCTAGTTGTATGGCTCAAATCCTTTTTTCCAAATTTCCCTGTACTCGTAATGAATTTATTGAGTGATCAAAACCCAAGCCCTAATTACAGAGATCTTGTACTACTATGATCTTATCAGAAGATAAATTAAGTGCTTTGGTATGTGACGATGATCAGTAACGTCTTTATAGTTTTCTAGAGATTTAGATCTTCTTTTAAGTATCGCGTAAACTTCTTTAACATAAATTCTCATTGTTAGTCCTTTGATTCCATGAGCTGATAGTAAACCTAACACTGAAGCCAGGTAGTTAACAGACCGCTCAAAAGCTTGTGTAAGAAATCAGAATAACAGGCTGTACATTTTATTGATTAGTGACATCTAACATCACTCACTATTGATCCTGCTTTCATTAGACCACAAAAAAAATTAGCAATGGGTTCATTATGGATTAGTAGTCACCAGAGTTCATATTCCCTCGCAGAACTGTGATTTGTATGAGGCTTTATGAAACAGACCAAGCTTGTCAATCACAGAAGTTAAAATTTATTTGTGATAAGTAGCTACAGACCAGGTTAACTTGGGAATCTGATTCTAGTTGTTGGTTTTTCATAGAATCATAGAATGGTTTAGGTTGGAAGGGACCTTTAGAGGCCATCTAGTCCAACCCCCTGCCATAAGCAGGGACATCTTCAACCAGATCAGGTCGCTCAGAGCCCCGTCCAACCTGACCTGGGATGTTTGCAGGGATGGGGCATCGACCACCTCTCTGGGCAACCTGGGCCAGGGTGTCACCGCCCTCATTGTAAAAAATTTTTTCCTTATATCCAGTCTAAATCTACCCCCCTTTAGTTTAAAACCATTGTCCCTTGTCCTGTCACAACAGGCCTTGCTAAAGAGGTCACCTCCATCCCTCCTACAGCCCCCCTTTAAGCACTGGAAGGCCACAGTAGGGTCTCCCCGCAGCCTTCTCTTCCCCAGGCTGAACAACCCCAGCTCTCCCAGCCCGGCCTCGCAGCAGAGGGGCTTCAGCCCTCGGATCATTGTTCTGCCCCCTCTGGCCCCGCTCCAACAGCTCCTGTGCTGAGGAGGCCAGAGCTGGAGGCGGCGCTGCATGGGGGTCGTCCCAGAGCGGAGCAGAGGGGCAGGATCCCCTCCCTCGCCCTGCTGCCCACGCTGCTGGGGATGCAGCCTGGGAAATGGTTGGCCCTGTGGGCTGCGAGCGCGTGTTGTCCAGCTTTTCATCTCCCAGTACCCCCAAGTCCTTCTCCGTGGGGCTGCTCTCCATCCCTCCATCCCCCAGCCTGTGTTAGTACCAGGGGTTACCCTGAGCCAGGTGCAGGACCTTGCGCTTGGTCTTGTTGAACCTCATTTTTCTCTTGATTCTGGTATTGCAGCTTTCTTAATCAATTAGTGTATTTCCTTAGTTACTTTTTTATAATTATATGCCTCTGAGAAAGTGATTACAGTGCTTATCCATTCTACTAAAAATAGGCTTTAAAAGATCTTGAAAGAAGAAACCTTTGGAGTCTTTAGAACTCGAATTTTAGTATCAGGCAAATTTCTGGAAGGTTACCCTGCGGTCTTGATGAACTTTCAAAAAAAAGTCGCATACTTTGTGGTCATTCATGTCTCGTAGAAGGGTCTCAGAGACACGGCCCTTTATGCAAGCCCTTTTCGGGTTTGTTGTCTGAAAATAAAAGGAAGCACTCACACCTCATTTTAGATTTCTCCTTCAAAACATACTATTTAAAAACATTGTGAAACGACAAAATTCTGCAAAGAAGCATGAATTGCTGCTGGCATTTTCTGTTTTGTCCTAACGCAGCACCTTGGATGTAATTCCCCTCTTAACTTCAGGCTGTTGCTCCCTTTTCTGTGGTCTCCTGGAAAGAAAAAATTCCTTTTTTCACAACGATTACTAGAAATCTGGGGCCGGTGGATGGGTACCCAACCGTAGAGCTCAGAATTGAACTCAGTAAAAGGAATCACCTTAACAAAAGCATTAGTTGGCCATCAGATTACAGGTATCATTTTAAGGTTTCTGATGGAAAATTTAAACAGACTATGAAGCAGCCGGAGCAAAACACTAAGGATATTCCAGTGAATTAAATGTAAGCACAAACAGGCACCGTCAGAGAAGTGTTTCTGGACAGGTGACATCTTCCTCAGAAGAGAGCTTCACCATGCAAACAGTTAGAGAGATAAATTTTAACAGGTATTGCTGCGTGAGAAGAAAGAAAAGATGTTGAATGCCATATAATCTTGTGTAAGGGTATATACTTCCTGAGTTGTTATTAAGCAAGTGTTTGGGGAATTGGGTCATTGCTTCAGAAAAATATGCCAGGCTACAGGAAGGTGTGTGCATTAAGTCTCATTGTAATTCCTGGGGAGAAGGGAAAACATTTGGAGCCGTGAAATACTGCATTAAATCAGGAGGATTGTCTCTTATCATTGCCCTATTACTGTGTAGGAGGTAGCAGGGAAAACGTAGCAATCCCCAGGTTTGCTGCTCAGTAGCAACGTGCGTTCCTCTGCTGTCTCACTGGTTTTGTCCCTGCGCAGATCAGCCCGCTAAGACCCCAGAGACCGAAAAGCCAAGTCATAAACGTCATGTCAAGTGAAAGACGTTTCTCCGTCTCCCCATCACCTCCCAGCTCCCAAGTAACGCCACCCCCGATAACTCCACGGACAAAGCTTTCCTTCAGCATACAGTCCAGTAAGTCTTTAATTTTAATGAAATTTTCTTTTCCCAGCAGATTTTGTGCAAAACAACTTCGAGCGGGGAGGTGTGTTTCCTGAGCACTGCGTTACACCCTGGTTTGAGTTCTTTGAGTTAGTCTTTTTGCCATCACCGTGGGATTGCTTACAGGAGCAAGAACTTACCTCTTAATGTCAAGCTCCTTGCATTTGCCAGCAAAAATTACTTTAGCATTTTACAAAAGCAAGCAAAATTGTTGTACTGAAGAAGTTTCTGTTCAAGTAATCATTAACAATTACTTAGGTATAGAGTTACTGTCAAAAATCAGTGTTGCACTTGATTCTGTATGGGATTCAGGAGCGTAAAGGCTGAAAAAATAATCTTTTCATGTAATCGTACCTTAAAGAACTACTTTTTGCTACACAGTGAGTACAAGCCAGAATGAAAATAAAAAAGTCACTGTTTTTGGTGTATGTTTTGTTTGACGTTGACATCTATCACTCAGTTTTTCTGTAAAATATTGTTTGTTTGCTTCAGTCTTCCGGAAACCCTATCGTAAACCTGGCTGTAATACAACGCCTATTTCTTTTACAGTGCTGTTTTCCAGAAGCTGTTATTCAGAGTTTTCCGTTGCTAGCGTGTGACAAAAAACAGAAAAGATCTTTTTGGTTTAAGAAAAAAAACCTTGTTCGATCAAGGTCACTGTTTTATTTACTTTTTTTGGTACTTAAAACCTTTTCCCTTAAATAATGAGTGTTTTGGAAGGTCCTTGTTGCCAGCTGCAGATATATGTCCTGTGAGCAGAAATGTGTTTATTCTACAAATCTATAGCAACAGAATTGTCTCCAAAAGGCATGTGGCTTTGTCTTAACGATGTGAAATTGCTGTTTGCAAACAGGAGAAGCGAGCACAAATCAATGCCGCGTTTCCTTTGCATAGTCAGACACCCAAAACAAGTATTTTGATAATGGTGAACTCTCTCCTTTCTTTACAGTTTTGATAGCCAAAAACTACCAGTATGCTAAAGCCTGGAAATACAGAGAAGTAGAGTATATATTCTCCTGCAAAAGATATTCTTTGAATTGGATTATTTCTTCTATGTACATTTTATTAAAACGGACTTGTTCTCTTTTTTTAAAAAAATATCTGAAGCTTTCATGTATTTCTGAGAATATTTATGTCTATGTGCTGGAGATTTATGGGTGTAATGTAAAATAGGTTCAGCTTATTGCAAAATCCCTGGGGCTTGTCCATAATCATTTGAGGAATTGCAATGATAAATTTTTTGGGGAATTCCAAGGACAAAGTTACTTCAGTGCACAAATTGGCTAAAAGCAGTTAATGGGTTGCTAAGTGATACTGTTTGCTTGTTATCTGGCAGTTTAGGAGAATGGAGTGTAAAATCTGATCATTAGGTTAAGATGGAAAAAAAGTCACGTAACTGATCTCTTGCCAGCTCAAAGGCATTCTCAGTGGCACACGTCCTGTAAGGAACAGATACTCGGAGCGTACTAGTCTGATGCAACACCTTGAATAATGATAGCAAACCAGAAATTATGAGTAATTATCTGTACGGTGACCGAGTTAGTGAGGTATAGTTCAGCTGAACTGAGCAGGAGAAAATGGATAGATCTGTAGCAAATAGATCTTCTTGAAACACGACTGAAAATCACTGAAGTTGTGTTCGATACCTGTTTCTGCAGTAGGGTGGGGGGCTCCTGGATTTCACTAAACCGTGTGAGAGATCAGCTAGCCAGGGCAAGTAATTTTCTTCATTATAGAATATTGTTGTGCTATAGTTTGCCAGACTGAATGCAAATATGTTGTTAATGTATATTTTGAACTAGTCATACAGGTGGAAATACTCTGTCGACGTTTACAGGGATTTATTGCTGTCTTACGAAAGGGTGAGGCTGTGAAGGTGCCGTGTATAGGCTGCAGGAGCACGGTGGGGGCTGTGGAAAATCAGAGCTGTGACAGGAGCTGGGGAACGTAGGGAAAGGGGCAGAAGCAGAGCAGGCCGCGGCTGCACGGGCAGCTGGTGACCCACCATCCAGGTTGTTGAGAGTCTTGCAGACCTTACAGTCGAGTTGCCTCCGGGCGTTGTTTCCCCCGCAGCTCTAGCGCAAACATAGCTCACCTGCCTTCCCACGGATCTGCCAAACAAAGGGTTTGCGTAACTCCTAACAAAATTTGTCTTAGCATCTCCTTGGTAGCGCCTGCTAGTCTACATGTAACGGCTTAGATGAAGCTAGCGGATACTGCAATGTCATCTAAGGTACAAAGATGAAGTGTTCAGGGCAGTTAAATTCAGCTACTAAAAGGCTGCAAGACTAATTTTCTAATGTTTATCTATGAATAGGGAAGTTCATTCGCAGCACTAAATTTCTAATGTTAATCTATGAATAGGGAAGTTCATTTGCAGCATCAATGTTTAGTTACAGATGTTTTCCAGTTGAATGTTTTAATGACATGAGCTTAGCAGAAGTAGTTTCTGACAGAGATAGTTAAAGGAAAATACTCTGAATGTTCGGGGAATGGAGAAATCCTGTATGTGTAGAAAAGGAAGGACGGAAAACAGGAGCAATAGAAAAGCGATGAGAAATTCAGGTCCTGGAGGACAAACAACACTTTTCAGCCTCATGTAGAAGAAGCCACTGAAAGTTTGAAGTCCCAGGGTGGAAAATATTGTTCTTCCTGGCATAGTTGAAGGTTCAAGTGAAAGGACGAAGGGGAAAATTACAGTTTCCAGTGACAAATCAATAGAGTCACCTTACAGTTAAATCATACTAGTGACAGGACACTTTAGAGGACAATAAAAGGACACTTTTTCTAAGATATTGATAGGAACCTTGCAACAGAAATATCTGCATAAGCAAGTCCTCCACTTGCTTCACAATCACCCCAGTGGAATAAAAAGAACCTTTTTTCATTTCACAAATGAAAGCGCTTCCCTAATTTATCAAGAATAAATTAAGTTTCCTATCTCGTAGAGCTCACAGTGGGTTTTGCCTGTGTTAAAATGACTGAATTACCCTGAAATACACCATGGGTGGATTTCTGCACGAAAACCTATGCATCACTCAGGCCTCAATAAACTTTATTGTCCCTCAGGCTATTCACCTCTACAGCACGTACCTGCTAGGATTTATCTGCTAAGAAAAGGGAACTTTCTACCCAGTGAACAGTAATAATAAATGTTTTGTACTTTCTCTTGCGTGATTTTATTTACTCAACAACTAATGACTGCTCATTTATTATAGTTACCTGGAGTTTGAAAGTTTTTGAGAGAGATGTAGTTAATTATAGGCTTTCATTTGTGCATTTTATTAACAAGAAACAATTTACCGGGAGAAGTAAATAAAGCTTAGCTCGATTATATTTTTTTAGTGCACTTGCCAAAACTTCTATTGTCTATTAATGTACAAGGTGCAAATGCAGAGCTTACAGCTGTGAAAATTATATTTGCTAAGCCATGAATATTCTTGGCATGAAACCTGAAGGAAAAAGTATTTTCTATTAAAAGAGGGGATCGTCCAAGTATTCTGAGTGTATCCTAAAAATTAGCCCGATGCAACTCCACAGCGCATACTTCCCATCGATGCGGGGATGGGTTCATTTGTTCTACATGCCTTTAAAAATCTCTCGTTAGATGAGCTGCAGATGATTATAGAGGCAGCGAAGAGCAAAGAGATCGCACGTGCAGCTTTATTGCAGTATCAATGCCGTAAGAATTGGCGCGGTCTGGATCTTTGGATTCGATTCAGTTATTGAAAGAGTTAACTCAGTGCTGATTTTTACAGATCTGGAGTTGAATGGTATGTCCAGCTCGGACATCCCCGACGTTCCTCCTCCTCTGCCTCTCAAAGGAAGCATGGCCGATTATGGGAACCTCATGGAAAGTCAAGACTTGATCAGCCCGACGACCTCCCCCCCTGCCCATCAAAGGGTGAGTCCCAGGGATTATGATCATCATCTGCAATTTGCTTTGCTTTTCTGCTTTACACGTTGCACAGCGACGTGTCATCCAGAGATTTCTACAGTCGCAAACAAGCGCCTGGAGTATGAGGGAACAGCATCGCTCACGGGGACCGACCTGAAGGGAGGTTGGAGACCTTCTGGCGAAGGCTGAGCAAAGTGTTGTTAGCTGTGTTGGTAAGGCAGCGTAAACTGGCAGGACATAGTCTCAGCAGCAAATTAGATTCAATAACCTTTCAATCCTGTCTCAGGAAAGGAAATAAAACATGTACCCGACATCTTTCCTGTCTGGAGCTCCATCCTGATGGCATTCAATGCCGCTCGTTTCCTGGAGGCAAACACGCGTGGCCCCTTTGAGGGAAGGAGCTCAGAAACACTCATCATCTACAGGGTTTTCAGCTTTCTGAAGAAAATGCGCTTTTTCAACATTGTTTCCTGTATCCTGGAAGCTTTTAAAAGTAATTTGGTCATTTTCTTTAAAGCAGCACTTTCGAGAAGGACCATTTATTTCATTTTTGGAGGAAAAAAAAATGTTTAAAGAGGTTTTCTTTCTTTGACTTTGAAATATATAACTTTGGCCAAGTTATTATTTTGTGAAAAAATCCTGAGAGGTAATGATTCTTTTTTGTTTGCAGAGGTATCTTCCAGGATTTCTCTTGAGTTTCATCATTCAAATGAAATTCTGCTGAGTAATTTGCTTTTCAGTAAACTTCATGGTTAGAGAAAGCATTTCTAACCTCAGCAGAGGAGTCAGGCAGGAATTGGTTTTAACTCTGGGAATCATTTTGTTTGATGCAGACTGTCACGGTGCACAACAAGCCTGGCTTTTCCATGGTTGAAACTGTAACCATGTTATTGCAGGAATTTAGTATTTTCAGGCTAAATGGGGAGAAAAGCCAGATCTAGAAGTAACTTGGCAAATGTGAGTAGTGTTATTCAGAACACAATGCTTTACTCATTATATGCATATTTTGAAAAATGCACTATTCCCATCATCTCTTCCATAGTTCTTCCCCACGGCTGGATGGTTTTAATAAATATTTTCACTAAATTTTTTTGCGAACCCTTTTCCTCTAATTCCCATCAAAGTACACTAAGCTCTTGCCCATTTCCCTGACTTCTCTCTCAGGGACCAGCTCTCGCTTGACCTGAATACAGACCTTGAAGTGGAAAATTACAGGATGTACAGGAGGGCTGCCAGGAGTTTTGTTTAAAGAATCCATCCTCATGAAGAAACCTGAGAAATTCAAATTAGGTTTCAAATTTCTTGAACTCCTTCCTGGATGAGCTTCAGAGTAGTAAATTCATTTTGTGTGGTACGCCGTAAGTTTTAGGTCACGGTAGCAGCACAGGATTGTTAACATGAGTTCAATTTTTAGCTAAAAAGCATTAAACAATGAGATGATAAAACACGCGGTGAGGAATAAAATCCCCAGTAGCCAGGTTCTTTCTCCATTTCTATTGAGGCTGTTTGAAGGGGTTTCCACTCAACGGACAAATGCTGGATATTTACTGCACTACTTGCAAACGCCACCATGCTGTGAAGGTTAGAGCCCAGACCTGAAGACGACTCAGGCTCCAGCCTCAGTCACGTTGCTGTTGAAGATGCGACCTTGCACAGCTCCTGTACCCGTCATGAGCAGGGTTTCCGCATCGTTAAATGGAAATTCATAAAAATAGTAGCAATATGCTCCCTTGCTTTTTTGCAAAGTTTCATTCAGGTCTTAATATTTTTTTGCTTCGCAGTCTTTACTGCTCAGACTCTTTTTTTTTTTTAAATATATTTTGTAATTGTAGAAATGCGCCCCATTGTTCAACATCAAGTGTTGAAGGAGCTCAGGATTTAAGCATGCCTTAGAAATGCAATCAAATATAATAAAAATTTTCTTCAGCATTGTATTTTTACACACATCCCAAGATAAGGGAATATAGTTTCAAAGTCTGCAAAATGGATCTAAACCAGATTTGTCACAAAGCCACATGTATTAGTCTTAGAATTAATTTTAGGAAAGGCTTCTATTCTTATGACAATCAGTATGCACATTTATTTCATCAGGTTTATAGGAAGGAAGCTGTTAAAGAACATAAAGAAAATGAGTAGCGCTGGGCATGAAAGATCAGATGGGTAAATTCTTATTACTGCTGTGATTAAATCCCACTCCACAGTTTTTTACTGCCTTGTGTTTCATGGGTCGAATAGCTACATAGTTCATAACTTTGTCATTCTCTGCCTGGTAAACTGATCATCTTTTAAACTACACATGCTTTGTATCAGTGAAGAGAAATCAGTAAAAAATATTACAGATGAGATTATGGTAGTAGCTTTTCAAATGGAAATATCTCCTTGTATGAGAAATTATGGCATGCTTCACTCTGGTTGTCTTGCAGTTGGTTATGAAAACCCAAAAAAGCGCTGTAGTGAACTGACAAGCGTGCAGTGATAAATGCATCAAGAAATACTTCGAAGTGCAGGCAATAGTGTCATTTAGTGTCTGAGATCGTAATCTTAGATTATTTGGGGTCCGCTATTAACTTGGCCTTCCTTAAGTCTTTTATCCAAGTGATCATCTAATTATAATTTTCTGATTGTCCTCTTATTCCTTCTTAACTGTGATACCCTTATATATATTTTCTTGCACTGTATGATTTTTTTTCTGCTAAAAATGTGCTTAATAATATATGGGAACATTAAAAAAGAAGTCTTACAACTCCTTCAAGGATTATTATTACATCAAGGGATTCCTTTAGGCACTTCTCATTCTTTATGGGTTCATCCATATCCTTGCATAGAAATCAGCTGCCTGCTTAGTATTCACAGCGAGAATGGAAGCTCAAAGAAAACAGACAAAGGAACACTTACATTTATAATGTCGGCTATAACGCTTACTAAGCATCAGATAATGGCTTGGATGAGAAGATCTCGATCAGTCCAGCGTAGGTGGAGGACTTGGCAAGGAGGGACAGCAAAGGCTGAAGCGGTGTGTAATGAGAGGACGGGAACGGCCTCGCGCGGCCGACGGCGGCGGCGCTTGCTTTGACTGGCCGGGACCCGGTTGCCTGAGGAGCACTCGGACCGGTTGTTCGGATGCAATGCAAGTGTTTACACAGAAGGACAAATCCAGGGGGTTTTTCGTGTGTTGCGACGCATATACCGCAGCGCTGATCATTATCTCTTAGGTTAGCCGCGGTGAGCAAAGTGTGACCTCGGAGGCTTCAGCAAATGCGCTGTACTCATGTGGAAAAAGAGTTGAGGTTAGAAACCCAGCTGGGACTACGCAGGCAGCAGGTAATGAGGGAGCACTTGAAGAAGTGTTTGAAGAAGGGTTTGCAATTTTTCCTCCTCTGAGGTTATTTCTCAGGAGAAAGCCCCTTCCTTCCCGAAGTGCCTCGCGCAGCCCCCCCGGCTCCAGTCCCCCAGAGCTGGGGCTGCTGGGGATGCCTCTGAGCATCGTGGTGCCGCCTCCCCAGGACCCTCGCCACAGGTGGCGTGGCTCAAGGCTTGCCACCGGCTCGCTTTCCACAGCAGTGGGAGGACAGTCATTAGCAGCATTATGCCGTGGAGATGCTGGAAAAAGTGAAATTGGAAAAAGTGCATTATTAATCCATTACATTAACTTAGAAAGTTGGCTTTGTGGGCTGTATTTGCTCACAAATGGAAATAAATGTCTCCTCTTCTAATAATCCAGATTTTTAAAAAACAAGACTCTAACTAAAGGCTTTCCATGATGTGTTGAAGTATATAATATGCCCAAAAGGAAAAAAAAAATATAAAATTTTGTTTTTATTTACCATCTGATCATCATTTTTGCCTGCTGAAGCTGGGAAGCATTGCAAGCTCTTCCTCCAGCACGAAGTCTCCACCGCCTCCCCACTGGGCTGGGGTTTGGTGGGTTAAGGTCTTGCCGAGCAAAGAGTTTCTAAAAGGCTCACAGTCACTTTTTAATAAGTCTCAAAATCAATGGGCTGCCACTGCTTATTACAGGATTTTGAGTGAAAAACGTGTTCCTCTGCTGTCTGCCCGGAGGCATAGAGCCCGTGATGTGTCCCTGAGCAGCACCCTTGATTTTGTTTGGGAAAGGGCCGCGTCGCTGCCCTCAGCGCTGCGCGGGATCACGCAGCGGGTTTTGCTCTGGCCATCGCTAATGCGTTTGTTTATTGCTCTCGCAGGGCCGGGGCCTTCAGTAAGAAATACAGTTTCGGTCTGGAGTCTAAACCTAATTCTGGGGATATTGCTTATAGCTCTTGAGGTCTGTTTATGTACGGACCAGAGCAGAAAAACAGCGCTTTTGAAAACCGAGTTAGCCAGCGCAGTCTGAAACACTAATAGCCTCCGCATGCAGAAATGTGGTTCAGCAGAGGGAAGATCGCGTTAGCTGTGCTTTAACGCAGCTGGCACGCTCCAGGAGCCAAGTCCTCCCTGCACGAGGGGCGCAGACCTCTGCTTGGTCCAGCTCTGCCCCTCGTCCGCTGCCGTCACCCCCGCGGGAGCACCCCTCCAGGGAGCGCTCCCAGTGGGGAGAGCGTGGTCAGGGTCCTGCCAAACAAGCCCACGGGAGAAATCCGAGTTGCTGTTTCAAAGCAACTCGATGTTGCCTGTTTTGAAGGATGTTTCGCGTTGCCCAGGGAGGGGCTGCCCCGCACGCGGCAGGTGGGAGCACGCAAAGGGCGCCCCTGCGGAAGGACTCTTCAAATTGCTCTTATCAAAGTACGTTCCAGCAAGGGCAGCTAATGGCTGTGATACACAGTCAAATGAAACTCGAATAGATTAAATCAACACAGCTTAAACAGTCATTTTACATCGGTTACCTGTGGTATTTTCCACATAGCTTTGCTCCCTGGATCAAACAGCCAATTAGCTCGAACCGTCTATAATTTGGTTCAGATTAGTGGCGCTGGGTTGATTCTCTCTGCTGGCGCATTAGCACTCTTTCAGAACGGGAGTGTTATTCCTCCAAGACCTCACATTATGTGTTATTTTTCATCGCAGATACTAAGTAAGCAAGTTGCTACTTGTCAGGCGACTCGGCTCCATGCTAAAAACAATGGTGTAAGCGAGAAGGGGCAATTCAGAGCTCAGCGTTTGGGAGCATTCGCACAGTCCTGTGTAGCTGGTAGCCTGCGTACATCTCGTTTCTGCTGCTTCTGACCTAATTAGATCTGTTAATCCTTCAAACTAAAGCGGGTTTGATTGGATCTCCATAGCTTGTCATATTTATGACCGTTTAATTTCAAAGGAAAAGAGTCACACAGGAAGAAATCTCTTAAAGTGTCGCAAGGGCCATTTTGGGGAATCAAATCTTGTTCGATTTTTGTGTTGGTTTTTTTTTTTCAATAGTATTTTCAGATTTAAAAAAAACACCCATTCTCGTATCTTATTTTGCTTCTTTACAGAGTAACAAAAAAAACAAAGTATTTTTTCATCTTCTTTACCTGATTTTTATTGCATCCAGAACACGTATAGTGTGGTGTATTTTATATCTCTAAGAGAATGGAGACCAATGTTTTTAAACATGATTCTTTTCTGTATCAGGAAAAAAAAACAAACAAATGGGAGCAATTTCATGTTCGCAGCAGAAGGAACAGATTGCTTCTGTGTTGCAGATGTGCCTTTTACATAAGGTTTCTGCTTTCCCTGAGGTACCCGTGAGTCAAGGATTCTGCCCAAAATAGGTCTGAAAGTGAACCAGCAGTCTCTATCATTTTGTCAGAAAGCGAAAACGTGCTTCAGGATTTGGCGGGTTCACAATTAACCACTGAAATATAAACATGAACTCTGCAAAGCAGTTCTTAATTAAATGTAAAATCAAGGGAAACTCTATTTTATATTTCAAAGTTTCTAAGGGGAAGCGTAGCAAAAATGAACTTCATAAGCCCAATAATGATTTTCTGAGGATGATATTAAAGGGAGAGGGAAAGCGTGCCTGAATTTCTTCCTGCGCGGGAATAAACGGGCGCGTGTACCGGCCCTGGGAGTGGTGGCTGGATCTGGAGTTGCACCAGTTCCGTACTGGCACATTTTGTCGTGATAATTCCTCAGTAATGTTGCCCCGATGAGCGTTACATGTCCTACTTAATATATTCATTGGTAGCTTATTATATAAATGAACATGTACTAAATTTATCCGACTTTCTAATGGAAATTGTAAATTCAATTATAATAATTATCTACCTATCGCTGTTATTTCTTTCTGCCTAATTTGCTTGCAGAATCTAAGCTCTGGTAGGTTTTGTGCTTGTTATTTATAGCATATATATTTAGCTTATTCTCATTGTATTTGCATTGTATCTGTTCTTCAGAAGCAGGTTTTCAGGGATAATTTGATTGTTCTCTGATCAATATGAAGGGCCTATTTGTTTGAGAAATGCCTTTGATCTAATTGAATCGAGAATTATTGCCAATACACTGTTATTTAAATTCAAAATGGGTCTTCACAAATGATGCTATCAGCAAAGTTAGATTTTTCTAGTGATAAATACGATGTTAAAGATACCATCTGAGAGCAAAGCCCTGAGGAAATTTTTATGTTTTGTAATGTATTTTAGAGGGGCACCTGGTTTATTTAGTTATGAAATTAATGTCATCTGTGTGAGGAGTTCTTGCATGTGATACGCTGATGTTCTGCAGACTGCCAGCATTTCCCAAAGTTTGCCCAGAAGCCCCTGCCTGGATACATCACTGTAACTAAGCAGTTTTTCAAAGATTTCGAAATCTACAGATCACAATTGAATGTGTGAGGCTAAATAATGTTGACAGCCCAGCTCTTGTCGGGTGCCTTAGCAGGGATTCAGGAGCTAATTTAACTTACCGGCTTAAGAAAAGAGTTTGGTGAAGTAGAGGAGGTATTTAATGGCTCTGACTGTCGTACGTAGAGACATCACAGCGGTTGCCCTTAAAAAAAAATATATATATATAAAACCAACAAACTTCAGTTTTGCACGTAGTAAAATCAAATGCTTATTTTATCTGCTTTACATATAAGTCTGTTGACTCGATTTTCGGACTCAGAGATCGTCACGCTCCTTGTCCCGGTGTAAGTGAGGAAGAAATAGTGCACAGTTTTGAGCCTGCTCTGGAAAATGAATTTTCCTAACCTAGCAGGGTCTCTCCAACACGTGCGTTTCAAGCAGCAGCGCCCTTCCGAGACTCGAACCTTTTGATAACCTGGTTGTTGCTTCAAAAGAGCTCCTATAAACTTGAACCCGGCCTGAGAACATGAAAGCCTTCATTGCCAAATACGTTCAGTCCTGTCCTCCTCGGTGAGCAGGAGGCTCCCCCGGTCGAGGGGGGAACGCACCCTTGGGGACGGGGCACCCCGGGGCTCCGGCGCCCGGCTCTTGGTCCAGAGTGTCTTACCCAGTGGCACATTAAAGCCAATTGATTTCCGAGTTGGTAACAAAGCACTGTGTAGCCCAGGAGGAAGGCGAGAGCGCAGACATCGCTGCGTTGGTGGCGCTGCTGGAGAGGCTGGGGAAGCGGGTTGTGGGCAGTCTTCGCCCCTCTGTACTCCGGGTCTGCTCTTTTGGGCAGTGGCAAGACGGAGAGACAAGCTCGGGGCACAGCTTTCCTGTGATCCCTGTTCGTTTGCCATGGGGGAGAGCCGGGGGGAATGAAGGAAGTTGTAAAATAGATTGGGAAGTGTTTCCTTCCAGGTAGGATACAGGAAAAATATTCCAGCAAAATCCAGCCTTCCTGGCTCTGGCAGTATGTCGTCCTACCTTTCCATTTAGTCTAGGATTAGTAAAACCATCTGATAAAAGCTCTGGGTTTATAACTTCATGCTGTCCTAAAAGCTGACTTTGAAGAGGGCTTTCAGCTACCTTAAAGGTACTTTTTTCCTTCTACTCTGGCACACCTCTGAAACTCCCAGTCACGAGGCTGCAGGAGCGTTAGGAGGCTCTCCGGGCTTCTTCTGCCTCGCGGCAGAGGAAGGACTGAAACGTCCTGGCATCACTCTGAACTGCTCTTCTCTTTGGACAGCAGCTTTGGATACCTTTTACAAGGAAGAGTCTAATTTCTTAGGCGCTTTCACGTGGTTTATCAGCTGCACGTATACCAGTTTCTATCTGTGACTGCAAAATCGTCAGTTATTTTGTCCAAGATGTTAAAAGAACTTGGAATACGAGTATCGAGGTTGCAAGTGCAGTACATGCAATGTAACACTAAGGCGTTCCGGGTATTTGAACTGTTCCCGCGGCAGTGATCAAGGAAATTTGGCAGAGTCGGTGCGCGTCGTAGGGTTTTAAGCGCTAGGGCGTGGAGTCAGCGGTATGGGGCGGGAGAGGGGGGACGGGTACACTGAGGCACAAGCAGGTTGGAAAGGCAAGAGCTTCGTTACGCTTGGAGGAAAACAAAAGGCGGTGGCTGGCTGAGCGGGGGGAACAATCTTAGGGAAAAACAAAACCCAGGCAGCGTTTATGAGGTGTGACACTGCAGTGCAGCCTCGGCGCAGTGGTGGGAAACCTGTAACGGCTGCATTGCCAAAATGCTGCAGACAACCAGCCTGCAAAGCGCATGAGCAAACTGCAGCGCTCTCAAGCAATTCCTGAAACAGATTTTATCATATATGTGATTGAACGTTATGAAAAAAAGTCTTAATTTCCATAATGACTTTTTTAATTTGTCCAATTAGCCGGTGAATCTAACTGAGGGTGTTCTTGTTCTGTTGCATGATATGCGAAGTGATTTAAAATATGTATATTTGAACAGTCTGGATTTCTGTTTTGAATATTTTAATTATAACTGAATGTGTAATAGTAAATTGCAAGTTACTTATCTGTTTAAATGGTTCCCTTTTTTTTAATTATTTGTTTTCTAAATACACAAAATACAAAAATAATGGAAAAGCAACGAAGCTGCCGCTTCAACCTAGCTTTTAAGCTCTGAAGTGCACAGGAGCTGGGGGCAATCGATACAGACCAAGAAATCAATATCTTATCGTGATATAAAGTGGGGAATTATAAACTACTCCAGTGCTTCCGAGAGATTTATCCTGAAATACTGAGCTAATGAATCACAAACCCTTGAGAGATTTTTTTTTATATCGTCAAAAGTAAAAGTTATATTTTAAGGTAACAGCATTCGGACCGCGTAGTAGCAAATTCCGCAGAGCAGCTTTCAGGAGTCAGATGGCTACAGACTTACCTGCCGTCTCTCGCGGTTATATATGAACAAGCAAATGTTTCAAAAACCCATTCATGCCTAACACGGTCTCTTCAAAATTGGTTTCTTCCAGCACCTGCCGCCTCCACTCCCCAGCAAGACGCCCCCGCCGCCGCCTCCAAAGACGACTCGGAAGCAAACGTCTGTTGACTCTGGGATTGTCCAGTGAAGAAGGAAGTGTTTTTTCCAAAGATAAAGCTGTAACAATTCATTTTCTTAAGTGTTTTATGGTATATAATGTTTACCTCATTCAGGCGTGCAGTATCTAACATTTAGTGCAATGACTCTAACTCCGTAAGAAATCCATTTCTAGCCGTGTATCGGAAACAACACTACATCGCCCCTCTTTCCGGGGTTATTCCCTCCTGTAACTTGAAAGAAATCTGGATTTCTACTTGAGACCGGGAGGCGTTCATCAACTGACAGTACCCTCTTCCTAAACCTTCTCCCTGCTTCTTCTGAATAACGTCAGGCACATAGGTAGCTGTGGAGATTAAAGAGTTGAATAGTTTGTACCTAAAGCATTTAGGTAGCTGTGGAGTTTAGAATGAGCTGAGTATTTTGTACCTAATCTCGGTGTATATAGGAATTGATGACGATATTCACATTGAATTCGGTGCACGTTGGAACAGGCTTCGCAGCGAGGAGGAGCTGCCATAGGATTCCCCCAAATAACGGTTCTGCCCAGGGCTGAAAGCCAGGCACAGCTTATTTGCGAAACGTGCCTCCCCTGTAACTGTTCTGCGTCACGAATAAACTGGTTGTTAATGGGCCTTGTAAAATTAGTCGCTGGTGATCGGTCATTTCCCTTTCCGTGCAGTTGGCCGTCCTTCTGCGTGTTGATCAGTGGGTAAAGCAAGAAGCCTTTTAGCTGCTGACGGCCACGAGCGCGCAGGAAAAGAAACAGAGTAGGCAGGTAGGAGAGTCCTGGTCGTTCTGAACCCAGCGGTTGAGTACAAGAACGGGAAGAGCTTTTTCTTTTCTTCTTTAATGTGTAATATTTCATGTGGATTAGGACGGACTGAATGGAATCGCTTTGTCCTTGTGCCATCATTCTGTACAGAGTTTGTATATATGATGGTTTCTAGAATGTTTTAATTTTTATGGTGCCTGCTTTCCATGTAATAATGAATTAATGTACCTGCAAAGAATGCCTTACGTATTTTTAATTTTCTAAATGCTGAAAGTGTAAAAAAAAAAAAGCAGTTTTTTACCAGATATTGGGCTCTCAGAAATATTGGACAACGACAGGGTGGGGTGTTGGGAGGGAGGAAGGAAACTAACTTCATACTCTAGCATTTTTTATTGTCATCACGCTTTTGTTTTTTACTATCTGCAATCTTTTTACTCTTACGGTAGATTGTTTTTAATTATACCACTGACTCAAAAAAATAAAATATTATTTTAAAAACTTGTCTAAAAAAAATTAATACATTGCCTTGGTCTTTTTCATCCTTATTGTAGAATTTCAGGAACTGTCGCACTCTGTAGAGGGCTACATATATATACACGTACTTCCTTTCTTTCCGAACAATTTTGAGGGAGCCCATGATTAAGCTGAAGTCTTTCATCGCCCTGGTGTGCTCATTCCTGGATGCATGTGGTACTGAGACAAAACGCACGTCAGCACTAGAAACAGCCATCTTGGTATGCTGTCAGTATTCATAATGAGAGCTTACGTGTCTTTATCTGTTGCTGAACCCTTCAGAAAACCGATGAGTTTGAGGTGGTATTTTCTACCTGAAGTAGCTGCTACGTGATGCAAGGAGCAGGCAGAAGCATGATTTACACAGCAGTAAAACAATAATGTTCTTACAGAGGCAGAAAGACTGCCCTTCTCATAAAAAGTGGCTCAAACGGTCAATTATATTCTCATAATTCTGCCCTAAACCATCGTGTTGCTCTGGAACAAACCAACCCACTTTTCCTTGCACTGTGAGATAACATCAGCTGCCCGAGTGTCTCAGAATTTACTGTTAGAAATTGTCCTACAATTCCCTATTTGTTTTGTTATTAATATAATCTCCATTCAAGAGGAACAAGCTGGGAAGCATTCTAAGCTGCAGTCGATCAGATATTCTTTCCGTAGAATATCAATAATGTATTACAACTTCAATTCTGTAAGTCTGCCATTTAATTGAAAACTGCTTTAGAGACCACTGTTGTTGCTGTGCATGAGATTGCGCTGGGTTGTTGGTGAGTTTTCCTCTTTTCTATTCCATTTACTCTCTAAAGGATAGGAAGAGGCTTTCACATGGACCTTTAACTGGATGTTTGTAAATTGTATTTCTGATAAGGTGTTTTCACACGTCCTTAGCAAATTCCTGTGCTCATGCAAGTGTTATAATTTGGCCCTGCAAGACTCCTCAGACGAGAGCTGCGCCTTCAAATTGGTCTGGCAGTACAATCTCTACATCCCGTATGTGTGTGTGTGTTTTACAGATACGCAAGCTGAGACTGGGGATAGAGATCAGACTCTCAGATTCATTTTCAGACCTAAATTGTCACCGGTTTTACAATCTAACAGCTTCTAGGCTGTAACTTGTATAAAACCCAGCCGGAACGAATCATTACCCTCCTCAAAGTGCTGTAAAAACACACTTCAGCAAATCCAGAAACTAATTCAGTTACAGTCTTTAAGCAGTGAACAATCCTGGGAAGGCTGTTATTTTTCCTACAGTATATTCTCTTCCTTTGTACTCCGTGGCACGTGTCAGAGCATCCCGATGCAATATGAATTTCTTGTGACATTGTTTGCACCAAAGCTGAGCTAATGCAGAAGAGCTCGAGACAAGGCAATACAGGAAGAGAAGGTGATTTGATTTGATCACTTACACTTACTCTCTCATGCTCATATCCTCACAAGGGTCAAGGCACGTGTGTCCAAGTAAGGGGTCCGGGGTTGCTTGCGGCCATGTAGAGGCCAAGAGGTGCCTGCTGTGAAGTCCGCATGCCGTCTCCTGCGTTACGCTGAGGCTGGTGAGCATGTGCCGGTTGTTGGATGTGCCCTTTGTTCCCCTTGGGAGTTGGCGGTGACTGTGATCTCATGTCTCTTTAGTCTGTCCTACTTCTGTGGGAATTCATGAGGCAGCGCTCGATGTACTCGATGCCTGTTGTCTCTCTGCCTGGTGAGGATGCCGTACGGTTCCAGATCTGCTGTTCATCTTCCCAACATCATCCCTTAATGGCCTCAGTGAGTTTTTTGCTCCCCTCCACCCTCGATGCCTTGAGTAGCTGGGGTTGGGATGACCTGGTCCAGCTGTCACTGCTTTGTTCTCCTGCCAGCTCTCCTGGTGCCTCCCCGCCCAAAGGTCCCCATTCAGGCTTCACTCAAATCGGTGTGCTGCTACAGAGGCATGCCAAAAGAAAGCTGCTGGGAAAGGGGACCCCTCCATGTCTTCCACAGAAGACCATGTCCAGGGGATCAGTATCCACAGGGGCCAGGTTTTCACCATCTCAGACAAGTGCTCCCCTCTAGGGATTAACCTCCCCCCAGATACCGTCCCTTCGCTCAGACTTGAGAGCAATACCACAAGGCTTTGCAACACAAATTTTCCTGAAAGAAGAAATTCAGAGGTGTCACGTTTCTAAATAGTATGAGAAAACAGATTTTTTTAATGGCCAGTAGTTTTTGCTTCCTGAAAGTTAGCTTGAATTTAGAGTGCCAATACGGAAGGGAGAAGCCCTTAATACCATTTATCTGAGGCTTAGCTTGGGAGTGAGAGGGCAATTTTTACAGGTGCACACACCGATTCCCATCAGTCCCATGCAAAACCACAAAAGGTTTGTTGGGCAGCGGCTGTTTGTTCTTTAATCAAATTTATTTTCAATGGGAAGCTCAATACAAAGGTCAGTTCTTAAGCTGGTTTCCATAATTGACATTTATGATTACTGAAATGTCTCTGATGATACCACAAATTCTGAGTGTAAAAATATTTTTAAATTCAGTTTTGTCTTCACGTAGGTATTTTTCTTTACCATGGATATCTGTGACTTTACAGAGAAAAATGTTAAAAAGTTTGCAGGGCATATATGTATATGTTTATGATGTACGGATAAGATTTATGAGTGTACGTACATACGTGTATACATGCACCCACATCTAAACACACATTTTTTAACGTAAACTATCTTGCTTCATTGACTCGTTGAAGTGTCCACCTTTTTGCTTCACGTTAGACATCTTCCCTATCGATTCTTGTGACCTCTTTGGGGACCGTTCTACGCCAGGAGCTAGACGTAGTGGTGTTGACGCCAGTTGTCCCGTGACGGTTGTTCACAATTACTTACTTTTAGTAAAGGTTCTTTGGATAAACTCGTTATTTCTTGTGTACATATTTGACGCAATCAGGTGAAGTAATTTCTTACAAAGGTTACAGCTGGTTTGGGGTTTAAATATATGTAGGCCAGGCTTCATACATGGTGTAAGAGGAGGAGTCCTCCTCTTCTGATCCGGCAACGACCATCCTGCGTTGGGCTTTGGAATATTTTTGTATGTCGTTTCGAACAAAACGGCAAGCACTGGCACAGGCTGCCCAGGGAAGTGGTTGAGTCACCATCGCTGGAGGTATTTAAAAGACGCGTAGACGTGGTGCTTGGGGACACGCCATAGTGGTGCACTTGGACGGTTGGACTGGATGATCTTAAAGGTCTTTTCCAACCTAAACCATCTGTGATTCTATGGTTCTAAAACCAAGTATTTTATCCCCAAGCTGAAGGTAGAGGAAGGTAAGGCAGAAACTGTTTTTCCTGCACCTGTTCCGTTATCCGTGGATTTGCTGGGTTTCACAGAGGTGTTGCTGTTCATCGTCTGTAAGTGCCAGAAGCGCACACTGCCGGGAAAGAGTTGCCCTTTCCATTGCCGCAGCCTTTCAGCCACTAGTGGAAACACGTGCGATGCCTTGTCTAGCTTCCCCTCGTCTCCCCACCATGAGTCTCTTAACTTTCTTGTGTTCTCTTGCAAGGAAATTGTTTGTTGTTGTTGTTGAAGTCAGTGCAGGATGCCTTTCTGGTTGTTTGCTTACTGTTAATGCGTCCTTTGAGATGCCGCACTAACAAATGGCCTGCGCTTTGCTCAGTGTATTTAAAGGCAGTGCAAGATGTTCAGGGTGCACGCGTGGACTAGCGCTCGGGGACAGCCCCGAGCTGGAGCAGGTCTCCCAGAGGGGTGGGTGGTGAGGGTGGCCAAGCTTCGTGCCCGCTCAGCACCACGCTGCTGCGGGGCCCGGGGCCGGCCGGGGGCTGCCTGCATTCCCCTGCACAAAGGGAATAAGGCATTTTTCAGTTTGCCTCTACACCTTACCCTGTGACAAAGCGAGAAATCGTAGCACATGTAGAATATGCCTGTGAAAAAAAAGACCATGCACTTGAGTGATGGCGAACGCTGAAATTCAGGGTTTTCCTTTATCCTCAGCTTTCAGCATTAACACGGTAATGGGAAGCGTGAGGTCCAGCTGCTCTGACATTCCAATTTCCTCTCATTCTCCTTTTGTACTTTTCATGGATCTAAACTGAATTTCAGGGTTGCAGTTGCCATCTTCTTAGTGATGCAGAAATGCGGGATCGGTATAAATACTTGGTTATTGTATGGGATCTCACCAGCTGTTCTCCAGTGAGGCTATTTATAGGATTTTTAATTTCCCTCAGTTTTGTCATATGTATCCTGCAGACATGAATAATTACTGTAAATTAGGTTTTCCTATCAAATGGCAGACTTAATTTTTTTTAATGTTTCCAGTGTGTGCAGTATTGTATTCTAGCACTTCAATGCGAAGTTGCTGAATTAAATAACTCATTTCGCATCTAACCAAGCTGGCTCTGGACCAGTGCGTTGAGGACATGTACTGACCCCCGTATGAGACCGAGCTGGGGTGGTGACGTCATTCAATCTCATGTTGCGTTTAGCCAAGTGGTTTCCATTCCCTGATGCCGTCTGGTTACAGCCACACGTTGATGGATGGCTTTCAGAATCCAAGTTGACCATCTCGGATTCGTTGCTACCCAAACTCCCCGTCTGCCATCCCAAACTTGCGGCGATTTTGCAGGTGGTGAAGTGTTGCTATTTTGTGTTGAGTCCACATTGTTTTGGCCGTTGGCTCAGCTTTTCATTGCACAGTTTGGCTCCGATGCTGTTGAACTTCTGTTTGTAGCCCAAAGTCTCCTGCAGAGCTGGGGAACTAAACGGAGGAACGTTGGCCATAGTGTATTAATGCTACAGAGTCGATGCCGAGATCTCACTTTCTTCACTGGCACCTTATGTTTAATTTGCATTATTTGCAAACATTTGCAAGTTATTTTTATGAAGCTTCCTCCAAGTTGGAGCTCCAGGCAGATTTCGTAAGCGGCCTGTATCAACACGGTCTCCTGGTATTTAACTTCCTTGGAAGGTGCTCCCATTTCCATTTTTCAAATGTTTTTTTCTCCCTTAAAGTGCAAGAAACCTAAACGGTGTTTGAATCTTCTTGTTCATCAAATGATTCCTAAAAAACACCCCTGAAAAGGCTTTTGGGGCAATATCCACGTGGTCCCCAAGGTGGTGTGTGCTGCCTGGCGCTTCGCCCGTCCCAACAGAGGTGTCCTCGCCGTCAGCGATGCCCGGTTGCGTGTCCCCGTGTTCTTTGGGTGACTCGCCTCACATCACATAAAAAAGCTTGGAGCCTCTAATTGTCCTCGTTATCACCAAGAATAAGCATCGTCGGTCGCTCACACAATTCCAGACCAGGAGGTCCAGCTGCTTAACAGATGCTTGCAAAGATGCTAGTTCTGCTGTTATTGAAAGCTCTGGCCTCCTGCCAGATTGCATCAGAGGAGAACACACGGTGTCATCAACATTTGAGGGAGTCCTTCACAAAGCGAAAGCGTAGACAAAACCGAATGTGACAAGGTTTTCCTATAGATGAGGCATTTTTTGAGTGTGCTCCTGTTGTTGGCTCTTCTTCCAAGTTTTATGGTTTTTCCTCTGGCCTTATTTTCCTATGGCCGTGCTTACATTTCCTCAGCACCGTAATCCCAACTTAAACTGAGTTTTCTTTCTCCATCGTTCCTACGAACAGTGACAGATCACTGCACCAACCGTGGAGAACCCAGAAAATTAACTACCAAAAAAAATCTCTACTTAAAAAAAATATATTTAGCAGAATATTAAACAGCCTGTGGAAACAAATCGGTACCTGGGCACCATGTCCGAGCAGTTTGAGCCGCGTATGGTGCTGAATCGCAGGCGACTAGAGCAGAAGTGTAACAGTTTGAGAGCTAAAACAACCCCATCAGCTTCAGTCTAGGCAAAACACTTCTTAGATTAGCATAAATTATGCAGTTTAAAATGCTTATTAACATTTAATTTAACATTATGAATGTTGGTTTGGGAAGCACGTTCTTGTAGCAAGAGAAGAAGTCATCGCAGAGTGCAGGAAGTTCACTTAAGCTGTAATTACTGCTTCTCTGAAAATTACATGTATTTTCCTGCATTTTGATTGCATGTGCTCAAAATCTATCAGAGAAAAAATCCAAATAAATCAGCCATAAATTCAAAAATGTCAGAAGAAAAAATGCCTTCTTTCAAAAGATGAGGTACTTATCTGCTACTTAGTAGTGTAACAGGAGGCCTGTTCTGAGATATTTTTAAAATCATGATGAGATCTGGCCATCAATGTCTCAGTCTACTGGTTGTAAACGCCTTTCCATGGGTTTATTACCGTGTACAGCTGGCGAATATATTTGTTGTCATCGTTCTTCTGTGCAGCACGTTATTGTTAACTCATTCCTTGGGAAAATAACAGAAAAAGCCTAGAAGACTTTTTTTTGGGGAAGTGTTTGGTTTGTGTCTTTAATTACTGACCTCATGGTCCATATGGAGGTGAGCCGAGGTCTGTGGAAGGTTATAGCACGCTTGTGGGCCGGATCGCTCTTGCGTGTGGCGTGCAGGTCTGGAACAGGCACTAGGGAGCACGAGTACGTGTACAAACGCAATAACCCGCGGGAAGCGTCAGCGCTTCTGGCACTTGGATCAGGAGCATCAGGAGAGAAATCGGTGGTCGCTCTTGTCGCAGCTGCTCCGTGGGGCTCCCGACGTGGTGGCAGAAAAGCGCCTTTGGGAAAATTAATCTTTCTCTGATGTGAGGATTTCTGGGGATGTGGTGTTTGTGTAAGGTCAGCAGCAGAAATCATCTCTTAAAGGCCTGGAAAATGTGAAGTTCTGGTGTGTTTGATGGCAGGCGCAGCATTGCTCTCGCGGCGTTTGCGCCTCTAGTCCTTAAAAGCAAAAAAGGAGACACCGAGGGCTAAATCCTCTCCTAAGTTACAGCTCAGCTCTGCCAAGTCCACTGGAGTCACCCCTTCGCGGGTACCACTGCAGGCAGCACCTGGCATCCTGCTCCTAGCATTTAATCAATGTAAAGGAATGCATTAAGCATCCTCAGGGAAGTGGAACTGCAAGGCTAGTACTGAGTTTATGCCCATAGCACCTGCACGCATCATTTCTGTATTGCATTATTATTTTTCTTGGTACAGATATAATACCTCTGCAGGAGGGGGTGAGATTCTTTGCCAAAGTGTTGGGAGAATTAAGGAGGAGAAGTCTTGCCATAAAAGCTTAGTTTGTTCCTCCTGTCCAGTGTAACACTGTAGTATCACAACATTATTTTTTAACAGAAATTATTGTTAAGCAAACGTCCAGTTTGCCTCAATAACTAATTATTATTCAAGAGTTATTCTGACAAAATTACTGTTGGTATCAGTGGCCTATACAAAATGAATAGATTTTTAAATTTTATGTAAAATAAAGGACTTTTGTCCAAGAAATTAATCCAACGCCCAAGTAACAAGTCTCTGTAAACAACAGGAAAGCTTGGTTTAGTTTTAAAAGTCACCTTGGAGTGATGATGAGGCAGTTCTAGTTGATGATCGGCCTCGATTCGTGATGCTTTGTGCCCTGTTATTGATAAGGCTGTGGTTTAACTGCAAATTGCCTTTATTGGAAACCATCTTACATTAGAAAGTGCTTTACTCTAAAACATAAAAAACCTAATTTGGGCATCATGGAGAGCCAGGCTGCTTTCAGCTTGGCTGCAGAGACTCACTGAGGTAATTGGAAGCAAAACGATGATTGTGTGTGGAAAAGCCCAACCCACGGTAGCCACGAGCAGCAGGGAGCTGAAACTCCCCGGCCTCGGGAAAGGACGAAGCTTGCCAAAATAAAGCAGTGGCTGACAGAGTTTTCTGCTCTGTTTTATTCCCTAAACAAAGCCAATTAGTAAATGGAATTTGCAGTAAAAGCTCCCCAGCATCCTTCTGGGTGCTGCGGCCCTCTCTGGGCTGGGGGTTGAGCGGTCTGTGCCGCCCCCACGCGTGGGGCTGGAGGTGAGGAGCCGCCGGGGGCACGGCGAGGACGAGCACTGCGACGGCAAAGGGGTTTATTTACAGCCTTCGTGGCGTGTGAGGCGCCGGCGGGGACTGCTGAGGGCACGACGGCTGTTCAGGGAAGAACGGCTGGCTCCGGAGGCAGCTGGCAGCACGCCGTGTCTCCGTCCCTTTTCCTGGGGAGCGTAGTTAAATCTTTGTTGCGCTAATAGGTGAAGAAGTTTGGCAGAATATAAACCCCCTTGTGATCCAGCTGGTCCTCAGATGTCAGAGGGGTTGGGGGTGGCTGGGCTTAGATTCTGAGTGATCCCAGCGTAGCACTGTTAGTTCGCAAGGGATTCACTAGCAGGACATCACTATTAGGCTAGTCGTGCCCAATGACGCTTCTCAGCATTTATTGAAGCAGCAGAAATACAGGTTCCTACCACACTGATGGTGATAAATGCAGTGTCTGCAAAGCACGTGCAAGTATAAAGCGCTAAAACACAAAATAACAAGCTCGTTCTCCAAATTTCCCGGGGGATCACTCGGGATAACCAAGTATTCGAGCCTCATCCAACGGGCATCCCTATATGGGGGGGAAGAGAGGTTCAGCCCGCCGGCTGATCCCAGCAGTCCGCAATGGTATCTTCCCTCACATCCCTCTCTCTCAGGGGCATTTTATACTATTATATGTTTTAGGTGGAGCTTGAGTGACTCTAGTCATACATGCTTTTGTTATTGATTGGTGTAGAAATTCCTTGCTTCGATTTAAAGGTATAGACTAAACAAAATTCAGAGCGCACGCTCAGTGAGGGGTGGTCGTATCTTGGGGTAACTTTAGGATGGAGGTGTGTATTTTTGTATTCTAATGAGTTTATAATAAGCAAAGTTCACCCACGGGGCATGATGTCCAGCCGTGGTTCCATGCTTCCATCCAGACCCCAGATCTGCAGTGATTTATCGATGCGTTTAGCCATGAAGCCCTCACTTCACTCCCTCCTCCAGTTATGTCCCTTAGATTAGGACACTGAGCTCCCCCGGTGTTCCCAACATCCAACAGTGGAGGTGGTGTTGCTTAGGAGACAATCACTGAACCAATTTCCAGCATGCCAACCGCATTGCACGCTGGAAGTTAACTTTTATGAAATGTGGATATAACTTTAGCCTCAATAATTTCAACCTCACTAATCTCACCCCCAGCAATCATTCCACAACCCTACATAAGGCAGAGCAAGAAAGGTCACCCATTTTCTCGGCAGCCGTGGGAGAGCAGAGAGTGAACGACATCAGGGTAATTAGGTCCTTCCCACGTGTTACAGAGGAGTCCTGGCCCTGGGAAGCAGAGGTACAGAAACGCGCTGCCCTCCCCGGCGCAGGCAGTAACCCGGACCCGTGCGCCCACTCGTGCCGCAGAGGCTCCAGCAGCGGGGGCGACGTGCGGGTGGGTTCAGGCAAACGGGCACCTTCCCTGCCGGGCCTGCAGCTGCCCTCCGGGAGCCGCCGGTGCCTTGCAGCGCAACCACACGAGCCTGACATCAGCCCAAATAGGGGGAATCCAAATGCGAATGGGAGAAAATGAGCGTGCTTGTTGGACCGTCAGGAAAAATGGAAGTCCTCTGAAGGAACTCTGGGGAAATGCGGATCGCGGTGTGGGGGCTGAGGTCCCTGGGACGGACCGTGGCAGGGGAAAACCCGCCCGTGGCCGCATCTGTGCTTTCAGCAGGAGCATCCCCAGATGCATTCCATTATGCGTTACCATTTCATTACAATCTTCAGTTGTTCGATTATCTTCCTTGTTTCTTCACCTCCTGAGCTGCTTGCCCCTAGTTTTCAGTTCAGCTTGGGGTGGTTTTCCCTTGGTATTTTGCTCACCAGAGCAGCAGCGACCTCCACGCCAGGGCCCGTCCCTGCAGCACGCGTAGCTGCGTTTCCGTCGCGCCTTCCCTCCCGTGTGCTTGGAGCCGATGAGGCTCTCCAGAGCAGCGGCAGGACAAGTGCCAGCTCCATGTTAGTGGGGAAAGGCTGATCCCAAAGTGGGGACCTCGCCCTGGCGTGTCCCGGGTGGGAGGGGGGCTGCTTTTTGCTGGGACCAGAGCAGGGCTGGGCTCCGGCAGCGTTTTCTAACGCAGTTACCCAGGTTCAGCGGGGATGCTTTTCTTTCCTGCAGGCTATTGTAGTACCATTAAAAAAACCCAAAAGTCTCTGCGTGGAACTTATTTTTCTTCAGTGCTCCTTGTTTCTGGCTGACAGCAAGCATTAGCCGGTGCTACGAGCTAATTGGAGGTGACCAGTGACCGCAAAGCCCTGTGTGGGAGCAAGAGCCTGGCTTCCTCTTTTTTTAAAATACTGACGTGTGTGTTTAAGATGTTCTTTTTTTTCCTCCTCTTTCTCCTTCCCCCTCCTTCTTGTTTTCTGTTATTTAATGAGGGAATTTTTTTAAAAGGGAACAACTCGGAGGTGTGTTTCATATAATTGAGGGTGTGCGGTTTTGGCACGGGTTCACCCTGCCCCGTTATCCCATGGGAGGGAGCATGGGGACATGTGGGGATGAGGGATGAGCTGTCTGTGCCGTGCCGGCTGATGTGCCGTGCTGTGCGTCATCCCCCTGGGACCATCGTACCCCGAAGGAAGGGCTGAGCCCACAGCTTCACCCCATGCTGGAGCCTTCATCAGATTTGGGAACGGCACCCCCCCCCCCAGCTTGGGCATGGCCCAGAAGCCGTGGGGACCATCCAGGTGGAGATGTGGGGCTTTGGGAAATGTTTTTCCTGGCAAAAAGTTGGTGTAGTCGAGGGGCAGAGGTTCAGGGGAAACCTCCAACCGCTTGGAAGGGGTTTTTTGCAGGCGTATACGATATCAAATGATACTTGTATTACACCGTGCTGAGAATAATAAACCAGAACACCCATTGCATTTTATTTTCGCGATAAGAAAAATGAAAGGGAAGAAAGCCAAGTGCTTACCTATTTTACCGGATAATTTACCTGCAGTCGAGCTATAAAATGAAAGTCGCTTGCATTTCTCTTCTCTCTTAAAACAAAATGATGGAGCAGAGGAAGGCACCTTCAGGCAAGAGCAGAACTAGTGGAAAAACAAAGTAGAGCACATGCTCTCGTCGTGTTTGCTGAGAAACGATGTGAGTGTTTGGCAGCTCCCTGTGAGGCGCTGTGGTACCCGCGCGTGGCGCAGGCGAGTGGGGAAGGGTGGGCAGAGGGGGAGCGGGAAGGGAAAGCTGTTAATTGAAAGTGGGTAGCAAAAAGTAGCTGGCAAATTTATTTCTATTTCCTAACCTCTGGATTTATCTTTCAGATGGAGAAGTGGGAGCCATAAGGTGCTCTACGTTAAAATTTCATTCGTTTTGCAGGATTTCTGCTAGAGCGCTGTTTGTCTCGTCCACAATGAACTGGGAGAGGTGTGAGCGCACCATCCGAAGTGCTTCATCACCGCTGCTCATCGTGGTCTTTCAAGCATTTGGCTGTATCATTGTGATGGGTCAGATATTATCGATAAAATAATGGATGCATCATCCACTGCGCGTGAAGAGGAGCTTTGGCAATTCAGTGGATTATATGTGCTATAAAAATTTTAAAATACATTCTGTGCATTTTTGCCCGCTTTCTCTTCTGCTGGGTAACCCCGCCTCTCTGGGTGTCCCTGCCGCAGCCCCCTGCCTCTCCTTGGGCTCAGTTGCTGGCGGTCTGGGCAGCCAAGCGCTGGGGCAGGGGAGGGTTTCTGAGGCAAGAGCCAGCATTCAAGAAGAAAAAAATATATTTGCATGGAAAAGTATAAAATCCTAGAGGAAAAAGTAGTTTCAGATCTCTGGGGAACATGATAGCTGTCTTACTGCTTAAACTTCCTCCATCTTACAGCATACTATTCTATGTCCTGCATAAGTCTGGCCCTCAAACCGCACTTTAGCATGCTGGATACAGCGAAGTACTGCCTGGCTGATGTGCATGTTAAGATCTTGGCCTCCTGAAGTCAGAGAGAGTTTTTCATTACTTTGTTATTCCTAATGCTGTATTTTAGCTCAGGTTTTTTGTTTGTTTGGTCGGTTTGGTTTGGTTTAATGCCTGTAAGGTCTTTTTAAATCTTTAGTGTCTCGTTCACAAATGGCAAGGATTTAGAGAAGGGGAAGTCTGTGCATTTTGCAGTCTCAGCCCTGGCGTGCGTAGAGCTGCGGGACATTCAGCCCTTCGAAAACCAGGTCCAGGTTCATCCCATGCACCCCCAAAACTTCCCAGGTTTGGGCATCTCCCCCTTCTTTCCTTCTCAAGCTGAAGCATGCAGGGAGGGAGAACATCCCCTTGACCTGAGGAGCTGAATTACTGGGGACGTAAGCGAAGATGACGCTTTCATCCTCTACAGCCTCCCATCCCGCTCTTTGCTCTTGATACGGTCTCTAGTTTCTGTGACTTTTCCTCTCTCTTTTCAACTGAGTCAAGGCTGTCAGTCACATCAGCCCTTGAATTCTCAGCGCAGAGCTCTACATCTGCCTCTCCGCAGCACAGAGAAGCTGGCAAGGCGGTAACATACGTATAAGGTAGATTTAAAAGCGTTTTCACTTAAATGGATTTGATTTTACCATTCTAGGTGACCTGCACTTCCCAACACGTTGCTCTTATCAGGCGCATTGTCACTGTTAAGAGAAGTGGGATTCAACCATTCTGACAAAGTTAAGGGGAAAACTCTGGGTTTGGAATATTTTGGGTTTCGTTCTAAGCTTTAGACCATTTTTCCTTCGCTCCTTTATTTACAGGGAAATATTTGATACCACCCTGATAAAAGTGCAATGCCAACTTAGCGTTAAAATCCAGAACCCAAAGTAGATCAATCTTACAATTTCTCTTTCAACTTTAGGCTTGTCAGGCTCTATTATTCTCAATATAGTTTGACAGTTCTAGGTTAAAAAGACATCAATTACCTTTCGAAATTACCCTCGCCACTGTAAGATTAGCTCTATTTCTGCTGACTTTGGAAGTTTGTTGTGCGTAGTAGATATTTTGGAGGCGGGGAGAGCCTCAAAATGCTTCATATAACCATTTTATTGCCCTTGACTGGCTGCCTTGGTAACAGCCGTGGCCCTTGGCTGCCACCGCGTCCTACTCCGTCTTGACCACATTAGGCAGATGGTTTAATTATTAAGAGAAACTGGTTTGTGTGGGTTTACTGGTGCCATTTCGCTACTCTTGCAATGTTTGCAAGCTTGTAAGTTTGGTATTTTTATATTGCACTTATTCTATTAAAGATGCAAAAAATGAGTCGGTCCCAAAGACTGTCACTTCTGTAAAAATATAGGCAGTTCTGTTACGTGCTGTGCAGGAAATCACTGTCCTGTTGCATAGGTGTCTGCAGGGCTTCGGAATTTTCTCTTCCCCATTGCAATGTGACCAAGACCTTTGCAAGTGTTTTGTCTTCTTTTCTTTTTTTTTTTTTTTTTTTGGGGGGGGGTGGGGTGGGGGCGGGTTAAAAAAAAAAAAAGAAAAGTAAAATCAGTGGAGAGCAGGAGAGGAGGGGAATGGGCTTCTCCAGGGCACGGTTCAACATTCCTCCAGTGCCTTCTGGAGGAACATCCCTCTAGTGCAGCTCCTGTGCCTGAAATGGCTTTATTAATCAATACCCCTCTGCTTCTGGGGGTACTCTGGGCAGATAACAGCGAGAAAACTTCAGATTTTGTTTATAACAAGTGATTAGTTGAAGAGGTCTGGTTTTGAGCAGACACCAGATGTTCTCATGTTCCCCCGTTCCAATGACTTCATTTATTTGACCGGTATCTAACACGTTGTGCTCTTACACCCTCCCCTCTCCTTCCCGAACGTAGTCAGCTTTTGTGCATGTTTTCAGTGGCAGTGGATGAATTGATACTAGAAATGTCACAATTTAATTTATAACTGGAAAATAGAGAATGTGACTGCAAAGCAAATACTGTGACCCAACAACAGAACTGTCCTAGATTTTCACATCTTGTTTTGAAATTTTATGACAGCCTTATTGCCCAAGGGTACAACATAATCACTTCGCAGTTCACTGATACGCTTTCTTTTAGCATCTGTACTAAATGCGTTTTTATCCCTGCTGCATGTAAGAGCAGTTTTTAATGCTTCAGATGCAAAGAAAAAAAAAACGTCTCAAAGTGCATCATGGCTAGCATTGCATTCATTTTAATTCCAAATGTAAATATGCTTTGAAAATTAACAATCTTTCCACCCCCTCACCCCCAAAATTCTTCACTGATGATACTGTTTTTCTGTCTTTCATAAGAATTAGCCCTGGATAACATCGTCAGCGCTTACCCTATTGCAATATTTAATTTACCAAGGAAACTTCTGAATACGTGAACCACAGGGTTATCATTTGCAAGAGTTACTGTTGGCGCCAGGAGAGGTGTGGGGGGTGCACGATGTTCCTGGTGTTACGTGAGGTCCGGCATGGGGCGGTTTGGGTGCTGCGGTATCGGGCTGATGGGGGCTGACAGTGCAGAGAGCGTAGGCTGTACCTACGTAGTCCTGTTTACATGTGTGTGCAAATGAAATAAATGGATGTTGCTGTGTTTTTCCATTAAAGTGATATGTGTAAGGTCTGAAAATCAGTGTTTCAGACGACTAAAAACGTAGTCTTTACCCTGAAAGGTGCTTTCAATGGCACATTTTTGGGTTGCATTAAACAGCTTGGTAAAGCAGCTCAGTAGCTGAGTTAAAAGAAGATGTTCTCCCTTTTACTCTTGTCTCCCCGAGAACCGTGCTTGGATCTTCCAGGAGCCCTTCTTGTGCTCTCTTCCTCTGAAATCAAACTGCCTTTCAGCTCGCTTTCAATGAAGCTTTGACCGCGGTTGAGTTCCCGTACACCCCCGCTGCCACGCGCAGCGCTGACGAAGAGCGAAACGGACTCTGCTGACGATTAGGAACACCGTTCCGGGGGAAGCAGAGAGTCCCGCTGCATTTGCTACCGAGATCGTATCTGACATCTCTCTGAAACACGGACGGTACGAAGCGACGCGGTGAGATAATGTCCCAGGAAGACCTTTTTCTCCTTGTCCCAGCCAGACCTCCGCAGAGCCTGTCTTGCTCTTCCTCCTCTCTTTTCTGGATGATAGCTTTGACACTTGCCGATGGACCGTTGTGTGTCTCCACAGCGCCCTGGGCTCTCGGCGCCGTGACAGCCTTGGACAGAGGTTACAAATGCGCTGTGCGCCCTGCATCGTTTCACCTGGCTATTACCGCGTGCTTCCAAGTCTGTCATCGAAGAGAGACTTTTATGTCTCAACATTTCTGTTTTCTATTGCCTTGAATAAAATACGACCTTCACATGCCCATGACCAGCACTTCATTTTCTCATCTTTTCTTGGTGCTTAGATTAAATACATTTTTTTTAAAAAAAAAAAAAAAAAAAAAAGAAAAAAAATCTGTCAGTGGTTTGCAGTTACTTTTGGGGAAAAAAATTTCCCAATTTCCCAGTGTCCTTAAATTAATAAGCAGAAGATAAGTAATGAAATATTGTATTTGCATTCATAGGCATCTAATTTTTTTTACAAAAATCACATTGTGGCTTTCACTTACTAGAACTCCAATTCGGGGAGCATCACCGATGCGGGCAGAGCACCACTCTGGAAGCCACTTTGCTGCAGATGAACGCCGGTGACCCTCATACGCTGAAACGGCTCACATAGAAGAAGTAGGCCTCCTGTTGCACTACCAGAAAAGTAAGTAATAAAAAGAGATGGGCGATCAGAATGCTGAAAATCTCAACCTTTTGTATTTCACTATGATCTGTTATTGCCTATCTATGGTTTTAATGGGTCAGCTTGTCTTATAGCAACTGAATTTCTCATAATTAATCTGAATTTCTGACTTTCAAGTCCTGGGAGAGGGGGTGTAGCTGTTATTTTTCATATTCTTTCCTTTCAGCTTTTTCTTTTCAGCATCTTCTCTTTAGGATGTGCAATGATACATGGTTTCCTGGGGAGCGTAGATCTATTTTAATTTTAACCTATATATACTATGCCTTGATTAGTTAGTGGTATTAAAGTAATTTTGAATCTTCAAATTCACTCTTAAATTGCATACAAAAAATTGAAAGTACTTCCTCTGTGGCCTTCTCCTGCAGGGCAGCATCAAACCTGACCGTGATCTTTGCTCCTGGAACGTAAGGAGCAAATGTAAAGGAAGGTCTAAAGCACTTCAAAAAAGCCATAAGCAATCAAACACTTTTCTCTAGCTACATGAAAACAGTCCTTTTTTCAAGGGTCCTTATTTATTAGGAAGGATTCAGAGACGAGTGAGTTATTTATCTTATGTAAATAATCAGCCTAATGCTGAAAATGAGACCACACTGGTTTAGCTCAATGCACATTTTAGAAACCTTCATCCTATGTAGCAAAAGTTTAAAATATTCCCCACAAAGATTTATACCTGTGCCGGCATGCTGCTATTGCATGTGCATCCTTTGATATTAGTGGCAACATCACGCAGTTATCACGCAGCCCCGTCCTCACGTAGGCGCTGCACCCCAGCATGTTTAAAGCTTTCCACTTTAGAGACGTTGTGCCCGGGCAGTAGCCCTAAGATTTATTTTACTTCTGTTTTCTTCACTTTGCGCTCCATTTGATCAGTTTTGTACTCTGCCTGCACTGCACCTCACATTTCTCTGTGTCACATGGGCTGCTTGCTCTACGGACTCAAGAGATCAGGAATCTGTTGAGTAGCACTTGACTCAGCTTGCGGAGACAGAATTTCACTCAGACCTTTATATAAACAAATATCATCTGTTGTAAGTAACGAAGGAGCTCTGTCCAATTGTCATGTTTCAGGCCGCATCCCCAAAGCGTGTTTCTTACTCAACGCCCGGTCAGGAGGAACAAGCTTGCCTTTCTGGGAATCAAACTAAACAGTTACGTAGGCACTGTCGCTACCACTGTTTTAAACCCATAGAAATTCAAGATTTTTCATATCGTTTTTGCTCTCCCAGGCCGTTAGTACATGTGAACTATTTTTGTTTTGCTTTTGGTATGGTTTGCATTGTTTTTAATGTCACAGCCCTGGAAGCTGATGGTCCTGGCATAGCTTGCCACGCACTTTTGAACGCAGTCAGAAGACACGGTCATGCGCTCTCTCATTTATACACTGGATAAATACCACCTGCGCGACTGAATACCACCCTTCATGACTGAAATCAGAAAAGGTTTTCACGTTAACCTCAGTGGGAGAAAAGTCTGGCTCAGAGTGCCCTTGCGCACATACGCACTCAGGTGCATTAGCCGCTCGTGCACGTCCCGGGTCCACCTGCCCCAGTACTGCAAAAATACCGCTTTTATATGTTACGTCTGAAAACCAGTGATCGCAGCTGCTCTGGTAGAGGTAGGCAGAGGGCATTTTAACTGTTACATTTCATAACCATCCCTGACGTCACCTAAAATCTTCACTCTTTTCCACCACCTTGAAACTAACGGTACGTATTAAAGTGGCTTCGGTGGTCGCGGCGCAGCCCAGGGCCTGAGCAGGCAGGCACTGCCCAGGGGTAGCGAGCTGTAGACATGGGATGAGAGGAAGCAAAACAGTCCGTGCCATGGGGGCGTGTGGTTTACTCAGTCTAAACACATTTAGAAATCACTGTTTGCATCTGCCCTCCTGCGGCCGGGCGGCAGCCCTGGGCACCCCCCGCCAGCTAGGGAAAACCCTCGACAGCACTGGTGGGACTGAGCGGCGCTCGCTCCAAGGCTGTCTGTCCCTTCAATAATCCACGAAGCACTTTGGTGTCTGCTCCAGAGCAACAGACCTGAGAGGAGCTGGTACAAAGGCAGGTGGTGGCCTGGGCAGAGCAACTGGTTGCAGAGGGAAAGCGAGAGAATGAAAAAGGAGAAGGAATTGGAGTTTTTTTTACCCCATACCATTTTCTAGTGGTTTTGGACCTGAATGCTACCCTAGAAAAAAAAGGGAGCTATGGGAAAGCGTTTTCCGGTTGGGAAAAACATTACTGGAGAGTTGTAAAGCACGGGTGTTTTGGCACAAAAAGATGAGCAGTCCTGGAGGAGGGCTGCTTCGGTCAAGGGAGGGAAGGAGAGGTGATGGGTCCATCATGCAAGCGTCAGGAGAGGAAGGGCTGCTGGGTGCAGAAACCCATTTATAAAAACAACCACACGGTTGTGACTGACTGGGCTTCTCCCTTGTTGTGTGACATCTGGATGAACAAGATTTATCTCTTCAGTGAGATTTAGTTCCTTTTCTGTCTTCATTCATGATGTCCTGTGGCATTTCACTCATTGCTACTGAGAAATGTCTCCCTGGAAGGGAGATCCTGTCATGCAGACATGAGCTATGCTGGGTTTGTTGTGACCTTTGGTGAAAGCTGGCAGGAAAAGGACCATTATCCGCAGTTGTCTGATGTTAAAAACGTTCCTTTTCAAACTGCAAAATAATTATCATTATGATCAATGTTCATGCAGTGCTTCGTTTCTGGGGACACCCATTTTTTGACAGGTCCTTTCTCAGGAGCGTGTGCTGCCAGGAACGGCTTAAGCTCTCCTCCGAAAAAAAAATCAGGTACAGCTAGGGACGCTTTTTCTTATTTCTTATAATGCAAAGTGCAGCCCAGTCCTCGTACCTGATTGGGATTCCCAGGCATGCTGCACCGAGCTAATGACCAAGGGCAGGACCAGACTTCATCGGCCGGCAGCGGAGCGCCGTCCCTCCCGGGTTGAGGGCGCTGCCCTTTGCAGGCTGCCGCCGTGAGCCGGCGCTCCCCGCCTGGCCTCGGTGGCCGCAGGCGTCGTTCCAGCCCTGGCACCGCTGGCTTCATTACTCTGCCTCATCATTTCCAGTGCGAGGCGGTTTTAGGGCATTTGCGCCTTAACTCACTCTCACACACTAATACGCTCTTGGTCGTTAACTGCAGCACAAAACAGATATTAGCTTTTCCTGATAACGCCTCTGACATAAACCCACTTATTTCATCCATCATTTCTGTCCTCGTTGCCTCAGAATTTAATACTGGAAGGGTTGAAATCTTGTGTCGCAGTCGCTGCCTTGTTATTTCTCCACTTCTTCCTTGTTTGCCGTGTGAATTGACTTGGGAGATGTCTGCAGACAGCAATAAAGACCTTTCGACACTTCTAGACAAATTCCTGTTACTACAGCGAAGACCTCGCAATAGTCCTCAGCGCATGGAGAGCTGTCTGGAAGTCTCATTTTCGTGTCTGCGAACGGCCACGAGCTTTTGTTTATCCGCAGGCTTTTGCATCGCCAACTTTGTTGCAAACGTGTTGTGGAAGCAGACATTTGGCAAAGTAATTAAAAGGTGTGAAGGCTCGATGACTGTCACTGCAGGTCGTGTGTGGTGCTATTTGACTGCTTCATTCAGTCACTATGTGAAATGCCTCCGTTTTCCAGCACTTCCTAAAATAGTTGATGTTATTGTTACTGGTATATTTTGAAATCTATCTTTATGGACAGTCTTTTCCACTTCTTTTTTTTTTTTTTCCCATTCTTATGCATTCTTTTTTGTTGGAATTAGCGTATTCAGCACAGTCCCATGCTCAGGCTGCTGATAATGATAAGCTGCACAAAGAAATGTAAACCAAGCTGATGCAAATATTTAAAAGCACCTCACTGCCACACGCTTTACCCGAGTTTGGGACAAAGTACCCTTTACTTCTCATCTGAGGACGTTTTTCTATGTTAATGCTTTTTCTGATCGACATCTCATTGTAATGATTTCTCTTAAATTATTTGATAGGCAGTGAAAGTCCAGATTACTGCCACCGCTACTGAAATCCTAGAATTTCCCATCATCGTTGAACTTGCAGCCAACTAAATATCACCTCAAAAGTCACAAGCTCCCTCCTGGTACTCCTGTCCCAGAAGCTGACTACTGTCTGTTGTAGAAGAAAACAGGAGGAAGACTTAAAAACTGTACTTTCCAAGGTAATCACTTTAATACATACTTTCCTAGCTGAAATCTCAGGCAGAAAACACGTCCATCCCCATTTCTGTGGCCTGAGGCATTGCATTAGAGACACATAGGAATGGTCAATACCTGCTCGCCGCAGACAAATGGAGTCCTTCGTGGGACCTATTCTAGGAAGTTTAAATTGGTTCTCTGAGGACATCTTACGCCTAAAACTGATGAGAGTCTTTGTGAGAGTCTGTTTTCCAGTTCTGTGCCACTGCAGGACAGGCTTGTGTAACATGTGGTTGTACTGGCTTGAAGAAATTGCAAGTAAACAGACGCAAAGGTTATATACAAAATCAAAACACTGCAATTAGCCTAATTATGAAAATAAATGTAGGCTCTGCTACGAGATATGTACTATTGCAAAATAAATTATGAGGTGCAAGATATATCACACAGTCTTAGAAACAAGTACAAAGGACTCTGTATTATAGGGAACCTGTTTGAAATGACAATCTCAAATAATTTAGGCACTTCGTTTACAATTGCGTACTGTTTTCAGGCATTGCCCAAAATTCTTGAAGTTCTCAGCTATTTCACAAAATAATCTGCTTCATAATGTGTCTGTAATACATAGCCCATATGTTTGTTGACATATGGTCTCTCTGGCTATCGAACTTAAATCCTTTTGGGGGACGAAGACAGGACTGTGATGTGCACAATAAATAGCGATTCCTATTTCCTACTTCTGACAGAATAAAATAATTGTATAAAGGTCTAAAGTCTTAATTGCTGGTGGGTTTTGCCATGGGCAAAGGCAGACAAAGGAACATGGCGTTTTCCATCTCCATCCCCCAGGGCAGTAGCATCACCATTTTTTTTCCAAGGTCGTTTCAGTCCAGGCATTTTTCTGCTCTACGTGCAGTAGAACAGGAGAGGGGAGCAACAGACGTGATGTAAAGGGAACCTGTGACTTTTTAGGGTTTTTAACCAGCATCCAGTATTCTCTATAGAAACTCCTGATGTCTTTGACCTGTTAACCCGGGCTGCCCGGGAATCGGCACAGGTTGCCTCTTCATTATTGCTTTACTTTCCACTGCCTCCCTCTCCCTGACAAATGTGGAGGGAAGTTGATTTGCAGACAGGCTGAGAAGAAAACATGGTTATAAAAAAAACCAAACGAAACTATGGCTTTTCCAACAATACGTGAAATCTTTTATCTGGTTACTTGACATTCAGTTTGTTTACTCGCTAAGCTTCACCACAAAATGTTTCATAGTGAAACTAAAGAACTTCCGTCCCACTTCACAGATATATTTTTTTTTTTTGTATTCTTTGACGTGGGTTATGGTACTCCTGCGGAAACAGTCATTTTCTCCTCCGCAGTGGAAAACTGTTCTCACGGAGCTTTCTGGTGAGATCTGGTCTGCCGGCAGCACGGCGCTCTTGCAGGGTATTTCACCTTTTGCCTTCAGGAAAAAAGGAGGTAAAAGTGACTTGCTGGGCTCGGCTGTGAGCGTACTCCTGCTGCAATGACTTTGCAGTATGACCGGGAGTAGCGTAGGTTCCCCTTGCAGCTGCCTTGGCAGTGGTGCTAGGTGGTCTGTCTGGAGTGCCTAAACAGATGAAAAAAACCCACAAACACAGGATATAAGAGTTGGTTAGGTGGCATCACTGCCATTCCTGCGTCATGATAATATCTTGAAGCTGTACTTGTTTTTAAAATGAGCCTTTAGGGCAGGTTGGATATCTCCAGGCGCTGGTTGCTGGATATCGATTCCCTCCCTCCAGGTGGCTAATGCAGCTCTCCAGCCCCTGCCGATAGTGGCTCTTTGACGACCAGCCTGAAATGGGTTTTCTCACCTACAGCAGAAGTCCACGTCACAAAACGCCGTCTCACTAAGTGCTAATTTGGCAGCCTTATTGGCAGCCCTCGCTGCGAGGCCGAGGAGCTGCCGGAGCACGGCTCTCGGAATCGCCGTCCCAACGCCTGGACGCCGACCCCTCGCTTCGCTGTCGAGCGCGCTGGCAGCAAGGTCCGGCAGCTGCTTCATCAGCCTCTGCTGACCGCTCCGTCCCACTGGCACTACACTTACTAAACTTACTAGAAATTAAAAAGTGCTAAAGTGCTAAAAGTGGAAGAAAACGTGCAAAATATAATTTTACTTTCTTTTCTTTTCCTTTTTAGCCGTACAGAGAGGCTGGTTGGTAATGGGGCACGTAAAATCCTGTGTTCTCCCCAGTTCCATCGGATGTAAACTAAAATAGCGTGGCATCTTTGCCTCTGATACGACTAATTATTTCTAACGTTTTCTCCTGAAACACTGCGCAGTGAACACCTCAGTCAAATCAAGCCAGAGCTGAAGTACTAAAAAAAGTAGAAGCGGTTACACTTAAAATATATGTTAGGAATCAATTGAGTGCAATTTCCTGGAAGTTTAATTTTGTCTGCGCAGTTTTGAAGGACCTGCCTGTGTTTTTAGCAGCGTGTTCTGTTAGCTGGACAGAGCAGTCTCTGTACAGGGCTGACGGTGACCTAGCGAAAAACACGGGTCTGCCTTGCAACAACGCTGTAGTCATCTAAGGCTCCAGATGATTTTCTGATGCACAACAAATTACGCACGTATATTTTAGCAATAAAAAAAGCCAGCATTAGGAATGGAAGGCTCCATTATATTTTGCTGTTGTATTTAACAAGAAAGATGCAATATAAATTAGTAAGAATATGTATAAACACAATTTAATAAATACAAGAGGATACTTACATCCTCCAGTATGCGGCGTTCATAGCCTTGTGCAATGTAATTATGATTATATGTGTACGAGCATAATAAAGTGTAGAAAGTCACACAGCAATGAATGATAAGTGCGTCTGTAATTCTAACGATACACAGTACCACAGCTGAAATATGGACCATAACCCCGCAATCTGTGTGACAGAGGCAAGAGTGGAAGGTTGGTTTCCTTCGTGGGTATTAAGTGAAGGGCTGCGACGCTAGCCAAAGACTGGAAAAAAAGAAGCCTAAGATGCTCCCAGACTGGCACGATTGCAATCTGCTATTTAAACACCTTTTTTCTTCCATTTTCGGGGCACATGAACTGCATGATGCCAACGATTCCTTCCGTATTCCCATTCGCTCCTTTTCGACCCTGGCACAAGAGCGACGCTGCGAGCGGAGCACCCCTGAGCGCGGCCGCCGGCTCCGAGCTCCCCACCTCGCTTTCTTCTGCGGCTTTTTACGCTGCCCGCGGGGTACGAGACATTCAGAGTCGAGAGCAGAACAGATCTTTGCTGACCTTAGCCGGTGGAGCAGCCTCAGAGATTGAAGACAGACCGCAGCAAAGGCCTGGTAATTCGGGTTTTAAATCCTGTAGGGATTTCAGCCTCTCTTTTTTGGCTGCAAGACTTGGCTCTTTCAGAGCAGAGGAGCGTGTGCCCTGGGAGCCTCGAGCACAGGATGGAGTTTTAGCATCTATTACAAAGCTTGAAATGCCTCTTTATTTCCTATGTCGCCTCCCAGCCCGTGACCTAAATGATGAGTAGAAGATATTAAGCCTGGATTTTAACATAAGAGCTGACTGCACCCACAGGAGAAATTAAAGCACAGTGGTGTTTTTTGATTGAAGGTAAGCAAGCAGTGAAATTATACTGAATTCTTTGTTTAAACTGCTGCCAGAAATAGGAAATTTTGAGCAATATTCTGCTCTTTGTTGCTCTTTCTCCTCTAAAACCGGTCTCATACCCCCACCACATTTAGAAGCAGCACAGTCCTGTTTCGGCTTGTTGGTTTGTTACGTTGTAATAAAATGTCACCTAACCTTAATTCCTTATTCCTTCCTGCTTGCTATTAAACCGGTTTCCCCCCTCAAACCAGCACTTGCCAGCTCTTACTGGAATTTCTTCACCATAAATTCTGTGGGTTTTGGTGTGCAGTGTCGTGACTGTGGTACCGGAGAAAACCTTGGGAAAGGAATGTGGCGGAGCTCTAACGCCTTGCTTAAGCACAAGTCCTGAATTGCTCATGGCTGTGAGAACGTGCAAAGAGAGGCTGTACCCCACCATCCACCTGTGGCTGGTTTGTGCCTGCCTGATGGCTCCCAGTGCTTCTGCTGTAAGTATTGAATGTATTCTTTCTCAAAACAGAAAAAAAAAATCCAAATTTCCGAGTATTGAATCTAAATAAATACCCTCAGTCCTTGAACAATCCCATCTCCTTTGGTTACAGATCTTTTGTCTCACCTCAGCCAGTTCTTTCAACTGCTAATAATATAGCAGAGATTTAAAACTGGTGTCCTTTGCTGAAGAATGAGATGATTTAACTGTAACCCACTTTTACTCTTTCAGGGAAGATTCGGTTGATATTGGACAATGAGGCATTTTATCCTGGGTTTAACTCTTTGAAATTTCAGCTAATACCATAAAAGAGTTAATTGATTTCTGCAGATTACAATCTAAGTTTATCCCATGTCAGGATTTTCTCCTGACACTGCGCATAGACAAGGTGATAATCTCGTATCTGAAGGCAAACATACAGACTACATTTCAGTGATCCCATGGAGCGGTTTCCCAGGCAACTGTAACATCTTCATCCACAGCAGGGTGCAGGGCGTGCCTGGCCAGCTTCTCTTCGGGCTAGAGAGCCTGCAGTCAGCAAAAGTGCCTTGCCATGCTTTGTGGAGGTTAAAAAAGCAGATATGGTTTGGATGAGTTTTGGATATTTCTTCTTGAAGCTAAGGCTGTTCACAGGTCTGGCATTGTCCAGAGTAAAGAGTATTTGACTGCTCAGGTTGGAAAGGTACATAGCCTGGTCACGGCCTGCCAGCTAGGATTGAATGCGTGGATGACAGCTTCTGTGAACACAGTGAAACACGCTGCTGAGGGTGCAGAGATGAGCAGGTGACCCGGGAACTACTCCTTTCTGAGGGGACGTATTAGTGATACAAGATTCAAAAACCCCACACGGCTAAAATTACGACGGGAAGAATCAAAAGATCACTTTACGTGGGGGGGGTTGGGAAAGTAGTAAACACATTTTGTTCTCGTACCGCTTCATTCTTGTGGAAAACGGGACTGACCTCAGAAGGATAGCGGAGAACATGAAGTCTGCATGAATGCAGCGTGCTCTTCTTCAAAATCCATCCCCAGCCCCTATTTATGCTATGCCACCCCAAATGTGTCAGCGGGGCTTCGGGGGAGGTTGTAGGTTAGAAAACAGCCCTGGGAAATTCAAAGTTATCGCGCTCTGTGTTTCCCATCTCTGACATTTGGAACACAAATAGCCAGCTTACAGCTTGGGAACTACAGGGATTGTAAAGCAATTTGATGTGGCTTAAGAACATAGCGTGTGATTTGGCACTGAAAACTCACACGTTGACTCAGATGCACACCAAGAAACCACAGTAGGGCTGAACTGTGATTCGTTCCAGGGAAATGGGGAACCTTTGGGTTGCGCCTCATGGTCACTTCTTTGATGTGCAGTTATCAGTACCCGAGCTAGCTTGGTATGCCCGCGGTATAGACATGCCCTAAGGCCACAAGCTTCAACACTTTCAAAGAGCACATGTTAAGAGACTCTGCCCTTCTATCAGAAGCCTGCAACGAGTTGAGTCAGAGTATTTTTAGCTCCTGTCCTGTTGGCTTAGATGACGCTGATATTATGAAATTTGGCAAGGCAGAGAACTGAAGGGTATTTGAGTTCCAAGGGATCTTTTACATGTAATGTGGTCTTGTTCTTGCTGCGGTAAAGAGACCGGGAGCTGCATGAGCTTAGCTTTGTTAATTGCTCATTCATAATTTGTTGTACTACTCTGGAGCATCTCAGACCTCATGAAGTAACGGCGAAGGGCCCGTGCCGGGTGCTGGAGCCCTGTGCTGAGATCCCTGAGGTAGTGGAGAAGGCCTTGCTCACTGCGGCACCAGGAGAAGCATCGCCGTGTCCCCGGGCCACGGTCCCCACACCCATAAACGCCGCTGAGACGGCTTGGGTCCTACGACACCCACGTGGTTATTCAGTGCTGAGGACCAGGCGAGTGATTCATGTGGTGCTTCCATGGCGTGTTAATTCAGGTGTCCTCCTTGCTGTTGCACAGTCGAGTCCTTCAGCTCCCAGTGCTTCTTGCTTTTAAAAAGAGGCCCTCAGCCCCTTTGAAAGTTGTACCCTGTCTGTCTTCACTCCTCACAGCTGGGGTTCACTCAGTCTTTATTGAAAAGTGCAATATTGAAGTCCATCATGTAATTTTTTCAGTGTACTTGTGTGATGGGAATTGGGTTTAAAAGCACAAACTTTTCCTGCTCAAATGAAAGAACTAGCTGTCAGCCGGCAGGCTGTTTGGAAGGAAAAAAGAGTCACAGGGTTTTTTGTGGACTACATTTGCTCCTGGCAGTCAATATAGTGTCAAGCTGAATGGAGAGCTGGTCCCTTTCACGTACTGTTTCTGCAACACTTTTCCTGTGATTTGGGAGCAATGAAACTCTCTACTAAGTAGCTAGAGAATATCCCGTCCTGTCCCCAGAGAACAATCCTGACCCTCAGCATCTGGGGTCGTTCCTATTCCCCAGAGAGTGAGGTTGTATTAGCTTTTCTAATATAGGAGTCTGTGTTTATTCACAGCAATCTATGTTCTTGATTAAGAAGTAGCAGTTGATTATCTCCAAGGTTAGCAGCTGTGGGGAGGGGTACAGATCAGAAAAAAACCCTGAAGACCCTGATGCTAAAAGGGGAATTCACAAGGTGGAGATAGGGAGGGAGATGAGGGTCATAAATTAGATATTTATGCAAGTGAGAGAAGAATAAGCGAGGCAGATACATCTTGAGGGGTTATTCCCAGTGCAAAACATAATTAGGTGTGAAGAAATGCTCACACAGAGCAAGAAAAATCCACTCAGCTGCAACAGGTTTTGAGTGAGAAAACCGAAAATTCTGTCTTTTGGCATGTGCTGTTTTTGGATGAAGCCTTCTAAAAAGAAGAGGAGAACACGAGGGGGAAGCGTGCTCCTCGGTAGCTTATGATCAGCCAAAAGGCACGTCAGCTTGGGCACCGAGCTGCATGACAGCAACATTGCTTCTCTCCTACCTGAGGACCTTTATAAGCAACGCTAGTCACCAGGTAACGACCCATGGCTGGCATTTTGCAAGGTAGTGACGCTTCTTGCCGTCACTCATGGAGTACCAAAGGTTCCAGCGGTACCGGATGCCTGGTACCACCCCTGTGTCTCGACTGCCTGCAGAGCAAGGTGACTCCTCCTCTGATGTTATCTTCCTACCAGCAAATTTGAAAGCAGGGGTATAGTCACAATGAGAAGCTTGCCCTAGGGTTCAGTGCCTGTTTGTTTTCTGTTTAGCAGGTCATTACGGAGAAGAGCCTTCCTATCAAAAGGCTTTTGTGGAAAAGGACCGCTCCTTTAAAGAGGCTGCAATAGCCTCGTTTATTTAAGTGGCACAGACAAACAGAAAGAAAATAGCCGCGAGTTAAAAGAGCATAAAGAACAGATGGAAAACGCTCTGCATTTTGGAGAAAAAAGGTGTGTCCTCTCACCTCCTACAAATGATGACTGCAGTTCCAGATGTAGCCACTTATTTCTGAAAGGTACTTTAGGTCCCGTGTCACAAATTTAAACTGGCATCTTACCCTTCTCCAGAAATGCCAAGAGCTAATCTGTGGAACGGCTGAGATTTCTCCCTCGCAAATGTTGCCTGTTCAGAAGGAAATGAGCCACCCCTGAGTTGGGATTTGGATATTTTCTCATAATTCTGTGCCAAGCGAGAGGTTACTTTGCTTCTCTCCCGCCTGGTCAGCCCAGGACTGTTTGTAGATGAACCGAGCCCATTGACAGATGTTTTCCATCCAGCTGACCTGTTTTTCATCCTGAAGGTCACGCCAGATTGCATAAAAACCTGCTCAGGTGTGAGCAATTCACCCCTCTCTGTCCAGTCTGTAGATGGTGAGCTTCCTGATGAGCATTTGGCATCCTCTGTGTCCCTCACTGACCTTGCAGTTCCTACAGGCCCGCAGGTTTGTGGCCCGCGTTTTGCCTCCCAACCGTAATCGTTTCATTGGGTTAGCTGTGCTACCGTGACTAACTTCTGCCCTACGTCGCTCCTTTTTTTTTTCCCCTTCCCAAATGACATAGTGCGTGTCGGTATGATATCTCAAGGACTTAGCCAAAAAAAATGGTTTTGTACTGAGATGCTCAGGATGAAAATATGCGAATTTGCCTGAGACAGAATATTCTGTTGGCATCTTAGCATAATAAAACATACGGGATATGTTTTCCTTGTCTTTCTTAGCCTTATCCACTGGAGAACACTGAGATACAGTGCACTAACATATATAAAAAATTATGCCCTTCAAAGCCACCCAACTCTTTCTGCCCGTTCCCTACTATTTATACTATTTATGTTAGCTTCCCTTGACTCCTTTAAAGTTCGATCCCTTTAAAGTTTGATCTTTTCTTCTTAAGTCGCATCAGACCATCCCTACATCCTTTTCTCCTCGCTCTCCTCAGAAAACTTTGCCTTTTCGTGTCTATCTAGGCTCTTTTTCTTGTTTCTACTTCAACGACTATTCAGACTTTCTTAGATCATCGAGATCTTTGTTGCATCTGAACAGAAATTGGGTTTCAGCTTTGACAGGTGTCTTTTTAGCTCAGCGCTGACTTTTCTTAGGCAGTAACTTCCTGTAGGATCTATTTGAGAAATTTCTGAATGCATAAATTATGTTGACATGCACAAATAAGCGTAGCAAAAATGTTAATTACCGCCACTTTTCAGTTTCTGAGTCTCCCCTTAATGGGTTGAGCACGTTTTGTCTGCTCTGCTTTGCTTTTTTTTTTTTCCCTCCAGATAAATTATGAAATTACTTTAACATTTGGTGATGGTGCATAGAGAATAATGAGAGCTTGTTTTTCGTGTTGAACTTCATGCAGATTGTTTTTCTGAAGGCATGCTAAGGAATGTGACAAAAACACAAGAGCATCTATAAATCAGAAATATTTTCTGCCATGTTTAAATATGATTTTGCCAAAAGCATTATTCTTGTAGTAGAATACAGCAGGAACGTGGTTGCGTCAGCAGAAGCCGCGTGGGCATCGGTGCACTGGGCAGAGGGTCTGTGATGTGCCATGCGCTGCGGCGTGTGGGAGACCACAGGATCGCAGGTTCTTCTGAGATGATGAAGTTTGGTATCACAGGCTCAGGTTTTACATCGCTGCACAATTTGACGCAACCAGCAGCTCCGCCCCGTGCCGGGGAGTGGGACTGGCAGACCCAGATAAGGAAGCTCACGCTGTCTCTGCCCACATCGTCTCTAGGCACGTTGTCTGTAACCAGGAAAAGGAATACACATAATTATAGATGATGATTTAGACTTTAAAATCCTGAGGATGGTGACTATGACGCAGCTGACAATTCCTGTCTGAGGTAGGATCGAAAACGTGGCTTTAAAGCTAATTTCTGCTTCTGGTGTGGGGGATCAGACTGCAGCTTTATTCCCTTTGCTGTGACAGTGACGTGCACCGTTCCGATGATGCAGAAGTGCTTCGAAATAAGGTGGCAACCTGGACCCCGAGGTTCACGTTATCTGTAGGTCCACAAATCTTACACCCTGTTCCTTACATAGCCTAACACCGCTTGCTTTCTGCACACCTCCTAGCTGCTGAGTGTCTGTCCAGGCAAAGCAAGCGGACCAAAATGCCATTACGGAGTGGGAGGCAGGAGTGGCAGTGCTGCTTCTTGCTTTAATGCCCTTTTGATTTTCTTTTTCTCCTCATAGATCAAACCCGTGCATCAGAAGGTACATTGCTGGAGCCTTAACCATTCCTAATGCAGGCTTAGAGGCGAATGATGTCTGAGTGGAACCGCATTGAGAATTAGGTTTTTAAAAAGGAGCCATGTGTCTTTTAAGCGAGAGCTGCCGCGCCACGGCTCAGCGTAGGAGCCGTCCCTGTCTGCAAGGAGCTCAGCAGTGCATCACTCGCAGGACGCTGCTCTGCGGGCGGCAGAGTTAGCAAGCAAAATGAAACTCAATAGATGTGTCTCTCCTTCTGGAGGACTTCTGAAGTTGAAACAGGAACGCAGAGCTGTTTATCCACAGCAGCCAACGCAGGCCTCGATGGACTCGGCAAATATGCACCTGACCTTTGATGAGACTATCGCATCCTCCACAGAGAGCACTTCTGTGCAAACACCTTGGCAGCACAGGAGCGAAGTAAATAACATGGAGGACAGGCTCCAGCCCGCAGACACGAGCGTCACATACTGATGGAGTGGTCGGAGATGGTCGGTCGCTGCCCAGTCAAATATCCGAGGGCAGGAGGGGAGATGTGAGCTGTGCTTCCCCCCAGCTGCACCGCTGGCCTTATAACCCCGTACCCCTGTCAGCCAGGGACATGCTCTTTCTGGATCATAACCAAGTTTAAGGGGATTAGAAACAACCATGGCAGGGAAATGCACAGAAATAGTCAAGTGTGCATCTACAGCAACTTTTTAGCTCCTTTGTGCCTCTGCAGAGGAGATCTCAGAGATACAGGTCAAGGGTTGGGTTGCGTCCCCTTGCTGGCAGGGAGAACGCGGCAGTAATGACCGAAGGAATAAACCTGCTTTCTGACTCCTGTTTTTCTTCTGTCTTTGTGTCTTGCTGGGATTTTCCATTATCACTGAGTCAGAAACAGATTTATAGGCTGTGAGTATGATTAATTTCCATTTTGCACCTTGCTACGATCTCGAAGCAAACCATCCTGGCTCTTCGGTTTCTTGATAATTCTTGAAAGCAAGAAAAACTTCGAGCTCGGAGCAAAATATACAGGTAACGGTCTCAAAAAAAGCCACGTTGAGGTTTCACTGTGAACATCCTAGAGGTAAACAATGAGCTTTGGCTCCTTGCCTTTATCCAGACCACTCACCTGCTATGGTTTTGCAATGTTTGGGGTTATGCTGATGGGCCACACAGGTAGTCTTTGGTGTATGCTGTCATTTTTATTATTTTGATCCCTTAGCAAAGGCACACAATGACAGTTTAAACACTTTACTACTGTGATGGGGGAGGGAAACATTGTGTTCCTAAAATTATAGGCCTATTTACCTTATTAATTTGCAAGGCTCGATAGGCTTATCAGCAAGCTTTGTGTTGTGGTTCATGTGTTTTTCGTGGGGAACCAATCGAGAGCAGCAGCGAGGTGCAATACACTATTTCTTTAACAAAGGAAGCAGGAGGGAAGAGGTGATGTTGTTGGCTTTGCAGGGAAGTGGAAGAAATTGCTGCTAATTTATTATCATAAAATGCAAATTTTATGGATGCTGGGAATTTTTATTATGGTTCTTAATGATTCATATGACCTATGATACCTGCCAGTGAACCTTACCTGGGAGCAAGGCCTCAGACTGGGTGCTCTGCAGACAGAGTAGAAGCCAGAAATGTCAATAGCCACTTGTTCTGTTAAACCTGACTCATCCAAACCTGAAGTGGGAATATCTTGAATGTATCTAAATCTCCATATACGCTTTATGCATGCAAATCACAGTTGTGGTGTGTTAAATTGCATCCTGAATAGCTAGAAAAAAATGAACTCGAAGTGAGAAGCAAATGTGAGAGCTTGAATCTTCGCTCTCTTCAGATAATACCACTTCTGCGTGTGTCAGAGGTGGACAAAAACCCTGAGCCCAGTTCTGGGCTGGTCATGTCCTGACAGCTCATACTCACCTAACTGCAATCTGCATCTGCCTCGTGTGAAAGTTGTTTGTGGCTGCTCTGCAGGTCAAACCTTTGGAAAGGTGGAATCTGCTCTTGGATTTCGTGGGGGAAAAAACCCAAACGTTGCTTGCCTGTCTCCTCTTAGAGTCAGGTCCTAACGACCACAGTCTGGCATAGGCGGCTTTTAGGCAGAATTGGAAACAGAAAGCAGGCTGAAAAATTTTGCTAAGAAAGATCTTATTGTGAGCATTTATAATATGAGCATGAATGAAATATATGCAAACCCTCGGGTTAACCATTATTTTCTTCCTAGTGTTCAGAGCAGATGCGATCTGGTTTGCAAAGTGTTTGGGAGATTTGCTGCCATATGAGCCTCCTTCCCTTTTCCATGTGCTGCGTGAAACATCCTTACCAAGCGTGTTTGATCATCCTTTTGTTCTTCCTTAGAAAGTCACACGAGAGCTGTCTCCTACGTTGTTCGAAGTTTCTGTAATCTGGCGCTTTACGCCAGGCTTCACAAAACTTCCTCCTGTCTGGGCCGGCATGGCCATCTCCTCGGTGTCCCTTGGGAGCTGCTTGGTGGCCTCGCTTGGTTGTTCTCTCACCACCTGCTTGTGCTGAAGGTGCCCACAGAGAAAGGCTCTGTCAACCGCCCATTTCCAAAGCTTTTGGGCTAGAAATGTGGCCAATTCCACTGTTTTAAAGAGCTGTGATACTGGTAAGCATAGGAGGTACTGAGCAGGCACAGTGGAGGTCAGCAGGGACTCAAACAACTCATGATTTAAAAAAAACTAAGTCAATAATGCACCAAAGGTTACCCGGAGAGTCTAAGGTTCAAGCTCCACATTGAACCTAAAAATCCCGAACTTTAAATCACAAGGCCTTTCTTGTCCCTCGTCTCCCACAAATAATGTTGTGTGGAGGTTAATTTTTATATTAGAATGGAGTTAAACTAAATGCAGATACAATGAAAGCTGACGCTAAACTATGCTCAGGCAGAATCCAACCCGACGTGCTTTTCATTGCAGCAGAAACACGGGCTAATCCGCTTATCAGTTGGAGTTGGAGGTCCTGTACGAGTCGGAACGGGATGTTCAATTCAAACGAAAGGATTTTCTCTCTGAATAAGAGGACACATACTGAATATGCAAATAGTCAAATGTTCTCTTGACAGTTTTTATAAATGGATTGCTTACTGTGGTGTTTAAATGAGGCTAATTTCATCTTATATTTCTATAGTCCTGTTGGTCCTGAAGAATTCTGAAGTACTTTACCAGCAATTACAAGCACGTGCTTTTTAAAAGCAATTTAAGAGTCATTGGATGATTTCAACCAACCACTGACATGATCGGTGCCGGCATGTAAATGACGATGAAAAAATAGTCAACCACAGTCTAAGATCAAATTTTGAATTTTTCTATGAAAAGTGTCAAAGGTTCTTACATGCCACTGTATTTCTTCCGGCTTTATCTGAAGGCCTTACTGCTTTCTACCTTCTGGAATTAAATGCATCTACATCAGGAGCCTGAATATTCTTATTAAAAGTTGCCATAATTCATAACAGCTCAGGTCTCCCTGAAGACTCACAGAGTTCCCTTCTGGAGCCCTTCTACACTGATTTTTTTGGTGTAACCACTGAAGGCAATGCAATGTTTGAGGCTGCTGAGTCACTGGCATGCATGTCTAACACTGGGTGACTGGACAAAAAAGATCCTTAGCATTTTCAGTCTAAGAAAAAAAAAAAGAATTTAATGTTTTTCAGCATTCCCTTGCCTGTGCAGTCTAATGTTCAGGCTTCGTGGGTCTCTTACTGCTTTTACAGTACTCTCCATAAATAAACCACAGGATCCCCTAAAATGTTACACAATTAAATTTGTTGCAGTAACAAATGATGCTCTTAGACATTAAACATTTGCTACATTGATGGAGATTTTAAAGAAGAATACATTTAACAGAATTTATTAATCCTGCAGAAGATTTGATTGAATAAACTTAACATAGGCTAAGATATGTCTACATGCAAGAGAAGAAATTAATGTCCAAGGAACTTAAGTTCTAAGAAAAACATTTAAAAATCGGGTGTATTGAAAACTAAAAATGTGAAAAAAAAAGGGGGGAGAGGGGGAGGAAAAAGAAAAAGCTATAGATACTGTTATGTATTGCTCTGTGTATTGTAGCTGCTCCGAGAATAGTAAGATTGTTTCTACTTAAAGTGCTCTTTTGCTCTTTTTCCCTTGCAGCCAGGCTTCACAATGTCTTAATATGATCTATTGGAAGCGGTAAAAAAATTCTTGAAATGTGTTTTTGAAATCTTTAGACCTTTAACCATATTTGCTATGACGATACAGACTTAACAGTAAACCCACTTGAGAGACATTTTAATGGAAGACTTTAAATGCAATCAGTTGGTAGTTTCATAATGGCAGCTGAACGTGTGTTCTTGCCATTTTCCCATTTAACAGGAAGAAAAGGCCAAAGAAGGACCAATTAGTCACAATAAAATCAGCTTTGATGACATTTTCACTCCTGAACTCTGGTATAAAATGGTCATCTAAGAAAGAACTGAAAGGATACGTGAGGAATTTGGTAGTACAACCGCGTGTACATACATATACGCTCCTGAGTAAAAAATGAGCAGGTAAAGACACTGCAGATTACTCTGTATATGGAGAAAATATACCGTGTGCGTGTTTATGTGCATGCATGGAGTCTTGCTTAATTTTGGTTTAGATTTTAACTGATCTCGGTTTTTCTTTGAAGTCTATGCAGGTTAAACTTTGTTTTCATTCTTTGGATCTCAGTGACATTTGTGTGCTCGGGTTACCCAGTTGTCCCTTCCACGGTAAGTCATGCTCCCTACTTACTTGAAGATCAGATGCTTCATTTCTTTTAAATAGCTATTTTATTTAAATTATATTTGTTTGCTTGTTTCATTATGAAATGAAAGAAGTTTCTTGTATTAAAGCTATTGGTTAAATATTATTAACTAATTTTCCTGGAGTACGGCTCAATTTTTGCTTTAGTTACCAATAAAATATGCAAGTCTCTAAAATAATCATGTGAGAAATCTATTGCATATTTAATGTAGAGTGTGGGGAGCTTTTACTGAAGTTGAAATATTATATGGAAAAGGGAAAAACACCAGTCTCCTCTCCATTTCTTCTAAATTCCTTGGCTATATCAAATAGGTTCAATAAGATATATGTATTAATTTCACTTATTGCTTGCTAGTTTATAAACCAGCAAATTTATTTGTCACTGTTAGTGTGTAGGTAAAGGAGAAATTCTTATATAAAATTATGGAAAATTATTGCATAGGAACAGTAATACAAATTTAATTGAACTATGAGAGAAAGTAAACAGCCTATAAACCCGAAGTGACCAGGTTACTGAAATAATGCTAATAACCTCTCAGTTTCGGCTCTCGACCTGGTTACCACGACAGCTTCTGGTCAGACTGTGCATATACACCATTTAAGACTTCGCCAGCGTGGAACAAGATATTTTATCTCTAATGATGTTCAATTTTCCTGCCTTGGACAAAGTCTTCTTTAGACTCCCTGTTTCTTTATTGCTGTAAAATCAGCTCTTGGAGCCATGGTTCAGATTTCTTTGTTTCCTCTGATGTGTTTTGCATCATTATCTTTTCATTATGGTGGTCTGTCGCTGGCAGGAATGGTGGCTACTCCTGCAGCTGTTTATTTTATTGCTGTGAAGTTCCCGTTAGCCTTAATCTATCCATCGCCCGGTCCCTCTGTTATGTTTTACTTCTGTACATGCTGAATCATCTTTCATTTCTGATCACGGGAAGTTTAGACACAGCTTGATCTGACTACCCACATTTCTTAATAGGTCTCTTTATGGCAATGATATAATAGGTAAAATGAGTTTAATTATTTCAGTGAATATCTTGCATGTCAAAATAACAGTCATTTATTCAGCAGGGTAAGTCCCTGTATAGGTCGTGAGATAGCAGCTGAAAATTCAAAGGGGAATTTCTCTGTGTCGCTGTTTCTTGCAGAAAGTATTTCTCCTTGTTAGGGAGAAACTTCAGCCTGGGGAAAAAAACCCGCAGTCAGCGGCAAAGGCGGCGTGCGGTCAGTGAGCTGCGTGGCCGCTCAGCTGCCCCAGGCTCGCTGCACGCTCTCGCTTGCAGAAGGGATCATTAATCTACCTTTTATAGGCACAGAACAGAAAATGTGTTAAGTGCTAAACAGTATTAATAAAAGTAATAGCATACTGAGTTAAAACTAATCTGAGTGAAGCTAATGGCAATTTTACCATCCGCTCCGGTGTAGGCAGGCGTTAAGCCCGTGGCTTTGATGCAACCGTTTCCCAAGCAAGAATGCAATACGGGCGGCTTTCGAGACGGTGGCAGAGTATTTCTTCTAGATAAATAATCATGACATGATGGAAGATGCACAGAATAACTATAGACATGAGAGGAAGTGTTTCCTTTTAAATTGAAAGTTAATCTAAATGCAATTTAAATTTTTAAAACTTTTTAATGTAGTTCACATTTTTTTATACTGTAAAGTGCAAGAAAAAGGAATGTGTACATAAACCTGTATGGATTTTAAATCAGATTTTTTGAAATTCCCTTTTCTATTTTGTCATTATTAAACTTAGTCATAACTACCACCATAACTCATCATAACTACTAGAAATCTTCCTCCCCAAATTTTCTGCCTTACAGGTATTTACATTTTCTCTTAGCTGTCCTTTAAACAACATGAGTTCACACAAGTGGTACCAAGATGCTGTTTCACTGTAAACCGCAGAAATCTCATTTTACAGCGATAAGCATGCACGCTACTCTAGGGAAGCTGTTACGTGTCACAACTGGTCACCATCACGGAAAACAATTCCTTTCATACTGTAAACACAACTGTAACGGTATCAGTATTTTATACCAGCAATACCACAGTTAAGTTTTCTAGAAAGCTCTGAATAAAATCTGATTTTGAATATGACGAATCCTTAGCAAATAACAGTTCATCCTTGTCATTCTAAGCATAGGTTGTTTTTGTGCTTCTGCTTTGCTTTTTATACTGAACAAGTCCTGGCAAATACACAAATCCATAATTTTACCTTTTCTTATCTCTCCTTTCTTGTTTTTTTTTAATCTTCAGAGCAGCACCCCTTTCTATTTGAACTGTCAGCTGTATGGAAAATCTGATTACTGCCTCGTCCTGCTGAATAACTGCTTAGCCAAGGTGGGCAGAAATGAAGAACTGGCTTTTTTAAAGCCTTACCTGGAGACGCCGGTCAATAAAAGGTCCTTTCGCAATGGTGTTGGATCAGGAATTAAAAAAACTTCCTTTCGAAGAGCAAAGTCATAAACAAATGCTCAAAACCACACTCTCGATTTTAGCATCTGATGTTTAACTTTGTGCTTAAAATCATTTTAATGCTTTTCTATGATAAAACCAACAGAGACAAATGTACCCCTGTTTTTGTCATGTAAACAGCTGTTTATTTCAAAGAGCACAAGCCAAGTGGAGCAGATGGAATTGCTCAGAAAGGGCTTTGTTTCCAAAGTTACAGTATCATAAAGTTTTGTAGTGAAATGAATGTTTTCATTTGGTTAATTCCCCTTCTTTGTAAAGCTACAGATTTAATCAGCTTGCTGTTGATTAATACAAAAATAGTGCTGTGCTTTGAATAGACGTGTGCACGCAGTCTGCCGGGAGGACTGACGGTATTGTTCCTGACATCCCTCCTCTCTGCCGTGGAGGCAAACCCACCAGCGAGCCAAGGCGCGCCTGGACTTTCCTGTCCCAGATCACGTTCACTTGAAGACAACTGCTCTGGCAATTTTAATACAGATTTAAAGTTCATTTCGTTTCATATTTCCAAAGATACGAAGGGCCACTGGTGAAAGACAGAATCGGGCCCTACCTGTAACTTCTAGTTTGTTTTTATTATAGTTGTTTCAACTTACTTTAGCAGGAAATAATCCCGTGAGCTTTTTGGTCTCATTTCCAGAAGAGTCCTGGGAAATGACTCTAAGGCAGGGTATCAGTGCAGCTCCTGGTGCCTTGGCTGACCTTTGTAGGCAACGCGCGTTTGACGAAACGTGCCAAATGTGGTTTCTGCTCGTTTGCTATAGTTGTGGCACCGTAACTAACAACGGGGTTTCTTTTAATTTCCTGTTAAAAGAAAAAAAAAAAGTCATTCGGTCTGAAAATCTGTAAATGTGGTGCGTAGGAAAGGTCATCTGCTGAGTTACGTATGTGTGAGTTTTGCCTTGTGGCTGTTGCCTCCAAATGCAGTGTACCCAGCTGTGACGTTGGCTTGAAAATGTTGTGAGGTGTCCATGCAATGCATTTTGAATTCAAAGCTAAGACTATAATAAATCAGTATCTGGATGCTTTCTAATATTTCCCTATTAAATATCATAACCCAGGAGATCATCTTTAAACCTAGAATAAGGCTGGTTGGCATCATCCCCTCCACGATGCCCATTCCTGTGCCTTGCACACCTGTGCCCGTGGTGAAAAGTGGCTCAAGCGTGGAGCTGTGCTAGTGTGATACTGGGTTTCTGGGCAGCAGCTGCCTAATTTCTGGCTGATTCAAGGCGATCAAACGCACTCCTGTCTGCCTTTGTCCATGCTGAAATGTTTAAAGTGTCGTATGTTTTTTAAAGCCGCTTAAACTCTTACACTCTTTTGGGTACTGTGGGTGTCTAGGTTGCTTAGCTCTTTCAGCTCTCAGTCAAGTGACACCTAGAGACCTTCAAAAGTGTATAAGGGAACTCTAGGTAATTATTATTCTCATGCACCCTGACTCGTGTAATATCTGGGTGGGAGGAAGCCCAGGCCAGCAAACGCAGAGGCATGCGGGAGTTCCGCTGCAGCAGGGCATTCGCCCTCTTTCGTTCTTGGCTGCCGCAATTTCAGCCATGGCAGATGCCCTGCAAATGCAATTTCCCAATTCAAACACTCTCCAGCTCTGTCCAGAACTGCCCAAGGAGCAGCACTTTAATGCCTTTGGCCATGTAAAACTGAAGGGGTAGGAATGACTCCTGGCCTGTGACCGCTGAGCATGCAGGTAAGTGCTGCCAAGAGGCATTGACCTGCTGAACACAGGACCTGGGTGCAGGGTCCCAGCAGTACTTAAGGAAAAAAGAAAAAATCACATGGATTTAATTACGCCCATGTTCAGGCATAATGCGTGTATTCTGCATCTCTCCACATCTGTATTCAGAGAGGTGGAGGCGTTTTGTCACAGTGCAGCTACCCGGAGTGGCTCTGGCCCGCTCCTTACAGCTCATAACACCACCCAGCTTATTTTCCAGGGAAGAAAACACCCGAAACAAATCCGGATTTATCTTTGTCTTGGGCTTTCACATCCATTTTAGTTAACTTTTTTCTACATAACCAAATACATTTCTGCCTTGGTACCCTGCGACAAACAAGGTTGTCTGTAAGCAACAGAGCCACACGTGTAGCTTTGAAAATCAGCCTCTTCCTTTCGTTTGTTGTGTATGACGAACACGTTTAGTGATTTGGCCTTTGAGCAGGGTGTGTTCAGAAGGGATGGAGAGCCGGTATCCTGCCTGCACAGACCTCCCTCCCCTTTTTTTGAAACTATGGGCTGCAAGAAAAATAGCTGCTTGGCTATAGGAGAAAGCCCATTATTTATGATATAGTCATTCCCTGACAATCTGCTCCACCTTGAGGGATATGCAAATACAAAAGGGATGGTATGAGGAGCCCACCAAGAGCCATAAGTCCTGCACTCACCTAAATCACACCGAGCAAGAATGGAAAATGCAGATTATCCAGCTGGCTTACACAGGTAGTTCTGTCACCAGTGGCCTGATCTTGCCATCGCCACCCACTGAAAACTCACGGCGCTTCTGCTGCCTTTGACATGAAATGCTAAACTCTTTTCTGAACTTCAAAGGTGGCTTTATTTTGGAAAGAACAGAGAGTAACCTTGGCGATCTCTGTCAGAAAGTAAGGATCTAAGGGTGCTATTGCTGAGCACATTAATTTTTATGCTGGCAGAAACTGGAAATGTGACATTAGATGTCTTTTTTCAGTGCAAAGAGGACAATAGGAACGGCTATAGGAATGCCAGCCTGCAGCATAATTAATGTGCTGCAATGAATTATATTCGGTTCTAGAGAACAGGGATTCATTACTCGGTGAAAAGATATTTTGTTGACTTTATTATTTTTCTTGGCTAACCTAAGAGAAAAGATAAACAAGTTTAGAGCATGGGACGAGTAATGCTTTGCCTAGGGATTAAGGAGCAAGTTGGGAAGCTGGGAATGCCTCGATCAGTCCTGGCCTTTGATAGTAGTTCAGTCTGATGGATCTGGGAAGTGTTTTGGAGGTGTTGCGGCAGACAAGGGCGGTCTCTGCAGCCGGCGCAGCGTCCTGGGGCTGGCAGAAAGGCATGAGCTCTGCTGCCCCATCGGAGCAATCTCCAGTATCACCTTCAGCACGGGACCAGGCGCCCCAGTGCCCGTGTTCATTTTCTAGCCTCCAGGGAGCCCTGTGGATCTCACAGCCAAGCCAATTCCCAGGTTTACGAGCTGTTTTCATCTGCGTTGTCCATTACTCCAGCCAAACAAGCAGGTGAGATGGTCCTTCCCCACCGAGGCTGAGTAAGAGGCACCCTTATCGCCTGCACTTTCACAATGCAGCTACTATAGTTTATTCAATCTTGAGCTAGTAATGCTATGTATTTTCATCTTTTTTGATCATGCATGCTTTGGTAAAATACATTAAAATGCATTTAAAGGACATTCAGAATCCCTGAATCCATAGGGATTTTTTTTACCCTACTTTGCTCTAACATGTATTTACCTTTGGAGGCTTTAGACATAAGTTTCCACTAACGGTTCCTTGTCTTTAGGCTGTGAGAGCCATCTTCAAGCACAGCAGTCACTATTTTTAGCAGCCAGCCTGCCCTGAAGCCCTGGGGTTGGGCTGCCGCTGCCCTGCAGCTGCAGGAGCGTGTGCTGCATCCTCATCCTCGCCCCTGGAAGGGCACCTTGCAAAGGGCCGCGCACATTATTGCAAGTTGCCTGCTGCTCCTCTGCTCCCTAAAACTGATCTGTGCCTTTGAAGGAGGCAGCTTAGGTCCACCACTAGGCAAAAATGAAAAGAACAAATCCAATAAAATATGAACAAGTGAAATCTGCCTGAAGACAGGAGGAGGAATTAACTTTTTTTTCTTCTTCACAGATTATTGGCAAGAAAAGCAATTAAATAGCCTGATGAAATAGCATCTAATTTACTTGTGAAACTGAAAATTAGTTGTTGTAATGACGTACCAATACTTGGTTTTCTAATTACATTACCAGGCATATATTAAAGTATATACTTCTCTTTCTCACGTTTAGATTTCCTAATTTGTTATTATTTGCCAGTAGATGATTGCCTTAAAATACTGAGAGGGAGAAAGGAAGAAGTCTCTTGCTGCTTTTAGCTCTGGATATAATTTTGACCTTAAGAAAGAACAAGACAGATATGAGACACTATATTAGATGTTATTATTACCGTAATAAAATACAGATAAAAATCGTAGTGCAGAAAGACTCTAAGACAACTATTAAGCATTTGTCATATAAAGAAAATCAAAATTTAACTTATCAGACATTCTGGCACTTTAAAGATTCATCATGAAAAATTACTCCTAACAGTGAAGCATTTATGCAATATGTCATTGATGAGCTGCCTGCTTAAAGGTTTAAAGAGTTTGGGGAAAGATAAAAAAAAGTCAAAGATACGCTTTTTATTAGTCTGACAGAATGCTTCACTGTATTGAAATATATTTTTCATAGTGAAATGGTATGGCGTTACATTTTTTTAAGAAAACAAGCTGAGTGATGGTTAGTGAGCATAACCAAACCGAGATGTAGCCGGCTGACTGCAAACATGGTACAGCTGCACCACAGGCTTCACGCTGCTATTCGGTTCTAGAGCCAGGGGGACTTTCTCTTCTAATACCCTACTGGATTTTAAGTCATTGGGTTGACTATGCTTAAAATTAAGCATATCTTAAAAGCTTGATCAGCTAAGACCTATCTTCTCAAAGTCTTCAGTATGAACCTTTCAGAGGACATAAAAGGGCTCAGTGTGATAAGAAATGAGCTATCAAGTGCTGCTCTCGAGACATCATCCACAACTCATTGAAGTCAACAGAAAGCTACTGAGTGTCTTCCGTGGGCTTTGGATCAGTCATTCAGCATATTAATGGTAAAAGTATTTTGTGTTTGCTTCTTACGGTTGGTTGAATGAATCCAGTGAATCTCTATGGCAACCCTTGGGCACCTCACAGCAGCTCTGTGCACTAAATAGATTATTTTTTTTTCCCCGAGAAAGCATCCTCATTGATTTTCGTGGGTTGTGCCTACCATCCCTTTGAGCCCGCCGTATCGCAATGTGGGGACTGCAGCATTGCTGGCATTTCAAAACCGCAGTCAAATGCTGGAGCAGGGAGCTCCGCGAGGAGCCCAGGCCACTGCGGTTGGCTCTGTGTCTTCATTAGCAGCCACTGCATCGTAATTAGTAGCGTGACACTTGGATGAACCGAAGGCCTACAAGGATGCCTGTGTAAATTTACTGTTAAATGCAGAGATGCAAATACAGGAGCTAGTGTTATTCTAGAGTGATTTCAGAGCCCGCCCCCCCTTTTTTCCTGTTTTGTAAATAAAAAGTACACTAGCAAGTAGATGATGGTTATACATGTGGTGGAGTTTTGTTTACTGTGCTTTCCAGAAAAAATAATAAATTAAATGAAAAGAACAAATAGGTCTCAACTTGATTCAAAATACACGGGGAAAGGGAGAATATGGATGAGTAGAAATGAACATTGGGGGAGAAATAATTGTCCTTTAGTAGTATTTGCTCTTCTTCACTGACGATTTCATTGATAATCCTCTGCAGTGGTGTTTTAGACTATTTTTACAGTAAACGAAGACCTGGAGTCATGAAACATTTTGGTAGGAGCCTGCTTGATGGAGCTCCTTTTCCATGCCAGGGTCTTCACGCTCGTGCCCATCCGCGGTGTTTGGTGGGTCTTTCTCAGCACGGTCTGTGGCACACAGCCACGGGGCGTCCCAAACGGCGTGTCTCCGCACGGGCTTGGAAAGCCCGTCGATACATGAGGGGCAGCAGACAGAGCTCAGCTGGCTGCGGTGGGAGGTTAGACATACAATTCACATACAGACACCTCCTTTCAGGCTATAAATTTAGCTGCCTTAATTTTGAACTGAGTCCCACTGTTTCTGTTAATGGTTTTCTTGAAGGCACTGAATGGCAGCTGCGGTAACATTCCCCACTGTCTGGAAACATGTCAGAGATATCACATGTTCTCTGTTTGAAGTCGTAAGGGGTTTTGCTGCACGGCTACATATTTTGGATGAAAGCACCTGGCTTTTTTGGACGGGCACGCCTTTTGCTTTCCCCATGTTATAACAAGGGATGTGTTTGACTCTGATGGTCTTTTTGCTTTTTAGTTTTAGCCAGGTCTGCAAATTATTCCTTCCTGCTGGCAATGTGAACCTTGATAGCTTCCTGGATGACGGGAGCAGCACAGTCATGAGCATATTTTCTGCTGCTCAGTGATGCCTGGCAAAGCGCATCCTGTGAAATGCCACTTCATTTCGTGTTTCTCAGTTTTAAATTCATTTTCACACTCAAAATATGGCAAAATTATTGTTGCGCAAGACACCACGGCATGTCAGGAAGGATGCTAAGTCGTTCACTTAATTAGACAGCAATTGGTGCTGGCTGGAGAGCACCACAACGCAAAGATGCAATGGGTAAGTCAAGGGGACAAGCTATTCGACTGCTTGTTATTGACTCAGTTTCATGGTTTGGCATCAGGAGCCATGCCAAGCGTGGGCCAGCCCTGCGCGCCGGACTCTGGCTGCTACCGCGTTGTCTGCCCTGGAGGTGTGCGGGAGAATTACAAGTGCCATATTTCTGTATCTTTTAATAAAATAGCACAACTGGAAGAAAACAAACTTTCCTTGATAAACTATTTATCTCCTCTCTTATCTTTGGTTATTTTTGGTTAAGTGATCTCATCACGTCCATTTATTAATGAGGTTCCTTACAGTCACTTGAGGCAATGTCGGAAAATTGACTGGAGGAGCTTATGGAGCAATTTAAGGCCAAATCCTGATTGCTGAAGATAATGAAGTATGCTAACTGATGCATGGAGATCCTGTTGATTACTTTAAACAACTTTAAATGAAAGAAGACAAATGACCCATGTGGGTGGAATTGATGGAATTGGCCTATGAAAAGATACTTATAAACCAAAAAAATGTGTTCTTTTCCCACTTGCAAATGTGGGTTGTTATTTATTTTTTTCTTTGCCTCTCTGCAAATGTGTACAATAATGTAACTGGCTTTCTCACGGGTGCTTCTAACTGCCAGCAGCTGGGGAAGCCACTGTGTCAGGGCACAATCTCCATTTCAAATTGATGCAACTCAAGCACCAGGCCATTAAAGCACTACGAAAAGCCCAACCAGTTTCTCTATTTTTATATCGAGTTGGCATTTCCCTAAATTTCTCTCACCAAACTATTGCTTTTGGTGCCCGAGCGCTTTGTGATGCGCTGTTGTCTTTGCACAGTGCATTCTTCCAGCGTAGGAATGAGATACGCAGCAGGTTCAGGTCTGCGGCGCGGCAGCTAGGTTAGTCAGTCTGCTCTTTTGCATGTAAAGCGTTGTGACAGTTTGCGTATTTGGGCAATTGAACCTTACAGATCGCTCCTTGTGATCAACAAATAAGGTGTCATTTACGTGCTACTCTTAAGGAAATGAGTTACATTTATCTTCACTGTGTTCTCAGGATGAAGGCGGGTGGTTTGGCACAGCGTGAGCTCTCGCTGCCGCGCTCGTGCTGGTCGCCTCTCACCCCCGGTCTGTACCTCGGAGCCTGTAGCACTGCTTAATTAACACTACATGAAATATAGCCTTAAAATGAAAGCTAGATATGTCGGTCACTAGACTAACGTGCGTATTTTGCTAGGCCATATTAAATTCTTTCACTTTTTATATATGTAAAATACCTTGTATTTTAGATGGATATAGTCATACTGCATTAAAACCCCCAGCATTTTTAAGGGTCTCGTGGCTGAAGGCAGTTTCATTTGATACCTTAGTTGGAAAGCGTGTGTTTGAGTGCTCGCAGGCTAGTGGGGGATATCTGATGTGGTTATTCATTACCGTCACACCATTGGATGCGTCTGTTGCAGCTCCTCCCCTGCAGTAGGGAGAATAGGGTAGGGACCAGGTCCTGCCCTCTGCCGCCTGCCTTTGTGCTGCTGTAGGGCGGAATTTCACTCTCCAAGCCCGACTTCACAAATGCATGTTCTTTTCCATGTGAACCAGCTTGGTGCTGATACGTCTGTGACAGCCTCAGAATCTGCCTTTTCAGTTGATGCCAGTAGCTTTTTACTTGATGGCAACAGATTTTTTTTTTTTTTTAATGTGTTTCCCACAAATGCAGAAATTTTATTTTGTGCAAATCATGACAAAAAATTAGCCTTCCTCATTAGGTCTCCAGTCATCCTGGTCACCATTAAAAAGCTGGCATTTACCAATGGTCAGACCAAATGATGTCTCGGTAGTTTTGCATTGGGTTTTTTTAGTGACCCCAATACAGTTGTATATTTTTCTCAATGTCTTGTTAAATACAGTAATGGTCAGTAACAGCAGTGAGGTAAGTACTTGTTCGTGACTAACTGAACAAGACCGGGAAGAAAAAGCAAACACAACTGCTCTCCAAGGGATCCTGTCTCAGAGTCTATGAAAACTTTTATTTCTGAGAGTTACTTTTAAAATTCTTGACCTTCAGGAAATGGTTCGATTTTACCATAAATAAACAATGACTTTCACATGCCAGTGGGGGAGCCTGATGAGATCCTTCTCGTTCTGTTGGTATTTTTATGCTGTGGAGTTGCAGAGGCACAAACCCAGGACTGCCGAGCCGAGGCGGGAACGCAGGACGCCTGACACGGAGCCTTAAAAAAAGAGAATTTAAACAACAGGACCATTTCTCCTGGTATAGAAAACTTCCCCACGCTCCCTGTGTCACCTTGGGCAGGTTCCTTACTATTTCTGCACTTAGGTCCTACCTCCAAAAAATACGAACTTGTCCTTTTTTCCTTCCTCTGTTAGGTTGATGTGATTTTCTGCTGCCGGGGCTGGTATCCGCTCTCTGCTTGGAATTTGCACAGTGTCTGGCTGGTGCAAATTAATTTGGGATGTCAGCATTACTGTAGTGCAAACAATACCTCGTTGTGGGAACCATGGATAACCAGCGTGTGATGGCACAAAGGAGGAGATTTACAGACGAGAAAGGACAGGCTAAAATTGGATCTCTGAGCCATTTCTGTATTTTGGGGTGTTTTCTTGTCCTGCATACTTGCACAAGAAAAAGCTACCAGAGAGATAAAAGCCTATGACGTATGTCTATTTTGTTCTTTCTTCATTTTCATGATCACAAGCGTAGCTTTTTAAATTTGATGGGGCTGGAGATGGGAGATGTGGTACTTTTTTCTCTGCTCACTTGAAGTTGTTGCAGGTTAGCATTCCATAATTATTTTTGTCATAAAGATGAATGCCACCCTAAAAAAGTTGGAAGCTAACAGCACCTCAGCTTTGAAATATGAATATTACCACTTTGAATGTTGGAATGGCATTATAGATGGTTTATGGTTTTATGACTATGAGACATTTCTTAGTCTCTGATTCAGAAATACATTTCCTACACATTTTAAAGCAACTTTTGGTCTTTGACACCTTTTTTTTTTAATTTTCTTTTTTTTGGCTCATCTTTGATTTTCAAACGCTCCTTGAAGTGAATTTAAGAGATTGTAGGATTTTAGAGATATTCATCACAAAACTGAGTTGCAGAGTAGTCACCTTTAGCCACCTCTAGTTTAATAACCTGCAATGTCAAGGAATGGCTGCATTGCATTAATTCACTCCAACTCCTGCTGGGAAATCACCGAGCCTTCATAGATAGCTGTTGCAATGCGAAATAGTTAATGTCTGTTACATTTTCTAAATTTTATACCACCCTAGCTATACAAAGATCATGCAAATGTGATATTTGAGAGAATATATTCACAGGATTGTAGTAGTTTTTAAAATGAAAATAGCATTATTTTGTTTTGAACGTGTTTCTCCCCTCACCCCTAGGCTGCCAAAGTGCTGGCGGTTCTGCATGTTGCAATAAGCGCTATCTAAAATACGTTCGGAAAAAAGCAGTAAAATGGAAGACTGCCCTCTAACGTCAACAAAGCCAACCAAAGGGGGCTGAAGAGGCAGCGAAAGGCTGTGGAAGATAACAAAGATTGGCCATAACGTCTCTGGCTGAACAGCATTTTGAGTAGAAAAGCGGGTGGAGGAACACGTGAAAATTTGGGGATTTCAAAAGCCTCAAGTGGAGTTGAGATGCCAGGAGCCAACAAAAGCCAAATCTGAGCCTCAAATGCTCTTTGTTTTGAAAATCCTCCCCCAGATAAGGACTTGACCTTTTCCTCGCTGTCTTTTAGTGGTACCCACATTTAGTAGAGAATGAGGCTGAACAAGGGGAGGACTTGTGGGCAAGTAAGCCTTCGGGTTTATTTCAGCAGCAAAAGTCAGCTGGCACCGAATGACATGGGGCAACAACTGACCTGCTCTGGGCCATCACCACAGTCAATAAAGTTTCGAAAGGAGGTCCCGAGGTTTTCTGGTGTTGAACACATGAGGAAACCTATGAGATGACTCAGTCCTTGAAGAATGCGATAGTGCAAATATCTCAGCAACCTCACAACCTCACATTTACAGGACGGGAGCTGCCACATGGGCTAACCGTTGTCCAGCAAAGGCTTTGCAGAAGGTTTCTGATATTTTCAGCAGCCATGTTAAGTTATGCCATCCCACTGCTGCCAGATCCTCTAGCTACTTGTGTTCTTACACAAGAGACTTTGGGAGGCAAAACAAAGCAGTACCACTAGCAACAAGAAAAAACCTCAAAGTGTTAATTTGTGGTTGTCTGCAAAGCTGCTGTCCTTGCAAAGGTAGGCTCTAAATATAAAATATTTTATATTATGATGCCAGTTGTCAAAACACACAGATTAAGTAAAGAAAACATGTATTGGATCTGTTACAGCTTCCTATTGCAACAAGCGTACTGTAAAGATATTAAAGATACTAAAAAAGGAAAAAAAAATCAATGTTTGCATTAACATGCTAGCGAATAAATAACAAAGATTAATGAACGCAAGGCATGAGTCCCGGTGTGAGCTCCCGCTCTGTTTACATACACATCATCTCTTCTGCTTTTTTGTGATTTGTACGCCACCGTACTCTTGGAGTTCGTCTCATGTTGACTGACAGCAGGTTCCCGTGGATTTCATGCTGGGTCGTTTATGGTGTGACTACCAGTTCGCAGGCTGGCTTCTCTCTCGCCCGGGGATCATGGCTACTTAACCATGGAGAACTACTTGCGGAATAAACACGAAATGTGTTTCCACAAACACTCCTGGCTGTGATGCTTAATTTTACGATAGTTCAGCCAGCTCATAGGAATATGCACAAGGAAAGAACACCAAGGTGGGCGCAAATTCAAACATGATTGAAACATCAATCACTTATTCACTGAGAAATATTTACAGTATTTTCTAACTTGAGAGAGGAATAATGAAATGTGCATCCTAGGGGGGTTCTATGGGCAAATTTTATTCCAAACATTTGCAATCTATGCAGAAATCAGTCACTCATCAAGTGTTGAAAAGGGCCAGGAATGAAACAAAACTCCAAAGGGATTGGATTTGAGCTGGCCAGAAATCTTCTCCAGTTTTTCCATTGGAAAATACCAGATCGTAAAAAATGAAGTGATGTGCAAAAATCAATCAGTCCTGACAAAGCCACAGTGAGGAAGATTTCCTGCCAGCTTGCCTGTCAGGCTCCCAGGGCCCCTCTCCTTCGGGTGTCAGATCGATGGTGCTCGCCCGCCCGAGCACCTGGACAGGCAGCCGGGGAGCTGTCACCGCTCGGGCCCCGTGTCCTCCCCAGCCCTGGAAGCAGCGAGGAGCTTCAGAGCCACTGAAGTCAAGTGTCACTTTGACCTTCCTGTGAAACCGAATGCCAGATTTCCTCTTTTTAAGTGACAGATGCACATCTGTTTGGTTTTTCCCATTTAGTAATAAATTTTTTTTAATCTCAGGATTCCTTGCGCTGGAGTTTCTGGTCTACCGTACAAGAACGGAGAAGCAAACCCAAGCTGAAAGCTAACGAGCACAACCTGTAGAAAAGATCACCCAGTTTAGCAAAGTACATAAGTGCATATCTATTTATTGAGGTTAATAGGTGTTTATTCTTTGTTTTTCAGTGATTTTCAGATAATCCAGAGCAAGCTGAACACTCGTGTTGCTAAAAAGAGAGAGAAGTGCCCAGCCCTGGAGAGCTGCCATCTAAATCGGCCATTCCCAAACTGCAGCGCAGGTATTTTTGGTGGGTCATGAGTCTTTCCTAAACCTCATTATATCCTCCACGGAGGCATTAGCCCTGCAGCTACTGCACCTGCACTCATTTAGGAGCACTGAGGGGTGATGTAGAGGGGGAGCATGAGCGCGGGGGCGCAACGGTTGGGATCCGCAGTTAATGGCCCTGCTGGCTCTGCACCCAAGCTGCTGAGGGTGTTTATGCCTTATAATAAGCATTTCTTTTTTTATCACATCTTAGCTATAGCATGATGTGGTTCCCAGACATAAAGAAGGTGTTTCGACACGTATTGGCATCAGTTTTGGGTACATATGTGTAGGCTTAAGATGCCTGCTAGCAGATGGAGCTAGTGCAGATGGCGTGGCTATCGCATATGGGGAGGAGTGTTTGATTCCTCTGAGTAGAAGTGCGATGTTATTCTCAATCAGAGGGGTCAGAATAGCTTTCACTTGTCGCTTAGTATTCTTGGTAACTGTTATTTCGGAATGGAAAAATCTGTAAATATCACATATCAAGGCTGATTGCTGGAAGCTCGGGAGGGACGGGTATGTGAGAGGTATTTCCAGATACGGCACTCTGTATTCTGCAAGTTATTTCTGATAAATGCTGATTAATTTCTTTTTAATAAATACCGTAAGGAGAGATGAAGCTCTCCTCCGCACAGCTCTGGTCTGGTTTAAATTAAGATTCAGGAGAGTGATGGGAACATGCCATTGCTGAATGTGTGGGGAGAGCAAGGAAATATTGCAGTGCTCTCATTTTCCAGAAACAATTTCTAACGCTCTCTTTCAAACCACAATGCCCAGCAGTGGGTAGAAACCAATATTAAAGCTATCACGTTTTTCTTCCATTCTTAACATCTCTGTTCGAAATCTAAGCTAACTTGCACAGAAAAGCAAGGGTCCCTCTAACAAAGCAGCATTCTGGCAGCACGAACAACAACCCAGCTCGAAAGGGAAATGAAACGTATCTGTGCTCTCCTGACATTATATAACCTGTTAAAAGCAGAGTATTCTGTGGCAGGGACTGAGGGTTTTTATTTCTTGTATAGATTTTCTTAGGATTTTAATGGGGGAAACCAAGTAACAAGTAAGATTCTTCCACTTTTATAGCTGAAAGAGTGGATTTTATGGAAAATGAGTGTGATACCTTTTATCTTTTCCTAATGAAAACACTGCCGCCAGCTGGTAATACATGGTTGTGACTAGGGTTTTATACAGAAAGAATTACTCTGTTTTTTAAACCCACAGCTAAGCTGGAAGTGATATTTTAGGTCAACGTGTTTTTAGAATAGAGAGCACTGATTATCTGTACCCTCCATTACTTTTTCAAATATAGGTACATGATGATAATGCAGTTAATGCTTTTTACCTTAAACATGGTGTTAAACAAACCTTGCTGACAAAGCTCAGCTCAGCAGAGGAAGGTGCCCACCACACCAGGTACTTTACCACCTTCCACCTTCATGAACTGGTGTGACCATCTCAGACCCCACCGCAGTTCAGACACCTCCAGGTTTTGTAAGTGATTTTTTTTTTTAATTACTAGTAAAATTATTTGAATTGAGGCACTTAAAATATATTTAAATTAATTTGCTTTTTCAGATTCAGGTTTTTTACTGCTGCCCAGTGCTTTGGTGAGTCACAGCTCATAGGGGCCGGAATAAAACCTGACAGCTCTGTGTTATGACAGCTGCGTGCAGCGTAGTTATGGGTCTTGGTGCCAAGACTTTTGGATGGTGCCATAAATGTCATCAACCCTTTAGTCGTCATTTTGCTGAAACATCGGTAGTGGCTAAGACACTTCGGCAGTGTTGACATTTCAATTGCCATGTTGGTTTTTACTCCTGTGCTTGAGACAATTCATGTGCTCAAAAAACGATCATTTCAGGTTCTCTGCAGACCCAAGAAAAATGCGGTTCAGCTTTTTAAAGTTGCCATAACAATCACGGGGAAAAGAAATCTTGTAAATGGAGGTTGAGGCTCCGAGGCATAATTCCGTGCTCAGGAGGGATTCGCAATTGATCTTGTGTCCAAGAGAAAGTGGATATATTGCAGTTTCAGAAGTTGCCAGTCCAATAGTAGACGTGTTTCATATTGCAGTACACCGTTTTCCTTACAACTGATGATGTCCTTTGGCCCCAGACTCAGGCAGTGACTTTTGGGCTTGGGGTTTTTTTGTTTGGTTGGTTGGTTTTGGGTTTTTGTTTGTTTGTTTGTTTTGGGTTTTTTTTAAGCTCTTTCAGCAATTTGAAGCCATGAGGAATTTCAGGGCCCCAAACCCTCCACTGAGCTTTGACCTGGAGAGAATATTTGATTCTGGCAAAACCTGTGTCTCTGATATGTCTCAGCACAGCCTCTCTTCTGCACCGTGAGCAATCCTTGCTGCATCCTTGCTCCCAGGCTTTTGGCCCAATACTGGCAGAGCTAAACCTCAAAGAGGGCTGACACGTAGGTGATTTGGATGCCACCATTGCCTGCAGCTGAAGAGCTTAAAGCTGCAGGGGAGTTTCTGCCATCAGCTGTGCAATGTGTGAGTCCTTCTACAAAACTAACAGCGGCAGCCGTCCCATCTACTGCACCAGCATGGCTTGTCCTCTCCCCACGCCTCCAAAGTTCCAAATGCCTAGCTGCTTCCAGTTAGTTTTCTTACATTCCAAGGATTTTTCACTTAATTAGCACTAAATCCCAACGGTTGTTTCAATTTGTAATAAGAGGTATCAATTTTTCATTTTAAAATTAAGAAGAAAAATGGCACTTTCTATGTACCAGAGTATTTGAACCGAGCTATGAAACGTATCCACGTAACCCTCTCTGATCTGCAATAGAAGCACCTCTGAAAGCTGTACGGGTTGCATGAGCTCTGCAGGTTGCAAAATACTGCTGCTGTCAATCCTCCTCTTCCCAGATGCTTTAGCTGAGAAGGGGGAACCAGAGCTGGCAGGGCCTCCTGCGGAGAGGTTGTGCCAGGCAGGCACGCTCCTGCCGCTGACTGCAAACCCTCCATCTCGGCAGAGTTTCCCCCACTATTTTCAGGGCTTTCAAAAATATAGTGGGAAAATAATGACAGACCCACTGGACAAACAAGTGCTCGCATCACTTCTGTGTAAAAGCTGATTTTTCCATGGCACAGAACAGCTTCCCTAGGCTAATTTCCCAGTTTAAATTAAATTAACCCTTTAATTTCCTCCTGTGTGTTTCAGCACTGTCACACAGCATAATCTCATCCATAATTAAGACTGAATTAATATTCCCACCGAAGCCAGCCTGAAGTCCCTGTATCTTGCATTTCAACAGTGGCTCCTGGTCCCAGCTTTAGCACAGGGAATATTTCAAGGACAGTTGAATTTTCTTTGTAAATCTTCAAAGAAATACTTACTAGTTTGCTCAGTGCAGGTGTTTGACCGTGGTCTTGTCTGGGGCTCGGTGCCTGGGGTGGGAGCGCGCCCCTCCGCCACCGTGCGGGGTAACCAGCAGGGCTGGCAGCGGGGATCCGCAGCGGCTTGCTGCGGGGTGCGTTGGCCCTCTGTGCTTGCGGGACTCCCCTTCCCCATACATATCAGCAGGCCAAGGGGGTACCATGTACCTTGCACGCTGTGGGGAGGCTCTGTAAGCGGCTGTGTCACCTTCACAAATGAAACAAGCAGCATCCCTTTCTTTTGTACAGCTAACAGTGGACGAGTCTTCTATTGATTTCTCCTGAATGTCAATATCATGGTAGAAACATTGCAACAGAAGCTACTTTTTTTTTCTTAACATGCATACCAGCAAAGAAAAATTTAAAATAAATCCCCAAACCTCCTGTTTTGAAATATACGTTTCAGCAGTGTGCACGCAACACAGAAAGGTGATCCCAATCTGCAAATACTCCTGTAGGAAGAGTGAATCTTTTCATCCGTGGATGAAAGCTCACCTGTAGATGAAACCGTTCTAGGATTTGAAGTAAGGAGTCAAAGATCCAGAGTACCTGGGGTTCATGTATTGCTACGCACCTTTAAGATAATATCTTAAAATCTCTCAGAGTCAGTTTATCAGTCATTAAAATGTGGTTAATTGTTACCCCACAAGGGTTGCCTTAATGATGAGCAGATCTCTGGCTGCGATGTCTGAAAACAAGTTGGTGAAAAGCACGTTGGTTTATACCGGGGTTCAGGTTTGTTCTTAACACATGGGATGTGCATGATTGTCTTGAGAGCTCATTAAGCCTAATCTAATACCACTTGTAGTCAGCAGAAAGCTGAATTAGCGATGGACTGGTTCAGGTCTTCACACCATGTAAGTAGCTCCACTAAAGTCGCTGCAGATATCTTCTTAACTTAAAAGTAATTCCAAGTTTGCATTAAAAATATTTACTGCTAGTACGCTTAGACTGGGATCCTTATGTTCTACTTGTACATATTTTATATTTTAGTTAAAATCTTCCAGTAGCAAAGGTAAGAACCAAGAAAATAAACCAATTTAAAACTCAAAAGTTTTAAAATTAATTAGAAACATGAGCCATTATTGGGGAAAAATCAACATACTGCATTTTTTTTCTGCATAGACTACAAGTTTCTGCCAAGTTTTTCCTCTTACATTAATACTACCAAGATTTAAAATAATTCACGTCATTGGTTTTAACAAGAGGTAGTGATAAAATTTTAAATGACTCCAAGACTTCTACAAGCATTACAGTTTCAAACCAACAGCCTACAAGTCCTGCTTGGGGTTCCTTGTGATGTATTATTCTCCCCAAACAAACATGTGCTGCAACCTTCCGTGATGTGAGAGCAAATTAATTGCTCCTGTTGTTCCCTGGGAACTAACATTTCTCTAATGATCCAGTATCTCATTAGGCAACACTAAAATACTGCTTTCGCCAAAGAGCGGTTTGCCCAGAGAGGACCTCCTTGGTACCTGATTTGTCGTGAGCTGACAGCAGGCATAGGACTTTAAAACATCAGAAAATCGGAACTAGTTTGTCTATGCACCTTCCATGCACTAAAAGTATCCTATCCTTCATATCTATTAAAATGCCTACATAGGATATTGCTGTTCAGCAATAACAACAAAATAAACACATTCAAGTCCATTGGTATAATTGCCTGCAAAAATTTTCCTCTGGGATGAAATTCAGGACATACAACATTTTACAACTTTGGTCCAATTATGCCATGTTCTCCCAGTAGTCCCATTAATATCAATAGACCTCCTGAAAAATAAGGTGGCGCCAGTGGAGAGAAGAGGGGAGCCAGCCCCGAGCCCTTCCGGGGGTGCTGCCGGGCCAGGCGGCGGGGCCGCGTGCTGCCCGGTGACGGCAGGAGGGTTAAAACATGTTAAACTCCCGTATGGAAGCTCTCATCCAGGAGCAGAAATTTCTTAGTTCACTGTACTGTAATCCTGCCTTAGAGAGGAGGATTAGAGGAGGATTAAGCTACGGTGAACCAAGGTCACTCTATTCCCAAATGACAGACTTCAAACGGAGATTTAGTACAATTTGGAAAACACCCGTTGACTTCACACGACCGTGTGGTTTACCCCGTCTTCCCCGAGCCTGCCTGCGAAGCCATGACCCTAGTGCTGGGAGTTTCAAATCCGTGGCTTTGGGGGAGATGATCTTTAAATTTTCTAATCTCTAAGGGCGTTGGACTTGGGGTGGCCACAGGACAGGTAGCTTCTCCACTGGCTACAGTGGCCCGCACCAGAGACAGACTGTTATTTCCCTCCATTATGGCTAACCAGAGGTGGGATGGAGCTGCAGGTGCAAATACAGCAGCCTGCGAAGGGGCATGGGTGAGGAGGAATGGGAGTTTTACTGAAAATTGAAATATAAATATTTCACCCTTTTTTTTTTTTTTTTTTGAGGATGTTATTCATGCTTTCTGTATTGGGGTCTATTTTGGGATGCGATATGTAAGTGAATATATACTGCCTGCAGCGAATAGGGATCCAGATCCGATTCTGAAATGAGAAGATATTGCATAATTAAACAAAGAAAACAAGGATTTTCAATGTAAAATTCATTACAGGGAGATATTTAGCCACCTGCCTCTTGCCAGCATCCATGGAGGTCCTTCTAGGTTCTGACATTACTATTCAGTTAGAGGGGTTCTTATCAACAAAAAGTAATTGAATATTTGAAGTCAGTTAATCAGCTGAAGTCTAACTCAGGATAAGACATGGATAAATCAAAACTGAAAATGTGTGTGCATGCGACTGTTATTTTTTGGCAGATATGTGTGTTTAACTATTGTGAGACTGTTTTATTTTGCCTGACACCGTTGGCCAGACTGGTCTGAGTTACCTGGTAGCTCATGAAGTGTCTGGGGGTAATTACACTTTTAAATTTATGCTTGTGTGTGTCTCTGCCTGGGCCTATATATCTTCCAAACTACAGATTACTTAGCACATTTGAGAACTCTGTGTTATCCGATAGTTTATTATGAGCTACCCAGTAATACTAACTGCACTTCTAGTTACCATAAAGCCTGACAGAAGAAGTAGAGCCTTTAAGGGATGGACTGCGATTATTCAGCAAACACAGAACACCGACGAGAAGGGCCAGATTTTGTGTCCCAGCAAAGCTGGCGTGTCCCAGGAGGATGCGCTTGGCTGGAGCGGGCTCATGCAAGCTGGGGCTGGTGCAGCCACCTCCAGCCCCGCATGGCTGAACCTCCCAGGAGGAGGCTGCTTCATCTCACCGGTAAGACCTCATCGCAGCTTGGGCACAGCACACTTGGAAGCACCAACGGGCATTTCTGCATCCTTGCACTACACTCCTCCACCTCCCTCTGCAACCCTTTTATTCACTTTAATCGTGGGTCTGCCCAGAAAGGGCACGTATATACGGGGCCGAACCAACCCCCTTTGGGTTGAGTGTGCTGATCCTTCAACTGATCCCAGCAGACTTTGGATCAAATCCCAGGACAGCAACAGGAGTTGTGCAATATTGACTGTTTAATATTCATGTTTCTGTACAGATCTCATTAACTGTCCTTGGTTAGCTCCCCAAAGTACGGGGTAATTGGATACTTTTCATTTTACAAAGAGAATATGTTGACCTTCAGTCAAATTCAAACAGACACTTTAGGGTAAGATTTAGAAAGCCCATCGCAGAAAAGATGAAAACTGTAGTGTGTCAGGCATTACAAATATCTTTATTTTCTCTCTGCCTGTTTCTGAGACTTGCCTTCTGATTCAGCATATTAACACCTGCAAGAAAAGCTGTTTTCCCGATGTTCTTGGCAGATTTCTGCTTGGGATTATTTTAGATTGCAATGTTTTGCTTGCTGATAAGATGTAAATAAACCCATAGGCTCCTATTCCCCTTTGATAAATGAATTAATAGAATAAAAGATGAAGCAGTCCCTCTTAAAAGATGTTTGCATACATTACGCAGTTGTGAAGCTTTCTGAAGGTTACTCATGCAAAAACGAAAGTCAAGTAATGTTCACGGAAGTCGTGTGTTGTATTTCAGCAGGTTACCAGCATCAGGTTATTAAGTTGACTTATTTTCCCAAGTCCTCCTTATGGATACCCAGTCAATATTTAAAGCACAATAAGGAAATATTTCCATGTATAGAAGAAATGATGGCCTAGAAGAACATCTGATCTGGCTGTAGAAATGATGGTTGTGTTTAGCGTAGGCTTCTGCAAACAGAGCTGTTACTTCTACAACAGATTCCTGACAAGTCCAGAACAAATATTCTGACAGCGAATCGACTTCTGAATTGCGTGAGCCAAACACTTTGAAAAATGCTTTGTGTTGACTCAGTTAAAGGTTTTCTACATTGTAATAAACTCGGCTCTTCCAGTCTTCAAAAGAACTATTTCTGTGTTCTTCGGTGTATCCTTTGTGTTCTCATTGCAGGAATTTGTTAATGCAGGAATAATCAGTTAACTCTGATGAGAAGTGTTTCATAGACTACAATGGGCTTTGGATCAGCACCTTAAAATTATACCTTAGGAATTAAAATGTTTTCACATAAGAAATTATTTAAGATATCCCAGGCTAACAATGCCCGCTGGTTTCTGTCGTTTCCCATGGTAACATGAACCTTTAGAAAAGTGGGAAAGAACTACCCCGAGGGGGAAAATAACAAGAATGAAAATACAGGCTTACGAAACCACTTGTTTCCCAGTGACTAAACAGAGAGTGTGTATTTTACTTACGTCTTTCCTATCCAGGCCGCCGTTGGCAGGGGGACAGCTGCAGTCTTCCACGTGTCATCATGCACGTTGTGCTTCAAAAGAGGTTTCTTCTTCTCCCAGGTGGCTCTTGCCTGGCATACATCAGTAATAAATGAACAAATATGGGGGGTTTTGATGTTATGAGTTAGGAAAAAAAAATCATCCTCCAGAAGAAAAGCTGAAAGAGACTCAAGAGATGGTTCAGCCCCAGATCTTGTGTTGCCTCCAAGCAAAAACACATTCTTCTAAATATCAAGTTAGGCAACTGTCCTGCTGTGACAACAGCAAAAAGCAGCACTAGGGCCAATGGAAATAAGGAGGTCTAGTGTGTTGATATGGCTCCCAGAAGATCGATTAAATCTTCTTAGAATATCTCATTGCCATTGATTTGGTCTCATCTTGCCTCATTTTCAATGGACAAGAACAACTGGCTGCTGATACCACCCTCAAAAAAACCCTTTCTTAGTCTTCTCTTTCTTATATTAAACTAAATCAAATATTTCAACTTTTTGTCATGGGTTGTTTTTTTTTAAAAAAAATCTGTTAAGTCTCCCTACTGTCCTCCAGCCTCTACAGTTTGTCTCTGACCTTTCTTAAATTATGTCATCTCTTTTGCAGCAGTCACAATACTGGCTCACATCCAATATAGCACCCTCCCGCCCTCAGTATCTCTTGAAGTATCGCTGCATGGAAAGCTACTCCTCACCTGAATTTCACCTTTCTTAATGTGTACCATTTCCTCGCTTCACTATGGTAATTTTGAGTTCTGGTTGTCTGGGGTTTTTTCCCAAAATATTTCACAAAGATTTTGCCACAAAATATTGTGTCATTTTAATTTTTACAGACTACTTTCTGTTGCTGTATCCAAGCCATAAATGAAAATACTGAATAGAATTAGATCAAGAAGAGCTTTCTGTGGATGCACATTGAATTATCTCCAAGTGTAAAAGCAATTGATGATTTACTTTCTGAGGGTAGAAAATACATTTTTTCCCAACGAACATCCAAATCATTGGCATCCTGCCATTGCTGCCAAAGATCCTGGAGTGCTGGAGTTATCCACTATTCACTCAGTGCTTTATTTATGTGTACGTTCTGGTGCCACACCACCGATGCTAATCTGCTTGCTGAGTTCCTGTCGCCTTCACCAATGTTGGAACATACATGGGAATGCTGCTGTGCTGATCTCAGCACTCAGACACATCTGTCTTTGTGGAGAACTCCATAAATGCCACATTTTGGTTAGCAGCCTGAGTGCAGCCCAAAACAAGAGGCTAACACAGATTTTTCCAGCTGTATTATAATTGATTGGTGGTGGAAGCTCCAGGCTTTCCGACTCATGCACAAGTAGCTTTTGCCACGGTAGCAATCACTTGAATTGCTCTGTCCTTCCGTTCAGAAAACGATCAGACAGAGTGCCTGTATGAACTGTGACTTTAGGGTGGAATCCACCTCATTTAACTCTGGTCATTTAAGAGCTGGGTGTCTGATTAAATGAATAATCTTGCTCCCTCTCCAGTCAAGAGAGGCTGATGCACCCAAAGGCAGTTCAATCCCATCTGAGTTAACGCCTCAAGAGGAAGAATCATCCTCCTGAGTCACATCTATCACCGTATCACGTAAGAAAAGCCTGGGTGACAAACATGCTCAGTGTTAACCTGGGACGACAGGAGTTCAGCCTTCGTTGCTCACTCTTCCATCCCATGTAGCGCTTGCAGGACACGCTCTTAGCCCAGAAATTAAATAATCCAACACATTTGCTTATGAATGGACACAACATTTTTGTTTGGTTGGTTTATTAATCCCTACAAGAGCTTATTAAAAAGTTCAGCAAATGCAACAGAAGAAAAAAGAATTCACTTCCAAATTTCTGTGCTGCTCCAAAACAACAAGATGTGAACTATGTCATTAGCTTTGGTTTTGTCATCTTCCCTCTCTGATTTGTAAAGCTTTGCACATAAGGCAACTGGAATTGCTACCGTATTTTGAGGCAGGTGACATTTCTTTATCAGATGTACTAGACAGTTGATGACTCTAGTAATGCTCTAATTATGTGTAGTGAGTTGTCTCTAAGCGCTGTATGAAAATGCTTACTGCATCATTAGCTACCTTGTTGTTTACTAAATGTCTTTTATAATACTACAGGGGCCCAAATGAAGGTTGTGTCAGTGATTGCATTCTGAATTTCTATTTTTAGGGATTTATAATTCAACCATTTATTTTCACTTCAGGCTGAAATCTGGCATACTGCTTCTCAGCCGAGACTAAACTTAACTATTAAATTTAAAAGGAAAGATTGGTGTGGATGGATTATACAACTGGAGTGTGGGGGTTTTTTAATATTAAGGGAGGCAACATTTTCCAGTACTTTTTGCACAGAGAAGATTTTTAAAGGAAAAGTTTTAAAACCTGAGGTTCAGATAATAGTCTAGATCTGCGAATATGCCTGAGCGTAGGCAGGCACGGCTCAAGAGAGGGTTGCAAGGGGGTTTGGTTCATAGCAAGCTGCCCAAGGGATGTGTCTGCAGCCCGTTTCCCAGTGGTGGAGACCAGGGACATCGGAGGTCCCCGGGGAGCTGAGCTGGGTGGGCAGGGGCAGCCCAGCGCCCTCCCCCCGGGTTGGCGTACAAATTGCCGTCGGATATTACAGAGGGAGAGGGAGACTTGGCATCCGGTGGAGGTGACGCAAAACCGGCAGCGGCTGTTGTAGGACAGACGTTAATTCTGCCTGACACACTGTGTTGTACCGTGAGAATTAATAAATTGCCACAAATTTTAAGTTCCCACTAAAGCTGACGAATGGCTCCAATATACACTCATTACGCTTTCATCGTTTTGAGGGTAATAACACTAATAACACAATGCATTTTTTGGTCCATAGAAATTACTTCATTTGGGGTACTTGTTGCTGGGTTTTGCCCGGTGATAGCAATTTAAAAATGTTAAAGCCGTTAGTTGCTCAGAATGAGGTTTACTTTTGCTGTCTCTCACAAAGGTATGAAAGGAAAGGAAATTTCTAGAATAAAGTGTTATTTTCATGCTGTGCATCCTAAGCACAGATCACAAGTTAAACAGTGAGCCAAAATGACTTTTTTAAAAAATGTGAGTGTATTAAAAATTCTGGTTTAAAAACCCCAGTTTTTTAAACATCCCTAGATAGATGAAAATGTCAGTTATATGTGTGCTGTGATGAAAAGAAAGGTTATTGCCCCATGCTAGCTCTACAGCTGCCAGAAAAGCTAAAATAAAATTACAACCACTTAAAAATAACACAAAGAAGTTATTGGGTTTTTACAAAGGTATCCAAATGTGATCGGCTGCAAAAGGATTTGTGTTGCTGGTGGAGTAATTAGAGTGGCAATTTGACACATTGTTTGGCAATGTCTAATATCAGTAATATTTTGTCAAGTGTTATAAATAATCTAGAAATAGCCTGGAAGGATCATTTAATGGCTGACTCAGCTGGTGCTTCCCAGAAAAATTTTCATCAGTACCCGACTACAGTCATTTAAAAAAAACTTGTTGTAATTTCTTATAAATTTGCAAAGGAATTAATCCTTGTAAAGTGGAGGACTTCCACCTCTAAAGCACTGTTTTGTTGACCCTGTGGGAGTCATTTCACGTGAGGAAGAACAACAGCGTGAAGTATCGCATCCAAAAGAGAATGCAGACGCATGGGGAACGCTCTCAGTCAATGAAGTCTCCCGTTAGAGACAGGTATTATAAAAACCTAATGTATAGGGAGTTATACAGCTCAGGAGCCATCCTCCTCTCAGGTAGCAGACGTGTGGTGGTGCAGGACATTGGCCTGGGTGCGAAGGTGGTCCAGGCGGTAGGAGACCTGATGATGCTCTTGGTTTACTTTGCTTGGCTGTGGGACTCAGGGCATGTCCTTCAGCCCCATCCATTAGCCTTAGAAAGACTCCTGCATCTCTCAAATCTTCACATCATTACCTCTGCGTGGTCACATGAGGAAGGGAGGCCAAAGCAACTCCGTGATGTTGCACGTGGAAACTCCAGGGCAGCCCAAAGCGGGTGAGATGGGCGCCGATCCCCTTCTCTCGCCTCGCGTCTCGGGTCTCTGCAAAGACCCGGAGTCACTCTAGGGAGCACGGCGTGCTGCTGCGGGACCACTCCGTGAGAGTTCAGCTGTCTTTTGAAAACATTTTACCATTCAGAAGTGCCAGGGCTGGTGATTTCAGGTGGGAAGAGCCAGTACATACAAGATCAAAAGAGCGGCTATAGTTTTATTAAGAGTTTTCAGTAAGTCAGTTAAACTTAGATTACAAACCTGATTAAATAACTTAATTAAGTTATTTAATTATCCTTCTAAAATTCTAGACAGAACTTTCAGTCATAATCCTCTATGACTTAAAGCACTACCCTACTCATCCTCTGCTCCCCCCAAATTATGCAGTTTTAGTTTTCTCCAGTGACTTGAGTAATAACATGACAGTATATTTTATAACAAATCTTCCATTATCTTTTTTTGTTTCAAAATAGATTTACAAAAATGTTTTTCTTAGTGTTTTCAATTACAAGAGAAAGCTGTACATCATGTGGGTGCCTCACATAATTCAACCGATAATCTCAGCAGTCAATTAAATTTTAAATGCTTCTCCATTAAATACTTATTTTACCACAGTAAATAATTTAATGTGTTTCCATTAAAAGTGTCTCACATCACAAAGTTTTCAATCTTCTTTTTTAATAAAGTCACGTCATCCTATTTATTGAAACTGAAATAAAAGAACTTTTAGTTAAAGGTTTTTTTGGCTTGTGCATTCGCTGCTGGTAACTCTGCACATAAATTTCCATTTAACATTTTAGTAATATATAAAAACTGAAGAAAACCAAATTAAAAAAACCAACCCCCACAAACCTGTAATCAAGAGAGAAAACTGAAGTGCACTGACATTTTACTAAAACCCTGCATCAATTTGTGTCCCGAGTTCCTATCCAAAATGTGTATCTCCTTACTGTCACAACCAGTAATGACCAGTTTAATTCAAGTGACAGGATTACTCTGATATACTTGGATAACTTTCCAGAACAATCTTCTTCAGCGATGAATCTTCCTATGCTTGATCTTACCCAAAAATGTTCTTAATTTTCTGTTGACTTTGAACAAGGGAACCTTGCTCTAACTTAAATATCATTAAAAAGTCAGGGTTCACTGGGACTTACTTTTCATACACAGACTGAAAGCTGAGATTTCCCCCCTGCAATCTGAAATCTGCCAGGTGATTTTAGCGATAAACTGGGAAATGATCTGAAAAGTATTTATGGAAGGGTGGGAAGAATATTTTTACCTGCCCTTTTTTTCTGGAGGGGACAAAATCAAAAGCAGATTAAATTTTGCGTTGAGTCTCTCAAACCTGTAGCAAGTACTAAAGACATGAGAAAGGACTATAAAATATGAAAGTTTTCTATGATTGAAAAGGCATTATTGCACATTTGGTATCTCAAATAACATTCACTTAGAAATGTTGGTCTTAGCAAAGGGGTGTCTATGTGTACGTATGCAACAGGACAGGGCAATGCCAGCACAAGAGGATTGGCCCATGTCCAGAGCAGGACAGGATAACTAATTTTTATTACCACCACCTTTGCCTGTTGCATGACTCCAGGACAAGCACAAACCTTTTCCTTTCCTTTTTCCTCATTTGTGCATCTGAACGAGGACGTCGGAAACCTGAACAACGCAGCGCTGCAAAAATCACAGCACACATCGCTCCATTAGCTTGGAACTGATTGCGGCACGCAGGACAGGACCGTGCCCGTTAAGGTGCCTGCTAAGATCGGTGGGTCTTGACCTGCATCCAGCTTACAAGTCAGGCGGGGAAAGGTCAACACCAAAAAGTTGTTTGTGCTGATTGTTAATAGACTAACAAGCCTTTACAATTATGTAAATGGACTGGAAAAATATTCTGCAGACAAGGCTGTGCTGCAAATTCACTTCATATATTTATCTCATTAATTTCATAGCATGAGTTATGTTTTCTGATCATCATTCATGAACATAAACCGCTTATCCCTCCATCATTGTCTTCTCGTCCCCTTTTTGTTACGGGCTTTGCCGGCCTGAGATTATCATAAACTCTTTGAGCAGGGAGATGTATTTGGACAGCATCCAGCATGGTGGGACCTTCTCCGGGCTAGAGCATTGTCACTGTGCAAACAATACTCAGTAGCAATCATATGCAACATATGGAAAATTATGATAAGAATGCCTTTAAAGCCTTTTAATTAGATATGATTATGAATATACTGTTGTCCTGCAGCAAACATTATTGAAGCTGGTGAGAAACTTCATGGGTATTGGACCAGCTTAAAGGAAACTTGCTTCTTTCTAATTAGTTTGTATTAATTGAAAGTTTTTAATAAGTTAGTCGTACATTAAAAGAAAATCTTTATGTTAGCATTCATAGCTGTTGTCCTTAGGCATTCTCCTATGGAATAATTACAGACGTATATTAATGTTTTTCTTACTTGGAAGCACTTAATTTACATTTTGACTTAAAAACAAAACAATGGTCCTTATAGATAAAGGAGGAACTGGTTAGTAGGGATGCTTTTTGGCAAACACCATACTTCACCACCCCGCTCTGCCAGCAGAAGGGCTGTTTGAACAGCGGATTGTGTCCGTGTCTGATCCAGAACAACACCGCTGAGCAGAACCTGGGAATTTCAAGCACTTAACAACGTGCATCAAGCAGCAGCGTATGGCAGAAGACTACTCCTCTCGTACACTTTCTACTGTTGCTAAGGGCTCTGCAGCAGTCCAGGTGTCACAAGGACAGCAGCAATATCACTGAAAAAACAACTTTTTTTTTTCCTTCAGGTTTCACTGATGGCAAAAGAAGCCCTTTGGAGATGAACAGGTTGGCTTGCTGGACCACATCCTCCTGTGTTTGCTCTGCAACGCACCACCTCCTTTAAATGAGCAGCGGAGGCCTTGGTATTGGAGTTGAAGATGCCAAGGTGTCCCTTGGTTGTATGGACATTAGCATCTTGGTTCACCCCAGGGGTGCTTTTGGGGTGAAGGCCATAGAGGGGCTTTTTTTTCCAACATATATTTTCTGCTTTGCTCACTGCTTCGGTCAGCCCTGTGTCGGGGGGAGATTTGCACAAACAGGAAAAGGAAAGCTCATTTTACTCTGCTTTTGCATGAATCAAAATGACTTTGCGTGAGAGAAAAGGCAAGCTGAGGAGCATAAAAAGGGCAGACCGAGGAAGCAACTTGTGACAGATGTTGCTTCTGTAAAGACAGAAAAAATCTGAGATAGCTCAGAAAGTAGAGATGATGAGTAAACACTGCTAATAAGTGAAGTAAATAAGTATTTGACTATATGGGAGTAAATAAACTTTACAGGATAATCCAAGACAAAGTTTTAATAGTCTCTGTCTGCATTTTGGTATGCAAGAGGGAAACAGGAGAGAGCTGGCTTATGCTGGGTCTAAATGCAGCTCTTGATCCACGCCACCGTGTCCTTATGTCTCCCAGGCATCCCCATCCTCCACGAAAGCTCTTGCACAGACCATGCCATGTAGCGTGGTCATGGCTTCTTCAACCATTGCTCTTCATTCCTCCTGGGTCCCTATTGAAACGGCTGCCCAGCTTCCCCCAGGCATCGCAATGGCATGGGATGGGGAGAGACCGTAACGTCCCTCTCGGTTTTGCTTCTGTCAGGGGCACATAGACCAAACTGATGAGAACCTGGTGCCAGCTGTCCTGAGCATTCACTTCTTGGCCGTGAACCTCCCTGTTCTGGTGAAGAGAGGTACTCATGGGACAGGAGGAGGCTGTGTCTCTAACATGGGTTAAGTCAGCAGAGCAAGGCAGTAAATCTGTCCTGGTGTATTAAAAAAACGTGTATAAACTATTTATTTCTTGATTTCAGCATCCCTGAACTCTAACTCTGCACTGCACCATACCCATGATTGCTGTCTGAGCAAGGGGGATGGCATCCCGCCCTGGCAGTGGTTTGTCCCCCTCCACCCTCTTGCAGAGATCACCTGAGGAGCAGGACACCGAGGCTCAAGCCCATGCCAGCAGCCAAGGTGGCTCCTTCCTTAGATCAATCACCTTGCTGTCTCTTTTTTGCTGCCGGTGCCAAGCTGCCTCTATCAGATCCTGAGTGCCAAACCCAATTTTTGAAAGATTTCCATCTCTTTAATTAATTAAAAACAACTTCTGCAACACTGGCATGTTCCTGTGTGCTCCTGAGAAAAATCAGCCCTTCTCTGCCGAGCACTAAAATGGAAAGTGCAGTTGTTCAAAAGCGCTTCTCTGCTCCAGCCTGCTCCTCCTGAGATGGCGAGGGGATCCCAAAGCCACCCCGCTCCTGTGCACCGGGACGTCAGGCTGTGTCACCCATGAGTCCCATGGGCACCAGCTGGCTTCTGCCGGGGCTGCTCCGCTGCGGTCCGGAGGGCAGCTGCTCTTGCAAAAATCCCCTGGTCTGGTAACCAAAGCCGCACGGTGGTTTTGGAGCCAGGGAAATGGCCTTGGTCGGATTTCCTTCATAGTCCTTTATCTGTGAGTAGGACTTTCGATTCAGCAGAATAACGTACTACACATTGAAAGCAAGGGAAAGACAAACAGACCCCAAACAAACAAATGGGAAACAAATGGCAGGGAGTAGCACACCAGGGTGGAGCTGCGAGTGGAGCAGTGTGCGCTCAGCTGCGTGGTTAGCGTCACCGTCCCTTGTGCCGTCTCCCATCACCCCTGCACACACAAAACGGGTCTCTTCCAGTGGTTTTTACAATATGCTGAGTATAAATGCAGAAGCATCGCAGGACATGTCCAAACTAAATAAAACCTCACGGAGGGTGTTAAATTAAAAACAAACACAGGAGATATAAGCCTTTTACCGGAGCACGAAGCAGTGGAAGCTCCCGTTCTGTATTGCAGCCTAGCGGCACGAGCGGTGATGTTTCACACAGCTGTAGGTAGATGCATGCCCGATGCTTACAGCCCCCTGCGACCACCTGAGCTGTACAGAGATACCTGCACTACATATTGAAATACAAAAACTTATGGGGTCCTAAAAATGACCTCGATTCTGCGCTGCAATAGCCCACGTGCTGCCCACTGAATTGCGCCATACACCACAGGGATGTAATGGCTCACTGCTGCTTAAAGAGCATCCATTTTATGTGCTCTTCTTTCTGTGACTTCTGTTTAGCATTCACACAGAGCCCATTAAATGATGAAAATGGTGGATTTAGGACTTTGGTGGTTTGGGGTTTGGTTTGGTTTTTTTCATTTTCTTTTTGCTTACACATAAAGTAATTGGAATTGTCCTTGAAAGCTGTTATTCCCCATTCTGGGAAAACATGCTTCAGCCACCTGCTGTAAAGAGCACATTTCAAACACAGCATTTTCTTTAAGAATAGTAACCCTCGCTGCTCGGTAGGTTTTGGCTGTGCAGCTGGAGCGCTGCTGTATTCGTGCTCCGGCTGACCCTCCGCCGGTACCTGCCCGTGCTCCTCCTTGCAGCTCGGCTCCCGCAGGCTCTGAGCACTGCGTTCTCCACCTGGAACAGCCTTGGGCACAACACGAGTCCGGGGGAGATGCGGGGCCTGCACACCTGACCCTGTATAAGGCCTGGGCGAGCACAAAGAGGGTTCTGACACTAACGTTATTTATCCGTATCGTACCACCACTGAGGATATGTCGCACCCACTGCTGTGGTCACTGGGAGCTGTTCCAGCTGTTTTGCACCAGCCAGATGTGGGGGTGTGTGGCCACACACCTGCGCTTTCTGTGTTACTCGGTCTCCAGCCCCCAGCCTAACGGGATATAACTTAAAGCCGTTAGGAAATTCAGCCACAGCCGTATAATTTTGGAGTGGGCACGTTTTAACCTGCTCTTACTTCAGCTCCTGGTCAGCCGGCTGGTGTGAGGATCGACCTTTCCTGAGACACTGTAAGTACAACGATCTCTGCTCTGGCATGTACGCACTGGCTTGTTATCGCAGACTTTGCAGAGAGGGAGGACTGAGCAAGCAAACACCTTTTGAAACAAATTTACTTTGTCTGCAGAGCTGCTGATTTTTAAATTTTAATATCTTAGCTATTTATTTATTCAAATGCCCTATGCACTTTATTTAAAACTCCATGGCTTGTAAGATTTTATTTAAAGTTTGTTCAGACAAACAGAATAGAATGATCAACTCCAAATTTACGGTTTATTCTCTTTGTTATCCTGTACATAAGGGGATTAAAAAAACCCCAATCAAGAGACAAGAATTAAACTTTTTTGGGGAAAATAACTTCTCGGAAGAAGCTTCGTACCTGCCTCACTCTAATTGCAGTGTTGTGATTGATATGAATAAGTTATAAAGTCCCTAACTATTTAAATTTTTATATGACATGGTCATATTATAAGCAAAAGGAATTATTTAGTTATATTACTGCATGCTTCTACCACGTGGATTCCCAGTGAAACAGGGGCTGGGACTGTAGCTTGTACCGACAAGGAGCGAGCAAAGCGCTGAGCACTCTTCCATGGCACGTCCTTGTTGCAGGTGGCCATATTCTTGTTCCTTTAGTCTTTCGCAAAGCAAAAGGGAACGGTGTGGAGACACACTGGCTGTCTTCCACTGCGGGAGATTTTGCACTGAATTTACAAAGAAGGCTTTGGAAAGAAGGTTTTGCGTCCGCTTTGCCTCGTCCCGCCAGGGTTGCCTCTTCCACTGAAGGGTTCTTCTTTATTCTCCTCCTGCAATATTCAGAAAATAGGAAGTTATTATTCATATCATTGCCATTCAAATCCCTTACTTGACATAAAGAAATTGATATCCTGCTGAAATCAGTTTTAGATGTCTACATTAGTCCGGGCCATCTCCTTACCTGTGAGGCCAAGAGGTGACGTCCCAGGTCAGAGGAGCAGAGGGGGTTGGCGTGTTCTCACCAGGGCATTTACTTTATCAGTCGCATTTGGTAGCACACTGTGCCCTGTCGGCCTTACGGATGGTCGGGGGCACTTTGCGATTCTCAGCAGTTATTCATTTTTAAAGGAAGGAGAATTTGTGGAAGAAGGTCAAAGAAGATTAATAAGGGACAAAAGGTCTAATAACTACACGATTTTAGACAAAAATAGGAGAATGATCACTGCTCATACTGTGTTGTTTGATCTTATTACCCTGCATTAGTGGAATCCATAATTTACAACTTCAATAAACTCCCAGCCTCGTTGGGCCAAGATATATGTTGGTGTTGGTTTTATTAACTACATAATAGGAAAGCGCTTTATGCGACATAATTACTCTGCATAGGCAAACATCTAATCACTTCTAGGAAAAGTTTTATGAGCAACCCAAAGGGAGAAAATCAGACAAACTACAACTTGAAGACAATGTGTTTTCACCTTCAGGTTTCCAGTGTCGTAGCTACTGCTATCACATAGAGGTCACTCTATCTTGGAACAGATGTTGAAGAAATAGACGGCTCTAAGTACCAAAGTTCAAATATTATGCGCTGCAAGTTACATTAATCACAAACTTGTTTTGAAAGCCCAGAAGAATTTTAGAGAAAAAAAGAGATACAAAGCTAAAATGGGACTCGGAAGACTATGTGTAATATTCCCAGCTCTGCCTGGAAAAAGAGAGCATGATTTAAGTACTCACAGAATTTCAGAGAGAACTAAACCTTTACCATACAGTTCCATAGGGTAACAGAGAAGCCGACACAGGTAGGACTTCCTTACCTTACTCTGATTTCTGGATGATTACTTGGACCCCAATTACAGCTATAAATCCTATTAAACTCTATAAAACTTTCCCTCTAGAGTTACTCCCTCTCTCAGGTGAATGTTTTCAATCGGTCCTTTTTATTTTATGCAACAAGATTTTCAGCTAGTCCGAGGTTCTCCTCTTCTGTCTTCAGGTGAATCAAACTAAACTGCAACCAAAAAAAGCATGCGTGGACAGTGTTTGCACTCACAGCCAACTCGCGTGGATAGCTTTCTTGGGGTCCCAGTCAGCAGGACTAAGGCGAAGATTTTGGCTGGCATTCTGGCCGATTTGGTACACTTGGACACTATGTTGTGAAGGCAGATTATATCCACAGTCATAAACCAGCCAATCTATATGAAATTCTGCCACTTTTTGTATTTTCAGCCTTCCTGACTATTTGAAATGCCTGTGACGTGGTACTGCTACTGACTGACTTTGCAATTCTTAACTAATGGGAACTCTTAGCATTATAAAAAGTAATTAGCAGATAGTGTATCACATTATTTGTCAGAGCAGTGAGCCACTTACAATCCTACTGTTTCTCTTCACTCCTACACCTTAGGTCTCTTAACTCAGCTCATCTTAGCGCCTTTCTCTGGCAAACGTCAGTATGTTTCTTTTCAGAGCCAATATTAAAGAAGAAAGTAATGGGATGCTAACACGTCAGGGAGATTTTTGCATGTTGTCCTTGGCTTTTCCAGTCCAACCGAGTCATCATTTCAACCATTTAAACTCCTGTTGCCTCTTCTTATTTTGTTGGATTGCCTATGTCTCACCACCCTGAATATGCAAACTGTTTTCCTTTTGTATACCTAGCAAACAATAATGATACATCTTCATTTTAAGGCCTTTCTGGCCTAATCCATCTATCTACCTATCACCTCTCTCACAGCACAGAGCCATAGCGCCGTATTCATCCAGTGAATGGCGCTGACTGTGGCTGCTGCTGCTTAATATACTTCAACAAGCTTTGTTCTCGGCTGCAAAGTCACCTTGCTATCCTCTATCTTTTCCCTCGCTATTTTATCTTCTGGGATGCCAATAAATAACTCCAGCTTTTCCATGCTTACCGATATAATTTCATTCTTTCCTTGTGCCTCTGTTTTCTCTTCTATTATTCTTAGATTGTGTATTTTGAGGGGGTTAGCGGTCACTTGTGTGTATGGTTAGAGCCCTCTTCTCTGGCCAGCTGCAAAATAAATACTACTACTAGTGCTAGTACCAATAATAATTCTTAGAAAACTCCTGTTTCATAAGCTAGACAGGGGAGGATCAAGTGGGGGGATGTAGGAGACACGAAGTGTCAAATTGCAACACGTAGACACCCACAATAACCACGGATGTCATTTCATTTGGACTTCTGTAAATTCTGTAGGCACTTTTGAACGTTTCTCCAAGAGGCACTCACCAACATTTACCTATCTCTGCGCTTTCAGCGTGTATGGTAGGAAGTATGTGGGAACCGCTCCGTTAACTTAAATAGACCCAAAATACTGGGCAGACTGAAGAGAGGCAAAAGCTGGAGAGCCAGGTTATACCTATATAGTGAACTGCTCTTTTTCTCTTTGTTCCTTTATGTTTCACACAGCTTATCATCTCCTGATTATTGCCTTAAGGCAGAGCTGGTTAAGTCATTCTAGGCTGAAGTTAAGTCAGTCTAGGAATATCTTCCTCTCCCTCAAGCTGTAGCTCAGGTGTTGGATGCACCGAACACCTCCTCCCCACGCATCGCCGCTGCAGGTGCTGCGTGGTGGGAGAGGCAGGGAGCCACAGCTATAACAGGTCATCTGCCTCTGGCACCAAAGGGCAGCAGCTCCTTCCCTCTTTCCCTTCTTAGGTCAGCGAGTTTGGGACTGGTTTTGCCCCCGCCACACGCCTTCCCTCCCAGGCAGTGCAGCATGGAGCATGCGCAGGGTGAAGCGGCGATCAGCCGCGAGGCTGGGGCAATACGCTCAGCACCGGTTGTGAGCTTGGGTTTCATTTCCCTGCCAGCCTCAGACCCAGCACCGGGGGAGCGGGAGGCGAGCGGTGCTGCAGGCAGGCAGCAGGCACGCCTGGGCTGCAGCAAGCCCAGCCTGGGCTGCGGGATTGGCAGCGGAAGGATGCAGCGGAGGAGCCAAAAACCCAAAGGGCAGGCAGCGAGCAGCAGTGCCAGCCCAACTGCGCAGGGAGGCAAAGCTGGAACCGTCAGGCTCGGGACCAAAAACAGTGGGCACCTTCACTGGCGGCAGAGGGAAGGAGAAACAATATGATTTTATATTAACTGTGCAAAGCCTCGGCAGGAAAAATCATTCCCTCGTTAGCAGAGGCTTGGGTTTGCATGCGCAGGGGTAATTTTCTGTAGCCTTTGGTGCTGAGGAGTGAAGGCATTGACTGGTTTGTGTTGGCTGACAGATGAGCCTGGATTTAAGGATAATTAAAGAAGGTCAGCAAAGATTATAAAATGATCATATTATTCGGTTTATAAAAAGAAAAATATGTGGCAGATGCTAGTCATGTCACTTAATGCTGTCGCCCTGAAATGCATTTAGTATCAGCTGAATAGATCAGCATGGAAAGGTTATGCATAATACGTATAGTTCAATTTCCATGCATTGTTTAACCTACTAAATCTAATTCACTTTTCCACCCACTACTTAATTTAATTTCCATGCATCTAATGACTGGAATACAGCATCATCATACCGGAGGCTAGCAGAAAGACCAGGTAGAGGTCAGGTGAATGTCTGAAAAACAAAACAAATTACAGAGAACAGTGATTGCTTTATTGCAGGTTTTATCATCTTGTTTATAGAAGGAATAACTTTTGAAGTCACTGTTGGTGATTTTAAATGTTTTCATATTTTTGGAGTAACAGAGCTGGTATCATGATAGAGGACAATCATAACCTCTGTGTGTCCTTGCAGAATTTCAGTGTTTTACTGGTGACAAGCAGAGTAATTAAACCTGGGGAAAGAACCGCAGGTAAATCATTTGCGCTGAGTCATATCGTGCAAATATTTTCCTTTTTGGGCTTGAGCTAGGCTGTTTGGGCTCTGCCAAAAACCTGGTTTGTATGTTTTTTGTTATGGGTGGTGATGGTTTGGTTTTGTGTGTGTGAGAAAAGGAAAGCTTAAGTGAATCCAGGATGGGTTAGTTTGGGGGGTGGGGGTGGTTTAGGACTTATTTTTTGTTTTGCAAACTTTGGGGAAAAAATCAGTGAAGGCCTTTTTAGTTTTTCCCAGTTCAAAAGTTAGCTTTCATACTTCTCACCCTGAGGTATTCTGACACAACTAGGAAAATGGAAGAATAGTGAATACCACCATGGACCTTTTAACATAAAATTTAAGCTAGTTAATGGTTACCAATGTAAAAGTTTTATATTGGTAATATCCAGTAAAACATTTGACTAATTCTTGGGGTGAGTGAGTTTGCACCATAGTTTGAGTGTCCAGATTAAGTGCAGTAAGACACTGTAAAGTAGGTATTTGAAGATTTTGCTTTAGCTCCGTACCTCCCATTAAAATTAGATATTATTTTTTTTAGCTATGACTAGTGATCTTACACATTTGCACAGGTTATATGGGTGCATGGCAGACTGTCTCTGAGTTTCTTGGTGCTTAGGACAGGATGATACTGAGAAAGCCAAGAAGTTTTCTCCCTTTAATTTAGATGTCTGCAGGCACCCAGCACCAGCCACGTGTCTGACCACCCTGCTTGACCACGTAGGTCTTGGGGGACACCCCATCAGCCAAAGCTCAGAGGCGCTGGGATCTGCCCAAGGACCGGGTGTTCCTCCCTCATCGGGAGCATAAAGCAGCTCATAAGCTTTCAAAACAAATAAGCATCGTCCCGGGGTTGTTCGTGGTAGGGCTGCGCTGTCTCTGGGGGAATGCATCACCCGAGAGGCTCCTCTTGGTGATACACCAGCCCATACATCAGCACGAGGGCATCATACATTACCCGGGCAAGCTGTAGCTCTCACACCGCATTACACCAATCCATCACCAAAGCAAGCTGTTGCTCTAATGATATATTAGTGTAATAATCTGAGCAGGGCAGACCGATGATATATTACTCAAAAGATGGCACCATTTATGGAAGCAAGGTTCCAGGAAGATATTCAGTGTAATTACAGGCTGCTGGCTGACTTTTACTGGCAAGAAAGTCAGCCAATGTACCCAGTGTATAACAGGAGCCGCTTTCCTAGCTTGGGTTGGAAATGCCAGTATGAAATAGGCTTTCTGTTAGCATAGCAGTAAATGTTCACTCTTCCTTAGCTGCAGCGGCTGGTTTTTAATTTGCCCTGGTCATTTGGTGGAAAAATCTAGATACCGGTTCCTCTAGAGAGTGCCCGAATACCTCAGAGTAATTTCTTTTTAGGGCCGTGTTTCTATTTCTGCTGTTCTCTACTTGTAGTTCCTCAGTTTTCTGATTTACGCAACAGCAATGACGAATATTACTTGCAACCCATCCTCAGAAACAACCTTCATTTGTTTTACTTTCACGCTGTGTTGTGGCACTTCGCTACCTTCCTGGTGCAATGTCATTCGAGTCAGTAAATATGGGCAGAGAGTAATTTTATCCTCTGGTGTTTTCACTGGTTAGAAGTCATCTCTTTATGGGGAGAAAACTGCTTGCCAAATATTGCATATTTATAACGAGCACTATACTTCTGCACAGTACAATTTGCCCTACTAAATCCCAACTTCCTGAATCCCTACTCCTCCTGACTTTTTACAGCAGCAAATTAATCGTTTCTCATGAGAACAAAATTAAAGCATTCAAATAAAAAAATGTAGGTTATAGAAAATTTAGAAATAGAAATTATCAAACGAACAATACTTCTTTTTATCTCTGACTTCTGTGAGTCAGGGAGCCACATTTCTGACACGGACACGGGCTTACAGGGGTTGGCATACTGCAGCGCGAGGAGAAAAATAGAGCTGAGGCATCACCTTTCCAATGAAGGGCAATAAAATAATTAAATAGCCTGGGGGCGGTTTTAGTTCCTTTGATTCTGAAAGTTTTTTCCAAATAAATGTATGAACTTATGTTTAATATTATAATATCTATAACAATACTTAATATCACCAGTGCTTCTATCCAAGGTCTCAAAGTGACTTTACAGGCAATTAATCCCACGAGGTTGTAAGTATTAATGCCATCCTTTATACAGATGAGGTCCAAAGGAAAAGGGCCTAATTGGCTGAACCAAATCCATTAAATTAAATGGGATGTGGGATTGGTGACTTTGAATTGGGTTTTAGCAACTCGTACAAGACCACGGAGCAAAAGGTGGCCAGCAGGACGCGGGTCGCCCGACCCACCGCCCCGCGATGCTCCTCTCTGCCGGGCCCAGGCCACCTTTCCGCTGGGCTCCGGTGCAGCACAACAAATTACTCATACAAACATGGGTGGGAAGAGCTTAAATTTGCCGCTGTGGGGAAGGGAAGGTGGTGCTCTGAAGGAAAACAATAGCCTTTGGGGAGCTTGGGAGTGAGAAATTGGGCTTTGTGTAACATCAAGAACATATTGCACCTGATGCACAAACATTTTTCTCAGAGGTGACGTCCTTGACTCCTTTTCTGTGAAAGATGCTTCAGTGAGCAATTCATCTTGTAGTGTCCTACCAGTTACACCGTGTACAGCACAACACGGCCTAAAATAAATAGATCTGATATGTCATAAAGCACAGATACAGTCTTCCTTTTCAATGAGAAATTACAGACTTGTTGAACCATGAATACGATTTCAAGTTGATTTTGTATCATTGGATTCTTTGCAGGAATTGCATATTACAAAACGTGTCAAATCAACATGCTCTGCCCTCTGGGATTACTTGCTATTTACTTTATTATTTTTATTTGTATTTTTGCACTGCAGTGTGTAATAAGGGCGTCTACAAAAAGAAGGCTGGAAAGAGAAAAGACTGGGGGTTTTTGGCATTATTAGCATATACAGAATTAGGATATACTGTAATGAACAGTTAAAAGACTGTCAGTTTGGTCTTCATGGTTAAGGTGCTGAACCAAGAGCATGATCTATAATGCTAACATACGAGAAACACGTTAACGGTACAGGAAACACTGATGTTGGCTGCAAACCTCTTGTCTAGATCACTTTTTTATAAGTATGATACATCTCTGTACCATAAGTACTTCTAGATTATTAGTTATATCAGTTGCTTGTTGTAGCTTTTCTGCTTTCAGATTCTCACCCTGCTCACTGATTAGGCAGTTATAGCTGTTTACAATGTGCAAAACAAGTGCAAAATGTTATGTCAAAAATCTCCTTTTGTTTAGGCTTTGTTCAGGGTCAAATACCTTTTCAGAGTAGCAGAGCCAGCTTTGCAAGAAAACAAATCCCACTTATACTGTATTAAATACAAGGCAGCCGCTAGTAGAAGGTCATGAACTTACCAATATTAGCAATGCTCAGTGAAACGAGGTTGGATTTTCCTTCAACTGTTGATTTGTTTTTATACCAGTTGAAAAATGAAGAGTTAAAAGTGAGCGGTTGAAAGTACAAAGATTGTCAAGCAGATATTTTGTAAGATCTCAGGTGACCAGCAAAATCCTAATGAAATTTGACTCAGTCTGGAGAAAACAGGTCAGTCTGGGCTTGAAACAGCTGCCAGAGGTATTCAATTTAAATGCAGTTGCATGGTGCTAATGAAAGTGGACTTCAAAGAATCATAAACAACCAGCAGAAAATGAGACAGTCTCTCCCATCTTACAGCTGAAGCTGCCCAAAAAGGAAGCCAAGAGCCTCCAATGCTCAGCTGTTAACACCTTTTTCTCCAAGCGACCAGAGAGGTGTTTGCAAATGATGGCTGACAGCCCAAGGAGCCGTGGTAAACACTGAGCTCTGCTGTTAGTTTCTCTATATTGTTCTTCAGCAGTTTATGCAAACGTCTGGACAAATCCTGCCCGCAGATGGTGGCAAATTGGCAGGAAAAGGATGGAGAGTCAAGGATACTTGAGCCTTATTTAGTGGGGCTTTGGTAACCATGCCCTTTTCCTCCAGGTACTCCCTGAGCACCAGCTGCAGGAATGAGGTTGGTATTGTACGTATAACACCATCAAAAATACTTTTTTCCATTATTTTGCTGAAATTTGGGTGGAAATCAGAACAGTGGACAAGCTGGCATCCCTGGCTGAGTGGACATCCAGATCTCTGTGCTGCCCAGCTCTCAGGCTCCCACCTGGCAACCCGCCTCCTTCTTCTACTCTTTGATAGATGGGCTTCCTGGCCAGGGAAACAAATGGGCTTTGTCCATGGTCCAGCATAGCAAGCCTCAGCCAATCTGAAAATAAATCACAGAGCATGATGTAAACACTCATAAAGACTTTCAAAAACAAAGCAGGTCCTCGAGGAGACATTCTCTGCAATGTCTTTCCATTAAACACATGTTGTGCGGTAATGAATAGCCTGCTTAATAACAAATGCAAAAAAACCCAGCCCTCAATAATCAATAATGGGTTCCTTTGTGATACGTTGTAGCAGCAGAGGATGCTCCTTGAGCACTGCTCCTTCTGCGGCGAAACTGCTGCAGGACACACAACCTTTGATGCTGCCCTGTTTAGTCGTAGAATCATAGAATCACAGAATGGTTTGGGTTGGAAGGGGCCTCCAAAGGTCATCTAGTCCAACCCCCTGCAGTGAGCAGGGACATCTTCAACCAGATCAGGTTGCTCAGAGCCCCATCCAACATAGAATCACAGAATCATTAAGGTTGGAAAAGACCCGTAAGATCGAGTCCAACCACTAACCTATCACTGCCAAGCCCACCACTAAACCATATCCTCAAGCACCACGTCTACCCTTCTTTTAAATACCTCCAGGGATGGAGACTCCGCCACCTCCCTGGGCAGCCTGTGCCGATGCCTGACAGCCCTTTTGGTAAAGAAGTTTTTCCTAATATCCAACCTAAACTTCCCCTGGTGCATCTTGAGGCCGTTTCCTCTCATCCTATCGCTTGTTACTGGGGCGAAGAGACCGACCCCCGCCTCGCTACAACCTCCTTTCAGGCAGCTGCAGAGAGTGATAAGGTCTCCCCTCAGCCTCCTCTTCTCCAGGCTAAACAACCCCAGCTTTTCAGGGATGGGGCATTCACCACCTCTCTGGGCAACCTGGGCCAGGGTTTCACCACCCTCATCGTAAAAAGTTTTTTCCTTATATCCAGTCTTCTATCTAGTCCAGGTAAGCAGTGGAAAAGAGGATGCTCCTTGGGAAAGGAGTAGTTAACGAGGTAATTTTTGTAGAGTGCTTCTTGATGAAATGTCCATAACCATTTCATTTCACATTGTTAAAGTAAGTTTCTATATAAGCATATATAGAGGGACACAGATTAGCAGCTATATATGAGCATATGCATATATAAGCATCATAAGCGTGATGCTCCGTTGTCCTGCATGGTGTGCAGTATTCCCCTCTGGGCAGAGCCACCAAGAGAGGGGCACAGTGACAGCAGCTCTTCAGGAGAGGTGGTTGGGGGTTTTGTCACAAATGTGGGGTTTTTACTAAATATGGAGAATAAATCCTTGAGCTTCTCCATTCTTTCAGTCACAAACATATGAACTGTCCAGTTGCTACAGCCATGGAAAACCTATCACCGGAATGAGTTTTGCACTTAGGTGCTAATGTGTGGAAGATTTGTACTATTGTTTGGGCCTCATATTAATAAACAAGCAGCTTCTTTACATAAATTAATGAATTTATTCCCATAAAATATTATTTCTTTACATTTTTCCTCAAAAAAAGGCAGATGCTACACCCTTAGAATTCAACAAACCAAAGGCATTTCATATCAGTAAGTACGAACACCAGCAAATTGAAAGGGCCTCTCTCCTACCAGATCCCTTATGAACTGAAATAAATTAGAAAATTAAATAGGAAATAGAACTACAATATACAGAACTTTAAAACATTTGCATATCCTTTTTTATATAGCTTATTTTTATACCATGTTTTCTAGGTCTGGCAGATCATGAAATATGAGAGCTGAAGAATGGAATCCTGTTGTGTCTGGAAAAGTTATTTTAGGCTATTTTAGATATTTCTGAAAGGCATTAATTATAATTCAGGGGTTTTTTTTTGAGGTCACAGTATTAAAGCTGGCTGGAGTTATAGGTGGAAGGAGATGAAACATAGTACCAGGAGCATTTTAAAGGCAGTGTAGAATGAGTGGTCTGAAAAATATACCGTGCATACAGAACATATACCCACACAAGATTTTACTAAAGAAAACAAGTCTTTAGGATGAAAGAAAAAGCATTTAATGGGCAAAAGAAGACAAACAAATCAATGCATTTCCTACTTCTTTATTTGACATAGATTTTCCCGGCAGGCACTTCATACACTCATAGGGGAAAGCACAAAGCGCTTGGCTGGAGCGTGCCCAGAGCCGCCTCCTGGAGCCTTTCTCACGTCTGGATTGCTGGTGGCTGATTCTGATCATGTTTGCTCCTTAATGATGCTGCAGGGAATTTATTTCTCAATACAACCTCTTCTGAATTTCAGGTCTTGATGTCGGATCATTTTAGCGAAAGAGGGAAAGAAAAAAAAGAAATGACCAAAGTCTGAGTAGTGAGACTGAAGGAAAACTTAATGCAGAAATGTATGCTCCCGTCGTGTTGTGAGGATATTGATCCTGTTTTGTGCTTCTGCTTGTCAGGCTAGAATCTTTTACTCAGAAAGGAGGAAAACTGCACTCTCTACATAAAAGGAACAATTTATATATGCAATATAGAAATTTATAGGGGACAATTTATGTATGTCTTTGGTAAATGTAAGAAATGTTGAAACAAAATATTGCTGGTGTCTCCTCATTTCTTTTTTCATTATGTCTTCGTTTTCTTAAGGAATGATTAATGCTTTCTCAGCCTCGCAAAGAAGGAGCCGCTTACCGAGGAATTAAACCCACTAATTTAAGAAGATAGATGTGAGTATGTCAGGTGCAGTGTTTGCTGCTACAGACCACGTCTTCCCACCGCTGTACTCACTGCACGCCTGAAAGGTAATTTTCTATAGTTGCAGCTCCTTCATTGCTTTCAAAACTAATTTCTACATCTGGTGGTTTAACATAAAAATTTGACAAGTTTTATAGGCATTAAATATGAACTTAAATATGAGGAATGCCATGCAGGCAGGTAAAGAGCAGCGGGTTGACTTGCTGGAAGAGTTACATGTCCATCTCACCTCTGGCTTCTCCGTGCCTCTGGATTTTACATCTCCATCCACGATTAAGAGCAGAAAAGCAGTGCCTGTAGCCCAGGAGGTGGCACAAATCCGTACCCCGCCAGGAGGAACCAGTATCACAGAATTGCTCTGTGTTTGACCTATGGAGAGCATTCAAAACCCCTCAGCCCCAGACCGCGTGTCACAGCGATTACGGTGACGGAGGCAGGCAGGGTCTTGCTCAGCCGGAGCCGCGGCCGGCCGTGCTGAGCAGCTGCCCACGGAGCCCCGCAGCGTTTGCTGTGAGCTATTTAACGGTAGGGCCTGCGACACTAGAGAGGCCCGTTGGTGGCCAGACGATCTGGTTAAGGCGACTGCTTCATGGAGGAACCTGAACCATTTACACGTGTTAAACAACTCAGCTGTTTTGCTGAGCTTTATCATTTGCCAGCTGCCGATGTTAAGACTTTCTGTATGTGAGAAGCCTTGGGTGAGAAAGGCTGTGAGAGGCCAGAGTGAAGCCTATTGCCTTAGAATCACAGAATGCCCTGAGCTGGAAGGGACCCACAAGGATCATCGAGCCCCACTCCTGTCCCAGCACAGGACAACCCAAATTCACACCGTGTCTCTGAGGGCCTTGGCCAAGTGCTTCTGGAATATCGCCAGGCTGGTGCCGTGATGCCTCCCTGGGGAGCCTGTGCCAGGGCTCCACCACCCTCTGGGGGAAGGACCTTTCCCTAATGCCCAGCCTAACCCTCCCCTGGCCCATCTCCCTGCTGTTCCCTTGGGTCCCGGCGTTGGTCACCAGAGAGCAGAGACCAGCCCTGCCCCTCCTCCTCCCCTCGGGAGGGAGCTGCAGAGCGCCATGAGGGCTGCCCTCGGCCTCCTCTGCTCCAGCTGAACAACCCAAGGGACTTCAGCCGCTCCTCGTACGGTTTCCCCTCTAAACCCTTCCCCAGCTCCGTGGCCCTTCTCTGGACACTCTCCAGTAGCTTTATACCCTCAACGTCCTGTGGACCCAAGACTGCCCACAGCGCTCGAGGTGAGGCCGCCCCGGGGCGGAGCAGAGCGGGTGCCTTCCTCACCTTAACTTCGCGGGAACCGCAGAGCATGGAGCCGTGCTACAGAGGTACCCTTAGCCAGCATTTTGTCCGCTGGTACCTTCATCTTCCTGCCCCACTTGTAGGACCTGCTCGTACACCCTCGGCTGGCATCCCACATCCTCCCTTCAGCTCTTTGCCAGCGGGGTCAGCAGTTTTATTCCTATTTGAATAAAGTATGATTAATTAAATGCAAATATAACTAGTCCTTAATGTTGCTACACCAGCATCCAAAAGGGGTGCTGGAGGTGCTGAGCCCCCTTTCACAGCAGAGGCCTCACTTCACATGCTGTAGTGTCTCTTCTCCATCTGCGATATGCAAGGGCATATGAATTTCAAATTACTTGTAGTTTTTTCAATGAAAGAGAAAAGCTTAGTTTTAATATAATTTCTAAAAATTGCAGCTGTTTCTAAAAGAGAATATTCCAGGCTTTAAAAACTTTTAATTAAATAGGAATTGTTCTTACAACTTTTGCTGATAGATGGGCAGGAAGAAAATTAACTGATTGAATTAAACATTGAAAGGCAAACTCTGATAAAGGTAGAAAAAAAATTGGATGAAATCCAACCTATACATTTTCATGAACAATCAGAAGTGCATATAAATGAAATTATTTTGCCACGTAAAGTGTATAAATTCAAATAATCAGGATACGACACCTAAGGAGCTGGATTCGATGCCAAAACCTTTGGTGTATGCAAATTCTATTATTCTGAGACACAAAAGATTGAAAAATGCACATGACATTTCTCTTGTATGAAGCCATTCTTAACACATGGTCGTGACAAAGGACTGCCTGGTCTGTCGGAAGTTAGATATTAAAATAAATTAGAATAGAGTATGTAATTTAAATATGGCAAACTAGTGGATTTGTCTGTCTTCCTGGCTTCTTTTGAAGAGACATATTTCAGGATTAAACCGTAATTGCTGAGATTATTTGAATTCTAATTTTAGAGTTAATTTAGTTAATTGCCACAGACTAATTGCCTCAAGCTTGATTGACCTGAAAAATGTCCATTTGTTAGCTAACAATTGTCATGCCAAATGAGCAGAGTTGTGTTGAATTCAAAATAATATTTGGATTACTATTAATGATATTTGCTGCATTTCCTTCTGTTTTGATAAATTCTGGGTACTTCACGTTAGATTACTCTTTGTTATTTCTCACCATGTGTTTATATTTCACTTTCTACTCCTTTTTATTTTAAATGAGGGGAGTTTATTCTAACGTCTGGCATTTCAGGAGAAATCACAGACTGAGGTTTTTGGTGCAAACCACCTACATTTCAATCAGCTTTGCCAGAAAAGTATTGAATGCTTTGTTCAAGCAAATTACTGTATTTAAATCTCCCAACCAGCCTCTGTACACAGCCCTCCTTCAGGTTGACTTTAAGTCTTTTGAGAAGTGGAACAGACGGGGCATTTATTCCCACTTCAGGCAGAGGCTCTAATCCCATTGCCACCACCACAAGCCGTGGGGTGACAGCGAGGAGGAATCGTACTGCCCCGAATTCCGGGCACCCCGGCTGTCAGCAGCACGCTCTGCAGCTGGAGGTGTGGGGCCTTCGCTGTGACGTTTTCCGCAAACGTGGGGGCTCTGTATCAACCGGCAGTGATAAATAATCTAGGACCCAATGTATTTGGGGAGTTGCTTTCTTTTCTACTGGTGTTTTGGAGCATGGAGTGATTTTCAAGACACTCATTTTAAGGCGTGTGAAAGAAACTTGGAAAACTCATAGTACTGGCAGAGTCTGTCCTGCGTTTTAAAGCAGTTTGGTTGTTTTTCATTGATCCTGATTTCAGAAAGAGTGCTGCCCCTCTTCTGCTTTTTGCCCTCTTTGTTTGAAACGGTTGCTGTAATGGGCTTGTCTTGAGATGTTGATCTCTGGCTCTGCCTTTGACTGATTGCGCCTATTTTGACCTTTTAATTCACCTTATTGATAGAACAAGGCACTAAAATACTAACCATACAAAATGCTAAACATGCATCACACCCACTGGAGCTAGAAGACAACCACAGCCTACTGTTGAGGCTACCGTTACAATTTAAATACAAAAAACAGTGAAACAAATGATGCCAAGGGATTGTAGGTACACCTTAGGTAGTACCAGAACAATGGCCAAACTCAGGCTTCTGTTTGGAACTCTCCAACAGGTCCTATGAATTGCCATGTAGACACACAGGCATGCTATCACATTTTTAAAAAGAAATGGAGCATAAGAGTTGAAAATCACTTTGCACAAGCCATTTTAAGAAGATACAGCAAAGCACCCATGGCAGGAAATGGGGAAGGAAAGAAGGCCCAGGTGATCATCAGCTGGAATGAGAAACTCGGATGCAGTGAATCCCTCTCCCTGACTTTGGCCTCTTCAAAGGAGGAATCCCGTGGGTTAGGGCTCTAGAAGGTCGGGGCGGTCCAAGAGAGCTGGTCAATATTCCAGTACCGCTTCCTCCAAGCTCAAGATCGGTGCATCCCCATGAGGACGAAGTCAAGCAAAGGAGTCAAGAGACCCGCATGGATGAGCAAAGAGCTTCTAGAAAAACACAAATGGAAGAAGGAGGTTTACAGTACGTGGAAAAAGGGACTGGCCACTTGGCAGGAATACAGGAACGTTGTCAGGGTATGCAGAGATGCAACAAGGAAGGCCAAGGCCCACTTGCAACTAAATCTGGCAAGGGATGTCAAGGATAACAAGAAGGGCTTCTTCAAATACATCAGTAGTAAAGGAAGACTGGGGGTACAGTGGGCCCGCTGCTGACCGAGGCGGGTGCCCTGGTGACGCAGGATGCAGAGAAGACAGAGTTACTGAATGCCCTCTTTGCTTCAGTCTTCACTGCTAAGGCTGGCCCTCGGGCATCCCAGTGCTGGGTCCAGCCCTGTTCAACATGTTCATCAACGACCTGGGCGACGGGACAGAGCGTCCCCTCAGCAAGTTCGCTGACGATCCCAAGCTGGGAGGAGCGGCTGATACACCAGAGGCCGTGCAGTCACCCAGCGAGAGCTGGGCAGGCTGGAGAGCTGGGCCCAGGGGAACCTCAGGGAATTCAACAAGAGCAAGTGTCGGGTCCTGCCCCTGGGGAGGAACAACCCCCCGCCCGGTACAGGCTGGGGGGGACCTGCTGGAGAGCGGCTCTGCTGAGAGGGTCCTGGGGGTGCTGGGGGGCAGCGAGGTGACCCTGAGCCAGCACCGGGCCCTTGGGGCCAAGGGGGCCAGCGGTGCCCTGGGGTGCATGGAAAGGCGTGTGGCCAGCAGGGCGAGGGAGGTTCTCCTCCCCCTCTGCTCTGCCCCAGTGAGGCCACATCTGGAGTGCTGTGTCCAGTTCTGGGCCCCCCAGTTCAAGGACCGGGAACTGCTGGAGAGAGCCCAGCAGAGAGCTACGATGATGCTCCGGGGGCTGGAGCATCTCCCTTGTGAGGAAAGGCTGAGAGACCTGGGTTGGTTCAGCCTGGAGAAGAGAAGGCTGAGGGGGGATCTCATCAATGCTAATAAATATCTGAAGGGTAAGTGTCAAGGCAATGGGGCCGGGCTCTTTTCAGTGGTGCCCAGCGACAGGCCAAGGGGCCACGGGCACAGGCTGGAACACGGGAAGTTCCACCTGAACATGAGGACAAACCCCTTCCCTGTGCGGGTGCCAGAGCAGGGGCACAGGCTGCCCAGAGAGGCTGTGGGGTCCCTTCCCTGGAGACATTCACACCGCGCCTGGACGCGGCCCTGTGCCCCTGCTCTGGGGGTGCCTGCTCACGCAGGGGTGGGACGGGATGAGCTCCAGAGGTGCCTTCCAGCCCCTGCCATTCTGTGAGTCTGTCATAGCATAGCATAGCATAGCATAGCATAGCATAGAAGAATAGAATAGAATAGAATAGAATAGAATAGAATAGAATAGAATAGAATAGAATAGAATAGAATAGAATTTCAGTCGGAAGGGACCTACAACGATCATCTAGTCCAACTGCCTGACTGCTTCAGGGCTGCCCAGAAGTTAAAGCATGTTCTTAAGGGCATTGTCCAAATGCCTCTTAAACACTGCCAGGCTTGGGGCATGGACCACCTCTCTGAGAAGCCTGTTCCAGAGTTTGACTACCCTCCCGGTAAAGAAATGCTTGAAACTGCCCAGTCTGAACCTCCCCAGCGCAGCGTTGAGCCATTGCCAGGCGTCGCACCGCTGGGTCCCGGAGAGAAGGGATCACACCGCCCTCTCCACCTACGCCTCTCAGGATGCTGCAGAGAGCGATGAATGAAAGAAATAATTCCGTCTTTCACACTTGCTTGTTCACGCACCCACCTCACTTCTCAGGCCTCAAGGCAGCTAAGGGAAGGGCCAGGGTGACGCGGCGGGGACGGACACGCTTCCCAGCGCTGAGCGCGCAGATTCCCGCGCCGGGCACCGCGCAGCTCCGCGGAGCAGGTACCAGTGCCACTAGATGGCATCGCCGCCCCACGATTAACCAAACCCGCTTGGTTTGACGTGGGAGTGACACGGCAAGCAGGTTTGGGCTAACTCAGCAGAGGCTTTTGAGCTCAAAAAAAAAATATTAAAAAATCCAGCTTTTGCAGCTAACTCGCATTATTTGGCAAGTCTTACCTGGGCACGGGCACTGCTGCCGGGCGATGGGCGATGAAGCACACGACGGCGAGAAAAACTGCGGGAAACGGAGCTGCTGAGCTACCGCAGTGCTTTAAACGCATGTCGGAGACCTGCCAAAGCTACGGCAGAGATCGCGGCGCCTCGATCACGCTGTCACAATATGTTCCTCACCTTGCCAGTTCAGGTGAAACGCTAGAGGAAGGGAAGAAAGTTGTAAAAAGCTCTGTCTTTTGAAACAGGAGGTATTTTTCCCCGGGGTTAGAGTAACATAAAGGAGTTAAGTTGTGTTTGGGTGCTCACCAGGGATCGCTGGGTTGCTGCAACACAAAAAGAAGTCAGCATTAACAAATATATTATGCGTAAATATTTTTATGTCCTCGGGTGTCAGCTCTACTAAGAAGGGGAGCATTTAATGAGCTCTCTGTAGACTTGTAAATTTGTACATTTAGATAATATATGAAATGAATTCTCGCTTACATGGTAGATGTCTAAAACTTACAAGAAAATTCGTCCAACCCACACTGAAGTTTGCCACAAGGCACAAGACTAACGCAAATAATATCACTCTGCCGGTCTGCTCGAACCCGACGGATACAACCACGCGTCACACCCTGCCCTGTGGTTGCAGCTGTAGCTGACACACAGCCGGACAGGCAGCGAGCTGACAAGCAATGCCATGGAAAACAAAACAGCTTTTCTGAGGAACAGGAGCACCCAACGGGCGGCCGCACTGGCGATACTCAGAGGTCGATTTGCTGCTGGATGTCTCCGGGTAATTAATAAGTGCAGGGAAATTAAATAAGTTTCAGTTTACTGTTTGGGGTTGCGTTGTTTCCTGAACTAATTTCACTGAAATGGAAAGAACATCGCCCCTCACGCTTTCCAGATTTGAAGACAGCTCTTAGAAAAACATGCCTAAAGTAACTGGTATTCAGATGAATCCCCCGTCAGTGGCACAGATCAGCTACTCCTAACTTTGCGACGTGCACACAGGAACGTTCAGTGCAAATTTTACGTTAAGAGGACGACGGTTTTCAATGTTTTTTTCTACCCAGTGAAGATGCGAACGGCTACGATTACTGAGAATTGGCTTGGTTTTCCTAAGCATTTTCCAAAAGCTCAGAGAGATGTACCTTGCTGCACGGCCCGAAGGTGAGCGGACTAAACCCTTCCTATCACGTTATCGTGACATGGCAAAGGGCCAGGGCAGGGGCCTGCGGCAAAGCTGTGCTGCTGCGGCGCTGACCTGGAGACAGGTATAGCCCAGGAGGTCTGGGGTGGCTCCGAGAGGGCGTTGAAGACAACAAATCCTTGCCCTGGCATAAGCCTGTATGTGTGTATTTATATCTATTTCTGCAAAGTGGGTTATAAGACTCATGCTCCAGCGCAGAAGCCATCCACTGAAGGGATCCATTAGGAAGAAACCCAATTTCCAATGGATTTCTTGCATCTCTGAAGCATCTGCTCTGAGCCGCTCCCAAAGAGAACGAACTGGGATGGACAGACCCACCGTGGGAATGCCAGTGCCGACACGCACGCGCGTGAATAGCCTGGTTTAGAAAGAAAGAGTTCAGACATGAGAATGAGATTGCAAATGTAAAGATCTAGTGACGCAGATGCGCTTCCACCGACCCAAAATGTGGATCGACAGATTAAGACTTGAAGATGCTTTTATTTGTATGAGCTGCCACCTGAAGTATTTTAATTCCCTACCACAGATCAGTATCCCGTTTATATTTACCGATATGTAGCTGTAGCTACTGATAAAGTCATGCCTTTTATCTGTACTTCTGAGGAACGGTCTGAGATTTCAAAAGGGCAGACCTACTCTATAGCAAAAAAATATACAGAAATGCAATTTAAAGTCAATTTTTCATCAAATCATGATATGTCTTCTATCAAAGATGAACAATTTTAGATTATTTTCTTCTTTTTTAACGTTGATGGGTGAAAACATAACCCAAAACTCTGGTTTTACAGCAGAGTAAGAAACGCAGAAAAGTTTTTATAGGACGTCACGCATATGTCCAAAAAAGTGAAAATCACGTTACGCACATGGTTTTTTGTGGCTGCGACACCCAGCAAAGCTGTACAGGTGCGTGGTTTGCCACGAACCACCGCATAGTGCCAATTTTACTTTAAAGTCAATGCCAGCAGTACCACAAGAAGAGAATCCTTCCCTTGCCTTGCAGCCTGGCGCGTGGTTGCAACCGGCCTCGCTCACTGATTTATTCGGTGCGGTACAGCTCTGCCTGGGGGCAGCAAGGCTGTGAGCACTGGTGCTGCGCGGAGGGGCACCCCGGCTTTCCCTGAACGTGGGGAGAAGGAGTTTAGTTTAAGGAATGAGTTAAGGAATGAGTTCGTACACGTGTGTACGAACCACACGTGCCTTTAGGGGGTTTGCAAATGGGAAATTTTCATTTCCAAGTGATAACAATCTTTGTTTCACACTTAAAGGAAATGTGGGAGAGGATGTTGATGATTTCTTGCATATGTATTTACTCGCTGGAAATCAAAGCTCGCTGAAGGGAGGGCCTGTCAGGCTGCTTTACCCTAACACGTTGGATCCCAGACAGAGGTGTGAGTCAGGGAAGGGATTGCGCCGGTCAATCAAAGATAAAACAATTCAGAAATTGTTTTATACGGTATTAAATAGGGACGTTGCAGCTTTACAGCCGGAGCTCTTGCACCTCCCGTGCGGTGGGACACCCCGTAACCACCGCTGAAGCCTGCACGGGCGCATCAGAAGCTCAAATCGCAAAGCCCTGCAAACTCCTCGTTTGCTCCCCGCTCTCCGAGGGACGTTTCCTGAGGGGGTTTCGGCACTTCTTTCACTTCTCCGCACTTGCCGGCCGCCTCCTCGCTAGAGGCAAAGGCTCTCGCGGCGTGTGGGTGTTGTGCCCCGGCCGGGGCGCGGGGGGGGGGGGGGGCAGCGGCGGTGTCGGAGGGCGGCTCCCGCCCCACTGCTCTTCCCCAACCCGCACCGCTCCCCCAGGGGGCATTTCCCGGGGGGGGCCCGGCGATGCCCGCCCCGAGGCCCGGAGCCAACCCGCCGCGGGGCGCGCCGCTCCCGCCCCCGCCGAGCGGGGGGTGCCGGGGGGCCGGGCGGGACGGGACGGTGGGGGGTGTCCCCCGGTGCCGGTGCCCTGCCCGCGGCGGCGGGGCGCGGAGGACACGCGTGGGGCGGGAGGGGGAGGGGGGGGGCGGCCGGGGTCGTCCCGCCCCGCTCCTCCGCCGTCGGGCGCGGAGCCGGGCGCGGAGCCGGGCCGGCCGGAGCCGCGGGGCGGTATTTAAGCGGGAGGGCGCGGAGCTGCGCGCCGCCGCCGGGGCCGGAGCCGGAGCATGCACGCCTTCGGGCCGCCCGCACCGCCGCCCCCGCACGCCCAGGAGCTGCTGGACGCGGCCGTGTGTCCCGGCATCTACCCGCCGAGCCGGCCCCTGCCCCAACCCCAGCCTCCCCCCGCCGCCGCCAACCCCTACCTGTGGCTCGGCGGCCCCGCCGCGCCCTACCTGCCCGCCGCCCCCTTCCTGCCGCCGGGCTGCGCCCCCGCGCAGCGGCCGCCCGCGGGCGCGGAGCGGGGCTGGCCGCCCCCGCCGCCTCAGGAGGGCCCGCGCCCGGCGCGGCCTCCCTACTCCTACTCGGCGCTGATCGCCATGGCCATCCACAGCGCGCCGGGCCGCCGCCGCACCCTCAGCCAGATCTACCAGTACGTGGCCGAAAACTTCCCTTTTTACAAGAAAAGCAAAGCGGGCTGGCAGAACTCCATCCGCCACAACCTCTCCCTCAACGACTGCTTCAAGAAGGTCCCGCGGGACGAGGACGACCCGGGTAAGGGGATGGGGACCCCGGCGGGGCGCGTCCCCCCCCACCGCCCGCCGTCCACCCGCGTCTCCCCCCCCCCCCCACGGGCGGCGGCCAACGCGCGGGACCCTTCCTCTCTCCGCAGGCAAAGGCAACTACTGGACCCTCGACCCCAACTGCGAGAAAATGTTCGATAATGGCAATTTTAGGAGGAGGAGGAAGAGACGGGCGGAGGCCGGCGCGCCCGAGGGGGCCGGGGGGAGCGGCGGGGGTCCCGGCGCCGCCGCCGCTCCCCGGGGGCACCGAGATGCGCTAACGCACGAGAGAGGGATCTTTTTGTAACGCCTAATTGTACGTTTTTATACATCACCTACGAATAGAGAGGCGCCGGAGGAAGGGAGCGGGGCCGGGGAGGTGCTGGGAGCCGAGGGAAGCCGTCGGGGCTGGCCGCGGGTGCCGCTTTCCCTCCTTTTTTACCCTCTCCCTTCCCACCGAAACTTCGGAAGGGCTTTAATCCCCTGCCGTGTGGGTGTCCGGGGTGGTTTCCTCACCTTTGCACGGCCAAGAGCAAAGCAGAGCTTCCCCGCATCACCCCAGCCGTGCAGCCCAGAGACCCTCGCTGGAAGGAGGGCACCCACTGGCTGCGGCCCCCCGGGTGGGTATGGGGAGCTCGGTGCTGGGTTTGCAGCCCGGACGTTCCAGAGATGCCAGGAGGGAGCCTGGGGTGCAGGGGGGGACAGAGGGGTGCCAGGAGGGAGCCTGGGGTGCAGGGAGGGACAGAGGGATGCCAGGAGGGAGCCTGGGGTGCAGGGGGGGACAGAGGGGTGCCAGGAGGGAGCCTGGGGTGCAGGGGGGGACAGAGGGATGCCAGGAGGGAGCCTGGGGTGCAGGGGGGGGACAGAGGGGTGCCAGGAGGGAGCCTGGGGTGCAGGGGGGGACAGAGGGATGCCAGGAGGGAGCCTGGTTGTAGGGAGGGACAGAGGGATGCCAGGAGGGAGCCTGGTTGTAGGGAGGGACAGAGGGATGTGTCATCACCCCCGGGCCTGGTGACTCCAGGGAGGACCGGCCTGGCGTGGGGGGCACCCAGCCCTGTCATCCTTTGCAGTGTTTCTAAATAAAACCTCTTCATTTGTTTTTTTTTTGCAAACATAAAAGATCATCTTTGTGCCAGCCCGCGGAGCTGACGATAATTTGTACGAAGAATTTCAGATTTAATCGAGCGTCCAAAATTAAGCCGGATCCCTGCTGAGGAGCTCTTTTAATTGCTGGTTCTCCACTAACCGCCTTGACGGTCGCTTGTGGGGAGCTGGTGGCCCGCGGCGCGGGTGTCCCGATGCAGCCCAGGCTCTGCCCCACAGCGCAGCAGCCCCCAGGTACCTGCTGGCTTCCCAGGGCACCTACTGCTGGAGGCTACCTTGGTAAAAACACTGCTGATTTACCCACGGCATCCACATGTACACACGGTTTCTGCATTTTTATTTTTTTTAATGAACCTTTGGGAAAACACTGCATGGCACCGGTGGACTGCAGCCACAGTGGTTATGTTTCGGCATTTTATTAAATACTTAAGAGGGTTTTGGCCACCCCAACTTGCTTATTAATACCTGGTGCCTGTTCCCTGCTTTTGCTTTCCAGTCACTTTTTGAAGGTCCTTGGGGTTGAAGAAAAGAAAATTGTGAGCTATACGATCTGTTGCCTTGCCTTTCTGGCTCTCTGTCTCCTCCAGCCCACTCTTCCTCGCTTACAACAAAAGTACAGCTTTCTTAAATAAAAAGCTAAAAATATTATTGTTGTTATTACAAGAAAACAACTCCGAACAGAAGCCTGTGTAGTGCAGACTTTTTGTGCATTATAATGGAGCCGTAAAGCAAGTTTGACAAAAAAAGGCTAAATAAAACAAACTGGCCGAGAACCTAAAATGTGTCGGAGATGCAGGTCCCTGATGGAGGGGAAGAATGTGCTGGACAAGTGGGTTTCCTGGCCCAAAATGTAATAAATAGTATGACAAAGTATCTGGTTTACAAATATCCAACTCTAGTAGGCCTGGAGTGAAGGAAAGAGAAAACTGAACTTGTCAGCCAATAACTTGTGTCAGTTTATGTAGTCAAATTTCTTTTCCTATTAATTTCCTATTTGAAAAAAGCTTCATACAAGAAAAATTGCTATTCTGAAATGGCTTTTAAAATATTTCAGACATAATCTTTTCGCTCATGTTATTATTTTCCAAGGCTATCCAGTAAAAAGGCATTTAAATTGTAACTCCTGCTTCCTTTTTAAAGTGAGAAGAATCCTGTTCAAGGTTTCAAGCTCTTGTTTCAGCAGAGTGACCTTTAGCTACCACATTAAAGGGTGCAGGGAAAGTTAGTTTTGCAATGAGTTGCATTTTAAGCCCTGTTTTTTCCCAAGTGGCTGAGAGTTGTGGTGAGCGGGTCACGTAGAAAATGAAGAGTGGAGGCGGCCTCTCTTACCAAAGAAAGAAAAAGGGCTTGTTGATTCATTTCTTGGTGAGAATAGTTACGTGCTTCATTTGGTGCTCAAATTTTAAAAAGCTGCCTTTGGACTGTGAAATTCATTCGCCAAGGAGTGGGCGCACGCTTTCAGATAGGAAGGATGGAGAAACCCTTGCCTTGGCAGAGCTGGAGGACCCTTACTGAGACACACTGAAGACACTGACCCCAGAGCTGGGAAAGAAATAATTTCACTCAACCCACATTTTCTTCTGCTTCAGGATACAAAGTTCTGGATCCAACCGTAGGGACTGAGCTCCGTATTTTCACCTCGGGACTGTTTGCCCTGGGACAGTGTGCCATTGCAGGACCCTGAAAAGGCAGCAAAACACAAAGAGGAGAACCCCGGGTGCTTCAGGCTGTCCCAGCGTGGTCTTCGTTAGCAGCTCGGCTGGGTCCTGTGCTGGGGAAGTCCACGGAGAGCTCAGCGAAAGGACCACGCCGTGTTGCCAGAGCTTTTCTTCAGGGACTATTTAAGGTGATGATTCAATGTGTACAGGGGGGCCATAATTTGTATTTCACTGTGCTTCTGTTGTACTCTATTTTTGTGTATTGGAAAGCAGAGGAGAATTTTTTTAAATAAATCAATTGAATTGGAGCAGAGACTTTGCAATTCCTGTAAGCAAAAACACTGTTTGAAGGAAGAACTGCATCAGGTAACGAGTCTCTGGGCTAAGTGGGAAGCTGCAGAAAAAGGAAAAGAGTGATGGGATGCTGGGATGGGATGCTGTGGTCCGTCCTTGCTTAGGGCCAGACTGCCGTGGAAGCCCAGGACTAGTCTCATCTAGTTCTTGGAGAACAAACTCTTGAGACTGCCAAGCCACGGCTGCTGCACGGAGCTGTGACAGCCCCGGCGCCGAGCGGCGCGGTGGGACGCGGCGGGCTGCAGCCTCGCCGTTACGCCGCCCTGAGCTCCGCGCTCGTCCCCGCCGGGCACGGCTGGGGCAGGGCGAAGCGGGGAGATGCTGGAGGTTTAGGGTGAGTCCTTAGGGCGAGCAGGGAGCTGAGCTCTGAGCTACTGCTTTCCAGTCACCCCCTGTCCTTACCGCTGCCAGGAGGGGCTGGCTGCAGGGCGTCTTGAAGGGTATCGCAGGGGTCTTTGGCTTCACCGGCTGTCTAGAAACTGAACCGCAGCGGACTGATGGCTCCTCAGCCGTCTTTCCCATGCCTTTTATGAAACACTGCCAGCTGAGGCAGGTACCCTCTGCCTGCCCCTCACTGAATTATTTCTCCTTGCAGCCACTGTTACTGCTGCAAGGTTCAGATCTGAGTGTGGCAGAGGATATTTCAGGGAGTGTTTGCTTCCTCAGACCAGTTCTAAGCTCCCTCCCTAAGCTGTGAGGTGAGGTGGGCTCCTCTGGAAGGTGCCTGAGAAAAAAGGAGCCAACTCAGGAGCTCAGAAGAGGCTCTGAAGGAACCTTGTGCCACCGGCAATGCAGAATGGCTGACGAGCTAAGCTTTTTCACTTGGAAAGTTAACATAGATGTCAAAAATTGGGTGCTCCTAGGCGTGCAGTGCCAGAGCAGCCTGTGACGCACCCTGCTGCGACACACAGGCTGGATGATTTGCTCCTGCTTTTACAGGTCAGTGAGAGCTAAAGCTTCTGACACCATTTTCATGTCCTCCCTGTATTCCCAAACACATGGTATAATCAAAGTGATACTATGCAATAGCCAAATGACCAGACTTAGTGTGGAAAAACCACTGCAGGAGTTCCTCTGGGTCTGTGCAAGAAGGACGGACTCCGCGGGTCTGGACCTGGCGATGAGAGCCTGCCTCGGTGCAGAATGAGGCACGCCAGCCCTGGGAATGGGGGGATGAGACTGGCACTGCTCAATGCAGTAGAGACCGGTGTGTGCCTGGGGACCCGTCACTGCAGAGAGAAAGGCCGAGGGGCCTCGGAGCCCCACGTGCACCGCAGCCGACAGCCTGGGCCACGTGGTGAGCGTTCAGAGCACGTAATGGCGTAAGAGTTTGTGCGCAGGTGGTGGGACGTCCAAAGCGAGTAAGAGTAGGGAAGCTCCTGCAGTTCGATGCCATTTCTGCTATCTCCTGATCCTGGAAATGTTAGAAATCCACCCCTTGGTGAAGTTTAGAGCAACTTGGTGCCTACTGTGGTGTTAAATCTTCAGGGATCAGGGATAGAGCTGTTCATGGTTCATTTCAGCCAGGGTGCACTGGAGAATTGGACTTACATTAATATATTTTGGAAAAGTTCAGGAGATAACATAGTTACGGTAGCTCTACTTTCTATGCTGTGCTTTTTACAGTAGTTGCTATAGTACTGGCAGCAAATAACAGTGGCCTTGGTTCATTATTCAAGGATAAACCTATGGAACTAATGAACTAGACTGTTTCTTTATCCAGATAGAGTTCAACATGATAAAAACCCCCCATGATTTCTTTACTCTAGAGCAATGTGTTGGTCTATATAGGAAAGGGAAGGGACTCTCATATAGTCATAAGTCATCTTTTTGGGACTGGGTGGTGATGCCCTGCTTGCAGGCTGAAGCCATGGCTGGTGGGTTAGCAGCCAACGTGCTCAACATCTGATTCTTGGTCTGTGGTTTGAGCCCAGCTTCACGTCTGAAGCCAAGCGGGTTTGGAGGGCTCGCCTCTACCCCAGCAGACAATAGTCATCTTCACAAAGAACAACCATGCATCGCTTATCATGCCTGACAGTTTTTCCTCGCGAAACGGGTTGGACAAAGCTTGGGGAGTGCATAATGACCTCCGGCACGTAAGGGTGCGGGGGATTTTAGTTGCGTGCAAGCAGTGCCTGTGGGGTGTCTGCTGAATTAACTTGGAGGAATGGAAAGGTCTGGTGGCGAGTTCCCAAAAACAGACGCGGTCTGTCCCTGCAATTCTCACTGGCTAAGCAGGGAAAGAGAGACAGTAGCTGAAAAGGAGAGACAGGGGTTTTATTTCTTAAGAATATTCCCAAATCCTCATCTATTAATAAGTCTACTGAGCTTAATACCTTATATTTTAATTTTAGTTATATTTTAATCTAATTGCAAAAGCAATAATTCTGTATTTTTAGAATGATTATCACTTAGGGGAAGTCCACAGTAGATGCAAACAGAATGTGATAAATTTCTATCTATTTCTTTAATTCAGTTTTCCATCAGCTCTGATACCTGCGCGCAATTCATCCTTACTAAGCATTTGTAAGGTTGTATAGTGTTTATACACTTTAGCAAAAAGTGCTTTGCTATATTATGACGTTGCTTCCCAGGATTTCTTTTGGCAAAACGGAGTGGGGGCTAGCAAATTTTATACAGCTGTACTGTAAGGGTAAAATCAATACATAATCTGAGTTTTCACATTCTAACCACTGCTTTGGAGTCAACAGGGCAAGAGCTGAAGGGAAAGGAAGGCTGATCTACTCGTTACATAAAAATAACAGAAAATGCATCCTTTTCAACAGGTTCCCTGTTGTGCAGAAATCCTCACTGCAGGAGATGGCCCTTCCGGTAGCATCAGAGAAAAATACACGGGCAAATACACAGTGGAAGCAGGTTAGATGTGACTGGCTCATCTTGTAACGTGTAGCAATTGATCTCTATCCACCGCGTCCGCTTCCTCGGGCTCGTGCTGACTCCCTCTGTCTGCTGGGAGCACCCAGGGACCAAAGGCTGCTTCTGCAGGTGGGGATCCCCACGAGAGCAGCCCCTCTCCCCGTGCTCCCAGGTGACACCCAGCACAGCAGTCATATCCCAGCCCTGAGCACCTCCTGGATGAGGGTCCTGGATTTTACTGGTTGTGGGGTGTGGGGCGGGAGTAACACCCTGCAGGGATGGCAAGAAGTGCCACTCAAATGGTGCTTAGAGTCATAGAATCATTAGGGTTGGAAAAGACCTCTAGGATCATCAAGTCCAACCGTCAACCCAACACTACCATGTCTCCTAAACCTTGAGTACAACCCGCTGGGTGAATCCAGGCTGCTTCCCCCTGCTCCGGACACTCTGGTCTGGGATTTCATGCAGGCACTGAATTCGCCAGCTCCCACTGCTCCGCCCCACCGCTAGGCAGGGAGCACTTCGGAGGTGCTGGGATGCTCTGAATAATATCGTGAGCTGACTCAAAGAGCTGGTTGTGGAGGAGACCGGTTCCAGTGTGTGCTGAATGAAGCATTGCAGAAGTCGGGGTGGTAGAGGGGAAACGGTATGATGAAGTAGTGGGAAAATTGAATCATAATAAGAATGCTCTCTGGTATTGGCTTTAAGATCATATGGCCGTGACAGGGGCTAGAGTCTCCAGTGCTGTCTGCAGCAGTAGCAATTACAATGTCCAACTCATATACCCAAAAGGATGAATCTTCACAAGATCAAACTGACTTTTTTTCTTTCAAAATGACAACACATGACGATTTCTTTTTTTAGGAAAGCACTTCTTTATCACCTCTATAACCAGATAGAAGAAGGGCAGATCTTTTTGTTTTGTTTTAGGGGATTACTGCTGTGCTCGCTTAAAGATTTCATACTATTATCTCTGTTAACAGCTTAGTTCGTTTATGACTGTCAGATTTTGATAGAACTGACGTATTTTATTTTCATTATGGGCTTAACTTGCAAGATGTTGCTGCTTATAATGAGTCCAAAGACACTTTAGGCTTGTGAGTTTTCCATCATTTTGCTGAGATGAACTCATTCCTTCTTCTTTAGGCAAAGAAAAGCCAATACAAAAAAAGGTTTCGGCTGCTGGACCGTGAGTCACTAGTGTGGCTATCTGATCACGTCACAGCAGATCATCAGCACAGCCCTTTGCTGTGTTAGCCATGAGTTTTTAAAATAAACTTATTTCTTTGCAGTTCATTTCTAGCTGTTTTTTTTTTTGCCCTTAAAGTGTTTTGTGGAAGATAATAAATCTTATCAGGAATTTGATGAAATGTCATGTAACTGTACCCTGGAGCTTCTCATTTACATTAAGACAAATTTCCTAAAGTCTGAATGTAATTAATATCTATTTAAAAGTTCTTTACAGTGCCCAAGTGTGTAGGTGAGCATTCTGCAAGGGGGATTCACTCAGACGCTATCCTATAAAATATAAAATAGGAGCAAGAAGAACTGGCAGCTCAGCCTAATTCACTTTTTCCTCTGCATAGATTCTGAAAGAAAAGTACCATTAATCAAGCAGGCAAAAACCCCCCACGATAAAGTTGTTTGGGGGAAAAGTATCCTTTCAGCAAGTGTCTCTTCTGGCAGGGTAACGGCTGTTCATACAAAATTGTTTGCGTCCACGCTGAGATTCCCAGACTGTTACTGGTGAGGGGGCTTGCTTTCAAGGAAACCTCTCGATAAGGCAGCCCATGCTTATTTTTCTCTTAGACCCTATAGGTTTTGGCTTGCGTTCAGTTTTCGTACAAAGCCATTTATCACGTCCTGCTTGACTCCTGCCTGCTCTCTGCTCGAGTGGCCGGGGCTGCCCAAGGCGCCCATTAACTCCTGCCCCAAAGCCACTGCAGCCGCCGGGACCTCCCCCGGTCTTCTGGCTGGAAACCCTTTTGCTCTGACAAGCCTGGGGGCAGATGGGTTCGGCTTGCGATGAAGAGGGAAACAGCCTTAGGAATGAAGAGTTTTAATACCTTAATGAAAGGTTTCAGATTCATATAAGCAATTTTAAACTACAGGTGGTTTTTTTTTTTAATTACACGTGGCCCAGCCCTTCAGGTTCCCCTTGTAATCCTGCCGGGGCTCGCAGCCTTCCCTTACATTTCTTTTTCACACTTTGGTTTCTACAATGAGATAATTAAGCATCTCATGGTTTGTTAAGATGCAATACATGAAAACAGGTGTTAAAGCTGTTGATTCAGGATGGGAAGCCAGGTAATCACAGTTCCTTACTACCTGTTACATACAGCTTTAGAGGAGATATTTTCTCCTTTTGTAGAGGAAGAAATTGTTCAGAAAATCATGCCTATTAAGAATACCACGTGCTTAATTTAATTCCTACTGAAGCGGTTAGATTTTGGTATTTGAAGTCAAGGAGTTGCTCTAAGTGTTTCCCTGACTGAGCTTATATCGTGAGTAGGTGCGTTGGATTTGTTAGAAAACCTAGAACCCATGAAAATACAGAGAAAACTTAAAAAAATGCCTTCAGTGCAAGCAGGTTAACAAAACAAGACACTACCCAAGCACGAGTCACCTCCATTTCTGCTGGCTTGCTAGAGTGCTTGGTGCTTGCATTGGCGGTAATGGCTGTTGTTCAATGAGTGTTTCCTTTTTCCTTCAGCTATCAGGTACTAACCATTGGCAAGACCATGGTAAAGGAGAAGAAATTGTCAGGTAATTCCCCCTTTTAAAGACAACTCTACGCATGCCGAAGTCAAGTCTGCTGATGGTGACAGACCAGTATGAGTCGGGGCTCTAGCAAGCTGCTCTTTAGGAGACCTGGGGGTCTCCCTAGATTATACCACAGTGAAGAAAACTCAACCTCCATACTCTCATGTGAATGAGAATACTTTCAAAATCAAAGAGTGATTTCAAAACTTGAAATTCATTAATGAAAAGGCATGTGCAAGACAACAGAAATTCTTTTCCATGAAGGTGAACAGCCTAAACTGTTCTGGTGTCCTCCGTTCACTCTCAGCTGTACCTCTGCTTGTGGTCCAGCCGAAGTTCTCCATACCTGAACCATAAGGGACATCCCACATGAGGACTGGTGTCAATATTACTGTATCCATTGGAAATGCAAACAGGTTTGGAGATCTCCTTTCCTCCTGGCCCACAGTCACTATCCAGTTGACCCTGGACCTCAGGTCCCTCTCACATGTCAACACCCTCAACGTCCCCTTGGGGAACCGGCCACCCCTTCCTCGGCAGGCAGGGCTGCCCTCCCGCCTCCCCGCTGCCTCTCACCTCTCCGCACACCAGTCAGCCGGCGTGCTTCTACTTTGTGAGGCAAGGTTCTTAATGAAGATACTAACGAGCTTGTGCCTTAGACCCATCCTGAAGCCTTATTAACATATGCCCCCCACGGTAACAGAGTGTTGCGCTGACCTGCCCTCCTAAGCCACCCTGGGAACGTGCCAATGTCACCCAGATTTAACAGTCCGAGCTCCCAGTTGCTCATTTTACACCCGTTGTTGGCACTGGGTGGTTTTCTTTGGTGATGTGGTGTAACCCCCGCCTCTTCAGCACGCAAGCAATGACTCAAATGAGGAAGAAATATCAAGACTTTGAGCTCTACAATGGCAGAATTACCCAGCAGCAAGTGGAAAATGGTGTGTTTAGAGCCAAGGGAGCTACCCCCACGGCCGCAGTGGGACTGGGGGCCGCCCTGGCTGTCCCCAAGGTTGGGGGGTTTCCACGTGCTCAGGGAAAGGCAGGAGCATGGGGAAGCCCTCTGCCGAGAGAGCTGCCAGGGCCAGCTGAAGGGTGAGCCCTACACAAAAAAAACCCCAAAATTTCAAATAACCCTGGGTGTGGTGTAAGCTGTGGCTGCTGCTACAATTTCCATCTCTCACTCTGCATTTGTATTTTAAGGGATGGAGTTTAACCGAGTGCCAGTACTTGGAGGCAAGGATGAATCGATTGCTTGTGCCTCAGGCTTTTCCCATCACTGCAAATTGTGCTGCGGGAGGTGTAAACTTTCAGTGCCTTTTTAAAAATCTGCATAGGTATGGTCCAGCGTATTTCTTATTGCTGTAAAAGAAGAGTAAACAAGAAAAAGAAAAGAAAGCCAACTTCCTACTAGGTAAATTAGCTTGTATCTTTTGCCGAGAAAAACGTTACCTGGAGTCTGTATCCACCTCTGTCCTCAAGGAGAGTGTTCTTGGGTTTGCCAATACAGTGGGATGAGAGAGCTGCAGTTTGCAAGTCTACCCTCCGCAGTGAAGGACCTATCTGGTAATCTCACTCAAGTCTGATGTCTTATTGCAGCCCTACTGTGCCGGGCCAGGTTTAAAACAGAATAGCTTCCCGTGCCGTGGCAGCTCGCTCCAGTGCTTAACGTGGCGTGGTGGGCCGGTAATTCTAGTCCTGCCGTGCCAGCAGATTGCAGCCCCTGTCTCCAAGCACAGGGCAAGCACACGCTTAACTTTCCTATATCCCAACACTCCTTTACGTACAAATAGAGTGTACAAAGGGTCAGAAAATGGCACCTTGTGGCAATTTACATGAAAATCCTGCTTCATCCTTGGCTGTGCAAAGGCTTTCCTTGAGACGCCGAGTCTCAGCCACGAAGTACAGAGGAAAGGTGCTCAGGCTGCTGGGGCCCAAAGTGCAATTTTAAACAATAGGATAATTTAAACAATAGGATGCAACCTTAATCTTTGCTTTAAACACATAAATCTGTTTTCATAATGTATCTAACTTTTAATAATTACACGTGTTTAAAAACTACATCAGTTGTGCTTTTTATCCATCTAAATTTAAATGGAAAGGTGATTTAGTGACAAACCGATACTAACATTTCTTTTTAGTGCTCAAAAAAAGCAATAATAAGGATACAGAATAAACCGGCATTTTTTATCTAGTGCTAAGGTATGACTCGTTAGCATTTCAAGACAAGTTTCTGCTTGTAGGGTGTAATGCTTTGTTTCATGATGATACATTAGTGACAAATTTTGATACTTTAATACACCATTCCCTTCTTCAACAACTAATTACTCTAATTAGCTTCCCGCTTAGTCAATTCCTTCTCTCTCCCATCTTCCAGCCACGAGCCTGTGACAACAAGCACCGAGCTGAAAAAATACTTCTGCCTTTGCCGTTCAGTCCTTGAGAGGGGTCTACAGAGGAACAACCCTTCACTTTTTAATTGGGAGGATTATTTAGACCCCTTTTACTTAACATTTTTCTGGGAACCTCGAGGAACAAACCAAACGCTGAGCAGGGTTATGTGAAAGCCCCTTTTATTTTGCCCAGCCCCCGGCGGCGTGCTGGGCACCAGGGCAAAGCCCCGCTGCTGTGGGGAGGAAAACGGGATGGCCATTCCTCACCCTGCTGAAAAAGATGAAAGGCAGTACCTGATATCTGAGTCTAATGGCTCTCTACAACCATAAACGGTATCCCTGGCAGAATTTCACCAGCCCTGCCCACAGGAGGCTGCTGGCTCTGGGGAGGATGGTGCGGCAGCAGAGGGTGGTGCTGCCACCCGCGGGGGCAATCGCGGTCATCTTTTGGGGGATGGCGGAGGAGCTGCAGACCTGGACACCTTGGGCCAGGCTCGCCAGGTCACTCTGGATGCCTTTGCAATTGAATCCCTGCCTGCTTTTTTCCGTGATGTTGGAGTTACGGTATGTTCGCAACGTGACTCAGCAGACTTCTCTGTTTTCTGGGGATAATTGCTATGCCACATCTTGATCCTGCCAGAGCCTGCTTTGCCCAGCCCTGCAAAGATTTTTAGGCTTATTATGTTTCTCCTATGTAAGGTCAGAGTAAAGTTATATTATACTGATGTATTTCATGAAAGAAGAGGTACAAAGCCATTCGAGACAGCAAAGCCAGTGGGTCTGGCCGCGACTGGGAGCAGCTCAGCTCCTCAGGGCTCGCGCTGGCCGTGCACGGGGGGGGAGAAGGAGCTTCATCCCAGGGTTCGCCTGCAGGATTTCCTCCAAAACTGCCTGGCAGTCGCAGCTTTGTGTTCAAAAGGCTGTATTTCCCCAATTAAGGAGGCAGAATTTGTTTGTTTGTATTGCAAGAGAGGCAGTGCGTCTTGGTTTTTCTAAGATCTTGCCAGGAAGGCACAGAAATGGCTAAGTTGATATGTAATGGGGAGTGAGAGGGCGCTTTCTGAAAAACAATGAATAAACAAAGTTTAACTGAGATGAACAAAAATGTAAAAGCGTGAGCTGGTCCTTCAAGCGACGAGATCAAGCCTCAGCTGCTCTTCTGGTGGATGAATGTTTAATTAAGTATAATCTAACTGTGTTAAAGGTAGAAGATGAAGCAAAATATTCTGATGAAATTAACAGGACAAGATCCTCTCTGAAACCAGTTAGGCTGCCAAATCAAATCCACTTCACCCCTCCTTCACTCCTTCTTCCCTGTGAAGCACCGCAAGAAATTTAAATCGATGAAACCCCTTCAGTTTAGGGTCGCAGCGCTCTTCTGCACAGCACCTTTAGCCCAGGGACAGGCAGATGGCTGATCCTGGTCATAAACTCATCAACAGCCACTTTAAAAGCTGTCCATTCCTTTCTTCCACCCAGTTTCATTATGTCAGTCCCCTTGATAGTTAGAAGCATTCCTCCATTTTCTGATGTAAATTGTAACTATATCAGAACATTTTTTTTCTTCTGATGGGACAAAATTTTCCTTTCACTTACATAGTTCCTCTCCTCCTGCATTTCAGCTTTCATCAAAACTGCAGTCTTTTCTCTTAAAACAAGCCTGTTTTCTGAAGCACCAGCATGAACTAAGGACCTCCGAGGGTCTTGTGGTGGGGGCAAACTCTCTCAAGGCCCTCGACACCAGGCATTTCAAGTCTGCCCAGACCGGAGAGGGTATTTCCATGCTAGGAATCTTTCAAGGGCGTAAGGGCCGTAACAGGCTCAGCAATCCCTTGTCCTCTCAGAGCCTGACGGGGTGCAGCGCGGGAGGCTGGAGGTCTCCTTCATGCAGGGGAAGAGGTTTTCATGAGTATGATTTTTCACTCCACATTGGAGCTTGACACAGATTCTGCCTTTTGCAGTTTCCTTTTTTTCCCAAGCATATCAGAAACAATTTGCTTTTCCAAAGTTTCCCACCTGTGTATTTTGGAAAGGTTAAAATGATTTTGTAGTCTCAGAAATGTGTGGGAAGACTGCAGAGCCTTAAACTCATCCCCATCAATGGGCGTCAGGAGTGCCATGTTCCCCCCCCTTTCTGGTGCTGTTTCTGTCCAGGACACCCCACCGGGTGTCTGTGCGTCCTGTCCCTGGGGTGTAACCTTACAGACAGATCCATTCTGAGCCAGAGGTTAGCTAAATGCGTCACATATCATTCAGGTTTGGCACTTACGACACTCTAGTCTGGAAACGGTTAATAGCCAAGAGTACAATGATGACTTTGATAATTCAAAGTGACCCAAATCATTACGATATCTTTTACCTGTAGTCATCAATTTTCAGAGTAAGTTCCAACAGTTTTCTCCTGCTGGCTATAAAGGAACCGAACAAAAGGGGTTGCTAAAGGGGTGAGATATTTCATGCTTCTGCAATTTTCTCACACTCTCGAGATCTTGAAAATAATATGCACCCTCCGTATTTCTCACTGCAAATGACAGTAGAAACTCATTAATTCATCTCGTAAAGAAATACAGGTAAAAATTACATTCACTCCTCCTGCCTTCTGCTCAGCAAGATGATGTGAAGTAGGAGACTGGAATGCCTCTTGAAATCCAAGATACATTTCATTGCATTTATATTTTACTGACACAACTAAAGTTGCTAAAATGAATTTCCCTTGCTGCTACGCCCACAGCAGTGCCAAGCCGGTACCACTGCGATTTAGGTCTTCTGTGTCACAACCCTTCAAGCAAAGCAGTTCTTTTGAGAGACCTGCATGATTATGTCTTGCCCAGAAGATATTTCTTGTAGGTATCAGTGAAACTAAAAATCAAGGACCTACAAGCGAAGAGTGAAATGGGTGGCTTGAAACTGGGGAAAAAAAGATAAAAAAAAAAAAAAGAGAAGGAAAATAGAGCACTGGGAGTAGAGACAAGGCAAAGAAAAAAAAAATCCCTAAAGCATCTGGCTGTGAAAAAAGATCAAGTCAGCCAAAGCCTGATTAGTAGCTGTGGTACCAGGGTGATCCCATTAGGGATGTAACGTTGTTTTCATCTTGATATATTTTTGTGGAAGAAAAATTATCCAGCAGCAAGGATGGAATTCTTAATGGAATAAGTATTCATTAAATCCTCTTAATGAAAGAGACTGGGAAACAACAGGGCAAAAAAAGCTTTGAAGACATACAAATATGTAACGAGGAGCTGACTCCTGCCCTGAAAATGAAGGGAGGCAACAGCAGAGTCGAGAGGACTGTCGGTTTAAATGAGGCACTAATGGCTTTGGCTGCCACCTCCAGGGCTTCAGAAAGACACTCTCAAGATAATACACTGTTAATTAACTTTCCCTTTCCCCAGAGGATCTTAGTGCCCAGTTGTTTTCAGACCTACCTGAAAAATTGGGTTTAATTCTGTTTCCTGAGTTAAAATTTCACAAGTGGGAGTGCTGAGGCGAGGGAGAGACCCAGGGTTTGTCTCCAGCGGTGTGAGCATGAGTAGGTTGTTAAGGAATTCCTGGGAATAGAAGCTAAGAAATTAGCCTTACGTATTTTTTTTAACTGCATGCTTTGCAATACACTGGGAAAAATATTGCACCTTTAGGAAGCGTTTTAATGCAGAGTAAAGAACTATTTTGCAAGTGCTTCATGCCATGTGTCCCAGCAGCACAGCGCTGCTGTACCGTGCTTGGGTACGGGGTGGGAAATGTCCCCTGAGGGAGCTGCTGCTATTCCGCAGTGATTCAAACCAGAGTCTGGGAACACAAAGACTTACACCCCTCTTAACGTTACCTTTTTCTTTTCCTCAGCTATTATACTTTGTGGTTGGTTTTTTTCTTTTTTTTTTCCACTGATGCTAAATGCTTGTTTGGGGAACAAACTTCTGGGAATACAATTTAGGTGAGTGCTCAAGGCTGAGGTCTTGTGTTTAGGGGGATTCACAGTTTCATGTTTCTTTTTCTGCTGGAAATTGCGTTGGTTTTTTTCAGTACATCACCAAAAAAAAAAGAAAAAGGACATATTTGACATGACTTTTAGGAAACACTCCTGCTCTGACCATGTTTTGGATAGGGTTCATCTCAATGGCTGAATTATGCTTGTTGTTGAGGCTGAGACAAGGTGCTTGGGATTACCTCTGCCCTCTAAATGTCTTGTTCCTGCAGTTCCATATATTTTCATGATGGGCAGTGTCAGAGAGGCTGAAATCTCAGACTTTCCTGGTACCTTGCTGAAGATGACAGGCTGCTAAAGGATAACTTCCCGCAGCCTTCTGGAGGACAACCATGCTTTCACCTTATTTTTGGAGCTTGTTTGCCTGCTCTTGCCTTTCAGGATCATAATTTTCTATCAAGCCGGCAGCTTCTCATTTTAAAACAAATATTGTCCTTGAAAGCATCGCACTGCCACTGATAAAACGATGCTTCATTGAGTTATCTCCATAAGCACATGTCAGCAATCACTGTGGATAAATTACATACATCAAAGACTTCTAATGACCATACTTCGAGTAAAATTAGCTTCCTGCGTTTGCATCATTAATTAAGCTCAACACCACTCTTCAACATATGCTGCTTTCCCTAATAGGCTATGCTGTCTATGAAGGATAAATTACTGCCCGTCTGCTCAGGTTCAGTTTTGATACATTGGGTACAGCAACACGATCTAGTTTGCAACCACTTGTTCTGAGAGAGATCTTAAGTTGCACGTATCTTAAATAAACGCTGAAATATTAGATAAATTAAAGCTCAGTACAGCTCCCTGCATCTGATTCTGTGATATTTAGGTATCGGAAAACAGGCGTTGCCTACACAGGTTCACTGTTTCTCACAGAATATTATACACGAGGGTTTATTTGTTTGCCCAGTCCCAGCACGCAGCGCTGCCTATGTGACATTTTACACTCTTGAAGATGTCTCATCACCCTGACACCCCAACGGTCCGGTCTGTCTGCCTTTAGGTAGGCTCCAGGAGGGGACCTCTCTTCAGGGACCTCACTCTGACAATTCGGGGTCAGATCTGGCACACTACGGTGCAGAGGAACAGCAGAGCCCTGTGCGGGCAGGCTGAGCACCTTGTGCACGCAGGGCACTGGCTGATCCCCAGCTCCTTCCTCCAGAGATCATCCCTCCGACAGAGCAGGTAGGGGGTTCCAAGGGGGGAGGGTGGTGAAGAAGTGCCCCTCACCCCTTGGTTAAAGCAAGGCACGCCACAGCCGAGGGGTACGGTTGTGTCCATTTCCTTGCAAATAAGCAGTGCGGAAAAAAATCTGGGCTTGCAATAAATTAAAAAAACCACGAAACAATAAACCCAAACAAACAAAATAAGACCAACCCTACCCCCCCAAAAAAACCTGCAAAACCCAACCCAAAACAAAAACACAAACAAACCAAACCAAAACCCCAAAAAAACCAGGAGGAAATGGACTTTACAGATCACAAGTTAAAAATATATACTGTGAAGTAGAATTTTCTATTACAAATATCATACATCACACCTCATTACTTCTTCCTTGCTCAGTGAACGCCTTGCACTCTAGCTTTAAGCAGTCTAAAGCACTTAAATAGTAACACTTTTTCTTTAATAACATAATTTTCTTAAAAAAATCTTGGCCTTAAACTCTGCAGTTGTAACCGTCTAAGCAGCGTGACAAGGCCCTGAGTCCTCCGTCACCACCTCGCCCCTCTCGAGCAGTGCCTCAGGGAGCGGACAGTTATTCTCAGCTTTGCCTTCGTGACAGCTGGAAGTTTTCTTATAAGCAAATTTTCTTAAAAACAACCCCATTCGCAAAGCTGCTTCCAGAACTGTATAAGCAGAAGGTAATAAGAGCAATTGGCTAGGAAGAAAAAAAGCAAGCAAATTAAAAAGTGAGTGGAAATTGGCAGGCGTCAGCAATAAGCCAATTCCTGAGCAAATTAGAGTGGTACAAAATATTTATAGAAACAAAAGCCGTTCCTAATCCTTTTAGAGCAGGGGCCTGCAAAAATTGTTATACAACATTCACCCAGGCAAATATTTATCCTTAAAGAAATTGAACTCCAGAGTCAAATATATTTAAAACATATCCACATCTTTTTGACACATCCACAACATACGACAAGGTTAAAGAGGACCTGCCAGATCACCTGTCCAATTATAGATGCATATTAAAATCTCATCAGACTTAGACTAGTACATCTCACTTGTCTTTTGGAAACATTTATTTTAATTTTTAGGTTTCTAGCGCTATCAGAATTCTGGAGTAAATATTCAAAACTCAAAAGTCCTAAAAAGAGTATCTCTGAGGTCAAACTTCAGCTGAGAATGTCCTCTCAAAAATCAGTTAGCAGTGAGTCCAGCCATCCACTGCTACTAGGGCATAAAGTTTGTGCTTTGTGTTTCTTTATTTGGAAAGATCACCAGTGGCTTGGGTTTGAAGTTTTTTTTAATTAGCTGGTAGAGCCTGCAGGATTCACCTAATTGTGTGTAAAGGCGTGCCCTAACCGCAGGGCCAGCTGCGATCCATTCTCGTGTGGTTCCCTTCGTAACCTGTGCTCATCTAACCAACAGTTATATGAGCCTGCAAACACCTGCTGGGAGAACAGCTCTAATTCCCATTCTTCCCCCCCAAATCTGACTTTATCAATCAAGCAATAAGAGGTGCTAAGCAGTCAGCTTGTGTTCCTGCTTCTCCATCAGCTCCTCACCAAGAGCAACGTCAGCCACGGCACGTGTTGGGTTTTCAGCTCCTACGGTCTCTGTGAAGCAGTTTTGTAACAAAACCAGCTTATTTTAGGGTGGAGGCCCTTGCTGCAGGCACCAGAACTGAATGTCTTCAGCAAAGGAAAGGTAAGTATATGTGCCTTCTTGTATTTATATTGTCCTTCTTTCCCTATTCGAAAAGATTTTTATTAGTGAGAGAAGAGTAAAGCAATGGCTAAATGAGTCGATGTACTTTTCTGAGTATCCAATGTGTAATTCTTGGTACAGAATAAGCAAGGAGTTACGCTTATTTCAACCTTCCAACCGGGGTCAAGAATCTAAAATGCTGAGTACTGTCAGGTAGTACGCTCAGGGTTTGCTAGCGTGCTCTTTTATTTGAATTATTTACTTCTGTCAAACCTTGACTGTGGGAATCATGTGGTGGCCCAAGTTTCTCTCTAACTTGTTTTTATATTGCAGAAATGTTAATATTAGCAATAAAAGCGGCGATGAGGAATAAGGTAAAAAATGCTTTGAAGTTTGTATTAAAACCTCTCACTGTCTATAAATTAATCTTGTAATTTATGAACCCTTTTGGATTAGAAACCTTGCAGAGGCTGGTTAGGAAGGTATCCCTCTGACTCCCAGTTCTTCCTCTGTTTCTCTATCTAGTGTTATCTTGATCTGTGGTCCTGAGGTGAAAACCCTTGAATGATGCTCGGCTTCTTCAGTGCCCAGCCCTTTTTATGGAGCTTTAATTTATATTATTCTTGCGAGCATAAGAATTTTATTTTCTATGAATATTTCAAAATGCTTTAAAAGTTTTTTGTTTTAACAGCAGTTGTAGAATTTTCCAGCTTTATTTCCTAAATAATTTGAAAGCAGGAGTAGAAAATGTTATCAACTTGAAAGAGCATCAAGAAAATGTGTTCTTCTTATGCAGCACTTGAATCTTTTTAAAATGTGAATGAACTGAGAGAATGTGTATTGTTGGGGTTTTATGTGGCTGATTAGTCCTACATGTCTGTTGGCTTTGCTTCAATAGCTGTAAGGGATGTTATGGGGAACTGAGATTTGAACCTGGTTTCTGCTTCACAAACGTCTTTAAGACATGCAGCCTGGATCCAGATCTGGGCTCTGCGAAAGTGTGAAGATCTCTAATTGTTTGCAGCCCTCTGTAGCTTCCCTCGCTCCCTGCAGGGGAAGGATTCGGGGCTCGTGGACTCGCTGGTGGTCGCCGGCACGTGGCCCCCGCAGCGTGTTCCTCACCACGCGTGCCGCAGGGCATCTTGGCTTCTGCCTTTTTGAGCTTCTGCCACGCAGTCTCATACTTACTGATACATTTTAGCTGTAACCCAGAGCCCACAGCTTTAGTGCCAAAATGGGATTTTGTGTTACTCAAAAAGCCTTATTTCTTGTGCGAAACTGGAGGGGAACTGAATAGCTCTCCGCATACCACATACAAGGTTTGTATATAAGACATAAAGATCACAGAGGGCTATGCCTTTGCCCCAGTGTGCTCCTGAGCATCGTCATCCTCTGTCAGATGAAAAAGAGGGCTATGTAGGTTTTGTCTGAGGAAAAAACAGGTATGTGTGTGGTGCAGCCTCTCCGCCTCGCATACCTGGTCTCCCCTTACAAGGCGATAACCTGCCTGAAGACAAGCGCAAAGATATCTTTGTAAGACCTGAACACATTTTTGGCAAGACGCGGTCGTAAAAAGTTACCTGTTTAATGTTCTTCTGAGTCCTTGTGCTTTTTGTTGTATATTTTATGGGTCTACTGTTGCTTATGAAATGCCTAGAATGCTATGGTAGCTCAGGGCCATAAAAAATTAATTTACTATGTTGTCTTATTATCATAAAACCCGTTTCTGGACCTTCTGTGACTGTCCAGAAGGAAGCTAAAATATATTCTTTTCCACTTGTTAGCTCAGGAGGCCACAGCTGGAGAGCTGTGACGGGCCGTGGTAGGAAGCTGCCTGCACGTCTCCCAGCGATGCACCCAGACGTGATTTCAGGCTCTGAGTCTGCCCCACTGAATAGGGGCGGTTTAATTTGTTTGCTGGGCTTTTAATGAATTCTAATAATACTGCGGCTTACCCGTGAGTAATTCTGTCGGGTGGTTTTCCACTGCCCTAGGAAGAAATCAGGATTGTGGGGTTTCTCTGAAAAAGTACTTCTGGGAGGAAGGATTCGAGTAGTGTGTGTATGGAATAGTCAAATAAACAAAATATAGCACCCACTGGGCTGCCGGAGACTGGCTGTAAAATGTTGAACTCCTTTAATTTCCTCTGAGTGCAAGGGAAGCCAGTCTATCACTCAGCAGCTTGTGGAGCTGAAGTGATGTGAAAAGATTGCTCCTCTGGTTTGAAAGGCAGTGCTAAAAGCTGATGTTGCAAAGGAGCTGGAAACTTTCTAATTCAAGATCTGCCTGTGGTTTCCACCAAACCTGTTCCCATTGGTCAGTCACGACTGGGCAATACTGCTTTTTGCCCAAACAAACCCACTGAATGATATTGTTTCTGTGCTTTTATTGGGTCGGGGAGCCTTTTTAGGAGGGTTGGAGCAGGATATGTTGCTCCTCCCTCCCTGCACAGGAAGGATGCTCCTCTGATTGCATTCCAAAAAGCTCCAACGTTGGAGGTTTGCCTTCGGTCCTAGCGGTACCGCTCCAGTTGCGTAAGAGCAGGTTAATTACAAAAACAACCACCCCGCTTTCTCAGTGGTTCATCTCGTTCTTGGATTTTGCTTTAAACTTGAACAAACTTTTAAAAACTATGCGGTGAGACAGTTGATAGCACCTCATATTTCACACCTTTAAAAGAAGGTATTTGTGAGTCATCTTAGACTGCATCTACGCCTCAGTCAACTGTAAACTGAACAGATGCCAAATTACTGTCACCATGAAAACAGTATGTCAAGGTGTATGTTGTCACAAACTGCAAAGAATAAAAGAAAGCCTTATTAAGAGACAGCGTGCCACCCACTGCAGAGCCTCTAGCGAGGCCCGGGTTCCCTTAAAAATATCCTATAGTTGGAAAATTTCAGGCAAAATCACGACAGCTTGTCTTACCACGTGGTTCTCCAGAATGATTTAAAGCTTGAAATCTGTCTTGCCTGATGTGTGCCAGTATTTGATTAAAAATGTCCTGCAGCACTGTTTCTTGACTGTTACTGATAGTGCAAGGTAAACAGTTCTTTGTTTTTTCCTCTTGTCACAATAAGGTGCCATCCTTAAAGCAATGTCAATGTAACAAAATACTGACACTTGTTCCTTGTAGCTTAGAACAAAAAAAGGCTAATAAAAGGCCCTTCGGGTAGCCCGTATCCTTTCTGAAACAGCCTTGAAGGGCAAATTTGACATGAGATGCTATTTTGGCACCGTTATTTTTGTTTCGCTCTGCGAGAATCCAGCCGCAGACTGCCGTGTCCGCACGGTGTGTCACTAGCCAAATGGCAACCTGCATCTTCGGCACGGGCTCGCAGCCTCCCTCTCGCGTCAGTACTGCTTGTGTTCATCTATATCTCTTGTCCTTTAATTCTGGACTCTGTAAATCAAGTCTAAGCTTGACTAACTAAAACTAGCTTTGTAGAGAGATGCTGGAACGTGACAGCCAGACCTCCTCCTGCCTCGGGTAGTGAGGAGGAGGAAGGTAGAGCAGACCTATTTGAAGTCACCAGCAAGCACTGGTTTGCTCTGGGAGGTGGAAGGGGGATTTGTTCTCATCTTCCAGTACAATTCTTATTACTTGAACTGATCATGTTCACTGAAACTCACAGACTAAAGATTTATCACTTACTTTTCTCTTGCCTGTTCCAGAGGAGGATTTTTTGCTATTTTGGACAAGTTTCATCCTGAACCATTTCTTGTGACTGGCTGGTTATAGCAGAAAGCTGGGGTAAGGAACTGGAATGGCTGTCTGTGTTGTGCTCATGCCATTCCCGAGCAAGCATGGGTTTTTCACCATCTCAAATGGTAAGCATTTAGATGTAAAACTCCTGGGTTTTTCCACAGTTGTAAATGCCATCAAGACACCTGCCTTCTTCATATGCAACAGCTGAAATGGCTTCAGACTATTTACTCTCAATATAATCCAAAGTAATAATGTTGTGCTGCATTTTCACCTCTGGCAAAGGCATCAAAATGCAGAAACATTACAAATTGTAGAAGAGTTCAGCGCTGTGCCCTCCACCGAAATGTTACTTTCCGTTTTCTGCTTCTGGGATCTTGATTTCTGATGGAAAACAGACCACTGGCTGAGGGTAGGCACTTGAGAGGGAGGATTTGGTTTGCTTTGCCCAGGCATGCTGTAAATCCACGTGTGGGCTCCCGGGGCTCAGCCCACCCAGCTGAACAGGGATGCTTGGTGGCATTTCACCCTGATGGCCTCCAGTGTGTACCAAACCTGTGGGTTTCCTTTGTCCTACATCACATCTGCTAACCCTGGGTGGATGCCTGATACCCAGGGTAAATCAGATGGCATCAGACAGCTATGTTTGGCCAACAGAACTGACCTTAATGAAGCTTAAACAGGTAGCACAGTCCTAAAATGAAAACCGGCTTTACAGTGTTGAGCGTTGATTTAGACTTGAAGTTACTGAATCTCTTTAGCCTCCCTGGTGCCACGTGAATTGCTGCAATTGCTGCTAAGACAAAAACTCTAGCAAAGAAGTTGCTGCATTATCTCTGTGAACACTTAAATCCCTGGGCAGCTTGTGTGGGGGAGGCTATGGTGTTCCTTAGTGGTGAGTTAGTAACCACGAAAAGGACCATAATGGCTCAGACCCTCAGGCAGGTATGAGATGATGGGGGGGATTCCTGCTGAGGACCAGAGGTCTGTCCCAGTTGCTACCCAGCGCTGGGCAGGTCTTGCCTGTCTGTGGGGTCATTCATAGTGGAAGGGGGTGGTGTGCCCACAAGCTGCTGCTCCTGGAGACAAGGAGTGGAAAGAGAAGGTCTTGGGTACTGACTGCCGCGGGGGCCATCCTGTGCCATAGGGCATGGATGGAGATCCATCATCAGGAGGTGGAGGAACGCCTTCTCCTAACTCCTTTTCTGAACTGGCTCACTCATCCCTACCACAATGTAAAACCTTCTGTTTTCAAGCGAAATACAACCACTCTGTACCTTGTAACTTGGGGGCCTGGAAATGGCAGCAACCAACTGAAATCCTTGAGTAGTTCCTGGAACACTTCAATACGACTATCAGTTGTGGTTGTCTTGGATTGAGGTCAACCTGTTGCCTTTCACCACCTGTGACTACAGCTGCTGTTATGAGATGGAATAGGAAAAACTGTCTGAAAAGCCTCTAACATGGCACTGAAGAAGCAAAACGAGAGGAGATCTGGAAAATGGAGATCTGGTGACCCCAGAGCAAGCATACGGTGTGCACTGGTCCATGCCCTGCTTACAGCCCATCTCCACACTACATCCTTTCTTCAGTAGTAGGTGTTTTGTTTTCTTCTCTGTCTAGGTTCACATCCTGCTGTGTTCAGAGGCCAGCCAGTCTGTAGGCCAGGGATCCTTAGCCGCAAGGACACGGGGACTGGTCCTGATAGGTGGGTGCTAATCTCGGCCCACCTCAGCAAACAGGCAGCTGCCCTCGCCTTCTCTTGCTCCCACACGTGCACTCACACGTCATCACTCATTGCAGTTCCTCCTCTTAGTTCTTTTCTGCGACAGGAGTCACCTGATGCTTAAAACTATTGATAACGTGGGTAGAGCCAAGGTGAAAGAGCTGGAAAGTGGTGATAAATGACTGTCATAAGAGCTAATTAATTTACCTCTACCCAGAGACTTCCTCCGCCTTCTTGTTTTCCAGTTTCCTTAGGAACTCGGGGACTTGGGAATTTCAGTACTGATTAGACAGAAAATTACAGTATTTCTCTGACTGTCTGCCTACTGAATGTAACACACTGATACTGAGTTCAGGACCTTGCTTCACTCTATCAAAGAATATTACAATGCTCAAAAATAATTTGTTTGATCTTTTAATTCAGTTTCTAAAGTGAGTTTCAGAATAGGTGAAGATAATTTCTAGATTGTTAAAGAAGGTAATCTGTTTTAGAGGGCTGGAAAGTAATGTTTAAAACAATTCCCTCTTACTGATGGTGATATAAATGAGATTTCTTTCATTTCCATTTTGGAAATATTTCTAGGGTTACTTCTATAAAGCTGCCACTACAGGGTAATTCTCTCCTTCCTGAATTCAGATTTTTTTCATGTCCCCAGAACTTGTTTTATTTGATAGGTGGAAAGCTGAGAGCAAGTAGCAGTCTGCGCGTGTCTGTGGGCCGTGCCAGCAGTGCGTGTCCCCCCCCATGCCTCACCTGAGAAAATAGTGAAAGTAGCTGATCTTGACGTAAAATCCTGCACAGTGGAATTAGTTAAAGCCAGAGTGAATGAGAATTTCAAAAGGGTTTAATGGTTCTGAGTTCCAAACACATTAATTGAAATTCATGATATATTCTCATTCTATTATAAAAGATCTGCCACCTTATGTGAGTGCACTGACTTTATATGCTGATTTCTCAGAAGTGCTGTAATTTGTCTTGTGTTGTCAGCTATAATAGTGCTCTTCATAAAAAGCCCAGTGCTGACCAGGTATGGTCCTGGGCTGATGTTTCCAGCTCCCGTACTTTCCACTACCCATCCGGAAACCCCAGCAGCGGGCAGGCAGCCCGGCAGGGATTTCACAGCCTTGGGATGCCAAAACCCACCTTCCATCCCCAAGACTCAAACCTGCATGACAGAGAGGGGTATATGAGAAAATATAAACACTGTACACTTAAAGTACAGCTAAAATAAGGGACAATACAAGCTGTCTTTTAGCACATGAAGTAAAACTGCCGCTTTACCCCAGAGCACTTTCAGGCCAGCAGCACATAGCTGGTGTGTGAGCCCTGCCTGGGAAGATGGCCAAGGCTCTGTCGGAGCAGTACACGTGCCACGCTTTAGGGCTGCGTAACTGCAGCCCGCGCCCCTCTGTCGGATTATCGCAACGATGCTGGAATTACCAGTGCACCAAGCTGTCTCCCAACAAAAGGCGCGATGTCTAGAACTGGCTCTAGCGACAGAACGCCCGACTGCAGGAGAGAGGACAAGACACCTAACTGGAGGCTAGCTGGAAATGAGCAGCACGACACTGGAGGGTGTGGTAATCCCCACGGCCCAGCTCCTTTTTTGCACCGTATCATGAAATCACTGTTACAAACACGTTTTGGTAAAGAAGCTTGGGGCCTTTGTCGTTTACATAGCTAGAAGTTTTTAGGCACTTGTCTGTCTTCTATCTGCATAAGTAGGCATTTCTTTTAGATGACAATATGAAAAGAATTGAGCTTCTGTGTTGGGAACATGGAGGTGCAGCATCTGCAACACACCTGAAAGTGTTTATCTGGTAGGAGGGACTGAACAGTGATAGCAGAGAGAGGAATGTGGTGGGTGGTGTCTCTATGAAGGTACCCCCTGGCATTTGCGGTTGCCAGGGGCTGCTGCTGGGGTTGTCCCCAGAAGCCACTGTTTGTCTACATGTTGCTCAGTTTTGTTAACATGCTTTGTCCATGAGATACCCGAAATGATCTTTGCTGTATTTCTTAGGTCTAATCCAAATCTGTGATTATACTTTATTATGAAATACAATATTTTAAGAGAATATTAGCTGAAATTTGTACCCCATTTTTAGGTAAGAAGCACTTGTTGCTGTCTTTGTCTCTGGAAGGAGCTGGTCTGGAGGAAACATCTTTGTTCAGCCCCTTACAGCACACACAATTACCTGTCATTTAAAGAGAAGAGCAGCCTTTCAGATCTGAAGTCACATAATCGTTGCAAAAATCTGTGGGGAGAAACTAAATACCTTGAGAATAGTTGCTGCTGGCCTCTCGTATGGTTTAAAGTGCTGAGAAGTGTCTGAGAGAGGTGTCAGCGCGAAGATTAAGAGGAAATTTCCTGAGGCAAAATACTTGTGGGTCTTAAAATGTTTTCTTTGCTTTCAGAAAGTACGCTTGTCCAAATGTTTCCCACATGGGCTGAAACACTAGTTTCTCTACAGACGGTATAATTTCATACCTGGCACCAGAGGGTAAAACACATTTCAAAAATGGGCAGGAGGAGGGAAGCTAACCTTGGAGTCAGGGGCTCTATAAATCCTGATGTTTTAGCTTAGAAAGTCTTCTGACTTTATGCTTCAGCAAGCACTATTTTAAGAACCTGTACTTACGTGTTTTCCACTTTACCTTGGCTTTTTTTGAAGTACCGTTATATCTATTTCAGCTTGCAATATTATTTCTTTGTCACTACGGTAACATCGAAACAGACGTGCCAGTCTCGGAAAAATGGAGGAGAGGTTATCGGCCAACCTGCTACTACAATGGAACTCTCTTATCATTTTTTACTGTCATTTGGACATCATCAGCAAAGCCAAAGGGAATAAGAAGATGCTATTGATAAATTGTTTTCTCTTTAAGCAAAGCGTATCTGTGCTGCTGTGCCTTCCTTTGCACTGGGGACCTGAAATCCTCCCTTGCTTTGTAGTTAATATCTGGAGGTGGCATTGGTGGAGTAATGCCTGGAAGAATATCTTGGCCTGATAATTTCTAACACTATGAGCTGTGGTAGCCCTTCATTTGAATATTTTTATTGTAGGCCTGACCTCCCTCCTGCTTCACAGAAAAAGGACTCAATTTTCCCACACGACTATGACATCTACACCCAAAACTTCCAAAGATAACTATTCCCAGCTTCTCGAAGTGTCATACTTTGGTATGCTCTTGTCTCTCTGGGTGCAAAGAGGCCATTGGACCAGCAGTAGGAGCTGCCTGGCTTGGTTAATGGCATGCTTGTCTATGTCAGCCATGCTGGAGCCTCACCACCCCTTCCCAGCTCGTCCTTCCCCACTTGCAGGCATGGGCTGCAAGGGCAAAATCAAAGACTTGGCTACCTCCCCCCACCATGGCAATGGCTCTGCCTCTCTAGGGCCAGCACAGGCATCGTGGCATGTTTCTGCTGGGCTTTGCTTCTCCTGGCCAAATCCTGACCAAGGAGCCGCCATCTCCAGCCTTGTGTTAGTTTTAGGGTCCAGCACAGAGCAAGTTGCTAAAAATTGGCTTTTTCTTCATAGTTGCCTAAAGAATTGCACCTCTTTCATTCCAGTTTTTGCAGATCTACGATTCTCTTGCGAAGTACTTCAGTTAATAACTTAATAACGGAGAAAATAATGGTGTGCACAGCATGAAGGGCTGAGACGTGATCCTCTCTGGCCTACCAGCGTGTGCAGGAGAGAAGCTACGTACTGTATTGCTGCTTTATGAAGTCTTTGATTCATTCAGTTTTGTGGCACAAATGGCTTGACTCGCTGTCTTCTATCTGACCAAAAAGCGCTTTGTTTTGGCCTGCGGTTGCACTCAGAAATTCTTATCTGGAAGGATTGTAAATCGTATGATAGGGAGCTTCACATTAGAGCTTGGGATCAAATAGACTTTACAGGCCTGTGTGCTGCCAGTGCAGTAACTCAGTAGTCAGGGTCATTTAGTTCTGTGTTACAGTTTAAGTTGTGAATCTTACAAGAGAAAGTTCCTTGACACCTGGTTTTATAGCTTAATATTAAACAAGTCAGTCTGTAAATGAATCAAGATTGTAAACAGAAGGAGACTATTTTCCCCCCCAGTTCTTTTCCTGAGTATGTAATCCTTTGCCAAGCTGAATGAACACTTTTTGTTTAAAGGTATTAGCAGCCCAGTCATTAGTACCTTGCTGGGGTCACTAGAGGTCAGAAGAACCTTATCTGTTTAGAAATCTACTATTTTTCACACTATTCCTTCATGCAGCTGAGCTTGCATGCTCTCCCTGTCTTGCTTTTCAACAACTATATTTGCTTATATTAGCAGCAATGCTGGAATAATAGAATGGAAAGTGTTAATTTTCCCTGCAATGGTTGCGACTTATTAGTTTGGTCTTATTAAACTGATCATACACAAGACTTACCCTCTTCTAATGTGCTCAGCCTTTCTTTTCCTTGAGACACTATGAACCAAATGCCAGCGAGGCTCGTTTGTTGTATATTGCTCTTTACAGAGAAATACAATGTTCGTCTTCATCGGTTTCTGAACGGTCCAAACCTGTGTTCTCTTGCTTGGCTTGAGATCCCCAGTGCTGGAGTGACGTGGGCCAGGTTATTCTTCACTCTTAATCACTCGTGCACATTCTCAGCAGGGTGTTGCTGTAATAACTTCATAAGGCAAGCACCGCATATCTCGGAGTGCTCGAAATAAGTGCTTTGGGAGAGCTTCAGAAGTGGTTTGGTAAAAAAAAAAACACACCCATTTTGCATGTAATTTGCACTTACTGTTGCTGCTCCTGCTAACTACCAAATATTTGTCATTGTACCTTAACTCAGTGCAGAGATCTAGCATGCAGGGCTATGATTTGCTTTCTTTCTAAAGGCTTTGCAGTGGGGCCATTTTTTTTCCATTAAAAAAAAGCACCCAGAAGCATCCTAGTTACAATGACACTGACGTTACACTTCAAATGACTGCAATTCAGTAACAGCTTTTGGAAGCTTTCCATTCCTATTCTTTGTGTTGAACAAATGGCAAATTTTAATTGGCAGCACTGGATACCTAGCAGTCAAGAAAAAAGCACTGATAAAGGCCATACTGCATGTGCCCAAGTGGAGACAGAACAATATAAAATACAAAATTGCTTCAAATATTGTGCAGCCACGGCCCGCTGAGCTGTCTGCCAACGGATGCTACCCCACGCTGCAAGCGCGCGTCAGTGTGCATGTTGCTTCTGCTCTGTGTGTGGAGCAAAATCCCTGCCTGCCATAGGGAACGAAATCAGCAGAGAGCTGCCAATGATTTCTGTATGGTCCTGTATGTCCCAACCACACTTTGCCTGTAGGAATTAAATGCATCGGTATGCAGACCAGTCCTCAAGAATAACAAAATGCAGAAGCTTGAGTCAAAGCTCCCCTCCTGCCTGCAGAAAACAGCAAAATAAGGACGTAAAATTTCTGCATTGACTTTTACTTACAGACTGCAGGCACCTTGCGTGGTTTACACACAGTATGAATCCCTCCGGATTTCAAATGAGCCATATTTGTGCCTGGATTAAGTCATTTGAATCTGCTTGTTGGGGAAAGTGTTTGTTAACTAAGCAGATCTCTTCAGCGGTACATAGGTTTTCAAGCTATTTTCATTAATGAAGTTTGTGTTTGCAGAGATTTGGCTCCAGCTCCAAGCAAAGGTATTAAGCACAGAAAATCAAATCACTGTGTTAATTGTACAAACAAAAAAGGTCTAAGCCTGAGGCTGAATAATAGATAATAATTCAAACAAACTACATACTTATATACATGTGCACGTCTAAGTCGTGGTGTTTCTACTTATTTGTGGGTTGAGAGGCTTTTTGAATTCTAAAAAGAAGCCATTAGCAGACCTGAGCTCTGCAGCCTGCACTTTGGGGTTGGTTCTCTGACATGGTTCTGGCTTAGGAATTGAGGTTTGGTTTGCCTGTTTCTGCAAGTGATAATTCAAAAGCCCATGGGAGGACACTGAAACAGTGTACATTTTAATTGATTTACAGTGGAGAAAATAAAGGCCGCAGTCAAACTCAAAACTTCAGAGCCTGAATACTTTTAGTGAGAAGCTGAATAATGTAGTTGGCTGGAGAACTGCAACTCGGAGAGTACCCCTTTGCAAGCCAGGAGCGCTCTCTGAGATCAAGCAATTATTCCCTTGAATGGGAAGGTCCTACAGAGGCTGTGTCTTCAATAACGTCATTTGATTTGTTTCATATTTTATGGTTTTCTCTCATTCTGATGTAAAGCAGCCTGAGGCACGATGGAGCGTTATGAAAAGGGAGGCTGTAACCTGGGGCAGTGGAAAAAGCAAGTTGTTTTTGAACACGTAAGTGCTGAGCCGGCCTTTGCAGCTAGCAAACACTGGCTGGAGATGTCAGGTGTACTTTCTCATTCGCGGGAGCCACCTTCTCTGGGTGCACTGCAGAGGTGTATGCAGTAGGTAAGCTCGTGTAAACTAAGGCAACAACAAGGTTGAGGCTGCCTGCATAAAATTCAGCTCTGCATTACTTGCAGAGAAGCTTTGGTTTCCCATCAGACAGATATTTCATTGTAGGCTTCTTTCTTTTGAGTTAAGACTGACTGGAGAGTTTTGGGTAGCGTGGCTAGAAAGACTTCTAAAGAAAAATACAGCCTGTGGGTTAATGAAACTTCAAATCCTTGTGACAGCCTCTGGCAGTGCATAGTTAAAATACTTAATCCACTGTTTGCAAGCAGTGCTCTGCTGGGCAGTGCTGACTGCAGTGATCTTCAAGTCTTGACCTTACGGCATTCCTCCGTGCTTCTACTCCTTTCATAATTTCCTGTGCTCTTTCACCCCTTCCCTAGACCTCTGTGACCTTTGCTATTTCTTTATTCTTCATTTCACGCTATTGCATCCATCAGAGGTTCCCGTAGGCGTTAGAGAACAGTGCTTTAAACCCTCTTGTTTCAGAGTTCTTTAGCATCTACCTGAATCGCATGCCCATTGGTAAATTCTCTTTTATATATATTTTTTTAAACACCCTGGAGACTGTCTTTACAAAACTTAGTCACGGCTATTCTGAAGCCTTCAATGTACAAGGGCACTGACCCAGGTGATACTGCTTCATTATACAGCCTTAAAATGAGTCTGCTCTCTGAAGAGCTTCTCCAAAGTAGAGGGTGGCTCTTGGGGTCAGTGCGAGAACCCGTTTATCCCTTAAAAAAAGTGGATGATTTTCAGAGGCATTCAGTTCCTCTGGGGGTTACGGCCGAGGTGCCTTGGATATTTAGAGAGGTTTTCCTAACAGTACCAGTGTCTTCCCGAGCGCCTTTAATATTCTATTGTTAAGAACCACTTGGTTTTTTCTCCTCATTTCAGCTGATAGCTTAGCTGATGAATTGTGTGCAGTTTTTGTTTGTAACAGTCATCCATGCACTCAAGAAAAAATATTGAGTCAATCTTATAATAAAGATGAAGTAGATTTGATATCTCTTAACAAGATATCCAGGATGGGAAAATCAGCTGGAGTTCTCCTTATTTCTCCATGCCCACACATAGGAACCATAAAAGCGGTATAAAATAACACCGGGCTTGTAAAAGCCAACTGTTCAGTTTCTGTGATTCACTCGAGAAACCAAAGTGCCCTTCGGTTCACTGGAATGTAAAATAAAAGTCAGGCTGTGAGGACCTGGCTTGCGATGTGATCGAATACTGCCCAAGCTGCAGGCACGAACACCTCCAGCGGAGTACAGAAACCCTTGGCAATCGCTGAACTTCCCCGTGAACCCAGCATGCTCGGGGTGGGCTTTGAAACGACCCAGCAGCGAAGCCCTGGGGACAGGGATGAGTATTAGTCCAGGACTATGGATGGTGCCTGCAGGCACGATGAGCTCCCAGCTGGAGGAGAGAGCGAAGCCCAGCAATGCTTCCACACTCTGCTTGAAATGAGGCCAAACCGGCAGGAATTGGTTCATCCTTTCAGGAGGCGAGAAGCTGGCCTCTTTCCTTTGAGAAGTGGCAGACCTGTATTAGGTTTAATTGCTGCTTCTCACTGAAGGGATTCAAACTCTCCTCTTGCCTCTGTTGGAAAGCGACTTAGCAGCACCAGGCCCAGGAGTGCCCCACCGCCATGGGCACATGGCTGGCGTGTGGAAAGGGCACCTCTCGTGTCATCTCCCTTTCTGGCTGGGAAAACCTCAACAAATTCTTCCTGAGGGTGCACCGGCCTCCCTTAGAGGAGGGCAGAGTGTGTAGCTGTGAGAGCAGGGACACTAAACTGGATTTCCTTCAGACGGAGGACAAATCTGGATCTCGTGAAGACACAAACCCAGGTTTCTGGGGATCTTCAAAACTGAAGATGGATGAAGACCAGCACTAGCACTACCACTTCTGTACTAGATGTCTAAACCCTTCCCCCCAACCCAGTTCATCCGGACATCACCTGTGGCATGGTTAACACTCTCCATTTTTTTTCAAGAACAGTGCCAGAATTAAGCATTTCAGAATAGCAGTTCAGGTGTTTCGATCTGCAGAGAGCTAGATATGTGGGAAACGAAACAAAGCATTGTGTTAGGCAGAATAAACGTGTTCTGAGGCTTACAAACCCTGAGCTTGCAATTCCAGGAAAACCGCAATTAAAACCAAACCTTTTTGTTGGAGTTGTACGCCATTTACTAGTTCTTAGACCTGTTGGAAATATTGTTCAGAATATATTTGCTGTATCTTAGCCAAAATCCATTTTTCTTTTTGAAAGTGGATCTTGTTTTAATTGACCGAGACACCCTTTCCATCTGGTCGCATCTCGGTGTTAGGCACCATTAGGTGCTGGGAGGTTTTTACTGCTTGAAGGAAAAAAGATCAGTGCCCCATCCTGACACTGACAAATTGAGTCCTTTTATTTGTTAGACTTTCAACATAAGACTTGCCTGCCATTTCTATGAAGGAATGTACCGGCTTCAATATCTTCCTCTAAAAAGGATTTGGAGGAAGCAGCACCCCTGCAGGCAAATTCCCCATCATTGATCAGCAAAGCACCTGCCACTGGGGGAGGAGGGGACCCTGCCATGCTGCCCCTGGACAAAAGCAGCCCTTGCTGCACCATCTATGCATGTTTAAATACATCCATAGATATGTCCCGCATTTATTTATGCATGTCTTAGTTTGTGCTATGAAAACTAACTCATAAATGTTGAAAATGTGGGGGTTTTTTCAGCCATAATTAAATCAGTTCCACTGTGCTATCAGATCAGAGGGTTCTTCTTTTCTTTCAACCTGGGGAAATAAAACCATCCTTGGGCTTCAAGCTGTTCCATGGATGAGAACAAGAATGCTCTTGGACTTAATGAACGCTAACAGGTAGCTACAGCTGCTTGAGACTTACCAGAGAGGAAAATCTTGCAGACTAAATCCTTCTCCAAGATGCTTTATGACTTTCAGGTGAACACATTTAGTGTTGAAATGCATCTTGGACAACAGTCCACGTACACCAAAGTATGTTCGTCTATACACAGGGTGGCTCTGCTTTTCAGAATTACTAGATAATGGTGTGTATGTGAAAGAGGGTTTCTGCATCCTCACAAATGCATGGCTGGCACTTGTTAGCTTCCTGGAGAAAAATACACTCCGAGTTGATTTACCTGCTGCACCCCTCTCTGATTAAGGACTTGGATACTCTCTTACATGTTGTCATCTCCTGTGTTAGCTGCGATGCTTAGCAATAAGCTGCCTAAAAGCATTCTCAACTTGGGTTTCATAAAAAACGTCTCAGTAGTCATCCCAGAATTAACCAGAAGCTACAGATCCTTTTCAGTAACCTTCTTTTTCTTTGGTTTCAATAAAGGAAATTATTTCCAGATTAGAAAAAGTTACTCTCTGGCTGCAGCAAAATAATTTGAATGCACGCTTGCTTGCAGGATACTCTGACATCTGTGGGCATATTTCATTCATTATCTCATATTAAACCTAGAGCTGCTATTAAAATCCAATATACTGTGCAACAGTTCTGATCTGCAGGGAGCACTGTGATATTTGTAAGAGAAGTAACTGCAGCATTTAAAACTTAACTGATGTGTCTATTTAAGTATCGTTTTGAATTATATCACTTTGTGGTATTTCCTCTCCCCTACGAAGTTTAATTTCCAGCAAATTGTTGGAAAAATAAAGCAACCTTGTTTCAAAATCCAGAAACTGGTCACTTGGCTGTCTCAACTTGTAAGGCCAGGACTGAGGGAAGCAGAGAAAAGGGACAGACGGTGATAGGTAACTACCAAGATGGTATCAGCAAGCAAAGGCTAGCGCTGTGAAACGGGGGCCCTAGTTATCTTCATAGTCATGAAAGACAAATGAAGATGGATGAATATGGGTTGTCAGTTTTCTTTTCGTCTGCCTCTACAGCTATATTGCAGGTAACACGCCACACCGGTAAAATGACAATTTATGGGCTGAGAAACCTTCTCTATAAATTAGAAACTGCTACTTGATAGGTGAGTTTTGCTAAGCTGCTCTAACTCCAGACACCCACAGCCAGCACCAAGTTTATTCCTGTGCATACTTCAGTGTGGCTTCTGTCTTATTTTGCCCTCTCTGGTTGAGGGTTTGAGAGTAGCATCAAAGCTAACCCACAACCCACAAAGTATGTCCCTTTTCACTTAGCTGCTTTTGCTGTTGTTTCCTCCCTACAGACAGTTATATCTGATAAATACATGGGTCTGTTCTTAAAAGCTTGTTTCTTACCCCTAGCTGGTAAAACATCATTAAAATATTGGTATGAAGGAAGCAGCCCAGCTGGCCCTGGCAAGTGCCGTGTCCCTTGCGTGCCTCTGGTCCTGCCTGCACAGGGCACGGGAGCAACAGCAGCTGAACAATAGCAATATCGGGGCTTTTTATTTTACATTGCAAAGCCACAAGTGTTGTCTAATATATACTGGAAGGTACCTGGGTGCAGCTTAATGAGGGAAGAGTGAGAGCGGGACCTGTTGCTTTCCACGGAGTTCAAAGTCTTTGGAAGATACTACACCCATTTACAGAGCTCTTCTAGTTCTCCATAGAAACTGAGGTCTGTAAACTGAGCACCAAAACTGCTCATTTGACACTCAAGGTGAATTCCTATGGCTATAATGTGGTTAAATTCAGGACCATAGTCTTAAAATACGCAACCTTAGCCCCGGAAGTCTTGCACCATGTGGCACAACAGTGATCGCACCTGTGGTTCTTGCATTTCCCAGACCTTGATCACAGCCTTAACCACCAGCTCTTTGTCTCTACCTTTATATAGCCATCTCCACTGCATCCCAGAGGGTAAAAATCACATGTGCAAAACTGAAAGAAAATTCAGCCCTTATCTCAAGTTCTGCAGTTCAGGGGCATTTGTGAGTTTCAAGTTTTAGCCACCCACCAGGAAGTGGAAATTTGCTTCTTTAAAATGTGAGTTGTCTCTTCTGTGCTGAGAAAGAAGGTAGGCAGGTTTCAGTCTTCCTCACTCAGCAGCGAAACGTGTTTTGTTTTACAACCACAATAGGTCATCTTGCAATAATTTGATAGTTGTGTGGCGATAATTGTCTTTTTGTCTGTTTTAGCCATGTGACACGGCCACGGCATTGCTCGTGTTTCAGTTCTGTCAAAAAAAAAAAAAGGCAGAGGCTACGTCTACAAGAGGGAAAAAAAATGACTGATAAATGTTGTTTAGGTATTACTTTCATCGTGTTGCATTGAATGCATTTTCATGATTGGGCTGTAGAAAAATGGGCAAGTTGGGAAGTTGAGGAATGAATAGAAGGCATTTGTTGTTTCTGTTTTTCCTGTAGAGAGGGGAGTGGCTGGGGAAGACTGCCCAGTAATAGTGTCTGCAAACGTCTTCTGCCCAGATATTCCTGAGCTGTGATGCAGACAAGATTTACTATGAGAGCCTGAAGAGCACATCTGACCTTCATGCATATCACCTGAGTACAGTCATACCATGAGCTTCTAAATAAACAGGTCTTTTTGGGTAGCTCCAATATATTTATAATGCAACAGTGATCTAGCTCTGATAATAGTCAGTTATATATAAATATTAGTGAAGATCTTGACCATGGTTCATTTAGAATGTTTGTAACTTGGCTTTCCAGTTTTCTAAGGATGGCACTACTATAACTGACTTATTACTTGCTGTGCTTAAGCACTTGTGCTTTTTGTTCAGCAGTGCGTCAGTATTGCAGTAACAACCTGATGTGATGTGTGCGCAAAGGTGCCTGATTCTCAGTATTGCTTGATTAGATCAGTTCAGTCTAAAAGGTATTCTTGGATATGTTTTGGTTTTGTTTGCTTCCCCCAAAAGATGCAAAAGTGTCTGGAGAACTTGATGGTTGAAGGAAAAATTGCTCTTGGCGCTCTCTAATCCATGTTATCTTCTCTTTAAATGGAGGTGAGGAAAGGAAGTTGAGATTAGTGAGGATATTTTGATCCCCATCGGTTTCCCCTTACAGGATAAACATGAAAAGGTCCCCGTTATTGTCATGTTAATTTGTTCACAACTTGATCCAAAGCCCGTTCAAGTCAATGAAAGTTCCTATTCTTTCCTATTTTCAATTCCTTTGCATAAATCCCCCAGAACTGTTTTTTCCCAATGTAGAAAGATACAGCAGCTCACTGCCCGGCAAAGGAAGCTTTCAGTCGCTATGCTGTAACAAGCTTCTGTTGGAAAGTATCAGAAGTCGCATTAAGGTTGGGGAAGAGGCTTGAAAAGGCAGTTTTAAATGCTGGCAAGTGATTAACTGAGCTCCTGTGAAGTTAGAGACGATCCGGTGGTGGGAGGTTCCCACCTGGGCTGGTGCCATTAGAGGTGTGCGCCTACTCCGGGTGCACCCCCTGTGCCATCGCGGGCTTTGCTCACTCTTCCATTTGTTCAGTTGCCAGAATAATGTTTCCTTTCTTTTTGTTGAGGGGTGGGATTATGGAATCTTTGAAAAGTTCATCTATTGCCTTGGTAACAAATTTTAAGTTGTCTTTTTATTACATTTAATGTATCTGTTGTGTTGACAGAAAGAAGGAATTTTCTTCTTGATTTGTTCCAGCACAGCTTGCTGAAGTCTGTCTTGCTCGGAATAATGGTGTGCCTAGACCAACAACTTGCATGTATTACCCACTTGCCTTTGCTCTGAATAGGATTTATTATTATGTATTTTAAAAAGAAGACTAAATATATGCCCACACTAATGTTTGCCTAGATACTAATTAGAGGTATGTATGTGATGGAACATTATTCTTTAAAGTGATATTAGCTGTATAAGACAACATTGTGGATAATTTATTAGTTCCTAATGTGCCTTTCTTCAACCTCCTGCTTTGTTGGGTTCAACATCTTCCCAGTGCAATCCTTCAGCTGACTTCATCAGATCTCCTGACTGCTTCGGTCCTTGATTGTACGCTGGTTCTAGACGTTTGGCCCTATTACATCGCTTCCCACTCTGTGCTGCAGCCTGCACAAGCTGGGTCTAAATGCGGACACGGACACTGCTTCCAGTCCCAGCTTTCAGCTTGGTCACTTGCACTGGTATAAGCTGTGCTGTGTTGGGCTGGGGGTCCAGTCAGCCCGGTTGCCTGCCTGCTCCCTTAGTTACGGATCATGCGGGAGCTCTTTCCTGCTCTTGTTCATCCTTGTTGCCTTTCTCTAAACCTTTTCTGGTACTCTGTCCTTTGTTTTTGAGACATAGCCTATCTAACCTGTATAGGCAAGGCGTGGATTTATATGTCATTGGATTTTACTATCATCTTTCATCTCTTCCTTTATTATTCTTTTTTCTTTGCCCAACATTTAATTAGCTTTTCTGGCAGCTGTTGGGCACTGAGCTGAAAACCTTGAAGTCTCTGTGTCAATTCAGTGTACATAATTTCAAATGTGAAATGGCGATCACTTTTCCAGTATGCACCACTTCTCCTTTCAGTACGTCACTGCTCTGAACAGCACACGCCCCTGTGGAACAGTAATGGTGACCTCCATCCTTTGCAAGATCTCATTACCAACTCCTACCATAAGTTCCCGCCTTACATACCTTATCAGTGCCAGACCCCTCCTATGCCACAGACTCGTGACTTCCTTAAAATCCTGAGCTGGGGGACTTTGTAAAATCCTCTTGGAAATCCAGGAGGCTCCATAATCTGGACAACCTGATCTCTTAGTCTGAACACAGGTATAATGAGGTGTACAGTGATTGTGTGAATGGTCTGTTGTACATGTATGTTCGTGGAAATAGAGCATTCACAACCAAGGACCTTTCATGGATCATCTAATGTGATTACTCGAGACTTCTCCCAAACTCTAGGGCTGGCCCTGTGTCACTGCCTCGTTTCGTATTGCAGCGTGCTTCATGCTGAGGTGCAACAAACACTCCAGATAACAGAAATCCTAGCTCTGCAGGGCGTGTCTAAATGTAAACTCGCATGGGTAGCTAAGTACCGTTTTAGGAAACACTTCTTGTAAATGGCATAATTCTGCATTTGCCATGTGACACTACTGTCCTGTTGCCTCTCTGCTTTGAAGTTTGACTGTTTTCCTGGCTATAGTCTATTCTAGCTGGGAAATTGCTGCCAAAAGCCACTGTTAAAGCAGTTTCTGTTGAAGCATTTGGCAATGGTGCAGTGAAAGAATTCGCTACACTTGCTAATTTTCTTTGGGTGACTGAATACGAACCCATGATTTCTTGGCACTTTACGTGAAATGCCTTTTTTCCCCTCCCTTTTCTTTGCTGTGACATCTCGTATACGAAACCCTCAGATTCAGTAAGGATGCCAGAAATGCTGTACGTACTTAAAGCATGGGCAGGTGAAAGTCTAGACTGAACCCCAAAGTCCTTAGGAAATTAAGCTCTAGTTTTATTGTATTTAGTGGTTTTTCTTTAACATTCCTATAATTAGGATATCATCCATCTTTCAGTGGCTTTATTAGCATTGACACCTTCCTTGGGGCTGTAGACAGGCTGAGCGCCGCTTTGTTGATATATTGCACTATTCTGCAAAAGCCTGAGCGTTTCCCATCGCTTCAGTTTCTCTACACTGAATGACATTTTTCTTCTCATATAGTCCCATTTGGCAGATGGGAGCAAGGGTAGATGAACCTGGTCCTTAACATGTAAAAACACACAAGAAAACAGTCTAAATAACCCCGAGTGAAGTGGGTCACTACCGCAGGATTTCCAACATAGTGAAAGGTCCCTCAGGAGAAGCTGTCACAACACAGGGCACTTTGCTGCAGGAGCCACGATCTGCAGAGACCACTCACATCTTCGGAGAGCACCTGGGAAAGCACAGGAAGATTTTTTTTTAATTTTGGGGTTTTTTTTAGGGCTTCACAGGTGTCTTTTTCTTTTTTATTAAATTTTCTTTAAATAAGGAAAACTTAAATATAACAGAGGTTAAACCACCTTCATTAAATATCTCAAAGTAGTAGTGAAAAATTTCCTTGAATGAATAACATGTTCTGGAGTAAATTATTCATGGATAATCATGAGGTAAGTCTATCAGACGAATCCTAAAGCAGATCAAAAACTTTGGAAACATGAAAAACTATTTGACTTTTAACTTCTTGATTACCTGCAAAACCAAACCAAAGAACAGGGGACAAGGGTTGGCGATGCTTCCAAATGATAATCTGATTGTTTTCTTTTTTCTTTCTGAAACTGGGATAGTTTCAGAAACTTCCTAAAATATTGGAAATTAATCTTGGATTTTTTTTTTTTCTAACCTTTTTCTAAGAAAAAGCAGGCATTTCTTCATAGAAAAGATTACTTCAGCACTGGAAAGTGCATACAAAGGCAGAGTAGAACAACTCCACTGTACGTCTGTAGCTTCCTACGCTGATGTTCTCTGTTGAATGAAGTTCATTTTTAATTATGCACAGCTTTCTTCTGCGCTGCTGACTTGTAGAATTGCTCTTTGCCCTAGAAGCTTAAATGTGAATATACTAGTATTCACTCTAATATGTCTGAAGCTTATGCTGAGGCTTTAGTATGTAGAACTAGATGAAAAATACTTCTTAAAGAGTGCTATTAATCTCCACAATCACTCTGTTTTCCCAGGATTTTTTTCTTAATCTGTTTCTCTCATCATACAGGAATCTGCAGTTTGAAAAATGTTGATATTAATTCCAGAATATTTACTTCCTCTTTATGAAAAATAGGTTTTGTCAGATCCTATTTGAAGCTGAAAAACCTGCTTCCGTCGCGTATGGAGTTGGTGATCAGGTCAAACGAACCAGCCTTTGACATGGAAACAGCTTGTCTGGGTTTGGCTGCTGAGGGAGCATCCTTTCCTTTAAAGTCTTGGATGAAGAATGGGAGAAACCACCCCTCCCCGTGGTCACGGATGTTTTCTCTCCTTCCTACATCAGGGAGATAATTAACCGCATTTGAAAAAATAATGTGGAAAACAGTGCGATACTGTTTAATTCTTATTTGGATTGAAGTTTTTCTTGTACCCTATTGATCAAGAAATATAAGTGAACATTGTCATGGAAACAGTATTTTTACTCTTACTTTGAAGACAGGGACTGCATAAATCCCATTTTTTTCTGAGTCTCTATTCCTAACCATTATTAATCAATAGCTGTGGTAGCTCTGCACTGTTCACACCAGCAGCTCTGATGAAGTGGCTTTGAACATCATCTTCTAGGCTCACGTGCCTCTGAGGGTTTTTTTCAGTTGTTTGGGCAATTTAACTCTTCTAATATCAGGAACTAGCCAAGAAACCTTTTCCAGTGGTCGTGTCTAAGCAACCCACCACTCTGTGCTGTACCCTGGTGCTCGTTTCCAGGCTGCCCACAGAGTTGGGGATAGTGATTAGAGCACCCACAATTAATGTGCCGTTTGGGTAATGGTTTTTCTTCTTTGTGTGTGTGTCTCAGAGAAGGAGGTGAAGTACAGCGTTGTCTTTGCATGTGCAGTTAAGCCAGTTGTCTCTCTGCCCCGCTGTCTTTCTCACTCTCCCCTTCAAAGGAAATCAAAACAAGAAAAGGGTAAAAAGAAAAGGCAAGGCTGGTAGCGCAGCCTAGGAAGGAGGCTGCTGCCCTCTCATGGTTCCCGACGAGAACAACCAGGGGGAAAGTGGGAAATGGGCAGCGGAGAGGATCCCGTTTATATCCTAGCAGAGGTCTCCTGCCAGGCACAGGAGCAGAACCCAGCTGTTTGTACAGGCTGAGCAGGAAAGAATAACTCTGAATATCCTGAATTATTGCAGGTAATGCTGGTCTGTGGGATTTTATTTCCTTCTTTTTCAGTTCTGTTCCTTGTAAGAGGTCATTTTGATGTGGTTTGACCACTACGGGTAGCTGCTCCTCTAGCAGCAGAAGCCCGTTAATGCCTGGAGCTCATTGCTCTGAGATAACGAGGTGCATCAGGATTGCTTATAGAAATATTTTGTCACCACCACCTACAACCTGTCGCCTAGAAAGGTGAATTTTGAGGCATTTCTTCAGTGTTCAAGGATTTCTCAAAAAAAAAAAAAAAAGAAAAAAAAGAAAAAAGACCAGGCTGTGATCCATCAAAGAACCTAGATGTCTGAGCAGAGCCATTGCCCTTGGTGTTAAACAGCTTGCCCAGCTGTGTCGGAGCAGCTGCTGCTCTGCCTGTGGGCAGCTCTCCTCCTCTGCCCTTTGGTTGCATGGGGTAAAGTTGTAGCCTTAGCAAAACATGCAGGGAGAAGAGCTGTAGGAGTCTTTAATCGCCGTGCACAGCTCGCTGGGCTGGGAGCTGTGGCCCTCGAGGGGAGCGCTGCGAAGAGCAGGAAGGTCTGTCTCGCTGCCTGTTTGGACTCCGTTTTATAAGCACGCTTTTTTTCTTTGAACTAAGTTTTGTCACTGATCTCATCTAATTTTGAAAAGGCCTCCATCCCTATTACGCAGCTAAGACAACGTGCACAGACCCAATCCTTCCTCCTGGTTTTCCTCTGGGAAGCTGCTCCCCCCTCCCCGAGTGCTGCTTTGCAGTGATAACAGGATGTACTGCAACATTCTCTCCAAAAGATAACTTTAAAAGGATCCTCTCTGAACGCCATTGCAGTGCTTATCTAGATTGCTTTTAAAAGATAAATGAGTAGACAGAAGAGAGATGATCCCTGAAATGTGACTACTAGCTTGTGCCCACTCTAAAGGAGAGTAAATAAGAAGCCCACCTAGAAACATTGATGCAAAAATTACCCAGAAAGAGGATACTTAAACTTAGGATACAAAATGTGTTTCTAACCTTGCAGTAAATTTTTCCAAGCAGGGATTTCTCTGGGATGTGTCTGCAGCAGTGCTCCCTTCCAGAACAACTCACCCCCCGAGGCGTGGCGTGAAACGCTGCGTGCATCCCATGCCACGCTCTGTGTGCTCTTCGAGGGGCCCGTAGGGAGTAGTTACCTGGTGGAAGCGCTGCCAGCAAAACCACCTGATGAAACCCCACTCCACGTGTGGGACAAAAGATGCACGTGGTAAAGCCTCACAAAATCATAAGTGTTCAGGATGCTGTTGAGAGCAGCTTTTAGAGCTTCTCGTACATGAAGTTGACCTGTGCTCCATGTGGGACTCCAAGGAGGAAACTCACCTGAGATCTGACTGCTGGGGCCTCCGTTACTCACACGGGAGCAGCGTTATCACGTGCTTCACCAGCAGTGCTGAAATTGCTGAAATTCTTTACCTAAGAACCCCATATTTTAGCTCAGCCTAACAAATGCATCGGCTGGGACGTGGCTGCCATGAGGTAGGGCACTGCTGCAGCTTCCGTGGCTGCCGGAGGCACGCCGTACGCCGGCTCGCAGCGCCTCCTGCTCCCGTGCTCTCCCAGCACCAGTGGTTCCAGTGTCACCTTCCGAGCTTTTGAAATCTAAGTCATGGTTTTAAAGCAAAGGTTTTAACAGGAGGGAGGTGGAAAGGCAGGGAGGAGCTGTCGATGGGCCCACTTCAAAGGCAGTACGTCTGCTGTCCTATATCGCATCGTACCGCTGTATTTTTCCTCGGGTGTGACAAAACAGCACCATTTTACACAGTGTAGCTTTATGGCAGGCTGGACTGTCAGGTGGGCTTGTGCAAAGGAAGGTACTCGAGTAGTAAAAAGTTCGGCTGCTAAGTCAGTGAGTATTGGGAACTTGGTACAGCGTCGGGGTCTCATACTGAGAACAAAACACTCACACGCGTGCCAACCTAAAGCTCTCTTGTGCGCTTTCATGCCATAATTCCTTGAGCTGCCTTACGTTCGAGTAGCTGTCCCTCTTAAAGAAGCTGCAATCCTGCATTTTGCACCCAGTCAACGTGACAAAAGCTAATGTCACAGGGTGGGGGGTGCTGCCCCGTGGTGATCCTGGCTTCAGGCTCTCCTCCAGTTCATCCACCGTCCAAACCTCCCACAGGGCTGCCAGAGTAATAGTGATTTTTAATTCTCTGATACTCCTATAATCATTACCGTGTCGGCGATACTGCGCTTGATTTAGAACATCGATTGTTAATTCTGGCAGTTCTCCTACCAGCAGAGATTTTTAAATAGCAGGAGCTGGATGACTCTTTAGCAGAATAGCTCCTGGGGGACAGGGATTGGTTTTATTGACTAAGTCTCTTTGCCTGTGGGTAACAGCAGAGCTGTGCTGGCTCTTTTTCCTATAATGGTGAAGTTAACTAGCTTCTGCCGTGCTGTCAAGTAGATATGCCTGCATCAAAAATTATTGCTTTTGCCTGCTGTGAGGTTTGTAATGTGTCTTATTAAATGTTTTCAGCTGCTGCTAAACATTAAGGTAACTGATAATTTACCAGGCATTGAGGATCTTCTGTGTTTTCAAAGAAAAACCTGCCTTTATTCAGCATTTCTACAGCTGTTGAACTTTTATCCAGTGTGAAACTCTTCAGGTGAACCATGAAGCTACAATAGATCTTGCATAAACAGGAACCAGAGCTTCTGAGGTGGGACTGTATTATCAAATAATGCTATATATGATTATTTTAAAATATGTTAGTTCCATCATGATTGCTTTTGGTAGAAGCGTCCAAGTCACTTATTTAGTCAGAGCAACCATTATGGATAGCTCAGCGTGGATTTGGAGCAAGGGGCTGCCCTGGTTTTCTCCTTCAGGGGAAAAAGACGGAAAAGAGCCATTTCATGCCCATCAGAGTGGGGGCAGAGGGGGGTCACTGGCTGCCTTGCTTCATAATCCTCCTCTTGTTCCTCTCCAGCTGCCAAACTCCTGGCAGGGCCTTGCAATAGCTGCGGTGAGCCATGGAGAGTGTGGAGCATGCAGAATTCATCCCGCTCGGCTCTGCGTGCAGTGCCAAGGGTGCTGGAAACACCTGGCCGCAGGGCTTGGCTCTCCACCAAGGTGCGTGGTGGGTGCTGCTGCCCAGAGCTGTGCGTCGGCGCAGGGCTCCAGCTCCGTCCTCTCTGACCCCGGCCACCTTCAGACCTGAGGCGCAAGGCAAGGGAGCACTTTGCACGCATCCTGCCCCTGCCCTGGCGCGCTCGGAGCTGGGACCTCAGCTGCTGCAAGGGAGGATTCATCTTTCGGCTGGTTTCAGCCTGGATCCTTCCCTTGACCTGATCAGACACAGCTCCTGGTGAAAAGCAACGTGCTTCAACTACTGGCAAGTGATGAATGTGTAAAATTACCCTGGGTTTAGATAAGATGGGAGCTTGATTTTTCTTTCAAGAGTGCATCAAGCTGACAGCGCAAGCTTTTTTCCTTTTTACCTAAGGGTAAACTGCCAGAATTTGTCCTCATTAAGAGGATAAGTGTACTGAACACAGCTCCATTCATTTCAAAGGCTGTCTGGTAAGCAAAAGCCAGACCGATTCCTTTTTGATATCCTAAAAGCTAAATACAAGGTTGGATTATGTTGCATCCTTTCTTTTTTTTTTTTTTCTTTCTCCTTTTTCTTCCTCTGGTAGAAGTGGCTGGAACCCAGATACACAAGCCCTTACTGAGCTTTTGATTCAGGGAATGGGTTCCTGGAGTGTTTGGCTTCTTGTTTCTTCATCCCTAAAACTTGCCTGCCAGGGCCAGCCCTGTCCTGGATGGCTCCTGGGCAATCAGCTCTCTTTTTGGGAGACAAGTAATTCCAGAGCTCTCAGGTTTTGTAATTTAACTTGGAGCAGGCCCTTCAAATCCAGGCAGTTCCCTGATAACAGACCTTATAAAATATAACAATCCCCGTGGCACACAACGCTTTGCTACCACTTTACAGGGCTGTCGTGGCATTTTGGGGGAAAACAAGGAGAGAAGTTCGCACCGATTTCCTGCATCCTCCTCTCCCCCTTGCATCGCATCACTTGCCTCTCGCAGCCGCTCTCCCCGTGCTTCCCCCGCAGCCTGGCCGAGGTTGGGTGGGTTCGTCCGTGCAGGGATGCGAGCGCTGCTCCCTGGGGCACCGGGGCTGGGTACCGCGGGAAGCTGCCGCCTTCCTCAGCCTCGTCGCCGCCTGCTAAACCTCCATCAGCAGCATCTGCCAGGCCGACACCGTTGCATGAAGCGGAAAGTATGTAGCGTAGGGCAGAGGGGCTCATTCTGAGCTTGAGAAGGGAAATCCTGTCTTTGATTTGAAAGAAAACGTTCAGACTAAGAATATTAGGGTAGCCTTGTTAGCCACCTACAACTTTAACTACTATTTAAATTAGATTTTTTCTTTTTAGTGTTGTAATGACTTTGATCTGTAGCTCACATCAAAGCAGGTGAGCTCTCACTACCCAGCGACTTTCTGGTGACACGTGCCTCTGCTGCTTCGCAGCCGTACGTGTCAGCAGGCGAGCATAAGGTCCCTTGAGACTTCCAGACTGACTTTTAACAGAGCCAGGTGGTTCAAACAGACACACGAAAGTAGAATTTTTTTCCTCTTTTGGCTCTTCCATGGAAATTAGTACTTCAGTGCACTAGAAATGCCCAAGTAATGGTAAACTGCTGCTTTTCAAAGCAGGAGCCCCTGTTCCTCCGGTGTTATTCTATTACGACAATTTTATTTCTCTGAAAGCAAGTGCCTGATATAAGTGTAATTGTATTGTGTGATGGATGCTGGCTGAGTACAACAGTGACAGATGCATGCTGAAACTGTGTGAAAATTTTTGCAGCCAAAGCAAAACTGGCAAATGTTTGGCTTTCCGCCACCTTAGCTCGCGGGTGCACAGTATCTGAGGGCTTAACTGCAATGTTTACAGCACTGAAAAGCGGTTCTAAGCATGGTTCTTGTCAGCAGTGGAGAGCAGATAACATCTCTTCTTTTGTTGACCTTTGCTGCCCCTCAAGTCTTAGAAACCTTTTATTTTTTTTTTCCCCCACTCTGCTCTCATACTTGTAGTCAAATGCTCAAGCAGGATGGAGAAGCTCTGATTCCTTTGCAAGAGCACCGCTGCATAAAGTACTGGGCACTTTAATCCTGAAACTTTTTTTTTTAATATAAATAGTGAGAAGTTACCTCTTGTACCTTTTCATCCCCTCTTCAGAAATGCCTTTTTTTCCCCTCCGTGAGCATCTCTTGTATCATAGCGCAGCTATCAAACATGACTGTGAAAATCATATTGTAAAGGGAAACCCTGCTCTCCTAGCTGCAGAGGTGAGGAGCAAAGGAGCAGAAGCTGCTGACCACCGTTTTGCACAGTGCACTTCTGGGGCATGTGCACCAAGCGTGATTTTGTGCAATGGCATCTGTCACAAGGTCACATTCGCCTGCTAACCTTCCCCTGTGGGGGGCGGGAAGGGAGCTCCCCACGTCTGTGCAGCTCTACAGTTGTGTGTCTTTGTGTGCATATTAAATGCTAATTACACTGGGCATAGGGATGGTATCGGCTGTAAATCATCACTAATAAAGCCCATTATTTGGCCTTTTTGTCAGGGCAAATGACAGTCTGGCGTAGCGGGTGGGCAAGCGGCCGGCCATACCCGCTCAACTTATGGCTTTGCCATTTGCTGTTGACAGTAGTCAAGGGTCTATACATAGCCTGAAACAGGATTTTGCTGATGTTTCAACTTGCAGATACTGGGCTCCTAAGCTGTCTTCTGTAGGCTGTAGCCCATCCTCTCGCTGTTGCTGCCCTGTCTGTCACCCCAGCCGTGGCCGAAAGCACCGAGCGCAGGAAGCACGGACAGGGGCAGTGCTGTTGCTCTTGGGAGGTTTGATGTGAAGGTGCCGACCACAAGCGAGTTTGTCCAAGTGGTCACACTCCTGTTCATCAACAGGAGCCCGTGGTCACCGGGGCCAGTGCCATAGGGGACCGGTGGGAGAAAATCCCGAAGCAGGGAAAGGACAGCGGTAAGAATTGCAGGACAAAATGAAGCACCTCTACCTTAGGGCCCATTTCTCATCATCCCAAAGGGTTCCTGGTGTTTGCACTAATTCTGCCCCTCGAGATCCCAAATTACACAGCCAAAACGACGTCTTTGATCTTCCCATTCAGACCCAATGGGAGAAGCAGAAATGCACTTGTAGGTGCCGATGTTGGTGCACCCCTGTGGAACGCCAGGGTGGCCGCTGCGGGTCTGTCCCGTGGTCCTGAAAATCCAGAAAATGGAGGTCGAACCAGCCCCTTTGCATTGTGTGGGCAAGAGGGTGGCAGTTCTCTTGGAAAGGCAGTGGTTTGGAGAGGAGGAACCCTTCCAGGAGTGCGTTTTCACAGCGATCCATCCGGGGAAGAGCAGAGCCGTAAGGGGTGTGAGGTCCGGTCCTGCAGGACAGAGCTGGCATCGTGCACTTTGGGCCACATCTACTCGGAGGTGTTTAGGCAGCATGTTTACCAATGAAAACTTATAAATATTACACTAATACCTAACATAAAGATAAAATCAAATTGCTGTGAAGACATAATAGGCTATTTTGTTAATTGAACTATACACACAACTTCAATTTGAATGGATGTGATCGGCCATGATTGTCCATGCTAAGAGTCACTTTCCTTTACGTCCTCTTTTCAGTGGCATCCTTAAAACAGAATGACATCTTTTGGTGTGTTTTCCATGGGTCTTTCCTGTTCTTTCTTCTTAGAATATCTTGCATGGGCATAGAAACATATGATGGTGATAGAAGCTGTGTTCAGAATAATGACGAGCAGCATGATCCAGTATGAATACCCGTAAGTGTGTGTAGATTTGATATGTGTTTGCAGAAAAGAAAAACATCCACGGGCCAATTCTATAGACAGGCTGTTTTCTTCTATGTTCACAGGAAAAAGTATCATGGCTAGAAGCATGAAGATTCCTGGAAAATATAAATACAAATGCTAGAGGTGGAATGGTAGCATTATTTATGTAGCTACTTGTAAATAGTCTGCTTAAATTGGTTAGAATACCTGAACTAGGACAAAGATTAATCTAATATTTTTCATTAGTAAAATATAAGGGTGTTTAAAGAACTTTCGTCCCGCCTAATAGTATCTGCCAGGTGTTTTGACAGTGGTAACTAATCTTATGCTGAAATGAATGGATTCTAACTGACTATTCTTAGATAAGGCCATTTAATGTAATTTTTTTTATTGAATTTAGCACTGATGAGTACAACATATTCACCCCTAGGGCAATTTGCAGAATGCCTATTTGATAAGAGCCCAAATTCATGAGATGTGCGGTATCACAACTGGATAAAACCCTGAGCAATCTGGGCTGCGGTCAGGGTTGGCCCAGCTTTGCTCAAGAGCTGAGACTTGGAGAACACACGTTCTTTCCAACCCAAATTATTCAGTGACTGTGATGAGCTAGAATGAGATGTCTTATTAGATCTGTATCCATTTCCTGTAGCCTTCTGCATGTAAGTGGAGTTCTGTTACTTGAGCTAAATAATGCTTTTACATCTCTGCTTGCATAGTGCTAACAGGTATATCTGGGCATCGGTGAAAACATTTCTATTCCTTCCTTCTAGGTACACCATTCTACAGATGGTCCCCCTGAACCAGGTTGAGTTTTTTGCAGGAGGACGTTGGACTTTCAGGTCACCTGGTAGGGGAATTAGGAACCTTCAGGATACAATCACAACAAATGATGCATGGTTTTTCATAAAAAATATGCCCATGGCAAAATAGACTTCCAGGTCATGGCACTTAGAGAGCTGTAAATAGTAACCGCAGTCCTCAGTCAACATGGGGGTTTACTTCCTCGCTAATATTTATTTTGGCAAGCCCTCGTTCCTTTCATTTCAAGTCAAAGCTTGCAGACCCTGGATGCTTAATGGGTGCTGGGCTCGGGGAAACCAACTTTCTCATGTGATAAGACAATGATCTCGTCTCAGAAGTTGAGTAATTGTTTAATCTAGGCTTTTGCTCACTTTTCTTATTGTGTTTCAAGGCACCCACAGCTCTTTCAGCATCTGTCTTTCCACGTCGTGCTAGCCATGGCTGGAGAAAAAGGGGTGGGTTTCCCACCCCCAGCTGTACTTGCTATGATTAAGACTACATTTATCTATGCAATTCCCTTTCCACCGAGGTCTGATTTTGGCAAAGGCAGCTCAGAGAGTGCGGCCCCAGGGCAGGACACTGCTCACGGGAAGGCAAGCTCCCACTTCATGAGAGTGGGACTTGGAGGGCTTTTGAAGGAGAAAATGCCGATGCTAAAGCACTCTGCAATCAGATGTCTTTAAAGAAAATTTTCTGAGTGCAAACCTAGTATTAGAGGAACGCATAATCCTCTTGAGACAAATTGAGTGTGAGAGCTGAAGTCATTACCATAGCAAGACGAAGAGTGTAGCAAGGTACGTTAGGAGCAGCCAGGCTCAAAACTACCGGGTGAACGAGAGGTTACCCCTCCAGGGAGCTGTTTGACAGGGTTCAGGTCTCTAACAACTCTCCTTGGGGAATCTTAAACCTTATTTTGATCTGTGAAAGCGCTTTTTAGGGAAGGAAATAAATTTTGCCTTGACTCGGTCCTCCTAACTGCCACCCCCCACCCCCATGTTAATGCTGCTGTGGATGTATTCAATTCAACACATTTTTCAGAAATGAAGCTAGAGCCCATCCTATAGATTAGACCTTAGAGGCCTAATTTGGCATGGAGGTAACCCAGCAAAAAATATGCTACAAATACTATAAAATAGTGACCCGAGGCTACAAATTGTGCTGTAGCCACATCCAGTGCATGCTTTTCTGTTACAGTTTCATGCTGTGTTTGTCGGCTTACCCTGTTCTTCTCGATGTGCATCATGCATGAAATGATGCGACACCTGTTGGGGCTCTTTCATTACCACTTTTGCTGCCGGTGAGCGCTACTGACGGGTGACACCGCTTCAAGTAAATAGTACTATTTTACTGGTACTTAAAAGATAGTTTTCAGGTATCCCAGCGGATGTGGTTAAAAACCAAAACCAATTGAACCGAATACTCTTCCAAGTGTTTCCTTTTATAGATAAATATTTCTTAATCTTGGAATTGATGAGGATATGGTATTCACCTGTATGGTGGGCAGAAAGTGGGCAGCATGGGGCGCGTTACTCACCACATAAGGAATTCCAGGTATAGACTCCGGTGGGTCCCAAGAACGTCTGGTAGGGATTACTGACGGCGTTAGTGCAGGTAAATCCAGAACTCAGAAGGGAGCTCAGTAAACTGAGAACCAGAGTCACGACAATGGCAGTGATCATGCTTTTCGCCTTGCTGTTTCTCAGGTTATCTGCAACTGAAATACAGCGGCTCAGCATTGAGAATCAGCCTTCCCAGCACAGTCCGGTGGGCTCAGACAACCTTTTATCACTTACTGACATGGTTGCAATTACCAGCTAATAACCAGAGATTTGGCTGATCTGTAAGGATCAGGGTGTAGAAAGATCAGTACGTTTGAACACAACACATGACCCCAAATCCAAAATGGGATGAAGGTACATTAGCCTGAAATAAGTGCACGTCTGCCACTCCTGCAGGCACACAAACTTCCCGGGTATAGCGTTGGGTAGTAAACTTCTATTCCTTAATATGCCTGTAAATATTTCTTCTTGACAAGGCTAGGCAGAAACGTTTTGCCCAAGTCAGATCAGAAGACTAGGTGTTCCTCTGCCCATCGGTCTGGAGATGTCTGGCAACTTTTACAGATGCCCGATTTAAAACTTGGCTCCAATTGTAGATTATTTCCTTTTAATATAGCAGCGCCCCCCCTCGTATGGAATAAATGTGACACGGGGACCAGCTTCTGAAAGCCCAGTAAAGCCGTGTGCCTGGAAAGGTCAGGGGCTTTTATAGGACAAACGTAACTGAGCATGGTCGTTCACAGACAGACAAGGCATGGTTGAACTGGTGTTCGTATCCTGACTAGATCTGTGTCTTTCCATGTCCTGGAGGAAAAAAAAATTGATGGAGGCAGTACTTAGTCCCTTCTTTTAAAAGACAGGAGCAACTCCTGCTTTGCTGTCACCAGGAGGACCAGGTGCACAGAGTGCTGTGGCTCCTGAAGGGCTGCACTTCGTGCCTGCGGCTGGTGGTCTCGGGCTTGGCGAGGAGGGGTGAACATGGGCTCCCGAGCTGCCAGCTCAGCCCTGCCTTGGCCTCCTGCTCTCAAGGTCTCCGGTCCTGAGGCCACGTGTCAAGGAGTCATGCATCTTAACATCGAGCATCCTGCCGCCTTTCCTTTTTGCTCCAGCTTACTGCAGACTGTTGCCTGGTGTCGTTTCTGTAGCTATGTGCGTGCCTGGCCACATATACATGGCACTTGCAGTCAATCCATCCAGACTGTGAGAAATTTTATTGTTTTTTTGCCTAAATCCTTCTAGTTATTTGATACGTTGCTGATTACGAGGCACAAATGTGAATGCAATATACTCAAAGTGTAATTGCAGTATAGCTGTGTTAAAATACATTATTTTCCTCCTTTCAATTTAAAGATTGAAAAGGCAGCTACAGTGTGCCTGTGGCTGCCTTACCCTGTAGCAAATACGACAACAATGTTTTCAAGCTCTATTCAAATGGGTGTTGTGATAGACAGCCATCTGTAGGAAAGCTTCCTTTCTATGCTGCTTTTAATACAAAGCCATTACTGCAGGGTATTCAGTTAGTGCATACATTGACAAAATCATAGCAGCAAAAAATAGTAAAAACCCCATAAAAAGAAAATAAACACTCATAACAAAAAGAAGAGCTATTGGAAATAAATGAAAAGGAGAGCTTCTCTTCATTTTATGTAATATTCCTGGTAGAAGTTAATTTCTGTTTGAGGAAATGGCAGGTAAAGGGTGTGTTATGGAAATCAGTTGTAAATTTAAGCAATTCTCCTCAAAGAATAGGAAAGGCAGGCATTCGGGAGCCGTCACTCAATTAAATGGAAGCGAGCACGACACCGGCGGTACCATGTGCTCGCGCTGAAGCAGCCTTGCTGCTTGGGCATTGCCTAGTTCAAGAAATAAGTCTGGAGCCAAACCAGACAGGTTTGTGTAATTTCCCTCTGGCAGCCTCACTTAATTTTATCACTCGGAACATCTCCAGAATCGACTGGCTACACCTATTGCACCCCCTAATAGATCTTGTTTATCTCTGACAGTGATCTGCAGTTTAGGGGATGTAATTTTGTCGGGCTCTGCCTGTTGCAAGCACGCCTGCGACAGGACAAGACTAAAGGTTTTGAGTAAAACGCTGTTTCTGTGGTGGCAGCCTTTTTTTTCCTAAATAAAGGAGTCTGTGCAAACTGAAGGAATCCACAGTAGCTGATCTACTCGAATGGCATCGATAGGAACCCACAGCTGGATATCCTCTGCATCAGTGTTAAATAAGCTAATTCCAGGATGAAAGCAGAGGTTTTTGCCTTGCCACGTCTCTCCTTAATTTCCTGTATCTTCTCTATTTTTTCATCTTTAACTCTTGCATGGTTGGATAGAATTTCACAGAATCACAGGTTGGAAGGGACCTCAGGGATCATCTAGTCCAACCTTTCTGCTACTGATCTGAGTGTGAATGTTGTCCAGCTGCCAGCCCGGAGGTCTTTTTTTAGGTAGTGTTGATCTGGCAGGTTTTATGAGGTCTATGATCACTTACAACACATAAAGAATCACTCATTTAAAAAACAAACAAAAAAAGCCAAGCAAACCAAAGTAGAGTTCAGCCTAGATTTCTGCTTTCCAGGGGATCCCAGGGCACATGTGGAAACGGATGATAGCATTAATGATGCTCCATCAATTTTCAAGCATTTGTTATGTAGTTTGAAAGTAAATGGCTTCTTCTCTGCTATAGCAGATTTCCTTGTGTGCCCTTGGCCTTGCTGGTCGCCAAGTGTCAGCTAAATCCTGACTTTACAGGACTCTCTGGGCTTGGCTCTTCCTGCACCTTGCTCACAATTTTTGTGTTTGCCTTGGAAACAAGCAAGGCTGTAAACAAGCTCTTTCACAGACTATTATATTCATAAGTGGTTCCTTTCTAAGACAAATCATTAAAACAGCTAATGAAGACTCCAAGGATTTAAGTTATTAAATAACTTTTACATTCTGCCAGGTCATTTTGCTCATCCCCAGGGCCTCTGAAGTAGCCGTATTGATTTATTGCTCCATTAAGGTCGTTCATGGCAGTCTGCTACAGAGGCTGCCCTGACCAGGCAGTTCGTGCACTGTACACTTTCAGAAACCATATTCCTTTGTTTGCCTTTCATTTTTACACTTGGAAATGTCTTTTAACATTGTGGTTTCTAAAAGAATAAGTTATGGCCTTTGTAAAGGCTCTTAATAACTTGCTTTTTTATGGCCATTAGAAAATGCCAACCTGAGCTATTGCTAACAAGTACCCTGTACCCCCAAGCTATCGTCTCTGATTTACTCTTTTATTATTTCCATTCTTTTCTCACGCTCAAATATGAAAATGCCATTTGAGAAACACACTCGGGGTGCGCAGCAGAGACCCCCCGCCGGGCCAAACTTGCTGAGTGCCGGATCACGCTGTGGTTTAAAAGGACGTTTATAACTCTTCTTACTGTTGTCTGAAATGTTAGAGTGGAGAAAGCAGAGCATTTCATTTCTCCATAGCACAGGCAACCCATTTACTTAAGGATAACATCAAACAAAAGGCATCTGCTGTCTTAGGAGGACCTAATTATTTGAATTTAAAAATAGTATGTTTGCAATTCTGTGAAGTCTTTCTTCTATTTCAGGAATGTATGGATGATACTTAATATAAAATGTGACAATCATGCCTGGTATAGAGCTTAAGAATTAATTTAAAATCAGTTCATTTCATCTCGGATATATGCTCAGCTGAACTAGAGAAAGATGTGGGCAAATCCGTATCTAAACTATTCATAAAGCATGACTTTCGGCAGCTGCTGAAGGCACCTAGCAGCTCCTGAAGCTCACTTGTTTTGTTCATCCCTAAATGGCTTAAATGTGAGAATTGAGATGTTGTTTTGTCAATGATGGGCACAGAACCCTATATCTGGTAGGGGGAATGACCACCACCAACAGCAAAATGCACATAGACCATGCAAAGGACTGAAATCCTTTACTGACGCAAGCGTTCCACGAGTGCTTGTCGTTAATCGTCATTAAAATCTGCGTGTCAGTCGTGCCCAGGCCCTGGGACTGGGCTGTGTTAGCTGCTGTGCAGACGAAGGCAAGGCACGTGCCCCAGATTCCTGCCAGATTGCGTCCTCGCCCCGCAATCAGCTCTCCGTGGGTGGACTCCTGGTTTCACACGGAGCCCTATTAAAATCGGCAGGAGTCTGCCCACACGGCGCAAGGCTTGGGGCTTGAGCCAACTGCCGTGGGGAGATATAATCATACATAAACTATTTTTGTAAATGTATGTTTACTCTTATAAAATTTACTTTGATTATTCTGATAGGACTGTGAATAAGCTGGTTTGAACGGCTTGTGATTTTGTTATGTAACGATCTCGATATACACTCTATGCTTGGTTAAGAACACGGCTGTGTTCAGCTTCTTTATGCCAATGTAGTTGCCATAACGTGAACTGGCTAGTGTGGTAAAGTTTTGTCATTGTGGTAATTCGGGTGCCTGTTTGTACAGGTACAATTTCTGTCCTAAATTACGGTGGGAGAGAGCCAGGAGATGGGAACCACCTGGAGGCTTAGGTCTGCTGTGCCCTACCTTGGTGGCTTCTCTGTGATGGGACATCTTACAACAGCCTACCAAAACAGAAAAAAATTCTTAAAGTACATCCCTTATTTCAAAATTGTTTGACCTACTCTCCCAAATTTTCATCAGGTTTCTTTTGACTGGCTTTTTTTCACTTCCACATGTGTATATCAGCATTACGGCCTTGAACTCGGTGAGGTGGCAAGATACATCGAATCAGTGCAAATCCTTGATCCTTGCAACGGCTTTCAGGCTTATCTACCTTTGGGCTTTGTGAATGCTTTTCTTCACATTAGTAGAGCTACTTGTGCACAAAGTTAAGTAAATCTTTGCTGAACCGTGTGAAATCAGTATTGAGCCTATGGTCCATTCTTGGTACCTACAATTTCTTGTTTCTGGTTTGGTTTTTCTCATGTTGTGTGCCTCATACTAGGATTTTTCATGCTTGTCCTAACTTTCTCTAAGGTGACTCTAGGTAAAACCCTTCTGCTCTTCCCCTGATTTTTAACTTTGCTTCATTCCCATGTAGTATCCCTCCTCCCTTATCTCTTAGTTCTTCTGTCCTCCTTAATTATTTAACCATTCTCATTCTTTGTCTTCTGTAACAATTCAGCCATTGAGGTTAAATACCAAGAACTGCAGATGCACAAAAGGTAAGATCTGTTACATCAATGTAAGAAACAGTTTAACTTGAATCTACCGGGTATTTGCTGAAATGTTATTCTAATAACAGAGTTTCCAACTCTCATCTCGGAGTTTTTTTGGTAAGTCATGATGATGAGGAGTCACCTGAACACCGTGCATTGGGTGAGGGAAGAAAGGCCTCGTAAAAGATGACAAGCTGTGTTGTAACCCATATTTCAGAGTTTAGCATAAGAAAAACAGACATGAGCAAGCCTAAGTTTTGAAAATACTAACCGAACAGTTAAGTTTGATAATATAATTTAAAAATGGAATGAGGTGCTCTTAAAAGAAGAAATAAAAGGAACATTGTCATTAACATGTAGGTCCAGCACACTTATAAACACCATATTTATCTAAATTATTGTTTTACATGTTTTGTTCTTTTCCCTTCAGCAGCCGTCTTCTATAAAACGATCCTAATTTGATAGTAGGTGGCAAAATGTTTGAAATCAAACAATTAATTTAACATAATGAAATTTTTTTTTTTAATCCTGGAAGCTGAATTAGGTTTGTAATCCTTTAATAAAATGGTAATTGAATGTTGCTTTTCTGTTCCTCACTGAAAGCTTCTGGAAATTAAAATCAATTTACATAAAGTTCCTATTCTGTATTTTCTCCTTCTTCCAAGATGTAGGCTAAGATCGCAGCTAATTAGAAGAAGTTGTTATTGGCAAGAATGCTGCAGCGTTTCTGTGCTTTTTTTGGGTCTTATCTTATACCACTTAAACCCCCAGACTGGTTTACAGATACTCTTGTTCTCTCCAAGTTTTATAGTCGCAGATGAATAAAAGAATGACCCACAGCTCCTACGTCCGTCACCTGCTCGAGCAAGAAGCCGCCATCCATTTCCAGGCATAACACCACTCACCTTGGAAAGTCTTTTCAGGAACCTGGAGTCCCACATCAACGAACTGTTCACAGGTACCGCTAAAAAGTCCGTAGGTGAGGCTCACCGTAACGCTGGAGTTTGTGCCAGAGAAGACAACTTTACTACTTATCCAGTGCTGGGTCGCCAGAACGATGCAAATCATCACGAAAGAGCAAACGCAGTTGAGAAAAGCAAATGCAAACATGGATGTTTTTTTCCTGGACGGCATTTTTCCACCAATTCAGCGTGTTTTCTTCAGTGTAGTCCTGCTTAGCATGAGGTTGTTCCCTCCTCCTTGCTCTCTGGGATCTGCTCTCCGTGCTAGCAGTCACCCTGGTAAACTTTAAGCAGCAGCGGTAATAAAAATGTAAAATAATTGAACTTTGGTCTGGAAAGAGGCGTTGCCACAGTTACACCAAAACCAGCCTGCCAAAGGCCGGGAGGAATCGTTGGCAGACGATTTACGATTGCCGCGCTGACCCGTAGCTTTTCAGCTCTCGGCTCTGGGGGCATGTTCCGGAGCCTGACGCCTGCGGGGCCTGGGTTCCCAGCTCGCCTTACGGCTTCTGGGAGAATTTTTACACCCTGACAAAATTTTTCTGGCCTGTTCTTGCATTTTCTCTTGAAAAAGCTGATAACTAGGCCAGAAAGTATTTTTGCTAAATCTGTATCTAATTTGTTACGGTAAAGATTAACAAAATGTTCCTTCTCTGTTCAAATTCCCAGATTCCTTAGCAGCTCACCAGTTATCTCTTTTAAGATCTTTTTTAAATTCTTTATGCTCTTTGTGAAAACACTCTGGTTTTGGGGGTAAGGAGATTCCATCTGCTGTTAGTAGATTAGTTTCCAAGGAAGAGCTCTAATTCTTAATTAAATTCCATTTAATTTCACGCAACTCCTTCCCTTTTTTTTGGACTTTTTTTTTTTTTTTTGCCAGAGAAGAAACAAAAACCTGAAGTAGGGATTAATTTCGATGAAGTAGTGGATATGTAAAGGAAACGATACTGAAGAAAATCTCTTCTGGACTATAAAGCAAGAGAATATATTCTTTTCTTCTGCCCAAATTGACCTAAATGAAGACAAAAGACAGTAACAACACGACATCAGACAGAACGTACATGACTTCAGTCTTAATAATAAGCAACATTTCTAGAATTTAAGGTAAACTAGGCATCACGTCCCCATTTTGTTTGCGTGAAATATGAAACCTAAATTAATAATCTATTAATATGAAACCTAAATTAATAATCTATTGTTAGGATAAAGTAAAAGAGATTCCATAAGCTTTTATTTGTATTAGTTATAATGTTATAATAACATATAATGTTATAATTCTCTGTTATATTGGACCCATGCTTCTGGATGACCTAGCATTTTTTTAAATTAATCTTTGGAAAGCAGTCTGTATTAACAGCATTGCTAAATAAACCTGTTGAGCTGCCTTCCTAAAGCTTGACTGTTTCGTACTGCAAAGACTTGGAGAGACTAAATTTTTCTGAATTTGAAATGGCAAAGAATTTCTCGGGAGGAGAAAACAGCTGTTCTGCAACGCAGTGGTGTTGTGCTGTAATTGTTCGAGCGTTATGATTTCTCAATTCGAAACTTTAAAGCAGTAATCACATTTGAAATCAATGGATTTGACTTCTGAGATGTACGGCTGCTCTTTGGTGTGATACGGTCTTGCTTTTTTTTTTTTCAAATTGGACTTTAATGAAACTTTTGTTGTCATTGCTTTTAAGAATTTATACATTTTATTCATAAATAACTTATATGCTTCATACGTACTTAACGTATGTAACAGCAGAAATCAGTCAAAACACGATTTAAGCACTGAAGACCAAAGGGGAGCTTTTCAGCCCTTCCAAAGAAATAAGAAACAAGAGACCTGTCTCTCGTTTCCATCCAGTACTTCAGTTAAATTTTAACCATATCAATATGGCTAAACTTTATTAGACTGATCTACCTCGACAGGTTTCTTAATCCAATAATTCTGTTTGCTGCTTAACGGCATACAAAGATCATAGCCCAAGTATTTATAGTCCAAGGATATTTTTTAATAAACTGAGGTAAAAATCTGCCCTCCTGCCATCAGCCCTGTGCCGCCAGCTGTGCCACTTGTCCCCTATGAAATATGTTTTTAAAATATATATATTTAAGAACTGATATTTGTCTAACTTTGAGGGAATAAATTTTCAGCTGCTGCTCAGGGTTCCTCCTTTGGCTGACTTGAGAGAAATTTAAATGAACTGAGCACCCACACCTTTAAAAATACTCAGTAACAGAGACTAAGAGCTGTGACGGATAGCCTGTAGTTCCTTTCTAAGCAATCTTACTCAATTATATTTAGTTTCAGGTGACTCAGCTCAAATTTTTGTGCCTCAACTCATTGAAACTCTCCTGAGGCCGGGGGAATTGCTCTGTAAGTGAGACTGTATAATTTGCCTTTTTCTTCCCTGTCACCTTGAAGCTAATCTATTCTCTGCCGGTGGTATGATTGCATCTCTCTTTTTCTCACAACTACCTAAAAAAAAAAAATATCTTATATCTTGTAATGAAAATCGTACTTTGACATGACACGCCTTGGGAGAAAGAGAAGAGGTTGGTTTTCTCTGACTCAGAGAAAATGTTTCCCTACCAGCGCCCTCCCGGCTCTGCCCCCACTGACACCGACCCGGCCCCGCACAGCAGTCAAACACAAAAATCGGAGTGATTTGTTATGAATCGGATGGACAGCAGAGAGTCTTGCAATCCTTTGCTATACAAAATTACACAAGGCCCTGTGTTTTTAAATGTAGTGTGTGTGAGTATTTCTTTTCTATTTATATAAAAGTTAGTTTGCTTTAAGCAACCAGATACATAAAAATATAAAATGAAGGCTTTTATTTGCAAAAGTTTCATATAAATTTATTTTTCTATGTTACAAGCACATTCTTACTTGTGGAAAAAAAAATATCCCACGGTGGTTTGTTGCTTTGCCCACAGCTCCAGAGGGGTGCCACCTCCCGAGGGATGCTGGCTCCGAGCTGGCTCGCAGGCAAGGGCGCTCAGCCGCAGCCGGGGAAATTCAAGGTGAAGCCACTGCAAGCTATGTCCTGTTCTGTTGCAACCACAATGTTTAACAACGGTTACTGTTGGTTTAAGAGAAAAAAATTCCATATTTACTTAAATCTTTCATTTTAAAACAACAGTTGACAGGAGGCAAGGTGATTTAGCAGAGTGGTTGGCTGGCGGTTGTGCCAATATTTGTGATTTTCCTTGGATACCCCCTTTGTGGTGCACCCTTGTACATCACACAAAGCTTTCACGTCCTTTTCATTTTCTGTTTTCCACGTCTAACTGCAGAGGAGCTCGGCACCTGAGGTGGCAAGAGCCTGGAGCCGCGCTTGGCCCCGAATGGAGTCGATGAAGCCCCACGCAAAGCAGATGTATGGGCAGCGTTGCAGGATCAGGCCACACGTTACCAGCGTTGCCTCGACTTCTTCTGAGACAGGTAAATTGTAATTGAAACAAATGATTATAAACGTAATATAGGACACTAAGAATGAGACTGATCTTTTCCCTCTGGTCGCTTTGAAGGCAGCATTGCAAGTGGTGACTGAAATAGGGATTTGTTCATGCCTTTTGGACTGGATGAGGGAAATCGGATGCAGCATCATGCATTTTATTGTAGCTGCAGGTGAAAAATTTGAGGCTCAACTGAACTGCAAAATTATTGCAACAACTGTTTGGGAAAGCGAGGGGGACGCGATCACAAGTTCTGTGTATCCATACCCGGTGCTGCCGCGCGGTGGATTTGCACTATTCCATCTTCTGATTTCATTCTTCTCTTGCTCTGACCTTTTTTACAGCGCTATTGAAAAAAAAAAAACATGTTTGGGTGGTTGTTTTTTTTAAACGTTGTTTGGATTTCTTCTCAGAAAATGACTAAAACTTCTCAGCTGAGAGCTCCATCACTAGATAGTCATTGATTTCGGAGCCCTGACGCAGAGGCAGGTATTGGTAAGTATGGGAGTGAGAGCTGGAATGTCGTGCTGCCGCCAGCCGCCCCGGAGCAGCGTCCTTTCCCACGAGCAGTCAGCGGGAACAGTGACTGGTGGGGTCCATCTTGAAAGACAAAAAGGCAGAAGATCCCAAAGCCACCGCGCTGGCACCAAGGCAAATGCGATTGAGCAAAATCCTGGAGTAAAATGATTGCCTGCTGCAAGAGCTTTCCTCGGTAAAACCCTCTGAGTAAGCTAGCTGGTGTCTGTACTTGTCTCCTGAGGCACAGCCCCTGCTGCTCTAGAATATATTCACAATACAACTGTGTTTTGTACTCAGGTACCTGAGCAGGTGGTGGCCAGATATGCCTGGTTGTGGTGGGCACCCACCAAATCTGCTCCGTCACTCCTCGGCTGGACAGGGGAGAGAAAATATAACCAGAAGCTCGTGGGTCAAGATAAGGACAGGGACACATCACTCAGCAATTACCGTCACAGGCAAAACAGACTCGGCTTGGGAAAAAAAAATTAATTTATTACCAATCAAGTCAGAGTAGGATAATGAGAAATAAAAACTAAATCCTAAAACACCTTTCCCCCACCCCTCCCTTCTTCCCAAGCTCAACTTTACTCACGAATTCTCTACCTCCTCCCCCAACCCAGCGGTGCAGGGGGATGGGGAATGGGGGTTGGGGTCAGTTCATCACAGCTGTATCTGCTACTCCTTCCTCAGGGGAAGGACTCCTCACACTCCTCTCCTGCTCCAGCGTGGGAACGCTCGTCTCTCCCACAGGAGACAGTCCTCCAGGAACTTCTCCAGCATGAATCCTTCACACGGGCTGCATTTCTTCATGAGCTGCTCCAGCATGGATGCCTTCCATGGGGTGCAGCCCTTCAGGAACAGGCTGCTCCAGCGTGGGTCCCTGCGGGGTCACAGGTCCTGCCAGCAAACCTGCTCCAGCGCGGGCTTCCCACAGGGTCACAGCATCCTTCGGGCATCCTCCTGCTCTGGCATGGGGTGCTCCCTGGGCTGCAGGGGGATCTCTGCCCCACTGCTAACCCCCCTGGGCTGCAGGGGGGTATCTGCCCCACCGCTAACCCCCCTGGGCTGCAGGGGGGTATCTGCCCCACCGCTAACCCCCCTGGGCTGCAGGGGGGTATCTGCCCCACCGCTAACCCCCCTGGGCTGCAGGGGGATCTCTGCCCCACCGCTAACCCCCCTGGGCTGCAGGGGGATCTCTGCCCCACCGCTAACCCCCCTGGGCTGCAGGGGGATCTCTGCCCCACCGCTAACCCCCCTGGGCTGCAGGGGGGTATCTGCCCCACCGCTAACCCCCCTGGGCTGCAGGGGGATCTCTGCCCCACCGCTAACCCCCCTGGGCTGCAGGGGGGTATCTGCCCCACCGCTAACCCCCCTGGGCTGCGGGGGCACAGCCTGCCTCACCGTGGTCTTCACCACGGGCTGCAGGGGAATCTCTGCTCTGGTGCCTGGAGCACCTCCTTCCCCTCCTTCTTCACTGGCCTTGGTGTCTGCAGGCTTGTTCCTCTCACACAGCCTCACTCCCCTCTCCTGGCTGCAATTGCCTGGGTTTTTTTTTTTTCTTCTTAAATACGTTATCCCAGAGGTGCTACCGCTGTCGCTGATGGGCTCAGCCTTGGCCAGCGGTGGGTCCATCTTGGAGCCCGCTGGCATTGGCTCCACTGGACACAGGGGGAGCCACCCCTGTAGCCCCCCCACTACCAAGCCTTGCCACGCAAACCCAATGCGCTGGTCGTGATAGAGGAGGAAAAGCCACGTTCAGCATCTCTGCTTGCCGTGAGCGCTCCTTGCCCAAATGGGAACGCCGCTTGCCTCGCGTGGCGGCTGCAGGGGCAGCCCTTGAAATTGCCTATTCTCAAAGATTTTGAGATTAAGCAATTAGCCAGAGTTAAGTTTTAATAAGAAATTAATTTTTCCATTGGAAAGTTTATCTTCTAAAGCTTTTAACATAAGACATGCCAAGGCAGCTGAAGGAGACCCGAACTTTGGTAGTGGCTTACTGAGCGTCTGACTCCTTGCTTGTCCTGTTTCTCTCCATTTCCAAGTTGTAGAATGCTTGTGGGGTTTAAACAGAACAGCACAGGCTGTTCTGGGAAAAAAACCCGAGTTTTTAAAATAAAATTTTGAAAGTTTTCTGTTTTTCTTTAACCCCAAAGGTCAGTGACTGCAGTTACCAAAGCGGCTGAGCTCCACTAAAGCCTCTAAGATCTCCGCGGGTATCATCTTTCCATACCTCAAAAGATGACTTGCAAAACTGATGCGTTTAGGCATTAAAAAGCTGCTGTCATTCATGACTGACAAGTGCAAGTTGAGTGGTCAAGTACAGTTTATTGAAGGGTGGGGGAAAAAAAGCCTTCTGGCCTTGTAAGAGGCAGAAAGTATGGCCTCTGCAGTATTTTCAATTTAATAAAAATGTGGCTTTGAAGCTGAGTTGAGGTTTGTAATGTTTAGAACAAAACCTGGAGGTGGGGATGGAGAGAAGAGCTGGCAGGGCAGGCTTTCATTTGTTGCAATTTCTGTAACAATTATAAAGATATGTAGCCTTGAATACTTAAATATATTCCTAGATACTAATAATTTTAGATTCCAAGTGTAAAAATCTTATAAAAAGACCTCTTTGAAGTCATTGCATTAGCTACCGCTGGGATGTTGCATATTCTCATCCTTTTGCCCAATTAACTTCACTTTAAGGAGTTTTTAGCGTATTTTTAGGCTGAGATGCATTTGCAGTTACAGAAATCATGTGTCTGTATCTGCGGTTTGCTGTGCTGCCTCTGATTTCCCAACTTCTTCAGGACGTTTACAATTTGTGTTCCAGCGTATCGGTAAAGAGACAGACCTACCGAGCCGCTACCAAGGGTACGGTGGCCGTTTCTCAGTAAGCGTGGGAGCCTGGTAAATATTTGGAGAGCTTTTGTCTACGTGAAGGGAAGTGGTAGGATTATGGTCGGTACTGTATGCTTTAATAAGACTATAGGTGCTGCTCCTTGAAATCCTCTCTCTAGGCTGTGACCACGCATTATCGCCTTTTGGTTTTACGGGCGTTGTACGGAAAGCAAGAGACATCGTTTTATCTTACCTGGCGCTATCAGGTTCACTGTCGCGCTGGAGCACCCGAAACAAATATTTGGTGTTCAAATATCGCCTCTTTTTGTAATATATTTCTTGAGCTTGAAGCAGAGGAGATGCTTTTTGTAACAGAGAGCGGCAAAGTGACTATAATTGTTCATGGGAAAGTTTCCACCCCTTCTACTGGAATAATGTTACTTCCACAGTGCGGAACAAGGGCTGCAGGTGCCGGGTCCTGCCAGAAGCTGTCGGAGGTCCTGCAGCTCCTCCGGCAAATTGGAAGCCGGGGTGAAGCGGTTGCCAAAGAGCTGACATTTCTGAGAATGTGTTTGATTTGTGATGGAAAGAGAGGAATAGACAGACGACCAGTGGACTGTGAGATGGACAAAGAAAAGCCACTGTTGGAGCTCTATCGGGCTAAACACGCGGACATCCACCGGTTTTCATCTTATTTCTTCTATCGTATTTCAGTCTTCCAATTTCTTAAATTTGTTTTCTGATGAAGCAGCTAAGCTCTGTCGGCGCAGCTGAATTGCTTCAAATCCCAGAGCAGCTTCATTTCTCATCCTCTCCCCTTTCTTAACAGCGCACATTCTCTTCAGACCTTGCCTGGAGAGCACTGAAAATGGGTTTAAAGACGCTTCGTTCTTCGGATCCCCAGCTCCTAGGCTTTGCAGGGTGCTAATCTAGTTTTCTGGACAAAGCCTGTATCAGAGAACATCACACCATATTTTTTTTCTCTAGCCAGCAACTGAAGATAAGATCAGCCTCAGGCTTACTCGCTCCTGTTGGCTCCAGCTCATTAGTGTGTCCTGAAACACATCAGCAGCATAAACCCGGGCTTAGAAGTATCCGGGACTTGACTGCGAGAAAGCAGAGCTATGGCCCCAGGTGTGGAGGTCATGTCCTAGCAATAGTTACACTGAGGACTTGAGTATGGGATGCTGGAGCAAGAAAGATTGGATTAAGTTTCTTTTATAACTTTATTTCACAATTGTACAAGTTATTTAGATATTCCCCTTATCTACAGAAAAATCTCATTCCCCCCAATAATGTATTAATGACTATAACATGCATTTTCTTCAGTTCTTTATTGTCCAACTTCAGCTTCGTGTTTCTTTCTCATGAGTAATTCATTTTGGAACCACGGTATAATAGTACTTTTAATTTCTGCACTAACAAAAAATGTGGTAATTTTATCCAACATGTAATAATTCCATTTATTTTGTTGCTTGGATATAAGCAGTCATTTAAATTAATATACAACTTCTTGCAAATGGTTACCAGCGAGAAAATTGCTGACTTGCAGTCAGTTGATCCACAAACACGTTCATTAAAATCAAACGCCTTCCTGGTGCCGTGCCCGCTTGCACTGCCATGTCTGCTGAAAAATTTTAGCGTTCCACTAAATTGCTGTTTCCTAGCCAACGTGATGCCGAAGGGACGTAATTAGGCTCTGATTAAGATTTCTGCAGAAGACACAAATATTCACAGATGTTCTAACATTTTGTTTCGATGGTCTTTTCATACAATCGCTAATTGTCTGATGTCCTTTGGTACGCTTAAATATGGTGTGCACAGATATGGGTCTTTGAAGGTAACATATACACGAGGCCCTCCTGGAGGAGAGGTTTCTTCTGCAGAGCGCCTTGTTCTGCGATAGGTGGTATCCAAGGGACTGGAGACAAAAGAAAGCAAGATGTGCCTTCCGACTCCCTGATTCTCGCCTTTCCTTCAGTAATCCCCTCCTCCCTGCCCTACTTTTCAGCCTGACGTTTCTATTCTGGGTTTCACCGTCTTGATTCATCGGCCCCATGCAGCCCGAGCTGCTGCAGAGGTTTCTCGGGAGGGGAGGTGGGTGCAAAAGGCCTCAGACTTGTCCCGTCCACCCCAGCCGGATGGAGGTGGTGATGGTCGGGTGAGCAGAAGGAGGAAGGATCCCGGGAGGCTGATCCTGACAGGGGCCCCTCAGGTCCTTCGGAGGTGTGTCATACCAGCGATTTTGGGAAAGGAGGACGCCCAACTTCACGCTTGCCGCCCAAGGGGAACTCGCTGCTGTCAAACACCCATCCCTCGTGCTCCCGCGCATCCTCAGCGCTGTCTCTGTGAAGCGCCAGATGAAATGAGGCTCTTGGAGCATGCACAGATCTGACTTCTGAGATCTTGGCGGGTGTAGTAGTGGTGTCCGTGCCAGGCTGGAGCCGAAGCCCTGCCTGAAACTTCGGTCTCAACACACAGTAACTTCTCGTCTGCCGATCAAATCATTCCCAGCAGGAGGGGGGCCGGCCCCGGGGTGATGCAGCACCCGCCGGTGGGCAGGCGGGCTCGGGCTGAACACGGGGAGGGGGGTCCCCTCCACCTCCACCCGGGTCAGGCCCCCCACATCCCCCCGTGTCCCCCCCGCATCCTGCCGCATCCCCCCGCGTCCCCCCATCCCCCTGCATCCCGCCGCATTCCCCGCATCCTCCTGCCTTCTCCCGCGTCCTCCGCATCCCCCCGAGTCCCCGCATCCCCCCGAGTCCCCGCATCCCGCCGCATGCCCCTCACCCCCCGCATCCCCCGCCGATACGGGCAGTGTCCGCCAGGCGGCTCCGCGCCCGCCGCCGCGGCGCCGAGGGGGGGGGAGGAGGAGGAGGAGGAGGAGGAGGAGGCGGCGGCGGCGGCGGCGGCGAGGGGAAATTTCCTGCGTGGCTGCCGCCGCCTCTGCCCGCCGCTCGGGCCGGGGAGGGTCCCGCGGGCGGCGCCGAGGGGCCCGCGGAGCCGCCGGACCGGCGAGGTGAGCGGAGCCCGGTGCGGCGGAGGGAGGGAGGGAGGGAGGGAGGAAGAGGACGGAGGGAGGCTGGGAGCCGGGGGGCAGCGGCTCCGTGCTGCCGGCGAGGGGGACGCGGCGCAGGTGGTCGCCGGCCGCGCAGGTGCCGGGGAGCCCGGGGCGGGGGGCGATGCCCGCCGGGGGACCGGCCCGTCCCCGGGTGCGGGTCGGGCAGCGGCCGGCCTTGGCGTGCTCCCGCCCGCACCCGGGGCGCTGGCAGCCGCCGCCCGGGGCCGCGCTCGCCCCCCGGGGCTGCCCCCGAGGCCGGCGGGGGCACGCGTGTCCCCGTCCCCGCGGGGTGCCCGGCCTCGGGGGTACGGCCGTGCCGCCGAGCCCGCTGGAGAGGCCCGAGGGACGGGCGCGCTCCCGTGGGAGCCCGGAGGGCAGCGGGCACCCTCGCGTCGAGGCGAGGCGGCCGGGTGGGCTGTGACACCGGGCTGGGCTTCTGGGCGGTGGGGGGCACGGGTGAGATGGCATCGGGGCCGCGGGAACGGCCGAGCATCGGGTACCCCACCGATGGGCATCCTGTTAACTGGCGAGCGCTAGGCGTCCCACCTTAACTCACTGAGCATCAGGCGTCCCACCGACGGGCATCCCTGTTAACTCGCCAAGCATCGGTTACCCCACTGATGGGCATCCCTGTTAACTCGCCGAGCGCTGGGCATCCCACCGACGGGCATCCCCGTTAACTCACCGAGCATCGGGTACCCCACCGATGGGCAACTGCTAACTCGCCGAGCATCGGGTACCCCACCGATGGGCAACTGCTAACTCACCAAGCATCGGGTACCCCACCAATGGGCATCCCGATTAATTTGCTGAGCGCTGGGCATCCCACCGACGGACATCTCCGTTAACTCACCAAGCACTACGTGTCCCACCGACAGCCATCCCCACTAACTTGCCTCCATGCCACCCAACTGGGAAGCGGGGTGTCTGAGCTCTCGGGCTTGTCCCCGGCCCCCCAGGTAGGGCTCACGCATGAAATTCAGCTCTAAAAAGCCATTTCTCTCCTGTCAGCACATCCACACTGTTTTCACCCAGCCCTTCTGGAGGTGAGCATGGCTGTCGGTATACACGGCGTTCAGATGCACGGGACCAGCAGCTAAGGGGTGACCTGGCTGTGTGCAAACTCTTACTGTCCCTTGGGTGAGATTAGCCTTGGTTAAAAACCATTGGTTTGGGTTGTAGAAAGGGTTAGTGGATATCTGCTGTGAGATTGGACAGGGTTTTTTAATTGGGAAAGGGTGTATCTTTTTTTTTTTATTATTATTTTCTGTGAGGTTCTTCTCCTTGTGGCTTATTTCCATAGGGTGAGGTGATTTGCTGTGCGTCCAGCTGCGTAGCTTCGAACCCGTCGCCTGTGTCTGTATTGTACGGAGTAGGGAGCGCTGAGTTAAAAGAAGTGACATTGCTTGCCGAGCTTGTTTTCCTAAGATGTTATAAGCTCTATAACAGAAAACTTGGAAAGGAGGAATAAAGAGGCCGAGAACTGAAAAATATTTATTATGTGCATGGCAATCTTGGCTCCTGTGCATGTTGCGCTTTGGGGCTTAAAAAAAACGTAACTTCTGATGAAAATTAATGACAGCTGAAGTTTCTAGCTGGAAACTGGATGTCATTTAAAAGAGATTTTTATGCAGATATAATCCGCTCGCCTTATCCAGGAGGCACGTTAAGTTCCCGGTTTGCTTTGCTGGGTAACAAATGAAACCATTTAAGTCTCGATGCGGGGAGGTGGCACCGGCCCCGTCTTCTTCTTGCTGGAGGTGGGAGCTGGGCCTTGAGCGGTCCCTAATGGGAGTAATGGTCTCTACTGGCTGTCGATGGCACCGGGGGCTTGCGGCGCAGCCTGCCTCTGCTTTGTGCCGGGGTGGTGGCACCTGTGGCGCCCCGAGAGAGGAAGGGGGCAGGGGCGGAGGTGGGACGAGCAGAGACCACCCGGCAGAGGCTGTGCCGGTGCGGGTGCAAACCTCGCGTACGGGGGCTCTGTGTCGGGGGGGAGTGAAGGGAGTTCAGCTAAAATCATTTGTTTCCTCAGGCGACAAAAGCAGTTGTTTTGGAAGTGTGGGAGAAGACGGGAAAGAGATAATGTGAGAAACAAAACGGCGTGGGTGTAGTGCTTGGTTCCTTTAATTTGCTCTGCCTTTGCTTGCAAATAAAAGAATGACACAGGAGCTGTGTTACACCAGCCTTGCTTGCTGTGCTTTGACTAACACACTCTGTATTCCTTAAATGCATTTAGTATGTTCTTCCAAGTAAATGATAAAAACTGAATTCCTAGTTTAAAAGCTTCCTATGCCCCCGACACCTTTAATAAAACCAGACATCCTTATATACCTCAAATCGGTGTGATGCTGCTGTTTGGCTACAGAAATTTATCCCGAGCCTGGGAACTGCAGGTGCAAAGTAATAATTTTAGCACATTTGGGTCCTAGTTCGCTTTTGTATCTTGTTTCTTTCCCCTTTTCTGCTTCATATGTTTATGTTTATCTATCTGTTATCTAGCTCAATCAGGTTTTTTCATCTAGGTGAGTTAACAGCTGGCCTCTGCCAGAACAGCTGTCTTGAATCCCAGTTTTCCTTGGTGGTGTTTTAATTCCCCCGCCCCGTATTGCGTTCCCGGCTGTGGATTATACAGCCTGGCAATGTCAGAAGTGCGCCGTGTTGGGCTGAAATGGTTGGAAGTGGGAAGGTGGCGGTTTGGGGAATCTGCAAGGTCAAGGGTTCTGTAAGACCTTCCTCTTCCACGTGGATTCTCGTGAAGCTGAAGGAGGGGATGGGCAGAGCTGTGGTCCTCGCGTTGCACAGGTTACATGGGCTCGTGCATGTTCCCGAGCGGAGAGTGACAGCGGTGGCTTATGGCGATATCAAAGGTTGTATTTTCTTGGCATCTCTCTCACATGATGGTGTGTGCTTCATTATAGCAAAACCTGCTCTCATTAAATCAAGGCACCTGTCTCGTCCTGTGCACACCGTGTGCTTTTTGACTCTTCTGTAAGACAGGTTGTGCCGTGAATTGGTTTATTCTGAGCTGTTGGTTGATGGACCAAAGCTGGAGACTTGCATTATTGACTGAACTAGTTTTAGAGCATGTTATAGGAGTGCTTCGACCGGTGTGCTTGGTGACCTTTTTCATTTAAGAGGTTACATGAAGAAAAATGGGTGAACACAGGATGACAAACTGCAAAGTGAGAAAGAGCTGTAGGAAGCCTGCGGCGCGATGCTGCCTTGTCCCGGCTACCCTTGGTGTTTTATGAGAAGTCAGCTGCACGTGGTATCAGTAAAGGGCTTATGTACTTCTTGTCTGATGACGTCCTGCAAATGTGTTCGCCAAGATTTCGGAGCAGGTCAGTTGTACTGGAGCAAAGAACCCGAAAGAGCCCAGGCAAGCACTGAATGCTGTGTGGGGTGGAAAGCAGAAAGATAATAAGAAATAGTGCATGTTTGCCTGACTGATGTGAGCGCGGTCCACCCTGCTCACTGAAAGAGTGGGAGTTCTGCAGGAGAAATCGTTCAATTATATAGAGAACCTGAGGGTTATGTTTGTACGTCCTTTGAGTGGTATTTTCATTTTGTAAATGAGATGGTGTATTTCAGTCCCCGTTTCCAAAATACTCTTCAGTGTGGATTTATGGCAGGGCTTAACTCCAGCTGGAGATCCTGTGTCTGAAGGTTGTATCAGAGCACTTGAAGGCCATCGTTGGTGAATGAAGGTGCTTTAGGAGAAAAAAAACTTGCCTGTATACAGAAACATTAAGGTGAATGACTCTGTATCTGGAAGCACGCTGAAAATTTCTCAGCAAAAGCAGTTGGCAAGAAAATGGATGTTTTTGCTACAAGGTGCTATTCCATCGGCGTCGAGGGGGTGGGTACGAAGGGACCGGCTGGGGGGTGGTGGCTCCTCTCTGTGCGGAGCAGAGGGGCCGGCTGGGGTCTTGTTCCTGCCCGGAGAGCGGGGGAAGCGGCGGCGACCTGCACGCTGCGAGGCAACCCTCTTGTTCTGGGAGGATGATGCTGGCGTTTGAATTTTTGTATAAAACGTAGCAATAGGGGGCAAAGTGAAGAGATTGCCGAGTATGCAGTTACCTGTTTGAGTTCACTGAAACTCAAACATATAACTGTGCAAAGGAGTTTTGCCTGGATTAGTGGGAGTGGTGCGTTCAAAGCGGATGGAGAGAGGCATAAGAAATTGCTGCTTGTTTAAAATGGAAGGCCTGTTACTGCAGTCATCATGTTTGAGTTTAGAGACAGCCACGTGGTTTACCCGATCCTGGAACGCAAGCCGTACGCTGCATTTCGAAGGAATTCTTGGTTTGTTGTTTTTTTTTTTTTTTTTTAATTCATAGATAAATAGTGTAGTCGGAGCGGTGCTACTTGGTGAATAACGTATGCAAACTTAACTCGGTTACGTGCTCCTCATCCAGCACACGCCGGGATGCTGTGGCTTTCCAGCGCCGCATCCCTGAGGCCCGGGGAGCAGCAGTGCAGGAGCCAAACCTGGGGGCTGCCGTCGCGATGCCTGCGGCGAGCAGGTCTTTATTTCTTGATAGGCATTTCATTATTGATTTCTTGATACAGTATTAATGAAGTCAGAATTCCTCTGTAACCTAAAATATAATTTGGTGCTCTGTAACCAGAAGTATTGTCAATTGAACTGATACATTATTAAAGAGTTCTGACTTATGTATTCTTTGTGGAGCGTCGTTTTATGGGTACCCTGTATGTGATGCTCATTTTATGGGTTGAGAGCTGTCTTAGGGAATGATTCAGATGTTGCTTTAACTGATTTGCAATGTGATGCAGCAGAATTCAAGCTGAATGAAAAGTGGCTGTAGCCACCAGGCTGCTCTGCGCAGGCTTTCTGCATCCTTTCGAACTCTGGTCTTTATATATATATATATTTTTCCCTCATTGCCTGTGCCCTCTGTACAAGGTTTCATCCCAGTGTAGTTTGATAACAATATGTATTGTATAATTCCAAACGCTATGATTGTTAATATTTAAAAAAAAAGGCTGTATTTATTCCAAACCTTTTGCTGAAATGTAACATATCTTTTAAATATATACGTACAACAGGCTGGAAAACCTGTGTAAGCCAGAGCTGAAATGAGGTACCGATAAAACAGAGATTAGAAGGAAGTCAGCCACAGGAATTTATTGAAGTATTAGTACGGGATTTATTTTTGAGTTATTCACAGCGTGGAACATGTTTTTAAGGCATGTGCACGGTTCTTTTTCATTCAGTCGTCTTACTGCAGGTGTAATAATTCCATCAGTGATACCCTTGGGCTGCCAAAATCCTCTGTGTTGTCTACAGAGGATGTCTTTGGGAAATGGAAGAATAGATGAGAGTTTTTCTTGCCGATAGGAGAGGGTGATGCTGTTGGACTGTATTTTGATTGCAGCGTGCTGAGATTTCTCTTCCCAAGCAAGCCGGCCAACCGATTATCTCCAGTGAAACAGCTCCCCGAACAAGCGTAGCATTAAAGGCTGCTTTTTATTATCCTCCTGGTCCTGGCGGTGAGTTAGGGGACAAGTGGCCTTGCTGACAGTCTGTCCTGGCACCTGCAGCACCCGGATGGGAGCCCTTGCCCTACCCGGTGCCGGGTCTGCCGGGCAGGGTGGGAGCTGCCTCTGCACAGCCCCGCCCGCCGCTCACCGAGCACATCCCCTGTCGAACAGCGATGCCCTAAAAATGCCCTTTTTCCTTTGACTCCTGACTGGTGACTCACTGGTGAAGTGGCAAAGTGAAAAGCTGCTTGCAGACATCTAGTGCTTGCCCACGCAGAAGTGATGTGTCTGTGCTCAAAGGTGTTTTCTGGCTAAGGGAAGAAATAAAACCAGAAAGAAATTTGTCGGGGTAGTTTGTTGCTTGTAGTGACAGCTTATTGTCACTGGAAAACGTGGCATGGCTTTGCCATGGGGTCTTTTTCCCTTTTATCCCCGCTGTAAAAAGGAAAAAGTGCTGAGTCCTGAAAACTCAGCTTATCAGAGATTTCCTTTTTCTAATGTAAAGTAATATTTATTGGTAAGAATGAGAGATGTGAGCAGGTCAAACAAAAAACAGAACTGTAAATCAGGTAGAGGCGCGATGAGGTACAAACTCAAAAAACCACGAGCGATGGAAGCGACAGGTTTTGGGTTATTGCTGTTGAGAAGGGGCGGCTGTTTCACGCAGGAGAGCGAGGGTGCCCCGGCAGCGGGCTGAAGCCGTACCAGTCGCAGTGCCGGTCCCTCAAGGTATCACACACAGACAAGGATGCAGCAACATCACGAATCACCGGGAAGAATGCAGCCTAGAAAACACTTTGGGTAAATAGCAGTATGAATTTTTAAGAAAAAGCAAATAGCAGAAGATTTCCAAGGGAAGCAAGGGAAAATTGCGTTAAATCGCATCACTTAAGATATCAGGACAAAATGTACTCAGTAAATTGGAGGCTAAACTTTTCTGCCAAAGCAAGGGAGTTGCATGAACTAAGACATCTCCTCCTACTTCTAGGTTTTGTTGCTCTGGAGGCATCAGAGAGTAATTCAGAATGAAATGTGCAACTCCACATTCACAAGATCTTACTCTTCTGCGACCAGTCGCTTTCAGGTTTCCTCGTGGTTGGCTTTTTCTTTAATTGCTGTGGTTCTTGAGTTTTCTTCCTCTTCAGCAAAATCAATCTCTCTTTCATCTGAAATAACTTTTAAAGAAAGCTTAGATAAAATGGAGCGCTGCTGTAGTTCATGCCGGTGCCCCTTGCAAGGCACTGATTGAAGACCAGCAGAGTAATTTTGATTATCAGCCAGAATAACCAAAGGCTGAGGTGAACTGCAGGAGCACGATGCTTTTAAACATCACTTTCCCACGGACGTGGGGTATCGTGGATTGTAACGGGGCCAGGTTAGTTTGGTTGGTTGTATAGAGCTAGCACGTCCCCGGCCCGCGGTCTTGCCACCTAACGGTCACGGTGCCCCGTGGTCTGCTGGTGTCCTGTCGCTGGGTCCCCGAGGTGCGACCACGCTCCCCGAGGGTCTTGCTATGCCTTCTTTTATCTTGGCGTTTGCTCCCATAATTTGTTACCTCCCTTGGTCCTTCTAATCTTTTTTTTATCAGAAACAAAAGACAACGCTTTGGCGAATGCGGGAAGGCCCATGTAATCACGACTCGAAGCCAGCGATGAGACTCTGTGGTTAAAGACCCTCTTGTTTTCAGTATATTTGATAAAGGATCTGTCAATATTTCCTTACCAAAAGCTGTCATTCTTTAGCTTCAGAGCAGTTTTCCCTGCTACGTGGGATGCATTTTAATTTGCATCTAAGAATTTAATTCTTAGACGGGCAATTCACTTTCCAACCAACCTTTCCATCTTTTAGTTTATTTTTGGTATAATGTGGCAATTTGTAAGCATATCGGTGTGTAAAATCTGCAGAGAATTTACCATAACTTATTAGGGTTCTACCTGTATCTACTAACCCTTCCTTCCACTTGCTTGCTGTTTCTTTTGGTAAACACTGTTTTTATCTTTTGTCCTTTAATCTTGTCATCTTTGCTGTTTTTCCTTCGATGATTATTTTTCTCTGCATTCCTAGCCTTAGTTTCTGCTGTAAATATGCTGTGTATTGCTTGAGCTACAGTGCTGTGCTATTACGTGAGTAGTAAGCTATTGCTTTAAACAAGCAATGACTAATGTTTGTATCCTGTGTTCTGCGGGTTTAGATGTCTCAGGTACTTTCTGAGTTGTTATTTTTTTTAATTAGGTTTGGGTTTCATGAATACATTTAGTCATACTGCACAATGTCACTTTAAAATATTTAATTACTCAGCAATATTAGTAGAAACACAGGCAGCAGAAAAATTCATCTCGTACAATTGGGCAAGGTTTGCAAATTGCTACCGAGAGCAAGATCGTGGCAAAAAAGCTTTTGTAATGCAGAAGAAAAGCCTTTGTATAACCAAGTTAAAATGATATATACTTTTCCTGTTAAATACAGGGATGAGTTTAAATGGATTCACATCATCATTTTGTTTGCAGTTGTCAAAAGCTCATTATTTTTCAGTCAAACTACCTAGCTTGCTGCTTCGCGTTGCTTTTAAATTACACATGCACTGATCAATCTTGAGAAGCCAAATTAAAAACTCATCTGAGGGCACATCCCAAGGCCACAGACGCAACACTTGGTTCTACTCTGTTTTTCAGGGGCTAGCCTCCCACCTCCAGCGCCTCGCCGGTTCCTGGCAGAACTGGGGGCAGAGAGGAAACTTTAGTGACTTAAATATTTCTGGCAAGGCGGGGGGTGGGGAAGGGAAAAGGTGGAAACAGGAACTATATTTAAATGATGACCTATTTGCATTACTTAGTTTAAACTATTAGAAACAAACTTAGGAAGATGCGGTGTTGAGATAACTGGTACTGTCGTACTGTGTGATTTTTTTCAAGGAGACTTGCTCCTATTCCCCCCCAAGCGCCTCTGTGCTTCACCTGGGCACAGCGTGGCTTGACCTGGGCTACAGGCTGACGTGCAGGAGAGCTCCTGGCGGTCGGGTTCTTCACGTCTTTTCTTTTTTTTTTTTAATATCTTTGACTAGCAAACTGCAGAAGTTAGAAGTTATGTGTATACGTGCTTTGACGGAGTTGTAGTTTGTACTGAAAACGCTTGAGAATTGCTCTGCTGGATCAAACTAATTGCCCTTGAAATTTGGCCTCATTTACCAGGATCTTCAGAGGAAGAAACTCAAATAATTTCCTTGAAAAATAACTGAACCCTCAAAACTTTCTCTGTAAACAGTGTTTTACATTTCCAAAGGCCCTTGGTTAGCAATTTATCCTTTGAAATGAAAGCTTAATGCCTTCCAAAAGAGATTATAAATTTTGTCCAGGGTAGCTCTGTGTGTAGTTAACATCTTCAGGCTCAGTTCTGCCATTCTGCTGCTGTCCCACCAGAGGGTCTGTACACTGTTTTTTCCTCCAGTAATGATGTATTTAAATATAATAAAGTTTAGCAGGTTAATTGTGCTTATTATTATCTAGATCTTTCTTTTTTGGTACTTTGTCCTTCCTCACCTACCAGGCTCTTTCACATGAGTTTTAGCAGCCGTAACATCTATATTCCTGGTGTTGGTTTTGCTTTAAAAAAATGGCAAAAAATGGTGCTGCAGTGGCTGAGCCTCCGTGGCATCTTCTGTGTCTTAGAAGGAGAAAAAACTGGTGTGAAAGTACTGCTGGCAAAGTTGGAAGCAGCTTGCACTGTACTGTTCCCTGATAACGTACCGACTTCTTCGGGGCATTGCGCTTTCTAACTCACGTTTGGCTGCAGTTGATGTTTTCACACCTGTCAGCCTCTGTGGGAAATGTTCCTCTTCGGGGATTGTATAAAAGAGAACTGAAAGTTGGGGACTGTCCGAAGGATGAGGGCACAGAGCCTGGGAATGGCTGCTGGTTTTCCTCCAGCCCGTCCCTGTAATCCATCCAGTACTTCTGTTTTAAGCAGTTAATGCTATGCAGGATGCTTTGGTGCTGAAGGTGTTCTTAAAGACCAGTTTCGCTCTGTGTTCTTTTATTGAAATAGGACTTAAAGGTGGCTGGTTATGGAATGCTGAATGGAGAAAAAAGGTTTATGTTAGAAAATTCCCACTGGGGGAGGGCTGTGATTTTTATTTTTTTTAAAGGAGAATTTATCCTGCTTGCAAAATGAGGTGAAAGGTATTCCAATAAAAGATTAACAAAAGAAAAATCTTTTGGTTTTTGAGCCAGTGCATTTATTTACCTTACCCTTGTGGTAAGGTAGGACCCTTGGGCAGCTCTGTATTTTTGGAGACAAAGCTCATCTTGGGCTTCCTGGAAGGTGGCTAAAAAAGAATCCACTCTTCCTTTGCAGCCTGGCTCTGGTCCGCCGAGACCCCTCCCCTCCGGAGAGAAACTGTTCAGCCCCTGAAGACCGGTACAGTGTGATTTGGGGACAGCCCATCCCCGCGCCTTTGTCCCCAGGGCACCTCGTTCCGAAAGCCGGGCTGTGCTGCCTGTCCCGTGGGACGCTGCCATTGCTGGGAGCTGTAATCGGAACCAGCTCCGGAGCGTGGGAAAGGAAGGAACTGTCCTGCCGGACGGCGGTCACAGAAATATGCCCAGCTGTCAAGGGGCCGGCGGGGGGAACGTAATGTTTTGTCAGTTTTTCAGCTAGAAATGCCTTCACAGCTGTGTACCAGTTTTTGGAGGTGTCTTATATACCTTTATTTTTGCCTTCATACCCAGATTTATATCTATTTCAAGCTCTTAAGTTTAATAACTTCTGCTAAACACGGTCTCCTTCAAAACCTCCAGACTCTCCTGTTCTCTTACAGCTGAACATGAAGCTGTTATCCCGTGCTGTTCTACAGCCTCATATCTATCCAACAGTGCTTCGGCCAGCTTTTAACATCTTCGGTGATGGTGTTATTATGCAAAGACATGTTGAAAGGCTGGTGGATTTCTGCTTATTCATTTAACGTATTGCTCAATGTGCAGGGATGTATTTCACAGTGGTGGTGCACGGCTGTCCCGCAGGGGCTCTGCCAATGCTCCGTCCCCCGCTCTCAACCCTCGTTGCGTCCAAGTAGTTAATATCCTCATCACCGATTGAATCCGTCAGGCTTGATTTTTATTAAGCTGCTTGCAGAATATGTCCCTGAAGCTGTCAGTGACTCAGAGGCGTGACAGTTACTTCCCCAGAATATGTGTGCTCTGCCTGGAAGTGAATAGCTGCGCTCTCGTCCCCATCCCTGGGCTTGCACCGGTAGCGCTAAACCCTGTAATAACCGTTGCGTGACTGATAACGGAAACATTGCCTTTGTTATGAACGCAAATTAAGGGCCTGACGTGGTCCAACTGGTTTTCGGCTGTCTGGGCTGTGTTACAGAAAACAGCACATCCTCATTTACTGCTCTCTGTGGGTGTGTTTTGTTACAGCCAAGAAATAGAGGCCGATGATTCAAGGCTGATGCACGGCAGGCCGGCGGGATGTGTTGATAGATGTCTGTTAGTAAATTTTGGATCACTTTGTAGGATCAAAAGTACATTTGTGGAGAATGTTTGCATTGCATTTTAGCTTTTAAAACATTTCAAAACACCCAAACAAAACAACAGCCCCAAACTAAAAAGCTTGTCCTGCAAAGAACAGTACACCCCTTTGGCGATACTGTAATGCCCAGGTGCAGGTGCTTCCTTTCTGAGTAGATGGACAGATTGACCTTCAGCGGGGAATAGGTGCTGAATCGCAGGTCAGAATCAGAGCTAGGATGTTCCGCCTTCCTCCCAGGAGTCGGGTTATTCACATAACAGGGAGGATGAAATAGGCTCTGCAGCCCCTCGGAGAGCCAGCCCTCTTGCACAGCCGGTGGGTGTGAGCTTGTATTATTTCCCTGTGTTTGGGCCCAGGTCCAGCTGCTGCTGGGATGGAAGGAGGCTGTGCCCCTGCCTCCTCGAGCCCTCGGACTGCCTCTCGGTGGTCCTTTGGTGTCTGCGTACACAGAACGCTGAATTCATGTATGTAAGAGACGAGTATTCACGCTGCCCGTGATGTAACACTGCTGCTTTTGCCGTGATCGGACTGGAAGCTTGGTGGTTGGGCAAATATGAGGCATGCTGCTGTTAATCCACTTCTCAGCCTCAAATGTCCTGTTTAATACTGTGGTTTTTTCCAAGACTAATTTAATGTATTCATGCGTTTTCAAAGGCAAATTATTCGTGAATCTCACATAATTAAAGCCTCTAGGAACCTAGATACATTGCTATTTTAATATTACTAGGAATTTGAAAACTTGTATTTTGCAGTTTATAAGCTTGGGTAGGTGCACTCCCCAGCACTGTGCCCCTAAACTAGCAGGCTGGTTTACTTAAGCTCTGTCTTTAGTCGCTGGAGAGAATCTTCTGCAGGGATAATTCGGACAACCTGGGGGCTTCTGCCCTGTACTTCTTGTCTCGAGACACTTGTCCTACCTTGTCCCTCTCTCTGATGAGGGAGATTAACTGGTCGAGTTCTAGTGTTGGGTAATGTACATTTTATATATCTCTTTAGTGTCTGTACGTATGCAGAGATTGATCCCTACAGCTAAAAGGAACTTATCAAAGCTAACAGAACAAGACGAATAGACTGAAATATTTTTAATGTATTATTCACTGTTTACAAATAACAATGATAACCTGATAAACTAGTGGTAGACAAAGTTCATGAAAAGTTTGAATGGGAATAAACCAAGGTGTGACATAAAGATTTGATGTGAAACTTCAGCCTGTCGATGTTTCCAGGGGTGGACGTGGCTTGTGTCAGGAAACAGCTGTTTGGGAGAAGCCAAGATGAAGAGGACAGGTAATTGTGAACTCAAGAGAGGGCTGTGGTGATGCCTGGGTCGAGTGGCCAGATGGGTGAGGTTACAAAACACCCACAGAAAGGGCATGGTTTGAAAGGTGGAAGTGGGTTTGTGAGTTCCTGGCTTTGCTGGTCATCACCTTCTCAGCATAACCAGGTACAGGGCAGAAGTTGCAGCTGGTAAGGGTGATGGGGTTGCCTGGTTTTGCTTTGAATAAGAAGAACCTAAATCCAAAGAACACCTTGCAAGTGTATCCTTACGTGTGTTGAAGACTTTGTCATAAAAGTTATTTTTATGGCAAAATCTGCCCTCATTTTTTTACGACTTGAATCTGGCTGTGCTGAGGCTTTCACCTAGGCAGGCATGCATCCTGATTGCCTTTCATTTCAGGATGCTCCGTGGCTTTGATGGTATCATAGAATCTTAGAATACCAGGTTAGGAAAGATCTTGAGGCTCATCTGGTCCAACCTTTCTTGGGAAAAGCATGGTCCTAGACAAGATGGCCCAGCACCCTGTCCAGCCAAAGACTGGTTTTTTTTTTTCTCATTCCATGAACATATATTGTATTTCGTGATTCCATGAACAACCACCTATTTCCCCAACTTTGTGCTACCTCCTTGAATGTGATCGTGCATCCTTTCTGCAGCATCACGTTTGCATCTTTCTTTCCATCAGCATTAATATAATCAGTGCACTCAGCTCTTGGCAGAATGGCAAGCCCTTCGTACTCTCAGAGTAGCAGCTGTCCCCAGGCAGGGACTTCTCAGGGAAGGGGGCTCCTGCCCCCTGCGGGACCCCCAGTGCATCTGCCCCCCTGGTGCTCCTGGGGATGGGCTCCCTGGCTGCACAGCCAGCGATGAGCCAGGCTGGAGGTGCAAGCGGTGGGGGCAGTTATTGAAGGCTGCTTCAAAATGCAAGAACAGAACAAAAAAAGATGAATTTTTCAAGAAAATATTGTATTTCTTTTGAGTATTTTTCACTGGCAGTGATAGATACAAGCACATCTGTTGCTGCCTAGCAGGCTGCTGCTCAACCCTGTCTTGAGGAACCACAAGTAACCATTGTGTTGGGCAACACGACCGGCCCCGGAGCTCGCTCGTCATACGGCGCCGAACACTGAAGCTATTCACGGTGTCGGATTCAAGGGGCTGACAGCAATCTTTATCGCTGAGTAGAAACTAGAATTTTCCTCTGGGACAAAAGCAACAAAGCTCGAGGGGAAAAATGACCGTGTTCAGCACCGATTTGTTTCATGCTGCCAAGGGCAAGGCAGGAGCGTAGGGACGCGCCCTCTTCCCTGAACCAAAGGCAGGTGGTACCAGCTCTTGAGTATCTGGGGCTTGTGTTCTGTATATGTTCATCTTTCTCACGAGTGGGGTTCTTATTTTTTTAAACTGATTAGATCAGAAGGGAATTATGCTTTCCTTAAAGATTCCTGGTAGTATCGGTCTTTATTTCTTTAAAAAATACTGCATTGATTATATATGTATTATTGAATTGTATCTAAGAAATATAAATGCAGCTGCAAGGTGTTGTTGTGATCTCTGGCAGCAGGAAAGGGAACCCTTTTTGGCTAGTTTCAGCATCTAAAATCAATAGAAATGATACATCAGAAGAAATACCGTGTCTGCTGGGAGTTGGTGGCATGTCAGGGTTTGCTGCTTGGGGGTTTGCAGCAGTTGAGCAGTAGCTAATTCATTTTCAAAAGTATTAAACAGATTCTGTTAATTTTCAGGGCCAAAAGGAAACAAAACTCAGAAACCGCAGAGGTATTTGTGTAATTTCTAAACTCTGTTTAAGAATTCCCATGGGAACCTCTTAAAACCGACAGGTATTTTCTAGCTTTTTAGGTCTTTATTGTTTTCTAGCTCTTTAGGTCTCCCTGGAAACATATAAACAATTGTATCACATGCCTGCTCTTTGATCAGAGTCTTGAAATGCTGAAACTCTTATTTAATTGCAACACACTCAGTTCTGTAATGTGAAATTGTGAAGTAGCGTGTCCTTAAAATAGCTTCATACCTAGGTCATGGTAAATACATAACCAAATTCCAGCTGTACCAGGGTAGTCAGTAGCGGAATTGGTAATTGTGGCAGTAAAATTAATTTCGGGATTGTTGGGACAGCAATGTTGTTGTGGGTTTTTTTGTGTGTGTGTGGTTTCTTTTGTTTTCCCTCTCCCGGTTTATTTTAATTATGACCAAAGTGAAATAATTGAGCAAGGATGATGTTTACGGCAACAACTCCGTAGTGTTGCTGGGCCCCAAAATAGGAGGTTTCTCCATACCGAATCCCTGTAGCCCACGTTGCTTCTGGATTGTTTGGCAGCTCTTCATTTCATTTCATTTTTTCCCAAGGCATGCAAGCAGATATTGAATACGTTTATGCTCTCATGTCTTTCTGTAGGAAGAATGGGCAAACGAGGCATTGCCTGTTTTTATAAAGTTTCTGGAATGCTGGAATCATTTGTACGCTTTGTTTCCACGCAAACAAAGTCAGGACAATGGAGAAAGGATATTGTTATTGGGCCTCTGGGACTCTCCTCCTGCTTTGTATTTTTAAGTAGCCTTTAATAATTCTGACCTGATATTCTAAGCGATGCAAGAAATTCCAAGTGGACAGCTAGCTTTCCTTATTTTGGAAATGTCTCTCCTTCCCTCCATTGTATTTATTTATGTATTTTTCTAACTTAAGATGTGGGTTATTTTCTTCGTGCCCGAACAGCTTATCTGCTGGTGGAGGTGGCACCCCTGTATCCGAACAGTTCAGCAAAAACTGATTCAGCAAAAAACCTGCATGCCCTGGGGTGGTCAGGGATCCCTTGCTCCAGCCTGATGGAGAGCACTTGAATGGCACTTCAACACGACAGTCCAGATTGATGCTGTCTGGGTTTAATTTAACAGATTTGGGGCATTTTCTTTCTTTCTTTTTTTTTTTCTTTTTTTTTTTTTTTAAGAGAAGGAGCAACTTCCTCGCTGGGGATGCTGAGCAGTTGTTATTGCGCGTGGGCGGGCTGTGTCTGGGCGATGTTATACTTCATTTTGGTTCATCTCTTGGGGGATGCCTTCCCTTCAGTCTGTCTTCAATAACATATTTAATGTTAGCATTTTAAAAAAAATCTGCTAGTTTTCATTTTCCTTTTACAATGGTCCTGCATAACAAATAGAACAAATTTATTGCGTGTTCTCACTGAGTTACCCACAGTTGCCGGTAGCCCACGAGGACCAGCCAGGAGCTGACTTTGCACAGATTCTATTTCAGCAATACTTCTGCTACCCTTGAAATGAAAAGTTTACTGATATTGTGAAATAATGCATGGTATTGTGAATGTACAGAGTAGACTGTTTCATGGTATTAAGACACAGGGATAGATAGCTGGGCTAATGTTGCGTCATTCTGCACTGTTTTCTTTCAAGGCTTAGGCTTTGTAAGTTTGTGAGTGCCTCTGGTGCCAACCTGGTGCAGGCTGGCGTGTGCAGGAGCTTTCTTAAATTTTAGACAGAGGCATAAAGTGATCATGGCTGGTACTGAAAAGGTATTTTGGTAGTTCATGTCTGTTAGAGGGAGGAGGATGGTTGCCAGATAGGAAATGACCATTATAAGAAGAGGTAAGAGTTGCTGTCAAAGTTCTTTTTCATGGTGATGTACAGAATTTGCTACGTGACTGAAGAAACCTCATTAGCAAATGCAGGTTTTGGAGAAGAGGAGCTGCAGAAAGGTGCTTCTCCTTACAGTAAACACAGGAGGCATGAAGAGAGAAATCCTTCCTCAAATGCACAGATGCATTTGCTGTGGTAAAAGTGACTCTGCATATTGTCTCAAAGAGATTTAAAAATTTTTTTTATTTTTAGAGGAGTTTTTGATGACTTGGTAATAGTCATCTTCCAGCATTCATGCTGTCTTTTCATTTTTGAAGGCTCTGGGCTGAGGTGTGGTTCTTCTTTTTGGTGCCCCCCCACCAAGCTGCGGTTTAGCTAGTGAGAAGCTGCTAAACCCGTCATAGCTCTGAGGTCTCGGCTTCCTGAGGGCCCTGAATTTTAGATTGAAGGATAAAGAACAGCCAGAAGTAATTAAAACTAGATGCCTTCGGCATCTGTCCCCCTGAAACAGATATCCCTGAGAGCTGTGGTTGCAGTAGGGGCCCTTTACACTCCACAGGGAGATGTAACGGAGCAATGTGCATGACCCCAGAGACTGCCTCTTGATTTTCTGCCGTGTCCTCGGAGTGCGGGCTGTCGTTCTCGCTGTGGCCCATCAACCTCCTGAGCGATTCACATCATTGTTGGTGGTTTGTGGACCTGCCTGCTGGGTCCCATCACCGTCTCCGTCCCTCCAGTGGGATGAGGAGGAGAGAAGAGCACAAAGAAGAAAAGGCCTTTCTAAGCTGCTTGATTCCTAGCTCTGTGGTGTTTATGTTTGAATTCATCTGTGTAGGCCTGTCTGACCACGAGCGTTGGAGGGAAAGGTTCATCTGTAAGATGGACTCTGTTGTTCGAGCCTTTTGAAAGCAACCAAGTCACAGATGGTGACTTTTCTTCATGGAAAAATAGAGAGTCACTGCTAACAGCTGGGCATAACTTCCCACTCTTCCCAGTGGGAGAGACTGGGGCGGCAGAAGAGCCTGTGGAGAGTCAAGTCTACCACTTGACTTTGAAACCCTGTCATATGTGGACTTGACTCTGGAAAAAAAATTGTAATATATGCATTGGTAGTTATGGAACTCAGGAGGTGGCAGGAGTCATAGTACTGGTGATCATCCTCAGCCTTGAGCGACTCCTGGAGATCCCAGAAAATATATCGGTGTTCATTATGTGTTTCAGCCTGGAGTTGTAGATCTCCTTCCTCATCATATTTTTGTAAAACAGTGAGATTCCCTATGAAATCTTATATTTTTGAAAGGAGATTTATCTGTTTTCCTTTCACCCTCCCACCAGTAGTTTTTGTTTTGCATCTGGATTTCTGGTTGTTTATCCAGTCTTCAAACATGAACATCTGATGTGCTCTTGGAGCCAGTAGTAATAATGACTTAAGAAAGAATGAAGTTCACCATTTCTCTTTGGGTAATCCTATGGAAGAATAGCTGAAATAAGCAAAAACGGATACAAGTTTGACTTTTCATCTCCCACATTAAGCAAATAGTGGTTCTGAGTTTCTACAGGAAGGTCGTAGCAGAGCAGTGTCCAAGCAAAAAGGTCAAGTCCCTGTAGGAAATATCCAGTATATTCAAGTGAAGGAAACTTTGTATAAATGCAAACATGAGATGCTCCCTGAGAGAAATAGCTTTTATTTATCCTCTCAGTGTTACAGAAAACAAACTTGGAGCCAATTTCTGCTCTTTAAAGCATCACTGCGAGTCTCTGGAGGATGCTGTCCTCCTTCCTGCAGTTTTACAAGTCTCCGAGGAAGGGTTCTCTCCAGTCAACTCAACATGTGAAGTTGAAAGTTGCTTCTGCATTAAGGCAGAGAAATGGTTTGTTCACATCACATTTTGTTCTTAAACAGAAAGGAAGAAAAGGCTATAGGTTAACTTGGCATCAAAGCACATTTGTAATGAAAATTGGCAATCGTAAGTGGGCGGGAAGTCATGTCTCCTGTACTGCAACATTAGCCAACACAGTAGATACCTGAATCTTGCTGATTGATTGTGGAATGGTCAGGGCTAAAGCAAGGCTCTGCTAGAATGAAGATGAAGGTGATGCTTCAATGTTTCCTGCTGTTGAGGTATGTGATTGTGAGAAACCCGTTGTGATGAAACTTAATGCCTCAGAAATGGGAAACTGTGTGTACGTGTCTGGAAGTTACCTGTCTTTCAAGCTGATAAAATTCTGAGGAGAATAAAAATAGAAATGGCCATCCGCTGACTTGTGTCATCTCATTTGGAACAGGTTTTTTAGGCACTCTAGTTTTGACGGACAAATGTATTCTTTAAATAATATTTAATGCAATCTGTCATGTTGATGAAGTTGAGTTGAATTATGAGGGCTGTGGAAGAGGGAATTGAAGGAAATAACTTGTTAACTCTTGTCAGTGATCCGACAGCGTGGGTCCTGCTCCCAGGCTGCGGGCGAGCGTCCGTTGTAGCAGAGCTGACCTGGCAGCGCCCGTCTCCAGGATAAGGAAAGGGGTGTATGCTTCTGTTTGCACTACACTGGGAAAAACTCACCTGAAGTCTGCGCAGACGGTTCACAACTTACCTGAGCACTAGGCGGAGGTGACTGCAGGACCCGCGGGCAGAGCCAGTGTTGAGGAGCTGCTTCGCCCATCGCAGTCGGTCTCTCTGGTCTGTCCCTTTTGCCCGCAGGGAACCAGTATGTGAAGGCGATTTTTGGACAGGAGAAGTTACAAACTAAGCAGAGAAGACAGACAAAGGCTGAAATAAATGAACTAACAGTGTTCTTGTTTTGTCGATTTGAATGAAGGCTCTTGTGGTTATATGAATGTCTTCTTCCAGCAAAAATTTGTTAGTAGGTTTCTGCCTGTCCTCAGTTACTTATTTGTGCCCCTGAGCTGCCACTCACCGAAGATGTACGATGTTGTTCTTTGCGTGCTGTAAATCAGACCAGGGAAATATCTCCTCCTGAAGGGCTCTTGCTTTAGTATTTTATTTATTTACTTTAATCCAGATAGTTTCTCAGGCTGGTTTACAGCAAAGAGTTATGCCAAGACTAGTGGTGGTGTGGTGCAGAGTGGGTGAAGTGGTCCTCAGCTACAGAGGGAGGGGAGAAAAGAAGAAGGGGGTGGGGGGAAAGGGAGCCTTTGATCTTCGACATTGTTTTTATTGCTGTTTGTATCCATGCACATGCTGCACTCTTGTTTTCCCGATGCTGTGAGCTGTGCTTCCCTTCAGCATAATGTTAAAAAGAAGATCCCCTATGGCTATATGGAGTTTTAGATAGCTACAATGCAACTGGTGGTGGTGTTTTAAGGACGCCACATGAAGACAAAAGTAACAAAACTGAACAGCAAAAATAACAACCTAGTTATTGCTGAATCAATATGAAAGTTGACGAGGAGAACCATGTTTCCGTAAGAGCACGGACGGCTGTGAAGGAGCAGCCCTTTCCTTGGGCAGCGGCAGTGGGTGCCGTAGCCAGTACCGCCCGTGGGCTAGAAGGAGTTGCCATTGCCCAATAACCTGAGATGGTGGCTTCAATTTGTGGCTTCCCCTGGATATCCCTGTTTGAGAGCACGCTCTTGTGCCACCAAGCTTGTCATTCTTGTGCTTCGTGTGGCACTCCTGATTGTCCCAGGGAGAAATTGCCTCGGTCTCAGTCATCCATTCAGAACAAGCATGTTATCAAACCCTAACGTTATTTCTGGATATTGCAAAATGAAGATATGTTCAAGGCATATATTGCCACGTATTGACGGAGAGCTTAGTCATCAAGTGTTTCTCCTGCTAATTTGTTAATTAACTATTTAAGTCTTCAATAGCAAATACATCTTGGCTATTTAAAAAGGGAGAAGTCCCCTATGTCCTCGGGGTATATCTCCTATTATCTTCTTCAGAATTACAATTTCTGCTCTGACACAGAGGGTGAATCCAGAGCTTCTAAAGCAGAACCCTGAAATGTTCGCTGCAGGCCCACAACCCTTGTTACCTAGCATTTACATAAAACACGCTGACACCACTTTGGGGAGGTTGAGTAGGATTCTTTCTCAGCTGTTGAAATTTGCACACGAGATGGAAGATGTTTTGATTAAAAAAAGGGTTAGCTGAATATTTTTTTCCATTTATTCCCATGTGTCAAAATCAAAGCAGTGTTTCTCCAGGCGTTTTGCCCGTTTTCTTTTTTTGTTCCTCTTGTTCAGTTGTTTGGATTTCTTTTCCCTCAAGGTTGAGATTTGTTATTTTTTTCTTTTTTCTCTTACTGGAGGAATTCCTTTGCTTAATGAGATAAATATATGTAAAAATGCATTTTAGGCAGAAATGAGCATACTATTACTACTTTTTAGATTCCTGTTCATTTTCAGTAGCATTTGTAAATCCATTCTTTTATGTATCGGTATAGGCAGCGGTGAACGCGGGACAGCCAGCGGGAGAGCTGTGAGCCTTCACCGATAATGTCCTCCTGCTGCAGGAAGAGCAATGAAAAGATCACAGTTATAATTCCTATTTTACTTCTACACGTTCTTCTACCTTGTGAGTTTTCTAATATGAAGCCCGTTCTGGAATAACATTTTAGCATGTGGTTGCTTAGTTTATTATTAAGCCGCATTTCAAAAGCCACCTGTCAAGGAGAGAAACTCCCAACTTTCTTAATCAGTGTTGAAACAACTTCTTAAAAGCATAAAATAGAATCTTATCTTTTTTTCCCTGCAGTGAGGAAAAACATTCCCTTTCTCATTTCTTTGTTTTTATTTTCTCCGTGGGATGCTAGTGCTTCTGGCCACTCAGCAACTAGATCTTTTTTTAGAAACTAGAGCAGAATTTTCATAATAAACCTGATCTCGTACAGATTCGGAGCCTCTGTTGGGGGGAAGGGAGGGAAGGAAGCTGGAATTAGGTTTAGAAGCAATGTAATTTCAAGGATCCACATTCTAAAAACCCTCCATGGATTTGCTGCTGCTGCCTGGATTAGAAGACCCTTTAATTTGCTTTTAATTAAAATGATTTTCATTTATTCTATGTCTTCTTCAAAGGTCCCAAGGCACCTTACAAACTTGTGATTATATATATGAAACGCAAAATCCATATTCATGCGATGCTGAGGTTTCACGTTGAAGTTAAGGATGAAAAAGAGTTTTACCCTCCTTTTTTTCTGTTAGTTTTTTTTAGAACCTCAGCTCCCCGTTACAGTGCAACTTTTAAAGCACTGTAGTTGTACATGTTTGACCTCAGTGAAATTACAGTCCAAAGTGTAAACACTGACCTTCTATAAATATCTTATCTGAAGAATATATTTAAATAGCCATGGCTTTATTTTTGCAACCTTATTAAGTTGGAGGAAAAAAAATCATGTAAACACCTTTATTTTTTTTTTAAATAGGCAATGAGCAGAGACGTCCAAAGCAAAAGGCTATGAAAATGATATAGTAAAGTGGAAGCTGTTACATAGCTTGTAAATATACTTAGGTTACACTAATTTTCTTTTAAATAGAGATTCTTAACACAAAGTAGGAAAGGTTTTTGTTAATTCTTGAGTAGTTAAAGATGACTGGACTGCACTACATTTTACTTGTGTACTCCACAGTAACTACTAAAGGACAGAAGAAATAGGGTTGTTGACTGGGAAATACCCATATTTTAAATGACTTTAGTGGTGCTTTCTTTCTTTTTGGTTATTTGCTGTGGAATTAAACCTGATGATCAGCACGGAAACCTGAAGAAGTGCAAGGAGTGGTATGGATAACGCAGTCTCAGGTAGGAATTTGATGCCCCAGCGAAGGTGACGGTGATGGAGCCAGCGCTGGAGAGAGGAGCCGCAGAGAGGGGGAGACCGGCAGGGGCAAGGATGTGCAAATGCTGAATTTTTCCTGAGACTGGCCAAGTTGCTTTTGTCTTGGTTCTGTCTGTTCTGGAAGAAGCATAAACTGTAGTGGCAGAGACGTTGAGATTTAATTTTTTCATGCTCATGAATTTAGACAGTTCTGAGTGAATGTTGGGACATTTTGTAAGGACCTCTAGTCTGCTGGAGGCCGGAGTTCTTTGTGTGCTTTTGCACGATGTAGGCAGTCGTATAAATTCAGTAACTACCATGAGTTTTTAATATGCGGTAATTAAAAGGGAAAAAGAGAACAAGGTCCTTAAAACCAATTTAAACACGCTTATTTCATAATAAAATTGTGTCTTGAAAAAAACAGGTCTGTTACTATCAAAGAAGAAAACCTGAAACTTTTGCTTGTTTATGGAGAGCCAGAAATTTCACTGTTCAAGTTAGGGTAAGCAAAATGCCATTTTTTAACATTACACTGTTGTTTGAGGATCTTACACCAGAATTGTGGGCAGCATATTTTCTTATAATACTGGTTTTGTTTTCTACATGAATACAGCAGTGTTTGTTCCTACGGAGGAGTTATTCATGAGGAGTTCACAGAACTTGCTCGGGATCTGGGAGGAGGGTAGATGGCCGTGCTCAGCAGTTTGATTGAGGAGGGCATTTCTGGGGTGTTTTGGGGGGTTAACTTTTGAAAGGTTGGCATCTTTGCGTGGATATCTAATGTACAATTTGAAAAACCTGATGTAATTGTCTACAGCAGCTACAACGCTGTAGTCTGTTGGCGGCCATCTGCCGAAGCTGTCCAGGGAGGGCGGAGGCGGTGCTGATGGAGCCTGAGGTTGAGTAGCAAGAACTGAGCGATCCCAGTGAACGGACAACTTTGACGTGCAGGTTTTCCCTCCCCAACGCTTGAATGATTCAACTTGAGACTATGGGGTTTTTTTTGTTTGTTTTCCTTCCACCATTATTTCCCCAACCTGTTCCCCGTCTCCTGCTCTACACTCAAATCCGTAAAGTCTCGGTATTATTTTCTGGTATAACTGGTCAATAAAGGTGACTGCACACGTGAAGGCTGGCATCTGGCGAAGCGTTAGTGAAACCTGGTGTAAGGCCAAGTGTCTCCTGAGGGCAGGTGTGCCGCCTCCTCCCCGCTGCGTCCTCTCCTGTCCTCCGTGGTTTCTGGTGGCAGCAGGTTTCTGGTGGTTGAGTCTCTCTTCAGACCTGGAGCGGCTTGTTTCCAGTGAGAAGTTCCTTGCAAACTTTGGCCTGAGAATCCATGGATATCTGTTTTCTGGAAATGCATTAGGCAGTAGGAAAACTGTATTTTTAAAAGTACAAATGGCAGTTGCAAAGTAAAGCTGAAAAGGCCTTCCGTTTCTTTTTTTCTTGTTTTTAGTTGACTCCTACATGGGGTAAGATGTTTGATTGAATTAGAAAGATGGTTTTAACCATCTTATGAAACCGCTGTGTTTTGTTGCTCTGTAAATAGGTTATAATAAATGACTGGCTTGGGATTGTGTTCGTCTGAGACCAAGAAACATGCTGCTGCAGGGCGATTTCTTGTGAAATTGTAGGCCGTTAAGGTGATGGACTTAGCAGCAGCTATCCACATACAGTTTTATTAAGGTCCAGTTTATGCATTTGTGGTGAAAACCATAGCAGTTGTGTATTTTGAATGACTTTGCAAGGCATCTGTATTGCATCCACTGTGCTCCATTGTTTCATTTAGGCACAGATGTTAGAAAAATGACTGAATGGAGTTACATAAAACTCCAGTGCAAATTGTTATTGTCTTTGAAATTAGGATGGTGTCATCTTGTTTTGGCTCCGGGGAGGTTAGATGAAACGGGCTTCCTAGAGGAACATCAAATACCGCAGTTTGCAGCTGAGCGTGACCCCAAGTGCTTTGTGAGAGCTCGCTGCTCTCCATCCCTTTAGTAGTGCTACCACCATGTGGCACCGGTGTGAATTATGATCCTGGGGAAAATGACATTTACGCTGCGTGTCGCTGCCCGTGGGAGGGCGTCGGCATCAAATAAAGTGCCACCGTGTTGGAAAGGCAGTTGAAGAGACGCATGCTGCTGTCCTGTTGTGTTGCTTCGGGACAAAAGGGTGTAGAGGAGGGACTGGAAGTTATACAGACCTAATGAACAGCCTTATAGGCTTCCCACAAAGCAACGTTCAGCGCTCTTTAGGCAGCGCTGTTGTATTTTGAAGGTGAGGGGAAGGTACGTGGAAGGGAGATTCCCGAGGTAACCCGTGTAACTGCTGAGGGGTTTGGGCGGGTGTGATCTGGCACAGGTTCACCTCTCTGCTATGTTCAGGAGTTCATCTGTGAGTTTATCTAAAGCTGGATGTGCAGCCAATGCTTCAAAGTTGTTGTCGTCTCGTTCGTGCAAGAGAGGAAGCGCAGGGTAGAAGTCATTTTCATAATTACTGTTCTAAAATAAATTTAGGAAATAATCATGACTTTGCTTGACAGTTCCTGGAAAACCTAACCTAAGGCCCAACTTCCCACAGAAGACTGGACCAGGTGGCCTCCAGAGCTCCTTGCCAACCTCAGCTTTCCTACGATCAATTTTAAAATCACTTGGCATGGATCCTTCAGGACTTGCAGCCTTTTCAGTAGCTGCAATTAATTAATTTCAGGTGGAAATAGGTGCTGAAAAGAAGCCTTTGGGGGCACATGTAAGCTGGTTTCAAGCACTCTCCTGGTTTGTTTTTTGGTGGTTTTTTTTGGTGTGGGTGCGGACTCCTTTTAATGCATGCAAAGTGCAGGGTGAGTAACTAGCATATTAGAAATAAATGCAGCTGCACACCCGCCTGTGAGCATCCGAGTTGAGCTATTTCTGCTGCATTGAGGTGTGGTGACATCTGCGAGTTTGTCTTTCCTGAGTGCTTGTGGCAAATGGTCAAAACATTAGCAGCTGAAGTCTGCTGAAATAACTGCAGGTCTTAAAGCATTTTATAGTCATCAAGAAGCAATTGTTGTTTATGTTTAAGATGCGGTACGGGAGTTTGGATGTTAGTTAACGTTGTCCTGATTTTGTACTCTGTATACATCTAAAACATCCTAACAAACATCCTTTGTACATCAAAAACCTAGAAGGCATGCAAAGCCTGACCTCTGAACACAGTGGTTTTTTCCTGTTTACGTTGGCTAAGACCCTTAAAAAAAAAAATATATATATATATAATTATTTTGTCATGAAGAAGACTACCGTATAAGTTCACATCTGTGGGAGCTTGTGTAAGGTAGATAGTGAAACTTGGCGTGTTCTGCATGTTCTTGGCCTTCCAGGAGATCATTCAGAACTTGCGTGTGATATCGTCGTCTTATCGTTGGAGCCACGTGGGATAAAAATGAAGTGACTGCTACTGTGCTCTGGCAGGGAGCAAACTCTGAAGTCTGATTTGCACAGCAGCTGTTCCTCATTTAATCAGAACAAACACGAGAGCAAAGGTCTTTGCACATAATTTTTTCCACTAGATATTATTCAGCCATATATTCATACGTAACATCTCTGCTGGTGACCTGGATGATGGGATGAAGCGCACGCGCAGCGGGTTGGCAGATGGCCCCGGTTTGGGAGGCGCGGTTGCTGCGCTAAAGGGCAGGGATGCTGTGCAGAGGCACATCAAAGAGCCTCCCGGCGTTGGCCAAAGCCAAATGCAAGGGCGTGAGGACGTGGAGTACGAGCCCAGAGGAGAGGGCTTGCAGGGTGGGGACTGAACTGCCGTCTGCAGCGACCTGGAGGAAGGTAATGGAGAAGTCCGAGCCCAGCTCTACCCCGAGGTGCACAGTGCAAGGACAGGGGGCCATGGGCGTAAGCTACTGGTTACATAGGGGGGAATTGCAACTGGTTATATGGGGAGAGGAAAATTCCTATGAGGGTAGCGTGCAGCGCTGGAGCAGGAGCCTGGGGGGCTGCAGCGGCCCCTCCTCAGAGCCCCCCAGCACCAGCTGATGTCCCAGCAGCCTGGAACTCAGCTCTGCTTTCAGCAGGAGGTTGGGCAGGATGACCCCAAAGGCGCTTCTCAGCCCAAGTTATTCTATGTCATTCAGCATTGATGCCCACCTAAAATCCTTGCCAGGAAGCTGTACGTGCTGTTAAGTGACTTGCTAGTGTTTATTGTGAATTAAGGAAAAAATGCCAAAATTTAATCCTCTGAATGACTTACGAGGGGGAATTCACATCTGTGTGAACTCCAGCTACACCCGGGTATATACAGCTTTATTCCAAAACGCTGGAGATCCTGACGCTTTTTATTATCAATCTGCTTAATTCATTATTATTAATAATTATGATTACTCAAAGAAACTGTTTTAACACTTATGTTCGGAGCCTGTACTGACAGAATAACGTAGCTTATCACAGCAGGTGTTTGTGCTGTTCTGTGGGACTGAGCTGCTTTAAAACATCTTCTGGTTACAGTTGTTTATTGAATTATATTTTAAATTAATTTTCATGAAGTAGGTGTACTGCCACGCTTCTATTTTTTTTTGTTTGTTTGTTTTTTAGCCGTGCTGTTAGCTGGTGGAACACTGGAAATGAAAAACAATTCTGTTGATTCAAAGCAAAGTAAAATTTTATGTTTACCTAAGGCTTAAAACGTCAATGCTTACAACGGGCTATGGGGAAAAGGAAAGGGTTGTTTTCCTGTGGTGTAAATCTGATCGGTGTACTTGACTTAGTGAAGTAAAAATCTTGTTGGTAGAAGCATCATTACAGACCATAGTTTATGGTTTTAAAGAAACGAAGAAGTGAATCCATATTTCAGTGGTCAAAAGATAACGTGTTTGAATACTGGTCACTCACCACCACCCACCCTTTGGAAAGAGCTTATCTCCTTGAGCCATGCCACTGTGGTAGTATTTATATCAAAAACAGTGCTTTTCCTAGCCCATTAAACCACAGTGTGTCACACCAGAAATAGTTTGTAGAGGAAGTAAGATATCTATCTGTATAACTTTGTGTGCTAGCTATGCTACATGTACATATACTATGTGTATCATAGCTATACATCTATGTGAGCTAACAGAGTTTTACTCTGTTTCGAATTTTTAGTGTTGAAAGATAAGCCATTTTTGGTCGAGTTGGTACAGTTAGGTCTTAGAGTACATCTACTTCTGTATTTTCAGTGATGCATTTTGCCTATGTGGCAGAGCATGCACTGATTAAAAGTCAGAGTGGTAAAAGTCATGGATCTTTCTGTTGAAGCAGGGAAGGGTTCCCCTCTGCAGAATAGGAGGAACCTCTGCAGGCATCAATTATCAATAGAAAATGTATTTAGATTTAGATCTCCATAGAAGAAAAAGGTTGGGAAACTGCACAGAAAAGCATGCAGATAAGTTTCGCTTTATATTCTGCTGGGGGAATCGTGTTGGTTTAGAAAGGCTGCTGCTGAATGAATCACTAGAAGAGCTCCTGTGGCCTCTTTTGGGCAATATTTAGGAGAGTACTTAATTACCAGTGCTGGGAGGTGGAGGGACAGTTAGTGGGCTACAGCCATAAATCTCGGCTGTTGCAAGTGACTCCCATGGGTACAGTAAATGGTTTAACTGAGCACCAAAACCTCCGCATTTCGTTTGGAAATCACACTCTGGTCTTGACCGTGCATGGTGGCAGCCCTGCCTGGGGACCATCTCGCTTTCAGCGGTGCTTGTGCAGGTAACTGCAGGTCGGTTGGGTTTCTGACAGCACCATCAGCCGTCGGGGCCCTGGTACAGCAAGTTGGTTCCCAGGGGTGGGCAGAAAGCCAGGGGCCTTTGCAGAGCCACCAAGATCTTCTCAAGATGTTTTTTATCTACTGAGTTTAAAGATGACTACTGGTGTGTATAGTCAACATTTTCTACCATCTCCCATCCCCCGTGTGGAACAGGCTGCCCGGAGAGGTGGGGAAGTCGCCATCCCTGGAGGGGTTCAAAAAACATGTAGACGTGGCACTTCAGGGCATGGTTTAGGAGACATGGTGGTGTTGGGTTGATGGTTGGACTTGATGAGCCTTGGTCTTTTCCAGCCTTAATGATTCTATGACTCTGTGATCTTTCCAGTTTGCATCGGCCATGATTGAGTGGCATGATACCTTTCCCCAAATCTGATCAGGAGATGTTAACTTTGACCAAACTGAATAACTTTCAACCTGCAGATTTTGTCACCTCCCTGTTTATCCTTTTTCCAGATCCCTGAAGAATGGCATTTCTTTTATTTATGTTGTCCAGGCGCCAGCGCAGCTCCTCGTGAAACACCGTTGTGAAAAGCAGTAAGTAGTTAGAGCGGAAAGAGGAAGGGGCAGAGAAAGCGGTTCACCTGCTAGTGAGTCTTCACCTGTGTGTGCCCCGTGGTTAAAATGCAATGAAGTCAAGAGCTTCAGTATGATGTTTTCCAAAAATGATCTTTTGGACATGTCCTCCGTCACAGTATTATCCCTAGTGACTCCTGTTTGTGAAATAAGGAGGAAAAACAACCCAGTGACTCCAGGTGACTTGCACTTAACTTCACGTTTTGTGCCTATACGTTACTCGTGAAGCAAAAGTGTTGCTTTATTACTGAAGAATTGAGATGTGCGTTGTTTAGAAAATCCTCCCTGCAGGTTCCTCTTTCCCTAGCTCAAAGGCACTTTAAAGAAGGCATTGCCTTATCTCAGTAACGCATCTTGGAAAGTCATTTAGTGAGCAAATTGCCAGATAATTGCATTGGTGGTAATTGCATCTTAAATTGATCTGCTGTTGAGAAAGATGCTGAAAATGAACTGTTCTTAATCATGATATCAAAATATTGGTTCTGCTCTATTAATTAGCATGCTGTGAAATAGGGAATTTTTTTTTTAAGGAAGCAACTTAAGCTGATCTGGTTTGCTTTTTATTTTTAGTTAATGCCTTTAGCTGGTTCCCTGAAAGAATGAGAGCTCTGTGCCTTTGTGTGTGAGAGGGAAAACAAAGTTTCTAGGACACCGATGAGTGAAAACACTAAAGATTTTTTTCCATAAAAGAAATGTTGAGGTATGTCTCAGGATTTTTTGTAGCTTTTCCAAAAGATTTTTCTCTTTCCTTCAGCCCTGCTGTTTTCCAAGCAGCTCCTCACCAGTGACAGCACGCGCTTTGCTTTTGAGCCTGTTGTTAGCAGCAAAACCTCTGCATCAGTCTGTCGGGTATGTCTGCATTGTCCTTCGCTGACCTGGGCAGGGATGATGATGACTGAGCAGGCAGGAGATGCAGAAAGCTTCTGTTCAGACGTGTAGGGGGTAATTTCATAGGATGTTTATGACTTAATTTGCGGCTCTCCCACAGATATACTTTCCTTTGTAGCTGATCTATTTGACCTGTGAACAAAAGGTCTCTTGGAAGCCAGTGTGTTTTGATTTTTGTATGTTGTTGGGTTTTGTTTTTGTTTTGAAGTGCTGCTTTGCAAAGTACCATTGACTTAGTATTGACCTGAGTTTAGTTACCATCCATTTTGTCGATAATTAGACTTGGCTCTCTGCTCCCCAGCAATCTTTTTTCTTTTTTTTTAATGTCTTTGTGTAGCTTAATTCTGTGATACGGCCAAAAAACTAAGACCATGAAATAGGTGCAAAATCAGTTGGAGCCTGGAAATGAGTTACTATCCCCTTATTTTGCCTCATTAATTTTTTTCATCAACACGACTATGGTTCTTTGGTGGCCTTTCAGGAAGGGTATGTGGTGCACTTGCCTATGAAGAGAGACGAATTGAGGGTATGATTTCTTTTGAGAATTGCTCCGGTGCTACTTCTGATAAGGCTTAGATAAGTTTTATGAGAACAGCTAAGTTGCACTAAATTGTACGTTAATGACTTCAGCTGGAAAAACAGATCGTAAGCACAAAATATGCATGCCACAGGGCAGCTTTTTGTAGCTAGAGCCTGACGTGATGGAAGACGAAGGGCTATGTTTCAGGCACAGACTGCTGAGCTGCTTGTAAATGCAGTTTGGTTCCATTTCTCGCCATCACTGCTGTGCGCTGTATATAGGATGTATATATATATATATATATTTTTTTTTTTATGCTGTTGAAAAGAGTGTGAGACGAGGAGAAGTGCTCAGCATCCCAGCAGAGCCTCCTGCGGTTGAGGTCTCTGGGATAATCCTTACCACCGCAGGAGCGAGCGGTTCTGCCAAGCATACGGCGCTCAGAGCTATATAAGCAAATTATCCTCATTTTCTTCTCTCGATGGAAAGAGGTTGACTTAAATCTGGCAAAATCAGACCTTCCCGGTGTCGGTTTTGCAGCTGCAAGAAAGATTTTCTTGCCAAAAGATCAGTTCAGGTCTTTCATCTAATGAGGCCTCAAGTTCTTCAGCATTTTCAGACTCCATTAACTCAAGTTTATCTGCTGCCTTTCTGAATTTTCCACAAGTAGCAATTGCTAATCATGTCTAAAGAAAAAGTCCTTGTTGTTGTCGCGTGAAACACGCAGTCCCGCAGAGCACGTGGGTGAACTCTTGCCACCTCTTCCCACCGCCCCACGGCAGGTGAGTGGGAGTTACGCCATCGGTTGGTGCGGCTTCCCAGAAGGTGATTTCCTTGCTTTTGTACTTCTGATAGGCTTTAAATTAGCTTTGCGACCCTTGGTTCCTTCAAATGCCTGTAAAAAGACAGTCCTCTGGAGCCTGCTGGACTCTGCAGACAGAATATGGTTAAGATTACTCCGACCTGGAGATAAAAACCTGGTTACTTTTTCCAAAAGTACCCGTTATCTCGGATTTGTGTGTTGTCTTCAAACACAAAATTTCTCTTTTTCCTCCTCACGAGGTGTTTCCCTGTACATAAAGTAGTTGGAGATGGGATTTTGGATTCAGTCTGGCGCAAGTGGGTTGCAGGAGCGCCGGCCCGCTTTGGGGGCGGCAGGGAGCAGGGGCACCTGAGCGATGCGAGCAGCGCATTAACGTCAGCTCTTAACTAGGTTTAAAGAAGTTGAGCCCCAGCTTCTTAAGCCGGGTTTTCCCGTGGTGGAGAGGAGGCGGCTGCGTGGGAGCATGATGACGGTGCGCTTGTAGGGATGAAGGAAAATTGCAGAAACAGTTTTCTTGTGACTTCCCCTTCCCTCCTCCCCCAGTATTTGTAAATAGGGTGTGATAAGGCTGAGCACTCTATATTGAGTATTTTGCTTACCTTAACCACAAGTCGATTTTCTCCATGATTTCCTGGCCTAGAAATACAGGGGCAGGTTTTCAGTAGCTGCTGTGTTGAAAAAAAAAAACCAAGGGATCTTCATCTTGTTGCAGCTTCAACCAGTCATTGATTACCCTGAATGTTTCCTTTTCCAGTCACAGGAGGAAAATTTTGATCTTATAACATGGCCAGAGCCTCTCAGGTTATTCCACTGAATCTGTGGGATGAGCATTTATCACATGCTAAAGCCGCAAGCAAAATATTCAACAATCAGGGTTTCCATCACGAGGGTGGGACTACACAAGCACACTGAATTTATTCTATAAAAAAGCTCACCTCATTTTTTGGCTGATATATTCTGAACGACAAGTTGGACAGACAGCAGCATTCAACTGATCGGAAAAAATGGATCCCACGGGGCAGTGGCGTTTGTCCTTGGGCAGCTCTGCATCAGACGGAAAGCAGGTAAATAAAAGGAGAATAAAAATAATCCGTTTGTATAATGTAGTTTAACGAAGCGTGCCTGTATTTCTAGACAGGTGTTGTCTTTGGGACTACAGGAGGGAAATACAGGAGGAGGAGTGTGTCTCCTAGGTTGCCATGCAGGGGCAGATCTGCCCAAATGCTGTTGGAAGGGGGGGCACGGCAGGGGGTGCAGGGAGGGACCGGCAGGGACGCGAGGCGGCACCGCCACAGTGGAACCACGTCTGATATGCAGGTCTTGCTGAGATAGAACTCACTAGCGTATTTAGCATGAAGGACGGAAAAGGAATCAAAATTACTTATAGTAGGCTGTCCATTGATGGTATAAATTACCTGAAATAATCTCTCCAGCAAAATTAAAATTAAAAAAAAAGTTTAGAAAGGGGACTATAGAACAGCAAAATATGAATTACTTGGGTGAAAAGAGTTGGAAATGTAATTTAAAGGATCTCTTTTCTTAGTCTCTTGGGTTTATAATTTGTTACCCTAAAAGGTACGTGTGTGTGACTCGTCTTTATGAAGCTGGTTCTATGATTTGGGCTTAAAAGTATGGGTGTGTATTTGTGCTTTGAATGATTGTGGTCCAGAATGTACAGGGGGGAACCAAGATAATGTTCCCTGCACCAGGAAACACAGACAGCTACGAAGGTATTTTAAATATTCATTGCTTTGAAAAGTTCCTTGTTTTCAAGAGATCGATTTGTTACAGTGCGGTAACCAATTACCCAAAATGCAAGATGAAAATGCAAAGCAAACACACAAAGTAAAAATATTAGTACCTGTGCATTTGTAAATTACTCTGCTTTTGTACCGGAGATTTCGGCGATACTATTTTAAACCTGTTTCATCAGAAAGGGTTATTAGAAGGAAGTAAGGTTGACGGGTTTAGTTTCATATCCTCTGAAGCTAAAACTGTCATTTAAGTAATTTTTGGGTCCTCCTGTGTCTGACAGAAACTAAAATTAAGTGCTTATGTTTCGGTAGCCAAAGGGAATCTGAGCTGATCTGAAAGTTTTGTAGTTGTCTTATTAAAAAGCTACTGTTTAATTGGCTGTATCGCAGCCGCAGTGTATTTTTATTGTCAGAAGAAGCGATGGGAACATCACTCTTCTGATGCGTGAAAATGTGGCTTGATGCTTGTAAAATTGCACTTCTAGTGAAAACTTCAAATTCTTTTCCTTACGAAAAGAAAACCTATATTCTGAAATAGCCCTGGGGTGGACGGTATCCACGTGCAGGTGCTCGGTTGTTCTGTGGGTAAGTGGAAGCATGGATTGCGGGTGAGTTTTGTCATAACAAATTATTTCCATAGTATTCCCTGGTAAAAGCCTGGGAGCAGCCATGCTCCGTGTTGAGGTTGGATTAGTAACCCCAGCGTGTACCTACACTGTGTCTGGGACCTCGGGAGCCCCCGACGTCCCCGTAATCCCCTGGGGAGGGACAGAACCACACCGGGAACCTCGTGGTGCCTTGGCTCACGTTCCTCCTGTGGTGGGAAACACGGTTTTCACCCGTCCTTGCATTCTCCCCCCAAAGACACCCCTGGCCCGTGTTTTATTCTCAACGTGTCAGGTGAAATAAGTGACCTAAATGTCACGTAAGCAAATCACTGGATGCCGAGCCTGTCTGAAGCGCAGGGGAGTGTGTGTTTGTGCATCCTCCACGTGAGTCTGGGCTACCAGCAGGTTTTCAGTAAGCAGAAACAGATGGCTCGGGCAGACGCAGAGCTCTTGCCAGCTTCCTTTTTTTTTTTTTTCAGAGGATGCCATAATAAACGCTGGGGCAGGGAAAAAAGATCTTTTTTTTAAATTAAATAAAAAAAATTAAAGAACCTGCCCTTTCAGAGCACAACTGGTTTTACAATGGGAGAAGTTTTCCTACCCCGATATTGTGGTGGATGCTGCTGGTGCTTGGCACTGAAGGGGAGCAAGGGCAGGACACGTGCCTGCCAGCCAGTACCGGGCTGTAGGCTCTGCTCTTGCTGGTGTCCACTGGTGTGTTTGTGAAAACAAAGCTTGCAGTTTTGGAGCTGAGTGTCCTGTACAAATACTAGATTTTTTTTTTTTTTAAATGTTCATGTACTTCTTCCAAAACAGAAATATAATTCGCTTTGATCCTAGGTCCAGGATACAGTCTCAGTCCAAAAAGCTATTCCCATGGTAACAACCCACATTTGACCAAGGGGTATTTTCCACCAAATAATATTTTTGGATGAAACAAACCAGCATCTTTACACGTCCAGGTCCAGGTCCAATCTACAACTTTGTTACATGTTTCACTCCAAGGAGGTTCCAAAAGGGGATCCTTTTCTGTATTTTCAACACATGGCGTCTTAGAGAAAGCTGTCAAGGGAAAACACTTTGCCTTTTTTTATCCCTGTCCTCAAAGAAAAAACATTCCTTTATGCAAAAATCCAACTTACAGAGTAGGGAAGAGAAATGTTTTTAGAAATCCTTGCAAAATTATGGTTTTGTGAGCTATAACAAAATCTGCTGTAAATACCTCGAGCAGCACTCGAAACTCGCTTGTGCTAAATACTTCCCAAGAGTACGCTTCGACATTATTGCTATTATTATTGTTCTATTAACCACATACGGGTTTTCATCGGTTCCTTAGTAAATATGTTTGAGAGTAGCAATTCTTTTTCATACCATGTCTTGAAAAGAAGTGATAAGAATTTGAATGCTAACTGGCTGCGGGTGTTCAGTCCTTTGCCAGGGATTTAAGATCCATGTACATTTTATCCACGGTAATGCCGTCAGGAATTGCAGTGATGATTTTAAAACACATTAAATAACAAAATACCTGTTTATTCTACAGAAATTATGACGGTAAATGCATACTGCTGTTGACACCAGCTGTCATTGGGAAGCAGATATTCTTCAGGGTGTTTATTTGCAGGCAGCAGAAGTGATGACAGCACCCTATAGGAAAATCAATAGCTGGATTTTCCACCAGGCGCTGCCTCTTGCCAAACCGCTACTCCTGAGCGATACCGCTTCAAATCAGCATATGTTTGCGCGCTTCTTTGTTCCTTAACGTGGTCGATACCCGAGCAAAAGGAAAAGGGGACTGGGTGTTAATTGCGGATGGGAGGAACGGCGCGCGTAGGAGTGAGGGGTGCTGGCGGCTGGGTTGGGGAGCGTCAGCGTTTCCTACCCTACGTGCCGCAGTCGTGGGTACCCAGGAGGGTTTCCCTTCCTCCCTGCCAGCCCCCGCTTGTGCTTTGGGGGAGAGGTTTCATCATCTCTTGATTTATTCCTCATCCTATTCTCCCAGTTACAGTACATCTGCAAGTTCCTCTTCCGAGCGATGCTTTCAACCTTACTTTATTGCTTGAAATGATCTACTGATTAAAAGCTACCTTGCCATTTTTTGATTGACGTCCAGCCCCTGCCAACCTCTTCCTTGTCTCCTTCCAAAAAAGTAAGAAAAATGTTGACAAGGACTTACGAGGGCTTTATTCGTGGATAAGCAATGGCAAACTGTAGCCTTTTGGCCTTGTCTGCTAATGCTGCTGTGGGGAGTGCTTGCAGGGCTTTCATTTTTCTCCTAACGTGAGTTGAAAACTGACTTTAAGCCTCTGATGCAACGTGGTGTTCGTACCTGGTGAGGTTCCGGGCGAGCCACCAGCCTCCCTGCTGGTACCAGGGCTGCCCTGTTTTCTGCGCTGGACTTTTCCTTTGGTGGGTTTTCCTGATTTTGCTTAAATATACACAGTTACAGCTGTATCTCAGAAACCGTCTGGCATCCATCTGCTCCCATCCAGTGCAAGGTTTTCCTGCTTTTACTTGTTTACGTGTGATGGAAATGCGTTTTTCTTACTTATTTCACCCGCTCCCTTCAAGCCGTATTTGAAACAAGGGAGGCAGTGGTTTACTGCGCTACGGGTCAGGGACTATAAGGGACTACAGCAAAAGGAGGGAAGGACTGTTATTAATTGTGCAAAACAAGCACTTCTTGATGTTAACTGAGGTGAAAATGAACTTGTTGCACACTTCAGCACCAGTGAAACTGGATACACTATTTGGTAATTGCAGTGAGGGCAAGCAACTCTCTCGATCCAAACTACTTCAGATATTTTTAGTTGTTCCTTTAGTCATCCGCTTCCACTTTTGTCTGCTTCAGGCACCAGTGGGAAAATACAGCAGCTCATTTCTCCAGAAAGGTCACGCTGTTCTGAGAAGATATCATTTCTTTCACTTCTCTTTTGCATGAAGGGGAATAAGCAGGGTTTTGAGCGCTTAGAATTACTCTGGTGAATACTTATTCCCATCACAAAACTGTGATGTTTCTTGCTCAAAGTGACAATTTTTTGAGGGTTACTAGATAGGTGTTAAACAGGTCTGAGTTGAAATAACCAACCATTGCTCGTGATAAGCAGCTGAATATTTCCTGTAATGAATTATCTTCCCTCTGCAACGTTGGGCAAAACACGAAGTAGCGCACCTGGAGATGTGCCTGCGTCTTCGAGCAATCTGCTGGGTTTTGCACTGACTTGGGTAGCTACCAAAAGACTGGGCAGACTGAACCATTCTTGGCAATTTCCAGTGAACGATGGAATTGCTTTAAAATGACCTGACTTGAAAAACTTGGCTGGGCGAGGCCAAATGTTATAGCCAAGAACTGCCTGGTTTATGGGTCTGCGTGGGGTTCTGCCTTCTTGTGTGCCTCTCAAACGCGCTGAATGAAGCGATTAGATTATGGGGGGGAAGTGTACAGTGAAAATGTTACGAAGGGTGTAAAACTCTTCCTTAGCTTCTTTCTTTCTGGAAAGACATTCTGCTAATTCTTGAGGAGTCTTTTTAACTGGAGGCAGGAACGTGGTGCTTTCCTGGAGATGGTGGTGTTGACGTTCACGTAAAGGGGAGGATCCGGAGGAGGGAAGAGGTTCCTGAGAGCGCCTGCAGATGTGAGGGAAGGCTGGGTTGACCTTCCTTTTCCCTCTCTTGTTGACTTGGACTGTGCTCATCTGTACCATGTTAGCGGCAGTGAAAGCCGTGGCGGTGGTGGTCTGAGCGCACTTCTGCAGTGAACTGTGCTCATCACAAGAGTTTGATTCAAAGATAAGTTAAATGCCACTGCTTTTTGTATCTCCTTAGATCTACAGGTCAATGTTGAGGCGATAAAGAGGAAAATCAGTATTTTAGCAGAAAGTCTCAGGACTCTGATGGGGTCAGAGTATCAGGGCTGAAGCTCTCCCTAGCTGAAGACCTATATCGTACTGAGGCTCATCCGCAGTACAATTATCTTTATCATTTTTAAAGAGATTTGCTGTTTTTCTCCACGTAAAATTTTTCACAGTAACTTGAGCTTGCTATACCAGTTTATAAGCCCGTATTGACTATAATTGGAAATGAATGGCAGCAAACATCAGTGACAGCTAAACCTGCGCTGGAATGGAGCGAGAAAATGGCAGAAACAGAAACTCGCTGATTCCCATGTCAAGCTGCAGCAATAATTCAATATAGTCAGCTGGGGTCCAAGATCTAAAGCAAGCTGTAGACCGGTCAGGCAAAGCTGGGGTGAAAAGGGGAATGTCACGCACAGAATAATGTACCAGGCATGTCGAAGTGGTATAAACAAGGTGTGGAGGAAGCAGAACCTTTCATTCTCCCTTGCTCTTGGTCTATGGGGTCAGAAAAGACCTTGGTATTGTAAATGGGGGAATATCTGCCTTTCAGGTGCTTACTCAAGGTGATAAGCTTGTACAGTGTTTGCCTCCCTCAGAAGAGCAGCTGTAAGGTCCACGTGATGTTCACTGACGTGGATGCTTACTGTAACTCAGTCTGTGCACAACCGGAATACAAGATAAAAAATATTACCGTTACTACAAAATAACTGGTTGGGCTTCGCTGTCTGGACTGGCAGTGTTTGACCATATGTTTGCTGTCAGCTTGGCTTGCAGGTGAAAACCTTAATGTTTCAGACAAACCGACTCTTCTGGGCTCTGTATGTTAAGAGGAGGCTTAGCAGCCCCGAGAGCCTTGTCTCTGGTCGGGTTCAGCGGTGGTATTCTTGTTTCAGCGCTGGGGATGCCTTTTCCTTTAGCTTCTCTAGTATTTTCTCAGTAACACTTGATATGCCCCAGGATTACCAGTGTGTACTTATATAAGAAGTTTACGTATTACTTATTATCTAGTTATTTGTATTACTGTTGTTCTCCCTGGCTTGCCGAGCATGCTGCATTACTCATGGTGCTAAGGCGCAGAAGTCACTTTGCTCAGCAAGACAAGGGGGGGTTTATGCCGAAGGCCAGTCGGGCCGTCTGCGTGTCACGCTGACAGTGCTGGATGTGCAGGATAACCTAACAACACAGTTTTAGCCAGCTTCAACTGCAATGATTTCAGTTTTTGTTTTTTGTTTTTTTTTTTTTTAATGTGAGTAGTAAAAGGGAAGGATGCAGCTCTCTTCGTTAATTTTTTTTTTTTTTTAAATTTCCAATCTGTCTGTGAAGCCCCCTCACATTTGCATTCGAAGGGCATTGCATTAAATAGTCTGGTTTGTTGCTGTGTGGCAGGTTGGAGCAAGTGCCACGTTGCTGCAAGGAACTGCGCAGGCAAGCCGGTTCATTTAAGAAAATGTAATCACATTTGAAATCATTAGATAGTCTCCCGGTGACTCCGTGGGTGTCATATGGTTTCTCATGGTTGTGAAAGGAAGAGACAAAAATGAAAACCACAGCTTGTTGGGGGCTTTTTGGTTCGTGGGGTTTTTTTGACTTGTAAATTTGGGAGTATGTCTTGGCACACAATTATTTTAAGTTTGGCATCTGGAATTGTTGGAAAAGTTCACGCTTATTCTGACTTTCCTTAATTTCATAAAATATTTTCTCTTGGAAAAGTATGACTCTAGCATGTAAACTAGTTTGAGTTGTATTTTAATTTTGGACTTTATAGTCTAAAAGACGAGTAATTTGTAAATGGTGGGTGTAAATATAGATGGACGAATATACAGGCCACGGATCTCGAAGCAGTCGTACCTGCAGGATGAGAAAAAGCCATTGCAGCCTCGTTAGCTGTCATCCCCCGGAGACCCATCGTCTCTCCCGGAATAGCTGCTTCAGGAGCCAACAGAGCTTCCACTCATGTAGGGGGGGCTCGCGGGTGTTGCAGAAGGGGCGCAGCCCTCTCCTCTGCAGAAGCAAGCCGCTGTCGGGACGCCGCGGAGGTTTGCCCCGGCTGTGATTTGTAACCTGCGCTTTGCTGCTCCCTCCTGATATTCCCATTTAAGAGCGGATAAACCTGTCAGTAAATCCGACTGCGGTCTGCTCGTTTTTCTTCCATGGGGGATAAAGCATGTTTCGAGAGTGCCAACCCCTGTTTTAGTCTTCCAGAAGCGAAGACAAATGTAGTAGCCAGCTTATAGGAGGCTTTACTTCTCCCGAGTAAAGCACCGTGGGTGATGGGTCTTTGTACCTTTGTCTGCCTGAATTTATGAGTTGAAGCCTGTTGTCCTACACGAGACCCCTCAGTAATGGTGTGGTCCAAAGTCTTCTGAAAGGAGAAAACATGCTGCTTAGGGTGCACCAAAAGCAAGGCTGACTGGAAGTTAGTGTAACATGAATAACGTGAATAAATGTGTCTCTTGTTCCGATTCGGCAGTAACTTTGCTGGAATAAATGGAGGCTGCTGTCAAGGAAGGGTTTTAGTATGTCCAAGTTGTGCAGAACAAAAGGAGCGCTGCAGCCCTTGTCTGGTCGGTGGGAAACTAGAGGATAAATAGCGAATGGGGGTTATTTCATCTCTTCAGAGATGACTAGGAAAGCGTTCCTAGTTGGAGCCTACATGAAGCTGCTGGAGAGAAACCTCCCTCCAATCAAGGTGTGCTGCAAGGGCAGAGGTTTCCGCCTGGCGGCACCTCCCCTGCCGTTTCACACGTCCGCTCCTGGCAGCGTGGGTTACACCGGGTGGCTGTAGCTCTGTGGTGCTGCCCCGAACGCCCCGGCAGAAGGCAGTGGTTTGAAGCTGTGAGCGGACAGGGCTTGGAGAGGGAGCCGCACCCTGCCGCGCAAAGGGCTCCTCTCCCCAGTTTGTGCCGTGCCCAGGTGGGAAGCTGCAGAAACCCATAGCAGCTACGCTGCAACATCGCCATGGCAACCAGCGAAAATAAGGGCCCCTTCTGGGAGAATGAGAGATTTCAAATTTTGTTGCAGCCAAGAATTATTATTAGTGTCTGATAGCAGCGCTATCCTTGGGTCAAAGTTTCTCGTCAATAAAAACAAATGGCTGTGGCTATTTCTCTAATGCTCAGGTGAAGGTACGTGCAAGCCTGTACTGTTGGTTCAAGAAAAATAAATGGGGTTGAGCCAAAAATGTAGAGGAAATACTGCATTAATGACATTTATAAAGCTCCTAAGTGCAAGATTAAAAACTAAAAAAAAAAAAGAAAAGACTGCTACAGTCCCCAGTTCCGCGTGTAGCCCCCAAGAAATGTGTGTACATACGTGTGTAAGGCTGGGTATGAAATCAGAACACCTTGATATTCTGTAAGTGAAGTTTAAGGTCTAGTGTTTTGGTTTTATTTTAAGATGTTGGAGGAGGTAGCCATGCATCCAGTCATTTTCTGAATGTGACAACCCTATTTTTAATATTGGGCTCCTTTGCCACTCCTCAAGGTATCGGTTCTCTCCAGTTCTTTATACAGAAAACTCTGAAATTGTTGGGTGTTTTTGTGGGTTTTTTTGTTGTTGTTTTTTTTTTTTAATCAGGAGGTTACTAAATTATTTGAACTATTTAACAAAACTCAAAACCATATAAATAAAAATGGGGAAATTGATAATTACAAAAGCAGTGTGCTGTTGAGTCAGCCTATTTTGCATAGAATTACCATTTCATGTCCTCTTCAGCTAAGAAACAGAACTATATGAGAAAATACCATATGATATTACATATGCCATTTTAATGACACCTATTTTACATCGCTTCTGCTTAGCCTAACTGATTAATGTGAAATGTGAAATTCCAAAGACATCCTACCATTTCTAATGAAAAGTTGGATTTGCTTGGCAAGCCCGACCATGCTTTTTTTTTTTTCCCTTTTATTTTTTTCTTTCTTTCCTTTTAAATTTTATTTTTCCTTTTCGCTGAGCAGAGGGGTGAGCCCAGTGCAACTGGGGGACTATTTGCATGTTGCTGCGCGCTGCCCGCAAGCAGTGGGGCTGTGCTGGGGCAACCTCCTTCCTTCTCTTCCTCCTTTAATCACAGCTAGTGACAGCTCCTTCTTAAACGTAAGTTCAGGTGAAGGTTAGGGATTTTTTTCCTGTTATTTCTTGCTCCTGAATTTTAGCTATTGATCTGCGTTGATGAGAGGAAGATGGAGAGTAGATGAGAGCCTGCAGCCAGCAAATGGAGGAGGTATGGGAGACTGGAGTGATGTATGAAGACACTAGCGTGCCTGGATTTCTGTGCAGCTGTTATAAATGAAGGCTTAGGTATTTTAACTCATAAACGTTGATTTTATTCTAGTTCATAATGTTGGTGTGGGGAAATACATGGGTCTCCCTACAGCAGTACCCACCAGTCCGGATGGTTGGGGTCTTGGGTTTATATTCTGGCTTTACACAAACTACTCGTATGTTTTGGTTTGAAAGCCTAAATCCATCCAATTTTAGGTACTTAAAGGCACTGAAAGTTGCCCAGTGAAATTTTCCAAAGTATCGAGGTGCCAGACCTCGGCTCTAAGATAGAGGATTTTTACCTTTATACCTGATTTGAAGACCTGATATGGTGTCTGACTCACACTTATGATATACAGAAGTAAATATAAACTGTTTTTGTATTATAGATATGGATACTGTGAATTTTTCTGTGGGAAAGCTACTTTTCTCATAGAATCTGTAGACTTTGAGGGAACTTGCTGAAATATTTTTAGCCCTCTACATAATTTGGGAAGTACTGCTTCCACTGTAGCATATAAAAAGAGTTTCCAAGATTTACTATGAATTCAGAAGAAGATAACGAGCAATCATTACTCAGAAAAACATACTTTTTTTCCGTAACTGTAATCTTAGCATTAGGTTATTTTCAAGAGATGTATTTCGGTCCATTAAATCCGACTTTCCTAAGATGGAGAACTTGGAGCTGGCAATAAGGACCTGACCTCTACCTCTTTCCTCCCATTATTAATATTTGCAGCTTCTGATGGTTTTCCTCTGTTTATATGTGGAAAAAAGTTGACGGTGGGGTAGATCAGCTCCATATGCCATTTCCTTCCTGAGAAAGTGGTATGTTTTTTTTCTGAATGCGTAGGTAGGACGACGATTGACCGTACATCATTTTGATCATTCAAACCTAATATTTTATAGATTATCATTGCTACTGTGATATTAAATCCAAGGATTAAGTCACCTTTATTGCAAAATAAACAGTCCCATATTGACAGTTAAGGAATATTTAAAAATACAGAATTGGAAGTTCTCAGGTTTGATAAAAAACTGGTTTGACCGAATGACACACAGTTTGTGGATCTCATGCTCAGCTGCAGAGATTCAGCCTTGGCTATTACTTGGGCAAGTCATACCGAAGTAAATAAAGCTTTTTCCTTTTTTAATCAAAAGTCAGTACGGTTGAACCCTGCCCAGCGTTCCCATTTGCAGTCCAGTGGAGTTCCCTCTCATTAAGAGACGGAGGAGAATCCCTGGCCGTGCTTCTGAAAGTTATTTAATGATTACAGTAGTCTTGGGTTGTGCTGCGTTTGAACGAGCCCGTCTCGGGGGAGGCTTTAACAAGTGTGATAGCGCTAGATATTAGACTTTGCTTGAGTGTTTGAAGTTGTATTTTTTTCAAAGAACCGTTCTCAAGTTAACATCAAAACAGAACGTTTTCAGATGATCTTGAACATTCCTGAGAAAGCTCTATGAATTAGCAGTTGAGTCCTCAGGATTGTTCTAGATTATGACGTTACCGATAAAACACTTGCCTAGAACAGTCCCAAAGAAGACTTAAAGATAATCTTTATGCTTTTGGCTTAAATTTCAAGGGCTTTGCTGGGGATGCATGAAGAATTTCCATAAATTTGTATTGGCTGTATTAGCTTAAGTGGTTAGAAAAACAGCGATGGGAATGGATTGTAATCCTTTGGTTAACAAGAATGGAATAGCAAAGTGTTATAGGCTTACCGCTTCCGTTGTCAGGAGCGTACGGGTATTAGGCTGCTTCTCACAATATGATACGGTCTTTCCCCTGCATCAATGGACGTGCTGCGTATAGGGAACCCCTGTTCTTAGGTGTATCTAAGCGCATTCCAGCGCATGCATTCAAAAATTCTGCACAGCTGCCATTTTTCGGAAGTTATTCACAATTACAATAATATAATTAAGCTATTTAAATGTGGTCACAATTAAAATGATTTTTGTATGGCATATTTACGCTCCAGTCTGGCTTCAGCGTGGGCTGCAGGGCAGTTCTGCAACGCAAATGTTTCCTGTTCAAACTACCTGCAGACAGCCACATACGTTCACCTTCCATGGAGAGCAACAGATTGCCTGGATCAAAGTTTTTGTCCTCATTTAGAACGTAATCCTTCGCCTTCTCCCCAGCCTTCTTTGGTGCCTTGCTTTTCTTGTACATATAATGCCGCCTAAATAATACCAAATAAAAATTGGCTTCCTTTCAGGTAAACAATATATTTCATGTTGATTAAAAAGAATTAAAGATTACAGGCATATAAAGACAAATAAAAACCCTGAAAATGTCTTAGAAATGAGTGTTCATGCATCACAAAATTATTCTTTGACAGTTACTGTTTGCCAAGTAGTTTTCATTTTGATGAAGCAATGAGCCACTAAGCTGTACTTTCGGACCCATGTATGCATTTTAGAAATGACACGTGAACATTCTGCTTTTTCTGGGGTCACAGCGAAGTTGGGTCAAGCGCATCGCAGTTCTGGCCCTGCTGCGCTAGGTTTCGCAGCTGTTACGTTTCAGGGGCTCTTTAATTTCTTTGGGATGAATTTTGCTTGTGTATTTGAAATACGAATCCTTGTCTTTTGAGGCAATATCTTAAAATTATTGAAGTGATAAATTTGGCTTGGAATCATCTCTTTAGCTAGCTCAAGTGCCAAGAGAGCTAAACTGAAGATTTATCATCTATCACTGTAGTTACTATTGAAGAAAAAACGTTAGCACCGAGTGCCACAGATACACTTTTAGGAGAAGGACCTAAGGTTCGTGTTAGCGGGTCGTTAAGGCGTGTCGTACTGTTGTTCAGTTTTCTGAGCCAACAGAATATAAATATCCAGGAAGGAAAATAAAAGGTCAAGTGTAAACCTCTCACATCAAAGGAGGCCATCCAGCATCTTCCAACTTTCATTCTGTAAAGCTCTGATGAGAAAAACATATTATTTTTTAATGAGGCAAACAAACCAACCAAAAAAAGTCTCTGGATTCACTGGGGCTAGGAATAGTAAAAAGTGGGAGTTAGGAAACGGGCGGATTGGGGAGTGTCGGGGGTGCGGGGTGGTACAGCCCGGGGCGAGAGCAGCGAATGGCTCTGAGTCCTTGTGCCGGATTTTCCTGGGAAGGGACTTTTAAGCTATACCTCTTTGCTACAGCTGTTAATGTAAGTGAGAATGTGCCACGTTTAAATGTGGGTTTCGCTGCAGATAATACTTATTTATCCAAGGGAGCTCAAAATGTTATGACGCTCACATAATTATAACTGCAGTGGAAAGAGTTTATTTTCTAAATATGGTGAAGATATTTAATTTATAATTCTCTCCTCTTCTTTGGGGCAAGAAAAGCTACTCTGCAGCTCCGGCTTCTGAGTTGGTGAATATGACGACTGAGTGTATAAGCAGCAATGGAAGTAATTTGTAGAGGCTATACATAAATTCTATATACCGTTCTCCTACCCTGCTAAAATGCTGTGTGATTCTGAGGCTGGGCAATGGGGCAGGGCGCACCCCTGCCCAGTTTGCAAAGAGCACCCAACTGGAAGGGTGGCTGGTGGACCTGATGGCTGTGTTGCCATCCGGAGGGACCTGGACCCACTGGAGACGCGGGCCAGCAGGAACCTGGTGAAGCTCCACGGAGACGCGCCAGGTCCTGCCCCTGGGGAGGGATCGCCCCACGCACCGGTACGTGCTGGGGGCTGCTGGCAGGAGGGCAGCTGGGGAAATGCCGCTGCGTATTTAAATCTGCTTTAGGATCTAACTTTTGAAAGCTACCCGTTGGTCAACTAACGTTATGCGTGCTTGGCTTTAGCCCGGTGGGGCGTGTTAGCTTTTTAAACCTGTTTTTTTAAACAGGAGCTCTTGCAAAAATGGCTGGCATTTAAAATTTGGCCGCGTGTATGCAAATATTCGTTGCGGCTTAATGACTTCGCTCATTTTGAACAAGACAGCTTGTGATTTGGTTTATTTTTTTAGTGATATTTAAAACCTGTGAGCAGACCGCACGCGTGCAGTATATATGGCTCCTGGGTTTGAGCTGGAAGTAAAACCTGTGGGAAGGTTGGTGGTAAAGAGCTGTAAGGTCTGCTGTTGTCCAGGGGAAGCCTCCTACCTCCTCCAGCCAGCTCCGCTGTTTTCTTGGCATCTCTTGGACCGAATGGGCCGGCAGTGCCATAGGATGGGGGTCGCACAACGATGAACGTAAATGTTGAAGTCTCCTGAAGGGCAATAGGTTGGCTCTGCTGTCATTGCTGCTGATTGCTCTTCCCGGCTTTGTTGTTAATAGATTTATGCATTTCAGACTATTTGAACCCTTTGGCACAATTTTGTCCTTTACGGATGCACAACGTCGTAGGCCGAAACATCGACTAGTCAAAAGCGAAGAGATAACGTAGCGATCAGCGTTTTGGAAGCAGGTCTAAAATAGATGAAGTATGCTCTTTTCTGAATATTCAGACAATATAAGCCTTGTGAAGGTTGTGCAGTTGTCGTGCATATTTGTGAGAAGGTGGCCTGCCCTTGCTCAAGCAGTATACGGTGGCGCTTCCATTGCTGTGAGGTGTCTGGCACCTAATTGGATCTCACAAACACAAAATTTGTGGCTTAAATGTGTTGTTTTAAGCAGCAGTGAGTAACATGGATTATTTTCCTTAAGGTTTTTGGGAAGAACCTCGCTAGAGAAGTTGCAGTATTATTAGTTCACAATAAACATCACAGCTGAACAGAAAACCTATTTCTGTACCGAAGGTTGCTATTTATATTTAGGTGGCACTGGAGAGAGAAAAATCCTGATGCAATTATTTAGCGAAGCCCGCAGAACAAAGTAAATACTCTGCCCTTGGTTGCCTGATCTAATGATACATTTTCTCAAAAGATGCAGCAGCTCCAGTGCAGAGAGATTGCTGTATTTTAGGTAAGTAGCACAGTTTTTGGAGAAGGTGGGGAAGCCACTGACCTAAATACATGCTTATCTGAGAACTATTCCATTGCAGGGAGGTTTTAAAATAAAAGCGATATTAATCTTAGTCCTCTAAATCAGTAAGGGTGTGGAGACTTCTAAGGTTACAGGACCGAATAAATTTGCATGGACCCTTCTTGCATGATTCTGTGTCTATTACAGAGTGTCTTTAATAATCTTGCAAGTTATCATTGTCTTGGATGTTCACATATTAGTAACGTGAGCTTAGCATGAAGGTATAGAACAGATTTAAAATGTACCGTGTTAGACTGAATATTATACCTAATTGTCATTAGATTTTTTTTTAATGGCTGTTTCAGAGGAGGCGTTTTTCTGGCTGTAACTGTTCAAATTTATTGAATTCTCAGAAGCACGAGGTAGAGAAGCATTTTTCTTTACTCATGAGATGCCGTCAATAATTTTGTACAGTGATTTTTTTTTTTTTCTGATGTTCTCACGTCTCTAAGTGGCATCTCTAATGCACTGAAGAGGCTGCAAACGTACCCGCTGTTGTATATTTTATTTTTCTTCCACTTGAACTCTCTTGCCGCTGCCTGGCAGCCGTGCTCTGCGGTATGAGCTCCCCCTCTGAAACCTGCCTTTCCCCGGAGGGCCCCGAAGCTGCTGGCTTGTGCTTTGGAGAAGTGGCGGTGATGGGGAGGTGGGGAGGCTGGAAAGGAGGGGCCAGAGCGGCGAGGGGTGCGTTTGCAAAGGCCTTGTTTCTTCTGCAAAATTGCAATACAAAAAAATAAATCAGAGTGTCAGCTGGGGATCCCGTCATTGCCTGCTCCTTCCCTGAGCACGAAGAACCGTTTGCCGTACGGGGCACGGCTGCAGCGTGCTGTTAATAAAATATTTGTGGAGATGAAAATCAAATTAAATAATAATTTCAGCAAATTGTACTGCGAAGACTATTTCAGCCACCCAGGACTGAGAGAGAGATCTTGGAGGCAGCCTGACTTTTTTCCTTTAAGCACAGATTGAGTGGAGAGGAGCAGAGGGCTCTAAGGCAGGAAGCTTCTCACAAGGCATCCTGTCGTCCTGCAGGTGCATGGGGAAGAGGCGCATATCTGGGGGCAGAAGTTTTGTTGTGTCACTTCAAGGGGAAAAAGGAAAACCGCTGCAGCCATCAGCCCTTATTTAAGGAAAGCTTTCTGCTGACTTGCATAAGAAATCATAAACTTAGGCAGTAGCGCAAAACAAAGAGCCGCCCGCAGACACCAGGAATCACAACCTGAATTTTTGCAAATATAATAACTATAGCACATGATGTAGCGTGTGTTTTACTACTCGGCTTTGTTTCTGATTAATTACTAAGTTAAGTTAAGTTCTTGCAGATCAGAGCCTAAGGCTGTTGTCGTTAACATTTGGGATGCTCAGACCATGACGCTGGTTTTTCAGATAAGGAAAAAAATAAGTTTAATAATGTTCCAGTAATGAAATTAATATTTTCATTCAGAAGAAAAAAATATAAGCCATCCAACATTAGACGGAAGAAGTTATCGGTGTGCTTCTTGATGCATAAAGGCTTCAGCGTTAAGCTTTCTGCCTGAAGTGCACAGCCTTGGGGCAGACTAATTCTAGAAGGCAAATGGCCTTTTCTGAGTTTGTCCGTATATTTTGACTTACAGCTGAGAATGTAAATAATTTTTCTAATTAGCAGAGTTTAAGGTTTCTACTATTTGCTTAAGATACTCCATGTCCAGGTGCTCCTAATGGGCAGGGACATTATTACACACTGAATTTCTGCACTGGGGAGAGCCCATAATTTCTAGCAAATTTGGATGAAAAGCTAAAAAAAAAAATTGTTGCTGTTGTCGACCTATATGTGCTCTGCCGTTTAGCGGGGGCGTTTAGCATCACTTGAGAGAGGGTGTTTCTATACTGGAGACACTGCAGCTGCTTTTTGAACTTGGTTGGAGGCAGCTGCTGCTTAAGAGGCGGTGACGGTCCCGGTGGCAGCCCGGGCTGCCGAGGAGAGCCGGCGCGGGCTGGTGGCGGCTCTCGGACGCCGGGCAGGGGCACCCAGCCCACCCCACAGAGCAGTCGCTGGAGCGGAAGAATGGTGGGCAGGCTGCGTTGCCTCTTCTGCATTTAAATTGCTGCTAAATATATTAATTGAAGTAGCAGATCTGTGGATCTGAAATGGAAGCAGGGAAAATTATTATCCTATATTCACACGAATAAACTTCTGGTTAGAGTTCTTGGCCTAGGGGTGTTAGGAAAGGGCGCTGTGTGTGCAGACAAAGGGGAGCGGGTGCTTTGCTGCTGCTCCTTAGGGCTTTGCGCCGCCGCAGACGGAGCGGGATGCTGTGGAGGGACGCGGCGTGGGCGTTGACGTGGGACTCAGTAGTGGAGTTCCTTACTTACGATTCCTCCTATCTGTTTCCTCATAGACCAGAAACACAGAGTATTTTTGGCATTTGTTTTTCCCCTAAAAATACATTTTAAAAAGATGGTTAAAATATTGTAAGTTGATATTTATTGGGCAGTTGGGTCTTGCATACCTCCCTTGTGAACAGTCGTGCAAAAGCATTGGTCTGTACCAGCTTTTCTGAATTACTAGGAAAATAGGTTTGAGTTAGTATTTAGGATTTTGCTACCACCTTAAGTCTGCTCAGGACAGAATGGTGCTTCTGGATGTGTTTCGTTGCTTTGATTCTATGATCCTGCTTTTAGTGACAACCAGCAGACTGATGGAAGTATCATCACAGTGTTTATTCTGAAGATAAATTAACTTTTACCCCAACGTGGCCTTTGAACAGGATCGCTGTACCTCTGCCGAGAGCAGATAGGCAGCACCACCTTCCTCAGCAGGGTATTCGCCATGGAAATGAAAGGATTTTGTTCAGTGCACCGATGTCAGAGAGCTCAAGGAGCTACTGCTTCAGTAACTCCTTGGATGCATAAAAAGAACTGGATGTCTGTCTTACCTCCCTGTCAAACGTAAGTACAAAAATGTGATTTTTTTTTTATTTGGATACAAAAAAGGCAATCTTAGAGTGCTTTAGCAGCTTCTGACCAATATTATGACAACTCTGACTCAGCCAAAGCAAGTGTGCTTGGTGGCAAATGAAACAAAAAAAGAATTGTAAACCTTCAGTTTTGTTTTGAGCTATTTCCTGTATTAGAATAACATTAACTGAAATAGCATGAAACTGGAAGGATTGTTTATGAGAAAACTATTGCCTGGCAAGGCTAGAGGTCTAGAGAGCGCAGCTGGAGAGCGGCTGGGGAGGTGGATCGGCAGCAGGACGAGAAGGTTGGCAGGGGGTGCTTGGGGAGGGGAAGGGTCAAGCCTAGGAGGAGTGGGGAAGTAGGAACAGATAACTCACTGGGGCAACAGGGAACAGTGGTGGCAGTAATCTTCTTTTTCTTTTTATTCTTTTTAATCTCCTTTTTACGTTGTTTTAACATGTTTCTCAGACTCTTCCACTTTCGCTCGTATATTGGACACTTCACCGCTCTTTTTTATTGTATTTCTATGTAGATGAGGTTTGTACTCAGTCCCAAAGCATGGCCCAAGTGCTAAGAACAAGGGAGACGGTTAGCTGGCTTGTTGGCATGGGGGTGCTGTTATCTTTTCTTTTCCTCTCTGTCATTTTTCTCCCCCCACGTTAATTCTTACCGTTTGATCAGAGCATCTTCAAGCTGAGGGTCAATCCAGTTTCTCAAGGGATGGACGCGCTAGCTGGGAAAGCGGGCAGCGTGGCCTTGCACGAGAGATGCTTCTACTTTTGCATTCACCCAGAGACGCCCGGGCTGGCTGCGGTGGTAATTGCGGGGAAGAGTCCTCGCTGCCAGCTATAATTTGACGGGGTGGCAAATCATCTTTTATAGCTCATCAGGAGCCTGGCTTTGCAATATGAATGTCACTGCCTCGAGGAACTAACGTGAATCCATCAATTTGCGGGGCTGTAAAAGTGAGATGATGGTGATGGATGGGAGGTGAGTTAGGCACAGGGGAAGGACATCTCCAGCGGTGTAGCTGTCGATAGTTCATGTAGCTCTACGTTCCTTATCAGCGCAACTGTCAGAGATCATCATCTTCCTTGGGAGATTTTACCTCAACTCTTTGTATCTTTGATTTCAGAATCATTTATCTGAAATGGCCTTCAGCTGTCAAGTAATTTGAAGGTAATACCTAGCATCATTTTTAAGCATATACTAAATTACAGCTCAATTTTTAAGCTTAACCGTGCAAGTAGTAGTGCGAGCAAAAACTTGTACAAAGCTTTATCCTTTTTTCTGAGCTTAATGTAAAGATTTTTTTAAAGCTTACTGTATATATGTTTCAACTTATACTAAAGATTGCCTGTGTCCTTTAGGAAACAGTAAGTGCAGGGAAAACGATATACAATAGTGCAGGATGTTTCTAGACCCCAAATCTCACCCGTTATTTTCTTATCAGTGCCTCACCTCCTCCCAGCTACCTATTTCTTGGTCCCATTGCAAGGAGGCTTTGCCAATGGGCTGAAAACATATACTTGCCTACACCTGTTTGTTAATTCAAGAGTATTTTAAAGCCAATTAAATAACACAGCATAACGTTTGGCACGTATAGTTCCGGTGCCTGGGGGGTATATTGTCAGCTGCAGAAGAAGGGTGAGTGGTTTAAGCCATTCGTTTGAAGGCGGCCCAAGGTTGGCCAGCTGCTAAGCTGGGCTCGTAAATCCAGCTCGTACCAAATGAGGCGTTCCGCCCGTGAAGACTTCTCCTCAAAGGTAGTGCGAGGTACACAGCGGAGCCGGGAGAAGGAAAACGAGGTGGGGCGGGGGTGTGTATTTTGAGTGAAACGCCTCTGTACGAGAAGAGCGGAGTTACAACAGGCGAAGGAGGCTTTGAGAGCCTGGGAACTGCAAAAGCGAGCACTGTTTGCTTCCTCCTGGGGTGAAGCATCACGAGGTGTCTCTGCGCATTTATGCTTGGGGGGGCTGGTTTTCCTCTCCTAGTGACATTTATAGAAATGTAGTAAAAGTCAAGCTATAATCCTGGGTCAGCTAGAGAGAAGGAAACATGTTCTTCCCTAGTGATAAAACATTGGGTCTCTCTCGGCTGCATTACAGCACATGGCCAGGCTCTCGTTCCTTTTTCTTACCTTAATTTTAAAAAAATTAAAATACTTTTTTAAAAAAATGTCTTTTTTAGGAAGTTTGCTGCCACTGCGCAGTGCTCGAACTGTACTTTTTAGATGACCTGGACAAAACTGAAAACTCTCGCCCATTCCTTGCCGTCCTGTGGCGTTTCTTGGCTGAGTCGCAGGCCGGCCCAAGGGGAAGCTCTCCAGTTCTGCCTCCGCGGGGCCGGTTCCCGGGGGCTTATCAGCAAAGCCCTGATTGATTTCCACTTGCTGCCTGTACAGAGATCTTCTCTGGGTTTGGGGTTTTCTTGCTCATCATTCTTTTCTTCGAAGCGATTGATAGATTTTTAAATGTATGATCCTATATTAAAAAAGCAGAGTTTTGGGTCTTGACTCCTACAAATGATTCGTGTTAATATAAGCGGCTACAGGCTACGTGCTGCCCATCAGAGATTCCGAAGTACTTCTTTTATCGGACTCTATTTTCTTTTTCTTGTCTTAATGGGTTTTATTTATTTCCTTTTAAACCAGAGTTGACTGATTTGTCCAATGATCTGAATTTGGAAAATATTCTCCGAGCTCCCACTTACTGAAGATTTTTTTTATAAGAATATGTGGCCACCATGATTAGTTTGGAATGGTATGCAGATGTTTTAAATGGAAATTCAAATGTTTAAATTGTGCCTTCTTGCCCTGCCCCTTACTCCTTCCTCTTTCTCATTCTATGAAGAAGGTTAATTTTTGTCAGAGTGCCGAGGGGAGCGGCTGCCCGGGCTCTGAGTATCACACGTGTCTCGGGAAGGACTTCTTTCCAGAGAGATGAAATTAATTTGATTTTCTGTTCTAATATCTTCCAATAGATTTCCATTTTTCCAAATCCAAGGTGAGCTTAAAGTTCAAGAGGGCTTCAGACTTTGAAAGGCGCTCCAATGACCGAGCTCAGCCCAAGACTGTTTAATTGGGTTTTCTTGTATTTTACCAGTCCAATGCTTATCTGAGCTGAAATGATGGAAAATTCACTGCATCCCTGCAGAGGCGGTTTCAGTGGTGAATCGCCCTCATGGTCTAGCATCAGTGTTTTGCTGTCAGAGATGGTATTATGGGGCGGAGGTAGGAGTTCTTGCTGCATTTAACCACCCCAACTGCTGCAGAGAGAGCTTGCTACTAATGTCATTTTTCTATCTGGTGGCTTTTCCGGCCTGCATCGGCATTTTCCTCTTGGGGTTAACATTTTATTTTCTACTTGTTCCTCTTTTATGATACTAATTCTTCTTTTTCAGACTTAAGCAAAGACAAATCATCTTCCCCTTGCCAAGAAACCTTAATCCTCTGTTATGCCATGAAAAGTTGCAGATAGCTTATTCAGAGGGGATTTTATTTTCTCAGTGCAGAAGGACAGCATGTGTTCATGCTTTCAGCCCTGTGCCTGGCCTGAAGCGCTCCTCGGGGCAGCGATCTGCCCTCCCACAGTGACTCGTCGGAGCGTGGGGGGGAGGCCCAGGGATGCAGGCACTCGGCATCCTGGGGATGCTGCCCGTGGTTTCTGTGGCCAGGCTTGAGTGCCCGCATCCCCACGCCTCAGCTCCCAGAGCTGCCTGCGTAAACCACGCCGTGGGCTTGAATTTTTACATTTCTCTATAACTCAGAGGTTTGCTAGTTTAATTTTAATAGTACATGCAGTTTCTATTTATTTCTTGAGACTCTAGGCTGTAAAGAACTTTACTATCCCTAGAAATTTGCATTTGTTAATGATCATTTTTTTTAGATAAATGGCTTATTAGCAGGCCTGGAACTTAGTAATGGATGAGAAAATCAGATGGATTTCATGTCCCAAAGCCTTACTTCGAATTAAAGCTGCTGCTGTTGGTATCATAAATTTAGTTATATAAAGTAAATATATCTGCTAACTTAGCGAGTGTCACAGGAAAAGAGAAATACCGAACCCTGGTGACAGATGCTACAATATATATGTAATGCAGGCCCTGCTGTTGCTTTAGTTCTTACTGCAGGGGAGCTGGAAGAGCAGAGAGCTGCCGTCTGTCCCCAAGGCAGTGATGTCTTTCAAATAAATAATTGGAGTATCAGGGTTTTGATGACTGCTCAGCAAGCAACTAAATATAAAACCAGATGTTACCCTTGAACCCCTGTGCATGTTTCCGCACACTGTTGTACGACGCCAGCCACAAAACAGGTGTTACATGAGATTATCTGGGGTGTAAGTTCAACATCTGGCATAGCTTGCTTCATTAGTTTTGTAATTGTTTCTTATGCATTTAATTTTCTGCGTAGCCTGGCTGGTCAATGGGAGGTGCTTTTGGTTGGAAGGCGCAGGTTTTCACAAGGGCCATCTATTTCATTAACCTTTGAGCTGGTTGCTCTTTCACTGTGACTGCTGGCAGTCTCAGGAGACCGTTAGATTGCACGAAGGGTAAATATTATGGGCTAACTTCTAGTAGTTAAAGTTTTAGTGCTTATTTGTAAAAAATTGGAGAAAGAGAGATATGTATATCTCACTCTCTACAACTACCTGAAAGGAGATTGTAGCGAGCCGGGTGTTGGTCTCTTCTCCCAGGTCACTAGCGATAGAATGAAAGGAAACGGCCTCAAGCTGCGTCAGGGCAGGTTTAGATTGGATGGTAGGAAAAATGCCTTCCCTGCCAGAGTGGTCGGGCACTGGCACGGGCTGCCCAGAGAGGTGGGGGAGTCATCAACCCTGGGGGGGTTCAAAAGATGTGCAGATGTGGCACTTGGGGGCATGGTTTAGGAAACCTGGGGGTGTTGGGTTGAGGGTTGGACTTGATGAGGCTAGAGGGCTTTTCCAACCTTTATGATTCTATATACGTACACACATATATATCTATTTCCTAAGTGGAAGCTGCAGACGAAAAAAGGCTACAAGGAGTATGGATTTTTGCCCGTTGTAAACTGCAATCTGTGGCTCTTTGAAGCTGGTGCTTTCTGTGACCCCTGGGATGTATGAAGTGAGCGTGGTCCTCTGCTCGGCTCGCACGATGAGTGGCTTAATTTGAACATCAAGAACTCCTGTTGCTTTAGCTTTAAAAATAAATTAATTTATTTAAATTTATTATAAATTTAAAAATAATCCCCAAAGTGACATTTATCGTGTTGCTGTCCTGTATTTTGAAAGATTCTGGTTCATGCTTTTGTCAGTGTTTGGGGACAGCTGGCTCAGCGTGAGGAAGCTGTATCCAAACACCCCCGTAGAGGGGTCTTTTCCTGGGACAGTTTGGGTTCCTGGCCGTGGGGAATTCCCATGGCTCGGTGGCCATCACTCTTGCCTGGCTGGCACCTCGGTGGGTGGATAGTGCATCCCTGCTGCAGACATGGGGGTCCACCTTGGCCAGGTCAGAGGTCTGGACGTAGGTCATAACAGTTGAGAAGAGGGTTGAGCATGGTTATAGAAAATAATCTGCGCTTAAAGAAAGGGGAGAGCCTATGGTGGGACCCTCAGAGAATAAGGTCTGTTAAGGCATTATTTCAGCTTGAAGGGCAGGTACCTGTCTGTCTGTCGGTAGGATATCAGCAGGATCCAGAGCTGCACGAGCTCTGCCGAAGAGGCTGCAAAGAAACAGTGCTTGTGAGCAAAGCGCGATGTGGGAAGACCCCCGCAGTGTGGGTGTCACCTGCAGGCATGGCCAGACCACTCCTGATGCCGTCAGGGTCAGATGCCGTTCCGTCTGACGTGCCCTGCCCTGTATTTACGCTGCTGCTCTGCAGTCCGTTGCCTGGGCCTGCTTTGCAGTACGTGGGCACCTCAGTTTCACTGGCTCAGCCGAGGGTTGGGCTATGCTTGGGAGTTTGATCCTTAAACTGGTTCAGATTTAAGAAAAAAATAAGCTTTCCTTCCTTCTCCCCCTCATTTTAACCGGGTCGGTTGGCAGTATGATGCATGGTTGCGTTGGCGTAAGTAAGAACAAGTGGGGCGGTAGGAAGACAAAAGGTATAAGAGCATGTGAAGCCTTGTGCTATCAAACCCTTTGTGTTCTACAGCATCAGTCAGAGGCTGACACAGCCCCTCCGGCATTGCCTTTGAGCTGTGCCTGTGTGTGCTGGGAGGAGGAGGTTTCATAGAACCACAGAACGGTTTGGGTTGGAAGGGACCTCCAAAGATCATCCAGTCCAAGCCCGCTGCCGTGAGCAGGGACATCTTCAGCTAGATCAGGTTGCTCAAGTCCAACCTGGCCTTGAATGTTTCCAGGGATGGGGCATCGGCCACCTCTCTGGGCAAACTGGGCCAGTGTCTCACCACCCTCATCATAACAAAATTTCTTCCTTTTGGTCTTGGCAGCTCCATGCCCCAGTGAACCTGCTGAAGGAGGGTGTCAGCCATGTGCAGATGTGGCACAGAGCTGATGAGAGTAATGATAAGCCTTGAAACACATTGGTACTATTACTCCAACTATACAGTTGCTAAACATTTATATTGCTGTACACAGGAAGCAGCTGAAGGCTTAAACCCACGAAGTTATTCTACTCAAAGTACACATGAGATGCAGAGCAGGGGAAGCCCAGGGCGGGCACCAAGCAGGGAGGAGGAGAGGAGGACCAGCAGGTTACCTGAGGCAGCTGGCCTGAGTAGCTGTGGAGCTATCTCTGGCAGTAAGTCAAGGGAAGGAGCAGTTATTGGCTCTCTTGAGCCATGCCAGCGTTGTGGTGGGGCTGGAGCTCCTGACTTGTCTCACCAGCGAGCTGACCTCCCACACCAGCCAAGGAGAACCTTTACTATTAATGTTAACATTGATAGTGTCCGTTTCAATCTTTAGCGTTGATAAAATACTTCTGTCTTTAAATTTTGCCAAGAGATGGAGTTGACCCTGAATAATATGCCCAAAGCTTGGCTGCTTCCCTTTTCTTCATGGATAACAACTGGTTTACCAGATCAGCTCCGAAGAGGGGCCGTGGGGTTCACGATGGGATGTGGGGCTCTCGGCCACCGAGCTCCAAGGACCTGGTGTGGTGGGAGCTCAGGTCATGGTGGAGGCAGAGAGGCAGAAGAAGGATCGGAAGCGAGCTAGTTCGCTCTCCGTGCGTTATAACCAAGACCAGCGCCGCCACCAAATGCAGTGCCCGGGTTCCCCATGTCTGGATGCACCATGAAGTCCAGCTTTTAACTTGGGAGCCTGAGAGTTGCTTTTGCTGCGGGGGCATTGTTTGGGTTAGATTTTCTGCGGCGCAAAGCCGTGCTAGACTTCGGATGTACCCGTAAGGTTTCCAAGTCGTCGTGGTTCAGCCTCAGTCGGCAACTAAACACCCCGCAGCCGCTCGCTTGCTCCCCCACCCCTGTGGGACGGGGGTTGAGATAAACTTGTCAGTTGAGTTAAGAACAGTTTAATAATTACAATAAAATAATAATTATACTAATAATGATTATGATAATAGCAATAATGATAATATAATAAGAAGGAAAAGGAAAAAAGGGAAGAAAACAGAAACACAAGCCACACAACCGCTCACCACCCGCCGACCGACGCTGCCCGTCCCCGAGCCGCGATCGCTGCCTCCCTCTCCCCGCCAGCCCCTCCCAGTAACACACTGGGCATGGCGTGACATGATATGGAATATCCCTCTGGCCAGCGTGAACCCGCTCTCCTGGCCGTGCCCCCTCCCCTCCCGGCTCCTCGTGCCCCCGGCGGAGCCTGGGGAGCTGGAAAAGCCCTGACCAGTACAAGCGCTGCCCAGCAGCGGCCAAACCTCGGTGTGTTATCGGCGTTGTGTTCCTACTCGGCCTCGAGCCCGGCACCGGGCCCGCTGCGGGGAAGGAAATTCACTCTACCCCAGCTAAAACCACGACACAAGCCCTGCTGGGCTGAACAGCTTTATGCCATAACACTGCTACCCTTCCTTTCTGTATGACACCTTCTCAGTGTGTTACGAATGAATTCTCAAACATCCAGATGTCACGTTCTCCTTTTCTGCTTTGTCTGTATATAAAGACAGGGCACACACTTGTGCTTTTGTTTTTTCCCTTCCTCCCCTTCTCTCCTCTAAAATGAAATACTTTGCTGCTGAAACACAAGCATTTAATCTGGCTGTTATGTGGCATATAATTCTTCTGTATGTATTTTCCATCATATATAATTAGCTTTCGTTTTCAAGAAGCAATTTTAAATATTCATATAGATCTATTACAAGGGAGCATCTGTATGATGATATGTTTTCTGCAACTGAAGAATAAAAGGACCACTGGGACGGAACAAAAGGCAACTTCTCAAGTTAATTGTGAGATTTTATTGGTGTTTCACTCTGGTGCTCGAGGGTTTCTCCTGCGAATCAATCGCAGACTGCCTAATTTATGTATGCGCCCTGGTTGAAAGGCATCACAGATTGATTTGCTGACAATACACAGGGAAAGGTGACCCTAATTTGTGACTTAAGTCTCCAGCACAGGCCTGTTGGGAGAGGGGGGATGCTGGAAACCTGCAAAAAAAATGTAAATGCAAATTTTTGTGTTTGCTTGAAAGGTTCTCCCTATGTATTCAGTAAAATGTAATTAATTTGGGGTATGGGTAGCTGTTGTTTATTATTATAGAGGATATTAATGAGAGTTTAAAATCGCTCCAGGTGTTTTTCCTGAAATGTTTGTTCCTGTAAGATTTTACAAGGAAGTCCTGGAACTATTTTTTATTGGTCAATGTTGATTTGTTTCCTTTGTGTCCTGAAAGCACGGGTCTGTTTGAGAAGTCTCTTCTCCTTCTCATTGTTTCTGTGTTAACAAGCTCACTCTTTTGGTGAGCTCACAGGTAAAATAGTAAATAATTCAAAATAGAGACTTGCTGCAGAGATCTTTATTTATCTAAAATGAGACCAAGAAGGATGAACAATGAATATTTATGCAGCAAGACACACATTTGGATCTGAAATAGGAATGTAAAACGGCTGTGGCATAGACAACATGCGCTTTTAAAATAATCCAATGTTTTTTCTTTCATTTTCACCATAATAATGTTCTGTGCTTTAATCTCAACTCAGTCTTTCATGGCTTGGTCCTCCGCTTGGCTCTTGGGCAACTCTTAGCACTGGGGCTGGTGCGAGCGTCCCCCAGGGGCCGTGGCCGCGGCGTGCGGTTGTGGCACCGGCGGCCAGGAGTCACAGCTGCCCCGCGAGGTCGGCCACCGCCAACCCGGGACGCACACCACCTGCCTTGCTGCGCGCCGCGCCGCGGGGGCGACGGCCGGAGCGTGGGCTTCCCGCTGACTCAGCACCGGCATCCTGCCCGTGCCGCCCCTCCATAACCACGAGTCGGAGCTCGGCCTCGCGACCGTTTTGCCCAGGCTTTTCACTTGGAAGTCGAAACTCATTGTCCGGATGTAATTTCTTCTGTGCAGAGCATCTGTCTCTAAACTTTAAAGTTTCTTTTAGGGTTTAGCCGCTGATCTAGAATTTCTAGAGATATGGGGTAGGAAAGGGATCGGCGGGGCTAGTAGGGGTTAGCAGTGAGAGCCCAGGCCATTTATAAACCTCCTCTGCCCAAAATAAGATGAGGCCTTTTCTCCCACGCTGTATTTGAATAGATTGGCTGCTCTTTCTACACTCCAAAAGCTGGGGTTGTTTAAATTTTTGTCAAAACACTGATATAATGGTCTCCTGTGCCGGGAAATGGGGGCCAGGGGAGGGCTGGCTCCTCACTGATTATAAGCTTTTATGTATGTAAAATTGCATGACTGGCTCATGATACTGCTAATGCGATACGAAATGTTCTGTTAACCATTTCATAAATTCAGCGGTAGTTCGAGCAGGTATGGCTTGCTTTCCATAAGTCGTTTTGCTGATGATTAAGAGCAAGGCGTAGTTCTTAATTCTCATGCACGCAGCCCTGCATTGCAGACACCTCTGCTGCGACTGGGCACATTAGCAAAAAGGAAATGGTGAAAGTGGTCATAAAAAAAAGGGAATAAGTCCAAGCCCAGCTGCACGGTAGAAGCAAGAAAAATGGCAATAAACTGGAGATAGTTCGTTCTTCCTGTAAAAATGTCATACAGTGGAGACTCACATTAGAGGATTATCTGATGAGCCTGCAGAAATATTGCCATTTAAATACTGCAGACAACTAATTCAGCTCTTCCTTTAGCTCAAGAAATACTTCTACAGCAGCTTTTGTGCTTTGCATGGAAGCAGTTGGTTGAGAATCACGCCTGTGTATGGGGTCACTTGCCGGCAGCTGGCAGGCGACGCTGAGCATGGACCGCGGGTGAGATGGGGTGGTTGGGGTGGAGACACCGGGACACGAACGGGTGGAGTGATGGTGGCACAGAGCTCCGGGACTTGCTGTTCTGGTTCCCATTTTCTGCCTCTTCTGTTCCAGCTGAAGCTGTCACGCAGTGGAGTTTGGGCTTAGACCTGGCGTTTCAGGTCAAGGTTGTTACTGCGGCGAGGAGCCCTCTCCCCGGAGCGGCAGTTTGCTATTTTGAGGGCAGGGCCGTGCATCGCAGTTAAGACGTGAGGGAAAGCGTCTCTCCCTGGGACCGAAAAGAGAAGAACCAACTTCTCGTGAATTTTCTGGTTTCTGAGAAAAAAGACGTTTGGTTTTGCGAGGTTGATGTCATTCTGCTCCCTCACAGCTGTACCTTCACGAGGGGACTGCGAGCGGTGGGGCTTAAGTGTCACTGAAAGAAATGGTCCTTCAGGGGCTGCATCTGGGAATGCTAAAGGTAGGTGAAAGAACGTGCGGAGGAGCGGTGGCTTAGCCCTCCTCCGCGGCAGAGGATGCCGAGCGTGTCGGGCGCCTGCCGTGCCTGGGGACGAGCGGGGAACCGGCAACCCAACCCACCGGGCACCAGCGCCGCGTGGGAGCGGGGCTGCAGGGGTGGGAACTCGGGCTGCCACAGGGAAAGGGCGGATTCGCGTGCCGGTGGAGTTAGGTGTTTTCAAATTGGGTGGCCTGTATGAAATCCTCACCTGAGAACATTCTGGAAACTGCTGGAAAAATGCGTAGGGAGTGACATGTCCTGTCAAATCAGGCTTTTTCCCACGACGGCGTGACACGCCTTATGGATTTCAGCAGAACCTGTGGATGTTGTAGTGGGGTTTTGCTCCGGTCTCAGAGAGACGATGCTTGTTCAGAAGCATGTTAGGAAAAGACGGATGTGATGAAACCGATGCTTTCAGAGTAGCTCTTAATTGGAACAGCTCTGCCCTGAAGGGTGCAGGTGTGTGGCCTTCACAGTAGCCGGGGTGTTGTTATGTATTTTGTCTATTAATGGCTTGGCTTGCATGGGGAGCGTCGTATTAATGGCGTTGAAAGCAATCTGAGACTAATTAGGGAAACACCGTGGAGAGGACAGCGTGCAGAGGCAAAGCGATTGCAAAGTCTGAAGCAGAAGTCGTCGGCTGCACCCTGTGAGTTGCTGAAGCAGTTTGTCTCCAAAGAACCTGTCTGATCCTTCCCATGTCACGGCATATGAGATGTATGAACCTGTGAGATGGTGAACGATGTTACCCCTGCATTTCGGGCCGATGAGGCCTTACCCAGAGCACCAGGACTTCGGGAAGGATCTTGGGCCAAGAGAGTCCAGAAGACAATAATGTGAATTACTGGGGTTTGGAAGTGATCTGTTTGGAGAGCCAGGAAGAATTGCTGCTCTTAATGAGTTTACAGAAGAGATGATTAAAGGGAGATGCTGTCTTGAAGCATAGGAAGCTCAAATGGGAATAGTTAGTAACCCGTCTCTCAGGGAGTGGGGGGAAGGAGAGGTGGGCTGACTCTACACAGGGAAAATAAATTTTAAAAAGAAAAAGTGAAGGACTGGGGTACAGAGCTGGGGGATGCTGAAGACCTGGAGGTTTGGATGCACACTTCAGACTAAAGCATCAACAGCAGGGTAGGTATAGTTGGTCCAGCCTGTGGTGGGGGAACGTCCTCGGTGATTTCTCGAGGACCTTTTGCAAAGACGGCCCTTTTTGCTCCACCATGTTGCTGAGCACGTAACGGCTCTTTTGGCTGTATTTAGAATTAATCCCCTTGCAGTTGTGTGAACACCTAAATAAACATGACTCAATTAATTAGACTGAAATCATGGGACTTTACACTTAGCTTTAGATAGGGGTTACTTTAACTTCCTCCTTAATGATTAAAGCTTCAGTTCATGACACAACAGGTATGAATCTTTCAAAAATATATATATTATCAGGGGATTCTTTTAGTTGACATAGGTATTTGGGTTTGGGTTTTGGGGTGTTTTTTTGGTTTATAACGGAAGAAACCACAGGAGTTTTGTTTAAAATTTCAGGGATATTTAAACACTTTCCTCTACATCAGGTAAGAAAGTTGTGAAATGGTGTCCTCGGCGCATTGACTTTGGAACTCTAGCTCCTGGTTAGAGCAGTCTGGGCTTGACAGATATCCGTAATGGTACCCATCGCAGCTGAAAATAATGTTGTATCATCAGGTGGGGGGCTATTTTATAAATTATAATTTGCTTGTTGCCTCCATCCTGATGAATTCTATTTCATTTACTCCGGTTAGCGTGGACCGGCTTACCCTAGCTCAGTTTAAGTCAGTATTAGTCTCGGTGTTAGCTGGTGGAGATGGGTTACGACTACTTCAGAAATGCACCTGCTGAGACTGTTCTTTCTCCTGCAAAAGCTGGTCAGACAACAGCAAAAACTGGCAAAAGAGTTCTTTGAAAAGTGTTTGAGAATAAATGTACATCTGCGAGAGAGAGGCTGTATTAATCATCCTAAGCTTTTTTTATTGCAGCGTGGAAATGTAGTTTTGAATTTGAAAATAATTTTCATCTCTTTCTCTCTGAAGTTGTAGTTCCTTCTCTCTTTTGTGTGCTCTTTTCCTAATTTTGAATTTTTGTGATATGAAAGCTGACTATTCCAGGCCTGACCTGTGTAGTTTTAGATATGATGTCCCAAAATCTTCACAGCCTTTGTGTTGCTTCATTGAGAGTCACTTAGCATGGCATGGAAAAGAAATCTTTCTTTTTTTAATTCATTTCCAGAGCTATGGGGCTGCAGATAAGCTGTGTATGTAATACATGGGCGCGATATGCATGCTTTTCCAAAATGAAGGCTGCAGTCAAAGTTCATTACATTCCCAGTTTTAAACACATCTAAACCAATCCTCTTTTTAATGTAATTTAACACACGGTATATCTTCAGAACGGCTTTGAATCTCATCCTGGTGAGCAACAGTACCAAGACCCCCAAGCAAGCAGAAGACAGATCACTGTCATACCAAAGGCTGCTGCCTCCTGGTCCTGGGTGCATTTGTAGAGTGCGATGGATTGAAAAAATTCCTCACCCTTTTTAAGGTGACAAATGTCACTTTGTAACGGTGGCATGTCAACCCCACTGTCAACACCGTCATTTAATCCTTTTCAGAGCAGACCTGCTAATGCAGTGCTTAATCTGCTGGTGACAACCAGTAATTTATATTCACCGGAGATCTCGGCATTGCTAATTGAAATGGGTTTGAACTAGCGTTAACCATGGTAGACTGGGTTTTGAGCCTTGCTCGTGAATCTGAGAGAGACAGATAGGACCGGCTATAGCGGGTCAGCAGAATTTAAAAATTGCTATTACAGAAGTGGTAAATTTTGTCTGTGTTGTTATGCATCTTTCTGCATAACTTTTCTGAACGTATTTTCTCTATAAATCCTTGTTAAGCTGCTTGTAGTCCCTGAACGCGTGTGCCGGGCAGATGGCCGGTGGGCTTACCTGCGAAACTGGCCTCCGGCAGATCAGAAATCGTCGTTTCTCGCCCGCCAGCTGTAAATTTTTCTCACACACCTGCTCTGTGCTGCGTACGCTGACCTCATCGTACGAGAAAATGAAAGCAAATGTAATAATTTGTCTACCTGAATTAGAGACGAAGGGACTAAGCGAGTAAGGCAGTCTGTCAGGCTTGATTATTCTAAATGGAAAATCATTTTATACAGTCAATTGGTACTTTGCCTCCCTCAATCTCTTACGTGTAAGTGATTATTCTGATTTGTATTTTTTAAATCTAATTATTTCCATCTCCTCTCAATTATCTTTATTGCAGGTATTTGCATAGAATATGTGAGGAATTGTTGTCAGATCTAGTTTTGTGAGTGGTTATATTAATTGTACACAACTTTAAATATTAGATATTTATCCCTTCAATTCTCTTGCTGTTCCTGAAGAGGTCAGAAACAAAGCTTGTAGTTATACGTACAAAAAAACCCAACAGTGAGTGTGCTGTAGGCAGTCCCATAAAAAGCACGTTTTTGGGATGAAATTTGACTTTCCCTCAGGGGGTGCTTTCTGCCCTGCCTCTGAGGAACGGCCGTGCAGCAGGCGCGCGGCTGCATTTCGGGAAGGCTTCCCCCGCGGAGAGGTCCCTGCCCGCGCTCCTGCTGCTTGCTGGGCTGTGCCGAACGCACGCGCAAGCGTCGCGACCGGCATCTCAAGTCCTTTTTTTCCTCTGGATTTTAGGACATCCTGAGTCTCTGAGGTAGAATTACAGGGATTCAAAAAGAAGAAAAGGGAAAGATACTTGCTATATTCGATTTTTTCTAAAGCTCCTACATTTTAAAGCAGGTCAAAACATGGCACTTTTACCAAACTCCTGGAAATTTGATTTGGGGCTTAATGTATAACTCCAAGTAAAGAGATCGGTGTTGAGTGGCTACCCCGAACAAGAGAAATACTGAAAAGCTGTTCCCAGCTGATGCCCCGTGGAGCGGTGGGACGGGCTCGTGGGGGCCTGGGGTGTCCTGCTGCCCCCCGGGCTTTGATGCCGACTGCCCAAGGGGGGACGGCGGTCGGCCGGGGGCTCCGCTGGGACCCGGCGCTACCCTTGAAGCCGTGCGTCTTGAATTCATCCTCATGCAAGGCCCCACGTTCCCCCTGTTCCTTTGGAACTAAAAGGAGCGTTTCTTTTTCTAGTTGTTTTGTAAAAACATAATTCAAATGAATAATTGTCTTTGAAGCGCTGCGGTAATGGCTTGTTACCCGCCTTATGACGTAATGGTGCAATAAAGTCGTAACCAAAAATGAAGTCACGCAAGAGCTATTCCGGTTAAACTGTAACTCGGCGCTGCCTGGTGTGCTAAGGTGGGTCGGCAGGGACGCAGTGGGAATGCCGGAGGTTCAGGAAGGGAGACCATCGCTGCGGTCAGCCCAACGGGGGATGAGAGCTCCTCCCGGTGCCCGGGGCTGCCGGCCGGGGGTCGCGGCGCCGCGCCGCCTCGCCTGCTCCAGGTAGGGCAACCCCCAGCGGCTGGAGAAGACAGACACTGCGGCTTAAGACCCTTCAACGGGACCAACTGTGTTTGGGGCTTTATGGGTGGAAAGCAGGAAGAGCAAAAGGAGAAAAGATAGAGCAAGGAGAGAGGGTGGCTTTCTGCCCTTTTTATTTTTTTTTAAAAAACTATCTTCCTGGGTAGGCACTTGCTTTTGGTGTGGCCAGTGTCCCAGGGGCCAACGCATCTGTCAACCTACAGTGACAATGCTTTCATGTCTCTCACTTTTAATTTTATTTTCTGAATCGATAGTGCTTCGCCTTTCAGAATATTACATTTTTAGCACTAAAAATCTGGGGCACAACCTGAGCTGCATGATACTAAAGCCTGAGGGGGGAAGAAACCAAAACTCAACAGTCTCTCCACCATCCTCTGTGTTAGATGAGATGTTTCGCTGTTTTCTTGCTGCTTTAGGAGGATGCAGGGAATGGGTGTCTATTTAACCCCCTCTGAAGTACCTTGTGCATCAGCCGCCTTGGAAAAACGCCGCGCAGCGTGACCGAGGTTTTATTAGCATGTTTTCTTAAAACCCAGGTTTTATTCGTAAGCTGTCAGGTCAGACGAGGGTTTAGTTCTGCAGCCAAAATAGAAATAAAGCACTAATGTAGTAATCCCTGAAAATAATGCTGTTTTCCCACATTTTGGGGAGCTGGGCCATCCCCCGCGGTGTCTCCTTGCAAGAAGCGGTGGCAGCGATCCCGACGCAGGGAAGAGCTGTGCACAGGCTCCACGCGCTCCCCTAATTTCTGAGCCAGTCCTTTATGGATTGCATTTTGATTTCAAGTGCTCTGCCTCCTTGGCAGGGTTTGAGTTGGCTGTGCAATTTTACAGTGATTTTTTTTTTCTTTTTTCTTTTTTTTTTTTTTTTTTGTCGTGGTGTCAAGTTCTCTGTTGGACGTAGTAGCATTTATCTATAACAATGCCAACTTTTAAAACTGTGGTTGTAACAGGAATCTCTGGCACCTTTTTTTAAGGCTTCAGATAATCAGATACAGCTAAGAATCCTTCACTACAAAAAATACTATTCTATGGAGTTAAAGTGCCTGAGCCCTGCATATCCATGAAATAAAGGCTGGAGGTAGTAGGATGTAAGTAGATAAAAATGCATTGTATCCCCACGCAGTTATGAAAGCAGGTCCTATTTCTTTTTCCAGGCGGGGCAGCAGTTGCCTTAGAGCAAAGCTGCGTAATCATGGCAATGTGTGTCTCTACCTCGATCTTCTTTCCGATTTTATCAACAAGAGGCTTCTTTTGTAGCACGTGGTCGTCCTTTCTTGTTCAGCCGTGCTTTTCTACCTGCCTGTGCTCTCCGGAGAGGAGTTGTTATTAGTTTTTTACTTTTTTTTTGCCTTTTTAACAGACTGTGTCATGACCTTGTACCTTCTTAAGGATGGAAAATGCTGCTGTGTCTAGGGCGGTGGGGTTTTTTCGTTCAAAAAATTATATCGTTGTTGTGCTGCGCGTGAAGTACATCGACACATATACAGTAAGGCTTACAGTGTTTCTACATCGCTGCCATTCGCTCGCCTCCCCATCGCCCCAGCCTGAGGAGGAGAACTGAGTCGTACGTAGGGCCTGGTCGTGCTAAGCTCAGTCTTTTCCATCCGTCTCTGTGCTGCGGCACCCAAATTTGCTCTGAGTTTTAATCCTTCTGCCTTTAGCAAGCAGAAGTACAAAGTGCTTCGGCCAAATGGGAGAGGCCAGAATGTGCATAATCTTTGTGGATGTGTTTATTTTTCATTAGATTGTGGAGCAGCGACTGGTTACCCAAGTTACACTTCATCACTTTTAAGCGAACAGATACAAGGTGGCTGGAGTGGGGTTTGTGTCTGTAAAACCCTCATAACGGTAATTCTGGGGAAACGTTGATGTTCCTTACGCTTCCCAGTCTTCTGGAAACCTGCCAGCAGCTTCAATTTTTTTTGCTTGTTTGTTTCTAATTTTCTTTTCTTTTTAAGAGCCGGGTGTATATTAAGGGTGAGCCGCTGAACTGAGCGCTCCAGCGCAAAACTGTTGAGGAAAGCAGCGCCCTGTACCTGCCAGAACTGATTGCCCCAAAAGTCCGGTGGATTTAAGCAGCCTTTGCTGAGGGCGTAAAGCATTACAGTGAAGTGCAGCATGCAGCGCCTCGTTCCTGGCAATGCCAGCCCTCTCCCTATTGACTCCACTTTTATTCTGGTTTAATTCCAGATTTCCAAATCCTCTTCCTTCCCCCCCCTCCCCTTCAGTTTACATAAACTGCTGCTGCGTGTTCTGAGCTTCCAGCGTCCTAGTGCTTTATGATTCTAAATTGTTAAATTTTGGAAGGTTTTTTATAATGGTAAATGCAGTGTAGCCAATGCAGGGACAGTTTGCAGTAAGCTGTTACGTGTAATTAGTTATCTAATCCCAAGAATGGCTACTTCAGGGTTAACCTGGCTGTTGGCTGAGCCTGTTAGTGTTAAGACACCTAGACTGCTTAAATTGTAAACAGGAGGAGGAGGAATTGAATGAGTAAATCTGTCTGTAGGAAGCTGGACTGGGGGGAAAAAAAAGGAATTTAAGAAAGTACAATTTGATGCTAATAATAATTTTTATTATTCTTTCTTAGCTGAATTTTTTCTTTAGCATAATGAGCGATGTCCATTGAGCTTCCAAATTGTAAGAAGGGGAGCAAGAATAAAGAAATACTATTAAGTGTGTGCTCCCATGTAAACACAGTTTTATACTTTTCTTTTCTCCCCTCCAAAAATATATTCTATCGTTTTACTTTCATGTTGATTTATTGCCTTGCTCCTGTATTCTCACAACACTTGGAAGAATTTCAAATAGCATCCATGGGGCAATGGGCAGAAGCATCCTGCACCCCCTTGTGGACGGGGTTACCTCGGCAAACGGAGCGTGCTGTAACTGCTTTCAGCGGGCGGAAGGGCTGCTCTGTAGCTTGCAGAGCCTTCAAACAGAACACGAATAACGAGCTGCAATAGCAGATGAGGCTGTGGCCGTCCTGGGAGGGTCTGCGCGCTCCCCAGGGCAGCTGCAGTCCCTGGTGCCCTCTGCTGAGCAGCGCCTGTGCTGGCCAGAGCCTTGCTGCTGCCGCCCCTCCCAAGCAGGAGGGGATTCACGGTTAAGTCTCTTTATTCCTTTTAAAGAACACCAGGTGTGCGCTGAATGTGACTTTAGTCCTAGGTACGGCGGAGAGGCTGGGACTAAGGTTCGCTTCTGAGTAACGCATCAAGGCGCGGCAAAAAGGTGGTGTTGCAGAAGTTTTTTTATACATTTGAGCTTACCCAGAGATTATTTCTGGTGGATTATCCCGTGTTACATTGAGAGGAAGGATTTTCTAATGGCTATTCTAATAACTGCCAAATTCCTGGGTATTTTTTTTTTCTGTTGTGAGGCAGTACTATGTAATGTCCTGGGGAAATTGTAATATTAAATATATTGTACTGAAACGTCAGGGAGCTTTCTTGTGTGGTATCGCTGGGCTTATAATTTTAGCAATGGATGTAGAGCCACCATCTGGATGTGTTCTGCCATTTGTGAAATCCGGAAAGTAAAGCTTGTGTGTCACGTGGGTTTTTTTTTGCCAAAGAAAATACTTTAAAATCAAGCAACCGGCTAATAGATGAGATGGCATCTTCTTGTAATTAATGTGTTTATTAGGGACTGGATAAATTTCCAGCAAATTGATAACAACGTTTGTTTTTTCCACATAAACCTCGATTTAGAGGGACTAGAGTATTTCTAGACCAGCTCATTTACCCACAGCTGTTAATTTCTAACCTTTGCTGCGTTGGAAATGGCTTTCTGGTCTCACGAAACCCGACATTCTCTGCATTGGGAGGGCTCTGGTGAAATGCTTTATGGTTTGCAGACTCATAGCTGCGGCACACGTGTTCTCCAAAGCAATGTGCTGATGAAGCACCACGTGCGTGCCTGCAGGAAATCCAGGTAGGACGAGGAAACTCCGACGGGCGCTTGTTACAGGTGCTCTAAACTTTGCGTTTGTTACTGGTCTGTAGGTGGTAAAAGCTTTTGCTTTTTGTTTCGGTCTCTGGGCATCTGTGATGCCGGAATTGGGTGTCGAAGTTACACGGCGTTAAAATATTGGTCGTGGTCTTGTGGAGGAAAGTCACTTGGACCCTTAGGACGGGGTCTGGCCACGCTGGGGTTTTGGGCTGCTTTCGCCACCCTGCAGCCCACGCTGCTCCTGCTCTCTGCAGAAGATAACAATACATGTAGTTATGGCAGGAACCGCCAAAAATACGTGACTTTTGCATTTATTTTTTTTTTTGCCCTCAAGATTTGCATTTATTCCTAAGATTCCTGCTGCTGGTACTTATTTTATTCTTGACTATGGAAATGACTTCCAGACTCCTTGCCTGAGTGTCCTCAGCTGCTGCGTTTTACAGATGTAGGGTAGCTTTTCTGGCCTGATTTCTGTCATTGTCTTTGAACGATGGGTAAGCGTTATCTTCCTCTTCTTGGATTTAAAACATTCTTAATGAACTCTTAGTGCGAGCAGCCGGTATTTTCCTTTTCCTCCTGCCTCAAATCTGAAAGTTAAGTCATAAGGCAATGGGAGAGTACAAAACAAGTTCTAAAACTTCCCTTATCTAAAGTAAACATTGTTTTTTCTATTAGCTTCGTTCTGATGTGAGGAAAAAACGTAATAGGAATTTGACCAGAAAAATTATCTTTTGCTTTCGTTTTCTTTTAGGTCCAGGATGGAACATTCCTGCTCGCTCCTGCTGCTCTGTGTTAGTTTTCTATTTGCACAAGCTTTACCACCCAATGGAACCGAACTGCCAAAACCAACACCGACGACAAGTAAGGGCAGCGCTGGATTCGTGGGGAGGGAGTGGGTGTGGAAAGGGCCGTCCTGGGAGGTCCCCCCAGGGACACAGTCCTGGATGTTTTTCCAGGACTTTGACCCCATTAACGTGCTTCTAATCTTGCCAGATGACCTCTGTATTTGATCTCCCTATGACTGGTGCTGTACACTTTACTTTCTTTTTCCCATGTAAGGGAAATGCACAGGACAGCTCTGGGAGGGGTGGAGAAGCGCAGGCTGTCTCCTGCCTGGGCTGCAAGCTCTCCACGCCCCAGGAGCTGTCACTGTGGATCTTCAGCGTGACTGGACACAGATAACATGCAATAAAGAAATATCAGTTAGACAACAGGATGAACATATTCAAACGTCATGAGGAACTATGGTCTTCCTATGTGTTCTGCGTTTTCTAATGATACGAGCTGTCTAAGGGGAGACTGGAGGAGACGGATAATAGTGCAGGTGCCCTGCATAAGATTAGGTCAGGTGAGAACCAGAAAAGCCTTTTTCAAAGACCTCAGAGCAATCTTCTATGCACCGGTCCACCACAGCATCTTTTATTCATCCTCACTTCTTGTCATGGTTTTAGCTGGGATAGAGTTAATTTTCTTCACTGGAATTTCTTCCTGTTGCGTCAAGCCCTCCTACCACTACACCCTAACACATGTACAGCCCTGGAGAGGGGCTCATTCAAGTTTGGATATTAGGAAAAATGTCTTCACTGCCAGAGTGGTCAGGGATTGGCACAGGCTGCCCAGAGAGGTGGGGGAGTCACCATCCCTGTGGAGGTTCAAACACCGTGTAGCCGTGGCACCTGGGGCCATGGTTTAGGAGGCCTGGGGGTGTTGGGTTGGTGGCTGGACTTGATGATCTTAGAGGTCTTTTCCAACCTTAATGATTCTGTGATTCTAAGTGAAATAAGGGTCTGTTGGGTTTTTTAAGATACTGATTCTCCTGTTATGTTCTGTGATGGGATGATAGTGTTCACTTGCACATTGCCCTATCCTATGTAGCCCTAGCTATCTCTGAAATCCCCGTGGTGGGGAGTGGTGTTTGTCTGGCAGTGGTTCAATGTTCAGGCAGTGGCAGTGCGTGACACCGTGTTGCCGTCAGAGGGGCACTTCCGAAGGGATAGCTGCTCCGAGGACTTGGTTGAAGGGAAATAAAGCTGATGATGTTCCATGTACGCAGTGTGGTGAAATCTTGACGAGTTTTTGGGTGGCTGCTGTTGACACCCAGCCTTTCTAGGAGGGTGGTTTTGTGGTTTGCCTGGGAACCTGTATGGAAGGAGAGCCAAGCAAGAACCAAATGCCAGGAGTGGCTGATGGCCCCTTTGCTTTGGTCCTTGGCTGCATTAATTTAGGTGTTTGGCGTTTGCTTCCATCAAAACCTGAGGCTGGAGGACAGCAGAGGCAGCTAAGCACTGCTCTGCCTGGGCACTAACAGGCCGCAGAGGGTTAGGGGAGCAAGGGGCTCTACCGTGAGTGATGACAGTCTTAGCGGTGTTTTCCTTGGGGCTTTCAAAACAACTAAATGGCTAATAGAAATAAAAATTGGGCTAAGGGCAAAACTGCTGATAAAAGTTTCTGCTGAAATGATGTCAAGTGGTTGTCAGCATCTGGCATGTGGAGCAGCAGAAGAACAAGTTACTCATATTGGTCTGAACATGGAAGGATATGGGAATTGGGAGAGGGAAGTAACTTGTTAGTTGTCTCACTTCCCAGAATTTTCATAAAATTAGTAAAAAGGGAGTTTCTGCATAGATGCTGTTCATCTTCAAAGCTTCATTCAAAGTTGTGTTTTAAAATATGATAATATGGATAAGAGTAATCTTATTATCCACGTTTTAATTAAATCTTAATTTCAGTGATGAGAGTTAGAAACGATTAATAAGACTAAACTGTTTTTTTTCTAAATATCAAAGCCTTCATTACTTTGCTGTGAGAAGTGAAGAGTATTATTGTCTGACAGACCAGTACGGGCACATTGAAAATGCATTGCTGCATAGAAACTTCCAAGATAATCAGATTATCTAATACATTTGATGGCCATTGACTTAATACAATTTTTTTTTTAAATACAGAAATAAAGATTTTTGATTTAACTATCAAGAAAACTCCATTTAAAAGAATATGGAAAGAACTGAAGGATTCAGAAAAAAAAACAACCCAGCTTCCCTTTTGCATGCGAATTTGATGAATGATCCAAAAAGATATGATGCTTTTGATTCTGAAAGGAGTAGCTATAATTTATTGCATGTCATTATTTTAGCTGGCTTGGTTTAGAAGATGCTTGTTGAATTAAAATACTGTATTTATACTTATTTTAAACATGGAGACCTGGTCTGTATTGCTCAGTTTTTCAGCACTATTGCCATTTTGCTTCCTACAAGAGTACCGTGAAACTGCTCCCATGAAATTTCCCTTTCATAAAAAAACAATATTCTGGTTTTAATGCACTGCCATTTACTGGAGGAGTTGCACTGCCATCTCCTCAGAGTATTTAACTGTATTAAATAAATATAAACCAGTATTTATTATTTGGATTTGCATAAATAAATGTATATTTCAAGTAGGTAAAACTTGATGCTATCAAATATGTGACAGACTGTTTATATGTGATACTGTCCATAGCACTGAAATAATTCCAGTATTAATCATATCCAGTATGATTATCCAGTATTAATAATCCAGTATTAATCATAGGAAGGATTCTTTTACTTCCTCTTGTATTTTGACTTGTTACGTAGTTCAAATGTGAAAGGACCCTGGGAGTCGCAGTAGTAAAGCTTTTTAGCCCTTTCCTAATGTTTAAATTTCTTTAGTGTTTACTCGATGAATATTTCATGGGTTTCATGCCCACCTTTACAACTTCTTACCACTGCCAACATATTAACAGGCAGAGGTAATGAATTTATCAGACGAGTGGGAGGTTGAAAGGCAGCAAGTGGCACAGTTTTCGATGCCCTATTTATTGCTTGTTTAAACTTTCATGAAGTTGGTGGGTGTCTTTGAAGATAACTGAAGCAATGCATAGAAAGAATGAAGTCCTGCTATACGATAGCCAGAACGGGACCCAGAGATGGGCACTTTCACGCTAGACTTGTGGTCTGCTTTCATGTAGAAAATGAGGCATCATCGGAAACTTTTGCTCTAAAGATGGAGGGTGGCTCATTTTACCGAGTATTTAAAAGCCCCAGGGATGCTTTGCTGGTAGATACTCAGTCGCAAGAATTCATTTGAAAAGCAGAACTTCAGAAATCGGTATTTTTGGATTGGGGGTTGGACTAGGTGACCTTTAAAGGTCCCTTTCAACCCAAACCGTTCTGTGATTCTGTGATTGCGGTGGCGGGCAGGGCTGCGCTCGGTCCGGCTGTGTGGCGTTCGGCTCTGGGGCGGCAAACGCATCCCTGGTTGTCAGCTGCGGATCTGCTTCCTCTTCACAGTCAAGGCACGGTGAAGCCCAGTGATTCTGTGCAGGGTTGCGGTTTTTTCTTCCAAAAATAGTGTAAGAGGGCTTAGTCTGGACTTTGTGGTGTCCCCGTTGGCATGGGTGCACTTCTGCCCAGTCATCGCAGCACAAGTTCAGCCGGGCCTCGAGGGGATGGGGCGGCTAGACGAAAACTGGGAAAGGAGGATGCTTCTTTTATTACTTCAGCGTATGGAAAGCGCACACTGATGTGCAAGAGGCTTAATTATAATAAATCACTCACTGTTAAATCTGAACAGAAAGTTCAGCGAACAGAAGAACTTGCAGAGTTTTTTACAACAACAAAAAATAATTTCAGTGCTCTGCTACTCGCCCAATCCAGACATTTCAAAAATGCCTGAGTCCACAGAAAAGTACTGAGGACTACCCAAAACATGCCACTTGAGTGTGTCTTCACCTTAGCATCAGTCCAAATGATGGCATGAGGACAGCCTGCACCACATGCGCATCCGCACCGTGAGTAGCATCCCGGTGCCCCCAGCGAGGCGGTAACGTGGCAGGGTGTCTGTCCCGTGGCTGTGGGTGCTTTGGTGGGCTCTGCTGCTCCCTGCAGTCGTTCTCAGTGAACTTTGAGAGAGTTCCCCGCTCTGCGGGGCACGTGAGGAGCGTTGAAAGACTACAATAAAAATTGAAGATGCTTTGTTGCCCTTGGAAACACGAACAGGTGAAGGAGTAATGTGGAAGATACTCAACGCTCTCATGCGTGATAGACTATCCGGTCTGTAGTATCCCCTAAATAAATGTGTGAGGTCTTGCACGGCCACCAGGCATGCTGTCTGCAGAAGCTGATGCAAGCTGGACTGAGCTCTGCAGCAGAGACATGTCTAAGAGCTCCAGTATCTCGCACACACGGGGGATGCGTTATTCTGAGAGAAGCTGTGCGTAAGTACCGACATTGTGGCAAGCTGAGAAGCATTGGGTTTTGTGCCTGCAGGTGAAAAAACGCTTCTATTAAAATTAGACCAGTGTTGTATTCATCATCACCTATTTTGTGACGTGGGACTATTTAAGATCGTGTAGTCTGTCTTTGCCACGTGGTGGATAAGGTGTCATCTGTGTCAAGATGTTGTGACAGCCGCTCTTCATGTAAAATGAATGATGGAGGAGGTCGGGGTCCTTTGCGGGGCTGGATGTCTGAAACAACACGTCTGACCCAACCCAGGGGCAGGTGTCACGGCCCAAAGGCCGCTGTGGTCAGATGTGACTGAGCACTGTTTAAAGGACATGCGTGTGTCTGCTGAAGGGACAGCAGAGGTGAGGGATGCACCCTGACAAACCCACTTGCAATCTGTCCCAAACAACGGGCGAGAGCAGTTGTGTGTTAGTTTTGCAGAGGTGGAGGGTTAAGTTCTCTGTTTTTGAAAAGAAGTTCAGACCTGTGAATAAATGGAGTCTGCCGTGGGATTTCTTCTGCGCTTGGATGAACAATATCTTGTCTGTTCTTTGTCGAGCACGGGAATAATTTCAGGTACCTGACTTGCTCACCTAGGGCAAGCCACATGCCTTGACTTGCTAGTTTGTTTTTGTAGAGGGAGAAAAAAAGTGTTTTAATCACACTTTAATCGTGGGCCACTTTACCATTCACGTCCTACATGTGAAGGATCCAATCTAGGGATGAAGAAAACCAAAGTTTGGGAGAGAGCGTGGAGGGAGGATCACGGGACAGTTACTGAAGTCTGTGTGCTCCTGTTAGTTCCTTTTTTTTCTTGTGGGTGTTTTTGCTTTTGACACACACGGAAAGTGGGAACATCATAACCCTGAAGGAAATGGTGATACATTTCCAGAAAGAGCCGTTCAGACGGCTGGGCCGGCGGCACAGGGAATGAAGCCGGGAAGAACCCATGAGTCAGCCTCAGTGGGTGGCAGGGGAAGCACGAGGGGTTGCCACCATCCTCCTGGTGATAGTCCTCCTCTCTTGTCAAGATGAAAGTCACTATTTCATTGTATTTCTAAAAAAATACCCTCAGGGGGGATCTTTTTCGTGTGGCTGCGAACAGAAAGCCCCGTGGTTTTGGACCGTGGTGCGCTCTGTGTTGGAGCAGTGGAAAATTTTCCCTGGCTGTGGCTGCAGTAGAGATCTGCTTTAGAGGACATCAGTCTCTTCTGAGTGCGTTTACTTTTAGGTTTCAATAGTCAATTTTTGAAGCAGCACTGATTAAAAAAATATTTCGGGTCTGTCTTTCAGTCTCCCCTTAAAATCCCACTTGATACGTAGATAGTTGTGTTGGCCAAAGGTCTTTCAGCCTCTGAGTCTACAATGGCCTAAGCCTGGTTGTAACTTTCTCTTAAAATTTTTGGGCTGCACTTAAAAAATTACTGCTGCAGATATGGAAGAAAATACAGGTAATAAATGCAACTGTTTAAAAACCACACCGTGCCTTAAACACAGGTTCTGCAGAGGTCAAGCCGTTGGTGTGCCACTTCAAGGCTTCAAACATAAATGTGCCTGTGTTCAAGGAAGAAGGAGATGTTTGTGGTTTTTGACCTAATTTCCTTGTGAAATGGTGGGAGGAGAGAGGTGAGGTCTTAATGCAGAGAACTGCATCTGTCATTGTGGGACTGCTCGGTCCTTTAACTAAAAAAATGTGGACGGTTGTCTGGCAGGAGGTCAAACCTATCCTCTGCATTGGACTGAGGCTTTCAGTGATTGTCCGGGAATCAGTTTTCCAAAGACACCCCAAAAACATGGTGTGGGGTACATCAGTTCTTCTGGAAGGAGGAGACAAGGGATTATGTGTTGTGTAATGAACTGAGGGAAATTTTAATTCCCTCGTGACTCAAAGTTGTTGTTTTTCCCCGTTGTGTCACGGGTCTTGACACACGGCTGACGGTAAGAACTAACACAAACCCCTAAATCCTGGAGGATTCCGAGATACTGAGTCTGAAATTTCTAAGCTTCAAAAGTGGGCTAAAGTGGTTCCTTTTTGCCTGTGAGGGGCAAAAATAGATATTTCTTGTTTGTTTCTTTGTCAGACCTTGGTTTCTGTACGGAGTGCAGTATTGCTGAACACCACACAGAAATTAAGCTGTTTCTGGTGATGCACATCCATCCAGACGCTCCTTCCAACCGTGGTTTTCTGAAACCCCGTCAAGTGATGGGTTCCGATTACAATTCTGTCGTGCCTGTCACTTTTGTCTTTACATACCACTTAAAATGCACAAAACTCTACGTTTCTTGCGTTCCCTTTCTTTATACTATTACGTTGACTTGAGATGCCTTCTTTCCTTGTATGCCCGTCGTGCACCTGTGCCTCTAAAGGAATTTTTCCTGTGCCCTCATACCCTGTTTGAGCACCCAGACTTTCCAGCTGCTCATGAGATACAGACCAGCACTCAGAGGGTTTTGCAGGGTTCAGTTCTGGTTTCAAGTCAATGGTTTATCCATGTGAGCTCTTCTGTATAACATTGCAGGTGTTGTGTAGTCTTACGTAGCTACTGTAATGTTGTTTTCATGATATTTTATGTTGAGGCTTGTGGCAAGGTCTCTTCAAAAAGCCTTTGCTCAGAGAAAGAGTTCAGGGAGGTGCGAATGCAGGAGGCGTTAGGAGAGTCCTCAAGGGCTGCTGTAGGAATGGGGAAGAACTCGTTAAACGTGGGTAAATGTAGATTAAAAAGAAAAAAAAACACACCACCATCAACAAAAGTCACTTTAATTTTGGAAGAGTGTACGTTGGTAAGAAGATATATAGCAAGTGCAAATGACGGAGGCTGAGGAAGGCTGGTGTAACGATGGAGAAACCGGGGGGTCCGGGCGGCAGGGAGCCGTGCCGGCGGATGCCCGAAGCGTGGGCTGCTGCCTCGGGTGGCTGCTTCGCTGCGCCGGAGCGAAGACCGGCGCCCTTCTGCACCCGGTGGCGTGGGCAACGTGTCGCAGGTGTGAAGGCCCCATCCTTCGCGCCCGGCGAGGTCTCTGCCACTGCTGTTACACTAACCTGGATTTATTCGTCTGGTCAGAAAGCGAAGCGGGGAGCAGGGTTATATTTTGCTTGCTGAAGGCTAAGGCTGAGAGTTTTGCTTGCTTAAATAAAACATGTAGGTTTTATAATTATTTTAATGTGCAGTATATTGACTTGTTCAGTAGAATTAAAAGGTTACAGAAGCATAATGAAACTGAAATGTCAAGAGTCACATACATAAAAATACTGTTAACAGAAGGATGAGCCTTGCCGTTTACACTAGCTAAAACAAAATTTTAATTTTTTTAATCTCCATTCTGAGTATTTGTTAAAAGTCGCATCATTCCTACTTGTTCTTATATTTATATATAATACAATATATATAAAATATATCATATAAGCCATAGAAGACGCTGCAGTTTGCACTGTCCCCTCCTGCCTTCCCCCTCCGTCATGCTCAGCGTTTGCTTTACACAGCCAGCAGCGGTGTTCTGCACTGGTAAATAAGATGTGTTCAAAACCCATGTTGTATCTGTGGAGTCAATAAAATCCATACAAAGGGTGGCATTCTTGGGTGATTTCTGTCTGGCTGAGCTGATGTGCATAAGGGTACTGCAAGAAACCTTCCGAATGGGCTTCAAATTTAGTTTAAAACCTTGCACCCGTTAAACTTACTCTACTACAAGTAAATTCTTTGCTTAATCAGTCATTCCCAAAAATATCCTTGGCATTTTCAGCAGCAGATAGTTTGTGCCTTTGAAGGAGAAAAAAAAAAAAAAAGAGAAAATTTGAACTTTCAATTTCAGCTTTACATACGTTAAATAATTTGTGATGCTTCTAGTAAGTACAAGCAGAATATTGCATAGAACCACAGATTTCTGGTACACCAAGCACAGTTTCTGCCCGTTCTAAATCAGGCAATCTGTGTCTATAAAGCTTCATGTCGGCTCCGTTCAATCCACAGACTCTACAGAGGAGAACAATTTGCACAAGGACCTGTTGACTTCGATGCTCATTCTGCTCCTCGTCTTCATCATTTTCGTCCTACTGGCCGGCTATTTTTTCAGGTAGGTCTGTGTGGGGCTCCGCATGCAGAACTAGCTCAGTCTCGTTTCGATATGATCTAACAAGGAAATGAAATGCGTACTTACGGTGAGGCGGGAGCCTCCATCACAGCGTAGCGGAAGGTGCTGCGGCGCTGGCGGCGCTCGCTGTGAAGATGAACAGAAAGAGTTTCTCCACAATTTCATGGTTGGTAAAGACTGGTTTGGAAACATGCGTGTTGCCTTTCAACACCGTTCCTGGGATTAACGTGGCATATGTATTTCAGGTTCAGGAGACATAAGAAAGCTGTTGTGAACTCTGGGGACAAAAAGATGCCAAATGGGATCTTAGAGGAACAAGGTATGGAGAGATTTGCTTTCCTTCTCATTGTGATTTTTTTCGTGTGTGTAGGCACACACTCATTCACTAATTAAGAATTCAGTTATTCAGTTATGTTTGCTTTTTATTTGTAAGTTAGAGCATTGTTAGTAAAGAGAAAATGGGGTTTTTTTTAATAAAAAAAGAGGTCCATATTTAAGTATGTGTTTATATAATCTTAACTTTCTGTTGTTGGCTTTAAATATTTTTCACTTTAAGTAGGAATACAGCAAATATCTCTTTGTAAAGGTTTCTCGTGCTCTTTATATATGTTTTATTAGGATGCTAGCTGAAAACCAGGTTTCTCGCACTGTGATCTTTGTATTTAGAGAAAGGATTGCAATATTCCTTCTTAAAAGGGGTGGGGGGAAAGATCCTTAACGTTTTTGTGAAATTACGGGCCTGTTCCTGAACGTAAAGAGAAGCAAGCAAGGGGATGAGCCAGGGCAGCATGGTAGGCCAGCGGTGCTAAAATAAAACGCATGCAGGAGCTGAAAATGTTTCTCACTGTTTTTTTTTGTCAAGTGCGGTGGGTTTATGTCCGTTAGCGGGGGGCCCTTCCCGTGGGTTGCTCCGTGCGGCTCCGTTCAAACCCAGCAAACGTGGAGGGAGCCGCTCGTTTCTTGGTTATAAATTATTTTAGCCGTTAACAAAGAGAAAAAACTTAACGATCGAAAGAATTACATCTTTCTGCTGGTTCCACATCGCTACGTCTGAACTGAAGAGTGGGTTAACAAACACAGTCATAAATATACCCGTCAGCTTCCTGTTGGGTCGGTGCTTGTGCAGAGGAACAAGCGCGGCGAGCGCGGTTTGGAGATCCCCACGGTGGCTCGCTGCCACGCAGTGCCTTGGGCAATGAATGGGTAATGCAGCCACCGGTGAGTTGTAGTTTGCGAGTGGCGATCGCCCCGTCATAGTCAGCCTGTAGGGAATTGGTCTTGCCTTTCTGTTTGCCTCTGGTTGTAAATAAAACTTGTCTTCACCAAACAGCAGGCTTAATCCCTCCGCTTCTTCCAGCCGTCCTGCCGGGCAGCCCGTGGCGGTGCTCGTTTCAGCTGCCAGGTGGGCAGTTGTGCTCCCGAAGGGCCGTGAAGGCAGCAGGCGAAGGTGTCCTGGGGCCTTACGGCCCTGCGCGAGCCGAGGGCTGGGTGGGAAGAAGCGCCCGCAGCAGTAATCCCTGGATCAAACTGCGCTGCCGCAGAGCGACTGAGAGCCGGGGCCGGCTGATGCTGGGGTGAGGTGGGATGAGCAGCAGCAACAGCTCATCTCCGTGCAGAGTTTCTGGTGGCCAAGTTAAAGACTTTTATTTTTATTATTATTATTTCCCCTTCACAACTGAAATAATCTATCAGTATCTCTTCAGTGATAGGTACCACAGGCTGGCCCTGCAGTGCCTGCCCCGTGGCAGAGGAGCTCTGGGTCGGAACGGTCTTCGTCAACAGGAGGAACCTTCTCCTTTTCTAAATAGAACTTGGTCACATTTTAATCTGGTGTAAATACAGAAACCATTCATTTTACCAATAGTGGTTCTACTTGAATTTATTATGCTCTCGAAGAAGCTACTTGGCCTGTGGTTTTGTTTGTTGTTTTTTTTTTTATTTCATTTAAATCAGCTTTATCACCGATTGAAGCCTCATGTTTTGGCATCTTCCAGCATAAAAATTATTTTGTAGTTGGAAATAGCTTGTTATCTGTTGCTCTGGACATGCCTTTAACACGCACTTTCCTTGTCTGACAGAACAGCAACGGGTGATGCTGCTCAGCAGGTCTCCCTCAGGCCCAAAGAAGTATTTCCCGATTCCAGTAGAAAATCTCGAAGAGGAAATACGGATGCGATCAGCAGATGAAGGAAAACTCTTCCGTGAGGAGTTTAATGTAAGTCCTGACATGTGAAGAGGACGGCTGCGTGGCGAAAAGTGGTGGTGGTGGGGCAAGTCAAAACGCCTGCAAATATTAACAAGTCTTTTAAAAATGGTTGGTGCGTCGTGCTGGTATCTGGAGCCCCGGCGCTTGTGTGGGCGTGCTGGTGCTGTTCGTACGTGCCCTGTCGTGCGTGATGACCCTTTCTCTGGACAAAGTCTGGAATGTTGGCTGCTTTACGGTACGGTGATGCCAAATGGGTAATATATTAACTCTTTGACACTTGCTAACAATTAAAGGATCATAGAATCACAGAATGGGTTGGGTCGGAAGGCACCTTTAGAGACCATCTAGCCCAACCCCGTGCCGTGAGCAGGGACATCTTCAACCAGATCAGGTCGCTCAGAGTCCTGTCCAGCCTGACCTGGGATGTTTCCAGGGACGGGGCATCGGCCACCTCTCTGGGCAACCTGGGCCAGTGGCTCACCACCCTCGCTGTAACAAATATTTTTCTTATATCCACTCTAAATCTCACCTCCTTTAGTTTAAAACCATCGTCCCTTGTCCTGTCACAACAGGCCTTGCCAAAGAGATTGTCCCCAGGTCTTTTAGTGTTTGCTTGAAAGTTGGAGGAGGGGAAAATTGAATATGAATCTCTTTAGGACTGATTTTCTTGGTGGGGGTGGAGGGTTTTTATGGGAGGCTCTGTGTTCCACCTCTGTGGGAAGTACTGAGAGAAGACACAGCGTGGTCTTTAATATTGCCCTAGTGAGGTTGGAGCCCCCCCTTTTTTTTTAATATATGTTTCTGTGAAGTATCTCAACTTCAAAGTTTTTTCCTTAAAGTGGTGCCTTGGTCAGAAAGGAAATGTTTTCTGCCCATAACCTGAGCTTCCGTTGCATGTGGTCCTATAGATGAGCCCGCGACGAGCTGCCGCAGAGCCGGTTTCTATGGAGAAACGCAGCGCGATGAGTCTGCTCTGCATGTCTGCACTCAGCGGCCTCTTCCACACTTTTATTCTCTTCGCTTCCCTTAACAGCAGAAGGAAGTTGCACAGAGCAGTAGCTTAAATATCAAATACGGAGTTGTCAAAGCTGATGCACGCATTGATTAGACAGTCTGTTAAGTTACCTCCTTAATTGGTAGCATATTTATATCTGCAATTTGTTTGATGATATATTTAAAACACATAATTCCTTTGCCTTATCAGAGAGGGAGCATTGTGGAGATATTTATCAAAGTCAACAAAATGAATGTGAAAAGCGAGTTGACAAGATGTGCTTTTCTGAATTTTGACTCTCCTGATTAATTTCTTCTGCAGTTAAGAGCGAAACAAGCCATCTATTTTTATTTTTAAAACCTGCTTTGCTTGGATTGTTTTCTGCACCATGCTGTGAGCGTGTTTCTGCCTGCACTCAGGCGCTGAGTCTGAAAACTGGGGTCCGGTCCCCGTAAGCGAGCAGTCTGAGCAGTGACGGGGTCATGGTACATAAAGTCTGCTTGATGCTCTATGTGGGTTTTTTTCCCCCGCTGTATCTCCCGTGGCTGCTTGCATGGATATATGAGCTTCTTGCTCAAGCCTGAGAGGGGAAGAAAGGGCAAAAGACAGCTGAAAATCGGTGTGATTAATATTGTAGCATAAACAGGAAAACTGACAACCAGAAGTCTGCTATTGCAGCACTGGAAGGAAAGTGGTTGAGAAATCGGGACCCTTTGGCACAAAGACATCTGTGTGACAACCTCACCTTCCGAGCATCTCCCAGCTCCGTCTTCCCACCAGCTGAGGTTACCTCTGAAGCTGTAGCTGCCAAATCCTGCGGGTTTTGGATGGGTCCGAAGCCGTCCCCTTTGTGCAAGCCGTCCGGCAGGCGAGGCTGCGGGAGCTGCTGCTGGACCTGACTGCAGCCCGGGGCTGGGGATGCTCCGCTGATGGGGGTGCGCCGGGGGTCTCTGCCCACGGCTGAACACAGATACAGGGTCGCCACTGCGAATTTGAAACAAATTTAGGCCGAAAACTGTGAGTCCTGTGAGCCGGCGGCGGAACCAGCTGAAGAAGTTAGGTCCTGCGTGGTATTTTTCTGGCAAAAAGAAAACAAAGCCTGTGCTGATAGAAGACGACACGCAGTGGACAGGAAGGATTTTTGAGGATGGTACTCTCAGATTTATGTGCCTAACAGTGTTCTTCAATACTTTTGATTTGTTCCTGAAAGCCTAAATTACCCTTAAGCCTGAATTAACCTTTAGTACATCGTACTTGTTGCACTTGTACGCTAACCAAAAGAGCGGAGGCTCCTTCCACCCTCAGTAGCTTCATGTTTTTTATTGTTTGATTCCTTTGTGAGCATAAAGCACTAGGAAGAGTGCGTTCTTTCTAAACAGAAGAAAAAGGGAAAAAGAGGAAAAAGAAAAAATATTCCTTTCTGTGTGGGCCTATCATCCATAACACAAGATGAGCTGGATGTTTGAAGTTTATGGTGGCTGGTGTTTTGCCTTGATTTTTTTTTTTTAAAGTCTGAAAACCTTCCTCTAGGAATTTTCTTTTGAAATTTTAGTTTTGACTTGATTAAGACGTCCCTGTGGTTCGTGGAGTGGGGGCGGGGGGAGGGAAGATAATGTGCCGATGCTGGGGTGGATCGAGTCCCTCGCAAGTGGCAGAGAGGTTTTAGGATTCCTGCAAAGTGGGAGCAGATGAGGCTGCGGTGGCGGCCGGTGACCCAGCGCCACCAAGACTCGTTGGCTCCTTGTGATTCGCGGGGTGATGGGGAGGACGTGATGAAGTGCCTTCTCGGTGAATCACGTCCTCCCCTCTGAAGATGGGTGGGAGCAGCGAGATGGGCCGTGTCCTCGCACCGGGATGCAAAACCCGCTTCAGGCAGGGCAGCGTGACGTTAGGAGGTGTCTAGGGAGGTGTCAGGGCCTTGCCGGAGTGAGGAGCAGGGAATGGAGAGATTATCTTGCCAGAGAGGATTACTTTTCAGAGGTTTTTCATGTGAAGATGCAGAACTTATGTGACTGTTTATTGGGAGTTTGTTGCCTGACTTTTGAAGGTCAAAGAAACCATGTTTGAAGTGCTAATTATATCTTTTTACGCAAACCATAAATTAAGTTTCCGCATTTTATAAATTGTAAATGTATTTTAGCACCACCATGGGCTTCATTCAAATAAGGAATTAAGCCATTTGCTAAAAGCAGCTCTCTTTTTCAACTCTTCTTTAACGGCCTCACTTCTTTCTTTTACTTGCATTCACAAGTTTAGGTGATATTAAAAAAAAAACAAAACCCAACCCAGCCCACAAATGCACATTGCTCTGTCCTCTGTGGCGGAGGAGTCCCCCCCGCACCCTCCCTTTTAGCCTACGTCACCCTGACAACGCGGATTGTTGCTTTTAAGGGGAAATTCCAGGCCCTGCTCTCTGCCAGGCAAGCAGATAGTTGCTCTAAGCTGTACAGTCGGTTACCATTTTCTTCCTTCCTCTGTGTGATTCAGACTGGGTGGTGGGAGCTGGGATGTAGAGGGGTGGGAGAAGGCGGTTGTGCATTCCCAAACCGCTGGGATTTTACCTCGGTGGGCTCCAACCCGCTAACACGGGGTTTTACCAATTCAATACAAGAAACTCGATGAAACTTGGTTCTTGTTTTTGCCGTTCGCAGTGAGGGGGCAGCTAAAAGCGCAGGGCAGGAGCCTCGAGCCGTGTCTCTTGGTGAAGACGAAGCCTTTTTTCAACTCTCCCCCTTCCCTGGGCTCTCCGCCGCAGCCTGAGCTCGGCTGGGCCCCGGTGCTGGTACCTCAGGAGCTTGGAGGGGCTCCACCTCGGGCACCTCCTTGTTTTCACCTTCACCCTCTTCCTCTCCATTTCTTCCTTTCATTTGATTGCTCTGCGAGAGTACTTTTTGGGGTTTGGTTTTTTTTAAGCTTGACTAATTTGTCTGCAGTCTTAGATCTTGCTGATCACCAGCAGAATTTGACTTGTGCTCGTACAGCGACTTTTAGCACAAAAGAACTGGGATTTATTTTTGCTTCCTCCCTTTCTCCCGGAGTTGGGCCCTCACCTGCGGGTCTCGGCAAGATGTTTGATATTGCATGTTCTTAGCAGGGAGCTATTAACAATCAAACTCTATTTGTGTTATTGAACCAACTGTTTTTGCTAAAAGTAGCTGTCGGAGCCGAGCTCGAGGGAGCGGCGCATCCGCACGGCTGGGTCACGGCGCTGTGAATCACCGCGGCAGATGGCGGCTTAAAGCAGCGGCTCAGAGTTAACAATTTCCTAAATAACTGCGATCTTTGGGGTGGGGGGGGGAGGAAAATGACTTATTTTTTCAAAACTGCTGAACTCGTTTTCTGTAGTGAAATCTGCCGGGACGTGGTTTCCTGTTTTAGAGTAATGAAAGTTATTGTGAAAAGAAATAAAAATATGTTTCATTACATGCTGTCTTGCACCCAACAGAAAAACGCTGATTTTCCCTAAGGCGTGCGCAGTTAGCTCTGTTCTAACACCTTGACTTTTGTATCCTTTTTTTTTAGTCATTAACACCTGGATATGTGCAGGGAACATTTGAAATGGCAAATAAGGAAGAAAACAGGGAGAAAAACAGATACCCTAACATCCTGCCATGTAAGACGTTACCTTTTCTTTTTCAATCGGACAATTAACTCTGGCACTGAGCACGCTGGTGTTCGTCTGCTGAAAATATTCAAGTAATATAATTTTGCTGGTCACAAACGTTCTTTGTACGTTGTATGTGCAAAACCTGCCTGGTTTGTGGTGAGTCTCCAGTACTGGTCTTCTCCCGCTGGGTTTTTCTGTGGCGGCTATCAGATGCTGCGCTATAAAGCCTTAGCTCTCACGGGGTTCCTCCAACTGACGCTACGTCGGGTGGATGTTTTAGTGTCTCGGGTTAGTTTTGGGCAATCAAATGTGGCAGAGTTTGGGCTTCCAGCATCGTAGAGCTGCAGTCCCGGTGACCTCCAGGTGCGGGAGCAAAGCAAGAGGTTTGTGCAGAAAGTTTCTTGATGAGAACTGGGAGCAGTTCGGGAGACGGCCGGTTTGGGAAGCGTGTGCTTAGCCTGGCCTTCCGCTTGCAGGGCAGTCCTGTATTTCAGATTGATTAACATGCCAATGTGCTTCTAATGTGTTTCGTTCCAGATGATCATTCCAGAGTGATTTTGACCCAAATCGATGGAGTCCCACCTTCAGACTACATTAATGCATCATATATAGATGTAAGTTGACACTGTTTGCACTTTGGCTAACTTTGACTGTGAGTTAAATAACTATTTTTGTGCTAGCATATGTTGGCATTTCATCTTTTAACTGCTACGATATTTATTTCCATAGGGTTATAAAGAAAAGAATAAATTTATAGCAGCACAAGGTAATTTATTCTCATTTCTGCATTCTGTAGATCTTATGGCCGAGCGTATTTAATTTTAGATGTGTTTTCGAGGTTATTTTCAGCTGCGGGTGGTGGCCAGATGTGAGGTGGGATTTAGAGGTTACAGTCTGAATGAAGTTAGAGTGAGCGTGAGGTAACGCACCGCTTTCAGACCCGCAAATACTGCTCTGAGCAAAGAAGCTCGCCCTCCCCCTTCCGCCCCCACTTCGCTTCTCTCTTCTTAGTTTTCATCTATTTACTGGGGGTTCGAAAAATGTTGTCTCCTGATAATACATTCTGCCTAAGTGGTCCCGATACCAAAGTTAGCATTTTCACATGAACGCTTATGCCGTATTTAGCCACAAATTTTGTGAACTTGTGTCACCGCAACCCCAGACACAACGTAATCGCTGCTGCTGCCCTCCAGAAACATGCCTGTCCTGCACAGCACGACGAGCTGCTCTCAGGACCGGTTCTTCTCAAGCCAGGTCATGTTGGACCTCGGCATGGCCGAGAGCTGCAAGGCAGAAATCCTAAGCGATGCTCCTGCCACAGCCCGCTTCAAAGAGCATTAGTAATATTTCAGGAGAGGAGGTGGCTGCTAGAAATGTAGACTTGGGTAAAAGAAAACATGATATATTCTAAGAAATATGTGGTATATTCAAATCCTGAGCAGTGTGTAGTAAAGAGAGACCTGGGTGGGCCCCCAGCGCGAGGGGCCGGGGTGTCCGTGCTGGTCTCCATCACCCCTCCTGAGCAGAGCTGTATCCTGTCTGCAGGACCGAAGCAAGAAACAGTTAATGACTTCTGGAGGATGGTATGGGAGCAGAAGTCGGCCGTTATCGTCATGTTAACCAACCTGAAAGAAAGAAAAGAGGTAAAGCGCTTTCAGTTTGCTCTGGGATATCTCTACCAGCGCGTGCTCCAAAAGCAGTTGCAGCCGCTTAGCGTCTGGCCAGTCTTCTGACCACTTCCTTCTCCATTCCCTATTAGCACATCTCAGTTTCTGCTGATAAATGTAGTTTTCATTTCCAAAATACAAATTTCTATAGGTAGACCTCAAGGAAAAAACTTCTGATAGCCGGTTTTGTCCTGCGTAGCCCACAGCCAGAAGGGAAGTTCTCACGCCTGCGTTTTGATCGCAGCGCAAGGCTGCGCTTGTGGGCGCCTTTGCTTAGAAATGAAGAAAAAAAACTTCATTCATTTTTCTGCGAGTTAGCTTTCAAAATTCATTGTGGCACACGCATGTAAAAATTAAAAACACTTTTTTCTTGCGAGACCAGAGCCGTTCCTTCCTGTCCCCCCTTCCTCCTCCTACACATCTTGCGTCTCCCATTGAGTGAGACTTTCTACGTGTACTGGCTGAATGCTGAGACGCACATGAGAAGTGTGAAACATTTCGCTTCATTCCTGCTTCACAGACTTGAGAAGCGGAGTTAAAATATTAAGGAAATGTATCATCAGAAGCATACAAGATGCTTTTTAATGATTTTCTTTTCCCCTTGGGGGGGGGGGGGAGGGTGTTTGCCACACTGAGCAAGCTACATCCTTATTTGAAATATATAATGTCCTCAAAAACACATGCCCAAGAAATAAACCTCATGTTCCTTAAAAGCGTAAAAATAGAGTCAAGTTATCGCAGTCCCCATAGTTAGGCACCCCCTAACAAAAAAAAAAAAAAACCAAAACAAAAGCTCTTTAGGTCTGGCTAGGGTTAAAAACACCCTGAAGGCTGTTCTCACCTTCTCCGCTTAAATTTAAGCGTGCACAGCACTAGCTCAGTGTTAAAGCTGTATTGTGCCGGATGAGAACCCCTGCACGCTCACCCGCGGACAGACGCCCACCGTTTTCACGTAACTTCTTTGTTTTATGAGTGACTAACAGTGAAAGTGGGCTCAGCGTTATAAAACTCACTACGTTTGTACAGGAAAAATGTTATCAGTATTGGCCTGACCAGGGGTGCTGGACTTACGGAAATATCCGCGTGTCGGTGGAAGATTGCATAGTTCTGGTGGACTACACCATCCGCAAGTTCTGCGTTCAGTCGGTAAGTACCAACCGTGCTTTTTGCTGGGTCTTCATTCTAATTTTTGAAGCAAATAGTTACAACGTCAAATATTTGCTTAAAAGAAATTCAGGAAATGAGCTAAGCGTATCTGCAAATGGAGAAAGGCGCGGCACTCGTCCTAGGCAGCTGAGCAAGCTCTGCAGGTCAGCACACGCGGGGTCCGCCGCAGCTTAAGGGATTGCAAGAGGTTCTGCTCGGTTTCTTCTTGTCTGCAGCCCAGGGACACAGAAAGTCACTCCTTGTGGCTGTCAGGGAGGGAGCTCAGAAGCAGTGTCTTGACCCTGCTTGGGACAAATTGCATAGATAAATAAATGAGTTAATTTGGTTACGTTTGGGTATTTGGAGTAGTCTGTGGCTATTAGCTGGCCAACATCAGCCAGCGTGACAGCTTGGTTTCTGTTCTGCCCTTGGTCTATGGCACAAGTTAAAGCTTTAGATCACAAGAGGGATGGTGGGATGACTTTGCTCTTACCCGCAGTGTGTAGCCCTGTACGGGAGCAAATTGCTAATCCTCACCCCCTAAAGGGAGGGCTGCCCTGTTTGTAATGCGGTGGCCGTCTAATTCAGACCGAAGACAATATGGGCTGGTGAGAGGTGATAAACCACGTCTAGCTGTGTAGAGCTACGTGGAGAGCTCGGAACCCCTCAAAATATGGGTGGGTTCATTCAGCATTAGTTACAGGTTCTGACCTGTGAAGCAGTCTCTGCTGATTTAGGGTGCAGATAGCTTTGGTATGACTAGTGATGGCTGGGAAGGCATCGCCGGCAAACGTGCTCAGAGACACTGTGCTCAGAAGGCAGAACGGGAGAGGAGTGACGGCACAGAGATGTACGTGCTGTGGACAAGCTGAAGGGCTGGAAAGCTTAGGAATGGACCCGGCTGCCTTCCACTTGTTGATCACTGCTGTGCATGTGTTAGGAGGATTCGGTTATGCTTTGACGGACAGCAGGTAACCTTACAAAACTAATTGGCCTTCTCCAGTCTGAAAGAAATGGCCTTGGCCCTGGCTAACAGTTTGCAAGCTTGTGAGCCAGGTACGCTTTCTAACCTTAAGAATAGGCGGCGGTTAGTGAATGCAGGTGAAACGATGCTGAGCACTGCTGTCGTTGCTTCTGTAGTATCTTCTCTTTTATTGTTGAAGAGCAGGTCAGATCATGAAGCTGTCAGCGGTGGGCCATTAGAGGTGCAGCCCTTCTTTTATTATTCATCCGTGATCCAGCAAAAGCTGGCGCCTGGCATCTCGTAGCGATGCAGATCCTGAATGTTCGGGCTGAATTTTGTGGGTTTCATGTGAGGGTGCTAAAAGAAGTGTGAAGATTTTTTATGTGAAAAAGGATTTGATCCCTTATTAACATAAATGATGGGTCTTACTCTTTGCAGTCCTATCCTGGGATTATTCCAGTTTTCACTGGAATGCAAAGATGCATTTTAATAACACATGGTAGTCTTACTCTGTGTTTGTATTTTACGTACACTGTAAACTTCTAATCCTTGAGCCAGGCTCTACGTGTTGCAGGGATTAAAGTCATAAATAAGCAGAGCAGTTTGCTTGTAAATCTTTGCGTGAAAAATGAAATGTCAGACTCAGAGTCTGTGTGTTCCCTGCAGCTTCATGATGGTTGTAAAGCTCCGAGGCTCGTTACGCAGCTTCACTTTACCAGCTGGCCTGATTTCGGGGTGCCTTTCACACCTATCGGGATGCTGAAATTCCTGAAAAAAGTCAAAACGTTGAATCCTGCCCATGCCGGACCGATTGTGGTTCACTGTAGGTATGTATGTGCTCTTCAAGCCGTTCTCTTAGCTTGGCCTGGAGGTACCTGTAGAATATCAAGGCTAAATTTTAATGTTCTTTTCATAGCCTATGAAATACGTGTTTATATGTACGTATATATACGTTTACTTACATATTTATATATGTAAAGGGCAGTCATATGCTAAGCTTTTTGAGAGCCCAGGGTAGAAACAATGTCAAAAGATCTGTCTTCTGTTACTTTAAGACTCAAACAGAAGTTGTTGTTTTGGTTTATTATTTTTTTTCTTATCCGTGAGTGATACCCAGTGTTTGGTATAAATATGTTCTTTGTCAGAAAACCAGACTTGTGATACAAATCTGTGGCCTTTGCCACTAAATGCTCCTCTGAGAATTCACCCCCCACTTCTCCCACCATAAAATTGCAGTTTGCTATGTAAATTATCTATTAAATGCCTAGAAAGATTTGAATAAGGACTTGCATTTAAGAGGCTGAAATGCTGCAATTTTAATAATGTACTACGGACCAGTACAGGACGTATCCCCGCTCCTTCGGTCACACGCACGTGAACTTCCTGCTATTAAAGGCTTGTGCTAAACTGTTTGGAATCTTATGTTAATGAAACCACAAACAAACTCCGAAACAGTTTTAAAAGAATGATTGCAATCTCTATAGCAACCGTAAGCTCAGGGCTGAGCACAAAGTGTCTTTCCAGGAGCAATTACCCTAGCGAGGTTCGAATAAAAAGAAAAGAATAGCGGCTTTGTCTTTCTGGGTTTTGTTTTTAAGGAAACTCTTGTAGATTCATCTATTTGTTTCTTTTTCTCTCGCTTGTGTCAGACAACTAGAAATACTCTCCAAGAGTCCCTGAAGTGTGTACTCTTGAAAAAGAGCACGTTTGTCCTGACCAAGCCAGCCTTTTTGTTTTTTCTTCGCGTCCATCCAGACCTTGCCGTGCTAGGATTCATCTTCTCTCCCAGGTGCCGTACACAGGAGGCTTAAAGAAAAGCATTAAACAGAAAATGAAGATTTTAGTAGTCTCACATAGTCTTTCCTTCAAGAAACCCACAATATTTTTATAGCCTTTTGCTGTGATGTTCTGTGGTGACTCATGTTGGGTTTGAGCTTTCTTTTGCACCAGCAGGAAATTCTGTACTTAGTTTAATCAGCAGAATTAGAGACAAAATAAAGGAAAATATAAAATCTCTTCATAAAAATCTGCAGAGATTTCAATATAACGGTCCAACAGAAGGCAGTAACCCCGTTACGTGGCAGTGCTGGGGGCTAGAGCAGCACTCCGGCCTGCTGTCGAGATAAAGAATGAGAGAGCTGAACTGTTTCCATTACAGTTCAGGATATGACACTACTGAATTGTTGAAAAAAGGAAAGGGAAACTGATCGATAGTGAGTAACCATCCGTTCTTAGTGAGCTTTTATAAAAATGTCACCCAGTCATTCCGAGCAAAAACTGCTCAGTTGGAATCTTTTGGAAGTTAATAAAAGGCTAATTTAGCATTTGGAAGTAAAGAATTGCAGATAAAAAGGGGGCGGGGGAGGGGGGGGATTTTTGCCCTTTTTTTCCCCCAGAAGTTTTCAGAAATCTATTTTTTTCAGTGAGCAGAGAGCTACTCTGAGCAACAGCTGAGTAAGGGATTCCCTGCAGGGGGTTAAGGCTGGATAAAATCAGGGAACTTCCAAGGTAAATGTCAAGGTTGGTGAAACTACCAACTTTAGCAGGAACATGCAAGGATTGAATTAAGTCCTGATCTGAGGTAAGGTAACCTTGGGGCCGAGGCACGGGGAGGGAACAAGGATGTGTAAAAAGGGGTTATATCTGCAAAGGGAGAAGTGAGGAAGCTGAGCGCGGGGCCCGATGGGTTGAAGCTCGCAGGACTGAGCAATGATGGGCAAGTGCGAACTCGCTGCGAGCAGCCCACGCTCAGAGGTGGTGTCCAGGACACGTCAGGAGGAGGAAAACCTCTGTAAACTGAGAGTCAGGACAGTAGGACCCGCAGTGGACTCGTCTGCTGTGGCAGAGGTCAAACACGGGTGACAGGAAGCAAGAGGGAAGGGAGCCTTGGCTACCGTGGGGTGGAGGCTGTGGTGGCCCGTGGTCAGTGGCTGCAGAGGGGACAAGGGGGACGTGCGGGTGGAAGCGCCGGGCCGGGACACGGCTGGGCGAGGAGAGAGGGGAGCCTGCCAAACCGAGACAGAAGGTTCTAGTGGGCTTGTTCGCTGTGAGGAAGTTGCGTGACGTATTGGTGGAGGGCCGTGGGGACTCCACGGGTCTGCTCATCTCCATCATACCCCGGCCTCGGGAACGGCAGGGCTGGGGGGCTTTGGTTTCACGGGGCGTTTGCTGTTGGAAGTATGTGTGTGTGCATATGAACTAAGTCGTATTATGCACGCAATATATACTGGTTTTTCTGGTGTTATTTAAAGCTGAAAATTAATCTGTATCTTCGGACACGCTGCGATGGGTGGAGAGATTTCTGCTATGTTTCAGAAAGTGTTTGTGGACGCTACAGCAGTTGCTGTACAAAGTCAGCTAACAGAAGGTTAAAGGGGAGCGAGTAATGCCTAGCACAGGATGCCATGCCCTTTTCCTCTGGGAGGAAGAGCTGAAAGTCGCTGGAGTGGTGTAATTTATAATGGTCGTGCTCCCTCTCGCGGCTGTTGAAGGATATATAAAAAAAATAATTTGGGATGGCAGTTAGGAAGTGTAGAACTTGTAACTATTGTCTGTTTGGCGTGTGACAGCAACCATGCAGAAAAAAGCAAAAATTAGAGGAAAAAAGAATGTAAATATCACTTCAGACTGAACTTTTATACCTGGTTAAGCAGAATTTTTTTTCCAAAGGTCTTCTCTAATATAATTTTGATCTTATCATTTTAGAGCTGTTAAGAGGTGACTTTTTATGGTGATAACTTAGACCCCTTTTTGCTGCCATCCTTGCTAAAATAAAAAAAAAAAGTTTGTTTTTTCACAGTGAGTATTTCCGTCCAGCATAAACCGCCTAAGTTCTGCTTGTGGCATCGCGGTAGCAATTCCTGCAGACTTGGTAATTCAGCTGAGCTTTTGTTTTTCTTTCCTTTTCAAGCGCTGGTGTGGGTCGCACAGGCACGTTTATCGTTATAGATGCCATAATAGACATGATGCACACGGAACAGAAAGTTGATGTTTTTGAGTTTGTTTCAAGAATCCGCAATCAGCGTCCGCAGATGGTTCAGACTGACGTAAGTGGACTTGAATCGGTTGAAATTACAACTTTTCATGGTCAGAGAAGAATATACTTCTGTAGGTCCACTCTGATATGCATCCCAGTATGTCCTGGATAACTGGAAGATAAGCAAAGCCCAGTAAGAGGATGAGGCTGGGGAAGAGGATAAAGGCATGTTAAGGCTGTGAAGACCACCATAAGCCATGTTATGTTTAGGTATCGTGTCCAGCTTTCCCCATGCACACGAGAGTGGAATTTTAGAGAACGTGAGCGATGTAACAGGAAAACTCTGTTTTAGCTTAAACTATATTTTGATAATTAGTAGATTGTAGACCAAAAGCGATAGATGGAAGTGCCAGAGTCCCTAGTTTTGCTTCCTCGCTTTGCAGCACGCTTATCTGCCTCTTTGTTCGTTCCAGATGCAATACTCCTTCATTTACCAAGCCTTACTTGAATACTACCTCTACGGTGACACGGAGCTAGATGTGTCATCCTTGGAAAAACACCTGCAAACATCACACAACGCCGCCCCCAACCTTGTCAAAATAGGGCTAGAAGAAGAATTTAAAGTGAGTATGAAAGTCCTTTGCTGTAGGATTTCTAAGCGTGGAAGCATTTAAGCCAAAAAGAGACTTCAGAAGCGGGAAAAGTGTAACCTTGAAAGCAAAGGTCCCTCAAAACAGCACAACTTGTGTTATTTTGTGCTTGCTGTGAATGGGTCCTGTGGAGACGGTGAGCGGGGCCTTGCTTCACATCCTGTTCTGCAAACGCTCATTCGGAGCTACATCATTTTACAGACCTTTTCCTATATGCTTCCTGTTTGTTCATAAAAGAAAAATGGAATTATTCTTTTGGTCTGGTACTAGATGCCAGATCAGATAATGCTGGAAGAGGCAGCTGGATTATGTGCGCCTAATTTGCATCTCAATGGGACTGTTAACTCAGGGATGAGTGACGGCAGAGAGAATTGCAGAGAATTCCCACGTCTTGTGCTGAACATCCACACCTGTCCAGAAAGAAAAGGGAAAAAAATAAAAACCGAAAAACCAAAAAAGCATTTCTGTTTGGTGGCGAAGCCCCACATGCAGAAAGCAACCACGCTGGCTGTTTGTGATCAGTGTTTAAAATAGACCTGAGTCTATTAATTTAAAATCGTCCTGAGGAAATGGCTAGAACTTTTCTATGACTTTTGCTATGCAGAATTATTTATTCTATATATAGGTGTAAAAGTATTAAATGACATATAGGTGTTAACTGGAGTTCTCCCTTTCCTTTAAAGGGTTAATTTAATCAGAAATCGGGAACTGGGAAAAGAAAATGACATAAAAGTAAGCCTGACAATATAGCAACAAGTTCAAAAATCTAAAGTATCGGTCTGTCCGAGGGAAGGAAGCAAGTAGAAACATAAAGTATTCTACTTTTCTAGACTTCCTAGGTTTGTGTTCCCCTGTGCCGGCAAGAGCGCACTGAAGTGCAGAGAGCAACGTTTAGTTCCGCTGTGTATTGTGAAAAGCCTGTAGGTGGCCCAGGAGCGCTGAGCCCACCTACCCCAAAGAAAGAGCAGAGCTATGTTGTACCCGGTGTGAGCGTCTCCGCCATAAAGTCTATTGAACACTATAGAGCACCCGAAAAGTGATTTCTCAGAGGTGGGGCTTTTCTTATCAATGGTTTGCTGCCGGTACTAGAGATTTTACTGGAATTGAGATACGCTCTTGAAACTCAGTACCTGGCAAAGGCATGCCTGAAGATCTGCTTGCAGTTTGAAAATTAAATTAATTTTCCTTTAAATTGAGTTTATATTAAATAGTTGCTGAAATGCAACTGCATATCTATGGTCGTTATCTGGTAAGTCCCACCCCAGCAGAAGCAGCCTGTTACTGCTGTTATCTTGCACAATCTTGCAGGTGTGACATCTATGCTGTAAAAAAAATGGTTGGGGTAAGAGCAGTGTTTGTCTTGTGTTCCGAGAATGCTCTTGGCAGAAACTGAATAAATAGTAAGGAATGTTGGTCTCTTCACTAGCAAAAGCTTGAAAACGTGTAGAGCCAGGTTGCAGGATTTGGTGCACGAACAGTCCATAAACTCGTGCGACCTTGTTACGCCAGAAAGGGGGTGGTGTGCCGCAGGGCAAGCCCAGTCCCGAACCAAAGGACCGGAGTTTTAATACTCTGAAAAGGACTGTAATAATAGTAATAAGGATGAATCATAGAATCACAGAATCGTTAAGGTTGAAAAAGACCCTTAAGATCATCGAGTCCAACTGCTAACCTATCGCTGCCAAAATTAATGAGTATGAATTCAGATCATGTTTTGACTGTAAAGGAAGTGAAATCCATAAAAGAGAAGTTCTTCGGTACTCAAAGCCTGTCCCTGCAGTGCCCGGCGGCTGGAGCGCCCGCTGCCTGCGCTCCTGATGGGACCACGTCGTGGGCGCTGTGCTGGTCCGTCGGCCTCCGCTTACCTAAGGGCTGGAAAGAAACAAAATCGATTCCATAAAATGGTACGCAGACCTATGTATTAAAAGGTATTTTCAAAAGTGGCTGATTTCATTGAACTAAATTTCCAAATGTCAAGTTTAAGAAACTGAGACCTTTTCAAAGGGAATGGATGCTCTGTGCTCCTGCAAGCCGCTCTTGGACGGTCCAAAAGTGTCTTTAAAAAACAAAAAACCCAACCCAGCGCCAAAAGGTTAAAATCTGCTGTCATTTTACAGCCTGTAAACTTTATGGATATGCCTTGGGAGTATGTTCAGATTCTTAACTATTTATCAGGATGAAAAAATTACATGACTGTTATTCTTAATTCAGTTTTATAGGCAGGACAGTGAAGTGGCTTTTGTGAAAGGTCAGCCTCGCATTGACCGCGTTACTGTTTTGTACCCGACAGAGACACTGAGGAACCCTCCGAGGAGAGGAGACGGTGGGCGAGAGCCACTGCTCCTCCAGCGAGTTCTCATCCTCATTTGTGTGTTTTATTACAGAAGTTAACAAATGTTCGAATAATGAAAGAAAACATGAGAACTGGCAATCTTCCAGCAAACATGAAGAAAGCTAGAGTCATCCAGATTATCCCATGTAAGAGATCAAGTTTTTATAGAGAGACACAAGTGCCATAAACACACGCTCACCCTAAGGCTGCCGTGAGTACACGCGCTCTAGCTGTACGTTGACAACACCACGGCTCAGGGCAGCACACGGCTCTGGTGGGATAACTCAGGAATAGAGGCCCTGCCCCAGTTTGGAAACTGGAATTCTGCACGTAATGACTGCAATATGTCTCAAAGAGAAAAAGTTTTAACCAGTCTGCCTGTAAAATTCTAATGCTTTCGAAACCTGTTGGACCGTCCAGGCCGGTAGTTTTTGGTTTTGCTTCGTTTTTAGCTAGAACGTATTTTTTTGGGGGTGTTTCCGTTAGCCGCCCCCTCGGTTCTGTTGTCCTCCCTGCAGGCACGTCTGCTCTAAAGTTCCTAGAGAACAGCACTATCTGCTCCTTATAATGTGCAATGCCCTTAGAGAGTGTCCGCAAACAATTTAATGCATTGGTTTTCACTTTATCGATGTAAAATGTATTGCGATCAGACGCTTTTCAGGACTGAATTAACTAATTCAGCAGTTTCACCTGTTAATCCAACAGATTTTCTGAGTGATCCCTTGCATAGTCTGGAGCAGCGCTGTAATGTCTGCACCTGAAAATGAAAGCTCCAGACCTTGCTGGCCGTAGCCTGTGTGAATGGAAAAACAAGAGCAGAAAAATTAGCGCCCTCCTCCGCACACCTCGTAAATCCTGGATAAGATCTTTGAGACACTCTTTGGCTTTTAGAGAAAAGATTTTTGTTGGTTTTGTTCTTTCACAAGTGTCCTAGCGGAGCGATCGACGTACAGGTAGCAAAAGTAAGGCTAGACTATTTTTTCTTTTTCCAGATGATTTTAATAGAGTGATTCTGTCAATGAAGAGAGGGCAGGAGTACACAGACTACATCAACGCTTCCTTCATAGACGTACGTATAAAAACTTTTCATGTCTTTAAATTGCAAGTCGAACGTTTTGCTGTCGCTGATAAGACTTTTTAAAGAGACACGATCAGCTTGGCTCGTGAAGAACGTCAGCTTTTTTGGGGTCGGCTTATGAGAGTTTCCGAATACGTTTCTTATCTGGCGTTTTCAATTTCAGCTCCAACGGTTGTGCAATTTAAACATTCTTGCTGCTGTTAGATTTATAAAGTAAGGTCTTTATTAAATTCTAACAAACAGGCAGCGAAACGAATTAGCTATAGATTTACCATCCAACAGTTCCGTTATGTCATTCAGGTTAACGGATGTAAATGTGAGCTCTTCTGAGGAAAGGAGAAAGAAAAGTCCGTATTTAGCACGGTGAAAGGCTATCGCGTGTGTGGGAGCCGGGGTTTACCTGGGCAGACCCACGTTAATTCCTAACTTTGCTCCCGGCTCCCTGTTGGAACCTGGGCAACACCTTCCGCTGTGTCTTGTTTTTATTTAAATATGATAATTAATTGTATCCTTAAGCAGTAAAAACCCATTAGTGATTGAGGATATTACAGCTGTGAAGATCACATCAGTATGTAAATAGAACTGTAGCTCAAAAATTGAGTTAAATGTTAACAACTGCTAATTAGCTTCACTATAGAATGATGATAATCTCATCGTGAAGTCCTTTCAGCTACCTATTACTGCAGAATTTCATCCCTTCGGCCATGACTGTGAAAAATCATAAAACACAAATCAGGATTGTGAATTTAGGGGATTTTTTTTTTTCCCCCTGCGTTTCTGGCAAAGCGCCAGAATCGGGTGGGCTCAGCGTCACCGCCGTTGCAGTCACCATCCCATGGCCCAGCAGCGCGGCGCACGGGAAGCACCGCTTTAAGCGGCGATCTCCTCTCCGACCGTCGCCTTCCGCCCCGCTCCGCTGGTCCTCATGCGTCGTGACATAAACGCATCGTGGTCTTTCTCCGCAGGGCTATCGCCAGAAGGATTACTTCATTGCCACCCAGGGACCGCTTCCGCACACGGTGGAGGATTTCTGGCGGATGGTGTGGGAGTGGAAGTGCCACACCATCGTCATGCTCACAGAAGTTCAAGAGAGGGAGCAGGTACGCGCCCCGCAGCCGCCGCCTCCAGAGCACAGCAGTTGCTGTTAAACACCTGCAACATACGAGCGTTAATATTAGATAAACTATTTGTTGCCCACAGATTCTAGCGATATGAGCTCTTGCTTCACTATTTGCTGTGGGCCAGTGTTGCTGCTTTGGCTTGAATTGGCAGAAACCCCACTGAAACTACTGAAAATTGCGGTTTGTGAAAGGGCCCAGTTCACATTGAAAGCGCAACATTTATAGGGATGCCTGACACGGAACGGCGGTTTGGGATTTGGGAACAGCTGGACACAGCTTTTGTGAAAACTTCCCTCCCTGTTCTGCCGGTATGAGCTCCAGGGGCTTATTCTGAACCTCGCCTCGTATATCATTAATTAATGAAAAGAGTTACGTATTTTATTCTAACCTGTTTTAAAGCAGTATGCACCACCTGTGACTCCTAAGCCCTTTTCATCTTAATGGTTTATATTATAGAAATATTACTGTATTTTTGGTTATTACATTTCATTACAAAGTGTTTAGAGCACATTTTTTATGCTGCAGGTCAACTCCTCTATCAGAGATTCATGACAACACAGATAACTGGAAAAAATGGCAAGGAAAGTTTACAATTCTCTCTCAATTTTGCAGGAAAAATGCTGCCAGTACTGGCCATCAGAGGGCTCTGTAACTCACGGAGAGATAACCGTAGAAATAAAGAATGACAGTCTGTTAGATGCCATAAGTGTAAGGGACTTCCTAGTTACCTACAATCAGGTAAAGCTTTTAAATTACATGAGGTTTTTTTGCATCTGAAGGCATTTAAAAATCTGTTCATTTACCTTAAATTGTGGAATTTCTATCTAAAGAGAAATGTGGTTAATTGACATCCGACGTTGTATCAGTCAAGAGGAAGCTTATATGAAATATATTGGCTTAAAGCCCCATGAAAATTCTGGTCAGTAAAACACGTCCTTGGTCAAAGTGGGGTGTGGGGTTTTTTGTTTCTTTGTTTTTTTAATGTTTGCTGTTGCTGTTCTCTTGTGTTTTCTCCCAGCTTCCACATACCTATAACATTTGATTTGTTATTTTGAAATCCTATGAAGCATTTTAACAGCACGTGCACTTACCTCTGCCTGCCAGCCCTTCCTTTACGTTGCTCTGCTACAGGCATGATCTACTCAAAACCTGGTTTTGATCTTTTGGGCATGCATCTCTTCACTGACTGCAGCATTTCTTTAGCATCTGATTTGCATTGCTCTTTTTGAAAAATAACCAAAAAAAATACTTGCAGTTAAGAATATGATTCATTTAACTACTTACTGCATTGCATATAATTTATGTACTGAAATAGTTGGCACGTGCAAAGGAAAAGGACTTTAAATTTAAAGTACTCTGTATTTCCTTCTGAAGGGGGGTGGTGGTGGATTAGGCGTGAATCACTCCGTGCTTCACCGAGCAGAGAGTCCTTGTCAATGTGTTGACTTCCGTCACGCTGGAAAGTATTTAAAACTCAAATAACAACATTTTGGGTAACATCCAAACAGCAATGCTTTTGCACTACAATCCAGCATCGTTAGAAGCATTTGCTGCTGCAGATCTAAGAAATCTGAGTAACTTCTGTATTGTGCCTGAGTCCAGCTCGACTACATCAATGACATTGGAAGCAATATTATGTTTAAAGATCTCCTGCAGGGCTGGGAGGAGGGAGGATTGACCAAGCCTTTTTCCTTGTACTGGTGAAATCTTCCAGGCTTCTAGTACAGAACAGTGTCCTCAGACTCCCCATCAAACTCGTTCACTAGGTGTCCTTACAGTGGACGTGTGGAAAGCACCTAGCATCGGCAGAGACCTCGTGTTTTCAGCTCTCTGTGGCTTGCAAGAGTTGATGATATGTAGGAAAATTGCCAGAATATTAACGTTGCATCCATATACTATTATAATGCGGTCACGGGAAGGAGCAAGCAAACATTGCAGGGCAGTTAAATCATAAGACGAAGGGCCTTTGTGCATCTGAACCTGTCTAGAACTAACTGCATTGGCAACTTTTAGCGTGCTTTTAATCAGCAAGCATAAAGACAAGGCAAATAATTGTTAAGGTTCAACACAGCAGGTAGCGTTGTGCAAAGATGGGTGCGTTTCATGAATTGGCGCTTCGGATTTGGCCTGTGCGCGATGAAAGCTTTCAACCACTGGTATTCAGGATGAATAATCTTTAAGTGCCGCCTTACGTACGACCCAGGTGAAGCAGCTGTGCAAATCAAAAGGAAAATTATAGGGCTAAATTTTCAGCAGGTGGATGGGGAACTTGGAAACAGAACTATCAGCTCTGCCTGATCAATGTATTACGGACCAGGCTGCAAACAGCCCGCTCTGCTATAGCGGTGCAAAATTTATGTTACAAATGTTTAAGGTAAGAAGCGTGTTTCCATTTTAAAGTAACAACTGGATAAATCCGGTGTTTTCCTGCACGCAGGGTAACCAGGAGAAGCAAAGCAGGCTCGTCCGGCAGTTCCATTTCCATGGGTGGCCAGAAATTGGGATTCCTGCAGAAGGAAAAGGGATGATCGACCTGATTGCAGCTGTCCAAAAGCAGCAGCAGCAAACAGGCAATCACCCGATTACGGTGCACTGCAGGTAAGAGCTGCCTCTGCTACGGGAATAGCTTGCTTTTTCTCCACTCTGCTTGCTTTTAGAGTGGTTTTTCTTTGTGAGGGGGTAGACAGCATCCTTAAAAAATAAATAGAGATTAAGAAATACGAGGAAAAGATAGAAGAAAATCTAGTATTGCGTAAAGGATTTTTGACTTTTGCTAAATTAGCACTCTAGCCTGAACGGCTGGGAGTGAACAAATGCATTATTAACTTGAGGTGTTGTAGTCTTGCACCTGGCTTTCACTAAACGCAGTGATTAGGAAGGTAAAGCTGTAGGTTTGCTGCAGTGATGCGTAATACACCGCACCAATACAGAGCTCAAATATTCCATTGGGGCCAAAACGCTGTTGGTTTTTACAAACTATCAGGAGAATACGATATAGCCCTAATCTGAGCGGAAGGCAAATGTACCCCTGTCCTTGAAAGCAGACAGGAGAGCTGGGAGGATGGAAAAACAATGTTTACGTTAATGGTAAGAGGTAGCTTGTGTACGACTTGACACGTGATGACTAAAATATATCTTTGTTCTGTGCCAGGTTTTCACTCTACTTTGTTATTGCAGCACGTTCCCTCCCCCACCCCCCCCCCGCCTTCTTTTTAAATGGTACATATTGGGCTTTTCCACTGTTTTTTCAAATGATGTTTTTCAGAGTTTAGGGGCTTATATCAGTCTTTTAAATCTGTCTTTTCCCTTTCTGTACTACATCTATTGAGTAAAAAAAATAGTAGTGAAACTAGTATTCTGCCTTTTCCTAATTCAGAAATCATACCTTGCTTTTAAAATATTTTAATCTTTATATATCAATAAAGCTTATTCTGCTTTCTGGTCAATACAAAGTCAAGCTCAGAGTACACAGGGACAGGGTCAGCAGGCTTTCAGAGCCCACAGAAGAGAAGTTCCTATGTTTTATTTTCTTTTTTTTTTAAATAAGAAGCTATTAACCTAAAGAGGTCACCCTTTGACACAAACCTCTTTTCTGCTGTGGGCTGCTCGGACCTGCTCCGGGAGAGGCACTGACTAACTCTGGCTGCTCTTCCCAGCATGGAAGTTTTCAGAGGCCACATCTCTCTGCTGCGTTCGTGTAAGACCTCGTGCAGTAGCGTGTCTCTTGCGGTTGAAGCTCACAGGCTCAACCACGACATAAAACCAATCATTGTTTCTTCTCGGATTGCCCTCAAACCCAATTGTTTAATTCCTGCTAAATATTGACCTTTTAATATTTTCCCCTTGGGCATGTTGTACAAGAAAAACTGGTTTTGCTGGACCGTGGCCACCTGGTAGCAATACATGGAGGTCAAGGTCTCGGCATCTTTGGTCTAACAACGTGTGTTATATTAATTGTGGTATTTTCTCTACCACTCTACTCAGCACTTGTCAGGCCACACCTGGAGTGCTGTGCACAGCTCTGGTCCCCGCTGTACAAAAAGGATGTGGCCAGGCTGGAAGGGGTCCAGAGAAGGGCCGCCAAGATGATCCAAGGACTGGGCAGCTGCCATACGAGGACAGGCTGGGAGAGCTGGGTTTGTTCACCCTTGAGAAAAGGAGGCTCAGAGGGGATCTCATCATCATGTACCAGTACTTAAGGGGTAACTACAAAGGAGATGGAGATTCCCTTTTTAGAGGAGTCCCACGGAGAGGACAAGGGGGATGGACACAACTTGCTCTTGGGGAGATTCCGATTGGACACGAGAGGAAAATTTTTCACAGTGAGGACAGTCACCACTGGAATAATCTCCCCAGGGAGGGGGTTGACTCGGCCACATTGGACACTTTCAAGAGTCGGCTGGACAGGGTGCTGGGCCATCTTGTCTAGGCTGGGCTCTTCCTAGAAAGGTTGGACTCAATGATCCCTGAGGTCCCTTCCCCCCTGGGATTCTGTGATTCTGTATTTTCATGTGCTGTTGAAGCAAAGAGATCCTGGGAGCTTGAGCCAGGACTTGGATGTGTTGGTGTTTCGGGGCACGTACCAATGCATATTCCTTGCTCAAACTTCCTCCTTGCTCAAACTTCCTCCTTGCTCAGGAAGTGTTTTGCTCTTTGCTGTTTCCGTACATTTTTCCCTAGGGGACTGCGGGTTCCCCCGCCCTGTGGCGGCTGCACTCAGGGTGATGACGACATTTTGTGTTTGGTTCTGCAGTCTGACAAATTTGAACAGCCACTTTTTTTAATTGCTAGGGATTTAAAGTTCTGAATGATAATTAAAGCAGGTAGAATATCTGGGAGTTCTAGCCAGTAAAATAAGAGATAAAAGTAACGGATGTCTTTGATATGCACAAATTAGATGTGTAAGAAGTATCTGAGGTATACATTGCTTCTACTTTTCCGAGGTTTTAGGCTTGCAGCCTCTCTGAAGCCTTAGCTTAATCATTTAGCATGCATTTGTCCTAGATTTTTAAAAAATCTACTTCAATCACTATAAAATGGATTTAAACAAGAAAATAAAACCCCAACGACACAATGTATTCTAGGATTTTTGATGTTGAGAATCCTCTCTTGCCCCTACTTGGACAGTCTGTACATCACAGCGTTTGAGTTACTTGAACTTACCCATGAAGTCATACTTGAGTTTTCAAATGTAAATGAACGTAACTTTACGAATAAGTGAAGAGGTATCAAGTCTAAGACTGATTCTTCAGAGCGTTCACGTGAACTTGTAACACCTTCTGTTCGTTTTTTCCAACTATTTATGAACAGATTAATTAAAAACATAATTCTTAAGTAGAATCAAGACATAACTCTAAATAGTTTGGAAGGGTTTTGCTAACTGAGTTGCCAACAGAATTCAAAGCCACTCTGTTCTAAGTCCCAACTCCCTCTCTTCCAGTGTGTGTCTGTGGCTGCCTTCTCTTCAGTTCACGGCTACCTATGCTTTTTCTCTCTTCAGTCTCCTCCTTTCCGTGCTCTACTAAACTATGCAAGGCTGCTGTGTTATGTAGAGATCCCTTACTTTTGTCTTTTGCCCAGCCTTTGCCCATTCTACATGTCCTCTGCCTCTGAACTTCCTCTCTCAGGAAATGAAGTTTGAGTCAAATTTAAAAGTTATCCTATTTTTTAAGGGAATTGCAGAAAGAGAAGCGAGTATGCAAAGAGTAGTGCTGTGTTCCCATGAGACCACACATATTTTCTCCTGCTGCTCAAATGCAGTTTAGTTTTCCACGCATCCATATTAAAAATTCTTAATTCAAAAACCCAACTTGAATGGGCTTTGAGGATTTGTGAAAAGGCTGTTTTTGGAAGAAAGGAGGGTGAGCCTAGCACAAGGAGGGTTAAAAGTGGAGTGCAAAGCAAGGCGTAGCTACCTCTTCTCAGCATAAATGAACAAGCAACATGTGTGGTGATGTGTGTGTACGGGTTTACTTCATGTCTTCATGTCCTCGTCTTTTGGTAGTTGTAGACGATTCCAAAATGCATCGCTCACGGGTTACTCCAGAAACCACAGGTGGTTACCAGAGATGAGCTACCTACAGATACATCTGAATCCATTTAGATTTTGTATTTGTCTTTAGCCTGATAAAAGCAATTGTCTAAAGGGAATAATACATCCAATACGTTGTACTTGTTCATTTTTCCTCCAACGGGACTTTTAATGTATCCAGCTGAGGACACATGCATTTGCACTTAATCCTTTCATAAGGCTTGTGCTTCTCAGATTTTGTTTTTATTTGATAGAAATAATGTAGAAGCAATGCCATGTGATAACAGCTCACCTACGTACAGTTAAAACACATGAAAATTTTAAATTTAATAAATTTTGTGTTTATCCTTATTCAGCAATCCAGTGAACCCCCCACTCTGCCTTACCACTGATTCCCAGTCCCATCCTGGTTTTAGTAACTGTTCCCTATCAAAGCTACTGGTCTTCCACTGCACAGGCACTGTTTTGTTGGTGTCAAGTAGTCCCTAATTAGTGTGATTAGGAGAGAGAAAGAAACCTCTTTTTTTCTTTTTATTCCTCTAGACTTTGGCATAATAGATTAGATAATAATTACTGAAATATATTTCACGGAGTCATGCTCTGAAACAGATATGACAAAATATACTCAGACATACTGAAACACAAGAAACCGCAGTTGCTTGGGAGTACGTTGGGTTGCCTATTGTAGTCAAGATAGAGGCAGAACAGTCGATTTTAGCTTCTTGTATGTACCATAACCTCACGTATAGTCTCACTTTAGTTTGTCCATATATTAATACATCTGTTTAAGAAATTGCTTAGATCCTAAAAGTCATTAAAATCATTACAGTTGGAATGGACATTTTCCATAAAATTTCTTTGGAGTAGTAGTAATAATAATAATAATAGTAGTAATAGTAATAGAAATAGTAATAGTAATAATAATAATGGTAATAGTAATAATAATAATAAGAATGAGAATAAGAATAAATAATGCTTTCCTATCTGTCCACCACGCCAGAGTATAAATCACAACCTAACAGAAAGATGTGGGTTTGATGGCACAGTGCTTCCTTGTGTTATAACCAAGTCTTGCGACTGAAAGTCTAAAGGTTGTGTTTTCCCCCACCAAGAACAAAACCCAAAGCAGAGTGTGGGAGCACCGAAAGTTGTCTCTGCTGAAGACGAATGCAGGTTTGAGAAAGCAGCTTTGCCTGTTCATTATCTGCATCTCGGACTTTGGCTGAGGGTGTCCACGTGCTGCCGCAGCCAGCTCAGGATCTCCCCTTTGGGTAGAGAAGCTGTCAGTAACGAGCCTGTATTGGTTCCAGCCTGGCTCCGAGTTAATTCCATTAATTCCGGCTCCCTTTGGACATAGCTGGGGTGACAAACTAAGCACAAAAAATGAGTAGAAGTTGGCTAATAGGATTATTTGGCTATTCCCTATCATTATTTCTCTTTTAATGTTATCCTACTGCGTGTCAAGCAAATGTGTTTATGTTGCAGTGCTGGCGCTGGAAGAACAGGTACCTTCATAGCACTCAGCAATATTCTGGAACGAGTCAAGGCTGAAGGGCTCTTAGATGTATTTCAAGCTGTGAAGAGCTTAAGACTGCAAAGGCCACATATGGTGCAAACACTGGTATGGTATTTAACAATGCGCATCTTTGTCAAAGGATGTACGTGTGTAAATATTCTTGGGCGGGGAGGACAAAGGGGTTTTTTGCAGGTTGAAATAAATTATGCATGGTGGCTGTCTATGTACAAGGTATCATCAGAAATCTGTATTTTTAAAGATTTATTTTTCTAGCATTTCTAAAAATACAACTTGGCTAAACGTTCTGTGTCTGTTAGGAACTGGAGACAGTTAAACCAAAATCAATTCTGAGTGTTGCAGGTGACAAAGCCCATGAAGTAAATGGCTTTTCAGCTACGTATCAGTTGTTCTTTCTCACCTTAAAATGTCTGGGCTTAAATTGGCTTGCAGTTGGTCACTGAAAGGGTGAAATGTCTTTGACTTCTTTAAAGTCACCTACAAGTAATATGCGGCGCTTGGTCCAGACACTTCTCCCTATTGAACAAACATTAACAATTTTTTTTTGAGTCTTGTGATTTTGGAAAATATGCAAAAACACTGATATTTTGTATTTTGGTAGCAGCTTCCGTTCTGTGATTTGAAGCTTCTTTAGAAACAGTATCTCAAAACACCTTTTTACAGGTAGACGTTTTCTCCATCCTACAGATAGGAAGAAAGGGCTTGAAGAAGTAGAACTGGATTATCTGCAGTCACGCTGAGACAGGGATGAAGCATTTCTGTTGGGGTTCTGGCTCTGTGATTTAATAATGTTAGTTAAGGGCATAATTGCCACAGATATTCCCAGCTGAGCCTGCAGACAGGCTTCTGCTAAACTCTGCTTTCTAGCGTGAGTGAAGTCAGATGCTGGTTCTGTTTATTAGCAGTGTTGTCACAGATTTTGTAACCCAGCAAATCACATCTAAGGTGTATCAGCCCGCCTGGAAGATCAGGAGGTGTCCCATCTTTAGGGTGCAGCAGGCTGGCGTAGGCAGTGGATAAATACATCGCAGCCAGCCTTTGCAAGGGGAGCTCCGTCTCAGACAGACGGATGCAGAGGTTTTTTAATGTCCTATATGTTTAAAGTTACGTTGTCAGAAGTTACATCGTTGCTTAGTTTCTGCTGTAAAGCTCATAAGATGGAGCCCAGAGTTAAAGAGCCAGGCTCCCTGGGGAATGCACCGGAGGCGTTACCTGCTGTAGCGTGAGCCGGGAACAGGCAGGTACAGTAAGCTGCTTAATTTAAATAAGCCAGGCCTAAGAATTGATTCCGTTTAAGAACTGTCACCTAGAAAGGTTAAAGAAATCATTCCAACTCAAGAGCAACAACCAGCTCGTATGTGACAAAAGAGCAAGGTACTATGGCTTTTATTTAAAAAAATAATTACATAAAGAGAAACCAGAACAGGCAAGTCCGCAGCTGCTGGTCCAGGTCTGAGTGAGAACGTGTCGTGCTTATCACTAGGGTTTGCGAAGTACGAGCTTCTCCAGTGTAATCGTAAGATGCACGTGCTGATATCTTCTTATTGTTTTTCAGGAACAGTATGAATTCTGCTACAGAGTGGTACAAGATTTCATCGACATATTTTCCGATTATGCTAATTTCAAATGAAAATTCCTGCCTTATTTTTTAATGTGTCTGTATAAATAGTTGTATATTCTGTTAATTTATTCCGTGTCGTTTTAATTGTTGACTTTACTGTAAATATGACCTTGCGCTTGCTCTAAAAATTGCAATTGCTGTATAAAATTACTTCTTAAATATAAATATCTTCTAAAGCGAAGTATAATGTTCATATACAGTATATCACTATAAGATGGTATAGAAATCTTTATTCTAAACAACAGTAAATTAATTCTTGAGGGTCTATTTCTTTGAATTTTTCCACTTATAAGTATTTATCGATAACGTTATCTCCCAGTTCTTGAAACTTTACACAGGTGATTTACATTTCATATTATAAAAAAAAAAGGGAGTTGTGGTACATATGTTTAAACTAAACATGGTTTGGCCATAAACCTTTCTTCGCTATGAAAAGAGATGTTTATTTGGGGACACGTTCTGATCACCTGCTCGGGCTTACTTGGAATTTATTTCACAAAGAAGGCAAAGAAGTGCTATTAGTGATAAAGTGATAAAGGTATCAGGATATGGCCCTTCATGTGTAATGATGTACAGTCCAGCTGCGAAATAGAACTGCTTTTAAAGTCTGCTTTTAAGAACCTCCAGGTTGATGGCAGTTCTACTTTGAGCCTGGCTGTCAATAAGATATAATCAGTATAAATACAGACGTGAATGTTTGATTTAATATAGCTTTCAAAGTCCATTTATTTTGTTCTTTCCTAAATATTACACCAGCTTAAATCAATTTAGAAAGACAATAATGTGAGTGTGCCACTATTTTGAGAATATTTTGCATATCAGAAGAGTATATTTTGCAGCACCTGAACTTGTCTACCTGAGGTGGCTTTATAGCCCGTGTCCGAAATGGATGTAAAGCTTCTCTATATACACGTGCATAATTTCCCACTTCTTTGAGAAAAGGCGAGAGAGATGAACTCTTATTCTTTGATTAGACCCAACAGAATAGGTAACAGTATTTGCTGAAACTCTGAAGAAACATTTTGCTAACAGTGCAATGCTAGCCACATTAAGCACTGGAGCAAAAAGCTCCTCTATGTTCTTACCCTCCCATATATATTATCAAAAAAGGAAATATTCCTTTATCTAAAAGGGGTATATGATTGTGTACATAGATATATTTTTAATGAAAATACTACTGATAATATAATTGGTGAAATAAAGTTTAAAAGTCTTTATTGTAGCCCTGAAGAGGATACACTTGGGGGTTAGAGAATCCAGAAAGTCACAGGGCATCCGAATGTTGAATAATTAAGAAGTATATCTTTTTCCACTCCTTAAAATGCATATATGCATTAATGAGCACAAAGTATGCGAATATGTACTTTAATTACATAACTAATATGCAATAGTTCTGTCTTGTCCAGTTGGTTGGGTTTTTTTCAATGCAAACATAAAAGCCTTATTTAAAATAAGCAACTTACACTGATCGTTTCTCTATTGTTCTTGCACTATTTTATCCCATGAGCATTTTTCTTTACCGACAGCAAACAGCGTTACTCTTGGTAATGATGCAAGGAAACGGGAAGGTGTTCTTACTTCTCGTTTCATTTCATGCTGAACGGAAAAGGCGCAGTTTAGAGATCTCTAAGCACACTGTTCTGAACACTGCCGTTTACTGCTTCTTGTCGTCCCATCGATGCACTTCTGTATTTATTTGTACAGTAAATTATGCACTTAAAAAAAGATTGTTTAAAGACTAAACCTTTGATGCGAGTTGCTATGAGAAGATACGCTCAAGACGCAGAAAGTGTTGAGTAACGCAAACGAATGCCAAGTAAGTTTACAGTACCGCTGCATGCTGAAAATTTATCAAATTTTAAAAAGCCATCAAATAAATTCAGTGTGGAAACCAATACAGTGGGGCTTTCAGTATGATCATTTGGAGCGCAGGGAGCCTCGGAGAGGTTGAATGATGATAGAAAATAATGCAAAGAAATTTCCACTGTTTTCCAAAGAAGCCTGTTTTATGGTCCCATTAAATCCCAGCATCAGGATCTTTCCAAACATTTAGCCTACGTTTGAAAAATAATTTCTCTGTTGGACAGCCTTTTGGGTCCCTTAAATAAAAGCCTGGACTAAGAGCTGCCTCGTGACGCAAACCTCCTCAGCGCAGTGGCAGTGCGGGGTGGTGTCCGCGGGGACCCACGGCCCCCTGACAGCGGCAGGACAGACAGCCGAGCTCCACCCGCCCTCCGGGTTTCCTGCAAGGGGGTGTCCTGCAGGGCGAGGCAGCTCTCCGTAGTTAGAGCACGGAGTAGCATGGAGTTAAGCTGGAATAGCAGATACAAAGTGGGTACTCAGATTTTAGTTGCCCAACCGTATGAAGGTATCTAGGAGGAAACAGAAATACCTGTATCGTATTGCAGAAGTCACACAGATTGCTACATAATGACTTTTTTTATATAATATGAAAAGCTTGCTTTCCAGTTCTTGTGTCAGTCAATAGACTGCTCATTGCAGCAGCCCAATAACTGGGGAGCTCTGTCTCGATATAGATATATATGAACTTTCCTTTAACTTTTCCTATGTTGCATGGAATTACTTTAAAATGCCAAATAGTTGATTAGAAGTCGTACATTCTGATCTGTACGTGGTTTTGGTCACTATGTGACTTGACTGTTTTCATGTGTTAAGCTAGGTTCCAGCTCACCTAAGCATTTAAGCATTCGCTTCACGACATCTCTATTCCACGAAACGTTTAAGTACCGTAGGTTCTTTGTTCTTGAAGCAATCCCTTAAGTGCTTTGCTGAATTGGGCCTTAACGAAGAATGCATACTGTAATTACCAGTGTTTTTTAGGGTATTTTTACGTATCAGTTTTTTAAACTTTTAAAATGAGCCTGACCACCTGTGTTCAGTATTTCGAAATGTTTTCATTTCCCCTAGTACCATTTTTAATGTAAAGTTGTTGAAACTTTTCTGTATAACCAAATTGTATTTAATTTGTCAAATCTTTATAATATATGTATGTATTATACAGTTTCGGCTATTATTATTTTCTTTTATTACATTTATAATTTGATATAGCTGTGTTTTTAATGCCGGTGAATGTTGCTGAATTATTTGTATATGCAAATTGCAAGATCTAATACATTCTGGTGCAAGAACAAAGCTTCGTTTTTATTCTCAAACTGTATTACTTTCTTTAAATCTTTTCATTTCATTCCTATACTGTGTGTTCATTTAAATTAAGTATTCTGAAGGAGTTGAAATCCATTATCTAGATAAATAATTTTTCAGTACTTATCTGCAGCTATGTGGAAGTAATACTCTGATTCGCGTCGCAACTGAAGCTTTGTGCATATAAAGTGCGCATAAGCTCAGGAGAGCGATCGAAACGCCGGGCCTTCCCAACCGGTGTTAATAAGTAAGACCTGACAATACAGAGGTTTGGCATGACTCGTCCCATTGCCCTTCTGAGTATAAATGTGATGATTCAAAGCCTGACCCACCACAGCAGTTACTCCTCCGGTATATTGGTTCAGCACCTCGCGCCACGGCCCTTGGCTCATCGGTCAAGCCCTTCCTCTAGCCCGCCCTTGAGCAGAGCATCCGCGCGGGGCAGAGCTGCGAGGAGCTGGGGTTGTGCTCACTTCGAGGGAGGCGGGGAGGAGCGGGGGAGCCCAGCGCCATTTGCTACTCCGTGGGATGTAGGGGCGGGTTCGGCCTCTGAGGGAGACGGGATTTCACGAAATGGGAAGGTCAGCGAGAGGGGAGCTCACTCGTAGCACACAAAACCTTCCTGTTCCTTTGTACGTAAGTTTTCATAGTTCTGTGGTATGCTACGGCATCATACGATGATAAAAATAGTAGCTTAACTTTCAACTATGTCACCCGTCGTTGATGGAAAGCCCACTCTAGTTAACAGCGATTTCTTCATTAATTTCAACAGGCTTGATGTCGGACCTCGGGCCAAAAATAATCGAGATGGCCCGCCGTTGTGACAAGAGTCAGGGGAGATCTATGTAAACCAGGAGTAACTACGCTGACAGGTTACAATCCCAATGTCAAGCCAATATCACTGAGATTTGAAAAGATGGGACGTTATTTGTCAAGTATGATTTAAAGAAGCAATATTTACGTGTTTGACCCCTCTAGCCCTGTTTGTTCTGGTACGCCTGACACCACACCCGTGCGAGGTACCTCTTACAGCGTCGGTAATATTCTGATTATTTTATCTGAACTTGTAAGGAAGAACTTTTAGTTTGCGTGTCCTTCACGTGCACTGCTGTACCACTGAAGTGTTTGCGCTTGGGAATCACGCCGCTTTCAACACAAATTGAACCACCCAGGCATGACTGTAGCAACGTTTGGCAGTGGTAAGCGCGCCGTTGCTTTCTGAAGATAGCAAGCACGTGCATCCTGAAGGGATGTCTTTGCTTCATCGAAAAGATAGATTTACTAATCGAGAATTTGCCTGCAGGGTTTTAAATACGGGGATACGCCACGCTGAAATACCAGAGCCTTTAGGAAATTAGTGTTCAGGAAAATATTGCTGTTTCTTACTGTGACACTAAATAGCACCAAGTTAAGAGTAATCTCTTTCATTCCATGTAAAAGCTAATAATTTTTTTTTCAATCATTCCAGATGAGCTGATAAAGTATCTCATGTGATCGGATCGTATACTTGTAGCAGATAGCAAGGTGCACAGCGTGTGAGCCCACTGAAAGTTAACTTTGTGTGAGGACAGATACCTTTGCATGGTTTCAGAAAATAGAAGAATCTCAAGTATTAATCAGTTATTAATTATTCCTTGGTTAATTTAAATAATTATTGGTAATCGTAATGATTGATTACTGCAGATCCACGCAATTTCTGGTATAATAGGGTTCTGTCTAGCTGTACGGTAGAAACACCATTTTATATTGAAGCTGTGCCAGGGGAAGTTTAGGTTGGACATTAGGAAAAACTTTGTCACCGAAAGGGCTGTCAGGCATCGGCACAGGCTGCCCAGGGAGGTGGTGGAGTCTCCATCCCTGGAGGTATTTAAAAGAAGGGTAGACGTGGTGCTTGAGGATATGGTTTAGTGGTGGCCTGGGCAGTGATAGGTTAGCGGTTGGACTCGATGATCTTACGGGTCTTTTCCAACCTTAATGATTCTGTGATTCTAAATAACGGGCTTACAAGCTACGCGATAAAGAAAGACTGTCCTGCGATCATCTTAGTGCCCGGCTGCTGGTCTGCTTCTGTATCAAGGTCAGCAATACAAAGCACCTTCGTTAACGTACAGCCCCTCACAGTGGTTTTATTAACCAATCTAAAGTTGTAGAAAGGACTTGGGTCCACTTGGCCCTCACCTCCTTACAGCAGCTAACAGACAGCTGTTCAGCTGCTGTGTTGATAATAAAGTTGTCCTGTTTGCCCCAAACGTCCCGTAAAAAGAGCTTTTGGTGAGAAGGTGATGGTATTATTAAGATCCAATGAGTGGAAGTGTTTTTCTCACAACATCCACCCTCTGTTCTCTATTGTGTCCCATTTTAAAGGCAAATCTGTAGCAGACAGAAGAATCATAAGCCTTCACTGGAATACAGAAATAATACATCTATACAGCGACTAAGAAACCTGTATCCTTTCCCATCTTGTTTCCATACACAGATTCTATTTAATTACATGTAAGAATTAAATTTTCTCATTGTGCAGTTTCCCAGTGGTTAACTTTTCCCAGCTCATCTGATGAGGATGTACATGTTGTTTTCCTATTTCGAAACATTACAAAGAAAAACCATAAAGGCCTTTTGCTTCTTTATCAAGTTTTTGCATTTTACACCTCATGATGCTGAAGCTGGTTACGTTTTTAGAAACTCAGCTTTTAGAAAAAATACACGTTCATTGTAAACTGTTCTTGAAATATATTTATTTTAATAGGTTATTTAAAAAATATAAAGTAAGCAAGCTCAAAGACATGTTTGCTATGTATAGGGCGTATATGTCACGTCTAAGCTAGGCTTTCCTTAATGCAGAAATTGTTCAATGCGTCTGAGAATCTTTCAAGCGATTGAACTTCACCGTGAATGTTCTTCATCTTGGGTATTAAAGGATTATGTTGTAATTTAGATATTTTAATAAGAGCTTTCTTCTAATGACTTTTATACATTTTCCTGTGCTACTTCACACGGAGTAGGAGAATTACTAAATTATTAATCAGGTTGAGAGTTTGCCAAGGAAGTTCTTTTCACAAATAATAATTTTTTTTCTTTCACCTGTTTCCATTGCATTACAAATCGTTCCAGCGTTTTCATCAACGTCACGCTCAAACTATTTACAAACGTTGAACAAAAGATCTGAGCTGTGACTTTATGCCAGTTGGGTAGACACAAAGAAAGCAAAACCATGCCAGTCTGGAAGCGCTTGCGAAGGAATTATTCAGCACGGTCGCAACAGTGCCGGATCACGAAGCTTGGGTTGTGCTCGCGGTGGCAGCGATGTGACACCAGCTGGCGGGGCACAGCAGAACAGCCTGCGGGCCACGTCTTTTTTGTTTCCGTACAACAAGCAGTGAGTGAGCAGCCAAGGGCTGCCTCTGTCCTGCTCATAGACTCTGCCAGAGAAGGTCACGTTGCTGTCTTCTCGGAGACACCGGTACTGCCTTAATCTTCATGAAATATATAATTTTTATTTTTGACTTTACATTACTTTGCTTCAAAATGTTATACAAGTATTTTCTAGTTGAGATTTTTATGGTAACCATGCGGTGGCCTATGGATCGAGTACAAGCCCTTTCCAAGGGAACAGCACCTGGAATAGCGTTCCTCCCTTGTCAGAGTACCGCGTGCTTTACTAGAGGTTGATGTGCTTTGCTGAGTGGTGATTAGTCTGCGCAAGCAGGGCTCAGAGGAGTCTTGCCCCGGTCATAACAGACAAGCGTACAACCCACTAACTCTTGCACAAATAGCAGGTGTGGAAAAGGCCGGAACGGGCGATGCGAAATCCCTTTGACGGCCACCGTTAGGATTACACGTGGGCTCTCGAAGTTAGGGATGCAGCTTCCCGAAGGAAGAAGGTCGTTCCCAGAGGAGAGGGTTTTCCAGTGCGTTAGTGTCCGGAGCTGTCAGCGCTGCGTTTCGTGGCGAGCAGTACACTTGGGTGTTACCTGAGCAGTTCCGTGCCTTGTAATCGGCAAGTCTGTTATGCAGCCGCAGAACGAAGCCATGCCCGGTCCCAGATACGGGCTACAAAGCACTCATTTACATTTCAAAAATGCTATATTTCACCATGACGCTGTACAGCTTGCTTTCCAGTCATCTGCCACGGCTTCGGAGGCTTTATGTGAAAACAGCCTATTGGAAGGCGAGTTTTGAAGGTGAAGTTTGGTTTTGTGAAATGCAGAAGTTTTTTCTTTAAAATAACTTTTACTGCTTCACATCATATACAGAAGTTTGATCTTTCACAATTTCCTTCCCTCAGTATTTTGTTGCGCCGTGTTCTGTCACCATTTAAAAGAAAGAAAAATGTATTATTTCAAAGTATTTATTAAAGGTGAATAGAAACCGTTTTGGAAAACATACCGCATTTGTTCATAAACTTCTGCAGGTGCCTCGCACATAAAACCGTCTGTCCGAATTCAGTTCTGTGTCTGAATCCAAGGATTCATACAAATCTGAGGTGCAGCAGTGTGTCAGCGTAATAAACCATCATTTTAAGAGAGGAAGTCTATTGCCAAAGATTGACTTTTCAGAGATTCATCATACAATAACTTGGCGATCTCGAGACTTTCTTTACACAATGTGAATAGCCCGAAGTACTTATTTTTCAGTCCCCGATAAATATTCATAAATTAAATCGAATTGAGAACTCATCGTGATGACAGTGCCACTGAATGTATGCTAAACCCATCTACATGAACACATTTTTGTTAGAAGTTAGCAGCTTAATCATCTCGTACCAGGTGTAGTTCTGCCTGGACTGTTTTAGTTCTGGCAGTTCTCGAAGCAAGGCTTATTGTGATTGTCCTGTTTGTGCCTCCGTTCATTTCCCTGCTGTGTCTTCTGGATCCACTGGCCAAATTACAACTACACTGAGAGGGCACTAAGATATACAAGGTAACTCCGTTTTCTAAACCAGGGGCTGATTGGCAGTGATGGCCTTTCACTGATGCCAAAGTTGCTGCCTGAATTTAGTACCTTATTTACTTAATACCTATGTACCTTATAAAAACTCTAATCTAGGAAAAGCTTTAACTGGAACTTGTGCTTTCTTAGACTTTCAGTTAAAAACCAGTAGTAGTAAAATCTGTGAGAAATAAACTTCATTCGTGCAAGCGCTTCCAAACCACTTGTTCAGAAACTAGAACAAGCGACCTTGTGTAAGGATCTCCGTAGGAGAAATTAAGATGCTAATTTTTCTAATTCTCTTTATTTTGCTGTTCTTCTTGTGCTCTTGGCTCAAGACTCAAGACTTGTATTATTGGGCCACCATCTTCCACTGGTAAGTCTTATCGTTAAGTCCTGAAAAGGCTCTCAGATCCACACTGGATCTCAGTGAAGAAGCTGTTTCCTAATTACCCTTCAATTGGTCAAATAAGTTAAAAATGTGTAAAAAACTGGCAAGGAGACTCAAGGACTGATTTAAAACAAACTGTTTTTCAACACAGGCTTTGAAATTTGACAGCTTTACTCCAACAGATACGCAGATGTGATTGTCCACCTGTACTCCTAGTAAATTAAATGTTCACAGATACAAATTACCCTCACGGAAAATTTAAACCTTGAAGAAAATGTCATTTTTTCCCTCCTATAGGTCTGCTTTCACAAATGTTTGTGTATCTACTATTTAAGAGAGCACTGCTGCTCTTGAAGACAGATTTAAAGGCACGCTTAAAGCCTTTATTATAATCTGTGTTTTCCTGTAAGTATCGCCGTGTTTGCAGAGGCATTTATCACCAAGGACGCGACAGGATTCTGTGCGGTAAGTGCACTAATAAAGCACAGTATGGCATGCCAGAATGTCCAGTTACTGGCACGCTGCCGGTTTTCTTTTTTTATTTCTTTTTCTAAACTCACCGAAGCCCTTGTCAATGTGACAATGCCCGTATAACGATAGCAGCAAAATTGTGCTTTTGCTGTCTGCCTCAGTTTGATCTGGCGAGGGCTGGTAGAGACTGTAATAAAATTAGGCTTTCAGCGAGTTTTACTAGTATAAACTGTTTAGATACAGAGTTCAGGTATAACTGCACTTGTAAAGACCCCCAGGAAGGATCTGACTTTAATATCTGTATATCGGCAACAATACCCACTGTTAGAATTCTGATTTGGTCTGTTTTACACCTAAATACAAGATTGTCCAGTGGCAAAACGTTATCGTGACAAGTGGAAGGTATGATAATAAGGTCATGACTTAGTATGTTGAACTAAATTAAAACCCCACCAAAGCTTCTAAAATAGACTTCAGAGTAATTTAATTCAAAAGAAAAAAAAACAAACCCACCATTTAAAAAGCTGCTTATATGTAACTGCATCACATCTAAAGTACCCTAAAGTCACCACACCACATAGGATAGTGTTTGAGGAAAGCTAGATAATTAAATAAAATAGTAGTAACATCAAAAGGAGTTCTGCTTTGTGAAAGACCTGAATAGTAGAATTTAATCCCCTGAAGCACAAAAGACTGGATGACCTTGTAAAAGGCCTTTCTCCCTTTGTATCTTCTCTTTCCCCACACACACAGAACTTTAACTTGGAATTAAGGTCACCAGATTCCATATCTCAGTTACACATATTTATTATAAAAATTAAAAATCAGGCATCACCCGACCTGTCTATTTTGCCTTGGAGTTTCCCCAGCCATTTGGGGGGGCGGGGCGTGGAAACAGGGACAGGGGACTGTAAAATTGGGATGTTGGGGTAGGAAGGAAGAAACGGGGCAAGGTTGTCTTTGCTGTAATTTAGTTATAGTAAAAATAAGGTTTGCTTTTTGAAGGGATCTGGTAACTGAAATGTTTTGGGTTTATATGTCTTTGATACTATGGTGTGTAACAAAAATACTGTGCAAGTTGGAACCCACACTGCTCCTTCAGGATGTTTTCCCTGTCGTCATCTTAAATGATAAAAAATAGATTTAAGTGTTAGTTACCAGTTCATGTTTGGTGGCTGGGAAATAGAGGGGGAAAATATCAGAAATTCAAACTTACGTTATGCAGGGTATGTTTTAAATATAATCTGTAAGAGTAAATTGCTCTCCCTTTTTCTAAAATTACTCAGAATTTCTGGAAGTACTCTGTGCTTATTTTAAATTTCACAGAATCCCAGGGGGGAAGGGACCTCAGGGATCATTGAGTCCAACCTTTCTAGGAAGAGCCCAGCCTAGACAAGATGGCCCAGCACACTGTCCAGCCAAGTCTTGAAGGTGCCCAACGTGGCCGAGTCAACCCCCTCCCTGGGGAGATTATTCCAATGGTGACTGTCCTCACTGTGAAAAATTTTCCTCTCGTGTCCAATCGGAATCTCCCCAAGAGCAACTTGTGTCCGTCCCCCTTGTCCTCTCCATGGAACTCCTCTAAAAAGGGAGTCTCCATCTCCTTTGTAGTTACTGGTACATGATGATGAGATCCCCTCTGAGCCTCCTTTTCTCAAGGGTGAACAAACCCAGCTCTCCCAGCCTGTCCTCGTATGGCAGCTGCCCAGTCCTTGGATCACCTTGGCGGCCCTTCTCTGGACCCCTTCCAGCCTGGCCACATCGTTTTTGTACAGCGGGGGCCAGAGCTGTGCACAGCACTCCAGGTGTGGCCTGACAAGCGCTGAGTAGAGCGGGATAATGACTTCATCATCTCTGCTGGTGATGCCCTTTTTGATGCAACCCAGCATCCTGTTGGCCTTCTTGGCCAACTGTTCACTCATGTTAGGCTTCCCCCCACCAGGACCCCCAGGTCCCTTACCACAGAGCTGCTCTCCAGCCAGGTGGATCCCAGTCTGTGCTACACTCCCGGATTATGTTTTCCCAGGTGCATGACCTTACACTTGTCCTTGTTGAATTTCATAAGGTTCTTGTTGGGCCACTCTTCTAGCCTATCCAGATATCCCTGCAGAGCAGCTCTCCTTTCTGAAGTGTTTATTTCCCCACTCAATTTGGTGTCATCTGCAAACTTCATCAGGCTACAGTTGATCCCATTATCCAGGTCACTTATAAAGATATTGAATAACATTGGGCCCAATATCGATCCCTGGGGCACCCCACTTGTCACGGGTTGCCAGTTTGAGAGAGAGCTATTTACCACCACCCTTTGGGTGCGGCCTGTCAGCCAGTTCCCCACCCGCTGCACAGACCACTTCTCTAGGCCATAACACATTCATTTCTCCAGGACGAGGCGCCCATCGATTTGTAGGGGTCAAGCTCCTGTAATAATTCAGGTGAAAGAAGGGTTAGTACGTGAATTATTACAGGAGCTTGACCCTTACAAATTTATTTTCTATTTACTTCTCCAGCAACAGAGGTTAATTTGGCTTAGATTTCTGTGAAACCACGGCCTGAAAATGAGGTTTCAGATAGTCTGAACAAACCGATGCCAAAAGAAGAGCCTCGCTCCCTGTCCCCCTCAATACCGGCCTGCCAGGCACATCTGTTCCCTTGGTTTTAAGCACTTTCCTACACTGTTTTATGAAGGTGAAAACAGCACCTTCCAATCTCTTTTCTGGAAGTCTAAAAGCTTTCATGACTCCCTTGGACATCAGAAAGCAAGCAAATAGGTAGCTTGTTTAAAACCTAATATTGTGCCTCACATAGAAGAGACTCCAGAGAACAAAATTAGGTGGTTGGGGCCTATATTTCATAATTTCAGACCACCACCATGAATGTTCGAACTACAGGACGAACTGAATTTAACGATGGAAATTGCAGAGTCTCAGCAAAATCTGCATTTTTCTGCACAAATTTTTAAAAACATTTTAAAAAGATATCTTGTGCATTCTGGAGAGGGCTATGGTTAAAAGCCTTTCCAATCTGAAAAACGTTTGATCTGAGATTACATTCAAAGGTGCCTTCCTCTCCTTGGTTATTTTCAAATTATGGCTTCTTGTCATTTTTAATACCAGGAGATTATCTCATTGATTGGAGATTAATCATTAAATTTATATGGACACATGATAGCGATATCAGAAATATAAACCTGATCAAGTATGATGATGGCAATGATACTGCATTTGTCTAGAAACAGCTCTTTCTACCTTTGTGTGACTGAACTAAGCTCTGGTTCCTTGCCAGGTTTTTCCCCTTTAATTTTTTTTTCTTGTCTCCAAACACGGAGCAGCTCAGCCAGTGCTTGTCTTGATTGACTGTCCTACAGATTCTCAAATTCAAGTCTTAGTAATGGATTCCTGTCAGTGAGCAGAGAGATGGGAATCAGTTTTTGTAAGTAAGTTTAGGTAGCTAAATGGCTGATTAAAAAGGACTTAAACTGCTAGTTTAGTTTTTACTGCTGCTTTCTCCCTCCCTCCACCTTTTTTTTTCCTCTCCTCTAAAGCAGCTTATTTTTAGGTTTAATAATATTTTAATCTGATTACCAAAAGACTGGTGCCGACGGCAGATACAGCTGCTTATATTAGCCTAGAAAACAGTTGCCTAAATTAAGTTGAAGCGATATACACTGATTCTGGACCTTTTTTATTGGCCTAAGGAGTTCTCGTGCGGTTCAAGGAACATTAGTAGCTAGAGAGGTGCACGTTAGGGACCCAGCCGAGCCCCCTCCGAGCCCCTCTCCTCAGCCGTACCGAGGACGCCCGCTCCCGCCGCGGGGGGAGAGAAGGGGCGGCAGGGGCCGCCCTGAGGCGGGGAACCGCCTGCGCTGCTATTTGAAATCAAACCGCCTCCGCCCTCCGCATTGGGTGCGCCGCGCGTTCACGTGACGGCCCTTCCACCAATCGTGAGCCGCCGCGCGCCTTTTCGAAAAATAACCGTAGGGTGAGTTTGGTGATTCTTCTCTCCTTCCGCTAATCCGGCTCAAAGAGTCCGGCCGCCGAGGGGCGCCTGTCCCGGTCGGCTGGCCTCAGCACGTCCCCCCGGCCATGGCGGCTGTCAGCAGGTGAGCGCGGCGGCCGTTCCGGGGTTGTCTGCAGGGTGCAGGTGCCCTGCTTGGGCGCGGCGCAGGGATACATCCACGGGGATGGGGAGTGGGAGGGACCGGTGCGGAGAGGCGCGCGCGGGAAGGCTCAGTCAGCGCCTGGGCCGGGGGGTGGGGGGGTGGGGTGTGACAGCGTCGGTGCCGCCACATTGGCCCCTCAGCGGCCGCCGGTAGGAGCCTCCGCGGGCTGCGGTGGGCGGGCGAAGGACCGAGCGCGGCCTCTTGGGGAGGAAGGGCCGTCCCGGGAGTGAGGCGGGAGCGGCGGAGAGCGGGTGCGGCGGAGTTGAGCCGAGCTGCTCCCCTCGGTGCCGCTGTCCGCCGGCTTCTCGGCAGCCGCCCCCTCCTGCCAGCGGGGCCGGGACGGAGCGGCGGCCACGGGGAGCCTGGGCTCGCAACGGTGGCCTAAACCTGGGCTCCTGCAGCTTGCGGGGCGCTTATCGCTTGTAGGAGCTGGTGGAAGCCGTGAACGGGGAGCTTCAGGTGAGGGACACTGAAGACTGCCGCTTCCCGTGGCGTACAGGTAAGGGCTTTTCTCCAGGGTCCTGTCAGGTTTGGCCGGGGGTGTGCTTCGTTTTGTTTTTTTTCCACCAAGTGTTTTGTCGTACGAAACTCGGCAAAAGAGTCCAGAAGGATCGCGCGTAACTGCATCGGGTTCCTTGTTTTTAACTTGTCACTTTCAAACGTACTCTACCGGACAGTCCATTTCATGTATACTTATTTTAGGCTCGCTTGTACTACGTGGTACACTCGTATTTATATATGAAAGGAATCGCGTATCTGGTTGTGCAGACGCTGTGGGTTTAGGTTGGTTTTTTTCGGGTTTTCTTGCAAGTTTAACGCCGTTCGCTGCGCTTTCTCTGACCGCGGACGCCCAGGCGCCCTGGCCAGCAACGAGATGCCAGCAACCGCTGCACTTTCAGCCTCCTGTTCAGCTCGCTGCCTGCGGGTACCTCTGATTTCACCATCCTGAACCTCCTTCGTGGCGATGCCACCGTTTTCTCCTTTCTCAGGAGGGTACAACTATAGTCAGTTGGTCTCTGTTTACTTTAATCTCAAGCCTAAGAACGTATAATATCTAGATTTGAGTGAGGAGGGACTGTTTATGTGAAAGAGTTTTAAGTTGCATATAGGATGAAATACAGTATGTGTTGGCCCTGAATCTTTGCAAAGGCTCTGGTGGGTCGGTAGCAAATACCTATTGCATATGTAAAAGCGGCGTAACTGAGTGTACATGAACACGTGATGACTGCTCTTGCCACCCTGTGTAAGCGTTAGTTGCTCCAAATATGTAGTGTGATTACGGTGGTTATCTGAGTACATAGTTCCCCGTTCTCTACACAGGCACGCACCTGTCCGTGGCACTGAGGTTCTTCTGTCCATCGGAAAATGTCTCTTGGGCAGAAGTAAACAAGATCATGACATTGACTTACTTTTGTAAATATCTAAAGCACTGTTTGGATGGGTAATTCTGGCGTTCTTTTATAGGTAAGATTCCTTACGTTTGAAGATGCCGCTCTTTGGGAATATTATTGTGATTAAACGGAATGGGACTGATGGAATTAGTTTTCCACTCACTGCAAGTTCTTGTTTATTTGGAAGGTGAGAATTAGTTGAGTACTTGCATACATCAAAATAATATTCATTCTATTTTTCCTACAGGTTATACATCTTAATATTTATTTGTAAAAATAAATGTTTGTTGATTTGTGAATGATATTCAGGGGAGGGTAGGTGGTAGTGGACTAAGATTAATTGTAGGATAAGAAAGCTGATCTTAATTTTTGTTACTGCTTTTTGCCCTTTCCTTGCCAGAAATATTTTTTTATTTTTTTATTTTTTAATTTCTGGCCAAAGGAAATCTGGGGAAGGCATTGAAAGTAATACACAGCTGGCAAGCAAGTAATGGTATTCTTTTATCCAGAGGTAGTTTCCAGATACTTGGCTACTGAAGAGAAGCGAGATATGTGGCTTGTTTTTGACCATCTTCATCACATCAGTGCTCTTCTCAGTTGTAATTTTTGGGGTTTGGTTGTTTGTTTTTTTTTTTGGGTGCTCCAAAGCCTCAGTAATGGAATACATCAGCCAATATCTAGAATTAGTATTAAAAATTAACAAGAACTTCTAGGCCCTCCTTCAATCTTGGAACTTGATTTGACTTATACAGTTGAGTCATAGTTTGTTTTGAACTTGATCCAGCTATTTTACATTAAAAGATAGAATTCATATACCAGAACAGTCCATGTGAAGACTTGACTATGTTATTTTACCGTAAATAGGCTTCAACTAAAACGTTTGTACTTCACTTAAACAAGGTCTGTTTGCACTTTACTGATAGATATCTTAAATAACTGTAATTATTCAGTCCGGAATCAGATTCCATAGTGAAAGCCTATGGGAAGCACTCCAGTGTCAATAATACTGTTCTTTGGCTCCAGCAGAGTTGCCCAGTAGCGGTACAGGCATTAATTTCTGCCAGCTGCACCAGTGAGGTGTTGGGCACTTCTGTGAACGCTACCTCTGGTGTGATAGCTGGTATGTTTGCTGCCGAAGTCCTGCAGCGTGTCAAAAGCATTAGAGAGTAGCTTGAAAGAAAGAAAGAAAGAAAAAGTCTATACATGTAGAAACACAGTTTTCACTTACTAACAACTTTTAAGAAGGCAGAAGTGGCTATCCAGGTGAGACCAAAGCTCCATCTACCTAATATTCCGTCTCAAAGCAATTGGTAACGAATGCCGAGGAATGAGCTTGAGAGCACATGCTGGTATTTTCTAAAAATATTCCACAAGTCTTGGCAACTTGCAAGTCAGGAAACACGTGATCTCAGACCACCACGTGTCTGTGGTAGACAAGCCTCTCTTGGCTTGTTGTGAATATTTTTTTCAGATTTTTGGTATTTGACTTTTTTTTTTCCTGATATGGATTCTCTGGTGTTGTAGAAGTGTAACTCCTGTTATTTTTTTTGCCACAGCTGAAAGGCTTGGGGAGTTTGTTTTCTTCATGTTACCAAAGTTAAGAAAGTATCATGCTGCTGTACAATTATTAGCTGAAAAGTTGGGGAACGACCTAATTCTACAGCAGTCAGATTTTTCTGTCTTCTGTGTGTCTTGAAACTCCAATTGTATTTTCACCCACAGGAGAACAGAATGTGATATTCGCATCCAGTTGCCTCAGGTCTCAAAAGAACATTGTAAAATTGAAGTGAATGAAAACAAGGAGGTAAGATATCCGTATTTTAATGACATAAGCATTGCATTGTTGCATCTCATCAGGCTGCTGAAATGTTTGTTTTCTTTTTAGGCAATATTGACTAATTTAAGTACAGTAAATCCTACGCAGCTGAATGGTGATTGTTTTCAGCAACCCGTACCTCTGAAGCATGGAGATGTGTTAACAATTATCGATCGCTCTTTCAGGTAAGTGCCAGTGACAAACTGTTAATGCCTCGATTCCAGAATGCATTCTGCAGCAAACAGTGCAGAGAGCTTCCTGGACACAGGCTCTTACTTGCTGGATGAAGATACAGAAGGTGGCTGTAGATAAATGGGAAATCAAAATGTCCTTTTACCGTCTTCAGAAACAGAAGTTAATCTAGTTTATCTCGTATTGCTTTACAATATTTTATACGCCACCTTCAGAAGGCAGAATTGCTTAAAAGACTTTTTAAATCATTTTTATATTATGTTAATCTAAACCAGTAAAGATAGAATTGTCTAGAGAGATCATTTTGATTTTGTTTCAAGGGTAGTCATTTTTAGGGGAAAATTTAGAGTTGTTCTGATGTAGTTAAAGCCTTTAAAAGTGATATGTGGATATTGTTGGGAGTGGACAGCTATTGCTAGGTCATATATCTTAATAGTGGGAGCTTAGTCATCAGCTACTTGACAAAAAATGGTTGTCTTTTAAATTATTTCTTCTAGGTTTGAATATCCTCTCCAATCAACTCCAAGAAAGAAGCGTTCTAGATCTCCAAAAGATGAAACACTGCAGGTAAGGTTGTGGCCATAGTCTTATTTATTACAAGGACGTTGGCATTAGTGATACGGTATTTCATTTTCTTGTTCTGTTTTCTTACGAGGAATAATTTTTCAGCCATTGACTGCCTTTCTGTTTGAAACCACAAATGAACTCCTTCAGATAAATACTTTTTTAAAAAAATTAATAATTTATTAATTTTAGACTTGTCAGTTTCTGGTAATAGGTACTTAATAATCTATGATGTTACTAATACAGGTAAGCTATTAAAAATTAATCCTTAGCTTTTTTTCAAGAGAGGATGGGATGCAGGAAATGCAGAGCATGGGCATTGGTTATCCTTGTACTTTAATTGGGGAAGTTCGTCCTAGGGAATGAGCATTCTCCTTTTCAAAAGTAATCTGTTCTCTCTGCTAGCACACTAATGTATTGTTGGAATTTATAAACATCAAACTAAGCCTACCTTTTAATAATTTATTTTCATTAGTTTCTTTTTTTGTTCTCAGCAAAGTTTTCTCCCTTAAAGGGGATAGTGTTAGTTTGTGAGTACTGTGGCTATTGAAAGGGGTTTTTTTAATGTCCTAGTTGTCTTATTTAAACAAAAATCTTCCACTAGGTCTGGTAAGAAGGTGAGATTCAAATGTGCTTATATATATTCTTATGCTACAGCTGCTTTTAGAGCTAATGATTTCAATGATAAAACAAGACAAACTCTTGCTATTTAGGGCCTCAAATATTTTGAAATATTCTAGGATTTCATTTGGATACTCTTAAGCCTGTTTGGTAAACAATGCATATACTTTTATAAATCTAGTGGTTGAAAGCTAAACTGTAAAATATTTGTTGCTCTGCTGTAATATTGTACAAATTTACAGGTTCTTCATGTTCAGCAGGTGGCAGAAGTGGAATTACCACGCAAACAAACTTCAGGACGTAAAAGTCTTCATGCTGCAGGTTGGTACTTGTTTTAAGGCAGGGTTATTTTCTTCTGCCCTCTCAACTGCGTTTATCCTTAGCATAAGACGGAAACCAAGGTTGAAAAGAGCAAAAGAACTGTATTTTAAGACTTCTCAGTCTGAGTACAATACACCTCGCTATGTCAGTGAACTGTCTCATCATACTTAGACCCTGGGATTTACCAAGGCTACGTCCTGCCAGGAGAAATCAGTTTAATTGCATCCTGAAAAATGGACAGTAACAATTAGCCTGGAATGTGCAAAATGCACATACATAATGCTTTAAGTGATTTGTGCAAATTGTTTGTGACGATTATAGCTAAGAAGGGAGTTCAGTACGGCAGCTTTGCAAATGCAGTGCAAATGTCAGTTGAAACTGATATGTGAAACAGTTACTTATTATGTCTTACTTTTCAGTGGCATCAAACAAGTATAACTGGCAAATTCACCTTTGCGATTAAAGTTTAACCTGTGGTTCTCTGCTGACCTAGAATACAGCTAAATCCCTTCTGAGCAAATATTGCATTACCTCGTGTATTCTTTCCTAATAAGAAACGGAAATGGGTATAATTTTAGACGTATATAGAAAAAGTTAATTTTGCTCATTGAAATAGATTTACAAGAGCTGTTTCATGTAGACCCAGTAAAAATCTTCTACAGCTGTTAAGTCTGGGTAGGTGTAGACCACGGACTGGTTAAATGCCTGGACTTCACCTTCCCATCCTTCTTGTCTTAAGTAACACCTCCTTCATGGGAAGATACAAGGTTTGTTAGGTGGAGGCTCTTTATTTACAGACAGGTTTGATTTTTGTGACCGGTGCAAAAAATCCAGGCTGTTTCAAAATGTTCCATTTCAGAGGGCTGTTGTGAGCGTGTCTGCTTTTGCAGAGCATGGGTGATAGATTCCCCAGCACTGCCCGAGGATACAACCCTCTGTGCTTCATTGCTCTAGCAACTTTAAGGGACCAACTTGTCAGCTGCTAATGTACTTGCCTGCACTTGGGTAAAAGCTTTCATAGATGTAATTTCCTGTTCTTTCCCATGTTTCTCTCCCCCCACCCCCCACTCCTTTTCCCCTTTCCCAGACATAATTGACAGGCTCTTCCTTGTGTGTTAGAGTCTCTGCCTTCGTCTTTACATGGATTATTTCCCATCGCAATTAAGAAAAGTCAACATGTTTCGGCAGGCGTTCATGCTGACATAAAGTAGTGTTGAGCAACAGACTTGTAGATGTACAGATATACACGAGGTCTCAGCTTCCTGTGGCTTAAAAAGATACCTCTTAACAGGTGGGCTCTGTTAGCTTGCATATACCCCTTGCTTGTGGAAAAGGCGAAGTGAAGCATGCTACGGCAAGCTTCCTTGGATGCAGCTTACAGGCTGTAGTGGAATGCCAGCACACGTGCAGTCACTTGCTATGTCTGGGAAGTGGCAGCTCTGCTTTATTGTCTGCCTTTACCCTAAAGAAGCATTGCCACAGTTCAAGCAGTACAGCACCTGTGTAAACGCAGGACAAAAACCAGACTGAATTGTGGTAAGCCGATCTGAATGGTTGTTCAATTCTATGCTCGTAGATTTGTCTTGTGGCAGCCCTGAAAGACGGGTATGAGCCATTGATTGCAAAGAAAAACGAAAGAGTGAAATACCAAGTGCCTTACCTGAATATGGGATAAATTTGAGATTAATACTTAAAATTCATGTTAAACATTTAGATGCTAATGCTTCTATTACGAGGGAAATTGTTACTGTTAAGAGAGCTTTATTTACAGTACTGTATCCTGGACCCTGGTTGACCATCTTGGGAGAGGAAAGGAAGCAATTTATCTCTGTATTTATGGAACTCATATTTATAGTTCTGCAATTTTTAAGTAACTCTGCATCTGTATTACTTTTGGTTTTGCTTTGCTTACTTTGTAGATAATGCTGAGTGTGAAGAAAAAAATGCCAATGAAAATAAAGAAAGTACAGAGGAAAATACTTACAAAGCTTTACTCGTCAAACTACAAACACCCAAATCTTCACACAGAACACATCAATCTAGTAAAAAGCAAAATGAAATGTCTCCCTTTAGTAAACTCTATGAAAAACTGAAACATGAGATTAAACTGAACAAAGCTCTGCAAGAGGGAAATGCGTCTAAAGATGCTGCAAAAGAAGATGGTAAGAGTGTTCTAGAACCAAGTGCTCAAATTTCGTCATCGGGTTGCGTTTATGATCTGGGAAGCCTGACTAAAGAAAAAGAAATAGGCAAAAGTGAAAACATTGAAGAACGTAAAATAAAAATAAACCAAGAAGTAATCAGTTCAGAGCTTAACCAGATCGCAGCTGTAGGAGGTGCTACCAGGAAAAGTTTTACCAGAAGTCCTCGAACTTCTGTTTCAAAGGAGATGTCAAGAGATATTGGTAAAAGAAGTCACTTGCAGGATCATAAGGAACCAAGTACAGCAGGTGAATCTCAAGGTACCGAAGGTACAACCAAACCCCCTAAGGAGAGTGATGGAAATGCAGCATTTTCACTGAAGCCATGCTCTATAGAATGCTTGGATTATGCAGATAAAATGAAAATATACAGCTCTGCAATAGCAGCAGATAAACTAGCACAAACCAATAACATGATAAATGCTCCTAAAGTAGGTGAGGATGCTCTGTCTACACCAACGTCCAGAAGGAAGAGTCCTCGGTCTCATTTCTTACCACCTACAAAAGCAACTAGTGGAATGAACCCTGTACATACTGATACTCCAACAAGTCGACACACGTCACTGAAATGTGACCTTTTTTCAGAAGTTTCAGGGGAAACTCAAAGGGAAGATTCAGCGTGTGGAAATGATAGCCTCAAACAAGTGCATTTGGCAGAAAATAAATGCTTAAGACAAAGACGAAATAGTAAACAACATACACCGGGAAAGCCTGTAAAAGAAGTAGTGCTGCAAGAAATTTGTGATGAGGCAAACACTGCTCACTCAAAAGAGGGACATTCTGAAACTCCTGTCTCTAATTCCAAGAGTCCCAGAAGAAATAACAGGCAAAGTAAAGAATTATCAAACAAAAGTGTCCATTCAGAGACACTGGCTTCAGAAGAGGCAACATCAGATTTGGCATCTCCCCCTGGTCAGAAGTCTGACTCCGGAAGAAAAAGGGTTAGGCCAAGGTCCTCAGGACTGCAAACTGAAAAAGCACTGGAGACAAATGCTGTTCAAGAACATCCCGGTAAGACTACAGACAGAAAAGACAGTGGAACTACAGAAGAGCTGGCCATGAAGGGGTGTAATCAGAAACAAGATTTGGAAGATGCCAGTATTACAAGACCTCGTAGATTGTCGTCAGAGAGAAGGTCTTCTGGTAGTGCTGCTGTACTGAAAGACAATGAGACTGTCTCAGAAACAAATATTTCTGGCCTGTTGGCTGGAGGAGAATCGGGTAAATACATTTAATCCTCTGCCTCGTTGGTTTTGTATTTGAGAAATTCTCGTAGCATTTTTATGAGGATTTTTCCACTTACATAAAACACACAACTTACTGCTGACATATTAGTTCTAAAATATTTATCATGTAGTTATATCTGACTGTAAAACCACACGATAATATGTATAGAACTTTACTCAATTGAATCTCTTTAAGGCAAGTCACCTTCTTATGTTTCCAACTTTAAAATGCACAAGTAAGCACTTTTCTATGCTGGTTAAAATGTTTTTAGATATATAGAAATATTTTCAATTGTTGTTTTTAGGCAAGAAAAGAAGGATATCTCAGAAGAGGAAAAGTGGTGATTTGGTACTTCAGCCTTTAGGAAAAAGAAAGAGAGTGTCTTTTGGTGGTCATCTAAGTCCAGAACTTTTTGATAAAAGTTTGCCTCCCAACTCACCCCTTAAAAAGGGTGCGATTCCTGTGAGACTGAGCTTACCATTTGGAAACTCGCCGCGTGCCGTTCTGAAAAAGGCTCAGGGATTGAGGCACTTTTCAGTCCAGGTAAACATTAAAGACTAATCACGTTGCTGAGACAATTAATGTGAATAGAATTTATAATTTCTAAGACTTATAAAAATTAGTGGTAAACCTTGGGAAGTGAAAATTTTGATTGCCAATTAAAATGGTATTTGAAATCAGCAAATTTTCATCAGCATTTTTTTATCTTATCTATTGTAGGAAAGGGCTCAGCTTTTTATATCTACCAGTTTTTTATACAGAAGGTGTGTTTTTATTCACATCACCTGCTATTGCTTGCTCTCAGGAGTATGCGGGAGTATATTTCTGTACGTTTGTGCTTGGCAGCGGTGTCTACAAGCTCCGGTTTACCATAAATAACAGAAAACAGAACAGTAGTTTGTTGGCAGATTGTGCAAGCTACTGCCGCTGGGGTTTCGCCAGAAGTTTGAAAACATTTGCTGTTGATTTAAACTAGTTAAAATGTGCATAGTGTAGTTGATGTGAACAAAATTTTTGAATACAGTAGAATAATAAATTCAGTTAATTTATTCAGTTAAATTTACATGTCTCTCGAGACTGTTTTGAAATTTAAAACTTGTTACAAGTTTATTTCAGAGAATAACATCTAGGACTTCTTCATATGATCTGATATTTTATACTGCTGTATTTACTTGTCAGCGGTGTAGACGAGCATTTATAGTTCAGCTATGTGCAGTAGTAACATTTTATCTTTATGGGGTTTTTTTGTGTTGTCGATTTTTTTTCCTCCCAGGAGCTTTCTGAAGATTTGCAGAAAGAAAAGATGTCGCCAAAAAATTTGCCAACCCAGAAGTCCCCAGCTGCCTCATCCCCTGCCTCTGGGAAGGCAACACCTAAACTTACTTCAGGCGCTCTAGCACCTTACACAAAAGGACGTTTCTCCATTTCTCATGTCACAACACAATTGCCAGTGGCAGAAGAGAAGGATGATGTTGCAGAAGAAATTAATACAAAGGAGAAAAATGGAGCCCAAGTGAAAACACCTAAACCTTCTTGCATCAACCAAGATGAAAAGACCTCTTTTACGGCTAAACCTGACAAACTAACAAGAAGTGCACAACTTGCCTTGAAGGTCACTCCCATGAAGAGGAGAAGCGGGGCTGTGGCAGTTATCAATGCAAAAAGAAGAAGTGGTGCCTCTAGTGCCAACTTACTAGGTTTGTTACAGCAGTTAATTTTTAATATTAATTTTAATGCTTTAAAATACGGGTACGAAACTGAAGTAGGCCTGTTTCTGCAGAGGCCACCAAATGATTGGCACGTCTTCTGATAGGTGTTGGACTTGCTGAAAAACCTGGAATTGCAAAGTGTTATATTCTCGTATTCATAAAGCAAATTACTAAAGCGTATATAAAACCGTAGTTAGAGTACAAATGTTAAAGTTCAGAAGTTGAAAAATAGAAGAATTAAGGTCCTCTTTGGAAGGTTAGTTGCAATAGTGATCCTTCAAGTCCTTCAAGTTCAAGTAGTATTGAAGTGAATCAAATTGTATCATTACATCAATTTTGATTTGAAAATGTCCACTTTATAGCAATCTAGCTTCAGTTTTTCTTTGTGCCTTTTTTATATACAGTTCACAACCTTTGCCCACAGACTGGACCGCACTTAAATGTTGACAGTGGTATATAACAGATATAATTAAAAAATAGAATGATAGTGGGGTGTTAATGTGAATATTTTGAAGTTGAGTATTTGAATGTTGAACACTGGTTTGATAACATTTTGACAGCATTGGGAACATTATGGTAGGGGAGCTGTGGTTCTTGAAACCGTTATCTTTGAAGAAACTTACAGATAAGGTGTCTTTTGTTACCTGTTTTCATAAATTAAATTTGCCTTTGAAAGAGTCAAATTGATTTAAGTCTTGCCACCAACACCGCCATTCACCCAGGAATTTTTTTGCTTTTTACTGTCTCCACTTTTCTAGTGTCACTTTAAAATTTTGAACAGCATGCTACGTGCAATGTCCCAATGATGGTCTCATCATCATTGTTACATGGTGAGATAAAATTGCAGGCCTTCACAATACTTCCTGGCTAATACAGCTGAAAGTGGTATTAGTCTTTTAGCGAAGTAAGTGTGGGTGGTGTGTTTTTTCAGTGGCTTTGGTTGTTCCATTCATCTTAATAGCACCGGAATACTTCACATACTAATGACATACCGTTTTTCACCACCTCTCTGTAATGTGCAAGTGGCTGTTAATATCGGTGCGTCAGTTTCTTCTGTAGTACGAAAAGAGCACCAGTTCTTAAAAATTTGGGATGTCTACTTTGTGTCCAAAGTAAAACTTTGTGTTTCTAGTGCTTTTTCATATGATTTCCTGCGTGCTTGGCATATTCTACGTACCCTGAACACCCCAGCAGTAACAGCTTTTGAAAGCTCTTTTTATTTACAGACTTATCGCACCTTGCACAGCAATTCTGATGAGAAAATAATACTATCCTTCAGGAGAAGCATTCCCCTTTTTAGCTCTACTTAAAAAAAAAAAATAGTTTCTTCTATATGATCCCTGTCTTCTCATAGCCTATTTCTGAAGTAATCAAGGCAGATGTCCTGCCAACTTACAGCTTCATCTATTACACAGTTGTAACTAGTTCCCTGATTCCTCTGCTGTGTACAGAATGATGCTGTGATAAAGGTAACCTTGCTTTGGGAATTTTCAGAGTATGTTATAAGGAGAAGGTGATATAAGAAAAATTATTGGACATCTGTGTAGATCTAAGTGCTGCAAGCAGTATAAATAAATTATTTCCTGACTGGAATTCCTTGGGAAGGCGGTGAAAGAAAAGCTGGATATGTTTCACTTAAAAGGCATTTCTGTTAAATCTCCTGTCCCACCAGGGAAAAGTTCAGGTATAATAATGAACGAGACCGAAAGGCTCAGGGCAAATTTCTGTTGGGCAAAACTACCTCCTGACAAGAAGGGTGAGGATAGAACTGGGTCAGCATTCCGTTCTGGGATCTAATGTCTATTGGACACTGTATGAAGCATTTTATTGCTGTTGGTTGTTTTGTTGGAAATAGCCATACTGGGTACTCGGATGCTTCTTAAACTTCAGCTGAAACTGGGTCTTCCAACTGAAAGCGTTTCACAGAGCACTTCAGTATAGGTGTTGTCAGATGATTAAAGAACCACTTTCCTATGCCTGACTGCAGCAAATCCATTGGAATCGTAAAGAAATAATTGTGGACTTCCATTTATACAACTAGGAATTAAAGTAGTTATTTCTTTTTTTGCTTTCTAGTTGCAAAATCTTGGGCAGAAGTGGTAAAATCAGGTGTTGCAAGACCACAGGCAAAGGCTGTTAAAAAAAGTGTCCGAAAACAAAGATCCCTAAAGCAGAAAATCGGATCACCAAAGGTATTTTTCTTTTTTTTTTTAATTTGCATAACCACAAAACAGCTTGTAGGCCTCTTGCTACAGAAGCTGGACACTTAAGAGCTTTTAGTGTGATGTTAAACGGGTGTTGATGTCTTTGTCATCAGCGTATAAGAAATGTAGATTTTATATAAAAGGAATCTTTGTTTATTAACTCTCCTTCCCACCCCCCCCCCCACCCCACCCCCCGCCCTTCTTTCCCCTCTGCAGACTCCAGAAAACAAAATAAGAGGTCCTTTTAGTACAGGCCATGCAGAGTCACCTGCTACAATAGTGGTAGGTAGAGCTTATTCCACCAGAGTCAGAACGGCTGGACAGGTCCCTAAAGTGGTGAAAAATCCTATCTTGAAGCTAAACATGAACATGGATGAAAGCTTCACAGGTGAGTTTTTAAAGTCTGTTGCTCACTCTGCCAGCTGTGTAGATCATCTGTCAAAGCACATGCTCATTTCTCTGAATATAATTTATAGGAATGACTGAAATGTTTCAAACGCCAGAAGAGAAGAGTGGGAAAACATTACAGTTGGCCGCTGTTCAGAAGGCTGATTTTACACCAACTTGTACTGAGGCAGAAATCTCTGAATTGCGCACTCCTGAAGAATCTGGTATGTTTGTTATTTGAAGAGAAAGGAAATGTTTAGGTATATTTAGGGGTAGTGGTGTGTCCGCTACTTGAGAGAGCGAGCTGTCTCAGCCTAGGCAGACTTGATGAATTGAGAAGCAGCATCTGGTAACCTATAGAAGGAACCATTGATTTTTGTCAGGTATTAAAAGACTTTTTTGTAGTTCCAGTTAATTTTTTAGTAGGTGTTATTTTTTTCTATTTGTTCTATTTGGTATGAAACTCCAAAATGTTGAAGTATTGTTTCAGGTGAATCTTGTGCTGAAGCATGGAGCTTTCTTAATCAATTGTCGGTTGATACATCTAAAATCAGTGACGAAGGTTCATGGCAGGGAGAGGTTATTGTGTGACCTTGCAGAAAAAGTCTATTTAAATTATTTTTTAAAAAGTGTCAGGTTAGAATGATTTGTATTAAGATGGTACTTTGGGTGTCTCCTGCTAATAACCTCGCATAGCAGTCGTCGTTTCCCTGTATACCTCAGAATTCTTGAAATTAGAATTCTGTTTTCTTGAGAATGTAGCAAAACTGAGCATCTACTGAAACACCAAGAAAAATCAAGAATAAATCCTCCAATATTTAATAATAATAATAATAACAGTTGAAATTCATTTTGGTTTATTTCAGATGTTGTGGAAGGTAGACTTAGTTATAACAAACTTTGTTGTAACTTCAGAAGGGAGTCCAGTAAAAAGTGTCTTCTTTGAAAAGAAGAAATAGAATGATCTTCATCCATATGAAGATATCCATTATCAGCTGTTATTTATACTGTTATTTAGGTCTTTCCTTTATGGTGGGCAAGTGAGCCTTTAATCTTAGATTCTGTACACATTGATCCTTTTGTATGTCATGAATGCCTTAGTTTTCATAATTTAGGGAATATGGACTGAAAAAACTAGTTTATTTCTTAATGCTGCTGGACCAGGACTTTGTAAGGACTTGAACGTCTATTGATTAGGACTTGACCAGATGGGAACTACCAAGGCAAGTTATCGCTAGATCCTACAATCCTTGATTTTGAAAACTGACACCAGTAGACATGTGTACTGTATTTCTAGTTTGAAGATGAGGGTTATGCTTTTAAAATGAACCAAGAGATACTTTTAAGGCTGAGATTATACTTGTAGTTCAGGGGATAAGGGAATTCTAGAGTTATCCTGTTCCTCCAGCCTTCAGTACTCTTCCTGGTTACTGGCCTGCAGGTAGAGGCTAATTAACTGCGGCTCTCTGAGCCTGATCATCCAAGCAGTTCTTAATTCAGCTAATTGCCTGTTTGTCTTGCCCGTGATGTTCTTGGTTTGGATACCAAAATATTGTGGGAGGCAGTGTTGGAAACCTGGTTAAAGTTGCATGAAATAATAGCCACTGCTCTCTTTTCATCCCCAAACCTGTTCTTTTTATCATAGAAGATAATTGGATTGGTCAGGTATGATTTTCCCCAGATAAATTGATGCTGACTGTTCCCAATTGCCCTGTTCTTCCTGTGCCCAGCAGTGTGTTTCAAGAGGACCCCCTCCTCTATTTTCCCAGGGACCAGAGAGAGGCTAGCCTTTCAATATTCAAGGTTTAGTTTTGAGTGTATTATTCTGGAAATAGCATTTCTGGCATTATAAATTTGGTCTAAATTGTGTTTCTGGAAGAAAATACAACTTCCTGTAAAACCTTCTGTGAAATGTTCTGATCAGACTTTTTTTCCATAACTTTTCCTTTGTTTCAGTTCTTTACAAGTGGGAGAGTTTATGGTTGTTTCTGTTGAGCAACAGCGTGGTTATGCTTGTTTTAGTGCTCATGCTTACTGCGCTAGGAAATAATGAAGGAAAATGAACAGCCAGAGAAATTCCTTTCACTTTTCCCAAGCTTTTCCTCTTGATTATCCTTTTGTGCTAAGCATAATGAGCAGGATGCAAAAAAACTCCAAGAACTCCAAAAGTCAGTGCCTTTGCAGGGACCATAATGAATATTTGTGAAAAGTGTCTTTCCAAGTACAAGCCACATGCAAACTGAGTGTAGCTGGCTGATGTTATTGTGGGACCTCTCTCAGTTATTTTTTTTAATGGTCTTGGGAGTCTGGAGAGGTCTCAGTCTGGAAGCTGGCCAATATCCCAGTTTTCAAGATAGGTAAGGAGAAAGACCCTGGTAATTACAGGCCTGCCAGTCTCGCTTCAGTGCCTGGTAAAATTATGGAGGTTATTCTGGGATGTACTGAAAAACACTTCAGAGACAACGCAGTCATTAGTCACAGCCAGCACGGGTTCACGAGGGGGAAGTCCTGCTTTACCAACTCCATTTCCTTTTATGACAATGTTACCCATCTAGTTGACCAAGAGAAATCAGTAGATGCGGCGGTTTTGGATTCTAGCAAAGCTTTTGATACTGTCTCTCACAGTATCCTGGGTAAACTGTCAAGCGCACAGCCAGACAAGGCTGTAATATGTTGGGTGAACAATGGGCTGATGGGTCAGGCTCGAAGGGTTAGACTAAATGGGCTTTCATCAGGCTGGCAACCAGTCACCAGTGGGGTCCCTGAGGGCTGTATTTAGGGCCAGTGCTCTTTAACGTTTTCATAAATGATCTGGACATGGGAATTGAATGTACGTTAAGTAAGTTTGGTGAGGATACTGAACTAGGAGGAGCTGGACTCCCTCGAGGATAGAATGGCTTTTCAGAGATATCTAGATAGTCAAGAGAGCTGGGCAATCACCAAACATGACATTTAAGAAGAGCAAGTACTGGATTCTCCACCTGGGATGGGGTAATCGTGGTTATGCATACAAACTGGGGGGACAAGGGGCTGGACAGAAGCCCCATGGAAAGAGATCTGGGGGTTTGGGTTGATGGCAAGTGAGTCAGTAGTGTGCCATGGCAACCAGAAGGGCCAACAGTGTCCTGGGGTACAACAAGCACAGCTGCACTAGGTGGTCAAGGCAGGTGATTGTCCCCCTCTGCACCGCACTGGTATGGCCTGACCTCGAGTAGTGTATGCAGTTTGGGGTGCCTCAAGACAAGAAGGACATCAGACTATTAGAGTGTGTCTGGAGGAGGGTGATCAAGGTGGTGAAAGTCCTCAAGGGTGAGGCTTAAGAAGAGTGGCTGAGGTCACTTGTTCTGTTCAACCTGGAGAAGAGAAGGCTGAGCAGTGACCTCATCATTGAAGGGTGGCCTCATCGCAGTCTACACCTTCCTCAAGGCAGGCAGTGGTGGGAGAGGTGCTGATCTCTCTCTGGTGATCAGTGATAGGACATGAGGAAATGGAGCTATGTCAGGGAGAGTCCAGTTTGGACAATAGGAAAAAGTTCTTCACTGAGAAGGGTGGTCAGTCCCCTGGAACAGGTTCCCCAGGGAAATGGTCACAGCACCAAGTCTGTTGGAGTTCAAGGAGCGTCTGGACAATGCTCTTAGTCATATGGTTTAGTCTTAGGTAGTCCTGTGAAGAGCAGGGAGTTGGACTGGATGATCCTTATGGGTCCCTTCCAACTTAAAATATTCAATGATTCCTTCATAAAAAGTTTATAAAAATCTCTTGTCATTTTTTTCTTCCCTGGTGTTGGAAAGGTCAAATGTATGTTCTTTAATGTGACAGTTTGATTTATGTCTGGTATTGCTTCAAAACTCAACGGAAATTGCAGTACAAAACTTGCACCATTAGAAATTTTAGGGACAACAGAAAACAATTTTTATTACAGATTAAATAAGAAAAAAATTACGTTTTTTATAGTAATTTTTTTTAATGTATGCTGGGCCTTGTAGAAGCTAATTACCAGATCAATTGTTGATGCACATTTTTGGATTTTGGCTTGTAGAAGGCTCTGGCTGTTTGAATCCATTTTACTTAGTTATACAGCAATTAGAATGCTTGGACTTTCTGCTTAATTATTTCTCCAAATTACATAAATTTATTACTTATTTCAGGAGAGATGATGGTGTCACCATTAAATAGTTCAGATACTTCAGAACAGAAACAAGATAGTCCAGGCATTTCTCATCTCCTGAGAGAGAAGGGGTCTCTAAAGTCTACGTTTGATGCAATTTCCACAAAAACTCCTGAAAAAAGAAAAGCTATGCTGGAAGAAAGCAGTGTGGATAGTTTGTCAATAATTCTGGAAACACAAGCATCTCGAGTGAAATCAGGAAGTAAAAGGAGGACTCCAAAGCAGAAGTTGGAGCCAGCTGAAGTTGTATCAGGCATCAAGCAGCTCATGAGGACCCCGGAGCAAAGGTCAGAACCAGTAGAGGCCTTGTCGGGCATCAAGCAGCTCTTGAGGACCCCGAAGCAGAAGTCGGAGCCTGTAGAGGCCTTGTCGGGCATCAAGCAGCTCTTGAGGACCCCGAAGCAGAAGTCGGAGCCTGTAGAGGCCTTGTCGGGCATCAAGCAGCTCTTGAGGACCCCGAAGCAGAAGTCGGAGCCTGTAGAGGCCTTGTCGGGCATCAAGCAGCTCTTGAGGACCCCGAAGCAGAAGTCGGAGCCTGTAGAGGCCTTGTCGGGCATCAAGCAGCTCTTGAGGACCCCGAAGCAGAAGTCGGAGCCTGTAGAGGCCTTGTCGGGCATCAAGCAGCTCTTGAGGACCCCGGAGCAGAAGTCGGAGCCTGTAGAGGCCTTGTCGGGCATCAAGCAACTCTTCAGGACCCCGAAGCAAAGGTCAGAACCAGTAGAGGCCTTGTCGGGCATCAAGCAGCTCATGAAGACCCCGAAGCAGAAGTCGGAGCCTGTAGAGGCCTTGTCGGGCATCAAGCAGCTCATGAAGACCCCGAAGCAGAAGTCGGAGCCTGTAGAGGCCTTGTCGGGCATCAAGCAGCTCATGAAGACCCCGAAGCAGAAGTCGGAGCCTGTAGAGGCCTTGTCGGGCATCAAGCAGCTCATGAAGACCCCGAAGCAGAAGTCGGAGCCTGTAGAGGCCTTGTCGGGCATCAAGCAGCTCTTGAGGACCCCGAAGCAGAAGTCGGAGCCTGTAGAGGCCTTGTCGGGCATCAAGCAGCTCTTGAGGACCCCGAAGCAGAAGTCGGAGCCTGTAGAGGCCTTGTCGGGCATCAAGCAGCTCTTGAGGACCCCGAAGCAGAAGTCGGAGCCTGTAGAGGCCTTGTCGGGCATCAAGCAGCTCTTGAGGACCCCACAGCAAGAGTTGGAACCAATTACAGATGAAACTGCCTTTAAAAGATCAATGAAGACTCCAGAACAAAAAAGGGAAGCAGTAAAAGATGTGGCAAGTGTTACTTCAATCAAGAGAACTCCAAAGCTGAAATATGAACCAGTAGAAGACATGTTTGGTGTCAGTCGTATTTTCAAGACACCAAAGGAAAAAGTTGAACCCATAGAAGATGTGTTTGGTATTAGTAGATTAATGAAGACTCCAAGAGAGAAGTATCAACCAGTTGATGATTTTGCAGGTCTGCAGAGGCTTATGGCAGAACCCATGCAGAAGTGCTCTGATCTTGAAGTGGACTATGTTGGAGTTGCGGAAATGTTTGATATACCAGAGGAAATTAAGGTAAATTCCTTTTTTTTTTCTTTTTTTTCTTTTTTTTTTTTTTTTTTTAGCTTTAGGAAGGAATGTATGTAGACTTTGAAGCCTGTGGTTGAAATGAATTCTTGGGGGTCCTAGGATGACATCTTGTATGTTACAGCACTTCAAATATACCATGCCGTAACTTCCAGAGGAAAAGATACCTACTAGAGAAGCACCTCATGTTGATTTGAAAACTGTAAAGATAGCAATCGTTTTTCCTTGGTAGCTTTGTCCAGGCGAATGCCCCCCCTGCCAGAAGATATAACTTATTACAAATTTGAATCTGAGCATTTATTTTTTCTTCTGCTCATTTGTTCCTGTTAAGTTTAAAGCACCCTTTAAATTGCTTACAAACCATAATCCTTTCTCAGCCTTCCTTTTCATAAGCAAGTTGTATGCTTGGGTGTTTTGTTTTTTACAGCTGCTTCATACCCTACAGATGAAATTTTAGACTCTCCTTGAACATCCAAAAGTGACGAGCATTTGACAGAGCATGTTACTGTGTGACCAGCTGATTGCTCACTGTGCCCCATAGTCTTTCATTCATTGCTTCTGAATGGCTGCCTATTTTAGAGAGATAGCTTTATCACTCTACATTTGCTTGTGTTAATATGTATTTTCTTTGAAGGAACCCTGTCTAAGTAATTACCCAGGTTGCCCTGGGTTACCATTCTGACCTTGTAATTCACAGCTTCATCACTCTTGTCATTTGTGAATTTTATTAGTATCGATTTTTATGTTCATTCCCAGATCCATAGTTAAAAATGTCGAGTATCACTGGGTTTAACGCTCATCAGTGTAGAACTACAATAAAACACTACAAAATACTGAAATGATTTGGATTCAATACCCCAAATTCCTTTCGAGCACTCATTTAGACACTTTCCAGCCAATTTAATTCACACTTTTTTTTAACTTTATGCAATGTCTGTAATCTCTCGCTTTAAAACCTGCTACAGTAGCTCAGATGGCAAGTATTAAGTTTGATGTATTTGTGTGCTAATATCAAATATGTGTATGCAGTTAGAAAACTAAGTTGATTTCATTTTTAGATAAAAGTATTTGACAAGAGTTTTTTCAGCTATTACTATACAATATTTTTGTATTGGTTGGCTCCATTATTTCTTGTCCTGTCAGACATGCGTTTATTGATTATTGTTTGTTCTCTTAGGTCAGATCAGTAAATGATATGGATTCTAAGCAAGAAGGTACTGCACCTCCTTGTACTAATTCCAGTCATAAATACGGTAAGTACAGATATTTTTGCTTTAATTACAGGAATAATGAATATATGAGGTAAGACTTGCTAGAGAACAAGTGTGCTGGGGAGCAGCTGAGGGAGCTGGCAGGGTTTAGCCTGCAGAAGGGGAGGCTGAGGGGAGACCATATCGCACTCTGCAGCTGCCTGAGAGGGGCTGGAGTGAGGGGGGGGTTGGTCTCTTCTCCCAGGTGACAAGTGATAGGATGAGAGGAAATGTCTTCATGCTGCATCAGGGGAGGTTTATATTGGTTATTGGGAATAATGTCTTCCCTGCAAGAGTGGTCAGGCCCTGGCACAGGCTGCCTAGAGAGGTGGGGGACTCACCGTCCCTGGGGGGGACAAAAAACATGCAGATGTGACACTTCAGGGCATGGTTTAGGAGACATGGTAGTGTTGGGTTCACAGTTGAACTTGATGATCCTAGAGGCCTTTTCCAACATTAATGATTCTATGATTATGAAGTTTTAACATAGGTTTTAACAATTCAAAAATATACAGTGTGAAGCATGCATAGTGCATGGAATTTGTGCAGTCATCCCTAATGAGCACCAGGTGCTGGACTTCTACTGGAGCAGAAGTAACAGTGTGGCAGTTTGTTGGTGTGGAACTACTGGCATCTCCAAACGCAGCAGTGTAAAAAGCCTGATGTTAAGGTCTCCACTTAAAATTATCTTCCTTTGCGAAGACTTTGAACAACATATCTTAAATCTATGAATGTTGTCAACATCTTTGGAGCCTGTCCATTAATCTAGGAGTTGGTTAAAGCCTGGCCATTAATGTAGGAGTTGGTTAAAATATGTATGTGTGTATGTATGTATTTTTAAATTAGGAGTATTAAGTGTGATTTGTTTGAGCAAGATGACTCTATTAGGAAAATGGAAACTCACAGATACTTTGATCAGGCGCAGCAGTGTGTAACTTTTGTCTGTGCTCTTTCCTATGTAAAAACTTTGAATGGGGTGGAAAAAAAAAAACATGTTAGAAGACAAAGCAAGTATTTCAGAAGGTGAAGATTCTCAACAGAAGGAATCAACTAATGAAGACCAGTCTACCCAGAGACTAAGAAGGGGCAGGCAACGCAAGGCAGTACAACCTGCTGCAGCAAAACAGTGTGAAAAGGATTTGAATTTAAAAGAATTGCAAGGTCAGGGGAAAAAGAGCACCCAAGAGGAGGTGGGAGAGACCAGTACTTCAACTTCAGTAGCTAAAAACGAAGTAAGAGGAAAGAGAACAAACCGCTGCATACAAGAAGAAATTGTTTCAAAGCACCCTGATCAGGAAAAAGTTGAAAGTGTTTCATTTGTGGAAACACATGAAGCTACTCAAAGACCAGGGAGAAGTAAAAGGAAAGAACCGAAAGAGTTAAAACATCCAAGCGAGAATCTTGAGTTTTGTCACAAAGATTCTTCAGTGCTGCAAAAAGGACTTGCAAATATGAAACAGACTTTGCAGGAGTATGGCATCAATGACATATTAGAAACTGAAGATGATCCAACCATAAAGACAGTAAGTGTATCTGGTAGCATTCAGAATGAAAGTTGTCAACTGCAAACAGGTTTAAAAAGACCTCAAAACAAATCTAATGAAGGTGGTGTAGAAGACAGTGAAGAAATGCTTCTGTCACCTGGGAAGCGGTCTAGAGGAGTAAAACAAGTAGAAAACATAGAACCACTGGTTCCACCTAAAAGAGGAAGAAGAGCTAGAAATGACCGATTTAAACAAGCTTCTTCAGAGGACCTTCATGGGACAACCAGGAAGCTTCGCAAAGACCCACCAGAAAAGCTGATACAAAGAGATGAACAGACTTTTGACAAAGATACCGAGACTGTCACAGCAGAAGAATCTGAAAATGGATGTAAACTTGAAATAAAGGTAACAGAGAAAAGAGTTAAGTCTTTAAGAAGTGCTAGAAAGCACTCAGCTGAAGTAAAAGCAGACATCTGTGGGATGGCACTTGAAAATACACAAAACGTTCAGAAAACCAAGGAAATTTCAGCTGAAACTGGTACTGAAACACGGTCACGCATCAAAAAAGAGATTAAAGTATCTCAGGGATATGAAACAGAAAATGCTCAGGAAAATAAAACAGAGGCATCTCAAAGATCAAAGGCAGAGTCACCTTCTGGAGAGACAAACAAAATGCCAGTTGCTGCTCTGAACTTAGAAGCAAATAGAAGTGCAGTACGAGAAACAACCAGAACTAGAAACAGGAGAGGCAAAAATGACTCCTTGGAGAAAAAGGCTGATGAATTTGCTGAAGATGTAAGCAACCTAGAACTACCTACCTCCAAATTTAAGTCAGAAACAGACAAATCTTCTTTGAGCTCTGTTTGTGCCATGAAGGACCAGAGCGACCCAGCTGGCACATCAATACTTGCTGCAAACACTGATGGTCTTGCTCATAGCCATCAAACGCGGACAAGAAAGGGACAGGGAGTACTTAAACCAAAGCAAACTGAAATCCTGCAGGAGAATCAAGAACAAAAAAGTGGCATGGCATATAGAAGAGGTAGAGGCAGAAAAGTTAATTTTGAACTTGAAGAAGGCAGTTCCAAAGTGGTTGGAGGAAAAAGGAGTTTACCTGGGGATGACAAAGGAATGGTTTACAAAGATGGTCAACATAAGACTTCAGAAAATCCTTCTTCACAGGTAAGGAAGAGCAGAAGAAAGGAAGCTGATTCCGTGCCACAGATAGCTTGTTCTGCCTTTATGGAAAAACAAACATTAATTGCAGATCATAGTAAAGATGAGGCTTTTGTAAAAGAGCAAGATTCAGCTGTGGAAGCTACTCCCTCTTCGACAGAAGACAACCCACTGAGACGAGGGAGAAGACGAGAGGTTGCTGCAGCATCACAAACATCTAGATCTCTTTCTATCAGAAGAAGACGTGGGTTGCTGGAAGGTGATGATAAAAAGATGACTGTGAGAGAAGATCAAAACCCAGCTTTGGGAAATAAAAGTTTGCAGGCAAAAGCAAATGCATCAGCAAGGGACAACAGGAAAAAGATTGATCTAGCAGCAGAGGCAAAAAGTTCATCTTCTCCTCAGAGAAAATGTGGCTTGTCAGAAACTGATGATAAAGAGGAGAGTACTAACGAAGAACAAAATATGCCTTTGGAAACAGTGTCCTCTGCAAAACAGAAGCCATTAGGAAGGGGCAGAAGGAAAGAAACTGCTTTGGCATCACAAGCAACTAATTACATTTCTCTTAGAGGAAAACGCGGTTTGTCAGCAGATAATGGTACAGAAGAAGCTCTGAAAGAAGGTCAAAACGTTCCATCAGAAACTTCTGATTCATCTATAAAAGAAAATCAACTGAGAAAAGGCAGAAGGAAAGAAATTGACATCTTGTTAGAAGGCGCAAGTTCTATTCAGGGAAAACAGGACTTATCAAAAGAAAGTGGTAGAAAGAATAATTATGGGGAAGCAAAACAGCTGATTTTGGAGAAATCTACTTCCCAAGAAAAGGTTGATCTTTCAAAAGGGAACTCGAGGCAAATGATCACTTCACTGGCTGTTAGTTCCACCTCACTTCAAGGTTTGCCAGAAGACGGTAAGAATGTAACTCCTGAAGAAGAACAGAGTATACTTTTGGAAGTGGCTCCATCTGCAAAAGAAAATCCGTCAAGAGTGGGCAGAAAGAAAACAATGTCTTCCAAATCTGAAGAAACTAATTCCACTTTAATCAGGGAAAAACCTGGCTTGCCTAAAGATAGACGTCAGAAGAGGATTCTTAAAGACAATGAAGATACATCTCTAGAAAATAATTCATCCCAGGAAAAAACAAGACAACTGAGGAGTAAAAGGAAAAAGGTAGAATTCACATCAAAGGCAGCTACTTCTACTCTCCGTAAAAACGGCGACTTGCCAGAAAATGGTAACGCTTCGGAAACTCAAAATGTGTGTTTGACATCCGCTGGTTCGGAAAAAAATGATCGGTCTGGAAAAGGAAAAGAGGTTAACACTTTGCAACGGGCATCTTCCACTTCACGCAGAAGAAAATGTCAGTTGCCAGCAGATGACTTAACATCGAAAAAATTAAAATCAGGTGAGGCAAGAATTTGCTTTCTATTTTCTGAGTATAGCTACGTTGTTTACAGGTATAACAATAATGGGTACAATATTCTAGTATTACTGTGGGCTGCCATGCTCTAGCAGAGGTAAGAGCTCTTCAATATAGCAAGAAGACTTAAGTAAATAGGGTCTATGTTGTCTTACATAAACAAGGTGTTTTTCGTAAGTAGAAGGGATCAGTTTTATGGGCTATGACATGTATTCTCCCTCTGTTGGGGTATTCACAGGTCTTCATGCTCTTCTGTAATACATTCTCGCTCAATCCATAACAATAAATTGTAACAAATAAATTGTAGTTTAGAGTAAATACAGCAACTAACATACATGCAGAAGGAGGTAGTAATGACAGAACATGATAGTCACTTGGTCTCAGCACCCTGTTCATCTTGTTTTCTCCTAAATACCGTCTAAGCTCCTGCTTTTATATCTCTAAGTTTTGGAAGACCTTTACTAGTCATCAGCTGGTTTTTTGCAGTTGGTGCTAAAAGGGCTTGACGGTGCATTTGAGCTAAAGAGACAGCAAAAGTTCTATGCATCTCCCATTGCCTCCGGTACGGTTGCATTTTCCCCAAGCCAATTGAGCTCTTGCTGCAGACATCTAAAATATTCCCTGGAATTTGCAGCTTGATGCGATGTAACTTAAAAACCACCACGATGCAATTAGAAAAATATTATCGAATAAATGTGTGCAAATGGAAATAACAACAAATCTTTAGAGCCTACGTATTGAGGAATTTCCAGCCAAACTGTGTTAAAAACCTTATTGCAATTTGACCATGGCCTTTGTTTCATTTCCCTCAGGCTCTTTCCCTTTTCTGTTGCGTGTGTTTATCCTCACATTACACGTACGTCTATTTTGCCATGCATCTGTCTTTGTTTATTGAGTTTTCTTTTGTTTCCCCTGCGTGCTTGCTAGTTCCTGCTTCCTGATACAGCTGTAGGTACTTGCTGAATGACTGACCCCTTCTGATGCTTTACTGCCTGCCTGGATTTTCTCTTCCGGGGAGGTCATCTTTCCCCACGTGGACTTTTAGTGATGCTTTCTCTGCCTGGTGCTTGGGTTGATGCTTATCTCTTGGAACAGCGTAACTTTTCTGTGCTACCTAGGTATTTCTGTAGGTGTCCAGTCTTGTCTTTACAGTTAAAGCCTGTCTTTCCAGCTTTGTCTGGGTCATAAAACAGTTGCTGTATATTAATTTTTGCAGGATTTTTCTTCGGTGGTGGGTATGTTTTAGTTTTACATATCAGTAGAAGGAATTTTAGCTAAAATGGTAGCTAATTGGTTTTGGTGCTCTCATTAATGTTAACCTACTTTCAGAAATAGCTGTAAGTCCTCGGGGATCTATCTTAAAGGATATTGGATGTGCAGAAGTATGGGGTTTGTAACTGGTTTGTTGAATTCATAGATGTAATCTTTGGAACGTAGTCATTAGGGACATTTCTTTTAAAAACAATGTAACTGAAGATTAAATTTTGTATAAAATGTTTGATTTACGATACAAATTTACAGTTAATTTTTTTGTGTACAAATAGAGAATAATGAGAACAGATCGCTACGAAAAGGAAGAAGAAACAAAAGTAAAGAAGAACTTGGCGAAGAGGGTGTGAGGGCTACTCGGACTGCTGGAGGGTCGGACAGGACGACAAGATCAAGCACAAGAACAAGTGCAAGAACAAGAAAATAGTCTTAATGGTCACAGAACCAGTTTTTAAATCAATTCAGCAATCGAAATTGCAGGTTTTTTAATGGAATTGATTTGTATTCAATTTTAAGCTTAGATTTTTGTAAAGCAATCACTGATTTATGATATCAAAATATATTTCTTATATTTCCTAACTGGTTGCAGATGCAATGTAGATATCTGTTTTAATAGATTTGTTTATGTGTAGTGGCTCTTAAGTCTTGAGGTGTTAGTGCAAAAGTGCAAATCTAAAAAAGAATTATTTTGTAACAGTATTTATCCCCCTTTTAATGTTAATCAGTAGAGCAGTCAGGAAACCATATTGCTTTGCTGGCAGTTTAATTGTAAGCTATTTTCTGCTTAAATTTTCATGTGCTTAAGTTTTATTTTTTCATTACAGTTCTGTAAATATTTTAAAAAAAAACTATAGCTGTATTAGCAGGGCTATTACGCTGAAATTTTGGTGTTTTTCTTTTTTTTTAAAAAAAGAATCTTTGTACTGGAAAGTGGAGATTTTCAAGCCATTAAATTTGTAAACAATTTGGGACTCATGTGTTGTGTCCTTAAGAACAGTTAAGAATGTGTAATTACTACCGTCCCCTTACGAGCATATTTCAAAGATTCATCCTTCCTCATAGAGTCGCAGTTAATGGCGAGTAGCTGGTGTGGCTGGGAGACTGCTCTGAGAGATCCGTGTCTGCCGTGCGTGGGTCATAGCGCTGTGCTTTCGTCTTCGAGGCTGGTGGCTTCCTGTCACCATGTTAAATGCAGAAAGGGAGAAAATCCATCTCGGGCATCTAAATTTTGTGCAGTTTTAAAAAGTTAAAAAGTTCAGTCTGTGAGGAGTTACAGACATTTCTACAGAAGGACAGTTGGATGCTGTGTTGGGATGTTCATCTTGGCTCTTCTTTTTGGGAATAACAGCCCTTCCTTCAGGTGAGTTTGTGTTTGTGAAGTCTGTTGGGTGGCTCTTTCAGAATCCAAAGGAGTCACGTTAAGTTACGAATGCATTAGGTGCTGTCCAGAAGTTCAGAGCTCAGGTGTGATGCAATGTTAAGATTTATTTTTCATTTACGTGGGGTCTGTAAGCACATGGAATGCACTCTGTCCATATCCATAGTTTTTTTTAAATGCTTTGGGCCTTTTTCGTCCTGTTAGAATGCATTTATTTTTTCTCTATACTTCAATTCTAGCATGTAGATTTTAAGTGGAAGACACTGTAAATCTAGTCATAATTTCAAATTAGCTCTTGCTTCCTGCACGTGTTTGCTCTACCGTAGTAAGGTGCTTCCCACTGACCAGGACCAGCGCGTGGTCTGGCCCTCTTGAAGTAGTAGAAACTCACCAAGCCTTTTTTGTGATTAGTCAGTACTTGGTGACGCTTATTGATTTAGGATTGAGAATTCTTTTCTCCAGCTTTGATTTCAGCCTCCAGATGCGAGGAACACCTTTACCCCAAACGTCTGTCTGGTCTGTGGTGCAGGATTTGCCATCTTCCTAATTCTCAGGTCGCGTAGCTTCACGCACCGTGGCACAGTAACAACTGAAGCAGTCGGTTCGGACTGTTACTCTCAAGAGCTTTTCAGAATCATACCTGTTTCATTGGATCTATATTTATATTAAGGCCTAGCAGGCTGAGCAACTTCTCCAGCTTCCCCTCGCCCTACAGAAATGTGGTCTTTTTCTCCTCATGCTCAGTTCATGGCTCTACGTCTGTCTAACTGCAAAACAGACTCCAAAACTCCACCTTCATGAACAGGTTTCTTTTATCAGCCCATGCTGGCTGCTTCCTAGACGTATCCCCTGCCGTTTTCAGAGAAGCCCAGAGACTATCACCATCAGTTGATTTGCAGCAGGGGAACAGGACAAAGTAACTCAGCATTCGTAACCCCTTGAAGTTCATGTATAGGGAGGGGATCGCTTTGTCAGAACCCCATTCCCACTATGGTGAGCATCACGAGGTTAAAAAACCCACAACACCCAAGCGTTGCAGACGCTGCTGTACGTTTAAATCCCTAAGCTAAGCTATTATTTAAAAGTTGTGCTAAAAGGAAGATTTTAATTGTTAGCATTGATGTTGTATCATTGCTTGCCCTGTTTTTCCTAGCATCTGACATTCTAATGGGAAAGAGGGTCGTTGTCTACGAGCTGGATTTTTTGCAGAAGATGGCGAGATCTCGGCAGAGAACGAGGGGAAGGATTAGTGATGCACAGTAATAAACGACAACGTGCAGAGAAAATGAAACGCTGAGCATGATATCGAGGTAAAAGGGTCAGAGCACTGCTGTGGTATGCATGTGCCGCTGTGCTAATCTATGTATCTTATGTTGCAGAGGGTATTTCTGTTTGGAGTACTCTCTTTCCTTGGCGTTCAACTCCTCAAGAAATCATTTATGCACTTGTGCTACCCTGTTCTCTATTTGATCCATCTGTGTGAAGGTTTCTGCTCAGAACTTGGTGTTTCTGCTCAATGGCTGCTCACCTTTCCCATTTACATTTCACTGAGCCATAAGGAGTGTTTCCTACTGCCTGTCCTGACTGCGCGGACACAGCAACCTCTCCTTATTTTGGCTCCGTAGCCTTCGCTATGAAACGTGGCTGTAAAGAGGAAATAGAGTAATGCTTTAACCTCCTGAGGTTTTTGATGTAAGTACCCTTCTTCCAGGTGAGCCCCACAGGCTTTGCTGATTTTTGAGCTCGCATCTGTAAATATTCTCCCCTGCTCTCATAGTTATGGAAGAGAAGCAAGTGCCGATAAGTGGCTGTACCTCTTTCCAGTCTTCGATGTCATTCTGTAGTTACTCAAGGCAGTAACTTCTGGCCTAATGGTAAATCAAAGTCTTAAGGCAGAGGCCAAGACTTTTTCCAGAACAACAGAAAAGAGTGCTGAAGGCTGCTGCTCTGTGAGAAAACGCTCTGTTTGTAATTGCACGATATGCAACAGTTTTTTAAAATTATGGGTCACACCATCTTCTCTAATTTAGCAAGTGTTTGATGGTGAAGCATCCTCCATACCGAAGGAGAGCTAAGCTCTGTGTGGGTACATTGAGGGATGCTGGCAGAGGAAGAATATTGAGGAAGTTTCCACTGCCGTCATGAAGTAATTGTGGTGTTTTTCATCTCGGCGCTGCCGCTACGGCAATAAACCATGGCATGTTGGCACCCTGGGCCGGTGAACTGCTGCATCTATTTCTGAATATCAGGGTATCTATTGCATGTTCAGTGTAAAAACGAGCTGTGATTAATTAGAGACAGAAGCCTGGGCAGCTCTGGTACGATGGGTTAAAGCACAGAGAGTACCTGAGAGTGCTCTGCAATTTACGTGCCATTCTTGAACTCTTCGCAGCAAACAAGACATAGGGGCACGTTGGCCACGTTATTCGCTGAGTGGCCTTATAGCATACGCACAACAGGCATCGTGCAGACAGCCGCACATGGCGATGCGTCCACTGCGCAGGAAGATAAAGACCAGAAACTTTCCAACGCAATAGATGCTTCCCAGCAATGTCAGAGTAAGTTCAGTCTCAGCTGTATTTTCATCTAAGCCTGCATTGGCAGTCAGCTTTACAGATAGATGAGAAATGGCTGTGCTGCTCTCGATCAGCTACAACTACAGATTTGATGTTGCCCTTCAGAGGGAGCTGGTGATGAACTCCCCATTATTGGGGAAACGGAAGTTGGGGATATTTCAGGTAATGGTAAAAAATGAGGTCGTTTGGACACCAAAGCCTGCTTAGTCACAGCAGGCTCTTGCAGATCCATTCCGTACCTCTTAGTGCTTTCTGGGCGGTGCTCAGAGCTGCGCTGGCTGGCTGCATCCGTTCTCCAGTCTGCGCGCTTAGAGTCAGAAATTTTAAGTGTTGTGACAATACAGGTCTGACCAGTTCAGCTGCTGATGAGTTTAGGGCTAGCAAACCGTGCTAGAATCCAGCCCATCGCTGCTGTGTGCCTAACAGCGCGGCGATGTGGTGTCTGAGCTTGCCCTGTGCGTGGATACTCAGGCTTATTAGTCTGAGCTCCAGTCCACAAGAAAGTAACTGCTCTGTGTTTGTTTTCTGTTGAGCAGCTAATGCCCACTCTAACTAAATGGACTTTAAATACCTAATTAATACCTAAAAAATAGTCCATAAATAACAGCTAATACCAGAGAAGACAATGTCTCTCTTGACAAAATAGTTCCTAATGGCCTATTTAGACAGTCCAAGAAATTCCCTCCCAAAAATGATTTTTGGTTTGTCCTCTTACTTTAAAACCCAGCCTAGTCCTAACTGACACTAATAGAAAGAACGCTGTACTCTTTTGAGGCTTACCTGTTTCAGGACAGATGTAAGACAATATCTGTTGTTGTCTCATGTCACAGAACCAGTGAGTCTACATGTTACACTAAAGGCTTTAAAGAGGTTTTTAATCTGTTCTGTAGGTCTGATTTGACTAGTAAGCTGAAAAATATTCTGGTTTTTGAATAGGATTTGAAGATCAGCAGTCTATGCACTTCATTCTCAGAACCGAAATGGTGATTTGGAGTAAAACACGTCTATTTTACACAGGGGAGGTAAAAAAAATTGACCCAAGCAATATAAATGACACTAGAAGTAGAATGTGTTTTGGCTTTGGGTGGTGTTTGTTTGGGCGTTTTTTTGTGTGTGTGTGTTTGTTTCCAAACTGTTTCCCAATCATGGCATCCCTAAAAGTTTAGCCTGAGAATCTCAGAGGAAAGCAAATTCTGACCATCTCATCTAAAATGAAAAAGGTCTCCTCTGCATAAGCACATATGCAAACTATATGGCATGGCTGAGAAATACAGGTAAACCCTGAGGAATATTTTTCTGACACTAACAAGTCCTTTTTTCCTCCAGTGTCTCTGTCTGACTGTTATGTTTTGTGTTTGGTCCTAGCCTGAAATCTAACAGGCCCAGATCAGACGAAAGGACTGTGAATTCTCCTCCATGGCTGACATTTCTCCCCATCCAGCCAAAACTGTCTTTCAGGAATTGTCTACTTCTCTCATTCCTACTTTCACAGGCCGCCTCACTGTTACGCGGATTTGGTCTAAAGCTAAGAAGGAATACTAGTCGCGACCTTCTCTAAGGTAGGCGGTAGTGTCTCTCCTTAAGGAGTGCTCCCCTTGCTTTTCTGGAAAGAGGAGCGATCTCTAAAGTTAGATCGTGGTGTAAGACTAACATCCATTGTAACGCTAGGAACAGACATATCCTGGGGCCACCTGTGGAAGTCCGGATCCGTTTCAGGAAGAGGTGAACAAGATAGGATGGGAAGTCCCTAAAGGCAGAAATGTTCATCTAGGGAAGTCTCTTAGTAGGTGATGTTGTTATATCAGTTGTGGAAATGATCTCAGCAAACCAGGAAAAATAGCAGGAGAATAAGATAACAGGCTGAAGTATTTTATTGTACAAACCCGTATTTGGTGGTGAGAGTACTATGCAAACACAGACTAGCCCTTTGCTCGCTATTCGGGACGATTCCAAAATAGGTTTACCTAGTGCTCTCTTGTAGAACTGATATTTTACATGAATTCACGTTGATTCAAACTCTGTAAAGCTGTATTGTGTTGGCACCTGCATTTCCACTTGAGAACTTTGAAACTGCAAGTCTACCTCAGCTGCACCTCCAAAGTTTTGTTGATGAACTTCCCTGGATGAACTGAGGCAAGGCTTTTAATCGAGGGGTTACCCAAAGAAACAAGCCTTCTTTCCTCTAGAAAATTTCTTCCCTAGAAAATTTTCAAATCACCTTATCTCTGTGCTCTGTAGTGACACTTCGTCGCCGTTGGTAGTGTGCCAACACGAACTTTAAAAAAGGAAGCGTTAGAAAAAGTTCATTGCTAACTTTTCTGCATCATCGATCTTTTTGATCTTTAATCTGGGCAGATTATTTTCTTGAAATGCAGAAAAGAATGGAACCTGGAGTCAGGAAGCAGAGGTTTTCATGGTCTTATTGAAGAACTCGAAGGCAGTAGCTTTTCTGGCCATTTGTGGGCTTTTCTGTATCTCTGAAGGATGCTGTCAGGAGAAGTTAAGGCTACTTTGCTGCAGTAAAGTGTGTTTCTGAAGTTGGGTGATTAAAGAAAAAAGCAGTTTGGCACTTACCTGTTGTTCTCCAGCTTCCATTGCCAGAATTCTGAACGATCAAAGTGACCATCTTCGCTTTCCTACTTACTCAGTATCTATCTTATTCATGTTTTTAATGGAAATGGCGAACTCTTCTGGTGTGACTGGTATTTAAATGTTTGATGTCATCATTAGATGCTGTGCACTTCATTGGTGATACAGAATGGTCTTTTTGAATGGAGGATGTGTGATCGCTGCAGTATAATCCATTCATCCATCCCAAACCCACCCTTACCCTCGAATCTCTTAAAATCCTTCTATTTTCTATGTGTATGTGAAGTATGATTATCAAAGCTATATATTTAATATAAATATTTCTTTCAATGTGGAAAGAAGTTCAGATTCTGCCTTGCTGGTACATAGAGAACATTTCCTTCATAGTATGTTAATTATTTAGTTATAGTTAGTTAGGTAATAGGCCAGTCTCAGAGGGAGGAAAGGTTGCTTTCTGACCAAATTCTGCCTGGAAGTGTCCAGGAACCAGCAGCATTTCTCAGGTCAGACAGGAGCGCTCTACAAATGTGCAGGAGGAGCGTTAGAATCTGTTATCTAGATTAATTGTTGAGTTTAAGAATCTTAGGAACTCCTTGGAGGATTGCTTTGAGTTGATGTGTATGTGACCTTAGGGAGAAAATAGTTAAATAACAGTTTACAATCCCATGTCAGGATCCCCTCAGTACTCAATATTAAATGGAAATCTAGATAAATTACGTCTGTGGATTAGATTCCGAGGTACGATATGGACCAAGACTGCTACACCCATCTCCTGGCTGCCAGCACTCCCGTACCGGCTCAAGGATACCGAGAGGTAACGCAGCATTGCTTCGTTGATTTGCACGGGTCAGTTTGGGAGCTGGTAGCGGAAAACGTCAGTTTTGGAGACGCATCTTGCCATGATAAATATTAGCTGTAGCATCATAGTAATTGAGGTGGATGGAGAGGAAATGCCTTTATCTCATCAGTCTGACAGTCAGTTTGTAACATGGGAAAATACAAAAGTTAGAATTATTTTCTGTAAAAAAGCGCAAAAATTACCTTGCAGTTTGTTCTCAAGTATAGGTAAGTGTCTCAAACCAAGTCAGTCTTTCCTCAAACGCTTTACTGGCAAATACATCGGTGAGAATGTGTGGTTGTCATCCCATGCCATGTGCCATTTGTTGTCTCTTGAATTTGCACCGGTATTCCCTTCCTTTCAGGAAAATGTGGTTATATTTCCCAAATATATACCCTCTGTACATTGTAAATGCTACTAATGGCCAGCTATTTTTGCCTATGCAGGAAACTGAATGCCTAGTTTAAAAAGCCCCTATTAAGCTGCAAAACGGTGACAAAATAATTTCCAAACTATTGTACTTCTGTTTAATTCTTTCTCTTTTAAATTTGTTTTTGGCAGGGTTTTTGCTCTTTCTGGAAGACCTTCTTTTGATCGTCCGGATGAAAGATTTAATCAGCTGGGCAGATACAGAAATCAGGTAAAGCACTTGTGGCTTTTATTTTTTCTAATGAAAGTCTTTGGGAATCAGAAAATGAACCCCAAACAGGTGGTGTGGAGTCCTCAAAGAATGCAAATACACAATTGTTTTACTATGCCAAAATGTCTTCTAAAAAACTGGGCTGTTATTCTAAGTCTTATGATAAGTAAATATTCTAGGGAGAAACAAGGGTCCCTGTGCAGAACTTCTGGACACAAAAGTGAAATATAGTAAAAGTTAAACCTATTAAAAGAGTTCAGAGAAGCTGTAATGCTCATACTTGATATAAACTGATAAATATCCTGTGAGGAGATATTTTTAACTCTCTCAACTACCTCAATTTATTTACCTTTGGGGCGTGAGTTTCCAGTGTCATTTTCTATCCCACAGTATGACCTAGAAGTGATTGCAGCAAAGGTGCAACTAAGTTTTTAGCATACTGTTGGAAGAACACAGTTTATCCTTCATTTAAATGAAGATTTGTATTGTTTTTAAGGGGCATAAGCTGAAAATTAAAGATGGATGAACCGCTGACCTCTAGTGTTGGAAGAGCTTTTGCAGTTCTTAAGATCTGGAGTGTCAGGCAGATGTTGCCATAATGGGTTTGTCTGCAGTAAGGTGTTGCTCTCCTAGGTAGTGCTTTGCTCATCCACCGAACTGGGATGTTTTCATTGCCAAATTTGAAAGAATGTAATTAATTTTCTATATATGCCTCACTGCTTTTAATGCCGTGGTCCTAGAAAGCTTTTTTAATTTTTGTGATGATGAAAAATTTAACTTTCTCATAGTTTTTTATAACTTTGAATTTCAGGGATGCATAAAAATGTGCTTAGATTTATCTGTGGCTATGTTTGCATTTACATGTTTCTATGTGTGTGTCTATATATATCTATATTTTTATATCTACAAATCTATTTAAAATATGATTATACATGCAAAAAGACAATAGAGAACAAATAGTAAGTAATGGCGGTGAAGGGTGGTGCTGAACATCCCTGGTCAGGTAACATAAACTAACCCCAAAGCGATAACCACCAGCCTTTTCCTCAGCAGCTTTTTCACTTTAGACCAAAGAGTAGGGGGGGGAAGAAGAGTGTAAGAAATTGAGAGGTGCCGAATAGTGCACAGGAGGGTTTTTTTTCCAGTATGATCTATTTGAATATTACCTTATGACAGACAAAGGCAAATGTATTTTTTTTCCTGTCCAAAAGAAACAATAATATTCCAGAAATACCAGCAAGTACGTTAATATAAGATCAGCACATTTTTTAGGAATGGTATAATATATACCCTTTAAAAGGCTGTTACTTTGTAGTACTTTTAAATAAAATGTTATGTCGATATCATAAGACAGTGAATATACAGACAGAATATTTCTTGTCTGTTTTTGTGTTTAAGAGCGCGGTCACGCCTTATTAAATGTGGTCACAAAACTATTACCTTTTAAGGCTGGGCTTTTAGTCAACCTGCTATTCGGTTTTGTTTAGTGATCTTGAACCAGTACTAAAGAAAGAAAGAAAGATAGATTTTAAACCTTGTTTTCCATAGGGAGAGCTGACTGTTGATATTTAGACTCACAGAACCATAGAATCATTTAGGTTGGAAAAGACCTTTAAGATTGAGTCCAGCTGTAAACTTAAAGTGCCAAGTCTACCACTAATCCATGCCCCTGAATGCCACAGTACATGTCTTTTAAATACCTCCAGGGTATTTATTATTTAAGCAGAGGTTATCCTAGGAGATGATATCCTATCCTGCCCTATTTTTCTCTAGGAGTATTAGTATGAACAGCCTTTTGCTGGCATTTTCACTACTGGGCTGTTGCTTGTCACTGCACTACATTAGTTCACTGTAGGAACCTGTGTGTATACTCTAAATTGAATCTCCACGCTTATTAAAAATATATAGACTTTCTCCTTCCATTACATAAATAAGGTTGAAAAAGCAATTTGATTGTCACGCAGGGCTTAAAATTCCTGACAACAAAACTGGATTTTAATATTTCAAACCTGCATTTTAATCAATGCCACGATTCTGTCTGTTCTTGACATTCTCTTTCATATCCAATATCCTTTCAGAGTACTCTAAGTTCTTGGCTTGAAAGAGTTTCTTGACAGCAAGATCAGCTGCTTAATTACATGAGGTGTGGAAAGAAAACTTGCATTGGTTTGAATTTTCCACCTTTTAATTTGCATCTTTCCGCGGCATTCCTCTCCTGACTTGACACTAAGGTGCAATGCTATTTGGGTAGTTGTTAACCTTGATGCCGAGCTGTAAACACTATCAGGTTTGATAATTTCCCAAAGGCTGAGATCTGATGGAGGCAATTCTCAACGATTAAAAGATATCAGGTAATTGATGACCTTTGAGGATGTTGTCTCCATAGATTCCCGCTTCAGCTTCTTTTCCTGTTTCTTTAGAATATAATTTATGGCCCGTACTCAGAGGAGGTCGCAAGAAAAAGCGGAGACGGGTGAGACTCACACCCTTTTCAAAAATTGCGTGTGAGGTTACACGCAACTCCAAAAGTCATAGTCAGGCTTGTGACTAGAGGCGCAGGCACTTCAAAGGCTTGGATTTGTGGAGGCAGTAAACTTGAGGAACGTCTTGTGAAGTAACTTCCCCTTTTATAGTACTAAAAAAGGTAATGAAAGCCCAACTAGGATTTTAACTCTCAGGTGCATTGGATCGTCTGCTAGCTTTTTTAGTGCTCACTACGGATACTATTACATTTTTGTGGTTCACATGAGTATCTGTGCCTAGCAGGTATTTTAGTACCTGTCAATCTGTGACTAGCACAGTCATCATTATTTTTCCTAAGTCATCTGTGATAAAGATGATAAAGCATGGTAAAGAAAATAGCAGTAGATATTAACACCAAAAATTGGAGAAACATCAGTGTATTGGAAAACTCAAGAAAAATTAGTGATCTGATCTTCAGTATTATAAATTTCACCTTTTTCTTCCAATGAGTTTAAGCCAGTTCTCCATAGTAACGTAGTACAGCTTTAGTTCAAGAGAAATTTTTTAATTCCAGTGGAATGCAAGATAGCGTGTGGCTAAAACACACCCTTTTAGTCCCAAACTGATGTTTGGTGTCCCCAGCTTCTACAGGACAGATGGCAGAAGTAGTGATGAGGAAAACCTGCTGCGATCTTTCACTGTGAAGTACCAGTTTTAACAAGAAATGGATGCAGTGTTTCTATATCCAACCAGTTTTAGTAGAAGAATTTTAAACCTGTTGCAAACGCAGTCATAAGCAAGTACGCTTCCAGGCGTAAGCATGTGGGTTAGGCCCACCTCATTAGCCCTGGCACACATTTTATCAGCTGGGGAAAGAACCCAGTAAAAACCGGGATGATCCTGTGGGAAGCTTGCCGCGTTTGGGCTGGGATGGTTGTCGTTCTCGTGCGTGGCCGCTTGGGAAACGGTGGCCGTATCCTCGTTGAAACCCTGTGATCTATGTTACGCGATACCTAAACAAAGGCCGGCCTGTGTCGTTTCAGAAGTCATACACTCTGTATTTCATACTTAGCAAAAAAAGAAATTGTAATATTTAAGAGTGTGGAAAGTAAATTGAAAATTATATTCCCTGCTGGATGTCTTATGAACTCAGAGACCTACAGCCAGAGTTCAGAATTAAGAGTGTAGGCACAACCGTATAAACACCAGGAGGGGAAAAAAGTACTTCAATATCCAATTGCATCTGATTTTGAGCGTCATAATTCAGATCACCTTGTCCAGGTCACTCTAGATTGTATGGAAATATTTTAGCCAAAGCCAGAAGAAATCTAAGCACTTTGAGACAAATATTCCTGTGTTTATGTATATTAAGGAAGGAACACAGGCAACAAATCAGCTTTTTTAACACTACTTTTAATGCTATTATTAGAATCACATGAATAGAATTACTTCATTTTAAAGCTTATCATACAATACTAAGATCAAAGAATCAAAACAAAAACCTTGGCAGAAACACCTTGTGGCTTGTTTTACTGCCTTAAGATGTGTGGATATTTAAAACAAAAACTGTGGGGGAAGTCTCACTCTTAAGTGTTCATTTAGGACTAAAAAAACCCCCACATTTTGACTTCAGAACAGCAGTTTAAAACAGGCGGCTGCTACAAATCCTTCAACACAAATGGCCAAGCATTAGGAGAGATCTGGGCTCGCTGACCTGCAATGCTTTGAAAGAGAAGGCTAATCAAGTCTGAATGCTTGAACAGACACGATATTTTGTTGGATTTTTTTTGTTGTTTTAATGGACACCCATAAGTTTTTCCACTGCAAGAGAAACTTCTTAACAATAAAGGTGCGATAAAGAAACTTTCATAGAACAAAGAAGCTTGTGATTTCCAGAAAAGGAGCATTTTTTTTGCCATTGATGGTAGGAGATAAAAGGACTGCACAGATCTGCAGCCATCTGAAAAGAATTTCTAAATATATGTTTCTTTCTGATAAAACAATTTAATGTTTAGCTTTTACGTTTCATTTTCTTAGTGTTATTTCCTTCAGTGAGATGATCACATTTTCTAGGTAGAGATATAGTTTTAGAAGTGCTTGCGTGATGGGATGGAAATTGGGGTGTTGTGCAATCAAGAGCCTTTTGCAGGCTGCTGTATAAATACCGAAAGCATATAAGGAAATCTAAATGGCTACTGTGAGGCATGAGCTCGTGATCTTTTCTGCTGGCTTCAGAGGGAGCTGCATCTACATCTTTAATACACTCTAGAAGTATTTTAAAATGCAGTGTTTATGAATACCAGGGGAAGATGCAAATTTCATTGTCCTTGAGAAAGTAAAAAAAATTTTCCTAAAAATCAACTGATTAGAGCTGTAAGTTATATTTAGAGACTGTGCTTTGCTTAACTGCCTAAGAGCATTTACCGTGTAGATCTCTGAAGCAAAGCACACTTGTAAACCCTTGCTTTTCTTTGAGAGAGAAGATACTCCACAAGCTAACCAAAACTGTGTTGCACAAACTTTGTAATTAATATTTTGCATGTGTTCCGAAAGCTCTGAATGACCTATTTCTAAATAATGGAAAATGAGAAAACCCTCTAGGAGGGTCAGCCAGATCATTTTGTCAGAAATTGTACATAAGACAAGTTAAGGGCCAAATCCATTTTAATTGAACCCACGGAGAGCATGTTTTCAGTCAAAGCCTGCAAGTAAGTTGAAAACTAAAGCTGAGACTTCCAGAAGTCTAATCTGGTAGCTGGACTAGGTGAGAAACCATCAACTTTCATCTGTTGAAGTTCAAGCCTGTCAATTTACTAAGATAGAATTGTCTAATAATTTTATATATATATATATTTGTATACATACACTGTAGCGTGTTTTGAGTGTGTGCATTACTTTGTAGCCCTCCTCTTAAAATGTGTGTGATTACCATCTGCAAAGCCAAGACCACCAATTAGCACCAGCTGATTTTTTTCCTCTTTTCCAGTGTGTGCTTCCTTTGTTATGCTATGCGTTGTTCATTAGTTGGTATACCTAATGCCAATTAGGGACTGAGGCAGGCACAAAGACTAATTTGATCATCCGGAGACTTGCCTCCCAAGATCCCTGTGTAGTCAGCAGAGACACGGCAGTTCCTCCAGGGCACTTAAGCCTGGGTTTCTGCTCTCATTCGCCCTCTAGAGAAGCCTGCTTCTTTCCATTAACTAAAGGGAAAGACTAGCATCCCCAGGCAAAAGCTGGCCCTTCTCAACCACGCTCCCATTTTAATAAAGGGAAGTCACAGACTGAGTTTGACTTTGGAGTTTCAGGGCGAAGGCTGCTCGTCTGCCACAGTGAGAAGAGGCCCGTTCACGTCACCCAGTGAAACATGGACACCACCTTCCCGCTCCACCTCTCCCAGCTTGTTTCAGTCCGTAGGGGTATCGTGCTGGGCTGTAGGATCGCTGTTGTCCATAGCCTCAGCAGTTCCCTCTTGGCAAGCTGCTGTGTTTTCTGAGGACATACTGACCTCACCAACGCCAGGTCAGGGAGGAACGGGAGAGTGGTGAGCCTTTCACGTGAGTTAAAGTTGTTAAGTGATGTTGGATGGGGCACCTAATTTCATTGAATCATAGAATCATTTAGGTTGGAAAAAGACCTTTAGGTCATTGAGTCCAACTGTAAGACTTATTTCACAGACCTATTCCTTGCTATAATTAAGACCCTAAACTTTGGAAGTTGCGCTTAAATTGACTGCGAAGTACGAAACCCCTTGCACTGCACGCTGCTGTTCCCCGCTTAATGCCAGTTTTTAAAAGGCCAAACCCTCCTGCGCTGTGTAAGGACAGCAAAGCAGATCTTGGCTGTCTCTTACAAGGTACTACCTACCGCGTTATAAAATGAGGTGTGTCCTCTGGAAAGGTTCGGGAGAGCCCGCGCAGACTGGCTCCTTCCTCCTTAGTGTTTGACCCGTAATACAGCTGTAAAGAGAGGAAGCGGACTTAATACCTTTTCATATTTAAAATTGCCTCGTCATTTGTGTAACGAGTTCTCTGTGCTTTACGGTGGAAAAGATGACAATTGAGTTTTATTTCAGGTAAAGTAGGCAACTAATTTGCTAAACCGCTTTGGCAGCCCAGGTGCGTTGCTAACTGAACCAAAATTATTAACCTTAATACAATTTTTAAACAATTATTAAGCTAATCGGATGCAAATTAAACAAAATGAACCTATAAATATATGTGTTTTTCAAATTAGTAATTGGATTTTTTGATGATCTTTGGCTTGACATTGATAAGCTGCTTCTCATAACAGTCTAATTAGGCAATATGTAAACTTTGGCATTCGGTTCTGTCCTAGTGGCTTTTTCAAATGATGTTTGTAAAATTTGCAATTTCATATTACAGATTAAAAATTAAAAACTGCAGGAGGCTAACATTAAAATGAGAATTCATTTCATGGAAAGCCCTGTAGACAAAATTCACCCTAATAGAATTGTGCATAAGGGGCTGCAAATCATGATCTATAGTTACACAGGGGAAGGCTTGTCAAAACCAGTATTGTTGGCCTGTAGTTCTATTCACAGTATTAAACCCATCAGTGAAGTCACTTTGGGGAAAATGCGAACATTATCAAAGAACAGTAAATTAGCAAGAAATTAAAGCATATACCCTTGCATTTCCAAAACAAAAGATCCCTTCATTAAAAACCTTTCATCAGTGGTTTAATATTCATAGCAGTAATTTGCATAACTAAATCAGTTTTCACTGATGAGAGACGACCAAAGTTTTTTCACTAATTTCTTTTTTGAATGAGCTCTCTAGTTTTTTGATTAAAATTTCACACCAGTAGTTGAGCAGAATTGAATACATGACTTAACCGTATTTGCGAGCATCATCTTTTAAAATGCCAGGTTAAACGTTGCTGCTGCACGAGAAAGGAATGGCTCAGACTGCTTTGTTTACCTTCACGGCGTACATCCCTCCCGTGCCTCCAGTCCTGGAGTCCGTGTCAAATTCCAAACCGAAAAGATAGGGGTTGGTTGGGTTTTATTGGCTTTTTCACGTTCTTATACCTGTACATAGACACGGAACAAAAAGATGAGCCGTGATCTAGTAATTAAGAGAAGTCATTAGAGTACACAAGTTAAGAACTTTCCAATATCTCTCTGAAAGTGATGTTCTTTTTCCAGGTCCAGTTTTTGGGTTTTTTGTGTTAGTTTTTTTTTCTCTAATGTTTTGAAAAGACCAGTTCCCTTGTGAAAAGCAGGAAGGAAAGAGGAAATACATTTGCCTTCGGGAATGAGACGGACGAGTCTTTTCCAGTGTGCAAAATACACGTATATTACGCTGGCTCAGGACCACATAATAGCCCTTACTAGAAATCATTTTAAACAGCGTGTTTCAGAAATAATGAGGGTTAATTCTGTCCGAGTCACTGAGAGATGCCGTGGGTAACCAGTCATGCAATATTTACGTGGAGGTGGTCCGTGCAATGATTTGTTAAACTGAAATAATTTAATTCATTTGGATCCTGACGTGGCCTCAGTCACGCAACTGCTGCATTGAGAACAGGACACTTGCAGACGAGTGCTAGTGAGTTTTAGTGTTTTCTGTCACATAACCTGATTTCAGGTAAGTTAGTTTTGAATGAATAAGTGTCCACGTTCAGAAAAGATTAGAAGTTATTAGATTTTATCCTTTTTTTTTTTTAATTGGCCGACACTGAAATTTAAATTAAAACACAAAAAGATGAGAGAGTGAAAATGAAGCGTTCTGCTCATATGCAGAGAAACAGAAAATACCTGTAGGAACAGGTAACAAAGTCTTCATTTCTCCTTTTTTCCTCCAAATTTTGTGTCTTTGTGTTATTAGAACTGGGTAGTACCACTTAAAATGTTTAATATTTACCAGTGCATCCTGTGTGCTCTTGATTGTTCAAAGGTGTGATTTTCCAAAGTATTTCTGCTTAACCACAAACTGTATTTCATGCAATAATGATATTTTAGTTTTACCTTGCTGTAACTCTGTTATTACGCTCATTACGAATGAAGGGCACGGCAGGTCTCGTTACAGGTGTTTCTCCACTGCCACGGCACTCGCTGATCATCGCTAGGAAGAAGTTATCAACCTCGGTAAGTTTTTATGCCGTTTCTCTGCTACCCCTGCGTCGTACACGGCGGGGAACGTGCTGGCTGTCAGTCTAGGCCAAAACTTCTTGTATTTGCTCTGTGACCTTTTGTTTGCTTTCTGCATACCGCAGAGCCCGTATTATCAAGCAGAGGAGGTGGTTTTCGGCAGGCCCTGCTAGCTGGGAGGCGCCAGAAGTTGCGCCCCCCGCACGCACCGTGCCACAAGTAGAGCTCCTGCCACTTCTGACTGCAGGTTGCAAGGGTCTGACAAGGTGAGCTCAGCTTTCTCTTCAGCGTACGTTATCCTCAGAGACTACGGTAATGCTACCAAGGTAAACATGTAGAAGCAGCTTTCCATATTCGCTCAGTTGTGTTGACAAAGTCATTGGAGGTCTCCCCATGGGGGCGAGCGCTGGAGAGAAAGCCGTTCACGGTTTTCTACTACTTACGTAGAACCCGGGGAAATATTTCTGACTAGATGCTTTTCTTGAAGAAAAATTTAAAAAAAGGAAAAAAAAAAAGTATTAATAAAAAAGTCACAACTTTATGATGTTTTATTTCACTGTAATAAGCATGAATGAAACCCATCAGTTAACAGACATTTTGGGCTTTAGAACCTGGTGCTTGTCTACATTTAATGTAACGAAAACTATTTCTATTTAGATAAAAGGGTTGCACGTAGGTCTAAAACCAGCATGGCAACCTGCCTCCGGGGTTGGGATTGTACGTTGGGACAAAAGGTCTCCATTTTTTTCAGGGTCCCCTTTGACTTTTTGAATGCCAACCAATAACGTTGATGCAGATACCGACAGACTCTTCTAACTTTATGTCCCATTTTTAAAGAAGGACTTAGGCAGTTCCTTGGCAGATGACTTCTTAGATTTATTCCAAGGCTTATGAGATTCACTCTGATATGGAAGTTTAGTGTGTGCACTGGCTATGGAGCAATTTGCTTATGTACCCTTGTTACTACCGTTCCGCAGTTTCCTCCCTGCGCACCGAACTGGCAACCCATCACGGAGCCCTCCTACTGCCATGTATTGCACTGCTGGTAAAAATTCTTTTTTTTTTTTTTTTTTTAAACCAACCTTTCTGGCCTTGTTTAGTAATGTAGCTCTAAGCTTTGTCATCCTTGTTTCCTGAACTACCTGTCTAATTTCTTTCTAATCCAACGTGCGTGTTTTCTGTCATGAAAGGCTGCAAGCAGACCGCTGACGTGATACAAACAGGACCTGGAAGAAGATGAGAATAAGCACCTCTGATTAGTTTTCATGCCACTGATTTTACTACTTTTACAAATTTTGTTAACAGTTTGAGATTTATTTTCTTCCTGGAAGAAAATTTAGGTTTAATGAAGAACATCAGGATGTCCCTGAAGGGTAAAGGGAGGAGGATGTTGTTTCCATAATGCCAAAGGTGGACGTTTCTTGGCTTTTTGTATTCGTCTGTCATTTCTTTGGATGGTTCATTCCATTAGAAGAGCTATTTTATAATTTTATTTTGCTCCAAAGTGAGCAATAATAAACAGTGTCCTACTGTGAAGGCATGAAAGGAGTCAGGATAAATAACAGTCGCTTGTTGTTTACATTAATCAAATATTTGTATGAATACCGAAGTATCCCCTTTGTTCTTTCAAAAGACGTGACACTAGTGAACATAAAGCTGCTTCACGTGCTGGTAATTGTGCATTGTCATGAAAAGGTCCTTTCAGAAAGAGGCAAGTGAAACCCTCTAAAATAAAGAGATTTTAATATTTCTGCAAAGATACAAGGAAAACTTGTATCCTCACCCCACGTCTAGAACGTGTACCTTCAGCTCATGTAATACGTTGTCCCATGTGATAACCCGGATATATCTGTGATAGCGACATTTTATTGTCCTGAGCCTTGTTCTTGATGCTCCAAGAATTTCGGATGAAGACGTTAAGGTTATATTACTAATATTTTTTCATGAAAATTTAGTGAGGAAGTTTCTGTGGAAGCAAATCCACTACATGTCCACCCCGTGGGCTGAAGCCGGCGAGCCCTGCTGCCAGGGAGTGTGTCGGCACCTACGCCTGATCGCCCTCGGTCTAAGACAAGAATCATTTCTCCAGCCTTGCCCATCCTAACACAAACTCTTTATGGCCTGGATACGAGACAGTTAAAACCGAACTTGAGCTAAATAGCTCACCAAACTCCGAATGATAATTAAAGTCTGTGTTTAAAAAATAACATAATTTCCAGCATTGTGTTCCTCGTTAGTCACCTAAAGGACAAGGCAGCAGAACAAAAAAGGGACAGACGGATTTGTTATTTTGCTTAATTATGGAACTATAATAACGTTGGATAATATAATGGGGACTGTAGTTTAAGGATCTGTATCATAATGATAAAGACTGAAATTTGGTATTAAAACATTATTGACTTATTGCAGTCTAAAATATGATTTTGCTAAAGGTGTAAGGCCTCCATCGGTTACTGTCTTTCCGTAGTAATTATTTGTAAAAGTGTAGAATACCCATTTGAAAATGGAAGCTGAGACGTTTGGGGAGGCAAGTTCACTGTGTGTAAGTGCCTGGGTGAAATAAACTTTGTTCTAAATACAATTTTTATCTATTTTGCGGTGCTGACTGCGCTGTTATTGTAGTATATAAGTAAGTCTTGCGTGCGTGACTAGCCAAAACATTCCATACAAAACTTTTTCGTGGTTTGATTTTTTTTTTTTTTTAACATAATATCATCTGGATTTCTAAAGAAACCCTAGTGGTAGCCCCTGACCCAAATGTACATCAAGTGCTGTTCCCCTATGGCCCTGGCCTATTTATTGCTTTCCTAACTACTTGAGTTCAAATAGGCGCTCAGAACAAAATTGAAAATGAGCTTGGGGTCTTTTTCTAGTCCCAATTTGTTCACTTCCAAAACCACTACCCAATTTAGCACAATTGGCAGCGTCTGCTCAAGAGAGGGCAAAGGCTGGAATAACAGGGATGCAGAAGGGCAGGGCTGAAGTGTACTGGCAAAACAGCGTGGAAGAGCTGTTCCAGCACTGCGCCGCCTGATGTAATCTCTCGGCTGTACGAGCGTGACAATTAGCATGAAAAACTGAAGAAGGCAAAAGGGAAGGTGTTTTTTTTTTCTTCTACTGCCTACTCAAAGTATGTGTATTTGGGTGTATAATATACTCTGGCAGCGAGGCAACTAAATCATTGCTCATGACTAAATAACAATGCTCTGCTGTTCATCAAAGGCGCTACTGTATCGTGAGGTGAAAAAGAGTGGGTAAGCAAGGGGTATTGCACATTACCAGAAGAAACTTTTTTCATTTGGCCCTAATGTAGGAGGAAGTACCTGTCGTGTACGTAATTCGTAGGTGCTTTACTGTGCAGGGAAAGGGTTTGTGGTTGCAACAGCAAGGTGCGGGACACCGTCGTTGCCCACTGAAGTCGGTGAGAGCTGAGGGCCCAGCATCTTGCAGAGCTGCAGTTCTGGTTTGCAGATTAACTGGTTGCCCAGAATTGAAGCATGTCTTTTCTTTTTATACAGAGGAATGACTTCCCTTGAATGGTTTATGTGAATGCCTTTCCAGAATGACATCGTATTGAGATAGGTAAGTAAATATCTTTTGAAGAAGGCTGAAAATGTGAATGAGAAGTGAAAGAAATAGGTCTCATTCTTGTCCTAGTGAGAGGTCTCAAAAAGAAAATATGGCATTAGATGACTTAAACTACCGCTCTTAGATTAATCTCTTCAGTAACCTTCATTCACCAGGACTCATCTTTCTCCTGCTTCAGGTTATTTTCTGGTGTCAGCAGTTGCTATCTATTATCTGCACGTGATTTTGTAAATACTTGACTATGGGCAGTTTAACTGCTTTTGGGTATACAATAGATATACATGAAAACTGTCCTGCTGTAAATTAGTAGGAAAATCAACTAATTAAAAAAAAAAAACAACAAACAAAAACAAAATAAGTAATAAAACCGAAGACTTAAAAATGAACACCAAAACTCAAACGAGCTTTTTGGTTTGCTTGGGGCATTGATGGAGTGGCAACAGGAAACTTGCACAGACATTTCTCTGGAACCATCTCTTCAGATGATATTATTGTTCTCCTGACATTTTTTCCCTTTAGCTTCATGTGTATTTGGTGCCAAGAGACACCCATCACTCAGCAAAGCTCAGTCTAGGCAGAAATAGAATCAAACCTTTAATAATCTTACATTTGAAATATTGAGGTGATCTTGTTTTATCTGTGCTTTTAAGGTACACTTATTAAAAATACATGTACTTGAATCTGTGATTTATACAGGTATCAGGTGAAACAGACTTCCTGCAATTAATTGTGCCTACAGCCGCCTCAGCTAGAAGCGTTTACTCTTGTCAGGTAAGAAAAAAAATCTCCTCTGCCCACAGGTACTTATATTTTAAAAAAAGACTGTAATAGGAGGAAAGCCGCCTTTGAAGGACTCGGTATGAACCATGTTGATACAATTTTGCTAGTGTTGAGTGCATTAACGACGGATTTGGCTTTAGAAAAGATGAAGCAGTTTAAATGTGAATGGGGTATTTGTTATAGTATTTCTAATCTTATTGGAAGATTGTAGGATATGATTCTTCGTAGACTCTCTCACCTTTCTCTTTTGGCCAAGAAGCCCTTAGCTGTTACAGGCATTTATGCATTAAGAACAGTCAAGCACTTACAGCTGCTTTCTGTTCTTCTGAAGTCCTTGTCTCACTGGCATCTGCCTGCAAACAATATGTACTTTTTTTTCCCCCCTGCCCTGTCATTTCTTTCTGGTAAAATCCTGTTTTATAGCAGATATTTTTGTTCTTAGTCTGTTTCTTTCAGCGTGGTGGGATGAGGACTGCCAGCTGCCCTGGTCAAGTCCATTAGTGCCAGCACAACTCTAGTGGTTTCCTCACATGTAACTTTACCCTACACTGGTCTCCAATGTCCTTTCTCAAACAAACCCAAAATACATTCCCCGTCTTCAGAAATCTACCCATGAGGTTGCTGCATCTGGAGATAGGATTTCTGACCTTTTGGTTGAATATTTCAAATAGGCACAGAATGATACTTTAAGCCTTATCCGTTCCATTTAGAACATATTAGGTAAAGCGTTTCAGTTCCAAAGTTGCATCAATTTATGCAGTGTATTGGCTTCAATTTTGATAGAAGTGGAAGTGATAGAAATCTAAGTCAGGTTTTGCGGTGAACATGCCTAAAAATAACCCCTCTGTGTAAAACCAGAATTAAAGATGGGAGATCTTTGTAGTTTCACAGATTTCAAAACAGAAACATACCTAATTTTGGAAATCCATGTTAGCTGACAGCAAACCATGGTTTCCTGAACAAAAGCACTCTCTGCAATAAAGATGGACAAATTTTACTGTTTGGCAGGGCTTTTTCCCTCCTAAGCTATAAAGGGCTTTTTCACATCTTGTTGGAAATGGAAAGAAGCCGATCTGGCCACCGACGGCCACCAGGCAGCGCAGCGCGGTGGGGCAAGCTCGCCCTGGGGTAACACCGTCGGCATCAGTCCAACGAAAGTGCGCCGAGCTGGCGATAGAGAGCGCTATGGTTAAAAATGAATAAGCCGCTGAGCAGATGCCAACGTCTGTAATGTTCAAACAAAGCATGTTCCCTTTTTAATATTAAGGTCTAGATAGACATACTCTTCATCATCAAAACCCAGGCTTTATTATTTGGATTTTTTTTTTTTTCTTTCAGGAAAGTAAGTGAAAGTTCAGAAAGTTCCTAAATGGTGAGCCAGGACAGAGCTCAACTCTAAATATTGACTGTTTTGGCTTCTTGTGACTCCTCTCCCCACAAATTCTCAGTTTACCTTCAATAAAGGGTTGCTTTTCCCCCTTTTCCTTAATACTACCATCACCTATTGAATCTTCTTATATATTCTCTCTGGTTTGGATCAAACGTTTGGGGTTTTTTGGAATCCTAAGTTATTTCTTTCCCAGAGGTTCAGTTGAGCCCAGACCAGTAGTTTCTTTCAGCTGAGGCCAGGAATCTTGTTTCATGGGTCTGTGAAAGCCAAGAGCCAGTAGGACTTTCAGAGCTACCAAAGAGGACAGCTGTTCCCCAGGGCTCTTATCACCCCAGTGCAAGGCTGGGCTGGGCTGGCTACCATCAGTAGCTCAGTAAGTAACAGGTAAGACACATCGGCAGCCCTTGTCTGTCTTCTCCAGGTGAGCAGGCACTGGACTTTCCACTCAGCTCTTTCATCACTGACCTCTTCTGATGGTTCTATGACCGCCCACCAACTGTTTGGAAAGATCATGTGTCTCCAAGGCCATCCTGTCTCAGGGTTATCTTCAGTGATTCTGTTCAGCATAAAGTACCTGGATTGGGAAGGAGGTTGAATATCTTTCTTTTTCTTCTTCTCCTGTAGTGTGGGAAGAGTTGACAAGATTTCCCTCTGCTCAGAAGAAAATGAAAGAAAACAGCAGGGATGCCTGAACCTGGTTATTTCTTCTTCATATACTTGTCTACACATGCTCCCCTCATTCTTTTTTTTTTTTTTTTTTTTTTTGATGCTGCAGGCACAGGAGTTTAGATTTCTACAACACAAATTCCTGCCTGTGCCATCTTTCGGTTTTAAGATTCTTCTGTTGCTTAATCAATTACCTCATTCCAATAGCAGGAAACATCCCCAGCACTGACGAGTCTAAAATATTTACCTAAGTCTTCAAAGCGCAGCCTTGGCTCTGGGAGCGCCCATATCGTGTGTACCTCCAAGAGCGGGGGATACTAGTAGTGCCTACCACCACGTCCACATTAGCAGAGGTTCTGGACTGAATGTCGCCGTACCAGAGCCAAGAAAGTGAAAAGCAGGTTTTTTGCTAGGTATCAGCTTTACCAGGGTACTGGTACCAAACTGATTGGTAGTAACCCATCAATTTCCAAAGAAGTTGGAGAGATGGGGTTTGGCCAGACTAATTTTCAAGTCTTCAGATTTACTTAATCTAGTTTCTTTTGAGAATCTTTTGACTTTTGAGGAGCAGAGCATGTTTTGAAGCATCATGAGCACATAGGGGAACAGTTGGAGCAATGCAGAGACTTCTGGAAAGCCAATTTCCAGCTGCCTCGCACAAGGTGTGGACGCAAGTATGTGTGTCTCTGTGATAAATTAAGTTGCGGAAAACACCTTGCAATGATTCTCATCCTGACACGATCCACGTGCCTTTGAACAGGCTGACAGGCCAGACTGGTGAAGCTTCCCTGCTCTTGCACAGTTCTAGCCGAGAGGGGAGGCAGACATCCAAGAGCAGCGTTGACCAGTGCACCTCAGCTCCTGGATTAGAGAGTGGTCAAAATACATCATCTACAGCTCCATCGGGAGCAGGAATTTATGCAGTTACCTCTGGGAAGGCCATCTGCGTTTCCACCTGACATCCTATCCTTTTTAATATGATGTCCTTGAAATAATATATGTTTTCTGCCAGCTACAACTGTCGTAACAGATATCTTAATTGGAAGTTGGGAACTTCAAGTTTGTTAATTGCTGTCTTCTTGCAACAGAAAGCTCGCTCTAAGTTCTCCCAGGGGCCAGCAGCATTCCCCTGACACGATCTCCCTGTAGGTCCCTGGGATTGCAGGCTGTAGGGGCTTTCACTCCCATACTACAGCAATGAGCAGAAACCGAAGGAACGAGGTTGTCGCTTCGGTGCTAGAATGTGATTTGTCTTTGGACTTTAGAGTCAATTTTACATCAAATCTCAAATGCCATCCTTTGTGGAGCTCCGAAACACGCTCTATAGCAAGTCCTTCCTGTAGCATGGTTTCTCAGTGCCTCTGCCCTGGAAATGCTGCACAAGCAGAAACTTTTGTTCATCACTTCCCAGTACAAGTGCCAACAGATCTTCTCCAGGGAGAAGGCAAGTCCAGGCTTGCTGCCAAATGCTTTTACCCTGTCTTAGGCCCTGGCATTGTTTTATGTCTTCTTTCCAGTTCTTATAATCTCCAGGACCACTGGGAGGCTCACGCAGGTCTCGGGCCACATCATTTTGATAACCCAGCTCGGGACGAGCAGTACTGATTCTAAAAGTGACAAATTTCTTGGACAATCGACTCATCATCCTTTCATTCTTTTCCAAACTCCCATGACAGCACTACAGACAGATGTTATACCCTGAACCCTACTTCTAGATGCTCAGCTTGAATCTTTGCCAGGGACCATTCAGGGGAGAGAGAGAGAGAGAGAGCAGTCAGCCAAAGCATAGGATATCCATATGGTAGGGCTCCCTTCCTTAGCTTTACTTAAGTGGTGAAGAAATTCATCATGTGGCTCAGCTTATCCACTTTCTGAAGGGGTATCAGTAATTTGTAGCTGTTTAAAATCTCAATAACCATTTTGTCTTTTTCTGAGTGTGGTCTGGCTGTACCCATTCTCTTTATATTGCATTTATTATATTGCTATTTATCATATACACTTCTGTCTATCGGTAAATCATCTTTGCCACCCAGAGGTTCAACGCTCATACGTGTTTACACTTCAGATTTTTGCACGCTGCAAGCATTATTGCTGTGTAATTTTCGTAATCATCGCTGATGATTACGTCTGATGCTGACGTCTTAGTCCTTTTTATATTTGACAGTTATATTGTGAAGAGGCTGCCTCATGCCCTGCTTCCTCTGAGATGCCCAGCAAAGGAGAAAACATTGAAAATCAGCAGCTAGTAATGTTTTCTTTTCTCTCCTAGGCCTATCTGTGTCCTTGAAATTACCTCCTTTATGATCGTTTTTATCTCCTTGATGACATTTTGGTCACATATGGTCTTTCCCCAGCTTTGACTCAAGTGGACTAAAGCTTTTCTTAAGTTATTTTTGCATGCGTCTAGCTTTTCTGGGTGATATTGGTGATGTTCAGGTATGTGCTTTATTCGAGGGGTACATAATTTGCTCAGATGAATACATCAGGTTGCTTATTCCTAGCAGGTTTTTCATTCAGGACTAGTTTTGGGAGAAAGCTGAGAGCTTCATTGCAAGGATAGGCACCCTCAGAGCCCAGTTCCAAGTCTGGTTCCTCCGGCTCAAAGCTGGCTCTAAGTTCTTCAGGGGAGAGTTGTTGTGTTTCTCTGGGGAGGTACCAGGTACCTTGTCTACAGTTCAGCCTAGGTTAGAGTTCAGAGAAAGAGAAGACCCAGACGTGCGGTTGAATGGAGTTGCTAATACAGTTCCTCCTATCTCTCTTTTATCCCTGTTAAATGGAATTTCTACTAGAAGGTTTTTATTTCAGTAACAGGGGATTGAACCATGGCTGCAGTGGCCCCTCCCCAGCCTTGCTTTTAGCAGTCAATAAAGATTGAAGACTGTCAGCTGCAGTCACAGTGGGCATGCTTAGAGAGCCTGATCTCTTTGTATTCCTGGGGCAAAGGATCACGTAGAAGGGAAGTAAATTCTGTGAACAGCATGAAGACTCCGGGGAAGCGGGAAGGAAGAGGTGTTTTTGTCAGGCTTGGCAAATAACCACATCCTTCTTTTTGCTTGCAGAGGTTTCATAACTCCGTTGCTCTTCCTTGAGGACTTGTGGAGAGGGTGGAATCACAGGAAAAAGCCGTCGTACATTTGGGAGCCAAAGAGTAAGTAGACAGTAGTTGCTGCCTTGAAAAGCCAATGTGAAGATGGGGTCAGGTCACCAATGCCCTTCTGTTTCTCTCTTTCAACACAAGTCAATCCTTCTCTCTCCATTTCTCCCTGTTTTTCAATACTTACAAACGTTTGACCTTTTAAAGTACAAATGCATAATGAATTGGTTTAGTGAAATATAAAAACTACCCCACTTTCCCCATGGTATTTATTTTTTTAAGTAGATACGCAAGGGATAAATGAAGTAACGGTGACATATACAGTATTTTCAGGCTACAGAGGCTTTCAGAGGACAGTTGTCATTTAACGTGACTTTATTCTGTACAATGATCTCAAATATTGTCAGTCTGTGATGCAGACTCTGCATCCTTTGCTATTCAAAATAATTAAATAGTCAAGTCACAGTTTTGAAAAGTGGCTGCTGTGAATAGGGAGTTACCATATATTATCAAAAATATAATGAGTTTAATGTACATAGTTACACAACACTTGAGCGGCTCTTCAGATTAAAGCCTGCCCAAAATACAGGCTGGCACAATAGGCTGTAGCTGCTCCAGTCCGGTCCATTGCTGCAATGTACTAAAAACTGATTCTGAGCACGTATTGAGGGCGCATCTCCAGAGAGCTGCACTTTGGCGCTTGTTCAAAAGCAGTAGCAAAAATGCAGTGTGGTACCTTCTGTGGCCAGAACTTAATTTTCAATCACTTTATTTTATCTACAAGCTACGTTTCTTTAAACATTCAAAAATATTGGTCATCCATGAGTGTCAGTAAAACACGTATCTTTTAAAGAATCTGTTTTAATTGTTTTTGGGCTCCGAAGAGAGCTTCAGGAAAAAAATACTGTTTCCACGTTCACCCAAATGAGAATCAGACCAGATGACTTGACAGTTTTTGCAGCTATACAAAATGATTGGTCAGTCAGGAATCAATCAAAGGTTTTACGACCATAACTAGGTGCTATTATGGAGACTCTTCTGTCCTGTGTATTGCATCTAAGCAGATTGAGTAGAGGTGACTTATGAAGAAGTTGGTAAAGACTGTGTGGCTTCGAGAATGATGCCCAAAGTGCTGCCCGGAAAGAAATGGGAGAGAAAAGCTGGGTGAAGGCTGAGATCATTCACAGGACAGACTCGCCACCGGCCGTGCTCTCCTCAGCATAACTAGAACATCTCCCTCTGGAATATTTCTCCCCTCCTTGTGTTTCGGCAGCTCACTGTCCTTCCTGCCCTCCTGCGCTTTGGCATTGATATTTAATGCTTTGTGCTCGTTTTGTGATGCTTTGCGCCTCGGGTCTTGAATCTTGGTGCTATATCTAGCAAGCTCTAACCTACAAAACAGTGTTATATGGCACTCCAGTGTTTGGAGATGGCAGGAAATAAAGCCTAGTCTGGAGGAAAAAGGTTCTACAGCGCGAAAAGATAAATGGAGGGAAGTAGCTCGATCTGTCTAAACAGATCTCTCTAAGCTGCTATATATGTGAATCTGCTAAGATCTTGGTCTGATGTCGTAAAGAACAATTTAGGCAGCCTGAACTACAAAAATAATGTTGACTTATTTGTCAGCGAATAAGTTCATTTTACATAGAATTCATTTTTCTGCAAATGCACGTGCGTGGGAACTCCTGACTAACACGGCATGCTTGGTAAGGTTGTTACAGTATCAAGAACTAAATTTTTGAGAGGAACAGAGGAGAAAATTTATAGTATTGTGCACTAACATGTTGCCACACAAACATTTGTTTTAGTGGTGTTGTGGAACTACGTTGGCGTGTGGTCTGGGTCAACGGGATTGTGTCGTCCCACTTGCAGTGATGGGTCTATGATTGTTTAGATCGATGAAGTCTGAACCTGAGTCCGTGAAATGTGTGGCTGGATTACCTTACCAGATTAACTGTGGCCTGAGGGTTATATAGTTTATTGACGTGTCAAGACAATACTCCATAGTTCAACTTCACCAGCTATTTTCCATTAAGCCTGAGCAACCCCATTAAAAAATAGTAGCAGATCTTGATGAATCTTTTGAAACTTTGAATCTTGATGAAACTTTTTACTATCATCAGAACAGTTTATGATCTTGTGCTTGTGAGTAGTGGAAAGTGTCACTTCAGGATTATGCTCAAAGAAACAGTGAAAATTGGTGTATTGGTTTATATTAAAGCTGAAAAAATGTGTCCAGTTTCCTGTAAAATACTCACTGTTATGAACCCCTGTTCTAGTGTCTTCATTACAATGACACTGTTCAGGCATCATCTAGGGATAACCTAGGGTATGATCGCCTCTTCCCAAGTGAAGTCTCCATGCACCTCAGCTCCAAAACATACCCTGGGGCCAGTAGATCGCTTACAAAAGGCTCAGCATTTCAGAGCCAAAAAAGCCTGAGGTCTGGACTTCCATTTGCTTTTGTGGAGGTTCCCGTCTTTATGCAGCAGTTGCCCTCTGCGCGGTGCCGTGCATTGTCTCTAACACAATGGCAGATAAGTACCAGCAAATGGAAAAATCGGGAGAGGGAGATGGAATTTTATACATAACTAGGAATTAATTTCTTTGTGGTTAGCGGATAAAATAACATGCATTTCCAGGGGCCAATCCACAGTAAGAGTCGGTGCTTTAGGTCAAGATGTGTTTAATTCAAAGCAATATGAAGTCAACGGGTTGACTTCCAGCAGGCTTTGTACCAGACCCATAAAATCCCAGTGCATTCCATAGCAAAAAGGCTGAATAAGGACATTTGTTTCGTGGGGAGCCTGTAACACAGACTAGTGTTTGTAGCAGCTTTCTAAAGATGTATTTATGTGCAGTCAAGCTCATAACTTCGTGTGTGTATGTTGTATGTACACAATTCAGTAGAATTCTTACAGCATTCAGAGCAATGTTTGTTTTGTTGAACTTATACTATTATAGATCACGTGATTTTCTGCCACCCATGAATCTTCCACTGAAGGAAAACCTTTGCCCGAAGAAAAAAATCACCTTGTTTATTTGTTAGTAAGGCTGCTTGTAAAGACTCCTCCAGAAAGTCTCGGTCTGACGTGTGAGCTTTGTTGTGCTAAATAAAACCTTGGTTATCAATAGAGGCCAAAGGCTTCTCTAAACCTCTGTACAAACATGAGTGCCCAGAAAATTTGGCAAATATTGTTGACTTATTCCATTATGCCAGGTGACAATCAAATTTGATCAAATTCATTGCCGCGCACAGACGAGGCAGCTGTGCGAGGACTGGTGCCTGCATGGCCTGGTGGCTTGGTCCGAGTTTAGCATATGAAACTTAGCTCTTGTTTTGGATTCTCCCAAGTAAAAGGAGCCTTGAACAATCTTACAGGCCTAAATGCAGGAATAGGACCTACAGACAAATTTTGTGATCTCAAAATATGGCACAGTCAGTGATAGAACTATGCAGAAAATAGCAAAAACAGAGCAGCTTTGGGACTCTAAAGGAATTCATGGAATAAAAGTGGGACCTGGCTTCTAATATAATAAATAGCTACAGTGATGCTGTCATCACTGATCCTCTGCAGGGCTGTGAGGTCTGGACAATTACAGTCATCAAATTATGCTCTGGAGTTGGTTCCATATGTAGCATCTTCATGCCCTTGTATAAGATGAGATCCTCGTAATATATCCTCATAAATTAGACAAAATACAGAACAGCAACGTGTTAGAGCATCGCCTACAAGCCAGCACCAAAACTGTGTTTGTCCTGCTTCAGCTTTATTGTTCTAAACACCTGGTTTCTGTGTCAGGAGCCCACCGGCACTCGTTGGTTATGGCCAACTAAAACACACTGAATGGCCGGGGATAACTGAAATGCTACCAAGGCAAGCGCAACCTTTGGCATCGCTGGCACGGCCCCGCTTCCGTGGCGTGGGAGAGTCAGGCACGACGTGCAGAAAGCCGTTACCGCGGGCGCTCAACATCAAAAGTGGTTGAGAAAAACAACTGCCAGAAATACAGAAGGCTATGCTGGCGTCATGTGTGGCTGTTAACCTGTGGCAGGACTTACTTCTCATCAAAGGACTCGCTACAAGCAAGTATTTTGTTTTTTCTGTCGTAATTCCCCACTTAGTTCAAATGTAGCAAAATTGTGATACCATAAACAGACATTTCTGAGGTAAATTCAGAACCGTTCCACCTACTGTTTGCACTTTTTAGGCTACCCCAGTGAAAATAAGGAATTTTACACAAGTGTGGCTAGGCAGTACGATTTATGAAGTTGTTTTCTGTGTACGTGATGATGAATCATTATGTTCGTGTTATTTAACAAAGGATTTGTGATATCAAGAGAGACTATCTGGCAGAGGCAATTAAAAAAAAATACAAAGAAGGGAGAGCTGGGACAGTTCTAGAAGAACCTTACCCCTGCAATTCCTGACCACAGACTGACTGGCTAGTTTTTAAATCCATAAATACAGTTAAAAGCTTTGCATAGTATTTTGCTTTTGTTTCTAATTAGAGAGAACTGAAAATTAACACTGAAGCTTCTAGAGCTGTTGGTTTTGGTGTTTCTGAAACTTTGGTTCCCTGTGACCAACCTCGCTTGAATACCCAGGAAATCTCTTAATCTTTATTTGTCAATGTGCATTCAAAGGTTGGATAACTTCTCCGTATTTAATACCTGGTTCAATGCCTGGCAATAGCTAAACACACTTCCATTAAGTAAAATTTGTGGTTGTGCTGGTCCGATTGACTAACAGGCGTCTCTTTCAGTGTCATTCAAGCTTCATCTGTTTCCTAGGGGATATCTCCTCAGTATAAAATTCAGTTCAGCAGAGTTTACTGCAATAAAATTGTAGCAAAGTTTAGCACAATATCATTTTGCATTTTAACGGTCTTTTTCTTTCCTTTTTACTTATCCATTGCAAAGGAAACTCTTTGGGCACAACCGTTTCTGGGAGCGGAGAGCAGCAGCCCGCCGATGTGCTTAACACGAGGGCAGTTCTACAGATCCCTTCTGCAAAACACACCGTGTGCTTCCCCGTGCCTTCGGAGCAGGAGAGGCTTTGGTCTGTGTGGTGGTCTCGGTAAAACGCGCTGAGTTCCCTGCAGGTAAATCTGGTTAGTCTCATTGGAGATAAAGAGTGATCTCGCCCTGCAAAAGACTGCAGAGAAACGGTGGTAGTACTTCCCACTTCTTCCCTCGGCTGTTGTTTGAAAGGCCTAAATATTTGTATGTTTTAGCATAAGTAACAATTTAAGTGAAATACTGAATAACCAGTGCTCACAGCTGTGACCTAAATCAAAATCCTAGCTGAAAATCCAATACTGCAAATGCCACACCTGGAGTGCTGTGCACAGTTCTGGCCCCCGCTGTACAAAAACGATGTGGCCAGGCTGGAAGGGGTCCAGAGAAGGGCCGCCAAGGTGATCCAAGGACTGGGCAGCTGCCATACGAGGACAGGCTGGGAGAGCTGGGTTTGTTCGGCCCTGAGAAAAGGAGGCTCAGAGGGGATCTCATCATCATGTACCAGTAGCTACAAAGAAGATGGAGACTCCCTTTTTAGAGGAGTCCCATGGAGAGGACAAGGGGGATGGACACAAGTTGCTCTTGGGGAGATTCCAATTGGACACCAGAGGGAAATTTTTCACAGTGAGGACAGTCACCGTTGGAATAATCCCCCCAGGGAAGGGGTTGACTCGGCCACGTTGGGCACCTTCAAGACTCGGCTGGACAGGGTGCTGGGCCACCTTGTCTAGGCTGGGCTCTTCCTAGAAAGGTTGGACTCAATGATCCCTGAGGTCCCTTCCCCCCTGGGATTCTGTGATTCTGTGATTCTGTGAATTATTTTTCTGAAAAAACTTGTTAGAATTGGAGTTCCCAATCTAGAAGGATCATTTCCTTCAAACTTCATTTGTTCCTCAGAGCCATTAATACCTAGGAAACAGGCAAAAATACTCTGCTGCTGAACTGCATGTGAACGTTTCTTGATTGTGGGACTAAAGCAAATTTTTTGGTAAACATTTGCAGAGAGCAAAACAGGTTCTGTTGACTCTTCCAAGAGCTGACTGTTTGCCTCTGGGCGGAGATCAAACATGGAACATTTCAGCCCCACAGGAATTTGAGAACATTAAGAGCAACTGGGTTATGAGGACTATAATCACCGCTGTGGTTCGGCTCGAGCTGCCCCCTTTGCTGTCGCTGTTGCTGCCATCTATCCATGGCATCGGATATTCCTCCTAAAGCGTAAAGGACTCTAGTATGCTTTATTTTTGGAAACAAAACCGGGCACGAAGCCAACAATAATATGCAGATGAAACTGCAGTAGCTGCTTTCCACCCGGTGTCAGGTTTGGGGCTGGATCTCACCGCTGCGCAACAGGCGGGGATGGGGACCTGGAGGCTCGTGGGGACAGAGGTGGGCATTGCTCTCTGCCACCTTCGGTTTGTATGACAAATGTGTCAATAATGTGGAAAACATGTTATTTATTATTTAAAGCTGCAGCAAGCTGGGTGACAGAGGTTCAAACTCTTCTGAATGAGTCTCTCTAGGCTTGCAAAGTCACTGCCATTTGCCTTTTAGGCTTGGGTGAAATGCAGATTTGAGAGGTGCCAGTGTGATTCACAGTGGGACCGGGATGAGAGAGGCAGAAACAGCGCCTGTCTCTGTGAAAACAACAACGAAAAAAGCAATCTGGTATTTTTCCCAGGCTCTCACAATGTTCACATTAAAACAACAAGTGATACTTAGCCCATTTCTAGACAGAATTATGAATCACGGCCTTCTGGGAATGCTGGCTTGTACACCTATGAAATTGGAATTTGTGCAGACTTGAAAATAAGCTTGCTTGTAATACTTTCCTTGTTTTCTTTTTCCTAAAGTCTAAAGAGAAAGGTCTTGCCTGCATGTAAAAATTGCAGTGTTATAAATAATTTGTTCTTTCCCTTTCGAGACTGACTGTAAAAATGGAAATGTTTGCTTTCAACCTAGTTTGTTTTCTGTTGACTTAATTTGATAGCTGTCCAGATAAAAATATTAGCTAATATATTTTGACATATTTACTTAGAAAGTGTGTGACATCAGCTAGCTGTTACTATCTTAGGAAATGTCAGAGTGATGTCATGCAGTCACTTTATTTGAAATGAATTAAAGATGAAATATGACTCCTCTGCAGGTAGCTACACAAAGTATAGCGTCCATGAAGCTACACAGCCGAATTCATTTTGTATGAGCTTATAAGCATTTCAAGTTTTGTGGCGAAAGCAGAAATACTGAGCTGGTATCTAAGAGATGGGAGAAAGAAAGTACAACTCAAAACAGGGTCGTCTTCAAGATATTTATCACTGCATGCTTTATAATTTTAATTTATATTTGCTGTCTGACCTGTTTTTCTACGGTCTTGACGTTGACAAATACAACCATTGACTCTTTGTATGACTGATTCATGGAAGAGTATAAATTACCAAATTAATGCCTCTGCATGTTTTCTGCACTTAAGCTAATAGTAAGGGTATTTGCATAGGTGACCTCAGCGCCTTAAAACCTGACATAAATATAACATAATGAAAATGATCTCACTCCATTATAAATATGTCCAATTTGTATTGGGAGCGTGCTTAGCATTCCTCCATTTGTCCCCCTCTTAATTACCAGGTAGTGAAGTTATTCCTTAGGTGAAATAACAGTAATATTGGCTGGTTCAGGCAGCTCGGAGGGGTATCGAGGCACAAACAAAACCAGCTGAAAATCCAAACTGATCATATTGACGTGTGATCCCCTGTAAATGAGGTCGCAGATTGCAGAAGGCTTCAACCCTAAGCCACACATAGGCTTCAAAGAATTAAAAAGGACCCAATGGTAACTGATAAGGCAAGAATTATGATTTCTGGTTTTACTATGTGCTGCTTAGCTTTCTTTTGGCCACCTTCCACAGCCCTAGCTCTGGGGCATGCTTCACTACCGTCTCCCCAGAATCAGATTTTGCTGTGAATGGCTTTTTCTATCGATAGCCACCATCCACCAGGCACGTTCTTACCACAGGTAAGAACGTCATTGATCTTGGGCCTCCGTTCAGGTCAAGCAGAAGGGAAGTCCACCAGTTAAACTCCAGGCTGGAGTTACTAAGTCTCTAGTTACGACACTGGTCTGCAGGTGGTCCGAGTCCACCTGCAGTCCAGGCCAGGGTCTCCCAGACTCCCCGTCTGTGCCGCTGTGCTCTGCAGAGCCGATGATCTTGGTAGGTTTGTCCATGGCCTTCAGGCGGCCGCGGCTGTTTGCTCAGTTGTCCCCGTCTGGGGCCTTCCTCTTTGCCACTAGCAATTAAATTCTGCCTCTGTAGGCTTGCTTAGTTCTGGTCTGACATTTGTTTGCCTGCGTAGCTGCAAATATTAATCACTTCAAAACAGGCCAAGCAAAACCAAACAGAAAAGCCTCGGCAGGCCAAGATGCTTTTACCGCCACGTGCTCTGAATACGTCCGCTGATGACTGATCTTCCACCTTCTGCTCATTGACTTTCCTATTGTACCTTAAAAGTTCACTCTAAAAAGCATGCAATAGTAGTAGCAGTGCGATATGTATCTCTAAATATTTATGGTGATAGACACTTACTCATTGATTGGTGGTGGCTGCAATCGCTTATTTAATGGGGACTTTAATTAGGCTCCAAGGTAGAAGCACTCACCACATGGACACACTTCCAGAAAGGCTGTCAAAGATGACAAACCCCCATTTTTTTCAGCTTCATGAAGGAAGATCTGGTAAAAGAAAACCCTTGGTAGATGCCGTAGGGTACCTACATGCATGGTGTGAAAAATGAGTTCTCAGTAGGATGAGAGAAGCGTTCTCTTCAATTTATTTTGTTATCCAAGGTTAGTTGGGGAACAAACTACTTGAGCTTCACTAGAAATAACTGCATAAGACTCGGGAGTTCTTTACAAATTTAAGCTCTAAATAAGACCCTGAATTCATTTTTTTAAAATGTGTTTTTGTACAGAGTTTCCTGTCACTGGGTTGAGTCCAAAAGCCTGCACTCTTTATGCATTGCTCAAAGTGGATGTTTTAGATGTGACCACATGAAACAACCAGAGAAATGTCTGCATGCCTTTGCAAAGACCTCCCAGCCTTCCTGCTCTAAGAAGGAAGACCCCATAACCTGAGCCATGTGCTGAAGAGCGGTGGAAATGGGGAGTATGGGGAGGACAGGCTACCGAGGTGGCTCGATTAGCCCTGCTCTGGCTGGGGAAGAGCAGACGTCTGGGCTCCAGGAGTACAGAGGTGGCATGTGGCCAGGGGACGCTGGTGGCTTGGTCCTGGCCCAGGAGATACACCAGAAGACGGCCTGCGATTACTTCCTTCAGTTCTTAATTTACTCCTTATGCTATGTCCTATTCAAACATCTATTTTGAGAAAATCTTGCTTTGAATCCACTGGCTGTGTAGCTCAAAACTAGGTGTCTCCGATCATGTGAAGGCAGGAGGAGCTCTTGGTGCGTGTGTGCAGGCCAGCCAGCGGAGCAGAGCCCCGGCCAGCTCCCCGCACGGATGCGTGCCAGCTGGGACACGCTGCTCACCCTGCAGCCCGGCCTTTATGCTCACATATTGATTAGCAAAACAAGCTCATAACAAAATTGAAGAATTTAATTTTGATTAGTTTTGTCTTCCCCCAAGGAAAACTCACAATCTTCTTTTTTTTTTTTTTTTTTTTTTTTCCCCCCTGAAAGATAGTGTTTTAATTCTCACGTTCTTTATTTTACTAGTGACCATCTGGTACTTTGTAGATACTGTAGTCGTGCTCGATATTGATTTTTGTAACGATTCCCGTGCAACCTGGCTCTAATTATTTGAAATTTGTTTTTCCTGTAGATTAGATGCTATTTTTTGATGTTGGCTCTGATCGTGTGCTTTTATCCCCACAATGAAAAAAGAGGAGGCCTAAATGTAAATAACTGAATGTTCTTAAAAAAAAAGAGGAAAAAGCCAACAAAATACGTAACATTCTTGTAGAAACGGTAAGACGTGCCACGGAGACTGCGTTTTCACTTGTTGCGCTAAGCAGGCGTCTAATGTGTGCTTTAGCAAGACTTGTGGCTTTGTGTAGATGTCTCAGCTCACCTGGCGAGTAAGGACGCAGTGGCCCTGGCTGCGTGGGACAGGACCCCATCAGAGACACGCATCCACAGGGCATTTTTTGTTTCTGTGCTCCCACGCTCTGCTGTGTGTGCTGCCACTGAGGAGAAGGCTGCAGCCCCAAACCGGTGGCCAGGGACCCCTTGGAGCCTCTCCAGACTCACCCGGAGCCAGACAGCAGCAGAGGACCACGAACACTTTGGGCGAGGTAGGAGCTACCTCGGTTCTTGAAGGCTTTAGCAAACATTGCCCCAAAACCTGATGTTGACCTCTAGATGTGCCTTTTTGTTGCATCAGGCTCATCTAAGGTCATAGAATCACAGAATCATTAAGGCTGGAAAAGACGTCCAGGATGATCAAGTCCAACCCCCAACCCAACACCCCCAGGCCTCCTAAACCACATCCCCAAGGGCCACGTCTACATGGTTTTGAACCCGCCCAGGGACGGTGACTCCCCCACCTCTCTGGGCAGCCTGTGCCAGGGCCTGACCGCTCTTGCAGCGAAGGCATTTTCCCTAATATCCAACCTAAACCTCCCCTGACGCAGCTTGAGGCCATCCATATGGCCGTCCATCACCACGCAGCCCGGACCAGCGCTTGCGGCTGCTGCCCTGACCCCGGCCTGCAGCCGGGCCGCTGCCCGCAGGCGGCCGCTGCTCCGCAGCGCTGGTCCCTGGTATGGCCGGGGGCTTCCCCAGCTGCCTGCGGGCCCGTGCGAGCTGCCACAGCTCTGCCCAGGGCTGCGGGCGCCCCGCCGGGCGTGGAGCAGCCCCCATGCGCTCGCAGATCGTGCCAGTAGAGAACTGATCCCAAGAACCTCTTGGAAAACACTTATTTTTGTGGAAACCTCCCACTGTATCCTATTAAAATATTTATAGCGTGCAGTTCTGTTTTATCATTCCTACACCAATATTGAAGTTTAATGTCAATATTAGTATGAAGTGTCTGTAAGGGTTTGGAAAATAAGAATTGGAAAGATCAAATATTTTATTTATGCACGGTAAATTTTTAAAGTCTCCCTCGTGTTTTGATCGAAAATGCATATTACTGAACAATTTAGTTTCAAAAGTCTTTCTCTGATGTAAGATTTATTAGGTATCTGCGATGGTCTGATTGAAATATGTGAAAAGTCAACGTTACCCTTGCCTGCACCCCGGGCAGAGCTATTTAAAGGTCTCCACTGTTCTGGGGTTCCTCTGTTAAAAGAAACAATACTCCCAAACTGTGTGCAGTAGGTGTTGTGTGTCTGAAGCAATGCACCGTTTATGAATGGTATCTATATATTCCTTGGTTGTTTTAAAACTACCCCCTGGCACAACCCTGGGGCTCCTGCCTGTTGCTGCAGCCCTGGGAGCCAGTATCGAGGCTCCAGGTTTTTGGCTTTTTGCAGGGGATCTCCTTTGCTTCTGCTGTGACGAACGTAGAGCAAAACCCTGCAAATAATACGAAGGGGGCAGATAGTCGCAGGTGACTTGCAGATGTGGTTGCAGGGGTCACTGCGAGACGAACCCCGTGAAAAGCACCCGGCACAGCAGATTTCTGCTACGGAGTTATTTAATTGCAGTGCACTGCAAGAGCCCCCATAGATGCATATATTAATACTGCAGTGGAGTTCTGAAATGTTTTCGGACAGACTTCAGCTCCCTGGAAAATTATTATGATCCGAATGATATACATATATTGCACTGAACTTTTTTTTTGAAGTTAGTGATGGGCAATTAAGATATCCCAGGCTTTTATTTGTAAGGCAACATGTTTCCTCCTTTTCCTTTGAAATAAAATGATGTAAGTAAGAATAATACTGTAAAAAAGAAATAAAACTCCCTTTAGAGACAGATTTGTTGATTCTTAGGAATAAACACGTTTGCCTTTAATAGCAGTGCCGTCACCTCCAGATGAAGCTGCAACACAAGCTGCAGGAGGCTTGCTACCTTTGGTAGTAATCTTTTATATAAAATAATCTTTTTAAAATATTACGATGGTTACTGTTAAACCCTGATATGTTGCAGATTACTATATTTTTTTAAGATTTCTGAGTATTTAGAAGTGTGCTGCATCCATTTCTTCTTGAAACTGTAGCTGGTGACAGCGTTTCATTACTGAAGGTACAGTGACAGCTCCTTGCAGTTAATCCCTGTTTACGTCCCTGCTTCCACAGTTACTTTCACACATTCAGAAGCTGAGCCAAATTCCGATACCACTCCAGAGTGTTTTGCTAATGCTTTTGTTGTGGGTCTGACGGTGACCGCTGTCATAGCAGTGCCGTTTCTCCCTGAAAATCTGCTTTGTGTAGATTATTATTATGATTTAGTACATACATATATAGATATATACATGGATAGATGCATATGTATTCATATTTGTGTGCCTGTGTGCATATAAATATAACTTTTCAAACATAAATGAGCCTCTTTTCCCTCCTAGGATACTGCTCGGTCTGCCTGAGCGTGGCCAGCTGCGAAGTTTTTGCTTAAGTCACCCCTATCTTGCTGAGGATCCTGTTCTTAATTTAAAGCTAAAGGACAAGTCTCTTCATTGCACAGCAAAATTACGGCTCAGCTTCCCTCTGCGAAGTGAAGAGCGAGAAGGTAAGTACCGAGCGCCCACGTCCCGGGACGGAGCTGCCGCGGCCGGCTCCGTGGGGCAGCGGCGGAGCGGGGCTGGCCCCCCCTCCCCGCCGCCGAGCGCGGAAGGGCCGGGGGCCAGCGGTGCGACTGCCCGTGAGACCCCGCTCCCGTTGAAATGCAGACCCTTCCAGAAGCGCCCCCCAATCCGGGTGGCTGCACGGGGGGCGGTGGTCAGCCCGTCTGCCCACGCCGGGTGAGGGCTTCAACGGCAGCTCGTGTCTTGGTCTAGGCGCGCTGCTTTTGTCTGTCTTTCATGGAACCAAGCGCACTGTCATCAGGAAAAAAAATAAGATAATAATAGGCTAATTCTGGGCAGGCAGGCAAGTATTTCTGGTTCTTAGTATCCCACATGACAGCAGTGGGCTTTGCAGTCACACACGACTTTCCCCTAACTGCGTTCACGTCACTTCTACTTTTCATCGTCAGTAGCCGTAACTAGTGAAAACAGCTCAGTCAGTATAATTTTCACCACTTCGATATAAAAGGCTTTAAAGATTGACTTTTTTTTTCTAACTTGGCAATGATTTTTTTTGGCGTGGAAAACATCGCTACTAGATAATTCCTTTGCTCAAACAGATAGCTCCAAAGCATACGTATAGGCTATAAACGTACCGCTCGTGCCCTTTTCTGCCAAGGTTCTTTACTGGCATATAGAGAAACAGTTTGTGATTAATCAAACTGTTCATTATAGCCGTTTATTTTACGCGGGAGCACCACATAGGTATTTATCGGAGGTGATGGCGACATTGCGTGATCAGGATCCCTGTCCAAGGGCTGGAGCGTAATTATAGGACCGCTATCATTTGCATATTGCGAGGATGCTGCCAGTAAATATTAATGGATTGCTTTTTATTCATTTAGCCTGTGTTTTTGAAAGATGCCTAAAAACAAAAAGATCATATCTGTATGTTGTTTTTTAATTTATTTTCACCTTTTTGTCTCCTTTGGAGACCCCTGGTGTATCAGCACTTTGTTTACCACAAATTAAACCTTAGCTGATTGTTTACCAGACTGGAGACCCTTGTGCATTACTCCAGCACTTTCCCTTTTTTTAATAATCACAACCTGGGATTCATTTGCAAGAGGCCCTAATCTGCATGAGAATTATACAATTAACTTTTGATTAACCGCCTAGTTCTTCTCGAAACCGCAGTGTATAGGATACTCTGCATTTAAATAATTTTCCTTAAATTGGGAGCAGGCCTTTCATTAAACTGGTGAGTTTGACTAAACAACAACATTTGGAGATAATCAGGGTCAAAACAATAGGCAAGGCTGCAAGGCTAGAATGTCATCTTTAAATATAACAGCTGAGATAAAGGCACCCAGATTGCGCCTTATCGAAACACAAAAAATCAAAGCTCTCTCTTGTCTGTGGCAAAATACCAGGCCCTAGTGTTTAGGGCGACCATTGTTTGGGCCTATAAGTGTTGCAGGATTTGCATTCAGAGAGCCAGGTCTAACACACATTACATCACGTAGGGTACTTATCTCAGAGTCTGACAATAATTATCAGGAAGAATATACTCAGAATGACTTTTTTGTGATTTTTATGCATCCCCAACACAAGGAAGGGGAGATAACAGCATTATGAAAAAGGGGAGAGTCTCCAAAGGCTCTCCCTGGAGCTGCGTTCTTCGATTAAATTTGCTATGCCACTCTGGTGTGCTGAACAAGTGGAAAGAAAGACTATGAGGCTTTTATAGAGGGTAATAATAGTCCTGAACACAGCCCTTACCAGAAGATAAGATCCATTGTCAAAACAAACAAAAGAAGCAGTATTAAACACCACTTGAAGAATATATATGAGCAAAGTTTGAAATCCTTGGCTTTTTTTCATACCTTGAACCTGGCTCTGTCGCGTGGCCATGTTCTAACCAGGCACCTCTGCAAGTGCGCAGGATCTCCTCGTGCCCCGCATCAGGGGTTCTTCTGGTGGGGTCTGTCCGTGGTTCCAGGAGAGACAGAGAAGAGGCAGCCCAAGGTTGGTGTCTGCTCGGCGTTTTTTGACATATTTGCTGATGATCCGGTGTTTTGTTCCTATAATGCCTTTGCCGAAGGGCGCTGTAATAATTTATCGCTCATTTTTTCACAAGATGGCTATGTTCTTGCATCAAAGCTCAGCCACTGCTCACTGCAAGACAGTTGAGGGTGATGCACACTTGGGCACTAACGGCTCGATGGGCAAAGCTTGGACAGCAGCGTGGTAATTCCCAAAGACACCCTTTGGCACTGGGTCAGTCTCTCCCTGGCTCCAGCAGTTCCTAACTGCTGCTGGCTTTGATTTGGGTGGAAATAAGAGCGTCCATTTCTCCCTAACAGACATTGATTTGACCTGCAAATTCAGCAATCGAGGTGCGCTCTTCCCCAAAAGTGCGAGGGCGATGCTTGCCGTAGCCGCGCAAAGGGAACGTGCGTCTGGTTACAAAACTGTATTGGGAAAAATCACAGCCTCAAGGTACAAATCATAAATCTTGATTATTTCCCCCCCACCCCCAGATGTTACGATTACTGGGTAAGGAATAGATATTTGGCAGCAAGAATGGCATATGGAGAAACGAACATATACATAAACGAAACGCTTGTCAACGCAGCGCTGAATTTGACTGCAAAATCTGGCTACCACCAGGCATTCAAGAAAGCCAAAACTGTGTAAAACAACAGGTACGTTCTGCATGTTACTTGCAGTTAAATTTAAAGGCTACTTCTGCATTTCAGTCTTTGAGTTGCTTAGTGGTTATTTCACCTTTCCGTCATAGCCTGCCGTCGGTATTGCCTTGCTCTCCGCCTCGCTACTGCTCACCAGCCTCCGGCGCAGCCAAGGAGAGGGCGCGAAGAGGAGCCGCTTGCTCCTACACCTGCTCTCAAACTTCCCTCTGCTGACGTGGGAGGCTGCCAGATTGCAATTAGGCTGTCTGTGGTACAGTCAGTGCTGGCAAACCCCTCGGAAAAGAGAATCAAAAGATTCCCCCCAACACGGCTCCCCAACCAACGCGTGCGGGGAGCTGCGGATGCTTTGCTGGGTGCCTGTGGCTGTTAGCACAGCAGCAAAGCTGACACTGTACCCGTAAAAAAGTGCTTCTGAAGCGCTTCTGAAATGCAGAGTGTATGAGGCACCAAAAATACAATTTAAGAAATGCAAACAACATGTGAAAGAGGGGCAGGGAGGAGTTTTCAGGCTCCTTGTTGCAAATGACTACCAAGGATGCTTTCGGAAACTGTAATCCCAGTGGCTGAATGAAACTGAAAACGCGAGCTCAGAGTTATAGTCTGGTTTAGGTGAGAATTCACTTACAATATTTGTGAAGAAAATAGTAATTATCCAAAGTCAGAGGATGTGCTAAGATGGGATGTGGTCAGTACGCTTTCCAAGGATCAAGAACTTTTGATACCACTGAAGAAGACCCTTTTTTAGGGAAACCAGAAGGTGTTGACATTGGATTGTCTAAGAGTGATCCCAAGCCATCAGGGAAGCTTGGTAAGGTGATTAGAGACAATCCCCAGCAAAGAGAAACACACCCAAAGGTGTTTCTGAAAAGAAAAGCCAAGTTTTGCTATTGCCTTTATATCTTTGTCTGCCCAATAGTCAACAGCAGCATGTCTCAGAAAGGGGTACGTGCCGTTAAGAAGTGGGACGGATGGAACTTTGCCGGCATCGTACTAAATGCACGTGAGAACTTTTTCTGATACCGTGCCTTTTGCATCATTTATCCCACATGCTTTTAGAATGTGTGTGTATATATAAAAAATAGTATGTTTTTAGGAGTGACAGAGGCAGTAAGCGCAATCTCTCTTAAATATACTGCACCTACTGAAGCAGAGAGAGCTGAACAGATTTTAGCTCGGCTGCTGCACCTGCTTTTCCTTCTGCTGCCCCCTCGCGCTCGGTGCTGCCTTCCAGCCCCCGGCTCCTGCACGGCTCTGCCTCCCAACCTCAGACCCGCTCCAAAGGTCTCCCAAGCTGACTCCTGGAGACCCACCGGCAGCAGGGAGGCTGAAGCACAGCTCTGTTACCTGGGGACCGATGAACATGTTTTGGGGAGCAATCGGTGAGGAAGGGTTGGGGAGGAGGAAGGAGGGAGCGTTGGAGACGTGATTGGAGTCCAGGGGAGTGAACGATTCATTTGGTACCTCAGAAAGTTCACAAGTTCAATCCTGACAAAGCTTTGGTGGTTCAGATAAGTATCTTTTATAAAGGTGTGACCCTTTCAAATCTTTGTTTCAACCTTCTCTTTTTTCCCCTTTTTCGCTTTACTCCTTTTCCTAATCTTTTATTGCTTTCAGAGGACCCCTTTCTTCTCCTAAATTGAATCCAGGACCTTGCTTCTGCTCCCTTCTTGCTTGTTTTACCCTTTCCCCCCCCCGCCCCCCCAGCAGGCTGTGTACCTTTTTGTTAGCGCATTGTCAAGTCACTTGTGGTATTCAATTCTTTACATTATCCTATATGCCAATGATGGAGCGTGTCTCATAATGCACGAGCAATCCCAAGCATTCAGGAGTTGAGGTGAGTCCCTCAGAACATGTCATTTGGCTTAAGAATAAGACTGTAAAAAGAAAAATGTCATTGGCGTCCCTGTATTTGGCTTCTGGGTTTTTTAACCTTATGGGTACTTAAAGAAAAAAAAAAAAAAAAAAAGGAAAGGAATCTGAGATGTACAAAGCGCAGCTTTGTGAGTAACGCTGAGTATCATGGGGCTTGTGATTAAATCTGTATATAACATTTGAATGGAGCAAGAGAAGATACTTTATTTCCTAAGTAAATCAAAGTGCTTCGATATGGAATAAACTGCAAGCGTGTATTTATATGCTGCTCTCAGCTGCTCTTGTAGAGTATGACACCCACTCCAGGGCATACCAGCAAGCAGCAGCCCTGATGCAACCAAATATGCGGGTTTCTTCAGCACACAAAGTAGATGTCTGATTTTAAGCTTCAGCTATTAAGAGGCCGGCAGCACTGCTGCATCCCAACGAAGTCAGGCAAAGCAAGCCCCCCGCCCTGGGAGCTGTGGTCCCGGGACCGACGCGCTCCTCTGCCAGGACAGAGGGGACGAGCCTTCGGGGGGAAGCCGAGGCCACGGAGGGAGGGTGACGGCTGCTTGTCCTACGCCCCAGGCAGTGGTGGCATCGACCCGCCCTCGGCGGGTTTGGGCTGCCCGTGCTCGCGGGGAGAGGAGCCAGGGGGATGGGAGGGCAAGATCTGGGGCTGCTGCAGGTGAGGCTGAGTCAAGGTGTGAAGCCATCGCTTTTAACACAGATTTCACCAAAAATAGGTGTAAAGTAAGTTGCTGCTAAAAGGCTGCAAGACAGATGACCTAATACTGTTCCTAAAGCTGTTTACTTAGCTGCTTCTTACACGTTTTATGAGTGATGCCACAGCTTTTCTCTATACATTTTTTGATTTATGGAAAGACGACAAACAGGCGTTCAGCTGCCTTGACGATGGCCGTTGCTTCAGTCCAGCTCCAGCAGACCCAAGTGTGGAGGGGCTGAACCCATGAGGGCCACTTCTTGCCTCTGACAGCCCGGCACAGCCTCTGCTGCAGGCTGACAGAGCTGCTGCGCTGGCTGTGACCTGGACTCTTGTTATTTCTGCATTATTATTCTTAATATGAACTAATTGTCCCTTTTACGGAAACACTTGACGCTAAGGTGCGGTGATGATGAGGTGATCTTACCAGGACTATGGAAAAGACATATGTGTGCAATGCTAAAAACAACACCTGTTTAGAGAAGTCTAACAGACTATTACAGTCAATAGCTGGAGGATGTTATGTATTAAGGTTGCTTTGTTTTATTATTTACACCTCTGAACTGGCCTGCCTGGAGTCGTTTTGCTGCCTTTTCCCTTTCGCCCTGCAAGAAAAGTCCAAACTTCCAATTTTGATAAAACTTCTATGCCAAGATGCGTCTCAGTTTCAGGATGAAATTCATGCTCGGGGTACGAGAGTGCAAAAATAGCAAAGTGGCGAGATAATTCACCTTGGACGTAGGAAGTTTCACCTGTATGCTTCTGCACCTGAACCCGGCACATCACGGGGAGAGATTCAAGCCCCTGCCACCAAATGAACGTCCCAATCATGTAGCACCAGGCAGTGCTGGGTACGCTCTCTTTTTTGTAAAAAATATGACAAACCTTGCCTTCATTTGCACTGGCAACATTGCTGGAATCCCAAAGCAGTCTTTGATTGGAAAAAATTGTTCAGCTCTACTCTCAATTTTCCTTTGTGTTATCTAGGAAGACCTTTCTTTTTCTCCAACCACGCAAAATCATCCAGAGTTTCAAGATGCGTTTACATACTCTGGTTTCTCTTCAGATTGTATAAACCTTTCGCCTTTTACTAAAGATTTCCATGGAGAGGAACTCTTTATTTTTCAGCCTGGGGAAGAGAAGGCTGCGGGGAGACCCTACTGTGGCCTTCCAGTGCTTAAAGGGGGGCTGTAGGAACGATGGGGGTGACCTCTCTGGCAAGGCCTGTTGTGACAGGACGAGGGGTGATGGTTTTAAACTAAAGGGGGGGAGATTTAGGCTGGATATTAGCAAAAAAAATTTTATGATGAAGGTGGTGAAACCCTGGCCCAGGTTGCCCAGAGAGGTGGCCGATGCCCCATCCCTGGAAACATCCCAGGTCAGGCTGGACGGGGCTCTGAGCGACCTGATCTGGTTGAAGATGTCCCTGCTCAGGGCAGGGGGTTGGACTAGATGACCTGTAAAGGTGCCTCCCAACCCAGCCCATTCTGTGATTCTGCATTTTGTTAAATGAGCCAGCTCAGGTTATATAAGACTTTAATTTCTCCGATCCATGTTAAGTATCTTTGTAGGACTGAAACGACCTCTGCAAAGCTGCCGTTGGTGGTTTCACGGTTGTTGTGAACTTTGAACACTGGTCTCTGAACCAAAGTACGACTCAGCCAGGACAGCTTTAGCTGATGCTCCTCAAAGAGACGCAAGCCCTGGCAGACAGCAGGGTGTGCTTTTTCCATTTCAAGACAATGCCTTAGTTTGGTCCAGAACTTGGGAGAGAAAAAAAAAAAAAAAAAAAGTTAGAAAACAACATCTTACACAGAAACAAGATGCTCACTTATTTCCTGACAGAGTGGAGAAGCCTTTGGGGGATCTTGAAAGCATCTACAGCCAGAAGGCATGTGCGAGGTGCAGCAGGATGACAGTCTTGCAGCAGGAGCAGAGGCTTGTAGCTTCTCCACATGACAGAGTCTGGCAGTCTAAGTCAGTAATTATTATGTTTAAAAAACTGTTGTAGCAAGTAGGAAGGGAAGCATAAAACCTTAGAGGTATTAGAGTATCTGTGATTTTTTAGAAATATATTTTATATATTTAAATGAGAGTTTTTCACAAGAATTTCTGCTCTTTACTCTGCACTAATAACCAGGAACAGGCGGCTGTTGCATGTGGGAGGATTACGGCAGGACTTCAGAGGCTAGCATCCCTCCTGCGAGCCCTTCCACCGATTTCCTCCTGTGGAAAGAGCTACATTTGTGCCTCGTCCGACTCCCTCTCCCGCACTTCTCTGCTTTATTAGCTTTTCTTTTCCCCCTCTCTGTCTGACGCCCCCACACGGGCGTGGGCCAGGGAAGAGCACGCTGGCCGCCGCGGTCCTGCGGCGCGTGGAGAGGCGCTCCGTGACCGATGCGGCGCTGAGCTGTCCGGCGAGGTCTGCCCGAGCGGCGCCCCTGCTGCGCCCCGCAAACCAGTGTAACCAGGCGGGTCCTGCTTAACGGCGCTTGTGTCCATTTAACGTAGCCATTGGGTCCCTCCCGCTGTAGGGTGTGTAAACGTACAGGAGTTTCATTCTCACCCATAACACAGTGTGGAAATTATTTCCCCTGTAACACCTTATGGGCTGGGAAAGCGTTAGATGTACACCTGCGTATTGCGACGCAGTGCCTTTCTTAGAGTCCAAATCTAACACACAAACTTTTCTGTTTCATCATATAAACCAACCCGTAGCATCTTCTCCTAATGAGGGACTTTTTTTACACCTTCCTTTCTACTACTTGACATTTTTTTCCAGAGAATTTGCAGAAAATCATTAACAGTTTCTAGGTTTTATTTCCAGATTTTAGATTTAGCACATCTAGGTATAAGGCTCTGCGTCTGTATTAACGTAACACTTTTTTTCTGATAGAAATCAATGTTCATGGATGCATTTACAAATAACAGCACGGGTACTCATTATCTTCATATCTCTGTCAATCTAGTCACCATTAATTGGCTAAAATATTAACGGTAAGATGTCACCACCGATGACCTCTTCATTTACATTTGTGAGTGACAGGAAAGATGAGAGTATTGACAGGGCTGACAGTGAATTTGGGAAGGAGGGTCTCTTAAGAGGAAAGATCAGGAGTCTAATTTTGGTGACTTTAAATTAGAATTTGCATGGAGACATTCAGGAATAGGCATCAAAAGAGGGAGTGAGAGGCAAGGCTGAATAGAAGGAGACAAATTGTGACTGGAGAGGTAGATCTGAGAGTTATTTGTATAAAAATGGACATTAAGCTGTCTATATGGATAAGCTGCTGAGCCATCAACCTCGTTGTCAGGAGCAGCAGGAGTTCTGTTGTAGGATGTTCTGCAGAAGATGAGGAGGGCAAAGGAGGAAAGCGATAACTGAAGGGGAAGGGTAAGAGAAGCAGAAATTTCCAGAAAGGCTCATGAGTCCTGGGATTTAGCCCAAAGATGAGTATAGGCTGCTCAAAGAGGATTGAAACAAAGATGGAAATTGTTGACAGAATTAGAGAACTGGCCTTAACTTCCCTGAGAAAAGAGATTTTCTCACTGGCGTACGGCAGGATTGTCCTGTCCTGAGCTATTCCGGGCCGTATTCCAGATTAACAGGCAAATATATTGTGCGGTTTTCTTGTCTGAGAAGAAAAGCTTCAAACTGTTGTTCCCTTCCAACCTCAGTTATTGTATGACTCTTACAGATACCAATAATATAAGGTAAGGCTATTTGAAATACTCGGCAGCTTCTGAGCCATACTCAGATATTTTTTTTTGTTTGTTTTACTTTTGTTATTTTTTAAGGAAAACTATCTTTCAGTGCAGGAAAAGGTTATATCTGTATTATATCATACCAAAAAGGGTTCAGGAAAGTTGATTTAACGTACTGTCAAAAGATGGTCTGTGTTGCCCATCACAGCGCAAAGGTGAGGGGTGAGGAATTATTATTGCCCTAATTGTACAGGTATGAAAATGGGATGAAGAAAGAGAGAAGCTCAAGGTCACGCTGAAAGTCTGTGACAGAGCTGGAAACGGAATCCAGGCTCTTCACTCCAATCAATACATTAAGAATATCAATGACCATCTCGCTTACCTCTTTCTCCCTTGCACATTGCCTCGGTGAGGAACTCACCACTTGGTTAAAACACTTGAGATTAACCAGTACTGCTGAAAACGAAACAGCAGTCACAATAACACTATTTTGCAATGATTAGTTCTCTAAAATTTCAGGTGATGAGTGATGCTGATGGCATTAAGAAATTGCTCCGTGAGAAGGCAAGGCGCGATTGAGTCATATTGCGTGCTCTCTCACCTTTAAACTGCCTTGCCTGGACCTAGGAAAGTCAGCGGAGAGCAGGTGATGTTTTTCTGATTGCTGGGTTTCAGTTGTGCAAAATAACTCCTAAGGCCAGTTTGGAAGTGTTGCAGGACCATCGCTTACGGTGGAGCTGTTGCCAGCACGAACAAACAATAGTAGGTACGGCAATAAATGATTTTAAAGAATCTGTTCTGCACTGCTTCCAATCTAGCAGGAGAGAAAAACAAATGAGTTGACAGATTTGCTGTGGAGCAAAGGTTATTGGTAAGTAGTTGAACTCACAGTGCTCGTTTCTTTTTGCAATGCATTTTACATCAAGGCTCATTTTTGACTTCCCAAGTCAGAAGAGCCTCATTCTCTCGCTGGCGCTGAGTGAAAACTCTACCGTTACATGCTAGCAATGTTAGAGCAGGGCTTCTCATGCATTATCACATTATTTTTGCTATCAGTTCAAGGAAATGGACACTTGATTCATCTTCTTGCATATATTGATTCAATCCTCCTTTTAATTTAGCACTGGAGAAGGCTATTAGCCTCTATTCACATTTACAATAAGATAATATAACCTGATAGCTGTTCTCCCAATCCATTATGGAAGAGGGATAAATAGTTTTGTTTCTGTATGTAAGGATCTATTGACTTATTCTCCTCAGCCGCATTTATAGTGGTTGCCGTCCTCAGTGCTGTATGTCTTAATAGCGTTTCACCTAGGTGGAGTATCGATGAAAGCTCCCTCTGAAGAGCAGAGATAAAGGTTCGGGTAATGCCTTTCGCTCTAAAAAGGAATCCAGCTTTTCCCCTTGAACTTCTGTTGGCTGTATTAAGGGCTGTGCAAAACTCCACCCCTGCCATCATCATTAATCATGCTTTTACAATCCTCAAGCTGCAAACCTGGGTAAGTGCTCTCCTGGCAGCATCCCTCGCTCCCTCAGCGTCGCTCGCGTCCCCTCTAGGCTGGCCTTCAGCCACATCGCCCGCGCCCGGGCTCCGGTGCGGCTCGCTGTCTGCACAGCAGGTGCTTGATCGGACCATCCAGGCACACCTGTGGACTTGAGACGCGCTCATTTAATTCATGTGTGACTGTAAGCCTGTCTTGTCTCAGGCCCAACTCACAGCTGTTGCCGTAGGCATCTCCATGGCATCAGCTCCAGCACCCTTTCTCCGTGTCCCTGCTCCCTTCCTGGCCTCGTTACTCAGATTAGTCACACCAGGATCTTTAAAGAAGCAATTCCTAAGCCGTGTGCTCAAGAACCCTTTTCTTTTATTCAGAAACCAGTGATTTTCTTTTAATTCTTAGTTTGGGACAGTCTTTCGAAGGATAGACACCGCGCCCTGCTGCCATACCTGCAAGCCCCGATGGGGTAGAGGTATTTAAAAGCAGGAGGGAGGAGGTGGGGGGAAAATCTCGGAGGTTTTGCTAAATGAGTGCGAAGCCCAAATGTGTTCTGCCGTGCTACATGCAGAAGCATTGGTTGCCCCCTCCGTTTCAGCCCTGTGGGGAGGTCAGGAGTCGGCGTATTCCGCAAGAGAAAAGGCAGCGCGCGGGGGTGGGTGCGCTGCACTTCTGCAGCGTCCCCCGTTCCTGCGTCTGGCGGGGAGCTCGAACGTCCTGCTGGGTCTTTTATGCTCCATTATCAAAACCCACTACGGCCAGTAACAAACATTACACCCATCTGTACCCTCCTGTGACTACCCAGCAACCAGTAATTCATTTGCAAAGTGGAAGACGAGGTATGGGCAGTGGACAATTTTATTTTAAAATGTTGCCCGTCTTGCCTTTACTTGTAACAGAGTGGCAGTGATCCATTTCCTATTTGTTTCTGTTTATATTTCTCAGACAGGATAAAATATATCAAAAATCAGTAAGAATTTTATATGATGCTAGGGAAAAAAAATTCTTTTGTCACTTTTCTTAAAAAGAAAATTAATATAATGTGTTAAAAAGTCATGATTCTAATTGTTCTTGCCAAGGAAAAGGTACACCTGAACTAAATTAATACGTAGGAGACTTGTTTCGTTCTGCAGTAACTACTACTGTTTTTTGAAAGGCCGTTCTGTTTCTGAGTTCCTTATCTGAAAAGGTTTACCATGTCTTCATGCAAGTAGTTGTCATGCTTTAAAAAAATCACAAGCGGCAAAAAGTCAGAATTGTCAGTTCAGAAGACATTGCTTGTTCCACTGGGTAAAACTGAGAAAGCAACGCTGGCAAACGATCTTTAGGAAGAAAAAAAAAAAAAACAAAACACAAACCCGATGGAAACAGCAGCAGAATGAAGATAAAAAGGGTTGCAGGCTTTATTCTCGTTGAAGGTTGGCAACGGGAAATCTGTTGGAGTAGAAGAAGAATATCTGATAGGTCATCTGTTGTCTAATGAAGAATAGAAGACAGAAGACAAGCTAGGAGAAGCAAGGTGATTCCAAACCTCGGAGGAATGTAAGATCTTGTGAGAAAAACATGAAAGCAATACCTCTATAAACTGACCAAATTTAATTTACTATCAACGAGCCTTGTAAGACTGCAAGCTGACAAAACCCATTTATAATGTTATGAGTAAGGCTGAAGTCATACATTTTTTTCCTATGGAATGATTTTATTATGTATTTGTTTCTTCTTCGTGCAGGTTTTCTGATTAAAAATTACCACTAAGGTGTCAAATATTTCCTCGTCCTCTGATATTTGGGCTTAGTTACCCAATAACTTATTCTGCCTATCCATCTTCTTTAGTCACAATAAAATGTGTTTTCAAAGGACGAACAAAAGCAGATAAATATGCTGTCATTTAATATGCACGGTTTTCAGCAAAATGTCCGTATCGTTCTGCTCTCTATGTTCCTTGAGAGACACTGGAGTTGTCAGTGTGTTTTGTTGCAATATTTTAAATGCTTGGCCTCGTGATCAATAAGCATCGTGGCAAACGCAGTTGTGATTTCAAGTAGAAAGTCAGGAAATGCTCTGCATGAGGTGGTGGTCGCTTTTCTTTTAATTTGTGACAGTTGGAGAGGTGTGAAAACTGGATGCGTTAGGCTGGGAAGATGTTGTGGATGGGATGTGGTAAGAGCGGATTGGCATTGCACTACAGGAATGCTTTGGGTACCGACGTCCCCAGGCCAGGCTGCGTTCTCCCTTGCTGGGTGGAGAAAGAGAAAATGGTTTCCAAATTGATTTTCAAATTCAGTGATGGCCACTAAGTGACTCCCTCGTGTCGGTATGTTTCTGAGGTTGTTTTTACAGAGCCGGTAGGAATCTTCGCTCTCCACGAACAGAGCTGTTCGCCCTGGGAGGAGACTCTGAGCTTCGTGGTTAGGAGGTTTAGTTCAGGGGGAGGAAGGTATTACCGAGTCCCACCAGTTTCTGAGCTTTATAGGCATGGGATTCCTTAACAGGACTTCCCTCTGGTCTTCCGCGCCGTGGAACGCAGTTGGGGTTGGAGTTCTTCATGCTTCCACAGAGCTCAGTGTTTCTCTGCAGGCCAGATGGGTGAGGAAAGCAGAGGAGAGGGCAAAGCTTCCCGTTACTACAGGCTTTGGAAAATTGTGTCTTGTTTTAGCCCTGATTTAAAGGGGCAGATCGGCAGGAGGAGAAGTCCCTCCCCCTCGTTCATGGAAAAATGGCTAGAAAACATAGGGTTGATTTTATGGAGGGGATAACGGAGCCCTGTGGTTGCATTTCCAGGGTGCGCAGCCCACGCTGGACGAGGAGTCCACCACGGCCCTACTAAAAGCCTGATCTCCTTTAGCACCGGTGAGCCCGCTTCAGGGACTCAGCTGCAACTTGGGAGACACTGCAGCAAAGGGCAAACCAACTTCTGTACAACATCGTATGGAAAGAAAACATCAGCGTTGAGATGTCGTAGTGGCAGAGTAAGCTGAAAAATAAGCATGCGTTAACGCTGAGCGCTGCCTTCCACTGTAACGCTGGGTTGCAGGGTGCCAGTTTCTTTGCCAGAATTGTTCTCGAGCCATTATGAAAAGAAGCTCTGTGCGGGGGCACGCTAATTTTATTTAGTGTTGTTTTAGAAATCTAATAGAAAACCAGCTAAATTAGGCTAAACCACTCGATTCTGCTATGCGCTTTTAAATGCCCTGAAGTAAGAAGATTATGTTACCCCCTTCCCCATAAATCAGGATTAAACTTGCATTTTCAGGTTTTTGTGCCAACAAAATCCCCAATTTGCTGAGCTCAAATTCTCTAATCATAAGCCAGAGGCCAGAAGTAGTGATGCACTTCAGAAACGGCAATGGCCGTATGGCCGTATTATGTACGTGGAAGAATTAGGACTTTTTTTTTTCTAAACTATCAGGGCACTATTCCTCCTGCCATGGGAAGAGCATGTTCCTTATCTCTATAACCGTTGCGCTTTCTCAGCGCGGTCCATGTCGCCTTGTTTCTCATGCGCTTGTGTTAGAATTGGAAAATTTCACCTGCAGCATAGCGTGCATCTATTAAAATCTGTGCCAACGTGCTCATATTATTTTTAAGAGAATGTAAGTTTTCCCTCATAAAATTCCAGTGGGCAATGAATTAAAAATGACAACTCTATATACGGTGAAAACAAGAAAATAAAATATACAAAACATTGCTAATGATCAGTTCTTGAAAAATTTACCAGACACATGCTACCCAGGGAGCTAAACTCATTAGCAGAGACTGATACGAAAGCTGAGATACTCCAGGATGAGGCTCAGACACAACATATTCAAATGAAATCTCTTCAGCAAAATTGTTTTGTTTCCTTCACAGAGATATTTGGCAACAGCATGCCTTCCTTTAAAAACAAAAAGTATCTGGGAGGTTGCGGCATCTCGTTAAGCAGCCACCCAGATGTTTACGTGCTCAGGAGCTCTTCCCTCCTTGGGGAAGGCGGAGGAGCTCCTAATGATGGGCCGGAGATGTTCCCTGTTTTGTCAGGGCGGGTCACGGTGTCGTCGTGCTCGGCCGCGGCCCCGCGTCCCGCCGGGTGGTCCTGCATGTCGCCTTCTCCCCCGGCAGAGCCGATGGGGAGCTACAGACCCGGGCGCGCTGCAGAGTGACGCGGGCCTTCCACACGGTGCCAAGCACGCTGTCAGCACTCAATAAGTTGTAGTGATTGATAGTATCTGGATGACCTCACTTGATGACCGCGTGACATTGGATGTGTTGGATGACAGTGTACGCCAATCTGTTAAATTAAGAGAGCTGCGTACATAGTGTGTGTAGCACTTGAATGCTGACACCTTCTAGAAACAGACAATGGTTTCACACCTCATTTGCAAACTAAAGGAGATATGAAATGAATTAAACTTCCTGCAAACACTCAGGAGGTTTACAAAGAGTCCTATCTCTAAGTCTACTGTACTATTTTGCATAAAAGAATTCAGTATCAATGTAATTATTAATGATAATTCTAAAGTAGTTGTGCTGCTTCAGGATTTTTCAGATTAAGAATGTAATGAATTAGTAATAAAATCCTAACACAAATTTATTCCTAAATACAATTTCCTTTCTGGTTGTGAATCTCCTTGTATTTATTATAAAAGATGTACTTGTTGAAATAGCTTTTCTCCGGCGGCGTGGTTTAAAGATGCATGTCTTCGACAAAGTCAAATTTCTATTAGCGAACCACTTCAGGAAGAATCTGCCTTTTCTTTAAGCAGAAGGAGGATTTGACTGATGTGTCCTTGCGTGCCGTAACAATAAATGTCTTTATAAATACCCGCCTCATCCGCAGCCTTACCCTACGTGCAGCGCTGGCGGGGCGGGGAAGGGAGAAGACTCTGAGAACTTGAGCTGCTCCTCTCCCTAATGAAGCCCATTACCCTGCAGCAGCACCCAGCCTAATAACCATGCCTAAGTGAGAAAGTCAGGCCTGTTTGCTCTTGATTGCGCCTCTTTGCTGGCTGCCTCCGCGCTCCCAATGTAAATCCTCCACCTTCTGAACTGCCTGCACTTACCCTCCTAATCGTTAACACATACCTTTTTATTTGTTCCCTTTGCATGCCGTTAGGTCTGTGTGACACCGCACATCTGCGCCTCAGCATGCCTTTTCTGCAGACCAGTGAGTCATTAGGAGAGATAAGATGAGTCCCAGATGTTGAAGAAACGTGGTAGCACTTTGTGGATTACAACTGGGACAAATAAAAGCCAAAGGTTTAGCTTTTATTGGGCACCACGAGGTAAGCAAGTTCATTTAGTTACGTGGAGGTGGTGATGCTTTGTAGCTTAATTTTTCTTTTTAAAATAAAAAAAAATCTCTTGAAATTATTTTCTCTTAAAATAATAATGAAATAATTTTCAACCGGTGAAGGTTGAATCCCAGCTGCAGAGTAAGAAAACCTTCCATTTTCTCCTCCTATCTCTTCTCCTCTCATTGCTTTCCCTCCACAAGGCAGCTTCTGCTCCTGGGACATCGGTACAAAGGCTGGTGCAAATTCTGCTCTTGCTGGGTTTTCAGTTTTGGTGAAAGACGTGTTTTTCCTGGGAAATTGTAGGGCTTTGTCACCAGCTCTAGGGAAGGTTACAATTTTGTGTTGGTAATTTAGAACGTTTCTTGTCTGTTTTGATATTCTGTGAAATGAGAAAAAGCAAAATTTAGTTAATCTGGTCGGTGCAGTAAAATCTGGAGGTCGGTTTCATTCAAAACAGAGGTCTGCTTCCTTATTTAATACCCAGATGGGAACACACCTTTCTGGTTTGATGGCGAGGTCTGGCTCCGAGCCCTGGTTTCCCATCTTTCCGGTGGATGCGGTCACGCCGTACCTGCCAGTCCTCAGCAGGAACTGGCCTCCAAGCCCAGTCCTTCCAGGGAAGCTAATGGAGATGAAATTTTCCATAACCTAAAGAAAAATCCCTGTGCATTTTATATATATCTCCAGTTTTGGCACCCTACCCTGTGCTAACTTCTGGTGACAAAGTAAAAGCTAAACCCCGTGCCCCCATCGCAGTGATCCACCAGGTGACGATAACCCACCCTGGAAACGCCTCGAGCCCTGCCACGGATGACTGTTATCATCTTCCTGCTGCGGCAAGGCTCGCGCTTAAATGGGTGAAACATTGCTAAAATATTGATTACTTGGCATGATAAAAATCCCGGAGGAAAAAGTACTTTTGTCCTGGAACAATCCCAGAGAAATTTTGCAGTGGCAGGGTTGTTTAATGATATTACCATGAAAAAGAATTGATGTTTGCTGAAAATGAAGATATGCTCTTATTCCATTCTCAACTTTGGCCTCCAGAGAACTAATTTACCAAGACATACTTTTTCTTGTATTTAAGGCCACTGGAGCACACGCTTTACATTAGACATCCTGATCTGTGTTAATGACGGCTCTGGTAAAATTTTCATATATGAATGTATTTTTCCTAGTGATCCCGTTTTCTGTTCAGATTATATTAGCATATTTAATGTGAATAATAGTAGATTCCTGTTTGTTTCAAACCACCACCAGAGCTCTGGAAAAGTGGAGTAGCTTTTCCTCTGAGTTCTCTCCAGAAGTGAGAGCTACTGGATGTGGCACGTCCTCAGCGTGGCGTGTACCTGTGCTCTGACACGGTGCTGGGTTTTAGTCTTAAAACTGAAAGGTTAATTGTCTTTAAAATTGTTTGCACATGGGCAGAGCTGCAAGTCCATGTGCTTATTTGCCTTTCCTTTCAAGCTGAAGGGTGTGGAGAATCAAAACGTCCAAACTGTTTCTTTCAGGTTCGAGGCTGTAAATGGCCTGTTACTACCAGACTTTCTGAAGGAAACAGTCTAGGAGCAGCTTTAATTTACACCACGGAGAGTGGAGAAGGAAGATTAGTGGCTAATTTTATTCTTGCAAAACCTAACTTCTTGGAATTCTTTTGAAATGCTATTTCTAAAACCACCACCACCACCAAAACCTGATTCTGGCCCCAAGTGTGGGGTCCCCACTGGCTGCAGTCTGGGAACATCTGGGCACGGGTCTGCACCCACACTGAACCTCAAAGCAAAACCCTGAAGGAGAGATCCTAGTTAGACCCAGCAGTCACGCCCAGACTTGGAAAAGCTTGGGAGTTGAAGCATGTGAATATTTTAGATCTGGAAAAAGAACTTACATGATTTGTTGTAGGAATAAGTAAGTTTTATAGGTTCCCTGAATTTTGCTTCATTAACGTGTAGAAAATACTAATTTTGCTTCATTAACGTGTAGAAAATACTAAGGTACTCTTGAATTTGCCTTACGAAGTACTACCACTGAAAAAAAAAACAACAGGAAAACTACTATAATGGTTGGTTAATGGTTAGTTAAAAACCTGTGTCAGAAACGTTGCAGGCGCCTTCGGTGACAGATACCCAGGATGTGATTTTCGAGTACGGGACGCAAAACGGCGTTAACATGAAGGCCACAAGGAACGGCTGTCACAGCTCTGACCTGTCTGCCCAAGGGGGTAAATGGGAAGAGAAATAATACCTCATATCTCCTCCTGGGGTCTCTTGCGGGAGCCCTGGCACTCTTCCCCACTGCTCTCCAACCTTGATAGATGCCACGGAGGATTGTGCTATTGCCCCAAAGCAGGGGACAAATCTGCTTTCCTGTATTATCACAAGGAGGAGGCAGGGAATGCCTTCCCACTCTGAGACTCAGGCTCAGGGGCAGCTGCTCCTAACTTGGGGCTGTTTGCTAAGTCATTATTTAAGCTGAGCTGTGCAGGAAACTGTGAAGGAGGAAGTTATTCTTTGTAAATTTGTATTTTGGTATGTATTTTCTCAACTAGCAGCTCTTCAAAATTCTCACTGTGAAAAGTGCTACATGTTTAGTGTTTGAAGAGACTCCCCTTTTTATTTAATCCTGAAGTTTTTGCATCGTGGAGAACAGCTTTACGCCTACCCTGGTTGCCTGCCTTATTGTGGTATTTCGGTTCAGCGCTGCACTCGTGAGTTTTCATCCAGCCGCTGAATCCAGCACTGCCAGCAGTGCCTCAGCAGCGTCGTGGGTAGAGCTGATATAGGAACTGGTGCTGTAACGTGCTGAGCACTCCTGCGTGCTGCTGAACGTGCTTGTGTCTGTTCTTTCCTGTGTTCGGTGCCTCCTTGGGTCAGACGCCCTGTGGCTCTGTGTTTTGGAATTGAATCGAGACCCTACAAACATTAAATCACTGTATTCTGTAAGAACGATGTGAAATTCCAGACCTTGTCTCCATCTTGATTGTTTGTAGGTGCTGGGGTTGTCCTTAAGAAACAGTCAGCATCTTGACTCATCCCTCTAAAAATGTTCAACCTCTGTGTGAGTATTTTAAAATGTGATATATATATAGGGTAATTAGCACCACATGCCTCCCCCTCCCATTCATATTTGTTGATTTATTTATTTTCACTTGCTAAGATACTGTAAGAATTAAGCTGTTTAGTACCTGAAATTTTCTGGTTTTCAGCCTGTATAATGCATTCTCACTTCTGCCAGTTGCGAGGCTTCTCCATTTATCAGTGTGTTGGTTCACCTTTTGTTCCAAGCAGTTGTTCCACTCGCAGAGTAGCTCCATTATCCCTGCATTTGCCTGTTTGCTGTAATGAAGACAACTGGGTTCATAGTAGTCTATTAAATGGTCTATTAAATAATGTAGTTGCTGGAGGGACCCTGGTAATACTGTAAGGAGTGGCTGGGTAATAATTCTGCGATTCAGATGTTGCATGGATTTCCTTTCTATTACAGCCATTTGGAATGTTTTCTTGAGAATTTTCATAAATCTTTCTACTTCTTGGCTGGTCGGCAGCCAGGACGGATCCACTTGTTTTACCAGAACCCGAGATATTCAGCAGATGGGGCAAGTTCTTTACCGTTGGAACTGTGAGTCCATCATGAGGTTAATGACTGCTACCCTACAAGGTACAGAAAATAGGCAGGCTGGACTGGCCACCTGGCTGAAGCTAAAGTCACGGTTTTGATTACAGGAGGTACAAATCTGGATGAACTTCAGAGAACAAAGGTGTGTATTTACTTTTCTGGATGCGATGGCAGAACAGGTCTAGTGGTCTACTGACCTTGATCTGTGAATATCTACGAACGGCTTCTATTTGTGTTGTACTTTCAATCAAAATTGCATATATCAGGTGCTTTAAAAGCCATCTCGGACCATCTCAGTGCTTCTAAGGTTTTATCTCCAAACACAGAAGTGATGCACTGTTTTACAAGGTTTTAATCGATGCACAGGCTGCGTAAGCGACGGGCTGTGTTGAAGCAGAGCCTGAAAAGTATGTTTCTTGACTCCTACTCCAGTACTTTAAGTTAAAGACTTGATTTCCCTTTAAGAACTTGATCCCAAAGCCACATGAATAGTCCTGCTGAGATTATGGGCTAAGGATTTTTCTGAATTGAGTATTAATTCGCTACCTTGCCATTTGCAGTAGTGCTAGTTGTTGGACATTAATGCACTCGTATGGGTAAAAATGTGTACGCTGCTAATATTTTTTAAGTGTTTCTTTTTTCTTCCACACAGAGAATAGTTTTCCTTTTTCATCTGTTCTTCAGTTTTTCTGCTATGCAATAGAAATGTTGCATTTACACTCTAATTTAAGCATTGTTACTCCAAATCATCACGATAATACAGTGCCACGGGGAGTCTGTGCAATGAAATGTGTTCTGGGACAAGTGCTCCTTCTTCATTAGAAGAAGGACCTTCACTCGGATGTGATCGAAAATGAAGAGCATTGAATCCCAACACTCCTTCGCTTCCCTGTGCCATTGAAGTACAAGTAATTGTTGTGCATTAAAACCACTTCAAATGCAACGACAGCAACCGTGAAGGCAGCTTTGCTTAGAGTGTTTCTGTTGGTAAGAGCTTTTATTGGTGCGACTGCGTTTTACATCACTAACACTTGGCCGATTATTCTGTTCTCTGTCCCTTGAACAGAGCAGGAGGGAGCGTTTCTGCTTTGGTCTTGTTTTCATTCATTGAAAGCTCGACTGGATCCTGTCTTTCTGTCTTATGTTCTTTTTGGACTCAGAGCTGCTCAGAAGCCCACCGCACTTTCAGGGTAAGAGCTTGTTTCCATCCCAGTTTTCCAGTTTTGGTTTTCTGTGAGCGACTCTGTCCCCTCGATGTGCGGGAAGGACCATGACAGGGGTGTTTGCGTTACCCCTTTCCCATGGTCGGATTGTTTGGTAGCTGTGTTCCCTTTTGCCATCAGGTTGTGTCCTGTCCTCTTATATTTAAGAGAGAAATCGATTCCAGAGCAGGTATGACATTTATTTTCGAGATGAACCGCCTGTCAGTGTTTGTACTCACAGGTCTTGTTTCTGTGGTGTTCCTTACCCAGGGACACTGGTGCTGTTGGGCTACTGGAAGAGCTGAGACCCGGTGGATGACCATCTTCCACCCTCTACATTTTTTTTTTTGTAGTCCTGATTCCTTTGTTCATCTTAATTTTACTTGTTATCTGAAAATCAGCGTGCCTTTTACAACTACTGTGTTGCTTTCTTCCCCTTTCACTTGCCCTAAGAAATTATTGGATATTTCTCCAAGAGATCTGTGCATTAAGATTTTGATTTTGTTTATGCTTTGTAGCACTGTTTCAACACTTAATTTCCTTTAGTACTTTTGCTGTGGCACCTCAGTATATTTCATTTATTCTGCAGAATCCATTTTTTCAGTACATTCAGAACTTCCTGGTGAACTTAAAATTCAAACTGCTGCTGACTCTAGGGACCAGAAACCTTCACAAGCATTGCAATTCTGTCCTGTCCTGGGAGTGCATTAAATTGCTAATGGAAATCTAAAGAGCACAGGAGCTCAAAAATGAAAATCTTGGAGTGGTGTCTTCAGAATAATTTGAGGTCAGCGCTTTTTCTGGCTAACTGCGTGTCAGCCCAGCACAGTCCACTCTTCTTCAGTGACGTGGTTCACACAGAGCACTGGTTGAAGCCGTGACATCATCCATCTTCTGGGAACTTCACAATTGCATATTTCGGGTATTGTACTTGCACAAATCCCACGTAGCCAGAGAACGGGGTTGTGCGTTAGGAGTCAGGAAATGATTTCATTCTGTGGTTATCATATGGTGGGACTTAATTCTGAAAAAAAAATGTTGGCTTTACTTAAATTGGTTACCTGCAATTTGTTCACAGTATTGTTTCAGCTGGAAATCACATTTCCCCATGTTATCAACCACATATAATCATCCTATGGATTTGAACTGCAGTCGCTCTGCTTACTTCCTGAAGCTCACTGGATAACTGCGAATGAATTATTTGGCATGATTAGGTGCAGCTGGCGCAACCATCAGAAACAGTGGCTTTTGAAAGACTATTCAAGATGGTTTTGATAAGTTCGAAGTTTGAGGGTTTTTATTTGATTTCCATTAAAAAACTGTGAAATAGAAGAGCATTCATATGTTGCAGGAGGAATTTCTTTACCGTGTCGAGAGATGGCAGATGGAAAACCAGGAGTTGTACGTTTCAGTGATACCCTGCATGTTGTACATGTTGATGTCCTGCTTCCCGTCTTCAACAAATCTCTGAATTTAGAGGTGAGAGAGCGGTAAGATTACAACCTGTGTCATGATCTGCGGTGGTGGTTGCTTTCCGTTCTCCTGTATGCGTTCAACCACGTTTCCCAGACTCATCTGCGCATTCTTACCAGCCACCTTTCCTGCAAATTTGGAGGCAGAGGTGAAGGGTTTGACTTCCAGTTTTTCTCTTTTGCGGCACGTTCTATTTTTGGCCGCTTGGTGTTTTGAGCCAGTGGTCTGCTGCTGGAGCCAGGGTGCTCCTATCTCCTTCCATGTGGCGTTTGGGGATGCAGAGCGGGCGTTCGGAGAAGTTTTGTGGTGAGACGCTTGCTGTATGTCCCTCTGATGGCAGCTGTTGAGGACAAAGGCAGCGGAGAAGCTGAACATAACAGATGCTCTTATTTTTGCTGACATTCAAAATCCGCCTTTTCTGATATACAAGATAATTTTTGTGTCAGCTGAAGGGACGAGATCCTTATTTCCCTGAACATCTCAAATGGATATGAAAGCAATATTTTGCTTTGTCTGATTTATGGGTATGAGTTGCCATTGCCAGTAGATTATCTGGACTGATAATGGATTTTTACTTGACGTTGTGGAGACTTGCTACAGATGTATGTTTCTTTCTCTTATCTTCCTCCAGAAGATTTGTATGTTCTGGCAGACACAACAAGCTCTCTTTTTGGTTTGGGAAGAGAACAGAAAGGGATTATGCTACTGTTTGCGCGAGCCACCAGAACTGTATCAGCTTTCCTGGGGCTTGCCACTTGTTTAGGATTTGCTCCTCTCCTCCAGTCGCTGGGAGGGAACTTCTATTGCCACGGCAGATCGTGGCACTGGCTCACTCCCTCCCTGACCAGTTTGCCTTGCTTGTGTTGCCGGCATCTAGTAAAGCTCCACAAAAGTCTAAAAGCTTTGTCAGCTCCTTTTTAGCTCACATTTGGCATCAAGGACTGGCTAAGAGACACCTGTAGTTTGTCTTTATTTGTTTCTTTGTGCCAGCCTTTCATGCCAGGGGGTTTTCTGCTGCCCCCAAAGTCAGCGCAGGGGTACTTGCCAAGGGAGCCGACCCTTGGCAGGGCATGGCGTTTCCCCCTCCCCACCCCACAGTCAGGCTCTTACACCTCTTTCCACCTCTATGAATTTCAAAAGCAGCGAAACATGGCAGAGTTACACCCCAGAGTTGCTTTTTATGTAGCACCGTGTGACAGGAGCTGGTGCTTCACTTTCTGCGTGCCCCAGCAGGATTTCACCATGGAAAAGGTCGTGGTAAACGTGCACACGTGGGGTGGCCCTGTGCAAAGCCCCGGGCCGCTGTACGGGCACAGGAACCTGGTCTTGTGTTAGCGGGGGAGCGGAGGGGCTCGGGAGACCTGGCAGAAACCCCGGTGGTGGGCAGCGACGTCTGCTGAGGCACAGTGGTACCTGGCTGCGAGCGATTGTCACCTACTCAGTAAAGACTCACGCAGGACCTTGTCCTGGGAACGCCTTGACAGCAAGACGCGACCCCAGGACGTTGTTATTCGCGTGAGCGAATGGATGAGCTGAGGAAGATGCCTATTCTTGCTGCAGGAGGAGGCGTCCCCGCTCGCAGGGCCATGGGGTGGCCGCAGGGCCATGGGGTGTCCGCAGGGCCATGGGGTGGCCGCAGGGCCATGGGGTGGCCGCAGGGCCGGCCTGGGAGCTGGTGGTCCCTGCAAAACCCGGCTTGCGCAGGGCGGTGGGAGCGTGCAGCTTTCCCAGCCATCCACCCGATGGCAGCACAGCTATGGACGTGGCGCCGCGCCGCCCTGCCTCTGCCGTGGCCTTGCCTCGCACCACATGCTCGCCAGCTAATGAGCGGCGGGTTTCCCGCAGCCCAAAAATAATTCCGCAATTTTTTAATTCCTTTTTCCGTCGTATTGTCCAATGCTTTTGTTTCAATCCTTTGTTAAGATATATATTGAGTAAATAATTCTCATAGTTGAGGCTTACGGGAAAATACTGCAGCACGCTTAAAACAGACCCAAGAAATCCTCAGCATGTGGTCAAAATACCCATTTTCTGAGTGGATGAAACAGGGTTTTAGAGTTTATACTTGTGCTATTGCAACTAAATTAAGTCATGAAAGAGGATAATACAATGTACCATCATTTTAAAGTAATTTAATCATGAAAACTAAAAATTTGGAAGCAAACAGATATTTTACTTAATAGAAACCATCTGCACTGTACAGTAGGCAAATTGTATAAAAATGAATAAAACTGTCTCTGGAGGAAAATGACTCAGGCACCAGCTTATATAATGAAGATGTATATGTGCCTTTTAGCATTTGCATTGTCTATTAGACTAGGTAAATCGCAGCGCTAGTGTAAGTGAAACAGTTACAAATTTTATTACCATCATATGACTGATGACAAAGGCAGTAATAGAAGTAATGCCTATTAGAGAGGGCTTGTTCCAGACCCTAAATAGCTTTGAGCTTTGGACTGGTCTGTGCAGCTAAAGCTGTACTCGGGGGGGTCGCTGGGACGTTTTCGTCAGGGTGCTGCTTTTCCTGGGGGAAGCCTTTTCCCCCGTTTGGGCTTTTCCCTGTTTGATTTAGGCCCTCCGAGGGCGGGGGAGACTCATTTATGACCATCCGGAGAGGATTTTTCTACCAGACTTTTTCCTTGGCAGAACCGGGCAGATGATCTTTAAACCGGTCCTTTACTCCTACGTAATCCTGCGCGGCAGAACGCGTTTGTTTGACGGAGAGATGCTTTTCTTCCTCGCTGCTGGCACGTCTCTTTTCCCCTGTTGTTGAAGGACAGATTTCAGTACTTTTCAAAATATTTATTCGTTCGCATTCAGCAGCTTTCCTAAATGATCGCAAATAATATGAATTATTCAATTTCAGGGCTGTAATAGCCCGCATCTAGTCTGCTTTTAAAATGAAGTTTATAAGAGCCACTTTCAGTTGCTGAGATTTAACACTCGAAATAAATGTGCCCTGCGTTAAAAGCTTTGTACTGTTTCTCCCAAACCCACAACAATATCTGGTTAGAAAAGCAGGAATTTTCTGACACAACATATTTTACAACAAAGGAAAATCCCACCCTCCCGGTGGCATTTGTGCTTATACTTTCTCAGCTGGCATTTTAAAGGATGGGTGTTTGAGGGAAATCTGTGCAATGCAAAAGCAGATTTATTTTTGGTTTAAGAAGAGTAAGGAGGTGAAAGCAGAATCGGTTTCCGCTTGCATATTAAGCATATTTGGCAACGAGAACATTTCGCATTAACAAATATGTAAAGTAAAAATACGTCCCAAAAGATTAAGACTTCTGTGAATTTAAAACAAATTAGATGCAGTTTTCTACCCTGATATTCTCACTTTCTGTTTTGCTTCATCTTATTGCAATAGCCAGGTCCACTCGCCTAACCTGCCCTGGCAACGAAGGCGAGCGGCGGGGAGCCGTGGAGCTGCTGTCTCACACTCGGGAGCATAAGCCCCCGCCAGCTCCTAGAAAGCATTTTGGGTAAAATGCTGCTTTTTTATTTTTTTTTCCTGAGTGTGGCTTTGGGGTTTTTTATGGTAAGAGTATCAATCCCGCCCTCCTCCCCCCACCCCCAACCCTGCGGTGTCTGAATTCAGAAGTTCTTTAAAAAAGAAGCAAATCCTTGGGATCCGGAGGCTGCTCTTTAGCAGAGCATAACGGTTTCAAGGCAGGCAGGTCAAATTTGGGGTCTGAATTGTTTAATAATGGATATGTAAGGAGATGATGTTCTCTGGGGGCTTGATGCCACCCTCGTCAAGGCAGCGTGAGTCACTCCATTGACTTCAATGGACCTGGCTTAAAAACATCTGACAAACCCCCCCCCCAGATATTTAGCCCAGACCTACTGCGCTGAGAAGGAATTAGGCCATCAAGTTCAGAGAAGGATCAGTCCCATGCCTTTAAATAGCTTGGTGGCAGTAGTTCAGTAATTAACATCGGTCGCTTTAACAAAAAGGGAAATGTCTTTGCCTGCCCATTCCATTCGAATCTGAAGAAAAAAAAATATCCTTACCTGTTGTTTTTTTGTGAAACTGTAGCCGGCTTTAGGAAATTAGTTGTTTCCATTTTTTACTGAAAGATATATGAAATTTAAAACCTTAGAGTTTTTTAATATTAGAAATATAATCTTTTGCATACTACTAAACCACAGGCACAAATAGCAGTTAATCTTTTTATTTTTTTTTAATTTGGTGATTAAAAGCAAGTAAAATGTGAAACTCCAAGATACAAATAGCCGTGGAGTCCAAAAGCACAAAGGAAATGGCTTCAGAATGAAGACATTTATTTTCTTCTTGCTTCCCTGTAACATGGTTTATTTAGCTTCATGTGATTTGTGCCAGGACAAAGTGTGTTCTATAAACAAAAAAGGGAAAAGGTTAAACCAGTAATAAAGTGCAATGATAATAAAAAATAACGATGATTTTTAAAAAAATTATAAAAAAAATAAAGAAGGGGAAGAGTATTGCAAGTCCGGAGCGGGTGAGTCAGTGAGGTCCCAAAATAGAGGCATTAGGAAATTAAAGATAACTATTTTTGGTGGGGGAAGAAGAGGCTTCCAAACCATTTCTGCCTTTTCTGGGCTGCCAGGCTCCCTTGGAAGCTGCCGGGATTGGTGCTCACGAGTCACTTGGGCATTTCGGAAGGTTTATCCCGTGCTCTGGCTGCCGTTGTCTGGCGCCTGGTCAGATTTTTGCCTCCTACCAAATCCCACCGCCCCTGAGATGCTCCGTGTAGGGATACTGAGAAAACCGAGGAGTGGTATTTTTTTGCAAGTGAAATACCCCCGCGTTGGGGCGGCCGGGGTTTGAATCCCTCACCTGTGGCTTTTTTGGGGAGCCTGTGTGCCGGCCCCGGCCGAGGACCGCGCTGAGCCGGGGGGTCTGGCCGGCCGGGGCGTGGGGCTGCGGGGGCACCACCAAACCCCGCTCCCATCCCGGGCCCACGGAGCGGGGACACCGAGTCCCTTATCCACACGATGGCACTCTTAAGCTTTCGAACAATTTCGTCTAACTCTCGGCATTTAATGTGAAACCTATTTATTTTTTCCCTGCCAAAAGTAAAGGAGGAGTTGGGGAGGGAGGACACACACAGCACACACAACTTGGCGTCCCCCTTGAAATCTGAATGGCCCGGGTTGTCCCCAGCCCACCCCACGCCCGTGACCTTGTGGGCTGCACCCCAAGAGCCGCCAGCACTTGGGGCACCCGCTGTGCTCCCCGTTTTGCAGGAAGGGAGAGCGCTCAGTCCCTTGGGCGGCTGAAGGGCAATGGAGAGCAGCTGGAAATACTATTTTAGATGCACCAAAAAAAACTGTTAAAAAAAAAAGCCCTTCTGCATGGCAAGAAGGCCGCAAACACTGCAGCCCAAGAGCAGGCTTGTGTTTGGACATTTATGGGGGAAAAAGGTCATATTTATTGTTTTGTTGCTTATTCTGCGCAGCCTCAGCTGTACAAAAGTCAGGAGTGCGGGTTGTTTTCTTGAAGAGTTTTAGCTATTAAGTGTTTTTTAAAAACAAGGGTTCATTGCTATCAATCTGGCAACTTCTAGGAGCGCTAAATTTACTCCATATTAAAGTGCGTGTAGGAGGGGAAGAGGGTTGGGGGGGTGGGGGCAGATCCTGTCCTGCTCAGTGCAGTTATTCCGACGGCTGCATCGCCCTGTCTGGGAGGTATGTGTGTGCCTGTTGGAAAAGTCAGCAAATCACTGCACACCAGCGCAGCCGTGGAAGTAATTTCTGCTCCTTTCTCCCTGCCTGCCAGGTGGGTTTGGGTACTGCGGTCAGGGGTCTGGAAGGATTTTCTGGGTCTGCGGCCCCGTGGTACATGGTGGTTGCACAAGCAGCATCTTGCCCTGGATTTGTGTACAGGTCGCTGACCTGATATGTTTTCCTAGCAGGGAAAAAACAAGACCTTGCTCCTTTGTTCCCTTCTTCACCTGAAGGTATCATCTACCTATTGGATACAGAGCTTCAAACTTCTCCATCAGGTCTTGACCACCAGCACTTAATGCCACCGCTCCTGCTAGGGCGGCGTATGCCAGCCCATTTTTCAAGGGAGAAGAGTTTCACATCACCTTTTCACGGATGCAAATAAAAAAAGGCCATATCATCACCAGGCAGGGCCCCAGCTGAACCAGGAGCGAAGCTCTGAGGACGTTGGGCACAGCCCCCCCCCCACCCCCGCGTCAGCCATCCTCACATCAACCAGCCCATGCTGCCGGGGTCGGATTTAATCTTGCAAAACTCTGCACGACCCCTTATTAAAAACTGAGTAGCGAGGGGTCACTGCGCCGCAAAATCAAGGGCGGCCGAAGCGCGTGTTGCAAAAAGGACAAATTTCTGGCACCCTGCACACCAAACGAGCCCCTTGCGGGGATGCTGCTCAGGTGCCGGCGTAACGCACACCCTAAAGGTGCGGGTGTAACGCACACCCTAAAGGTGCCAGTGTAACGCACCTCCTAAAGGTGCTGGCGCATTAGGGTAGGGGCTGGTACTGGACTGGGGTCTCTGCAGGCAGAAGGCATCCTCCCCTGTTGCTGGGGTGTCTGGTGTATTGGTGAATAGCGGGGCGGCGGGGGCAGCCGAGCTGGGGATTTGGGTGCAAGGTGGCCTGGGGCAGGGCAGGAGCCGGGAGCAACGGTTCCCAGCCCCTGCCTGCCCTTGGCTGCTTGTTGACTCTTTCTGCCGCTTCCCAGGTGTTTGTGGGCTGCGGGGTCCTGTTCTCACCGTCGCCGAGCACCCACGGCAGCCCTTTTGAGAGTGGTTGGGGAGGCGGAGGTTTCAGAGCCGTGCTAGATTACGTCTTTCGAAAATTGCCAAGCTGGGGTTAGAGGGCATTCTCAAGGGAGTGTCCAAAATCAACACGATTATCTTGATTATTAATATTTGCATTGGCAGAAGTACTGTAGATTTGTGTGGAGAAACACAGTCCCTCCACTGCTTATTGCCGCATGTCTGCGGAGCCCGTTGAGCAGCAGCTAATCCATCTACATGGGGGATGATCTTATTTTTTTTGCTTTTCCATAAATGTCAGGATAGTTTAACGTGCAATCTGTATTAGCAGCTGGCTGACAGCACCTTTTTTGGGTCAAATCCTGACAACCGCCCCAGAACGAGATACAGTGAGCCCCGTGCAGATAGCCTGCAAAAACTGGATCTTCAGAGGACAAGGAGGACCTGTATTTTAGATGGGTGTGGGAGACTTGTGTATGTTTGGACCACACTCCTGGGTATCGCAGGCAGCTTAATCCTTTATCTTTTCCATCTAAAACCAGTCGATTTTTGCTGAAACTTAGTCCTGGGTCATTTTTTTAGAACATCCCCCCCCCCCCCCCCTTTACAACTCATTCCACAGCACACCAGAGGTTAAAAATAATTGGCTTGTTGAATTCCTTAGCACTTAATTAGGCAAGAGATTATTTGTACAAACCAGGAAACAATCATTTGGGCAGAGTTCACTCACATGGCGTCTTCTGCCTCATTTTTACTAAAGAAATCCTCTTGTTATGATTTTGGGGCATGAGCAGGTCATGCGTCATCCCTGGCTCCTTTTTTTTAAGTGGTACAGTTCATTTAATAGAATTATGATGGAGACACCTATGGTGAGGTACTGCTACAGGTATTTTGTCTACTGATGTGCGAATACTAGGTTAAGTCCATTACTCATAAAAACTCCACTTTTTTCATCACTGAATACAACCTTACTATATTTTCCTGTTAATTGGAGTAAGAAATCGTGCTGGTTTGTAAATACGTAGTAGATATGCTCTAACTTAGTGCAAGAAGCAGTAGACGTGCATAAGGAGTTAGCGTTGTCTCAATACCAAGTTATTTACAGTGCTTTCCTTTCCACGTTAGCTAGAAAGGGGAATGCGGCAGGGACTCGTCACTGCAATTGCCAGATAACTCTTGAGGTCACCTGCGCTCTTGGTCGCGCGTATTGCAAAGGGAGCATAATTTATTCCAGTTAATTTTGGATTTGAGGAGCAAAAATCCACAGGCTATTAATCTGGCGGATGTGAAATGTTTGCTGCATGTGTTGGTGTTTGCAAAGCTTTCCTCTGCTCCGCAAGTCTCGGTTGAAGAGGGCAGTTCTTCAGCTGGTTTGGGGGGCAGAACTGATCTTTCCCTTATAAAATGCAGAATGCTCAATGAATGGCAAAAGTGCTTTTAAAAGGGGCTCGTGGAACACTTTGAAAATATTAATTAGTGTGTTGAAGCATTCTGCATAGCATATCATAGTAAAACTGCTCCAGGGGGTTGCTTCGAATGAATTATTAATATGAATCCCTCTCTCCCTTATGCTTCACACCCTGATTTTATGGGACTTGGCGTGGGTTGGGGTGTCTATTAGATTCACTTATTGCCTGTTTAGTGGGAGTACTTTGTAGACTGCATCAAAAGGTCACTATTTTTTTTTGGAATCCCAAATTTTAATCAGTAAAATGACTAGATTCCTCCAAACGTGAAAGGCCAGCTATCGACAAAAAAAAAGAAGCAAACTCCCCATAAAGCCATGATTAAAATCGTATCGCCGTTGTGCAGTAGAGAAGGGGAAAATACCCGGACTGCTCAGTCCCTGCGGCGGCGGGACCAAGCGCTGTTGGGTGCGTCACCACCGGGTTGTAATGAATGGATGTGCGGTGCAGCCACGTGCAGATCTCACCAACACGCTTGCCCCGACGGCTCCGAGAAGAGCATTTTCACTGAAACGGTGTTGTAACGTGTTCACGCTTCTTCCACATGCATTTCGATGCCTTGTACCACAAGTAGTGAATTCATTAAATTGACAGAGTACAGTTCCTTTTCCCCTTTTGGCTTTACGGTATCACAAAGTTGAACCTGTTAACCTAACACTGAAAGAGAAAAGCTGTGCTTAAGAAAAAAATTGTTTTTCAGCTCTTGAGGCCTGTTTTGATGAAGTCCCTTGTGTACAAATATAAATAAATCCATAAAGTAATTTGACTTCTAATTCACACTCAGATTATGGAAATATTTGTATTTTCGTGGCTGTTAGACTGAATTACAAAGGGTTTTGAGGGTCCAGTTTTCATTCTTATAAGCGAAAGAAATACAAAATTGATGGTTTACAAAACAGCGGCAGCTGTAACACAGCGACTGTTGAAGGACTAAGTGTTGTGCCAAAACCCAATTTGTTATCTCGGGAAGGCGGAGGGAGACTGAACTTGGGGCTTGATGTTCTCTCATCGCACGTTCAGAGTTCCCAGTGTCTCCAGTAGGAACAACAACACGTCGGCTGGGAGTGCTGAGAATGAAGGGAACGTAATATCAGGCGTTTTTTCCCATAATAGTAAAAAAAAAAAAAAAAAAGAAAAAGAAAAAGGGCACCAATAAGGAAAATGTTTATTTCTGCATCTGAAAATAGAGGCTTAAAAATAGATCTGTGTGTCGTATTTGAAGGTAGAAGATGATGGTGCATTCAGGCTTTCTCTGCAAGAAGGAAAGGCAAGAAGGAAGGGCAAGCTCCTTACAAACAGCTTTGATGTTCTTGAAGCATAAAGGTTTTAGTTTATTCAGGGTGTTAAAAACTTCAGTCAGAGTCATCGTTTCAGAAGGCAAATCGCAGTGGTAAATGCCAAGGAGACTATTAATAATAGCTTTTTTTAATATAAAAATAGGTGAAAGTGCGTTATATTGGAGCCTAATAGCATAAATCTGCACCATCTGCAGAAGCTTGACGTGGAAGGTTTTACTCTCTTGCTGTACTTCCCAAGAGTTCTGCCAACGCGAGGTCGTAGCTGCAATTCCTTGTTGATGACAGCTTGCTGCGGTTATGACAGAAACTCATCATTAGCCTCAGCCGGTTCTTACTTTTAAGAAACGAGCAGCTTTTTCATTTGTTTAAAAAAAAACCAATCCTGAGAACTAACTCTGTTTTAGGAGTTAAACTGGTGATGGATTTTTCTGAGGAAAGGATCATCTTACGGTTTCTCAAGTTGTGAGTGTTATTGGCTCTATGAAACGTGTCTTTTTTTTTCTTCTTCGGTTTTTTTTTTGTTCCAGGGGAGAAAGGTTGCCAACTGATTAATATTTTAAACATGTAGACAACCTGCAGACCTTGCTCTCAGACTCAGATTTCTCCCTCATCCCTCCCGAAAAAATAGTTTCATTGCTAAAAACTCATTGTTAGAATGTAATATTCCCAGGTGAAACGTGATTATTTATTCACTTTATTTCACCAAAATTAAGGACAAATAATAATAGAAAGAGTTCAGCAAACAGTTAAAACAATATCGCACGCAATCTCTCTGGAGTTTGGTTAAGATTTCAGCTTCTTGCTTAAAATTATGTGGGTCAACCTTATGATGTGGGCAATGAATAGGAAAATACATTTCAGTAACTGAATTTTATATGTTTTTAGAGAAAATGCTGGTAACGCTTAGTGTAACAAAGTATATAAGATGCCAATTTAAACGTTTGTATGTGCGCAAGGTACAGCACAGCAAGCTGTGTAGCCTGCTGTTGTAAGCTGCTCCGGATAACTTATGGGGATTTGTTTTTATTTATTATTCAGACGAGGATTTAAATATTCCACATTCTCATGTGAAAGTGTCAGCTGAGAAACTGAAAGTTTCTCTGAGTTCAAGATAAGAGAGATGAAGGAGCTGAGAAAGGAACTTGCAATGGCCCCTCCTTCCTGGCCACCCCCATATCCATGGTGGCTTTTTGTCGACCTCAAATCTAGGTGTGATTTGGCTGTGGAGGGGCTGGTCACGGCCGCTCTGGAGGCTGGGGCGACGGTGTGGGCTCACGTTGCGTCCCAGCACTGCCGCCCTGGATGTCAGGAGCCAGGTGTAGCACTTGCTTATGCCAGTGCAAATCCAGAGCGCTCCATCAACACCAGATGAGCCGCTCCAAAATTGCACCAGCAAAACTGGGAACGCTGGGGTTTAAGCTGAAAAAAACCATCTCGATATAGTTTTTCTCTGATAAATTCTGCATTACTGCTCTCCATAGGGTCCCCTTCTCCTCCCATCACATTTATTTTTTCACCGGGGCTACTTTTGATTTATATCTACATGACCATCGCACAGAACTTTGGGCTACTTTAAATAAGCGTTGAAACAAGCTTTCATTTTTGATCGTTCATTATTATTATCATTCCCTCCCTCTCATCCCGAGTTTCTTCTGAATCGTGTGTTACACCCTGCTTTTGCCTCTGTGAAATGCTGATAGGAAATAACGCACAGAGTACAACAGACATGGCAGACACGTACACCCATTCATGTCAATAGCAGCAGAATAAATTCTGGTTTGCAAATCAAAAGGAAATAGACCATTTCTGCGTATTCAGAGCCCTGCCAAAAAGCCACTTGCACAAAATACCCTGCGCATACTTTACATGAGATGGCAAAGGAAAATATTTCCTTTGCCGGTGAACGCGAAGTAGATATATGGTTCAGAAAAGGCGGCATGAAAGATGCTCTTAGTGAAAAATAGCAAAACCCAAACAAATTAGAAACTCTTCAGATCTATAAAAACATATTTGTGGAAAAACTAGTTCAGCATGTTAGATATTCTCCTTTTCTTTTGGCTCCTTGTGACTCTAATTCTGCCTTTTCCTCCGGCTCCCTCGTGATATTCAGTATCGAGTTATCAGCTTTCTGCTTCCCCCGAGATCAGGGAGCCATTTAGGTGCATTCAACCTGGGCCTACCTGAAATTTTCAGCTGTAATCAAGCAGGATATGCATTCGTTTTAGTGGTAAAATCTGCATCTTAAATATTTGCAGAGCTACACGCATCTGTTGTAAAACCGCAGATGTGTGTCTCTGCAGATATATATAGTTCAGTGTGATATATGATGTTTTATAATTAAAATTTTATTGAATTTTAATATAAAAACAAATTCATACATTAAAAATTAAGTAGAGAACAAACATGTGTGGTATCAGGAGGATACAAGCTGTGGTACGGTAGGACAACAACATCTGACCCATAAAAAACACCCTGCTTTAGTTATAAAATACCTTTGTGGCTAGGAGATTAGTGTGATATATTATTGAGGTTCGAATATTTGGAAAAATAATACCGTTTTGTCAGTTCCATTCATGAGTTAAGAAACAGCTTTTGAAGTCCCTTTATTAAACATTCGAAAGCAAATGGACTTAGGCAGAGCAAGCGAGGCCTCCCAACAAGCAGCGTAAGCATTATTTATGCTATATAGTTAACATTTTTGAGCAAGCTAAATGGTTTCTTGCAGTGCCCAATACAGCATGTTCCTTCGGAGTCGTGTGAGTAGAAGATCCGAGTGCTTGCCCGAAGAAATAACGCAGCCTTCGCTTGCGACCCTTTCCCGGTCAAGTCCTGCAAGGACATCGAGGTAAGCGCTGATGTTGCGTAGAGGGCCTTACGGGCGAGTGATAAGTGTATCCTACGGTGCCCAATAGGAGCAGGGTTCAGCGTACATTACTAACGAGATTTAATCTTCATGTCACCTTTGGGGGCATAATTGCAGCCTGGAGAAAATGGATGACCCACCCTAGGTCCCAGAGGAAGGCTGTTGGTGACAACAGCGATAACCAGATGACTTCCCTCTGCCAGGTTCAACTTATCGGCATCACGTTGCGCACCCTTCGTCAAAACCATTTTCTCTGCGATAAAAAGCAAACCACAGCCCAGGATGTATGCAAATACAGGAGAGAAAATAGTACTGAAATATTTGAATACTTTTACATAAAGGGGTGATGTGCCTTTGCCTTGAACGCTGGATTCATTTCCATTTCAAAAAAGGTACAGCTGAAATATAAAAAGTTCACAGACAGTTGATGGAAATGATTAGACAGAGGGCTAGGTTTGTGCGTGACGAGAGCCTGTCAAGATTGGAAGATGAATTTTGTGGCTAACAAGAATGAAAATGGTAAAGAGGTATCAAATAATGAATAGCACTCAGGAAATTGTTGAGGATACCTTTTTCCTCCCCTTTCTGCTGATGCAAGAATACAGGAACAGCCGAAGGACGTGGCAGGGACCGCATCTCAGGCTGATGACAAGAGGCGGACATTTTGCAGATGGGTTGTAGGACTCTTGAACAAGAGTTCAAGAAGTCTGGGCCGTCACAGGTTTAAAAAACCGAGCAATTAGAGATTCGGATAGCAGTATTTGCATTAGATGAGGCAAAGCTAAGGGACGTGTAATCTTATTCTCCCTTAGCTGCTGGGACTCCTCTTTCCCAGGAGCTGCATCGTCCCTTTGCGGTGTCTTTTGAATATTTTCCAAGGCTTCTGGAAGCTGTTGCCAGAGCTGGACATGCTCCCTGCCACCAGCCCTCTTGCTCCTGCACCACCTTCCTGGAAGGAGAAAGCAGCCCCGGCTCTGTTTAAGAGTTAAAATTTAACTCTTAAATCAGCTCCATAATCCCCTCTGCCTCAACATTTTTCCCCTCTTATTGAGCAAATTCTGCAAATCAGGTAACAGCAAGATTTGGGAGCATCGCTGATGAACGGAGACAAGGGTATCGTGACTGCAGACTCCAGGAATTCAGGGCAAGAGCCTTTTTTTAAGGCCCACATGCAAGCGCACGTGTGCGCACGCATGCACACATGCCTGCACGTATACCCTGAACTTAGCGTGACTCTGCGCCTTCAACTTTTAACACACTTCCCCAATTAAGCTATTCAGGGCTCACACTTAAATAGCTGTCCGCAGCTGCTGCAAATTGATTTATCCCCTGATGACAGTCAGAGCTGCTGACCAAACTGCTGGCGAGAAAGAGTTCTTTAATTTAGGTGTTGTTTTCTTTCTTACTTTTTCCTTTTCACACTGACTTTAACCTGCTTTTTCTTTACGATTAATTCCAGCTTGCAAGTTCAGTGTGTATCGCAGCGTGTATCTCGGCTCCGTTCGGCATAAATAATATTTGTTTTCCTGTTGCTTAAATGGATGAATTAAATTAGGGTTTTATTGAAGTAGATGAAACTTCTTTTTGTAACAAAAAGAAGGAAAGATTAAAAAAAAAGGAGGATTTTTGAAAGAGAACTGCTGAGACATCCCAATGTTACAGATATTATAGTTTTAGAGCCATCTTGTTATTTGTGTTCTGAGAATTTACAGAAATGGTGGTTTTCAGAATGGAAATGGCATATTTATTCAGCCTACAAAAAGATGATGGCTTCTATCTGGTGAAAAAGGGGGTATTTTCCTCTACTCCTACGTTTACTTTGTTAATCTGCAAACTCAACAATACAGCTCAGCATGCAGCTGAGTTATATTCCATTTACAGTTTATATAACGCGTTGCAGCCCATCCAACATCAACCTCCGATGAAAGGTTGCGCTATACGCAGGTAATCTATAGCTCTCTCAAATGATCGCTGTATGAAATGTGCACAAAAAGAACATACTTCTTGCTTATTTTTGGTTTGGAGAAAAAAAAAAAAGAAAACCTTTAGAAATGATTAATAGTAAGTGTCAGTAATTTGTTTTGGAGAGGGACCGTCTTTATGTTATCACATGTCCCATTAACCGAGCAGGAGGATATTGATTATACACAAACTAACTACTCTTGCAATTATTTCACTGGAACGGATCAACAAAAAGAAAGTAAGAACTCAAGTTTCAGAGTTAGAGGATTATAGATGTTTTTCTTGTCAGTCTACAGCAAAATAACATGTAGATGGAACAGGAAAAATAAAAATTCTGTGCTAATTTTAGCAGATATTCTTTTGGTCCAGCATATATTTAACATTTTTCCACTACCAAAGTGTGCAAAGCACAACTCAAGTTCTGTGAACTCACAGTAATCCCCAAAATCTTCATAGCTGGGTGACGGTATTTGTAGAAGATACCAAGTACGTTTTATTACATTTTTTCGGGTTGCTCCAGGGCTGAAATCTGGAAGCTCTCACGTTGGACGTGCAGCTTGTTCCTTCGGCAGCTGCCACCGGCAGGTCCAGCTTTCGCGTGTCCGTCTGCTGTGCGTCTTGGGACGGGAAAGGGAAAGGTGTCGTCTTTGCTATGCCAGCGCTCTTCTTCTGACCCAACATTTCACTCAACGCTCAGGGAAATTTGCCTCGCCGGCTCGGCCTCAGCTCCGGCTGTGTTAAATCAGGCCTGAGAAAGAGGCTGCTGAGGTATCTGAGAGTCCTAAAGAAAAACCTTATTGTTAATAGAAAATAACCACCTTTATACAGTGCTTTTTATACCAGACTGAAATTTAATCGAGGGTTTTGTCTTACTACTCAATTTTTTTTTTTAATAAAAGTCCCAGGTAACATTATAATTTCTTCTCAGTTCTTCTTTTAAGTAACATCTCTAGGAATTCACTCTAGTTTTGCTTAGGTATTTTCAGGAGCTGCACCTGTTGAATGCTACAGGACTCCTCCAAGGGCAAATTTATTTCCTCAAGAGATTTGGAAAAATCTCAAACTCCCTCATGATGTTGAAGGCTCTTTTCACACATAACGTAACAGTGTCCTGGGGGGAAAAAATTTAAAAAATAATTATATTTTATGGAAACATAGTGAAGAACACAGCCTCTGCCACAGCTGGACCTAGAGGAGATGGGGAGCTGCACCCCAGTCAGGGACGTTTTTGGGTTGAAACCTGTAGGCATGAGCCTTCTCCTTCGGCATCAGACAGACAGTAGCAGGAATAATCCCAGGGGATGGCCTAAACGCTCATGTGTTCTGCAACACTTTGAGGCGTTTTTGATGCTTCTGAGAAGGAATGCAATTAGCTTTTCAATGATAAATAAATTAAAGGTAGTTGATTTTGCCTTTCACACCTTTGTTTTCTTCACTTTCATAAGGGACTGCAGCCTGTTTATGATTTTCTTAGAAGTTTGAGACACTTTCTCTCATTTAGTGAGAAATTCTCCCCTCTAGGCAGCACAAGAAGGAAAAAAAGGAGAAAAGCAAAGGTAGCAGGAACCTGAAAATGGACAGAGTGTCTGCAGGGAAGGGAAGCCCCGCAGGATCCCTGCAGTTTGGGTTGGTTTCTGGCTGTTTGTTTACGTAATTATGTAATTCCACAACAACACACAGAGAAATAAAAAGCAGCAACAAAGGAGAAAAAATCCTGGCAGAAAAGCACAACCCAATAGGTTGGTTATCGAGGTCTGGAATAAGGCTCTGGTGGACCTTCAAGGCTGCAAGCTCAGGACGGTTCGGCTCAGCAGCTGGCGGTCACCAGCTGGCCTCCGGCACGGGTGGGACTTGTCATCTCCTGCTCAGGTACCCGAATCCTGTGCAGAGATTTCCCTCCCCACCACCACATGCAGCTGAGGGAGAAGCTTCTGACCAGGCTGGGAGATCGCTGAGGGCCGTGCTTTAGAGAACGCCATCCAACGGTTTGCAATATAACTCTTGGTTCTAAAAGCTTTTGTAAGCCTTTAATTTGAACTTTATAATTATTTAATACTTTACAGCCTTGTGTTCATACCCATGTAGACAAGGCCTTTTTATTGTTTTAGAGTTTCAAATACTTGGAAGAGGTTGGTTGAAGCAGGAAGGTCAATACTGGCACCAAGTTGGAGCTGCTAACAGGCTAGAATTGTAGTATTTGGAGAAAGTCTTTTGCTCCAGGACAGAAACTATCTAAAGAAAAAATGCTTAAAGAAGCAAGAGTGGTGTTGGGAGTCTGTACAAAAGGAAGAAAAAAAATACTTATAAAAAGCAAAATCCAAGTAAAAAAGCCTCTGCACAGTCAAATTAAAAGTAAGGTTATTAAGGTCAAGGAAAAGTTTTGTTGAGCTGAGCAGCATAAATAAAAAAGAATAATTGTGACGCTTTTTCTAACTCTTCCTGAATGTAAGACACCGCTTCTGCGGAAGGTCAGTCATCAGGAACTGATCCGGGATGATAGAGGTATGTCCACGACACGGCTGTGCAAATAATTTCAGTAACATTATATATGACTGGTGGGAATGAGGTTGTTCCAGCTTTCTGTCTCTGTGCGTATTTCTATCATGCCCATCACCGCCTCACCTGGTGTATGAGATCTAATCAAGTGCGTTGCATTAAAGCAAGGAAATAGGGTGAGCAATAGCCCAGCCAGTGGGGCATACCCAGACCGTCAGAACAGCCCAGCCGCCCTGAACTGAGACTTGACAAACTGCAAGAAGTGGCAAAATGTCTTTTTTTTTTTTCCTTCCCAGGTAAAGCCTTTACCCGTGTGCATCAAGCATCGAGCGGGTGGGGACCCACAGGACAGCCAGAGCTCTTCCACCCACCCAGGGCAGGAGGCAGGGGAGAAGGGTTGCCATGGACCATCCGCTCTGGACCACCCCCATCACCTCGGAGGGAGTCTGCTGGCTCTGCAAAGGACCCGTGCGGTGGGGTTAATGTCTCCTCTCACCCACACTGTGGCAGACTGGGCAGCGAGGCAGGTAACGAACAAGAGAGACTATGAGGAGATGTAATTAGAAGTGACTTCCACGCTGCGGCTCTCCTTCTCTGAGAGGAGAAGCGTGGGAGGGCCGCTTGGGCTAGGTTCTGCTGAAACAAATATTTCAAAGGTTTTGGAAAAAAGTCTTAGAGATGATGGTATGGAAATTAAGCAAAGAGTAAGGCGGAAAATAACTTGGAGTTGTGTAGCATTGAATGGTCGGAAATAGTTGGAGCACCAGAAACAAGATGACAGGCAGCTGCAGACGTTTGGACATCTGCTGATGCTGCCTACCAAGAAAAGAAGAAAGAAAAAAAAGAGTCAAAGAAAGCAAAATACATTATTCTCATTGTCTTAAGAAACCAGTCTCAATGTGCTTAATTCCGGCTTCCGGTCCCCTGCCCGAGTGGGAGACACTGCCCACGTAGTCTGGGAAGTGCGTGCAGACACAGGACGGGGCTGTGGGCAAGTATGGGACCTGCGTCTGTTTGTCAGGCCTGTAGGAGCACCTTCCCCAACATTAAGTGGAGACAATAGTTTGTAATGACCTAAATTCATGTAAAAAAGATAATTCCTGATGTGTATATTCAGGTCAATAGCACTTTCCCCAGGTTTCAATAATCGGATCAATTATCTGAATCCAATAAAATCTTATTAAAGAAATTCAGAATTATCTTTAAAATAGCTGGCCTTGTAGTCCCTGAGTAGGTTACAAAATCTGCTATGAAGAATTACTGTGACCTACTTTCTGGGCGGTACAGATATCATTATCATATCAGAGGTGCAGTTTGATAAGACTACATGACTTCCATCTCTCATTGAAGATAGTTTGGCAAAGAACTAGCACGAAACTTTAATCTAGGTCCCCAAATTAATCTTTTTTTTTCATAAACATCAGCTGAAATTTAAAAAGTCAAAGCATTGTATGTGAAGAAGCGTTTATTTAATGAATTGCGCAAGTTATAGCCGACAGCGTGATGAACATTTCAAAGTGCATGGGGCGGGCATGAGTTATTGTTGGTGCAGATCGCCAATGCTTGTTCAGCCCTTGACAGCATAAGGCACAGCCACGCTGGCGGAGGGGCACTTTGCACCTACCTCTCACTAGCGTAAATGAGTACTCGAACTGCAAGGTGGAGGAGAAGTGGGACTGTTATATTGCAAGGGCTAATGGAGAACCTTTCAGCCTTGTCTCTGCCAGGTGAGATATTCGGTTATTGCATTGCTTCTGAGAAAATAGCTTTGCTAAAATTTGGCTGGAAACTCTTCCTCGTGTTTGTCAGCTGTTCTCTGACACGGCAGCATGTGAGGCACTAGACTGGGCAGGACTGTCCCAAAGGCACTCGATGGCTTTGCAAAAAGAGCTCTTTTTGGCTTTGATACCTCTGAAGTAAACCTGGCCTCCACGCTGGGTGCACTACTAGTGATAGACGGAGAGGAAACAGACTCAGGCTGCGTCAGGGGAGGTTTAGGTTGGATATTAGGGAAAATACCTTCCCTGCCAGAGCGGTCAGGCCCTGGCACAGGCTGCCCAGAGAGGTGGGGGAGCCACCGTCCCTGGGGGTATTTAAAAGACGTGTAGACGTGATACTCCAGGACATGGTTTAGGAGACATGGTAGTGTTGGGTTGGTGGTTGGACTTGATGATCCTAGAGGTCTTTTCCAACCTTAACAATTCTATGATTTAAAAGCAGTGTTTGCTTAATAACTACTGTTAGCTGCATTGGGGTGAGAGTTTGGAGCTGTGAAAGACAGCGGGTGTTTAACTGTGATTGCGGTGGAGCCAGGATATCTCTGCACTGGTGTGTTGCTGACATGGCAGCCCTCTCTCAGGCAGAAGGACCACTGGAAAAGGCAGTAGCCGGTACCCGAATGGTTGGTTTTCCCTCCTCTCTGCAGTGGTACTTGCTACCAGCTGGTCCAGCTACGGCTCATTTTCAAAAATGCTGTGTGCCTGGGAAAGGCGTCGCTGTTCCCATCACAAACGTTAAGGAGCTCCTCCAAGCTGTGCAAACACCAAACCCCCCTTTGCCAACAGGCAAAGCGTGAGGTTAAACAGGACAGGTGATAGGCACGCATGAGCCTGGGACTGCCTCGTGCCGCCGCGGGACTGGTGGAGATGGCATCGGCAGCGCCGCCGGCTGCGTTTGCATCCCTTGCTGCACCACTCGGCCCTCTCTCACCCTCCTCGATGCCTCCCTCCCAGCGAGGCTTCACCTTTCTCTCCCGCTAAAGCCGGGGCAGCCCTCACCCATCCGACCACTGCTTTGGGGGCGAACACGGCACCGCCGGGCGAGGAAAAGCGGGGAGCATCGACAGGGCTGCGGGACGGCCGTGGGACCCCTCCAGCCCCGGAGCCGGCCGGGGCAGCGAGCGCAGGCACGGCATTTTTATCAGTTAATTTGAAAGCCGAGCCGGTAGGAGCCCACGCAGTAGGGCTGCTTTCCGCTTTGAGAGCGCACAGAAATAGCGGTCCCAGCTGCTGTACGCTGGCCCCGCTCGCGCAGGCCAGCCAGCAGAGCCAGGCCCTCCTCCCTTCAAACGGTCTGGCTTTGATCTCCCCCGTATCAAACCAGTTACAGCCTCAGTAGGATGGTGGGAGGCAGCAGGCGCCGCGGTAGTTAGTGGTGGCGTGTGGCTTAGGGCAGGCACCTTATCTCCGCGCGGTGCAGTCAGCCTCCGATCTGCGGCGTGACATCAAGGCAGGTCCGACCGACTGGCGCTTTAATTAGGAGGCTGAAATTATAATATTATGTTAAAGAACAAAGAGTTTCCAAAGAAAAATATGTGCCGCATATCTGACAAAGATAAATTGGATTATTCAAAATATTCCTGATGAAATGTTACATTTTGCAACTAATTATCAATCTGTTTTATCTCCAGACCAGCTGGGCATTTTTGTGCATGCAAGACCTGCCTTCCCAATGATCTTAAGATGTCACTGTAGCGTTTACATCTTTTATTTCAAGATTTAAATAACTAGGAAGTAGCTAATGTAATTCACTGCTGAGAAGAAAGGCTAGTTAGTTGAATGCTTTCCAAAGTGATCTTCTCCTAATGAACTTCTTTGGACTGTGAGTAATGAGGCTTTATTCAAATAATGTTTAAGGAAGATTTTTATAATGTAATTTTTAAAGAAAGAGCAATATTTAACACATTTAAAATATCTTTATTAATCCTATATTGCCTCATGTAGCATTAAAGCATTGTGAAACTTTGGTATTGTTCTTTCTGAATGCTGCTTTCGAGATTAACAGGTTCTAGTTGAAATGGAGCTATAGAAATCAGGCAATTATCTCGTAAATGTTCAGTGATATCTTACAAATTACAGTCTGACATGATTACGGTGCCATTTTGCTGTAAAAGCATGTATTGTTTAAGTATATTTATATATCATAGTGGTACATAACTCCCCTGATCCCTCGTCAGACGCTGTACCTACCTACAAGCAGCGTGCTTTGCTACCTCCGTTATAGCTTGCCATTTGGGACAACTCTACCTGGATTAATCTACTGGAGGTGTCATTAAAATTTTCTTTTGTGTGTGATTTTTGTGGTAGTTTTGAACTGGAATAAGAGAAAATACCTAGTAGGTTCCCCTCAATAGCAGATTTCGGCAATATTTTGTGTTCTTGGTAATGTTACGAAGCCAGAAGTCCTGCTGGAAGTGCTCTGGAAAATATTGCTTTTTTGGGCCTGAACTGGTGGGTTGGCTGAAAAATAAAACATCTCGGAGTTGGGGTTTTCTTGGCCAGTTGCTAGGAAAGGACGACAATAAATGTATTTGAGCAACCGCCCCCGATTTTGATTAACTAATGAAACGTCATCGTTGGGCATGGGCTGATCTCATCCTTCAAAAAGGTTGACTCCCACTGCACACGGGAACCTCACCAATACCCTGGGTAATCATATATTTCTGAAGCTGGCATTATTTACAGCTGAGGAGCAGCTCAAAAAGGACTACTTAATTCTAGAACTGTATCATTTTTTGCTTTTATCTCCCAACAGTTAAATTTTGAACTCTGTATTCAGCTTTTCAGTGTTTTCCCACAGTAGGAACTGAATAAGAAAGCAGGGTTTGATCTCTTGGGAAGGCTATTTTTTTTTTCTCCAGATAATTCTTTCTGGTTATTGATGCAGGGGAAAATCCTGGTGGTCTTACTCGTGTAAACAGTCCCTGTCCACATAGCGTAGGGAGTGGGGAGCGGATCTCTACCCACATAAGGCAGGCCAGTAAGTTATACCTGTTCATCAGGGCTGCTTGGCTGCAAAGTAGCCTAGTGGCATCAGAGGGCACGAGCTTCTGCTTCCAGTTGTCTTGGGCTGGACTACAACTTGTTTCTTGGAGCCAGGCTTAAAAAACGTGGAGAGTTCAGCTGGCAGCTCATGGAATAAACCGGAATCAGTTTGCTCAGATCATCAATTTTCTTCCCCTTTCTGCAAGTAGATTGTGTCCCAACTACTACTCATGTTAACTGTTCATAACGGCTTCCACTCCGTTACATAAATAAATGCTTTCTGCCTTTTTAATCGGGGTCTTCCTGAAGCTGCTTGCTACGGCCTCTGCCTTCCCACATGCTGAGGCCTGATCCTGCAAAGAGCCTCGCATCTCCTCAGGGGTGCTCGGCACGCTCATTTTCTCCCCAAATTCCTGTGAGCTAAGAGTGGCCAGCATCTGGCAGGATTTGGCCCTTGCTTCGCACAAAAATCTCTTTCAGTTTGAATGTTTCATAATGTATGTTTAAATAGTCACAGCTAGCAAAGAACTTTGATGAGGCAAAGGGGTAATTGGATTTTCTTGTTCTATAATTAAAAAGGTATATATTACATCCACATTAATACCAAAAGAGTTCATCATGATCAATGTTATTACAATGAATACCAAAGGATTTAACAGTGATTGGCCACTTAGTTTAAAGGGTACCTGAAATCATTAAATTGTTTGCTGGAGGGCTTATGAAGGCCTATTGGATCGCTTGCGACTAAGATATTTTTTTTTTACTACTGGCCTGCGATGTAAGGTTTACTCTTACAAAGTAGGAGCAACAGGGTGATCATTTCCCTTTATTATTCCCTTATTGACTTCCAGTTAATTTTAATCTTTGCATTAACTGACCTCTATTAACCATGCCATGTATCTGATTACACTGTCAAGGTTGAGACTGGAAAATGACCTATTGCACCACATCAATTGTCCTTCACAGAAGCCCTTACTGTTAATCAAGAGAGGAAGATTAAAGGAGATCAGAACTACCACCCTGCAGTGCATTTTGCATTTGACTACACCTTTCTACCAGTGCGTGTGTACTGTCTTAGAAAAAAATCAACGCAGGGAAACGTCAGCTGTTAGGGGCAAATTCTGCTCAGATCTCCGCAGGGAGAAGTCCGCAAAGTAAGGTTACGTGTGCAACCTTAGTTCTACATTTAGACATTTTAATAGATCCATAAAATCATAAATTATCTCATACTGGTTTCAGACAAACACAATATATGTTTTTCTGCAATATTAAAATGCTCATGTTTCATTTTCTTCAGTTCTACTTCGGTATAAATTAGTTTAATTGCCTTACAATGTGTCTTGCTCACCGTAGGCTGTTAGCTAGGTTACAGCAGACTCTTCAGCAACACATGAATGTTTGTCCAGATTTTGCGTCAGCTGCTCAAGTGGTGTTGGGCTTTGAGCAGGGTTTGTAGAATTCATCGTGTTAAAACAACGACGTTAATTTTTATCAGTTTGTGCATTCAAAACAGGTTTTAGCAGGCCGTCTTCCCACATCAGTGAAAGTCAGAGTGTCAGAGTGAGTTATGCATTCAGGATTTGTGATTTTTTTAAGGATGTGACCTTGTTTGAGTTAAACCCAGTTTTGTCACAGTGTTCAGGAACACGTTGTTTGGCTGAATGTTATTTTTCTGCCATATTTCACCTCACTACTCCCAGCTATTGCAGTGCTAGAGCGATTCTAGAGGAACATTTTTTACTCTCATGAAAAAAATGCACTGTGTGAACAAATGAAAACAACATTGCTACCTCAGCTTATTGTGGTCATGCTCGTATTAATAACCGTAAGTGAAACTTAACACTGACGCTGGTAAACTTTTCACTTTGAAACAGCACTCTGCTTCTAAGCAGGTGATTGACTCCCTCTACTTCTTGGCTTAGCTCACTGTCGGTCCACTTCCAAAAATATCTTTGCAACGAGAAAGAATTTTACTGAAGAAATTTGCAGATGCGACAAGGAAAACAGATCGAAGAATGCATGAAAATATACTTCTCGCAGTTCTAACGTCTTCGCCATGTGAATCGTGACATCGAAAATTTGTCAGGTCCTCAGCAGAAAGGTAATCGATCAATAATCGGAATACCTTCAGTCGGTTGTGTGCCCAAGCATTGCTGCCTTTTACTGGTACAAAATAGCTGGCTCTGCAGGTATCTTGTCGCTGACAAATGCTTTATTGACCTAGAGTTACTGTTTTGAGGGCTTTTGCAAAAAGTTCTCAAGCTTATACAAAAATCCATGGTTTTTGCTCTTTTGAAAGTTTTTCGGATTCATGATAATGGCACTTGTCACTCTTCAGCTCTTTGGAAACGCTTACTAGATCTCAAGGCACAGGTAGCCTTTGTTGCCTCTGTTGCAGGTGAGTGCGTGAACATTTTCCTGGATGGACCTGGGAAATGTTACCGCGCGTTAGAACCCGGAGGGATGACAAATAGCTGTGTCAGTATTTAACACTAACCAAAAGCATTTGAGACCATATTGGACTAATTTTACTAGTAGTTAGTGTAATTAAATGTTTTCACCAGGATGGAAAGTCATGGTTTGATTTTGAAGCAATTTGCTTGACAAATATCAGATGCTAAAATAACTAAAGCTTAGCTGTTTATATTTAATCTCAAGTGGATCCATGAAAACAAGCCTCTAAATTATATCATATTCATATATTAATTGACTTATGGATTTTAAGACCGACAGGGACTATTACGGTCATCCAGACTGGCCTTCTGCATAAGTGGTCATGGAATTCCACCATTTAATTCATGCATTCAACCGCTATTTTTAGGAGAAATCCATACAAATTGAAAAGCTTACAGTGACTTTGTAATCTTATTACATAGAAAACCTGTAGAAATACAGAAGGTGAACATGGAAAGATAAGGTTTGCACAGGTACAACTGTTCTGGAGGCATTCCCCAAACTTTTGCAGTCCTGTTTTTAATTCTGCTAAAAGGGAAAGCTTCAAATTGTCTTCCCTGTTAGAATCAAACTATGGCTTTTTGTGCAATTCTGACAAATTAATAAAAATGAGCTTGGTTTCCAGCCCACATTCTGTTTTGCTTGTTCAGCCAACACGATGATAGCTCTGTTGTGTTATTTTTACAGTATGTCAATCGCAGAACACCTTTGACTTGAAACAGAGGTTTGACTTTGCTGTTTGTCAGACATTTCAGTTACAAAGTCAGATGAATAATTTTACTGAATTACTGTTAAATCCTAATTAGTAGCTATAAAATGCTGTAGTGTTAATTTATCCTTTTGATAAAACACCCTATTTTTCATGTGGAAAATCCTGGTCACTCCAATTGGTTAAACCATAAATCGTTTTGTACAGGCGCAATTTTGGTAAAAGCTTAATTGTAGTGTGTTTGAGTCTCTTAATATGTTTTGAAACTTCAAAAAAAAAAATTCTGAAGTTATTGTTGAAAGCTACACACATATCGTGTGTAGGAAACATATATATGAATGCATGTAAAAAAATACTGATTTCTCCCTGAATGTAGTTATGTTATTATACATTATGTTACTATAGTTTAAAAATTTCGCCTTTTCTCTTCAACAGTCTTGTGTACACGACTTCACCTTTGCCCTACGGATGTAAAACACCAGTGCTCTTGAAGGTAAGTTGGTGTTAAAGTCAGAGACTTAGTACAGTCAGCTAATTGCTAGGTCAACTACTGCAGTCTCAAATACTCTGAACTGGTTCTGAATATATTAAATTAATAAATTAAGACAACATAAATATAAAAATAAACCTCCTTCTAGCTAAGGAATCCAACAGGTGCTTTAACAAGTGAGATGATCTTTTTGGAAGACCTACTTCAAAATCTTACAATCTTAAAACCCTCTCTTCCTTTTTTTTTTTTTTTTTCCCAGTATCCCCAACCTAAACAAAGCTTCACAAGCTTGGACAGTTTGTTTAGCTTTCCTAGGAGCTTGTTGAGCTTAATTTCAGTGTAGGGGATCCCAAGAGCATTTAGCTTTTATAATCAATTCTACATGTACTAGCTTATTCTTAATATAAAAATGACCGGTTGGCACATAGTAATGTCACTGTATTGGGATTCAGGTCAATAGTAGTATTTGTTCTCTAGATAGAAGAGTCACCTCCAAAACACTATGACATTCATTAATTTGATCATCATGCTTTATGCGTAAGGCTTAACAAAACCGGGCTAACCCCACTCGGAAATGCTTCTGCTCTACGGTTAAGTTCCGTTCTGAAAAATAGTTTTATCATATAAAGGCTACTATCTGCTTCGATTAGGCATAAAATTTGCACAGCTCTTCAGATCTTTAAGGGAAATTGAGAATGATTTTAAAAAGTATGCGTTTATGCATCTTTATGACTTAAATCACAGCGTATGTATTTATATTTTTAAGGCACCGAGCATCTGTTCTTCCTCTTCTAAGATGTACAAACAAGTACGCCTTGGCTTTCCATAAAATATACCTGATTTTTACAAGTCTAACAGATGCATTGTGGCCTATTACAAGGCATCTTTAAGGCAGTCAGCTCTGCTTGTTCTAATCAACTTGCTGTATGAACTGGAGCACCAAGGGATTGGCGAGAGTCAGGAACAGCATTTAGCACTTTACTGACCTTGAGTCCACCTTTTCAAAACTCCTTCTGGAACTAAGATTTTTTTCCAGCCATTTTCAAGTGATTTCTTCCACTTTCTCCTGAGACTAAAACACTTGATTGACCCATGATGTTAAGCGAAATTCTTTCACTGGAAAAGAAAAATTGTTGGTAGTCCTCGACGTGAAAATATTCATGAACTTTCTTTTAGTGGCTAGAAGTACAATCTTCAAAAAGTTTTCAGCACATCTAACATCTGTCTAGAGTACTGAGCAGCAGGTATTTTGTAATTTTTTCATTGTGACGGAAGATGCAGAAGCAAACATGCAAGCGTATCTATCAATAGTTAGATATTGAATTTAAATGTATGATTTTGAGCTGTGTTTTAACCTTGTCGATACTACAATTATAGACGTGTGATAGCACTTTGTCTCATTTGTGAGTTGCTAATAACTGGGAGATGGTTACCGAAAACTTTGGAAACTACATCAAGTAGAAAATTAAAGGGTGTGAGAAGGCTTTTGTAAGAAATAAAAGCTTTTATAACTGAGATCATAATAAATTTTTTTCTCAGCATTCCTTAGAAAGAATAATGGAGCTGAAATTTGTACCGTGTGTATACTGTTACTTGATACATCTCTGGCTAATGGTACCTACATGAAAACGTGATTCCCCAAAGAGTTGTGATGACTGTATGCTAAATAAGTTAACGTAGGGAACGTGGTTTTTTATTTCTAAGAATTCACAGTTATGTCTTATATTCCTGCTTAAACTTGGTAGACTTCCTGTGGCATCAAAAAAAGTGATGGTCTCTCTGCTTTAAATTTAGAACTAGCCCATGCTGAATAAACTAAGTGGTATAAATGACTCCCATGATTGATCTGTTTTCTAATGGTGAAATTAGAATTACCAGTTTCCTTCAAGGAAAACCAACAAGAAGTAAAAAAAAAGAGTTTTTTCAGAGTATTCTAAATTATTTTTCAAATATTCAAAGTTTAACACTATTTTGAAGCATTTGCCTATTATTTTCCAAACGTCATCATCAATCAATGTAGAAGATATATACCAAATAAATTCTGCAACAGTAATTTTTTTAGTAGTTGTCCTATGGATAATCACGTTTCACACTACCCTGCTAATTTTCTCTCTCAGTTCATTAGGCAGGAAGATTTCATGTTGAAATATATCCAACTAACATCCAAAAATGCAACTTAAATCACACTGAAGCAGAATTCGTAATCCTGCTTTCTGAAATTCTGGATCTTGAAAGGTTAAACTCTCTCTGTGAATTTCCTCTTATTTCTCTTTAAAAACAGTCCCCTGGCACAGAATTAGTTTTTGCTTGTTTTTCTGTGAAAAATAAAACATCAACCAAACACTGAACTAATCAAAGTTTGAGATGAACACTCGGAAAGACGAGGTGTAGAGTTTGATTCCTTTAAAACGTATATTTGGGACTCTGTTTACTCTGGACAGTTGTCTTGGCTGGATGAGTTATTGGTTGCTAGGTAGTCATCCCCCCAATCCCATGACTTGCCATTGGCCTCTGGGTACTAGTGAACTGCGGTGTTAATTTTATTGGTCATAGGGATTTCCTCCTTCTGGTCACTTTTCCATTGAAATAAACAGTGTAACACCTAGGACCCAGTTCAGGCCTCAGCTGCTCTGACAAGATCTCTTCTGCGGCACGTAAAATGGGGTATGGTGTGCACAGTATATTTAATTTAATTTTACAGGCTGAACAGTTATTCTCTAATCCCCTGCTCTGCTATGTCAGAAAGCAGGACTTGATGGTTTGTCAGGGTTTCAGTGTTACAGAGGTGATGCTGGGTCAGCAGAACAAACAACCAGATGAAAAGAAGAGGAAGCCGTAAAGTTGCGGAGTAGTTTTACGCTACAGGCAAGTTCATTGTGGTTGAGAGAAAGATGAGTTTCATAGAGTAGGAGAAAATCCTATATGCATCCCAGCAACGGAATAGGAATCCTGTTTATGAACATGTGGTACAAAATTTGTGTAGCCTTTGGTATGTTGTTTAATCTGGTTGCTCATCCATAAAATGAGAATATTGATTCTTATCTCTCACAACCTCCTGTGAGGTTTTTAAAGGTATATATAAAGCACCTATAGATCAGTCTACTCTGCAGAGATGCTTTAGAAGTACAAAGTACTTTTAAATGGTGCAGATGTATGCTATGATGAGTTGTGTTTGGGGGTTACCTCACCTAACGATACTCCACTTTTTACGGAGAGGATGCTTGGGGGCCTGCAACACTGCCCTGCAACGGAGCTAGCAGTGTCTACTTGAAAACAGAGCTGGAAAAGTCAATTCCGCTGTTGCTCAGGTTAAAGCGAAGATTGCATTGTTATACCTTTAGTTGTAATTCTGAGGACCACTCCAGTTGAATGTAGACTGTATTAATGTACATCAGTTATCCATACAGTGAGTTCAGTCAATGACTACATTGATCCAGTCCTGTGTTTCCTTTCAGAGGATGCTACAATGAGGCAATAGAAATCATTAGGGCTTGTGATATTGAAATCCTCCTGGTGCTGGCAGACATGGAGCTCGCATTTCACATGCCGTTGCAGCATTGCTAGAGCGGTCATGCCTACAATTTCGAGTTAAAGATTTTGTTTATATATTTGTTGAGTAAATCTACACTGTTTTGTTCCTTTCTTTTGTACTTAGGTTATTTCACTGAGATCGTGTCACGTGTGCGTGACATGGCATCCATTTTCTCGTGTGTTGGATGTGATACTGGCTATGACATTATACTAGTTTCTTGCTTTGATGTTCAATTTCTGCTTATTGGACCCTATTGATCCTCAAGGTCCTATTTAGGACCCTATTGGTCCTAAAGATCATCCTTGCTTCTCTCTACAGATTGTGAGTGCTGTAATATGGGACAGATTAGCATCTGCAAACTTTTTTACAGTGAATATGCTTAAGCATGGCTGAGAAAAGCTGGAGCTTGCTGGTAAACCCGAAAGCTGCCTCTGAAGGTCTGACACAGCTCTTCCAAAAACTTAGGGTCTCAGGGTTATACGGATCCCTCTTCTTGAGGACTCTGACCTTATTAGAAGTTGTCACAAACACTCTAGAGTTAGCCAGGGTTTTTGAACCTTCTCTTTTCCCAAGAAGCTTTTGCAGATGGCACAGTGTCTGGACACTTAACAGGTTTCCAGAGTTGATATCGTGTTCAGTAATAGTGGTAACTTGGTCATTACAAAAATGTAATGCCCTACAGAGGGCAATGCAGGGGCACGGAGCAGAAAACAGTTCTTGTTCCAGTGTAAGCACAAAGAGTCTATTACAAGTAAAAAATACAAAGAAATGATGTGACACTTACCAGTTAACGTAATGCAGGGTAGTTTCAGCAATCTGCAGCCTCATTATTGTCAAGTTCTTTAGTATATTCATAAAGGGAGAAGGTGAATAATGATCTAGAAATGAAGAGTTGGAGGCATGAATCAAACAACATTCAAAAATCTGCAAGTTTAATTAGGAGAATATGGCTAAGGAAGAAATGGCAGAAGTGAAAACAGAGGAGAAACCTGAAGTGGAGAATGCTCACCCAGCCTCACAAGTAACAGCCCCACTGAATACAGCCAGTAACATATGCTAATAAATCTGTGTGCAGGAAGGTGAGTTGTTAACAGGTCATTCCAATTTTCAAATAAGGTTTGTCCTTGCAGGTTTTCTTCACACCTCTCCTGATGGCTGCAGGACTGAAACTATAAAAACGTGAGTCATGGAAACAAATTGGAAAACGCCAACCCTCCCTCTAGCTTCACGCTTCCTTTAGAAACATTGCTAAAAAAAAATATATAATAATCTCCTAAGAAGAACACTGCTGACTCGAGGGATGGAAGAACTAGAGTATGGATGCTTTAGGAGACGTGTCAGGCTATTGGTAGGTTATGGAGCTGATTCAGCTAATCTGGATATATTAGGTGGCAGTCTCTGTGGTCTACCCCGCCTGAAAATGGCAAATATTCCTTTCATTTCCTGCAGTGGACCTGAAGACGTGTTACAGTGCAGCTTTTTCTAGATGATCCCGAGATAAACAGAAACTTCATAAGAAAAGCTATTCTTCACAGAAACTCCACTGCAAAACCAGGGACTTTTGGATAAAGTTTTGTTAGCATGCTGTTAAGAAGCAAAACGTTATTGAAGGCGTCGTTCAGGTGAAACACTAACCCAAAATCTTCACCGTTTGTTACTATTAAAGACCCCTTGGCACTTTTCACAAGAGCAGAGGTGTGAGCCCTGGTGTCCTGGCCAAATTCCAGCTTGGGTAATTAAATTCTGCCTTCCTAAAATCCCCCCTGTAGTTTCAGCCGAGTACAGTATTCTTCATTTCCTCCCTGAAACTGCTGTACAGAATTGCTTTGTGCTGGTAAACAGCTGCCACATCTTACCCCAGAGGAATTGCTGCATTTCAGTACCGAAGCTCTCTCTTTCTCCCTCGCTTTCTCTCTCCCTCACACACACGTATGACATGGTATTGCCCCAGAGCGCCCGCAAGCATCCCTTCTCACCGGAGGTGTTGGAGGCAAGTAAGTGTGCAAGGTGCAGCAAGCCAAGCTCTGTCTCTGCAAAGCAGCCCTGGACCAAGTTCCTCTCTCCTCTTGCAATATCAGTAAGCTGTGCTAGACTTTAGGAATTCAGACTAAAAATACTGTGCTATTTCTAAAGAGCTGGGAGCTGAAGTGCTGTTGGTGCTGTTACCCTTGATTTCTAGATATTGGTCATACCTGGTAAATGGTTTCATTTTCTTTGCTGAGGAAGAAATCTTGAGTCCACTTCTACTGGGGCTTGTTAAGCTGTTGCCTTGGGGGCCAGTTGATCAGTTGTTAAGCAGTAAGCAGCTTTGGCAGTCAACAGGCATAGGATCCCCTGCAGCTACTTCAGCCTGCCTGTCCTATCATTCTTTATAGAGGTAGCAGAGTATTGTCTTAGAAGTGCAATAATGATAAAATACCAACAGATATTGTTCATTCAATTTTGCATGTGCTGGCGTTTCAGCAAAGTGTGTGACATCTGTATGGACGTTACATGCATGTATTTACTTGTCAATAGTGGCCATGAAAGTCCTGCTGAGAATTTTTTATGGAATTTTTTTGATGACAGATCAGGAACTCTAAGTGAAAAGAGAACAGCCTGAGAACTGCCTGAGCTGTACCTGAATGGTCCTCAGCTGTTCGTCCTGGCTGGTATCAGCCAGCTTCAATTCACCATGAAAAACTGTGAGGAAATGTGGCAGGGATTACAAGGTTTTTTCTAGGCACTCCAGCAAAAATCATGGCCAGGCCACAGACAGCCATGCTTGGCACGGGACAAACCTGACACGCATTTATCTGACAGCAAGGAAATCCGTCAGCTGTAATGTCTTCTCTGAACTGTTGTATCAAATAGCGCATTCTTATTTACTCCGCAACGTGTTGTGCCATACTTGTGTGAAAGGCGTGATACGTTCTAAGTATTGGGGAAAAAAACCCAGCTTTGTCACTTCTCTATCTCAAAAATCTTCCAGTGGTTGCAGAAATATTTCTTTACTAATCCATGTGCACATTAAGAAGTTTTGCCCATCCGAGTTTTACTTAGCTACGTACACCAGGAATGATTCAAAGCAGGCTCGACAGATTTCTCCGTTTCAGATGCCAGTAGGGTTTTTTAAAATGTATTTTATGCTGGGGTTATTTTGTTTGGTTTTTTGGTTGACTGAATTACCTATATTCCTTGAAATGGTGTTTAGTAATTCTCAGCAACTGCAGAGATGCCTACTGGGAAGTGGTCAACTGATCACAACAAACCCCACTGACTCCAGGCTCTCCTACTGCTTTAACTCAATTGCACTTTCTTATCCAAAGCCACATCTCTTAGGAAAATCCCAGAAATGCTGTTTACTGTGAAGCATGGTTTTAATATTATCACAGCTATTTGAAAAGGCAAAAGATTAGAAAGACTATTTGGTACTGAAAGAAGAAACGGTTTCAAGGGATGGATTTATGGAAAACGAGACTCACATTTGCTGCTAATGTTTACTTCATAGTCTATCTTCAGCTAAAACATTTCCCCCTTGATGCTGAATGTAACTTCTATGGATGTGAAAGGGGATGCCATTCTTCATCTGTGTCTTGATCTCTTACGGTCTGTAAATAATTATAGGCAAAATGGAAGCTTGGGATATTTTTTTTTTTCCATTTTTGTCCTCTATTGATACTATATTGCTGGGATTCAAAGCTCATTATAAAGTCAAATGGGGAAGTTTGGACATGATAATTATAAGACAGATGGATTTTAAAGTAAGCTGGATGCTAAAATCAAAGCCCATAGAGCTGATCCATAATAAAAGCACTTGCATCCTCAAGAAGGACTATGACCCTGGTTATGGTTTTGCAGTGAGAGATACTTTTCTGCAGTGAGGAGGAGGCCATTTAGTCTAAACAGCTGATATTTGTCACGTGCATCATGACATACGATGATGAATATATTCTTACCCGTACTTGCCAAAAAGAGATCAGGCAAGATTTTCAGAAGTGGTTAGTGATCGCTGCAGCTCAGTTTCTGCATGCCCAGTGTGGAGCCCACAGGAATGATGGGTTCAACCCAATTCATGCTACCCGGGAAAGGACAGAGTTTTAATGACGAGTGCCACCTCCTGCAGGGTGCTACGTGCCCGAGGCTTCCGCGTGTCTGCACACTTGTACATATTTGCTGTTGGTTCCTCCAAAAATGACCTCTCCTCCTCCTCTTCAACCAGCTTCTCTGAAAAAGCACCGATATCGGGTGGACAGGAAGGCGTTGCAGGTGGAAGATGGAAATACTTTAATAAGAACCACAGATTAAAATAGTTAATGGCACTTTACAGGCAGAGATCTTGATTTTTGAATTAGGATTGTTCTTTGCGGCTTTCTGCCTTACTCTGTAGTGGCTTTCCTCTGGAGCTGGTTCTTTATTAGTGGAAACACCACAGCAGTTTGCTCCTTGCCCCATAGGAGACCTCCTGCAGATCTATTAATACTCTGCAGCCAAATCAGTCAGATGCCCTGTCTTAGGACAGCACCTTCTTTCTTTCTTTGTTTCTCCCTTCGAGAGAAAACTCTCTTTTTAACAAAAAAAAAAAAAAACAACAAACCACAACCAAGCAAACAAGATTCGTTGGTTCTGTGACTTTAGCCTTACTGATGGCAGGAATCACAGTCTAGAAAGCAGCTTCCTCTGCACGCTGGATCTTCAATACATCAAACGACAACGTTGGCATTGTTTTGAGAGGGTTAACTAAGATTAATGAGAAATGAAACATGAAGCCATGGAGGATCAACATTACAAATCAATGACTGAATAAATTTAATGTGTATTCCAGCTGTACTTTACCTGGCATGAGACTGATTCTTAAGAGTGTATCTTTTATGCTTCTAAATAACCCGCTAAGACAGGAACACTGCTTCCACTTTAATAATGCTTTATTTAAGGTATATACAGTAGTCAATGTATTGATTTAGGAGGAATTTGTAGAATAAAAAAAGAATGCTTAATAAGGTACAGATAAACTCCTCCACCTTTCTCCATTCCCCAACCTTAACATTTGCAAACTGTAACTTCAACATTTTAATTCTGGAAAACAAAGTCAATAGAAAAAAAAACCAGACTTGCTGGTAGTCAGTGTTAGTTTGAACCTTAGCCTTTGCATGGATGAAGTAAGTTCCTCGAAAGGTGAACCCTTTAAATTGTATAGCTTTCTCTAACACTGTTCAGCAACTTTTGAAAGCATCCCTTGTAGCAGCAAATGAAAAGAAAATGCATATTTTATTTATTTATACCTAATTATTGCTTACAGCTAGGAAATGCGACCTGTGCCTTTGCGAATTAGATCCTTTGCCGTTAAACTTCACGACAGAGATGGCTTGCTTTCTTCCTTTAATCAAAACGCTATTACCCTTAAATTGCCTCTTAAAATTGCCATTTGTCTAGCAAATCTGACGAAGCCGCTTACCTCCCGATAATTACACGTATAAAGCCAGCGACAAAAGGAGACCTTTTACATGTCTGAACAGTTTCCCAGTCCAGCCTCATAATCAGATTCCAGAAATTGAACTTGCAGAAAGTTTGTGCTAGCCTTGTGGATTTTCATTTCAGATGTTGTCAACTCAAGGGCATTTGGACCAATCAATATCTGTCTGTCTTCTCGCACAGAGAAAGTTGGCTATTAGAAAAGAGAGGCTTACAGCAGGCTCAGCCAATACCATTAGCCCTAGCCTAAGGGCAGTTGTGTCCATGTGCCGGGGTAGGCACCTGCCCCCTCCCCTCCCCCACCATTAAGAAGGCCACTGGGGATGTCATTTGGACATAGCGGGCAAAGAGCACTTCTTTATTCTTTCTCTTTTTTACACCCAGACTTCACCAAAAATCAATAAATCTGTTCTTTGCTTATTTTCAGAACTTTACTTCAATATAAGCAAGGACTTTCCTTCCAGCTACAAACTCCAGTAGCACCAAGTCAGGGATTTTTTTTTTTTTTGTGTGTGTGTGTATTTTTTATTTTCCTTTCTCTGTTCCAATTTGAGAAATAATTGGAAATAATATCCACTGTTTCTTCTTTTCCCTGCTAAAGATTTTTTAGAAGACCTTGATCTGCTGACTGTGTTCATGATTCAGCACTTGATTTTTCTCTCATTGCTGTCCTTTTACTGCTAATGATTTTATACGAGCAGGTAATGAAATGATATATTTCTTTGTTTTTCAATCAACAAAGTTTTCTCCATATTGAATTAGGTTTTGCTGTCTTCTGTGTTAAGGCACCATTAGTGACACTGCTGTCAGTAATTCTTTAAATATGAAACCATTACCCTTCAATTTTAGGCATAGCAGCCTTTCTGTACTGGAGAACCAGGTATGTATTCTGGGAAGGCATCAAGCACATGCTTGAATGTTGTGAGATTGCTTTTTGAGAGAAACATTTTTAAATTTACTCTTTCTCTGGAAAAATAAAGATAAATTAAGGGGTGATTGAACTCAGTAACCCAGTGACCGAACCGAGAGGCAGTGGGCATAAATATGGAGCCTGGATGTTAAGAAACCTGCAAGGAATGCAGGTAAATAGTCATGGGAGGGTTATTCACTGAGATGATGATGACGGGACAAACACACAAATGGAGTCGATGGAGATGGAGATAAAAGCACTCCCCCAAAAAAAGAACGAGTTTGGATGGAAAAATTTAGGAATAAACTTAAAGACAAGAAATCTGTTGGCCAAAGATAGCACAGGGATCATGTAACAGATCTATTAACAGAGTTCATCTGCAATGAGCTTTAATTGATACACCGAACCTTGTCCTTTTGGCTATGAGACGTCAAAATGGAAAATGTTCCTGAAAACAGGAGTAGTTCATCCTCTGACTTTGGTCACATAATGCAATCCATTGAAGGCTCAAGTCCTGGAAGCCTCAGAGCTGAGAAGGCATTTAATATTTTGATTTTAAAGAAAGTAAATTAATAGTTAGGCAGATGCATCTTTTCCATTCTGTGCTTATATCGTCCTCAAGCAATTTAGGAGCATTTTTTAAATAAGAAGCCAAAGATTTGTCTCAAGTAATTTAGTGAAGCTCTGTTGAAGTCAGCAAAGCTGCACTGGTTGAGACCCACTGCAGACCTGGCCTGGCTCCATCAGCCAGTGAGGAGACCTCAGGCAGGAAAGACCTTGCTGAATTCCTATAAATATAATATTTGGGTACCTAGGAAATACCAGAATATGAAGATTTGGTTTTTTGTGCTGAGTCAGGCTTGAACTGCAGAGACAGAAAGATACACAGAATTAAAAAGAAAGAGGAGAGAGTCCTGTAAACGCCATGAAGCCAGAGAGGGGAAAGTGTTGGTCGGATTGTGTTTCACTGAGACAATTTGGTATTTTTTGGCTATTTCACTCTAATACCAAGCAAAGAATGTGTTATTAAATACTCTTCAAATGACCTGTGAAAACTTTTTAAGGTCCAAATCTTTCCGCCACCCAAAGATCTCACAGACGGTCTTGTCATAGGGGAAATGTGCTGAAAGTTCAGCCGAGCTCCTCTTGCACTAAACGACAGAACCGCTTTGCTGAGAAGCTCTGGACAGTTGTGCTGGTTTGAGTTTGAATGGTTTAATTCGCACTTTACCTATTTTAAATAATTTTTAAATCATCACTAAGATGCTCCAGGCAGGAAAGTGAGGACCAGGAAAGTTTCTCACCCCATCATGGTTGACGGGGATTATGGTTGTGTTTCCATAAGGGACGTGTATGGAAGGGAAGATCCTTGTGGCCAAATTCCCCAGGAGGTGTTAGGAAGATGTTGGGATTCAGAGAGCAGAGCCAATGCTCTCCGAAAAGACATCAGTAAGTAGGAAAGGGGCTGTTTCCTTAAGAGGAGATTTCCATGTGATCTGCGGATATGAAACAGATTTTATGTTAATATAGATTAATTTCTAAAGTGGCTTTAAATGAACATAATTTTTTGTTTTGGAGGGTTTTTTCCTTTTCTTTTTTTTTTCCTCTAAACTACACAAGGTTCAGGTTTTGGGTTCCACTCACAACCTGGCAAGACTCATGCATTTTCAAGTGCTCATGCAGCTGTACTTGCTGCTTCATTGAAAATAATAGTACTGTGCTAAACAGCATCATCCTGGGATCACTTATGGGATTTAGTGGTGTTTGAGGGGTGAAGGCTAGGATACTGTAAAGTGAAAACCTCCAGTGCAAAGAAAATAAGGTGCATTTCTTAGAAATCCCTGAAATAGCTGCATTTCGTTTATGTGGTTGAAATGTATGTGGAAAAATATACCAGAAAAATTTTATTTGCTGCCTAGGTTATAATGACTTGGTAAGATTTTTTGATACTGATGGGTTAAGGGGTAAACTTGGTGGCTACTTAATCTTCAAAGCTGAAAATTATTCTTCATTTGAGTGGGGAAACGTGTTATGCCGCTGGGTGGTTATTCATCATATGGATTATTACTTTGAGCTAGAGCAAGATCTTTTATTTTTGATATTTAAATGGAAAGAAAAAATAAATAGCATGTCCTTTTCAAAGCAAACATTTCAAAATGACTAGTCAATACTAACTCTTATAAAAAAAAAAAAAGATAGGTCCCTCAGCTGGACTCCCACATCATTAAACTCTGAGGGGGTTTTGTTGCAGACGTTGAGAAGCAAGCCTACCTACCCTTATACACCTGTCACAGCAAAAGATCTGAGTAAACCAATCACTTCGAAGACTGCTATCTAAATGTCATTATGATCACCGAGTTATTTGTTTTAGCTTTTTGGTAACATTAATGTTTGTGCTCGTTTACATTTTCCTATTTGCTTTGGAAGAGGTATTTTGGACTAATTAGATTTTGGAGTTAACATCCATGATAGAGGTAAATATAGCAGGGTCCCAAGTAAGCCCCGTATAGACCCAGGGTCCTGCCAGTGCTGCGATGCGCATTTCCACTTCATTCTTCTGCAGGCTTTGATGAACCCTCTGATGCGCACATGGCACTTACCCCGAACCAAAGAGATACAGCTGTGGAAAGAGAAATGTCAAATCATTCTGCAGCGCTTGTTTCTTACCTGGCCGTTACTTGCCAGCTCAGCTAAACCAGTAAAAGCTGATTCCAAACTGCAGATGTTCATCTGTCCAAAGGTACAGCGTGTTGAACAAAAAGGTATGAAATAAATTAAATAATGCATTGCAAAACTGTAAAGTCTCCTTAGGAAAAAAGTCATCACAAAACTGTTTTTGTTCTATTATTCACATTATCCTTTCAGAGAAATGTTTCACTTCGGTGCAGAGAGATCTTCCTTTTCTAAATAGAGTGTAAAACTGGTCCGTGTGTGTTATGGAATTTGCTGCTATATAGACAGGAATTTAATTGTCACTTCTGTCATTAGAAGAAAAATGGCATCTGAAAGTTTATCTATGACCTTCTTAAGATGAAATAGGTCCAAAACTAAAATTTAATAACAAATAGTGTAGAAATGGTTTAGAGTATTAGAAGAGTCCATGATGAAAACAAGGTCCCACCTCTCAAGCCTGAACAGCCCTTTGTGTCTCCGGGTGCCCAGTTCTACACGGGAAACAGAGCTCCCAAGGCTGAAATACGAGCAGGAGAAAAACACATACTTAAACACGTATTTTGACATAAAAAACATTCGAAGGGGATGAGCACTCACTTGAAACACGCTATCTAGCTCTTTGCTTCATCTTGAGCCAGGATTCTTGTTTTTGCTCTGAGGCTCCTAAACCCAGCCTCGGCCTTGTCAGTAAGTCAGTATTGCAGCAGCATTTCTGCAGGCTCGGTGGCCACGGTCACCTTCCGCTCGTCTTGCACAGCTCGTACAACAGAGCGTTTCCCATTGGAAGAAATTCCAATAGCTGTATAGATTAGAAAGCCCACTCAAGCTGCTTTTGAACTCAAGTCTGTGGAAAGTTAATGTCGTGAATTTGCCACATAGTCTGCTCATAGGTTCATATTGTAAGGAAAGACCGTGGTGTCGCCTGAACCAAGTATGAATTCAAACTACAGCAGGAAATGCATAAATACATCTCAGGATGTACGTTAAAAACAGTGTGAGTTATTTTTTTTGCTAGCATATTTGGAGATTTCAGTATTACCAAAGCATGAGGACTCGGACGGATGAATGGATGAAGCGGCGGCGATGCAAACTCCCTCATTCTCTTTTGCCAGAGCAGGTCACTTTTTAACCGTGCGTGCAACCACAGGTATGAACACATTTTTCTGTGGGTTCCCCAGTGTCAACAGTTGAGCACATTAGTGTCACTTGTGGCTACAGCATCCCTGGTGCGGGCGCCTGTCTAATGGACAGTGGTGGGAGCCGGCAGACATAAAACCCCTGAGCTGGAGCCCATCAGGCAGTGAGCGTCAGATGTGTCAGCTCCTGCTTCTTTGCAGAAAATATTTCTTATCGTCACCAGCCTCATTGCTCCCAGTGAGTGTGCATGCCAGCTTTAGTGCCTGCTCCACTGATTTCAGGTATTTTCATGTCAACATCCTGATAACGGTCTAAAGCCTTATTTTTTGCTGACAGCGGTAGGAAATATTCTTCATCTTTGACCAAATCCTGACTTGTTTCATCCTTGTTTGGGCAAAACTCTGGTTGAAATCCCTGACTGGAACAAAGAATGCTAGATTCAGCCTAACTGCATATTAACACTGCAAAAAAATTAGAACTGTGAAGATTTTTTTCTAATAATCTGACCTATCATCGGTCTCTAAGGATCAAGAGGAATCCATGTCTTAGAATTTTTAAAGACCTAATAAATAATTTGCCATAACCACAGGGTAGCATGCCATAAAGGAGCTAAGGTAATATTTAATTTGCTTATTTACAACATTAAGTAAAATATTCTGTTTCTTTTATATATATATATATATGCATTTATTGTGATAAATATTTGAAATCTCACTGCTGGGTTCTCAACCAAACTTCTTGGTGTGTTTTGGAGCCTCACACAGTTAAAATTATTCCATTATGCTATTAAAGCATAGAATGTGCGACATGCCATACACCTCAAGGCATTTCTCAGTTCATTTTTATCTTTGTGAATACCTGTAGCTTCCTTTCTGCACTAACATTTTTACTGCGAGCATTCTCTCGTATCTGCCAGTTAACTTTCCCTTGAAGCCCAGTGGCCTTCTCTGCTCTGGTGGTCACTCATCTCGCCCCTCTCAGATCTCGGAAGGGGGTGGCAAGCAACACAGTGAATGAAATATCAAGCAAATTCACATCAAATGGCAGTGTGAGCCCCCCAGGTAATAAACAGGCATCAGGTGTAAAAGCGTTCTGCGCTGTAACCTGCCATTCTCCTCGGCGTCTGCGCGAGTCCCTTGCACTGATTGTGCCGAGCTGCCTACTTTGTCCATGTGCATATTCAAGCCTGAGTAATTCGGAGCAGCTCTGTGTTACCCCTTACCAGATCACTGACGTTATGGTTCTTAATTAGAAATGCAATGCTAGGTAGCCAGCGGTCGGGGGAAAGGAGAGGGGAAGAAACGAGCGGCAGATAGTAGCTGTTTTGTTGATGCCTGTAGTCTCGGCTAAAATACAGCTCCTGCTGCATTTCTTCCAGCAGCACAAGCTGAATCTTTTCCCTCATTTGATACAGTGACCTCTCAAGTGCATCATTGCCCTGAGGGCTGAGGGTAGTCCAGCAACTGTTAAACCCCTTGGGTTGATAATCTTCTCCCACATTTGCCCTTAACACCAGACATACCACCATTAGCTACAGCTCCACTGGTGCTCATTAGAGCCGATCAATATAGACTAACATAAAGAATGCTGCTGCGCCTTCTGTTATTTTTCAGTTACTGCAGATTTACAGACTTTCACCTACAATACGAGGCTTTGCTGCTGTACTATGTAAAAAAGAGGATTTGAGACTGAAAAAAAACCCAGACAGATTTTATTAGATGCCTAAATGTTATTTGTCTTGCTGCTCAAAATACCTTGTTACTAGAAAGTGTACAGAAGATGTTCTGTACAAAATTCTCTTTGGATTATGTTACCGTAAAATTGCAACTTTTACAAATCACAGTGGATGCGCTGGGAAACAGAATCAGGCACATTTTAATGCGAAAGCGTGCCTGAGCCTTTAAAGCCTATGCGAATGCTTTCATGAACTTGGCCTGATATTTTTAAGCCCGCTCACTGAGTCCGTGTTCTCTGCGGTTGGATAGCGGTTGCGCTCCCAGTTGAAGGTCTATATGTTGAAGGCATATATGTAGAGTGGCTACAGCACTGCATACTACCACCAGCAGGTGTTGCCAAAGATCATAGCAAGAACGGCAACAACAATTAACAAATACATCATTCTTTTTCCACATTTTATCCCAAAGAGTCTTTCAAACGATTCACATACCACCGATCGCAGTAGGAAACAACTAAAAAATTAACTACATGAAAAGGTACAAAACCCACCTAACATCTCCTAGGCATTTTGCAAACAATAATACACGAGTGCTCGATTCAGCGGGAAGAATAAAATTTTTTACTCTTCTTTTGCATTTGGAGAAAAGGAAGGTCCAAAAGCTTCATGGGATTTACCGAAGGGTAAATCAATGTGAATATAGAAGTTGGGATTTCTCCTGCTTCATTCTTTAGTCACTTTTGTCATTCAAACTTCATAGTACTCTTTAGGACATAAAACAAGGAAAATATAGCGTCCAGCCGACTTCAGGAAAATTTTAATGAGACAGAAAACGAACGTTTTATTCAGTATAAAGACAGGTATCATGGATAAACCTAGCCACCCCAAGTAACAGGATGCTTAAATGGGTATGTGGGGCATTAAAAATACTGGCAGCATGTGGAATTCCAGAGAATTAAGAGTAAAGAAAGCCTCATCTACACCAAGTCTTTCCATATTACTGGGACTTAAAGCCTCCTGTATCTTACTCAAAATGGTGGCTTAAAGAGTTCAACGTCAAGTGCTGAATGAAAAGGAATTTCAAGCTATCTGTTTAAGCTGAAGAAGAGGTATATGGTAAATTTTACCAGTTTTCTTGGGGTGCATCATTCAACAGTTTAACTTTTTTCATAGTTCCCCGGTGCTATAAGTGATTAAATACTTCTGTTGAATAGCTTATTTATTCAAGACCTTTCTGAAGAGCTGAAAGGGTATGAGAATTTCATTTGTGAAACTAGGGATTTCTCAAAGTCCATTAAAGCACCTTCACTTATAGAACGACACAACTTCTCCAGATGCGTCCTTTGCTTTAGTGGACCTATTTGCATCTTAGGTATTGCTTAGTGTGAGTAATGTGTTAGGACTGAGACCTTGATGATAGGCTGATTAATGAAATCCGTTCTGCTGGGTGAACATAATGGAAAATGTGATTCTGTTGGCTTCTAAAGTCTGAAATTCATCTCCATGCAAACGACACACATTTTATGTATGTCATAAGCCTTCTACTATCCTTCTGCATAGATGGGGATTTCATCCGGTGAATGGAAGGGTGGTTGTTACATCCATTAATGTCATTAAAATGTACCCAGTAAACCCATTGCTTATGACATTGCCTCAAGTGTGAATCTTCCCTTCAAGAAGAACTTGAATAAACTTGAGGAAAAACAATCAGTGAATCGAACCTAAAAAAATTTCTTGAAATGGAGCACTTCTTAGGAAAAAAATAAATTGTTTTAAGACTTTTAGTGAAAGAACTCTGGCAAAATCACTTGGTATATAACTTACAGCATTAAAAATTGGAAGCTGATTTCTAATTTGCACCTTTCTCACTCAGCTTGCTGTTGTCGGTCGTCCTTATTTATAGTCTGCTAAATTAATGAGCTGTATGATCTGAGCTCCGCTGTTTATTTCCATGCAACTGTAAATCTTGCCCTTAAACTTCTGGACAATTGGCTATGAGTTCCTTACTTGTCCCATGATGAAGACAGAAAAGAGCCATATTTTCCAAATCATCGTTCATTTCTGTAGTTCTTTTCTGAATTCCCTCCAACTTTTCCAGCATTCACATTTCAAAGCGTAGGATCCAAGAGGGAGCATATATCTCGGCAATGGGTTCACAAATCTTGCTGACAGCAGGAATAATTCCTCACCACGCCCCCCCCAATAGTCCATAATTTTCAATAATATCACAACATAGAATTAACAGTGACTGTCCAATTGAGAGTAATATATCGTATGTTTTGATCAACAGGGAAAGGTTTTTAGGAACTTTCTCTTGTCAAAGCTGGATATATATTCCAAGCCCTAATTATTGACCAAGTTGGTACTTCATGCAACAATGTCTTTGGTTGTAAATTAGCTGGTTTTAATGGTCTGCAGCAACACTTTCAATATCCTCTTTAGTGCCAAGTTTGAATGATGGAACTTGCTATAGATGCTGACACTTTTTATTCTTAAACACCTAACGTGCAATATGTTCCCGTGAGTTTTAAAGGGTAAGATAAAATGTCAAAATTGTTCAAAAGTATCATGTATATTTTTTACTCAGAAAGTTACATACTCAAAACTCTAATCAGTCCGCCTGGATTTATGAAATCCCTTGTTATCGTAGCGGTGTGAAAACTGGACTACGGATAAAGAAAATGGTATTTTTATAGAACGGTCCTTTGAGATGGGACTGCTCCTCTGTTGTCAATGTAGGCCAAAGTGCCAGTGGGAAGTGCAGTACATGACCTTAGTCAATTAGCAGGGTCTCCCTAATCTCTGGGGATTACTTTGATCTGCAATATCAAGTCTAACACCTTAATGAAATTTTACAGATAGTCACAGAAGACATCCATGTAGCGAAAAAACAATTTCATTTTATTCCTAAACTCCTAACACATGCTTAATAAATCCCCAGAAGGGAAATAATAACTATAACCATATTCAACATAAATTTCTCTCTTTTTTTTTTTTTTCACACTGTGTTTATGGCTGAGAAAAACAAGATTATAATAGACGGGACTCTGCTTGTGAAAACTGGGAACAGATCAAGCTGCTGATTCACAATTTTCATGTGGAAAACGTTATTTGTTGCTGTTACGTTTTAAATCTCCTGAAATAAGAGTGGTGTGCCAAGCCTTCATTGTATTTATTGTGTGAATATATTTCAGATACATGAAATTTCCATAGCATATAACCATCCTGATTTGTGTATTCAACTCCGTTTGTTTTAAAATTTATGTTCATTCAAATCTTGTTTGTCACTTTGGTCTGAACAGTTTTGGCGAAGTTAATTGGACAACCCGGCCCATTTCTGATTTAATTACTAAGTAACTATATGACAAAAAAATTTCAGTCCTGTGTTGATTTTGCTTCCTGTTGTCTTCTCTGCTTCATTTCACCTGAAGATCTTGCAGGGCCCTGCTTGCAGATATGCAGAAACACTTCAATGGGATTTTTTTTTTTTTTGTTCTGGGAAAAGGCTCCAGGATTCCCTGCCCAGAAGTGAAAACACTGCACGGGTTCACACTGCCTTGAGAAGAAGGGAGAGAACAAAGGATGGGGTTTAATTAGGCCACAGCTCTATTAACTTAGTTTATCTGGGAATTACATGGTGATAATTCACACCGTGGCCACTTCCTTCCTCGCTGGTGGTGCATCCTGCCACCGACCTCATGCTGCTGGGTCCCCCTTGGAGGCGGGTGGTCAGTCCCAATATTTGATGTCCTTTCTCCTGCTTCTTGCCTCCTCCAGCCTCGTTGGCCATGGAGACCCATTAGGGTCCCTGCCTGCTGTCCTGCAGAGCAGCTCTTCAGAGCATCTGCAGTCAATCCTGGGGAGAAGGTCCTGCCTCTGCCCTGACCTCCAGCTTCCTTGCAAAGCCCCGGTTTCCAGGTGGGAATTAAATGATTGTTTTGGATGCCTGCTGGTGAAAGAGCAGAGAAGAAACCACACCAGCTGCTGCCGGACACCTTGGCTGTGATTTGGGGAGGTACCCAGCAGTGCTTGGGGGGACCTACCACCCTTTCTGGTGGTGGCAGTGGTGGAGGTGGGGTCCTCTCTGCCCTTGGCAGGGCCAACTTGTGCAGGAAAGGGCTCGGGCAGAAGTGAGAGGGTACCTGCACCCTCCACAGGCGTGCAGGGGCAGTAGCTCCATTGAAGCTAATTGGATGGCTCCTATGAGTAAAATAAAGTGGATGTGATCAGTTCTGCTGTAGACACCAAACCACCCGCCAAAAAGTACAGCATTTAATTTCCTGCTGCTGTTGCTTGTGGGGCAATCCCTCTGCTTATCTAAGGCATTTCACCAAAATCCCTTTTTCTTGGGGGTCTGACCTGTGGTCCTGAGGCAAAGCACAGACTGGCTTTAAAGCCTGAGTAGGGCTCCAGCGTTCACCACTGCGGCTCAAGAACATGCAATGTCTCTCCTGATGCTCTACATACAGAACATATCTATCCATAATTAGATATGATTAGAGGAACCAGAGATGTTCAAGAGCTCTCTTTTATAAATTGCTTTTTGCAGTCAAATTAAGGTTTATTGCCGAGTGTCTTGTGGTTTACGCCGACTCTGATTTGCACATTTTTATACTGTTGTTTTGCTTGTATTCATATGGCTATATAGCAAAACTAAATCAGCTCTCCCCGTAGGCCCAACAAGTGAGCTTTCCAGTGTGTAGAATTCAATGGACAATCCCCATAACATTTTCTGGTTTTTAATGCATTCAGTAACTGTAAAAACCTCTTAAAATTGAACAAGGTTATAAAACTTGGCTCTATACAGATTCCCCTAATTAACATATGACAGATACATGCAGTCATTCCACTGTGCTCTCCTCCGGTAACTGCTTAACATAACTATAAAACGGCTTCCACGAGGTAGTGCAGGCACCGGCTTTGTCTTTGCACACATCTGTTGCATTTTTTAAAAGAAAAATAAAGTTTTAATTTTTAAAATCTCAGTCTTAATAATGCATGAAAACCCAGAAAAATTCTGCTTCATTTTCATCCAGGTCTCATCTTACATCACTTCCAGCACTGCCGAATGGTCCCAAAGTACTTTCTGTCCCCTCCATCATTCCAACGGGGGCGACACGCTCCCGGTGACCGAGGTGGGCAGTGCTGAATCCTGGCACGAATGGGTCGGTCCTTGCTGCGCTTCACAGCAGCATCGAGGTGGCTGCAAGCGCACGCGTCCGTGGGACGCGGGTCTGGCCAGGAGGCTGTTTCTGAGGGTGAGTGGAAGAATATGGGGTGTCTCTCTTCAAATATTTGACCTGTTGGGCAAAAGTCACAAAACCAGTCATTTACTGTCAATAGGAACGCCTCAGAAGCCCAGTTACAAAAATATCAAAACCCAGGAAGACGCACATATCTGAGTGAATTAGGTGCATTAGGATTGCAAACACAATTCTCAGTTTTTTCCTAAGCAAACAAGCCTTGCATTAACTATTTATAGAATACTCGCTTTTCTGTTAATGACCTGTATCTAAAATACGTTAAGTAAAGTATTTTTCACAAATATTCATAGGTCTGTCTAAATGAATTAATTTTTAACCTTTATGGTCTTCATTTTCCACAAACGCTCCTGCTAGCAAACCTCTAACAGGAATCAAAGCAGGGATTTGAAACAGGTGTTCAAGAATGTGTGAAAAAGTAAATTGTGAATATCTAAGTAAGAAATGTGTTAGTTTTAGCTGACTTAGCTGTTCCAGTTTGATAATTTGAATGGTTTTAACCAGTCAATGCTTTTTTTTTTAAATCAGGTGTATCATAAATCTACCTTGCTAATATTATATTTCTTCTGTTTCTGGGCTTCAAACGAGTATTTGGCCACATGTGAGGTCCCACAAACAGAGACTGAGAAGGTTCTTCCTCCTGACTTTTACGTTTGAGCAGGCAGTGTAGGGAAAGGGTGAGAGAGGGAAGAGAGGACACCATCCCCATTTTACTGGCAGAGAATTGTGTGTTTGAAAGATTAATTTATGCCAAAAAAATGTAACCCAGATTTTTGAATCCCTTTCCATTGTGTCGACCTTGAGATCACACTTCGGAAGCCATTTGGCTGAGAGCATCCTTAAAACATGTTACGGAGAAATACAATATTTTCTCTAGAATTTGCTGGGTTTTTCCATGACAGGTAGCACTCATTCCCTGTGCCGAACAGCACTAATGCCAGCTTTCTGGGTGTTGTAGCCCTCGAGAAAGTGCAGGAAGGAGTTTATGTGCGGCGAGCAGGGTGCTCAACACCCATAAACCGGAGATGCGAAGGGAAACCTAAATGCCTGAAAAATCATAACCGAGACAGTAAGTGGATGAGTCCAAGGTGAGGAAACTCAAGCTCAGAAGAGTAGCACAGAGCAATAAAACACGAATATGTCTCTCCCCGCTCCCAGAGCGATGCCGCTGCGCTGAGGCACGGAGCATTATTTCCTCTTGCACTTTCCAGGGTCCTGTGCGGTGCGTGAGGCAGTGATGAGACCCAGATGGGAGATGGCAAAGCTCTCCTTAATGACCGCTGATGTTTTTCTGTGCATAGCCTAATAGAAGCAGACAGCAAAGATTCTTATCTTATCACGGGAAGCCTGACAGCACAGTATTTCTCTTGATGCCAGGATTATTTTGTTATAGACTCCAAAAACACGCTCCAAAAATTACTCAGATTCATATGGTGTTTGCTTATGCCTGGATGCTAGTACATTTTTTGGTTGTACAGGTAAGTCCCGTATGCATTTTTAATTTAAAATAATCTCACATAACAGTAAGAAAGCTTTCAAATCTAAATATGTGAAATCTCTGTATAAAAGATTAAAAAAAAAAATCTATATTCATTGTGGGGGGAAAAAAAAAGAAAAAGATTACAAAAGACCAAAAGCTCTAGGGTTCAAGCTAATTTTTCATCTTTTCCATGGGGAAAAACACTGGTAAATGTTAAGAAACACCCTTCAAGAACCTTTAATTTGTTTTTCACTCTCCAAGATATAGATTTTCTCCTTCCCATTTAAGTTAAAAAAAAATTTCCTGTGGGTTTGTAGAGTCATTTGAGAAATATATATATATATATTTGTATAATATTACATGCTTTCTAACATAGCTTTGATTATGCTGTCAGATCAGCCTAGGCAGAATTTGACTTGTAGCCAGGTCCGCTAACTTTCATTATCTTCTCAGGAGGTATTTGTTCCTGTAGAACTCACAAATCAATTGCAGGATCAGGTCCTCATTCCAAAATCTTAGTTTCATTGCAGTCAGTGGCAAAATCCCTGTTGACCCAGCGTGGGTCAGGATGTTGCCATAAATATCCAACTTTTGAAGTTGTTTGGAACAGGATTAGGTAATTTTATATTTGTTGGAGCCTGTGATGTTGCAGTTCTACAGTTGGTTCTGCTGCTGACCTGCCACTGAGGTCAAGCAGATACAAGTGGATCAGCCCTGTTTATTAAAAAAATGCAGAAAATAATTAGAACTAGAGCTTAACCCTGTGTTTTAGTGTGGTCCTAGATTAACAAAGGTCTGGATATGCTTTTACAGGTGCACACACACACATAAATATATATATATAATGTGTACAAACACACACAAATATGTCTATGTGTGTGTATTAGCACCCTGTAAAGATTAATTTTATTACTAATACCTGGGATTTAAGTAAATGTGCAATACCTTGCCATTTCTAAAGTGGTGATTTCATGCTTGTTAATAGGTTAGCATCCAAAGCATTCTTCGAATACGTGTTCAGAAAGGTAAGTCTTATATTCTCCATTTTACAGATGGGAAAACTGAGGCAATTGACAAAAGAGGCTGATGACAATGGCTTGTTGCCGGATTTAGAGACAGGAAATTGCCCGTGGAACCAGCAGTGGTGAAACGAGGATTTCAAATGCTTCTGCGCTCATCAATCACTATTCAGTGCTGGTGCTTCAAAGTACTCTGCTACAACTGGCTGTGTTTTATATTCAGTCAGAAATTGCCTTTCTTGTAGAATTCAGCTGTAAAGCTTCAGTTGTTGTAGCAAATGTGAGATTGCACAGAAGTTATGGTAGACTTAAATAATAACAGCACACGCCTCCCGCCCCAGAGTTACGGACGTGTGTATGTGGACAGGCCTCTTTGTCCTCGCACCTTGCCATCACCACTCTCCGCTACAGGAGGGTATGGATATACGTGCAGAGTGCTGTGGGGATTAAAATGGTGTGTATTTCAATATCTAAAATGGAACCTCATTAAAAGAGCTTCCTACATAATTTATTAAAGCAAGTCAGAAGGAGGCTCGGCGCAGACCACGGTAGCCAATGACATCCAATCTTAATTTTGTAACATTAGTTAATAGCGTTTCTGTTGCAATGTGCAATTTCTTTTTAGCTCTACATGTCTTAACCACATGTGAAATGAAACTAAAATATTATTTCCATTAAATGAGGTGCTTTTCTTTCAATTTACATACCATCAGCAAAGTCTTGGCCTCCACATTAATGAGTTCCACTTGGATATTTGGAAGTTGCCCTTAAGTTGGCTTTGTTCTCCAGAACTTATCCATGCAAGTATTTGCAGGTGTGTGAGAAAATACGCTTTACATTTAATGAGTCGTAGGCTGCATTTATTATTCTCATCTGTCCACGTCCATATCTGGAAAGACATTCATCCCATAAATGCTATTGTGGCTGGGACGCTGGGTGGGAGTTACTCCAGGTGACAGTGGTCCTACGCATGGGGCCAGCAAAAGGTCTGCTGGCCACTTTGGAGCATAATGTGGGGTAGAAGTAGGATTTAAGCAGAACAAAAGTCTTGTGCTGGCATCCTGTGCAATTGCTTGTGTTGGCTGGAGCTAGCTAGGAAGACAAGACATACTTTAATTTGCAGTAGTATAACCTTACAGCATGACTATTCATATCACACTTTGTCAACAGCAGCTAAAAACCACTGAAGAATGCAAAGTACAGCGATGCATTGCGATAGTTCACTAGGTGATTCGAAAAACCATGCTATAAAGTTTGAGCATGAGATGACAAAGTCAGGACTGAGTATATGTTTCCATTAATTTTCTTTGATAAATTTTTTTTGATAGTTGGTTGGTTTTTGAGTTGGGAATGCCATTTATATGAATACTCATTATAGGTTTTTATAGAGATTTTTTTGGAAGGGTTTTAAAAGCACAGCTAAAACAAGAAAATAAACCTCAAGCAACACCTTCATGCCTGAAATTATGCCATCAGTGAAGTCAGTGGCAAAAGCATGGATTTCAAGATCTGTAGGGTTTGACCTCTGGGCTTTGGAGCTGTGTTGGCAAGCAAGAATAAATAAATCCCGAAAAAAATGATATATGAACTTCGTAATCTGTGCCTCGCTTCTTAGGCTGTACAGTAAAATATCCTAAAAATCTGGTGCTGGCTTTCTCTGCTGAGCTAATTTGTAGGCAAGCCAGCTTAGTGGATGTTCTTAAATACGCTGAATAGGCTGAGAAACAGAAAACTATCAGCAGCGTGTATTTTAAGGGCTTGGACTAAAACTTTTCAATGTCAAGGTGCATTGGAACAAACCCCAATAAGCTGATCCATTGGAAACTGGGTTTCTTCAAAAATCTGGCCTTGTTTTACGCTTTGCATGAGGTTTGTTGTAATGTCAAATTTTTACCTTCCAGAGCACAGGTCTTTCAGAAATGGTAAGTTGTTCTTATTATCAAAAATAACTTGGAAAAATTATTTTCTTGCTCTCTGTGCCTGCAGAAAGATTAACAGGTTTTGTTCTGGTTAAAACTGAAGGCAAAATATGGAAAGATTTAGGCTTAAGTGACTAACAAGGAGGTGATAATACCCCAAACCATCACAAACCGTTCCTGCAACCTCCCCTATAAATAGTCTTGCTAAAATCGATTCTTTCCATCCAAGGCAGCTTGTGGCAACCATTTTCCCAAGCAGCCTTTTCATCTGCTTGTTTATCCAGAGCCTCTCTGTGCGTAAGCGCTCTCTGGAAGGTCGGCCCCGGGGGCTCTTCCCACTTTTAATTCCCGGCTGACAGGTATCAGAAACTCTCCTGTTCTCATTGCTCTCACAAATTTTGTGTGTGCCGGTCAGAGGAGCTGCGAGATGAGAGCCCGACCTCCTCCTTTTAGTCCCCCAGCGTTGTCTGCTAATGGGGCAGCAAGGGACCAAACCCAAGGCAGTCGTGCGGGCTCATTTTGCTATCGCTAGATTACACCAGCATCCCCAAGAAAGTCGCTGCGGAAGAAGCTGAGCTCCTGGGGCTGCACGTGGCTCCTTCGCTCCGGCCGCCTTGCTCTTAGTTCATGTGCTGGAAAACGAAACATGGGGAAAAAGGTCAGATCTGGCTTGGAAAAAGTAACCGGTTGCAGTGAAAGAAAATGCTGATGTTACATTTAACCCCCAAATCACTACTGCAGGTGGAAAAATGCCAAAAGCTGCGTCACCTGGATGTTGGAGAGAGATGTCCTGGAGGGTTGTTACCCTGGGCGCGCTCATGGGAGCGGGGTTAGGGAATGACTTCTCCATCTCCAAAGCATGCCCTTTGTGGCTGAAAGAGAACAGCTCCGGAGCCCTGTGGGTGACAATCCCATTGCTCACACGGATGCATGCGTGGGTCCTGCCCTTGCAAAGCCAGCCCCGGCCCCCAGAAGGAAGGCTTGGGCCATTTCCCCTTGCAAGCTATAAATGTTTCATGTGTTGTGCTAAAACTACATACATTTCTCGGACATATTCACTTCTCGAAGACAGGTGGATGGCATATGTGCTTGTGGGTTGTTCTTGTTCAACAGCTACATATTTATGTTTGAAATCTGAGGATATGTTACCTTCTCCTTCATCCATATTCAATTTATAACTCAGCCAGCCAGTGTAAGAAGGACAGGGAAGTAAATATAGTAATATGACATATTTATTTTTATTTGTTTTATGTGTTTGTGATAGTGCGATGTTTTATGTACATTTCTATATCTATTTTCTATTTTTCCCAGTGTTTCATAGTAGGTTTGATAAGTTTGGAAAATCATATATCTTTCTGGAGTTTGAAAATTACTGATTTTCCTCTTGTTTGAGCTGTATTCTGCATGCTGTAACACTTCTAGCTTCTGTGTTAGTGGTGCCTTTTCCCACCTTCCAGGATATTATTTTTTTAAACTATTAGATATATTTTCCCTAATTTATTTTTCCTTAATGCACTCTGCACTCCCAGACTTTAGATTTTACCTGCATCCTGTGTTCATCCCATGGCTTCTTCTTGCCTTTTTGCATATTATTTCTATCTGTTATGTTTATACTTTTGCTGCTGCTGTTGCAGGAAGCGGGCAGGCCACCTCTCAGCCTCCAGCTGCACGCAGGAGAGCGGTTTCTCCAGAGGAAATCTATGGAAGAGCAGCTGCCAAGCCTGGGAGTCCAGGGGCTTTTGCCGCACCTCCGAGTGCTGCAAACCTTCGAGGCAGAAGTGTTGGGTCTGCACCGGTGAGCAGGGTGCGGGAGGGGGAACTGCTGCCCACAGGGGAACGGGAGCAGCCTTTAAATGTGCTGCAGTCTTTAGCGCAGTGAGCCAGGAGCAGGTGGATACGGGGCTTTTCGTCCTGAGAAGGTTTTGCTCATAACTAGATTTTGAGAGATGCTGTAATACAGCAAAACCCTTGACCTTTGGCGGTCACAGGGTCAGACCTGATGATCATTGTGGCTCTTCCTGGCCTTAAAACATATGAAATTGCATCTCCCATTGGAAAATCCTGGTTTGGGAAGCGTGCGACACTTTTTCTTCATGCAATGAAGGTTCCTTCTTCCCCTGGGACCTTGCAGCAGGTCCCATGCCCAAGCAGTACAAATCGGTACGAAACTCTGCAAGCGCTCCTGGCCGAAACACCGAGCCAGAGTGTAAACGTGAGAATGAAATGAAGTTTTGAACAAAAATTCAGTTTTTTGGCAGTGAACCTGCTCATATTGAAGGACCTGGGATGGCGCTTGAGGCACGTGGTACAGCAGGAGGTGACTAGGTGTGAGGCCAGTAAGTATGCTGGGGCGAACATTCCCCCATTAGTTGCCCAGTTCAAATGCGCCAGACCAACCAGTTAACAAAACACTCGGGCTGGAGCAGCATCACAGCCCCGACGTGTGACAACTGGAGAAGGTTTCCTGGCATTCATCTTTTTTGTTTGGTTGGCCGCTGTTTTTTTTTCCCCCAGAAGCAAAACTGGCCCCCCGACAAATCTGTCACAGGGTACAATACAAAGCCAGGAACATTAAAAGGAGCAAAAGAAAAGCCAAATTGCTTCCAGAAATGAAGATTGCTTGTTTTTTTCTTTTGCCATGGGAAGGCAGAGCTCTTCGTGCTGCAAGTGATTCTTGGTTTAAGGACAAACGGTGCAAATATTGCCAGAAATAAGGTTGTGGACAGCAATCTTTGTTTTATTGTTTGGTTTTTTTTTTTAAATAGTGCTAATTGTAAAAGCTCTGTCCCTGGAAGGTGGAGAAAGGCTTCCAAAGTTCACTGACTTACCAACCCTGACAGTGATTCTCCTGATAATGGCACAGCAGGTCCACAGTGGCAAAGCCTAATTGACAAAGATCAAAATCTAATTTGGATAACACCGGGAGCCGAGGGGGTCATGCTCCAAATAGTGCTTGAGCCACAACCAGCCGTGTTTGTCATTTCACAGGGAAAATGCAAAAAAGATCATTTCAGGTCCCCAAATGAGGAAGATGCCAATAATATTGAAAAGCATATGCAGGAAGAAGGCTTGTTCCTGAGGGTACAATTACTGTGGCTGTGATGTGAAATAATAAAAAAATATTAAGTAGATTTTAATGTTATAACAAAGGGTGGCCCTGCACTGGGCGTGAATAGGAAAGGAAGATCCTTTGGGCACCTAGATGAAAAATAATACAACCATAGCTATTAGCAAAGCCTTTAATGCCAGTATCAACCCTGCGCATCATTGGGATGAATATTTCCTTACCTGGAATATAGGTCACTTTTCCTTGTAGGAAGCAGGCATCTCATAGTTGTTATCTATTAATTCCTTGAAAGGAACTAGTCTAACCTGGTCTGTGACTTGAAACTTGAAAAAATTATGCTGAGGGTCTTTGTGCTGTCATTTTACCTTGGATTATTGGGGCAGCAGGGCCTGGGCAGTGGGTTTCACCAGCTGTGCCGGGTGTCCCGGATCTGGTCCGACTCCGAGAAACTGAGGAAATGCAAAGCTGATATTCACAGAGAATTTCTGAGATCTCTTTATGTGCATTTCAAGGGCTTATGCAAACAAAAAAAATAGTTCTAAATAAGATAACAGGAAATCCTATAAGATCCCTATTTATACTCAGCATCATTTGCCAGCAATAAAAAGAAATTGTAAGTAAATCTTGCAGCCCTCTTTATACTTTCTAAGGGGAAAACGCTGTATTTGCCTTGTCCATCTACTCACTTCCAGCTTCTGTGGGTTATTACTCACCCCTTGCCTCTGTCTGTGAGTCAGATTTCACTTTTCCATTTAGAATTGGCAAATCACAGTAGAAGATAAATAATTTCAAGACCTTCCTCTGCGTTGGGACTGAACTCACATGTGCGGTGCAACGCAGCGGAGGCACCAGGCAGTTTCTGGCCTTTGGGGCTGTAGTGTGCAGAGCAGTTGTAAAATGTGTGATAAGAAGCTTTTACAGAAGAGATTTTAATGAAAAAGGAAAATTATTTCATACTGGGCAGCGAGAAGGAGGGCCCTCGGAAGAAAATTGGGACTGAGCTACGAGGTAACCTGGGCTTGGGTGTGGTGATCCGTTTGTTTTCCATTTTGAGCTTATGAAAGGATTTAGTGAGACTTCCAAAGCTCTTAAGTGACTTCGGAGCGTGAGGTCCATTGACTCAGCTTTTCAAACACAGAAATGAGTTCAGAGCACAAACCCTGGTGTGTTCGTGCTCCTAAGCAACTTAGGTGCTTCAGAAAACACTCTCCCATTCTAACGGCTTACAGAAAAAATAAATCCCAATAATGTGAATTAAAGCAAAGAAGTTCATGTGTCTACTTTGGCAGCATGAAACTATTTAGAGGATGAATAAAAGGATAGTAATGAAATGATTCCTGCCGCTGGCCAGCACTCTCCGTTTTGGTACTACTTCAGTTTTGCAGCGATTTGGCAAACCTCTTGTAAAGGGTCCAACAATGCTTCAGCGAAGCCTTTAGAGAACAGCAATCTGTACAGCACGTTAATTTGGCACGTTTAGCAGCCCAGGTCTAGCTCAACACAGAGGTGGCATAAAGACTTCTTATACTTACTGTTCCCGGTCAGAGGTTAAAGTCATTGACAGGCAGCATTGAAAAGATGGCAAGACAGCAGCCTGCACACCATCTGATCCAGGGGACGGCATTTTCCCGTGCAGACCAATACCAGTGTTAAAAAAAAGAAGGAAAAGCAGAGATTTAGCTCTACCTTTTCATGACTTATGCATTTTTTTCCTGCTAGTTACTCATGAACTGGAGGGCGATGATCTGGACAGTGCAGGTTAGTGAGAGGTGGGAGGTGGATTCTCAGTGTGACCCATTGCTCGTCGTGCTTGTCAGGGTACCGGTGAGACTTAAAGATTCTTTTCATGACAAAAAAATGAATGATTTTTATATTCTCAGAGGTGAAATCAAACCAATCCCATTAATTTCAATTAAAATGTTACCTGTCTCAAGCTATCTCTTTTTTTCACCCTCAAAGACTGTTTAGGGATGGGAAAAAATGAAATATTAATGCATTCTATAAATAATATGTGTGAGGTCCATGGGGACACAGAACCCCCACATCATTAGTTAAATTGATCTTCATCTTAGGTTTTGCAGGAAATCGGGGGGTTGTGTGGCTTAGTTTTCTGGAAAAGCGGTCAAACCTGGCTCTGAACTGCTGTGTATCAGATATGGAGCTGAGCTTTCTCCCGCTGTTCCTTATTTATGGTCATTTTACGTGTTGTCTCATGTCAGAGGTTTCAGGAGAGGCTCTGGCAGTCTGCATGGTGACCCTTACTCATGCAGCAAATTCTGCTATCATGCTTTCATGTATAAGGGATTGCAGGATTGTGACTTCTAATAGGAAATAAGGATCGAAGCAGAATTTGCTTCCATTGTGGCTAAATGCCTGCGTATCGTGATTGTAATGTGGTTTCTGTAATTCTCTTTCTCAGTGCTCCAAAGACAACTTTTTGTCGAATTTCCACTGGCATTTTAAGCATACGCGACCATCACGTGGTGCGAGTAGCTTCTAAACAAAGCAGGAGCTTCACCTGATTTCTGCAGGAGCCGTTGTGGGGTGGCTCAGCCTGTTTCAGTTCCCTCTCAAAAATAAAGCACAATGTGGTCCCTCCCTCCCTCCCCTGAATGCAGCAGAGGAGCTGCTAAATCTAGCAATCTTTTTCCCTTTTTTACTTTTTTTTTTTTCCTTTGTAATAACGTAAAGTTACTGCATGAGCAACCAGCAATGTTTATTAATAGAGATCTCCAATTTTGGAGTCTTTGGTAAATTGAGAACATACTGAGAAAGAATCTTATCGCTCAAATCATAGGAAATCCATTTCCAAGTTGTCTGTTTTTCATCAAATTAAAATTAGTTTCATGGGAATATGAGAAGGTTTTTATAATTAGATAATGGAAATTTGCCTAGGTTATCTTCCACTTATTTGGATGTAACATAAATAACAAGAATGTCACATCATGCCAGTATTTACTCGTCTAACTCAGCACAAATCTTGGGTCAAGTAAAAAAAGATTTGAAAACATTTTAGTGCTTGTTGCTTAGAGACCATTTTTAACCACTGTGGAAGGATCTCACTCAAATCCATGGTTGCACAGCGAAAAATCTGAAAATTGTGGATAGCTGCAAGCCTCTCTCAAAGCCTTTGCTCAGGTAAAACATTCCCGAGTTATCCATCAAGTGACTGAAAGTGATGTTCCCCTTCCCCAGCCAGTAGAGAAATGGGTTGGGGGATTGGTTGGGGGATCAGTTGGACGTATTTCTTCTTTTCCATTAAAGCTAGTCAGAAACAAGTAACTCTTGCTTTTGAAATTTTTTATTTTAAACATTATGACCATCACTGTTCTCTGCCCTGTCCATGACTGCATTCAATATTGAACCCAGATGGTTTAGGTGAAAATCTGTGAGTTCTGGAGCCCGTCCCACGGCCAGGAGGTTCCAGCGTTGTGTCGGCGTGGCGACGGCCGGCGCTGCCGGAGGCGGCTCTCAGCCCTCCCATTGCAACGGTCGCCTCAAAGGATTTATGACAACTGGTGCCACAACAACCTTTTTCCCCTACAAACTGCAAAGTGAGGGAGCTGGAGGCCAGGTCAACAACTAAGGGTATGAAAGGGAGCACAGGTGATGCTGATAGAGACCCAAAATAGTGCTTTCGGGTATGGTTTTATTTTTTTTACCCAATTATTAACAGAGATGAAGGGTTAATTCCTGCTGCTGGGGAGGCACAGAGGCAAAACTCTCTCTGTGGTGTCTGCGGCAGGCCTGGGGTCTTCTGCTCCGCACCACCAAGCCACGCAAGCCAGCAGCAGCATCGCTGCCTCCTGCACGCTACGCCATGGTTGACATTCATCCCGCGCAAAGGGAAGAGACATTTTATCCACTTACCAGCGGCAAAAATGAGGCAGGGAGGTGGAAAGTGGGTTTTTTCCCCTTCTTTCCCAGGCCACAGAGCCAGGCAGCGCAGAGGCTGGCATGCACGGTGCGTCTCTTGGCTCGGCGTCCGGTGTGCTCCCAGCTAACACATCTGTTGATGGGACTGAAATGCCTCTTTCCATTTCCCCACAGAACAAGGTCTTTAATAATCTCTTCACCTGAATTTAAACAGAATCTCATTCTTGTTGGGTCTAATATTATCTGAAAGAGTTTGGCAGGAGACCCCAGACTCCACAGATATCCCTGGAGATTGCTCGCGGGAGAATTCCCCTAGATATCTTTTAGCAGAAGTTCATATGTCTATTAAAAAAGGGCAAAGATCATGTAACCTTGGGTGAACCTTCGGTCAAATCATATTTGTTGTCACAAGGTGGGCTGCAAAGGAGAGAATGCAAGAATTTTGTGATCATTTGCACAGTGTGAATAAAGAAAAACCTACCGCCTCATGTTGTTCTTTTTGAGTAAGATATGTAATTTAGGAAATAGCACGAGCAGTGAATGGGTTGCTCACGGTACGGAGTGACGTAATGAAGAGAAAGTGTGACATCACATCCTTTCCAGGCAACTGCAATGTAATATCTCAACTGGCATAACCATTTTCCTCCTCAAGTATTAAAAAGTACTTTTTTTCAGTAATCCCGTTTCTCTCATACATGAAGCCACTTAAAAGCAAACGTCCAGCTGGGTAAAAGATCGTGTGTTTGCACACGCCTCTATCAGGCATTAATCCTCAGATGACATTTATGTGACCATTTCTTTCCAGGTGCACTAAATTCATTGCTGGAAAACTAGGAAATATCCCAATAATATCCTGCACAACTGCCATAGGAAGGCTTTTCTCCCGCAAAAGGGCTGAGAGCTGGAACTCACGTAGGGGAATCTTGCAGATCCCAACCAAGCCATTCAGCTCTTTGAATACAAGTGGAAACTTCTGGATCAGTGACTGAAGGGACACTAAAATTAAATAAATCCAGGAAAAGAGCATGCCCTGCATCATAATTTTCAGAGGAGCTTGAAAGAAACATATGTAACCAGATTTTAGTAGTATTCAACGCCCGTCTCTTCACGCTGGTAAGACTGAAGAGCTTTCTCACAGGTATTTGCATACCGGGAACTTTCATTTCTTTTTTTATCCCTATATAGACTGTCAGGCTTTTATATATTAACCGCTGATTGTTTTTGTCTTCCTTTAAGAAATGTGATCCCTGCAAACATGTAATCTCTCGGTGCGCACTCTGCACATGGAAACAGAGTCCTTGGCAAACGAACACACGGAGAATGCAAAACCGTATCGATAAGCATTGCTGCGCTGTTAAAGGCAGCGAGGGTATAATCTTCCCATCTTCCCTGTTGTGAATCTCAAAAATTAATATATTCTATATGCTTCTCTCCCCTCTCCCCCATGTTCTATTTATTTATTTTTTTTCCCCTTGCCCTAAATTCTGCACGCCTACCCCCTGGACATGGGATTGGTGAGAACAGTTTAAAATTAGAGCCTACAGGCAAAGAATTTCCCACCCTGTGTCTATGCGATGCTTCTAACGATCCCCAGTCAGGAGCCCAGCACTGCGCGGCTCGGGCTGGAGTGGAAAGGGGAGCTGGTGGCAGTTGCTGAATTGTGCCTGACATCTAATTATGTCCTAGTCCTTGGCAACAGCTTGAAGATAATCTACCTCTTGCCAATCACCCTGGAAAACTGCTGCTTTTCTCCTTGGTGCCTTTAGAGGCTTCCACAGCGTTGCACTCCCTTTGCAGGGCTTGGCTGCCAGGTACACAGTGGACGTGCGATCACCTTGGAGAAAGACCCCTTTTGGGCCTTGGGAACGTGCCTACGTTCCACCCGTACGACTGCTTTGTGGCTTCCCAAGTTTTCTCTAGGAGAGCAGGAGGAGAAGGGGAGAACGGTTTGCAGCAACTGCTGAAAGTTGCATTTCTGGCCTTATAATACAGCCGTCATCTCACAAGCAAATACAATTACCTGTTTCTTAATTAGGACAAGTTTGGCTGAAATTATATGAGTCACTGGGAAGTTACATTCAATCATTTGCCCCAGAATAGCTCTATAGTTTCATAAATATTCTCCCTACAGAGTGAACCTTGAATTTATGATGAAGGTCGTATAACTCCCACTCTTAAAGAAGTCGGGAGGAGGTGGGGCACAGGGCGGAGGCTGCTGCTTTGCTGCTGCCTCTTGCCTGGGGTGGCTTTCCAGGGGCTGATCACCAAAGGATCTGGCAAATAACCACATGAAAGAGGAATACATGTAAAACAAAGAATGATATAAGGAATAAAAATCTCATTACCCAAAATTAAAGAAACATGGGATGAAATTCCAGTGTGAGCTTCCAAAAAATAGATTTGGAAAAAAAAAAATCACCCCACGTACATTTTCTTTGGAATTTTGTTACTGAGGCCAGAAGTTTTCAGAGGCAATCTTTTGTGAATACTAATAATGCATCCAATATGCCAGGCTAACATGTTACCATACTAAAAGACCAATGAAACAAAGAAAGAAAAATCAAGATTTTGAATTGATAAAAAGTCTAACATTAGGAAAATTTGATGGGTTTAGAGGAAGTTTTATTAATGTAAGGTTTTTCCACAACTGCTATTTTCAGGGTTTTTGCACAGACCCTGAGACTGATGCAGGGGTGCAAGCTGCAGTTCCTAAATATTTGAGGTTATCTATATCTGATAGATCCTGGATTTGCTATGAGAAGCTCACTTGCCCACTAGACCTTTATCTTATTTGTACCAGCGTTTTCGATGTGTTCTGTGGATCTGCTGATCTAACGTGTGCTGCTAGTGCTCCCTTCTGAAATGGATATTTTGGGTGCCACCTGATGATGATGCTTATTTTGGTACCGGGTTCTGTACCGTGCACTTCATTCATTCCCAGTTTGGGGCAAAAAAACCCTTCAGAGCCAGCAGCCCTGATGTTTTTGTGCTAACACTGATGCGCTGCTCTCTGAGCAGAGGGGTAGGACCTGCTCGTTACCCTGATTGACTGGGAGTGGGAGCTGGAATCTGCCTTAATTAGGGGTGACAAGTCCTTAATTAGAAGAAAACACAGCCAGGCATGGAAGTGGTGGAACCCAAATACTATTGTCGTCAGGGAGGTGTCTGACTGCAAGAGATAAAGGAGGAAGTAGGTACTGTTATTCTTGCTCCTTTTGTTAGTTCACAGGCAACACATAGAATTTTAGAGGAAAAGAGTATGTGTCTTTCACCAAAATTAAGTGTTGGCTTGTAGCTTCAAAATATGGGGGACAATATTAAGGTTAGCTTTTTGCTTCCTTGGGGATCAAAAGGGACTCCTGCACGTGTGTGTTGGATTTCAAGTCTGCTTGCTCTAAGTCTTTTGTTTCTTTTTATTTGTTTTTCCATCTTGAAGCTATTTTAAGTGCTCTATAGTACATTAAGTGGGTAAAATCTGGTTAAAATTCTCATGGCCTCTCCTTTTTTGCATGTTTACAGCTAAGAGATGAGTAAGTTAGATTGTTTTGGGCATAGTTTAAATATTGTTAGTTTTACTGCTAAATTTCAAAGTTACTCTAATGTGCTCATAAAGAAAAATCTATAATAGATTTCTGACTGGAGAGAGGGAAGAATTCACCAAGGAAGGTGATAAAGGGCAACCAGCATGGTTTGCGTATGCTCCTACAGAGAAATGTCTTTCCAGAACCCACCTGGTTCTGCCTTGGCTCAAAGCTGCCCCCCTGCTAAAAGCTTCAGTTGGTTCACGTGCTGTTTGTGAATGGTAACCTTGACTTGGAAAAGAGTGATGGCAGGTACGGGAAGCCTGTGAGGGCTCCTTTGCTCAGTCTGGTGGCCAAATGAAAGACTGGGGTGATTTTTCCTCATGTGGTTGGCAAAGAGGGAAACAAGGTCACAAATTATACAGTTGCTAAAGGGGAGATGTGTATTATTTAGTGGCTCTCTGTATCATTCCAGAGGTATAGAGATGCAGCTTTAAGAAAGGAAACTTATAAAGAAACGGAAGTAGCATGTAGTATGTATAAAAAAATGTTGACACATCGCGTCTGAGCTATTCCTATTTCTGCTTCTGATGTGCCGTTCACCGTTGAAGAAAACAGCGAAAGGTATTGAAAAGTAGGCCCTGTTTGCACAGATCTAATCATCAATAAATAATTGTGTTTTAATTAAAATGTGTTACGTCGTTCTGAGGCTCCTATATTACATAGGCATGAAAATGTATGAATGCATAGCACAGTAATAATTTAAAATTACAGTTTCCCAACTCTTAAATCGAAACGCCTGGCAATTAACTGCCTGATAAATCTCACTTTTCTGTGTGTGATATTTTTTCTTTCTTTCTGGGAGTATTAAAGAGTCCTCATTTCTGGTTGCACGTTCCTCTACTGTTGATGGTTTTCTGTCGTGTCTATCAAACAGAACTTGCTCCCGGTATTGCTTTATCTTTGCATGCAAGTCAACATCGAATTCCATGTTAACTAAATGGAGATGTCATGAAGTCCTTAAGCCTCGAAGACACATCCATAAAATCAGGGCAGACGGGGACCTTGATGTCTTGGCCAGAGGTGGGTTCCAGAGGTTGGCTCTGGGAGCAGCAGTGACGTGTAATTTGGGCCGTTCTTGAGTTCTTGGCTGCAACGCTTGTACCTTTTAGGCAAACTTTAATGATGGATGTTTTCAGATTTTTGTATTTTTAGTGAATCCAGAAATATATCTACCTCATTTTCATAGCTTAGTGTAGTTGATCCCCTTGTATTGGAAGATGAATTAATAATTTGGCTATGACAGCTCCTTAGAAAAGAAGATGCTAGGGATCAAATGGGAGCTCCCCATTTCTGACCTGTCTCCCGAGACTGTTGGACAGGGGTGCAAACAACGTTGTTTCTCGTGGAAGTTTTTATGACCTAGCTTCTCACTTAAACAGGAGTGGAACTACTAGCTCGGTTCACATGACTACCAGCAGGTAAATAAATTTTGGTTACCTCTAATGTAGGCTGTGTTTAAACTTCTGCCCTACAAGGAAACACCCAATGCCCAGGGCCATGCACAGCTGCGTTCGCAAGCCTGTGCCCGTTACTAGAAGGATATAAGGATATCCATTACGGTTATTTTGATGTTCTAAATAGAGATACAAGTTGAGAGAGGTTTTTTTAGATTGATGCTGCTGCTTATAAGCCCCTCTGTGGCTGAAAAATTAACAAACGGGTTGTAGGATAGCGCGGTGCTGGCCGGCGGCATTGACTTGCTGCGAGCTCTCCAAGCAGGTCCGTGCGGCTTCTTGGGGATGCATGGGTCCATCTGACGTGCTTTCTCAGGTTCAGATCGTGCTTTTTAAGTTTTCTTATGTATGCCTTGCTCTCTGCCGAACAATGAGACGAACGCAAATGCATATTTCCAAAAATACTCTTCCATTTGCATTTTGAATGGGGTCATCAGACTGCCTCAGCGTAAATTGGATTGAAAATAAAGACGCTTGCTAAAAATGCTTTCTGTGTTCGCTGCGGGGGAGCAGGGAGAGAGGGCTGGAAAGGATTCAAGGTACATCACAAGGCGACATGGCCCCAACGCAGGACATGTAAACATGCGAAGATCACCCAGGACCCCGCAAATGCGTTGAGACAACAAACTTGATGACAGAAATCTAAGCAGGGTCTCAGTCTGATGAGGAAGAGCCGGATCGAGGGAGCAGTCATTTCCTTAAACATTTATCAAACCCCTTCCCTGTATATGTAACATTTCCCATGTTTTTGCCTTGCACTTCACAACACATCTCGGTGCTCACGGCTTGAACCTTACCAGGACTGATATTTTTAGTGGATGGCTGGAGGTAAGCCAGAAGGCAATGACTTCCAGGCATCTCCCCCGACATCCTCCCAGCCCGCCCCACTGCCAGCGAGTGCCCACACCAGGGACAGGCTAGCCGAGCTCACTCTGTAGTGCTCAGTCGCTAGGATCTTGCAAATTCATAGCATCTTTGGACTTTCTGAGCTGGTAAAGACAGAGGTTGGGGGCAGGGGAGCCAAAGGGAAAGACATTCTGCCGTTGGAGTCGTCAGCCCACCTATACGTACTGCTCTACTACTGACATTGCCTGAAGAATTAATTTACGTGATTTTTCCGCCTATTGATTATTTCAGATTAGCTGTGTTTCTCAATTCCAGCTCCGTAGTCACTGTCTGGGCTGTGCCTTTGCTTCCTTAAGCTGCGCAGTGACTTCTTGGCCCCAGATTGGATAATTCAATCCTCATAATTTGTGCCAGGTAATGTTGAGGTGCGGTCCCTCCAGCTGGGAGTCGGAAAGTTAGCAATTAGAGACGTGATTCCAGCTTCTCGTTGATGCTGCTTCTGCAGTCAGCAGGGAGAAGGAGAGAAGCCGCTTTAGGTGGAGGTTTCTCCTTCTGATGCTGCCATGAATCTCCCTCTGGAGAAAGCCCTCTCCCCACCGACAATGAAAGCCCCCAGATAAGTAGTAGAGTACAAGCCTTGAGTACAGAAAAAGAAACTAGGGGATGTAAATCCCTCATTTCTGGTTCTTAGGGACAAGGTTCTTTACTAAGCAACTGCTGTCTTTGGCCTGATTTTTATTTTTTTATGTGAATACTTGCAGACTGCAAACAAAAGTGAAAATGCTTACAAAAATTTAAGGGGAAAGAACTGCCAACAATAATTTATAGAAAAAATAATTCAGGTTAATAACAAAACATAAGGTTGTGGGTTTTTTAAGGTTTTGCATTTTCTTTCTCCATCCATGTATTGTTAGAACATATTTTTAAGAATTTTTGTGGCTATGGGGACTAGTGATTTTTCTTGCTTATCTGAAGGAGGGTTCTGATTCTCAGTTAATCCCTAGTTTCTTCTAATCGCTGCTTGTCAAAACTGAGGCTTTAAGAAAATCTCCAGCCTCAGTCAGACTTGCTATAACATTATGAAAGTTGGCAACTATTAAAATATCTGCAAATATTTTTCTTGCCAGTTTTTTCTCACCAGTTTTTTCTCAGTTCTGCTTGCAGCCATCAGCAGGGGACCTTTTGAGGTATAACTACTCCCCATGTAAAATCTTCCTGAGCCCAGTTCAGAGCTGGTACATGCAAACGCAACTGTATTGACTTCAGTAATAAAAAAGAAAAACAGCCAAAAAACCAAATGTTGTTATAAACCCTTACATATACACGGATTTTGGTTTTATGCTGTTTAAGCTTTTTGTTTTCCTTCTTATTTAGGCATTTTTAAGTGAGGAATAAAAATGCCATTTTGAAACTGAAAGTTAGGAGGCTGCGTTTAAAAAAATTAGAATGAAGTATTTTAGAATTTCTCATGTGAAACACTTTATTTTGGGCACTTCATAATGAAATATGCTTGTACTGGAAAACATTGCCTCATATTTTTGCAAACAGGCCCCAACTTCAGCCCTTCCTTGCGTCCTCTTACGGCAACGGGTACAAATGTGATGTCAGGGCTTATGTCTGTGCCAAGGGAGCTTTGGGGACGGGCAGGCTGGGAAGGAGACCTGTGATATCAACCGCTGTTTGGTCCTTGCTGTGCAGGTGGCCTTGGTGGAAGGGGGCAGACTCCCGCGCGGCACCGGGGCTGCATGAACCGGCAATTGCCCGGAGAATTAAACCTGTCCGAAGGGTGATGCTTGCTGGATGTACGCGCAGCGCATTGCTGGGCACGGGCACGCTCCTGCGTGGGGAAGGAGAGCAGTGGCACCGGGGCAGCGCAGACTAAAGGTTTTCTTCGTTGTGGATATAGGAAAACAAACACAGGATCCTTATTGCTTGTCTGGGGAGGCTGCAATTCAGAATCTGGTGTTATTGCATTATTTTGAGCCCTCCGTTAAGGACTTAAAATCCTTATGGATGCTTCCTAGCAGTGGTTTGTTAATGGCCTCGCTTTACTTTGCGTGCTGTTACCCACCTCTGAGGAATTTCAATCAGATGAGCTGGAGATACAATTCTCCCCCAAATACAAGGGGGAAACATCAGTTGAAATAGTAATGCGACAAATCAAACAAGAATTTGTCTCAGGAAAAGCCAGTGTCCAGGCTGATGTGTGTTACGTCAGCTAATCCATCCCAAGGTTTGCTAAGGGTGTCCCAAGAAGACTCGGGGTGAGCAGTCAGCGGGAGGAGTTATGGGGCAATGATAATCTCTTCGTTCCCCAAATGCTTCAGCAAAGTCAGCAAGTTCTTGGTGTGTGTTGCAAGGCAAAAAAAGTGTTTCTCTGTCCTTTTCTTTCTTTCTTTCTTCCCCCCCCCCCATCAAAAGCATAACAAGGGGTAGAAGAGTTTGAATTTAGAGCAATACTTTTGCCCTCTTACTAAATTGATTTATCTAGTGCCTCTTGCTACCTCTAAATTAGGTGTGCTGAGCTATGGGTATGCTGAAAATGTCGTGCTTGAGGGAGAAAGGAAAGGTGACCAAAACAGATAGCGGTGGCAAGTTGAATTCAACCAGTTCGACTTGCCCACGAGACAATGTAAGCTATATATTGCTTATGCTGTTCTTACAGGAGGTTTGTTCTTGGCAGGAGGCTAAGGAGAAAATAGTTCTTTATTCAGAGAAAATGAACATTTTTTCCTTTTTTTGTTTTTGTTTTAGGGTTTTTTTTCTCCTTATTTTCTGCCTTTTCTTTGTCTCAGCCATCCCTTAGCGATGTGCAGTACTGGTGCGTAGTTAACAATTTGGTACCAAATGAAGCACTGATTTGATTACTGTTAATTTGATGTTGTTTATCAGTGAATGGTGACTGTTCCTATGCACAGGGACTCTATCTAACACTCAGAAAACACTTGGAAAAATCACAATTTGTTCTTGCACCACAGAATGTTTTTCTGTTGAATGTGAATGGCTGTGGATGGACGAGATGGAGTTGCAAGTGGGATGTTGGCAGGAATTAGACGGACGCAACAAAGCAAGAGGAGAACCAGGGGCTTATTAAACACAGGGAGCCTTTTTGGGCAGTGCTTCCAGACATGTGCTTAAATAAAGGGAAAGATAATAGCTAATGTGGTATTGTAGCCCTTGTTTGTAATGGGTTTTTCGGTGTATTTTCCTCTCTTGTGCTAACCCTTCACATCCATTATGTTGATGCATGGCTTCTAGGATAAAGGATGCCCCAGAATTAGTGGGTAATTACTGATTTCCAGGAGACACCTTTCCCTCTACCTTCATTGCTCTCAATTTGGAAAAAACCACTGTTTTTTTTCTGCTGGGATCTGGGCTGGGATGTGGGTGAGGATGGGGACAAGCTCCTCCAGGTGTCCCTGTGTGATAGGGATTCAATCTCTGGGTGAAAAAGGTAATGTCTGGAAAGGATGGGGTTTAAAAACATCTTTTACGGCTTAATTGAAGAAGTGTTGGTGTAAAAATGAAGGAGGATTTTCCCTGCTGAGTGTGGGTGGTGTGTTGGAGCGAGGATGCTTGTTTCTGTAAACAAATAAATAAAGTAAAGCACAGTTTGGGTCAAATGAGTGATGCTGTAAAAACGAGGCATTTTGGCTCCCTATTTATTTATCTCGGTGAAGAGAAACTTATAGCAAGTCAGAAGATGACTCTCTGAGGGGCCAATACCACCACAAGGATGCTGAAAACACGTGAAGAATGAAGTATATCTTCTCCTTCCGACTTCTTCACCAACCACAGAGATTTTATATTAAAACCAAAAAAAACCTGTAGCTAGAATTAGACCAACTAGAAAATGCAAATTCATGGCACAAGAAAGAAAAACAGAGGATAAAAGAGAAAAGCATCCTGATTGCTTGCAAGGGGAGGGATGGCTCAAGGGCTTTAATTTTATTTTTTAAGTAGAAGTATTATTGCATTTTATTTCCGTTCTTTGCAACAGGAGCATTGATCGGAGTTGGAGGTTGTCTGGTGTCGAGCCAATGTGGGAGTGTGGTTAGTCCACCCCTGTCTGCCTGTCCTGCTCGGTGGTCTCCTCCAGGCCCAGGTGGGCGACTTTTGGTGGCAATGAGGTGGAAACGTGGCCTGGAAATACCTTTTGCTGTCGATTTTGGGGCCGTTCCTTTCTCCCCGGAGATTTACTGTATTAAATTTTCTGTTTTGTCTAAAGGCTCTGAACAAAGGGAGATTTGTAGAAGATTTGTATGAGGCAACGGCTCATATTTGGTCTATATTTCAGAGAGGTAAAATAAAATGCTGAACCTAGTACGGCTAAACCGCTGTGGGAGTTTTCCTGGGTACCGGTGGCATATTTCTTTTGTGATCTTTCAGGAGGTTAAGGGTGAAGCTGGAGCTATATGAAGAACAATTTGTTTGCTCTTAACAGAGGCAAAGACAGATGAAGCTGGTGAGCACAGCTTCTGGGTCTTTCAATCACTTGTTTTTAAACCTCATTGTGTGCTTGTCTTGATGCAGCCTTTACTCAAGTCCCCGTCGCCGTTTGCATGAGGGTCTCGCGCTCCTGACACCCGCCTCTGCCTGCAGATCAGCAAAACTTCCTAAAAATAGTAATTGCAGTGGTGTTGTGAGCTGATGTACCTATTCCGAACATAAACCCTTCACGACTGCATGCTCTTTACTTGCAGATACATAAAAGGTGTGGGATAAATTAGTGTCTGTACAAACTGGCCTTAAAAAGGCTTGTTACTGAAAGCAATTAATTTGTTGTCATTCTGTCTTATAATTTTTTTTATCCACGTGTTCCATGAAAGGTTGAACAGCCCTAATTTATATTGATTTTTTTTTTTTTTTTCTCCAAGCACGCAACACAATGGACAGGAATTTCATCAGTGTAGATGGATGCTGTCTTCCCAACTTCAAATTGTAGATCACATAGGAAGGCTTTCTTGGCCAAAAATTAAAAAAGCTGTGCTATTTTAATTACTGTATCTGTACTGTCTTTGCTACCATAAAGGACTTCTTGCCACTTTGTTCAGAGGTCAGTGTGGACTGTTCTCTTTATTAGATGCAGAGGGCCATACCTGGTGGAAGCTGCTGGGAGAAAGGACCGCTTTGCTCAGCTGGGGCTCCCCAGCTGCAGGGGGATTGTGAGGCTTCTCACGGCTTGTTTGTCTTGCAAGCATCAATTGCATCACATGCTCACAAACCTCTCTGGTTTTTTTTGAAGGTGTGTGTGTTATTTTTTTGGTGTTTTGTTTTTTTCTTCATGGGTTAGGCGGGAATGAAACAGTGTGATTTTTTCCCATGGCTTGGAAATAGGTAATGAGTCACGTCACTGATCAGTGTGTCCCAAATCACCTCTCTGCAAGCGCATGCCACTGTGCACCTTCCCTCTGCACGAGACTGGATGGCAATTCACAACCCGACACAGCAGCGGGTCTTCCTCAGGTCCTAGGATGGAGTTAGCAAAGCCATCGTGACCATCTCCTCTCTTGACCCATCTGAAACTGGGACAGCTGGGCTGGTTGCACTGTCAGGGCAAAGGCTCTTTCCCTGGGGGGTTTCACACCCAGGAGACCACCAGCTTCTCCCTAAAACTCCACCAGGCAAAAATCTTAAAATATTAGGGAAAAGGAAAAAAAAAATTATGCTAATTAATTTTTATTAATTAACTGTAATAACACAACTTAGGATCACTCCCTGGAAATATAGCAGCTTTGGCCCTGTGCCACGATATGACATGTATGGCCGCTGTCTTTCGTGCGGCCACACATCCATTTTGAGACCTGACAGTGATGATCAGTTTTTAAACATTTAATTGCTGCCATTGTTTTACTGAAAGAATTTTATAGCCTTGCTTAGCCAGCTAATATCTCACAGCAGCTGCTATTGATCACCATGATTTAGGTATTTAGAAAAAAGAGGGGGGAAAAAAACCCTTCTAACTTTCATTGTTCTATGTAACTCCTTACGATTGAAAGAGCTTAGAAGTTGAACCGTCAATACCATAGAAGCATCCATATCAGTAATTAAATATACTCCATATTTTGCCAGGTATCCTGGGCTGTCACATCTGCCATCGCCACCTGTGATGATAATCTTTCTTTTTTTTTTTGCGCTAAATAATCAATTACAATATTCTGGGGTTTTTTCCCTCCGTACACACTCATTTATTACAATTGGCTCTCGTTAGTGATTTTTGAAAATGCCGGCGAGGTGGCGTGGGTAACTTTGCCCTGTGCAGGCCTTTTGAGCACAGCAGCGGTCAGTGTGGAGCCCCGTACACCCGACTGCATGGAGCTGCTCTCCACCAGTGTGTCATTAACAACGGATGACCCCACATCTGTCGGTGAGAATTTACTCAACAAGCAGATGTGTAAGACTTTGCAACTTTCTGTTGCAATCAAAACGGTCTCTCTTGGAACACTGGACGTTGGTAATACACAATGTGTATGTTTGCAGATCCTCATTCCCAGCAGTGATGAGCCAGGCAAGGACCCATCCTGACTTGGATGCACCAGCTCAAGTTTTGTGGCTGACAGGTGGGAAAAGCCAAGAGGGAAACGTTGTCTTGGTGGACGCTGAGCAAATTTGGTCAAGAATTGCTGAAAGACAGTGAACAAAGACCATGATGCTACATTTCCTAGGTTCATCTTAGAAAACAACTGCACTTTAAAGTGGAAGGAATGTAATAATTTTGGGTTTTTTTTCTTCAAAAATTCTGGGTATGGCAGATATTGTGCCTATGTGATGTGCCAATGCTGCCTGCGTGACTTGGGCCGATAGTTACCATTACACTTTGAGCACCTCTTCTATGTGTCTGTACTGATGATTTTTAAGACCTGATGTAGGGATGCATCAAGAGGGCTTTAGCCTGAACCCCTGCAGTACTCCTGTGTGCCCTAATTTGCCTCATGTGTTTGTGCCAGCATCGACACAAGGAGCTGTTAAATCACCCTTGTTTCCAGGGAGAAAATTGAAAATGTCAGCATTGGTGGCTTTTAAAGGCAGGAGCAGAGCAGAAAGGGCAGGGAGGGGAGTGGAGCAGACACTTACACTCATGGGGTTTAGTACAGCGTGATCATAGACCCCTCTTACATGAATATTTAAAAAACAGTCATCCCTTTTATATGCCATTAGTTAAAAGGCACTACTGGAAGCGTGCTTTGAGATAAAAGGACAGCCCTAGTCCAGCCTATTTGTGAGAGAAGGCTTTTCTTGTCAGCTTGTGAGGAATTTACCCCAGTGATCTTTGGAAATTCAATTTCCAAAATCTATATCCTATTTGCTCCTTTGCCCTGGCAGAGCAACGTTGGAGTTCTTCAGCGGTTGCTGAAATACAAATGTAATAGCTGTCGAGCACTTTAAGAGCTGGTGCATCCCAGCAGAGCCAAAGCTGTGCCTTAGACCTAAGTGGGATACCTTTTCTGATAAAGCATAGGAACTAATTGCAGCTCAGTTGGACTTAAAAACAGGTTTGGTTTTTTTTTGGTGCCTGATTAGGATGGGGGCAGTGCATAGGAACCTGCTGAAAAAAATTATACCTGTTAATTCAGCTCCTTTTTGTATTGGCTTAAGTTTCAGTGATGCTGCGTGACTCTTTGCTGTGAAGGGGAGTTTTAGTACTGTTCTTAGTTCCAGTAAGATTCATAAGGGCATCTATGTATTTGCTTTTTGAAGATATTAACTATAAAAACTGAGCATTGTGATAGATTTTTCTACATAGAAAACTATTCAGGAAATTGTTTTATAAAGGGCAAACCTTAAAAATAAGAAGTCCAAAATGTGTGTTTGAGCTTTTTAGAATATGACGCATCCCCTAAATATGTCACATTTATTTTTATAATATTATAAATAAAAAGTTGAGTGAGAAAATAATCTTTTTGCTGTACTTGGGAGCACAGCCTCTGCCAGCAAAAGTCTCTGTAAATAGCAGAGTTCAAAACTGCTTGGGATCTCTCCAGCACCCGCCTGAAACGCAGAGATACATTTTTATGTGTACATTAAATAAAACATATATAGGTATTTCTCCATGTATCATAAATCTTACTGAGTACGATATGCCGAGCAGATGCCAAAAAAATTCAGGGGGAAAAAAATCTATCTATTAAACACCTTGGCTATTGTTTCTTAATGTTGACTTATAGCTATATGTGCTTTAAGGTTAAGTATTTTGGCCTGGGAATTTTCTGATGAACACTTCTGGACCAAACCTCTACAGCTTACTGAAGTGGGCTTTTCATGAGAAGAGGTCAATTTTGAGAAATCTTCCCCCTTAAAGCCAGAGTTTAAGTTGTCCAAAGGTCCTTTTTTTGGTTTCAATAGAATTTTGGATTAAAACCCAACTTTTTCTACAAATTAACAATATTAAACAAAAATGAAAAAAAGAGAGTCCTGGATTAAAATAAATTAGATTTTTTTTTTTCCCCTTTGTAGACTCTTCCTCTGTTATTTTCTTAATTTCACAGTAAGCACAGGAAACAGTGCTACAGGATACAGGGGTAGGGAAGAATTGGTCCTTGCTTCTTCAGCCTTTATACTTATTTGAAAGACTTAGGAACTTTTTGAGTTTATTCACTTTTTAACCTGAAAAAAGTATCCCTAACTTTCTTTAAATGAGTTTCCTTTTGTTGTAAGTTCCACACAGTTTTGATTTGAAGTCATATGTGATTTTGTATTTCTCTGCTATTTTAATTTGGCCACGTAGCCCACCAGTTACCCCGTACATCGCTCAGTTTTCCTCTTTCTGTTTCACTCAGGAGAATTTTCTCAGGTCCCCTCCTGAGATGCAGCATCATGATAAATTGCGGGCCGGTGAGGTGTCCCGCCTCGCTGTGCCAAACCCCCTCTCGCTCCAGTGATTTCAGGAGGCAAAAACTGAACAGAGTGTGGTCATACCATGTGAATAGGGAAAAAAGCTTGCAGAAAAAATATTGTCCTAACTTCCTACCTCCAGGGCCCTCGCGTACCTGTGTCTTTCATTTTAGATGCTCAGAGCATCGCTATCATCAGAAGGAGAAGAGGAGCTGCTCCTTTGTATTTTCTTTTAAAATGTTGGTGTTAACGGTAACAATATTCGGTACATGTACAACATCATGGTGATGATAATGTGTATTCAAGGTATTGATACCAGCCTGTGAGCAGTCACACAGGAGATGGGTAGAGAACCGACACATCCCACCGAAATGCAGGCGATGAAGGGTTTCCTGGGTTGTGTCAAAAAAGGCATCGCCAGCAGAGATAAAGAAGTCATCATCCCGCTCTACTCAGCGCTTGTCAGGCCACACCTGGAGTGCTGTGCACAGTTCTGGCCCCCGCTGTACAAAAACGATGTGGCCAGGCTGGAAGGGGTCCAGAGAAGGGCCGCCAAGATGATCCAAGGACTGGGCAGCTGCCATACGAGGACAGGCTGGGAGAGCTGGGTTTGTTCGGCCTTGAGAAAAGGAGGCTCAGAGGGGATCTCATCATCACGTACCAGTAGCTACAAAGAAGATGGAGACTCCCTTTTTAGAGGAGTCCCATGGAGAGGACAAGGGGGATGGACACAAGTTGCTCTTGGGGAGATTCCAACTGGACACGAGAGGAAAATTTTTCACAGTGAGGACAGTCACCACTGGAATAATCCCCCCAGGGAAGGGGTTGGCTTAGCCACGTTGGGCACCTTCAGGAGTCGGCTGGACAGGGTGCTGGGCCATCTTGTCTAGGCTGGGCTCTTCCCAGAAAGGTTGGACTCAATGATCCCTGAGGTCCCTTCCCCCCTGGGATTCTGTGATTCCTGGAGGACCTCTGAGCCCTGCAGAGACGCAGCTTCTGGAAGCTCGTCCATTCCATTTGCACTTATTTAACTTCTCCCAAACTGCAGTTGGTATAATCAAGTTAACTTAAAATGCATTTAAACTGCTAATGCACTGGGTCATTGATTTTAACAATGTTCTCGCTACTACGTTTAATTATTGTACAAGCTGTTATTTAAGAGCACAGTTCGGATGGTGGGATGTAATACTGCCATCTTAGATCATAATAAACGAAAGGACTCAGTAATGGTCTAAGCGAAACTTAGCAAAGAGGTTTTTATGGCAGGGAGAGGGGACAGCTGTGCGAGTGTGTGGAGCGTGCCCCTCGAGCTTGGTGGTGAGGTGCGATGGCAACTGATGTGTACGTGACACTGGCCTCCCGGACGCTGAGGGACTTCACCAGTAGTTACAAGAGGAAAGCAAAACCAGGTGAAATGAAGTTATGCTGAAAAAAACCCAAACCAAAACAGCACTACCAAAGTATTATCAAGGCCTTCATAGGTGCTTCAGCTCTGCTTTTGTATAGAAATATTGCCTTAATCTAGAAATACAGAGAGGCTCATGTCATACATATCTTGGATTGGGTTTCCTGGTGTAATAGGAATAGGAAAACTAAATTCCCAATGGAATAGGAAAATTAAAACAAAACCATGAGAACAGAGCGGGATAAACAGCGTCTTGTTCTCCACAGGCAGAGCAGAGGTGGCTGCTCAACAGGACCAACTGCTCAACCCATTTCCCATGACCCGAGGGAATGGCAGGGAGATGTGCCAGGGGAGGGTTAGGCTGGGCATTAGGAGAAGGCTCTTCCCCCGAGGGTGGTGGAGCCCTGGCACAGGCCCCCCAGGGAGGCATCACGGCACCAGCCTGGCGATATTCCAGAGGCACTTGGACAAGGCCCTCAGAGACACGGTGTGAATTTGGGGTTGTCCTGTGCAGGGGTGGGAGTTGGAATCGATGATCCTTGTGGGTCCCTTCCAGTTCAGGGCATTCTATAAGTCTGTGTACGGAGCAGGATGGGACTGGCCTCAGAGGTGGCAGGAGGAGAGGGATGCTCTGTCTTCCCAAAGAAAGGCTCATGGAGGTAACAGGAGGACCAGCAGGAGCCGTGTCTGCCTTCCCCTTCTCCTGGTTGGTGGCAGCAGAAACCTTCCTTTCTTCTTTCTTGCTTCATATCACTCTGATTTTTGAGATAATTCTGCTCATCTGCTTTGTTTCTCCAATGCCTCAGAAGGGAAAGTGCTTTAACATGCTGGCAGTGCTGGAAGAGGCTGAAAAGGGGTACGGTGGGAAGTGTCAGATCTGAGATATTTTGAAAATTAAGCTATTTCAAATAGCCAAGAAGTTGGTGATTGAATAGAAGGAAGCTTGAAGAACTCAGTTGTAATATCTTGTTTTGTCTGTGTTGACCGTGTTGTTTATTTTGGGGTTTTTTTTGGTTTTTTTTGGTTGTTTTGGTTTTTTTTCCCCCTATGGAGGTTTTACATCCAGTAAGCTCCGTGGCAGCTGCTGCTCGAAGGAGTTTGTTTTGAAATTTGTTTTACTTTGTGTAAAGGGATTTGTAAGGGATTTTTATTTTCTTGCATGACAATGTTTCAGCTGAGGTCTGGCTTGGATGCTGATGCTGTGGTAGGAGGAGCAGAAATGAAGTGCTTTGGGAAGGGGAGGGGTGGAAGAAAGTGCATCCCTTCCAGCTTCTCCTTTGTACTTTCTATTTTTCTCCCCATCTTGAGAAAGATTAATGTTCCTTTATGCACCTTCAGGGTCAGCTGGTGATTGTCTCGGCTTTTCTCTGGGACTGTCAGCAAGCCCTGGCGCAGGTGGGGCACCCCACACTGCTCAGGGTGCTGGGGGGTGTCCTGGGAACTCCCCGAGCCGCTGATCCCTGTGTTGAGCAGCCACCTCTGCTCTGCCCGTGGAGAGCAAGACGCTCTTTATCCCACCGAGTTCTCATGGCTTTGTTTTAATTTTCTTATTCCACCGGGAAACCCAATACAATATATGTATGACACGAGCCTCTTTGTATTTCTAGATTAGAGCAATATCATAGGAACAAGAGGGGATCAATGCTTTCATGAACAGCCTCCGCATCTTACAGAGGTACAAAGGTGAGGCCAACCGTTTTAGTATAAACAGCTCTATGCTCTCCTGAGATACCAGGCACGCCTGAAAAGTAAGATATTTCTTACATATCATGTGAAGAGAGGCATTTTTAAAAATTGCCCCAGTCATAGCTTAGACAACGCTTGGTGAGGGTGTAAAGGTAGGAGCCGAGGGCACACCATGAGCGTGGGTCTGCGAACCCACGCCTGAACCCTGCTTTCACCCCTGTTGCTGTCCTTCCTTTTCTTCCTCAAGAAATTCCTTTTTGTCTATTTTATCTTCCTCGCCTTTCATGTAACCACGCCAAACCCAGACTTGACTTACTGTATTTAAGTTTTCATTAGAATAAATCCATTCCTCTTCAGTGGCTTTTACCCAACGCAAACCTTCAGCTTTTGCCAAGTCCTCCTTCGTCTCATTCGGGAAAGTTGTTATCAGTACAGGTAGGTTATGTGGAATCAATCTCTGGCTACGCACGTACGCTTGCTGCGGTGTGCGAGACCCTGCGCGCTGACTCGTGTGCTTAGTCATAAACAGAGAAGAGGGAGAGGATGGGTGAGCTTGCGCCGCACTTGGTTAATGGATAGAGGTGCTGAAGCATGCTCAGATCATCTCATAAAGGTGTTTTTCTGTTCTTCTGTATTTTTAATCTTAAAATAAGCTGTATTCCACCAAGCGACCGTCGTGTGTCCTCGCTCGTGCTCGCAGGCGCTGGCTGCTCCAGGAGAACATCCCGGCGCAGGGAGAGAGCCTGGGTGTGCGTGGTCCTCGCTGCTAGTTATCTCGAATTACACAAATGACTTTAAAACATATGTCAATAGGCTTTTAAGTAAGCAGATTCTGTTGTGATTAATTAATCACACATTTTCTCGACTTCAAATGAATGTTTTAATGAAAAATATTAATTATTTTTTTTCTGTTTGTTTTTATACATCTGCATACTGCTTAGTTTGAACATATTAATTATAATAAATAAAAAATAAGGAAATCAGCAGGTGTTCTCTTATGTATTCTACAAAGAATCTTCTCCTTTAAATTTTACCAGATTATTTTATTCCTGCTGTTTCACGCTGTGGGTTTCACAACATAAATATTTTCTTTTATTCACGTGAGACACTTTTGGTATTTTTCTGTTGGCAATTTGAAGGCTGTCGTGGTTTGTGGCGAAGAAAACATCCTTGCTGGTCCATGACTGATTTTACATGGGCTCAGGAGCAAGTTTTAAATAAGTGGATTTACCCCATAATATTCTGGGTAAGGTACAGAGAAGCGTGTTTTATCCTCCCAATTTCACTTTCAGGGAGCGTGTTTGGGAGCGGTCATTTGTGTTGGGCTGTTCTGCTTTGGCCTGGGATTTTTTTGAGGAGAATGGGTGAGTTTTGTGTTTTGGTGTTCCACAGTTTTTGTTTTTGAGCCTGAATGGCTCACTCTTCTGAACACTTGAAAATATGAGTGCAAAGATGAGGGGGAGATATTATTATTATTATTAATTTACTTTGAAGGAAGTTTTCTCATGCTCTCCGTGACTCTGGGAGCTGGGAGATACAGAGCAGCCACCGTGGCTGAGGGGTGCAGCGAGGCTCGGGTTGGGCCCAAGAAAGGTCCCTGTTTCTTGTCCATCACTCCTGGGGAAGATGAGTCCCTGGGTGGTACCTGAGAGATGGCAGCAAAAGCCCAGCTGAAGGCATTAAGCAATTTCTTCCAGCCCATATGTCATTTATTGCATCCCGGAGAAAAGGAGGATCCACGCTCAGGTACTTGAGGCCACGGGGCTGTGGGGTCACCTGCAAAAGTCTTTCCCCCACTTCTATTTCCTTGCTTTTTGTTTGGGTTTTTTTTTTTTTTAAATAAATTTAAAATCCACAAACAAAAAACTCCAGCCAACAGAGTTAAAAAGGAAGAGTAGGCATCAACTTTAACTGCATCCTGATTGAAAACTCTCCTTCTTATTATTATTCCTTTTTTTTTTTTTTTTTTATTAAAAGCCAGCTCGGATACAAGTGACAGGCATGGAAAGCTAAAAAGCAACTTGAAAGATTTGGAGAATTATTTTTGTACGTTTCAAACGTGAAGCAAGGATTATAAACAGTTTAAAAGCTTTACCATTTCAACGTTATCCATCAGAGACCCCCCCGAATGCCCAGATGAATACGGGAGTGGACAAGGTTCTGGTTCCTTTCAGAGAGCTGCCTCGACCTTCTGGGTTTTTCCTCAGGCATTGATGTTTGGTGCATATGAAAGGATTTCTCCAGGGTTTTTTCCAAGGGTTTTGTGGGAAGTAAAGCAGATTGGGTGAAGTAAGAAAACAGACTTAAGTTCTTTCTGTATTTTTGGTAGTAGAGAACTGACTTCTGCATTATCTCGCAAACACATAGGAAACATAAAAAGGGGAAATTATGCAGAAAAACATAAATTATGTAGATGCTGGGAAGCCTATGCAAAACATGATATGTGCACATAATAGCATATTTCCCTAGGGTCTAATTGCATCCTTTGGGTACCTTTTGAAGCATCTGAATATTCAGAAGAAAGCAAATTTATTGTAATTTACAAAATATCACAAAAAATAAGGTTGATAAAATGATGTATGTTGTAAGGGAAACTCACTCTTCAGTCATTTTCCCAGAGTTGACCGAAGACTAAAATGTGATAGACTGGAGGTGCCGTTAGGTGGGGGACCGGGCTGCTTCCCCCGGCCCGTCAGCCCCTTTCCCCTTGCAGCTGTGGTACTTCTCAAGATGCCTTTTTGGCTGGCCCTCAGCGCCAACACTTGCAAGGAGACCCACCGGGCTGCGGCAGTGGGTAATACTTGGCTCGTATGCCATTTATTTTATTTTCAGTAGCTGAGATTTAGTCAGGGGAGAGAAGCCCTGTGACAGCCCCTTGGAGTGGCTCTAAGTGGACGTGGTGGGGGAGGACCGGTGTCAGAAGGGCCTCATCATGATATCTGGTCTCCCACTGAAACTCCTCCTGAGCCCCACTGAGCAAATTGACAGCTATTTCTTTGCATCAAGAAACAGGTAATCTGCAGATAATCAAAATGCCCCTGGACCAATTACAGCTGCCCTCAGTGATCCCTTCCCCATTGGGATGAATATGTAAGCTTTTGGGAAACTTGTGATCAGTCACCAAAATCTAAATATATTCGTCTGTCTTTGAAACAGCTTCGCCGCTTTGAACTCGAGAGTCAGAAGGTAAAGTAAAACAATCAGAAATTCTTGCTGAGCCACATTTTAACATTTTTCTAGAGTCAGGAGGTTATCGTAGCTGCTCTTCACTAGCTGTTCCCTCATCAAAGGCAGAGTCAAATGCCCTAACCACCTCTCACTGGGCTCCCCTTCCAAGTCTCAAGGATTATCATCAGCCCCCTGACACTGCCGCTGGGGAATACAGACTGTTCCTTTTGCAGCGCCTCGACTGGATGGAGACTTGAGTGATTACTTCTGATTACTGGTATCTATATAGAGACGTTCATATTTCAGGTCAGCCATATGTGGGCACTTGGTATGGAGAGCAAACCCTTTTGAAGAGAGAACTATCGGTAGGTTTAAGAGTGTTCCTGGTAAAAGCTTGAAGGAGCATTTACATTTCCTATCGGCATCCTTGATCAGTGTGTTGACCCGTTGCTGTGATGGGTCCTGAGCAGGGCACAAGATCACCAGATTCTGCAGAGGTTGTAACGACTCGGATCATAGTCCACAATACTCTGTTAGGAATACCTAAACTGATCTTTTTGTCATTAAAAACTGGTCTGAGACCCAAATGCAGGCAGCGGCAGAATGGTTGAGATTCAGCACGTTGCCTTTTGCCGAGCTGGTTTGATGGGAAATTGGCTGTTGACCTTAGCGCGGACAAACCTGGGGCCTCCATGTCAAACAGAGAGCTCTTGGAAGGGGCCACTGGGATTTGCCGTCTCCGTTACTTGTCTTGCCTTCCTGAAGAAATCAGTGTGGAGTGAGCTGCCTTTAGGGACCCCCCCCACCCCGTACGGGTGCAGCTGTGACCTCCCCTGGGACACGCAGCACCACTCTCCAGGTCCCGTCCTGGCCGTACAGCCTTGTGCAGCTGCGCGGGATCCAGGCAAAGCACCCAGATGCCTTCGCGGTGCCCACGCTGTGCTATTACTTGCTTGGCTTTACTTCCCCCTGGCCAACTCGTATTCATAAACATGCGTCCAAGCTTCCCTACGCTTGGAATTTAAATACATAAATGTCCTGCAAAGATCTGTTGTTGGTTAGTAATGTATTGTCAGCTGTCCTGCCAGCCTTTTTATCTTCTGATTAGCTTTGAAATCATTGAAGCCGGTGAAGATTCGTTTGTTATCTTGGTTCTCGAAGGACTAGAAATCCAGTGATCGCACAAATGTGCTCTGAGGCAAGTACCCATTTGTAAGATAGATGATGATTGCTTGTCGATACTAAGAAAAAGAGCTTTGTCAAATCTGAAGTTGTCTCCTTCTTTAATAAAAAATATTATTTTGATTTTCATGCTCTCAGAAAATTGTAAGGCTGCTAGCAGTAGACAAAAGAGGCAAAAAACAAAAACAAAAACCCCAACCACCCCAAAACCCAAGGTGACTCAGATGTTTGTTTGTTTGCTTTTGAGGTATGCAAAAAATTATTCTTTTCAGAACAAAAGCTGTCAAGGGAAGGAAAATACTTCCTTTATGATAAGCTCATGCAGGTTTACAGGAATTTCCTTGCTTTAATGAGTAAAGATGTAATCTACTTCACCGCCTGCTTTCTCTAATCATCTCCCTGAGATGGAGCTTTCCACTGCAAGCACAGGAGCCAGTACAAGACCTAGCGGGACTTGACTGGTGGTTGGGCAGCTTTGGGAGCTGGGAACCTGGCTTTGGAACAAATATTTGGCCACAACAAGGTGTGCATGTATGCCCAAAGCCACCTACAGTTGTTATGTATTTGTGTAGAGGTATTTTCTTCAAAGCACCCAAGGAGTGGGTGAATGCATAGTCTAGGTCAGAAATGAGGTTGCTGGAGATATTTGCACAGCCAGTGTTGTCTTGGTATGGTTCTGTGTAAAGGCTCTGTTAATGCTGTATATTTTCTGCTCTTCTTTGACACATACACTGTAATTTTAATAGGCAAAGCCACGGAGAGATGCTCTGTAAATAGGCTATGGATGTTAATCCATACCTTAAGGAGGGGGGTGTGTGTGTTAATACTGTCTGAGAAGGAGAAAGCCTAAAACTGATGTGCAAAAAAAAAAAAGTGTATGTAGCTATGTATCTGTTAAATATTTTTTGTTAGAAATTACATAAATTCCTTAGAGTGACGTTGCATACTAAACCTGAGGTTTCTCAGGGCACATTTAGTGAGTGAGTCTTTGCTGAGGGCAGGGCCTTGTTTCGGCTCACCCCTACACCCCTGGGGGCACAATGGCAATTTGTACGGCTTCTTCGCTGCTACGAATGGAGCTTGTGTTGCCTTGGGCGCTCAGGGGAGCACAGCTCGGTTCCAATGCCCTCTGAGCTGGAGCCAGGTTGTGGCCAGCCTGTGCTTGGGGCACGCCACAGCGCGAGATGGATTCAGTCCTCTCTGGGGCAGAAGATGCCCTGTTCTTTGTTAACTGACTGCCTTTATGCATCTGAAGGTGACAGTCTCCAGATTCAAGTGTGCTAGTTCCTCCATTACATCCAGCAAAGAAACTCTGAGCTAGGTGTGAAACCACATGCTGCACCACTGTTATCCCAAAATTCAGTGTTTTCCTGGAGGCCCCTGAGAAGTGGGAAACAAAAGAGCGTAACTTTCTAAGCGAGCATGTACCCTTACACTGAATCACGGTATGACTTTGTCTCCATCACCCCCTGTTTCTTCTAACCCTCCCTGTGTTTTTCCATGCCGTAAAAATAGGAGCCAGGCTCTTTACGACCCAGCGGGAGCCGGGTCTTTCTGCTTGTTTGCTCTGCAGAGACTGAGCGTGCTTTCGGCCACTGTGAAATAACTCAGACCAGCGAGGAGGGTGGCTGGAGCTGACTCTGTGTGGCTATTGCTCTGCATTTCCCCTTGCAAAGCTTTCATCGGAGAATCTTTCTTCCGTAAGTGGTGTAATAGGACAAGGAGCAAAGATTTGTGATTTCTTCCTTCAAGAACTAAAAAATATGCGATCTCAGTAAGGGCCAAGCAGTGAGCAAATGTGAGCTTGGAGTGAAAAATGAAGAGTCATTTGAGTAATGTGTTTTTTGTTTATTTAAGAGGAAAAATACTCCTAACTCGTTCTACTACCAGCTTTGGCCTTTCCTCCCTGCGAGGGAATAGATAAACAAATGGGAAAACTGGGGGTGTGGGAAGGAGGGATGAGAAAGGAGAGGTATTGACTTTAAGCACAACTCTGTCATATGAGAGTCCATCTGTCCATCCATCTGTGAATATATTGTAATTATTAATAATATAAGTGATGTCATGGGTTCTTGGCAAGAGTATGGGGCCCCTGGGACACCTTTGGAGCAAGTCAAAGGAAATAATAGTGGCTGTGCATATAGCTAGGGATCCATTTGGCTCACTGGGTGTCAGGTTTTCAGTGCCAAACCGCTCTCTGTGGAAGGGCAAGAGCACACTGTGTCTGCACAAAAGCTTCCAGGGAGGTCAGGCTGGCCGTCCCCTCAGAGGAGCACCGTTAGCTGGGGAACACCGAGTCCACGGTCAGAAAACATATAACTTAAAAAGCACATGGTCTCTCTGAACCCCATCCAAGCCTGCCACCAGCCAAGGAACTTCAGTTTTATAGTTTTACACGTCTTCATTTTTGTGGATTTAACTGGACCAGCAGCGTTGTTGTGGATTAACTGGGAGTTAAAAAGGCATTTATGCGGTCCCCCTTCTGCTAAAAGGATATAGCATGAAATACTCCCCGTGTCTCCGAGGGCTGGGTTAACAGCCTGCCCTTGCAGTCCTGACATACGTATGTGTGCTGGGAGAGAGATGACAGCACCAGATTCCAGAAAAACTGCACATCACCTCCTCCCCTTGCTTTGGACATCTAACGGTCCTTGGAAGGGAGTATTTAAGAAATAGCAGGACCTGTAATCCAGGAGTTTTAGAGTAGCTCTCCCAGAAAATGGGGCTCTGGGCTGACCTCCTCCATGCTGGGAGGATGGGGTGGTGCTGGGCTGTCACGGAGGAGCCACCCCGTGTCCAGGGATCTGCTCTCCCTGCTCAGGTTGTGCCCAAGGCTGGTCCTGGGTCCCCTCTGAAGCCTGGTGCATCAACGGTCTGGTATCCTGCCTGAGCCAGGCAGGTTAGCGCCCGCTGAGAGGCACACCTACTGTAACTGCATCTCCTGTATTCCTAAAGAATTTCTGGGAAACAGCTGAGGAAAAGGTTGCTCTTAGAGTCATTATACTGACCGTTTACTGCTTTTCACACTCTGAGGTCAGTCCAAATGGACCCCACCAAGCTGATGGGAATCCTCAAATATTATTAAAAGGACAGGGATTGAGTTTTCATGCCATCTGCATCTCTTCTAACCTCCTCTTTGTGGCAAGGAGAATAAACGTTTCACATGTCCCTATACCATGAATTCCAGGAAGCTGTGGAAAAAATACATCATCCTAAAAGCAGGCCAAATACGTTCCTTAGTCTTGTAATACTCAATTGTTTTTTCTAAGATTTTTCAATCCGCGTTTACTAATTTTCAAGCCTTTGGACATTTGTTGACATTCATAACATCCATTTGGGCTCTGTGTAAAATTAATTCACTGCTGCTAAAGCCAAGTACCTCATTTTAAGGGAGTCTATTTTAGACAAATTTTTAAAGAACAATACTTTGCCAGCTGTGGCCTCATTTGGGCAATGAAGACTTCACCTCTGCTCCCATGAGCTGAATGTGGTGTGAGTGTGAGGAGAGGCTCAGGAACCCCTTGGTGGGTATGTGTGTGCCTTATGGGATCCTTGGCTGATTCAGGTTTCTCAGGTTTTTTGGGATGGGACAAAAGTTTGATAGGAAGCCTCTGAAGCTGGCAAAATCAGATGATGAAATCTGCAGCCGCCTTTTGATGTGAGGGACCTGGCTAGCGCTGCGGCGTCGGCTGGCAGGTCAGAGCTGTGTGTGCAATTTTGGGCTTGCGGCAGATGGAGCGAAGAACTGAGTCCTCCCAGGGACCAGGTGCCCATTTTTGTGGTTCATTTCTAACCTAACCTCTTCTTGCTGCATTCTGAGTGGAAACAGAGAACGTGCAGAGGTTTGTTCCAGTTTGATGGGCTTGCTTAGCCTCTGTAGCTAGGAATCTTCTTGCAGATTTCATGAGTTTAATATATAAAAGAAGAAGGAATGAAAGGCAAATGCAAATAGTCCAAGTGAGCAAGTTTTTAAAAAATTGGCTAGAAGCTGAGCCTGAAGCTTGGACAGGTTCGGCTACAAGCTCTTCAGAAAACAGCCAGGAAAGCAATTAAGTCCAGGGTTTTGTGTAAACAGTGCAGAGCAGCTCCAGTGCAGCATGGCAGCCAAAACCCCCCCGGCACCGAGAAGGTGTAAGGCGTGTACAGGTGCGTAAGGTCATGGAGTTGGGATGTACTTACTTGTGGTGCTTTAGTAAGCAGGAAAATTCTAACAAATAAAGAAGCATTTTGCAAGGGAGGGGCTGGAATCCTGAGAAGAGAGATGAGAGTACTGAGTGCAGTGAGGAGAGATGTGAAAGTAGTTGGGCGATACCTGAGAGGTGCAGTCGCAAAGAAAATAGTCATTAGAGAAGTGGCCGTCCTTGAAAGCAATATGAGGAGATCAAGAACAGAGGGATCCTAGGTATGCTGTCAGCAAGTCATTCCTGACAGTCTAATCTTTTAAAAGTTGTAGTTTCTTAAGGGACTCTACCATTTGCGCCATGTAAAACTAAGCCTCCAGTTTTGCCCCATTTATAAAGCAAGAGCAGATGAAGCAAGGTTCAAATCTACTGAAAGGATGGGATCTTTCACTGATGGTTAAGTGGTTTTGATGAACAAATAAGCATTTTCTTATGTACAAGGTATGAATCGGTGGAGGGAAGGGATGCAATATGTAATCTTGTGATGCTTTCTGCACAGATATGTACAACCAGCCTGACTGGACAAGCTTTGCAATATTTCTCCCCGTGAAAGGTCACTGTCACCTTTGTTCAGCATCGCCTCGTGGAGGAGAGGGGACAGGGCTGAGAAAAAGGGGAAAGGGAACAGCACAGAAGGGTAGCAGGAAAATCAGACATGCGGGTATGAATCCTATCCTGGCTGCATCTGCACTTGAAACTCGTAAAGCAATAGCGAGGGGCAGAGGGATGCAGAGTGAATGAATTTGTATCTGTATTCCAAAGCAGCATAACGGGGAAGCTTCTCATCAGTGATACATATTACAGGGACTGAAAAATCCCTGCTGCATCAGTGCCTATACGCGCAAGATTAATGCAAAGTAAAAGATCACTCTCTAGCCCCACCACCCACACATCTGCTGACCACCCTCATCTGCTCCGGCTTCAGCAGGCTGCGCGGTGAGAGGGTGGCTATGATTAATCAGGTACCGTAGGAGGCGCTGAACATTTGTGGCCCTGCGGAGCCTGGCGTTGCTGGTGTCTGTGGTGAGGACTGGGGGGAGAAGGCTATCTGCTGCCAGATAGAAATAGCAAGAAAAAGAACCCCACCAAAGTGAACAAAAGAGGGTGCTTCTGTGTAACTCGTAGGAAGTAAAAAATCAGTAGCTTTGCAGAGCTCTGCTCCCAGTATTATTCTTTGTGATTAGGCTAATGAGCCCTGACTCTTACAGGTATAGTACGCTGTGATACCCACAGGGGTTGGGATCTTCATCAGACAATTAGGTCTCTCCCTCTGTGCAGGCATTTTATAATAAATAATCAGTAGTCTTAATACGGTTTTGAAGCTGGTCAGCATAGTCATTAGCCTGCGCAGCTCAGAAGTTCAGCTAAATTCACTTAGAGTTGTTTGCAATATCTCGTCTGGTAATAAATGTGAGTGTTTTATTAAAGTAAATGTTTAGATTTCTTGAATACATTTAGAATTTTTTTTTTTATTTTTCACTTTTTAAAAAATACGCCTCGATGCATGAAGATTTCCTTTATTGGGATTCTGGTGCCATGTTCTTCCACGTGATATTGGCTCACATCTGGCTGGGTTTGGTAACGTGCCACAGCGAGGAAGACTTGGTGCCCAGTGGTGTGTCAGTTAGCAAGGCTGTTGCCCCTTTCTTTGCAGATGTATGCAGAAAATAGGCACAAAGAGGAATATGGCCATATCTTGCACGGACAAGATAAAATGCAAATCCTCCAGATTTATTTCTGACTCTTTTTCAAGATTTCCATCTGGTTTAGCAGCATTTTTATTGTGGTCTCCTCTTGTGCTGTGCCCAGCTGGCCTGCCCTGCTGTGTCGTGGTGATATACAGCGAAGGGTGGTGTTCTCAGCAGCAACCCACCCTGCCAAGTGCAGGATGCGTTTGGCCAGGTCTCAGTCCTGCAATATTTCTGATAATTTCTTACTCCCTGCTAAATTCATAGAAAGCATTTCAAAACTCAGCTGTCAAAAGCATCAACACTGCTCGGATAACTGTTTTAATTTTATTTGATCGCTTCTAGCAGTGCATCTCCTTGGATGATTGATCGTAGCTTCTCTGTCACAGAGTGCTTGGGAGAAGGTACAAAAATCAAACTAAATGGCCGAACACTTGGGCTGTAATGAAACCGGTTCCTGACTCACAAAACTGGTTTGCCAAAGATAAATCCCCTTTTAGTTAAAAAGCCAGACCGAACAGATGTCTTGCATGGTGCCCTGTAAATAAGCATCCTGTAGCTCGGGTAGCTCACAATAAGCTGCAAACTCCAAAAGCTGTTTCTAGATATGACTAATGCAGGGTGTTCCCTCCTTGAGTTATAGCCGGTATCACACAATTAGATTTGGGATATGGGAAACTTGGGCCTACTATAGATAAGAGGGGTCATTGTTCCCTTGTCAGGCATAATATGCAGTGTTCAAACGCTGTAACTTTAGGCATTTGAAATAGGTATCTGAGTTAAGCACTTTGGCTCCTGGTTTGTTACAGGAGAGGATTAATTTAGGAACCCATCATGCACCACTTGATTAAAAACAGAGATTGGGGGCAGCAGGGACACCTGTGGGCATTTCCATTAGAGCTCCTTTACAGGGAAAGACCATCTTTGTCTTTCTGGGGAGGCTGATTGGGAGGGAAAAAAAGGGAAAAGGAAAAAGAAGCCGTGTTTCATGGCATCAAAGATGGAAACCAATAGTTTGCCACGTTGCCTTGCAGCATGGATGGTTTTGTGCAGGAAGGGAGTAAGGTGAAACGGCCCTGCTGGAGCGGCTGCTGGTGGGAAGCACACAGGAGCTAATGTTGATTTTCCTCTGCCGGCCTCGGTCGCAGAGCATTAGCGACTCGACCACAGAAGCAAACCCCAGTGGAGCTGCTCTTCTGCTCTAATGGGTTTTTCTTGTTTCCAACACCTTCCCATTTGGCATGTGCTGTATAGCAAACAGCAAGGTGCGTGGTTTGCAGTTGGGTGACGCTGAGCCACCCGTTCCGCTGCCCTATTGCTAAGCCGTACCAAGTGTCTTGCCGGGCTTGGAGGAAAGGCAATTGCCTGAAGTTTAACCTGGTTAAAGCAGAGGTTTCTTATGGTTATTTGAGAAGCGGAACGCAGCGGCAGAGGTGATGGCTGCTCTCCTCGCTGGGGACAGCTGCCTTGCGCCTGCGCCTTGCGTTTGGGCGCGGGCACGTGGGCTCTTGGGGAGGCGAGTGAGGCAGCACGTGGTGCCGAGAGAGGACGGGGAATCGGGTCCAGGATTTCTTTCTTTTCTGGCTGCATCTTACACTTAAAAGCACTTGATAATTGTGGTGCTAGCAAAACTTGACACACTGATTTGCTTACCTCTTTGGGTAACGATGCACAGCTAGATTTCTTAGATACTTTTCCCGTTCCCTGTATGTTACAAATTGCTCTAATGTCACGTAAGGGATTGGAAAGGAAACTTCGGCTCCATTCGTATCGGCATTGTTGCTAGGAAACCTCTCCCTTTGACAATGTATGTTGAGCATGCCTGTATTTGCCTTTGGCTCTCCGAAGGACAAAAATCACCATGTGGTACTGGGGAGGGGGGCGGGGTATGTGGGAAATTTGAAAATTACTTTAAAATTTTAAACTGTGCCAAATGATGTTCTGGATTGCAGATGCCAGCACTTCTGGTTTTGTACGATTTGCTACAGGAGCAGATGAGGCACGGTTCGACCCTTCCATGCTTCATGTGCTTTAAAGTCAGGCTGTATTCTTCGTGTCCCCTTCTGCTACCTGTGCTGGCTGGGGGCTGCCGTGCCATATGGGAGAGGGACCCGGAGTGCTTGCACATAGTTACCATTCAGGGGGAAGCCAGCTCTTGGTATCCACGCATGAGCGCGTTACACGTATTCTCCAGCTTTCAGAAGAAAGCTGCTTGATTTAGAGTTTTGTTTGGTGGGAAAGAGGAGGGTCCATGATTGTCTCACTCTTTCTTTTGTTCTTTCCTTCTTTTTCTCTGAATTTCAAGATATTAATTTGAGAAATATTCTCAATATCAATTGTGAGTGCATTTACACATGTTAGATTTACATTATGGTTGCTTTTAATAGGGTTAGAGACATAAGAAAGGATTCAGAAACTATTTTGCTTTCTTTCAAAGAACTGAGAGAAATCTTAATTCTCTAAAAACAGCCTTCATATTTTTCATGCAAAGTGGCTTTTTTTTTTTTTTTTCCTCTCCTTTTTTTTTTTTTTTCTGTCCTGGCTGAAAATCCTTCAGAGTGGAATATTTTTTTGCCTGCGGTAGTTGCTGCCAAACACTTTGGATGAAGTGTTGCACATCAGTATTGACCCCTGGTCAACACAGAAGGGGAAAGTCTGGTGTTGTGGCCAGGAGATTACAGTTATGGTGTTTAATATTGCAATGGTTGCTGCAGAATGGACAAATGTGTGCCTCAGGGTGGTGTACCAGGTGTAGAAAACATGGACTATCTCCATACAGTCTCCAGTGCAAGTGCATACCGTGGGACCAAAGAGCTGATAAATTGATCGTTATCTTAAAGAAATAATTTGTTAAATAAGAAAACTAGTAAAAATCCTCATTCTTGATTTGTAGTTGGCAGTAATAAAATCTTATGTTGAATAAAATGACCTGTGGGTTTCTTTGAAGGGTTGTGATTTTGATTTCTCACTCTGCGTCATATGCAGTGAAGAATAAAGGGCAAGTGGCAGCCTACACTGCCAGCGCGGGTCCGAAGGCGCTCTGCTTTGTCCTCAGCTGACTCTATTGTCTGAAGCGTACATGGGAGTGAATGGGGGAGCAGCTCAACGCGCCTGGTCCTGCTGCTATTCGTGCCGTTAATGGTATGTGCATCCAGTGCCAAGGGTTTTCCCAGGACAAAGAAATGTTAATGAAACATCCCAGCGAATCCTAACCCCTGAAAAGCAGCTCAGAATTAAGCCAGCACCTCCCCGTTGCCCCCAGCCCTCGGCCGTAGCCGTGCTGCACCCTCTGCCTCCCTCCTAAGTGCCGAGCCCTGCTCCGGGCAGAAACCCTTTGTCCTCGGCCCCTGCTCCTATTCCCTCCCCTGTAGGTACCTCATTACCCATCACACCTCCTCCTATCTTCCTATTAACTCTTCTCTTGGCTTTTCACAGCCCTAAATCATGGCTATTTATTCCTTGTTAAATTGTTTTTATTAAAGCAGCATCTGGGTCCCCTTGTACTAGGTCCTGCATATCCGTATGACCCTTCGGAGCTAAAAGATGCAGAAGTAGGAGAAAGGAAGGCTTCCAATCTCTGTTTTAAGGAGAGGAAACTAAGGCTCAGGCACATGAATCTGGTTGCCTGGTGTCACTCTTGCAGTCTAGGAAGGCTCAGATCTGCAGTGCTTCAGGCCAGCAGCACCAGTGACATCCTGGTAGACCCACACGCTGCTCTTAGGGCACAGCCCAGCACCTGCTTATTGCTCCTAGACTGCTAGTAGTGGTAATAATAATAATAATAATAATAATAACAGTGATGTAGGTTTCCTTTTCCTGCTATCTGCTTGTAAATATCCAGTAAAGAGGAGTTGGGTTTCTTTAACACATTTGTCTCTCCTAGTGTGCAGTTAAGGTGTTCTTACAACCTGAGACCTGCCTCTGCCCAGCTTTGCTCATGGTGCTCGCAAAGCTGTGATTTTGAAGTGCCTCTGTACGTGGAGAATGTTCTAAATTTATCACAATTACAGCCACACCTGTGCTAATACCTCCTTTGCTGTTGTACTACCTGAATTTGCAGGTTGTTCCCGTGCCCTTCCAATGTCTGCTTTCTGCCCTGTGAGCAAGCTACAGGTGTGCACCACAAAAGCAGAAAAAAATGTGATTTTTGAGGAGTGTGATGACAGTACAATGTCCATAATGCATTTGTCTTGAGTTGAACTGGTGAAACTATTAACTCTTCAAGCCATTAGTAGAGTTTCTAGAGGGATTTTATCAGATCAGCCTTTATGTCATGGGCAAAGATCAGGAAGGGCTCGTGACAATACTGGGGAGGGGATAAAGTTTGGTTGCTCACGTTGAGGTTTATTTATATATATAAAAGATGCATAAAATCCCATCGTCTCTTAAACTAATACTCCATACATTGAGTAGGGAGCGTTAAGGATGGTGCATTTTGAGAAGTAGGCTCCTGACCTACATTTCCTCACTGGAACTTGCCCATGGGTATTTCCACTTTAGCCTACCTTTAGGTTCAATATATTTAGTTTCTTAGCATCTGCTTTCAAGGTTTACATAGACTTGAGTTCTATTTAATTAATATTTTAAGCCTGTGCCTCTGTCTTGACGAGAAAACAATCCTTTCCAAATGCTGCAAATATGTTACTTTTATTTGAAATTGCATCTGAACAAATGGCTCAGCAGCTCAGCACACATTAATGTCTTCTGTTTCCAAAGCTTTTTTTCTTTTTGTAGCTCTCAGTCTTCAGCAACTTTGGCATAGAGCCTCTGTACGTGAAAATTAATTCACCAACCCCGTCTGCCTATGGTAGCATCTCCGATGCCCCGACTACCCTTTCAGAGCACTCGCTGCTGCAACCAGTGGGTTATTTACTTACATTTTAACAACTCTTTGAAAATGGTCACTATCAGAATTTATCATTATGGGTGAAGTATCCTGATTTTAATCTGCCTGTTGATATTTACTTCATGTAACGACAGTATGTGCCCTGTAAATAACATACGGCATCTCAGGAAATGAAAGATGTTTTGAATAAATAAATAATGGCTTGCTGAGTCTCCTGGCTTTGGTAATGTACTGTGTAAGAGAAAGTAAATAGAAATCTCCTTCTGGGCATTTCCAAACATCAAAATGCCCTCTGCGTTTTGTTGTGGTTAAATATACAACCCCATCAGAAGCCTTGAGACCCCTGTTTAGATGGCCTTGCAGATGAATATCACAGATATCGCAGTAATCATAGTTAGTGCAAGGAAACACAAATGGTTGTTGGAGGTAGGGGATTTTTTTAATGAAAAATTCTGGCGCTGCAAGGGATGTGTTTAAAACCTAGTGATGTCTGTTTCCTTCGTGATAATTTATGTTTTTGGGAGCATCAGAGGGACATGTGTATTTGGGGGTCTGTGGATGACTTCTGGCAAACATTATCTTCTGCTTGAATTTTAAACGCTGCGAGGTGCAATGACCACGTCATGTTGTGTTGAGCCATGCGACAGGGTGAACTTGGCCAGGGCTCTGAAAGGAACCGATGCACGTGCCATGCTGCATGAGGACCCCAGAAAACAGGGCAGCCCTCTGGGAGGGCAGGCGTGGGCAGGTGTGAAGAGGTGGTAGATTGACATCATTGCCCACCCTTGTAAAATTGCCTCCAATTCCACAATTAACCTGAGCTTTAGCCAAAAAGTTGCATTTGTGGAAGGAAAAGAGTGGAAACCATGAATCCTGGTGGGTTTGGGATGGTATTTAGTTTGGCTGGATGTGGCCAGCTTGGGTGGAGATCAGCATTATACATGAAGAAATATAACGCCTCCCACTGAGACTGAACACAGAGACACGACCGGTTTGCAAATCCTGTCGCTGAATCATTTTCACAAACTATGGCTTAGGTAAAAGACAGAAATCTATCAAATGTTGTACAGATTAACTTATCACCTAGTTAAATGGGCTGTCAGTCTGGGCTGCCTGTGCTTGGCAGGGTGAATTCAAATGCATGTAAATTTCCCTGGTGGCTGACGAGCGACGATGGTGGAGCTGTCAACTGATGACATGTGAAAATACATTAACATTGTTTAAAATATATTTGAAAGGGATAGCTCATATTTTGATAACATTTTCACAGGCAAATGATTTGTATGAGATCTGAAATACTGACCACATAATTTATGCCAGGAGGATTTTTTTATTTTTTTTTAATAGTAACTCTTTGGCAATGTTTTGCACTGAAAGGAAACCCCCAAACAATTAACGATTACCACACAAACCGGTTCGAGTCCCATGTGCCACCATTGTACGGAGTCACTGTTCCGATAGCCTCACTTGTCACTTCCACTTGATCTTCCTAAAAGTGATTAGAAACATCAAAAGAACCAATTACACAGGCCATTGTGTTATAGACCTGGCGCTTTCTTTTAAGCCTCGTGCTCCTTCCTGCATTTGGACTCTCCATGTTTAATTTCTCTTATTTGCAAGACAGATGTCTTGTCTTAATGAGAACATCAGAAAACAGAAATACTAAAAGCTCCATACTACTTATCTTTCCCCAACTCTTTCTTTCAGGGCTTAGCGACTTCTTAACTGCCCCTTCCATTAATACGCTGGGGAGGCACGTGGTTTGTGATGGTCACTTCATCTGTTTCCAGTTACACCAGCTACCGTTTTAATAAGTGGCCTTGAAAGGTAGAAGAAAGATGCCGCTCACTGTAGGGAAAGGTCGGAGGATGTGAACAAGTGTTGACTGAGCTGTGTGATAAGAAAAACATTTGAAGCATGTGATTCAAGATTCATCCTTTAGTCTCGAATCTTCAGGGGTGAAAGGGGAGAACTTAGCACAGTCTAAAAACAGCAGATCTCACAGTTCAGCAGTCAACCATGGCGTCTGATACATGAAAAAAATTACTTATGCTGTCAGCTTCCATTATTTACATGATCTTTCTATGGTTGAATCGTGGCTGTGGATGTGCAATTCAGCTAGAAAAATTGCATATTTACACAGATGGGTGCTGGCATGCGACCAGGGCTTAAGCAAAATGCATGGTTAGAGGTAGAAATCAAACACAGAGTGTGGTGAATCCGTGTTTGAGAGGTTTGGTTACAAGGTACAAATGTTTACAGATGCTTAAAAGTATGAAAGGCTCTCTTGGAAATGGTAATTCTTAGGAGAAGGAAGGTATTGCAAACAGCTTTGCGTGTTTGCTCTCCCTGACTTCCTGGGGTGTCCGTATACCGGGTTTCAGAAGATGCTTCAGGGCATCTCTATCTCTTGTTTTATTTGGAAACTAGTAGCAAGGACAAACATCCTGCAAGTGTAGTTAGGAAAGTCTGACAATAAGACTAAAAAAATCTTTTCATGGAAGCATGGAAGTTGAACATCAGGGTGTAAATGTAGTGCCTGGGATGTGGGAGAGGAGACCCGGTGGTGCCCCTTCACAGAAGCGTCCTATGATGAGGAAGAGGCAGAAATGTCAGGACGGAGGTCCTTCCCTTTCGCATTCCCTACTTCCTTTGTGCTGCTGTGGGTTGTGCATTGGAATGAACTGTTTCCACCATAACCTGGATGACAGTATAATTAAGTCAGTGGAAAATTAGCAGCAAACTTATTTTCTTTTGTGCATTATAAAGGCGGGCCAGTGGATTCTGGGCATAACCGCCTGCCTTAGAAACCCCTCAGAGTGGAAACCTGGAGATAAGAGATGAAATCCCTAGCCTTTCCAGTGACCATACAGCACTCCCGTAAATCCCTCCCTCCATCGCTGGCCATTTCTGGGATCTGCCTTCTGAACGCCACCACCTCTCTGGGCAGAAGGGCTATAAAACATTTCAGTAGTGTGCTGACTCGGCTCCTGCCGAGAAGTTTGTGGAGAGGAGGACCTCTAGCACTGGCAGCCTGAACCTAGAGCAAATGCAGGTGATGGGAAAGCTTACTAGGTTCTGGACTGGAATCATAGAATCACAGAATGCCCTGAGCTGGAAGGGACCCGCAGGGACCATCGAGCCCTGCACAGGACACCCCAAATTCACACCGTGTCTCTGAGGGCCTTGCCCAAGTGCTGCTTGAATATCGCCAGGCTGGTGCCGTGATGCCTCCCTGGGGGGCCTGTGCCAGGGCTCCCCCACCCTCTGGGGGAAGAACCTTCTCCTAATGCCCAGCCTAACCCTCCCCTGGCACATCTCCCTGCCATTCCCTTAGGTCATAGGTGGAAAGGAGCTTCTGTCACAAAGTGACAGAAATTTGGCATTTTACCATGATTATCTTTATCCTGAATACTAAGGTGAGGTTTTTGTCATGATGTCAGTGGCATGAGATGACATCTTCTCTACCAAGATTTCAATGTAAATAGAAACTTTGACCTGGGTTTGGTCTATAAGTCCAAACAGCAGCAAAATGTCAGCAGCGTGGCCCTTGGTGCTGCAGGGCACAGGTAATGGAGAAAAGGAGAGAAGAAGGGAGGGAAAGAAGGAACGAGGGGATGGGGCCTTGACGTCGGAGAGACCACCAGGAAGGGCAACAGGTTCTCTGTTGATAGCAGTGGCCTGTGGTTAATTTGGAACAACATGTATTTCACATTAAAACACTATAAATTATTTGTAGGTGTGTTTGTGCCTTTCTTCAGCGTGTGATTCTCCCTGTCTTAAGGTGGAGAAGTGTCCTTGCGGGTAGCCAGGTATTTAACACATGGAATAGGTACATAAGATCCGTTTAACTTGTTAGTGAATAGGTTCTGTTTCCCTTGGCAGTCTGCTGCTCGTAGCCTGGTTAAACCCTATTTGGTTTTATAAACAGGGAAAAAAAGACTAGAGAAACTCTTGCTCATGTGGAGGCATTTCCTTATGAAAAAGAAGAATAAAAGACACACAGTTTTTGTACTGCTATGGAAGGCAAGTAGAGCTAGGTGTCCCAGGGAGAATTAATTCTGTAGATGTTCTTATATTGAGGGGTAAGCACCCCCTCTAAGCAGTCTGTGGTCACTTTTAACTATTCAGAAGCTTCTGATCATAGATGCACTAACCTGTAACAGTTAACAACAAAGCAAGCCACGCAAAATAAAATGAATAAAGAAAACGGAATGCTTCAACTTTAAGCACCCCAGCTCACAAACCACTGTCAGCACTTCCCTTTTTCATCAGGTCAGCCTTGCCAGAAGCAGTATATAAGCAAGGAAGGCGAGTGACAGTAAGGCTGTAATATAAAGCGGGCCTCCGCCTCCCTCTGCATACTTCTGCTAATTGCTTTTCCCGTTACAAGGCCAGTTCCACCCCTCAGTGTATAAATTACGCTTGTTTTGTGCAGCCGCGAATGTCAAGTCATTGTGCTACTTTGCTTTATCACTTCTGTCCACTTACAGCTGTTCCTGACTGTCTGATGCTCCCTTCGCCGCCCTCTCCCCTCTTTTGCATGGTTTGTACTGCTGCCGGGCACCTGGGAATAGCTGCTGCAAGGGGGAAAGTCCACTTTTCTTCTGCACAGGATTAGCTGCTTGAACAAAACCTGTCTCCAAAGCACTTTCCACTTCCCTGTGCTCTTTCTCCCCGCACCTGTCCCCTGCCAGGGAGGAGGAAACACTCCCCCCGGCACAGGCAGAGGAGCGGGCAGCATCGCTCGGCCACAGGGCTGCTCGTGATGGGTACGTCGCCCTTTTTTGCACCTGTTTTGTACCAAGTACAGCTCTCGAAAAGGACAAGACATTTCAGTTTGTGTTCACCATGACTCTCAGTCCTGCTATGAAGATCACACCACTTAGTCTCGTCTCTTGTTTAAAGCTGTTCCCTGACTCGAGCTTTTTCAGGTCTGATGCCCACTAACCCCGTTGTGGGAAAGTCTCCGCTAAAGTCTTATGACTTTGAGCGCTAGTTATAAGTTTTGCTGAACGGACTGCTCAGGTGTATTCAGTGCTTGGCATGACAAAGCCCAGATGCTGTCTGGCATATCACAGAAGAACAACTTAATTCAACTAGATTCTTTGCCCAGATCCAGAAATTTTGTTGTATTTTATTACACCACCCCCCTTATTTTTTTTCCTTCAAGACGATTATAGATAATAAAGTAGGATGCAAAAGTCTTAATTAAAAATGCATTTTGTAAAATTGAAACTTAAGTGTCAGGTTTTTCTAGCAGTCTGTCAAATACTTGACAATTAAAATAGCTGTTTTTAAAAATTTAATGAGACACAATAAGGACTAAATGCACAAGAAGCTTGCTCGTTCTTAGGATAAAGCAGAAACATAACAAGTCCATTATATTTCCTTACAAAAATGTCCCATTTGTAAAATATGCTATAATCTATTTTTAATTAAATTAGTATATGCAATTTATTACCTGAGCTATATTTATTAATATTTAATATTTAATTTCAAATTAATTTTCTAAGTGAAAGAGTACTCAGCTGTGCTGAAGAGACTCACAAAGCAGCAAGCGCCCTGCGCCAGCCGAAGGAAACGCACTTGTGTGGCAGGTAAACCCGGCGCGCGCAGCTGGCCTGCGCTTCAGGGGAACAGTGGCAAAAAAAAATATACAGCAGAAGTTTTGGGCGCCGTCGCCCTCTGGTATGGAAGCGTGGGCTGCCTCAGGAGGTGAACGCCTCACGTTCATATCTTCATGAAGTTGGGAAGTATTTTCTGATGCTTCCTCTCCTGCATTAGCCTATGTGACTGTAGGAGCATCCCGTGCCATCCAGACCCAACCTCCCGGGGCTGCACCTTCCATCCCTTTGCTGGGTAGTTTGTCCCATACTTATGCTGTGGGAGATTTGGCCCTGGGTTTCCATAACACCTGCTTTCTTCCCTCTCCCACGTGCTTTGACGAGCAGAGAAGTAGGTAGCGACTCCAACATTTGAAGTGTGAATCCTGATTTAGCACCCAGCCTGTCATCACGCATGTGTTCGAAAAATGTGTAGATGCTGCACTTCAGGGCATGGTTTAGGAGGCCTGGGGGTGTTGGGTTGGTGGTTGGACTTGGCGATCCTAGAGGTCTTTTCCAACCTTAATGATTCTGTGATTTCGGGCTCTTGGCAAACACAAGCAGACATCACCGCATTGGTTACATTTGGGTCACGTTGTCAAGGTTTTCTTCGCCATTATGACAGCTGGAGAGTAGCAGTTGGTTTATTATTTGTGAGTGTCTGGTGGCCCCATAGTTAGGGCATCCTCTCCTGAAGGCACTGGCGGCTCTGTCCTGTCTCCGTCTCTCGTGGTACAAAACCACTTTTCTTGCCCTTATTCTCTGTTTCTTGACTTGGGCAATCTTCTAACACAACTAGCTTCTGGTTTGTAGCACTTAAGCCCTGTTGGGCTTATTTTTTTCTTTAAGTTTGGCACTCATCAGTTTCAGTAGTGCAGTCTTTGCT